>NC_138783.1:102656653-103856653 GCF_965178545.1 Coloeus monedula | reverse complement strand
TAGCTGTAGTCAGGCTGGAAAAATATGTGATTCTTCCTCCCCTCCTGCCCCCTGGCAACTGAATTCCCCTGACTTTTACGCTTTTCTCTTTTAAATGACTGATAACATTACTTAAGATGCTTTCCTGTGGGTCTCTCGCAGTGAACCTGTCCTGAGTGTGCACAGGCTGTACTGCTCGCTCTCACTCCTCCAGTAGCTCATTTGGGTGCATCGTTAGCTGCTGTTGTGATGTGCTCTTGACACTGCTGCAGGACAAGATAATTTTTCTTAGCCTGCTATTAACATTTTACGTTCATCGTAAGTCAGGTCCAGCGCTTTACAGTTTACAGATTTTTTTGCATGACCTTCTCTGTAGACTGAAAGTGATTCGGAAATGAGAAAAGAATGCTGCAACCAATTAGCACGTACAAACATTTATTTTGAAATTTCCATTCTGACTGTTATGAAGAGTTACATCATCAAAGCACTTTATGGCAGTGAAAATAGCTCTTACCCCTCTGACTCATCCATTACTCCATTAAAGCTGCAAAATGTGCAATCTGCTTGAAAAATAGGTTGCTTTTTATTCAGTTTCCCATGAAAAGTCAAAATTTGATAACAAAAAAAAAACCAACCGAAAACAAGAGAAAAAAACCAAACCAACCCAGTTTATAGGGACTCTACATCTGATCCTCTCCCTCTTCCCCCAAAAATAACTTACAAAGATAGTTTAAAGTTTTAAATGAGTTTAAAACCAAGTGCATCTTTTTTATTATTTTTCTTCTTCTTCTCATAATAATCTTAAAATTCTAAAAACCCATAATTTACTTTCTTGGAAAAAAGGCAGCCAGCCGTTGCTTCTTGATTGGAAGAATATGTATCTCCGGCGAGTTAATTTTCTTTAGCTTTACGCTCCTGTTTTTGACGGGTTTCCTGAGGGCCTCGGCGCTGTCCCGAGGCTCGGGCGGGCTCTTCACATCGTAGCACTGCAGCACCGAGTCCTGGGGCAGGTCCCTTTTGAAGGAAAAGTTTTTGGTGGAGACCCCCGACAGGCCCTTGATCTTGCCGCAGAAGATGGTGGGCACGGCATCCTTGACGGAAACGATGACTTTGGCTGTCTGCGAGGTGCTGACGATCTCGATGTTGTTGCCGGCCTTAGGCTCGCAGCCCGCCCTGCCCGCCTGTTCCACCAGCCACTTCTGCGGCTGCCGCAGCAGCTCAGCCGCGCCGCCGCCCGCGGCCCTGCCCTCCGCCTTGCCCACCGCCTCCTGGGGCTTGCAGGGGGCGAAGGGCCCGGCTGGCCCGGGGAGCTTGTCCGGCGCGGGGTGGGCACCGATCTCGGCGGTGGTGGCGGGGCCAGGGCCGGCCGCCTCCCCGTGCAGCCCCCCCGGCTTGCGACAGGAGGCGAGGGACAGGTCCAGGGCCCCGTCCTCGGGCGGCGGCGGCGGCGGCGGCAGCGCGGCCTCGCTGGCCCGAAGCGCGGGCGGCCCTCTCATGGAGAGGTCCAACGCCTCGTTCTCACCACCCATCTTGATGACAGTGTGTCGGCTGAGCTGGGGAAACTCCCGCGGGTGGAGGAGTTCGAAGGGCTTCGTCTCCTCCTTCTCCAGGGGTGTCTGGGTGCCCTTGCAGGAATGGGGGGTGAAGAGCGGCGGCTTGGGTGGGTCAGGGGCCGCCTTGGCCTCGGCGCCGTGGGGCACAGGGATGGGGACAGGGATGGGGATAGGGATGGGGACGGGTAAGGGCACGATGACGGGGTAGGGCACCAGCAGCGTAGCAGGGGGCACCAGCGGGGACAGGGGCGAGCTGAAGGCCTGGGGTGGGAGGGTGGTGTAGTCGGGGGGCGGCTGACAGGGGGCTGAGCCCAGGGCGCCCTGTGAGGGAAACAGGTCCTGAAGGACGGCGGCGAATCCCGGTGTCTGAAAGACCGGGGGCAGGACGGGCTCCTGCGCTTGGCTGGAGGGCTTGGGGTCCAGGAGCTGGGGCTGCCCAACAGGGGTCGTGGTGCCGGGGAAGAGGCCGGCGTGCAAGGGGCTGGTGGGGCAGGCAGCCCCCGGAGGCAGCACCAGGGGCGAGTTCAGGTGCTGGAAGACGTGCTGCTCCAGGAGGACGGGGAGCGGGACAGGGCCCTGGGTGGTCATCACGTAGGGAGTGGCGGCATTGGTGGCCGGCATCTGCGGGGCAGCGCTGCCGGCGACCTGCAGGTGGATGGGCAGGACCACGGGGTTGTCCCCCAGGCAGATGGGCTGCAGCACGGTGGCCGCCACCTTCAGGGCCACCCCGCTCTGCGACTCGGCCGGTGGCGTCAGGATGGAGGGCGCAGGGACTGTCACCAGTGGGGAAAGGGCTTTCTTCATCAGGTCGGCCGAGTTGATGTTCCAGGCCTCTGCTGTGATCAGCTGGGCCACCCCATTTTCCAGCTTGTTGTTTGCCATCGCCGAGGGTGAGTTGGTGACGTCCATAGGCAGGTTTGGGGCATCCTTGTACAGCTCCTCCATGTTGCAGGGCTTCTTGGGCTCTGCCAGCACCACCTCTACATTGCTGTCAGTGGGACCCACGGCGGCTCCACACTGCCAGGAGCATCAGCACCGACATAATTTGGCCTGGAAGCCAGAAATATATTTTAGGCACCACATAAATCTCCTCCCTAAAATAATATTTGCAATTGCCTTTATAAAAGACCCCCGTCACCAAAGAAAAGCCGTTAAACATTTCCACACTTCAAGCTAATGGCTCCATAATACAGAGTACTATATATACAGAGATGCTGGCTATACATACAGCCCTGAGTGTTGTGCAAAGCATTTTGAGGAACTTATATTTTGCCATAAACACAGATAATTTAAATGGCCTTAAGCACTGCCTGCAGCCAAAAAACCTCTCAGTACACAGCCTGAAACAAGGACTCAGGATGCCCATCCCACATTTTTAAACAAAGCTTCACATAATGACAATGCATGCCAGAGCTGAGTGACAGCATGTTGTTTTAACTCAACAGAAGCCCCGAAACAAACATTTCTAAAAATATTGCAGCCAAGAAATATTCAACCATTGGTGAAGGGTGCTTGATTCCCTGTCAGTGCTTGTCCCTTTTTCATCCCAAAAACTGCTCTGAGCAGGATCAGAAAGGAGCATGGTCAGGCAACAGCAAAGCAAAACCAATCCAAACCCCAGCATTCACCCTCCCACAGGGCTGGATAGAGACAGTAATGTGAACCAGGCACCTGATTCATTAAAGACTTGACAAAAAAAAACCAAACCAACAAAACAACTTAAAATTTATTTTGACAGCCCGTCTCTTTATATCAACCAAGCAAATGGCAATTAAATAAAGGGCAGGGATGGTTTCATGATCGTGGTGAAATATGCAGCCTGTTTCCCTTGAAGATCAACACTTCCCTCCCCCTGCAGAAAAAAAACCCCAAAACCCCAGAAAATTAATGGCACTATGCATCCATTTATTTAGAAGGATAAGTAATTTCTCCCCTGTGAGCTGCTGCCAGCAGACTTTGGCTGACGCCTGGCTGCTTCACCTGGTGCTGCCCATGCCTCTCCCGAAGTGTGCAGAGAATCCAGCATAGTAATAATCACCATGGAAACTTGTCCAGTTTCAACTCTGTTACCATGGGAAAGCACCGGTGCACCCCAAATGTACATTTTTCACCTGCACAGGTCTGAATCATACTCCCTATGAGCAAATGATGTGCCATCACCACTGCCCAGCTGCCCAGGCCCATGGGAGCAAGGCACTTCCCCCATGTCATGCAGGCTCACTGGGATGACAGGAGATGACAGGGAGGGCAGCAACACTCTGAAACTGAAATTGTCTGGGTGAAGGGTCCCAGCTTGGGGATGTGTCTGTGTCTAAGAGCATGTAAAGAACTCCTTACAGAAATTATTTGCTGGCAGAGATGTTTATAAGACCAACAAACCTGCAAAGAGGTCAAGGAAAAGGGGAAAAAACAAAACCCCACAAACAGAGGCTAAAAAATGTCCAAGGCGAGGAAATGGGAAATCTCTTAAATCTCTCCTGAGACCTGTAAATCCCTGGACTTGGCAGTGAGATACTATGGCGAGCACAGGACTACCTACAGAAATGCCAGGAGTTGATAGCAGAGGCTGGTTGGGTGAAATGCTAACAATTTATCAGGCGCGTTTGAGTTCTTAAAAAGGATTTTTAAAAGTAAACACGAGTCATTTATTTTCCCCTCCTGCTGCGGGCTCAAGGAGAATAATTCCAGATAATTCCCATCTCATGAAATGTTCTGCAGAAAAGATTCACAAATATAGGGTTGGGTTTGGTTTTTTTGTTTGTTTCCTTTGTTCCTGCCTTGCTGAGATAGATTACAGGAAGGCAGAGATGCCCAAGCACTGAAAACAGGAGCAAAAATCAAATTTCTTATTCAGAAAGTGACAAGTATCAGTAAGAAAACCATTGGGCCAGTGTTGTTTTGAAAAAAAGAAGAGTAATTGTTTCTAAAAATAAAGACTATGAGGAGACAGCTCAGCAGATTAAGCTGAAAGAAACAGATATCGTCATTTCTGTTAAGGAATTAGAAGCCATTTTCTACTGTTCTTATATAATCTCTCCCTCCCTGTTTTCCAAATGACCATTTTAAACCCTTGGTATCTGTAGTGCACACCAGCATCTTTGCTCCTCCAGCTGCTGCAGCACAGCTGAGTGTTCTGCCCATGACACTGCCTCTTCCCCATGTTTCTGTTTGCTTGAGAAGTGTGAGATTGTGGTGTTTCCATAGAGAATTAAAGATTTGGTGGGGACAGGAAATGACCCCCTGTTCCCCTGGCAAACCCATTTAATGTTGAGAAACAGAAAAATTAAGATGAAAATTATGCTGTGTAAGAGACGTGAGGGATTAGCATGGTGTAGGGACCCATGGAGAGAGAGACAGATCACCACTGAAGATGAAAGTATAAAACACAATAAAATCCCCCCACTGCTGCTTTAAAAGGTGACAGGGCTGGAGGCAGAGGAAATAGCGAGATGAGGGGAAGAAGAGCTCATCTATCACCTTGGAGAAATGCCTGTAGGCTTGGCTGGTTTTTTTTAAAGCATAGTCAAATATTGTTTTCCACACTGAATCCTACATGTGCCTGGGATCTGTAAATATACCTTGCTGGGCTCGAGGTCACTACCTCTGGGAGGGCCCCACCATGTGAGAGGAAGGAGACAAGAAAGGTGAGGTGCAGCCCTTTACCCAGGTTTACGGTTTTGGGGTGGGTTTTTTCCCCCCTCACCTTTCCTATGGGGAAGGACCTGTCTGTAATTCCAGTACACCTGCTTCTTGAGCATGTCATCACCACAGAAAAAAAATATAACATATATAAAAAAAAATATATATCTATAAAAATACTTAAAATTATTTCCTGATCCTGCCCGCAGCCTGCAGCTTGGCAGTAGCTGGCTGCCAGGCACAGTGGAGTCCAGCACAACTTGATCCTGCTTCCTGTAAAGCTATTTTCAGTTTCATTTGGGAGGGAATCCCAAGGCTGCTAAACACGTGTTAGACTCATCACCTATTATCAAGGTCAGTAAGCAGGCAGAGTGAAAAGGATCCAAGTCCCCAAGCCTCAAATGAGGAAACTTTGAAGATCTGAGATCAAGAGACAGATTGAAGTTGTCCAAAGGTGTTTTGTAGTTCCTGGACTCCTTTTTTATATACTGTGTACATAGCAGACAGTACAAAACCCTAAATCCACATGGAAGTGACTGAAACGAAAGTGAATTTTCAATATTGGTATAAACAGTGATCGCTATATTATACTTCTCCTGTAATAAAAATCAACCTGAAGCATGTGCTGGGGTTTGGGGGTTTTTTGGGGTCTTTTAAAATTGCTGCTTCAGTACACATAAATTATTCAGTTACCCAGTTTTTAAAGTAAGTTTTGTGCATCTAATATACATAAAAGAAGGTAACATAATCTAGAGGAAGTGCCTTAACTTTTTTCTGCCTACAATACATCGGTCCTGAAGAATCAATTTCACTCTCCCTACTTACCTATTTTATATTTAATTTGCCATTTGTTTTAACTGAAAAGAAGCTTGAAACACTGAAACAAGCCCTACTGTAAATAACCCGAGCTTTCCCATCTGGGTGCTGATAAGAGCTAAGTTCATGGCACTATGCAATGATGTGTGTGACTGTACAGGAAATGGTATCTTAGCTATACACAAATGCCTTGAAAGGGTAGTGATAACTCCAGCTTATTTTTTTAATCTCCTGTTGATGGCTGTGCAACAGATTTTTCTCAGGGCTGCTGTGTGCCTTCCTGTGCGGCCGCAGCACAGCTCTCCCTGTGCTCTGCCTGCTTGTCTGTACCATGGCTTGTACCTTGTGTCTACACAGAACTCAAATTATACTGCGCACACTATGGGAAAGGATTAGATGCCCCCTTTGTGGGATGCCTGGCTCAGTATCTCCTAGAAAAACAGGGCTTCCCTTGAGTATAAACAGAGTAACAAACAGAAAATTAAAAATCTTGACTTAATGGAGCTGCTTGGGGACACAATTATGGTTGGATGTGGACTTCAGTGTTTTCCTAAAACTCGCTGCTTGATGTCACTGATCCAACCAACTACAAATCATCTTCCATGCTACAAATTTTGGTCGCTATAGCTTCAGCCATACACAAAGGCTTTACCGTATTATTATTGGTGTTTTGTTACTAGAATAGAAAAAATGAATTTGAATAAAGTGACCTTTCATATACCAAATACATGGAACTATTACTACACAAATAACATACAGGTGGGCTCTCCCATACGTGCAAGTCACAGAGGATTTCAGCATGTTTGCCTGTCACATTTCCCACTGATTTACCTATTCATTCAGGCACCTGGGACTGACAATCCTAGCTACCCCACGTATGCTTTTAGTATATAATCCTCAAGCACCAAGGGGCAAAGCAGTTATCAACTCACAGCTAGTGGTGAGATTGCCTTCTCCCATGTTGCACCATTTCTGGTACTGTTTTTGATACCCCACACACGTCAGTTGGGTGCAGAGACACCACGGGCCAGTGGGGCCTGTCACTCTTCTGCTTGGAAACAGGCCGATGGTGAACCCCTCCAAGGTGTGGGGCAGGCAGAGCAGAGGAGACCCACAGGATATTTCTTAAGGCAAGCTGGCCTTCACCCTCTTGCCGGCTCACAGCTGAACCCTAAATGCAGTCTCACTGCCTCTGGAAAAGGAGCTCAATGACTCCTGCTTGGTCATCACAAAAAGGGAATCACTGGGCATGCACTTCTCTGTCTCCTCAAGGGGCACCAGGGAAACATCCCAGTTTAGCCCTGTCCTCTTCTGCCTCATTCCCTTGACTCAAACACCCAACACCACCCTGTAAAGATTTAGGAGGTGCCATTCAAAATCGATTGAAGGCAAAGAAAGAAAGGCATTGGAAAGGTGGGCAGGATTCACTCCAGCACAAGGGTACTGCTGCCAGTATGAAAGTTACACCCACAGCCTTTGCTGCCCATCCCTCTACACGTCTCCTGTTCACCATGCACCTACACACTGCCTCATGGTACTTCTTATTCTATGGAAGCTACACCGTGGAGGATGAGCTGACTACTGCCAAGGAGCAGTTAAAATAAGCATCGCATCAGACAACTTCAAAAGATGCTAGAGGAATTAGGCTCCAATGCAAATCATGCAACAGGTTTATTTTCCACTGTTGCATTGTGGATCCTTTTGAGAGGCAAAGCTATTTGTGTCAAGGCTCCCATCCAAGCTATTAAGCCCTGGGGAAATGAGAGAGCAAGGAAATCAGTACAGCAGTGCAAAATGGCATGTTATAGATGGGACATGGACAATATGTATACACTGCTTCAGCACACAGCATGATCGTTCTCAAATGCAGCAGCCTGACTAACTGATCGTACTTCGGTCTTTTAAATAGTTCAGTTGAATAAATACCACGGCCGTCTGCCTATTGCACAGGCTAATCACCTGCAAAGAGCACATTAGAGTCATATATTTGCTAACTATATTGCTGTTGTCAACAATTTGTAGTTAGCAATCCATTCCAGGGAGGAGAGAACTCCATTTTTTCTCATTTAAAAACAAATCACAACAATTGAAAAAAAAAATTTTGTCATGGGCCTGAAACCAGTGCCTTCACTCCCAAGGGCGATATATGCAAGACAGACAATAAATGCTGTGGAAGGAATAGAAAATTTGCCTGACAAATTTCAACCTGCAGTGAATTTTTATACCCAGTTTGAAAGCCTCACAGACCGCCTACATTTGCAGTGGAAACTGTGATATGCCCTAAGTGTAAGGGAGATGGCACTTGCTGCTGTACTCCTGGATGCCTTTTCCCTCTCCTTCTACTCCATTCACAAATTATTTCACTAACTGGTTGTAACACTTAACTGATGGGCTCTGCTTCCAAAATGACCACTGCTCACACCCATATACACTATTACATGTAAGCCAGCACTACAAAAAAAGGGCTACCTTGAAATTGTTTGAGATTGATCTTGCTATTCCCAAATCTTCAATATCTCTCATATCTGCAGCATATGCCTGTTCCTGGGGTCTCTGAACTGTCATGCTTGGAGGAACCTTTCACCAAGTTTCTGAAAATAAAACCTTTACGGTGGTAGATTGTTTTTATCCTTGGTATTGTATACAAATGTCTGAAGGGCATCAACTTGCTTAGCTTCCAGTGAGCTGAACACACACTCTGAGGTAGAGACAGTGCATGGAAATCTGATGTATTAAACCTGACACGTGGAAGACAAATATAAATTTGCCAGCCATAATTACTGCTGAGTCACGTGTTCAGTGATGTCCCTTCAACCCAGCTGGGGCTTCTGGCTCGGTTCAGCTTTTGTGCTCTCAGTTTCTGTTCAAACTGGGAAGACAACTTACTGTTTTTAAGACTGTAGAAGTATGTGTTTAAATCAGCTTTCCCCCATAGAACTGGCAGTGTGCAGATGTCTCCTTCAAAGCATGAGGCAGTCCTTGGGATGTGGACGTCAGCAGCTGCAGCACTGTGTTGAGACAGATGTGTCAGTGCCCAGCCCTGAGCAGCTACCATGGGAAGGTGATGCCTGAATAGTCCTGGGGGAGTAACTTCTCACCAGCACCTTCTCAAAACCAAAACTTCCTCCAGGAGACATACTCTAGCCCATCATCTTTGTGGCTCATGGTCATTTCGGTGTCCACCAGGACACCAGGGTCCTTTCTTGCTGAGCTGCTTTCCAGGTGGGTGGCCCCTGGCATATACTGATGCTTTTCCCCAGGTGCAGGGCTTTGCACTTCTCTTTGGCAAACTTCCAAGGCTCCTGTCAGCTTATTTCTCCTGCCTGTTGATGTCCCTCTGGAAGGCAGCATGACCCTCTGATGTATCAGCCACTTCTGCCAGTTTTGTGCAACCGGCAAACTTCTGCAGGTACACTGTGCCCATCATCCAGATCATTAATGAAGAGGCTGAGCAGGGCTGGACCCAGTACCTTCGGAGTACAGCTCTAGTCACCCCAACCCAACTGGACTTCGTGTTGCTGGGCCTGTTCTGCCAGTGTCCAATCCACTGTCTGTTCATCCAGCCCCTGCATCAGCTGTGTGTCTGTGAGGATCTTATGGGACACAGTGACAAAGGCCTTGCTCAATATCACCTGCTCTACTCTCATCTACCAGCCTTTCTTCTCATACAGTACGTTAGCTTCCCACAGGGAAGGCAAACTGACAGTGGACTATGAGTCTAAGAAACTCTAAATTAAAATTATATGGGGGAAACTTACTCTAGGGATCTCTCTTGCATCAGAGCTCCTGAGATTTACTATACCTTAACCTCCATGGCTTTCACGCATGCTGTGCACCCATGTATTTACTTTTGTAGTAAGATCATAGGAAGAAGGCAGATTAATGCTAGCATTCTTAGGCTCAAAAAGTGAAGTGCATGATTTTCCTATGGGAAAAAATATTTTAAAGAATTTTTCTTGTCATTAAATATCTCATTTAACTGATTATTTAGTATCATTTTCAATCAAAACATTATATTCGCCAGCAAAGCAAAGAAAAATGAGCGGGTTTGAGTACACAGGGCTAAACAAAACAAACAAGAGAGCCCTTACTTTACAGTAAATTTTAAAACCCAGGCATTTTGTTTTCCCAGCAATCAATACACCAATGATAACAAGAGGAAAAGGATACCAATTAAACATAATTGCCAGTCCTGCTTCCCCCAAAACCTGAAACAAAAAGCACTCAGTGTCAACCTAATAAAATATTTCTTCCTTTCCCAGTCAAGTGCTTTATTAAACAGCCCATAAAGCATCTCAGTTCTTAAAAAGGATTTCCAAGTTTGATATCAATGAAATTACTTCAAAGCCTCATTAGTTCCCCAGTGGAGGTTTGTTCACTGCTCTGAGACACTTGGCTCCCTGTTTCGTCCTGACTCTCTCCACTGATCCCAGGCACAGATATTTTTACCACATTCACTTGATCTTCTCCAGCATCGGATGAGGATCAATGTGGCAAAGGCTGCCATCCATTTGCCCATCTCTTCTGGCTGATGTGAATCTGTCTTGCTCATGGTAAGAGGGACAGGGACCCTGCCACGGATTAGTTACCAAGTCTCAGCCAACAGATCAGTGAGGTAAAGTTAAAAATCAGTTCTTAAACTGCTATGCCACTTTTGCAGGCAAAATATCTGACTTTTCCCTGTTATACAACACACTTTTGACCCCTTTGTCTGTCTCCCAACTAGCCACAAAAGTGAATCACACCAGACTACCTCCTCAAGGGGTAAACCAGCTTCACTAGCTCAAACCCTGTAAACAGCCTGAGGTGCCACCAGTACCACATGCGCCCTGAAAGACCCTGCCCTTCAGACTCACTGCAAACCCTTTCCCATCTACTCCTTACAGCACACCAGCTCCAGTTAAAACCCACTTTTTCTTAGCGCAGACAGGGCCAGAATAGGGCTAACCTCAGCTTTATTATAGAGACATGGGATTAGAATAGCAAATTCCAACACTTCTGTAACTCATCTTAAATCAACTGAAAGGCACATTTTCACATAGCCTCTCATCGTCCTTATATAGCCTGGCTTAAATAAATAAAAAATGAGAAGGAAACCAAAACCAAGTGAAAAACTGAACCTTTCAGCTCACAGATCCTTTCTGGTGACATAAAAACGCTCTTGCCTAAGAACATGGGTAAGGACATGCAGGTGATTAACCACACATGTGTGCTACCCAGCTTGCCGCCATGGGCTGAAAGGGATAAACCCTTTCTGCTGCCCATAGCTATGATGGCTCTTATGACACAGATATTGTCCCAAACTACAAGATCTAGGGATGAAGAGCTGGCAACCAATAACAGACTCATCAGCTTATCTTCTCTTGTGGGACAGGGTCTCACTTGGGAACACAAGACAGACACGAAGGTGCAGGAGTATTGGGGTACTGCCTGGGGAGCCGAAAGACAGAGGAATCTTCCCTCCCTCTGTGCAAACTATGGCTATTTAATACTCTGTCCTTCCCCACTAGCATGAGTAACCAAATGCTCCATCAGCTTGCCACTTCAAAATCAAGTTTATGCTCATAGTTTCAGATTTATTAGACTGACCCTCCTTCTCTCCCTCCCCATCACTTTTACAAACCAAGCCCAACATTTCATCAGCTACACAATGGCACTAATCCTCAGCAAAAAGTATGCACACAGCAGATTTCAAGCACTCATGCACCACCCTATCTCATAATGTGTGGATGGAAAAAACTTTCAAGAAAAAAAGCCTCTTATTTTCATCCTTGCAAAATTTTTAACCGCTGCAAGAATTTTGTTTAAAAGAGACAGAAAAATGTAAGATACCTGTGATGTGATAAAAAATGCTGCATTTTTTCTTTGAATCTCACATCATTTTACAAATGCTTTCATCACAGCATCTCTACCAAGTGTTTCCTGGTTTGACTTTGAGGTGAAGAGAATTGACCTCTTCTCTCCACCATGCCATGATGCATGAGATGTCAGATGAATTCTGACTGAATTCAAAATAACACCAGCATGAGTTGCAGCATGATGGTGCTGATGGATGTAACAAGAAAACCTCACAACCTCTCAACAATGACCAATTTTGCCCTCCTAGAAGCCCCTAGACTGAACTGTGAAATATGCCTCTGACAGATGGATCTGACCACAAGTAGTATGCAAATAACAGAAAATACTGAAAATATGTCATGTTGCATCTCAGTGCCACTGAGGGCACCACTGTTCAGTCAACCAGTCCAGGTTATCACAGAACCATAAAATACACTGAGCTGGAAAGGACCCATCAGGATCATCAAGTCCAGCTCCTGGCCCTGCAAAGGGCACCCTAAGAGCCACACCATGTGCCTGAGAGCACTGTCCAGATGCTTCTTGAACTCTGTCTGGGTTGGTGCTGTGACCACTTCCCTGGGGAGCCTGTTCCAGTGCCCAACCACCCTCTGGGTGAAGAACTTTTTCCTGATATCCAACCTAAACCTCCCCTGACTCAGCTTCATGCCTTGGGTCCTGACACTGGTCACAAGAGCGAAGAGATCAGTGCCTGCCCCTCCACTTCCCCTCATCAGGGTGTTGAAGACCACAATGAGGCCTCCCCTCAGTCTCCTCCAGGCTGAACAAACCAAGTGACCTCAGCTGCTTCTCATATGGCTTCCCCTCCCGACCCTTCACCATCTTTGTTGCCCTCCTTTGAACACTCTCTAACAGTTTAATGTCTTTTTTATATTGTGGTGCCCAAAAGTGCCCCCAGCACTCAAGGTGAGGCTGCCCCAGTGCAGAGCAGAGCAGGACAATCCCCTCCCTGGCTGGGCTGGTGATGCTGTGCCTGTTGTTCCTCAGGACACAGCTGACCCTCCTGGCTGCCAGGGCACTGCTGACTCATGTTCAACTTGCCATTGACCAGGACCCCCAGGTCCCTTTGCATAGCTGCTCTCCAGCCTCTCGTTGCCCAGTCTATGCACAGAGCCAGGGTTGCCCTGTTCCAGGTGCAGAATCCAGCACTTGCCCTTGTTAAACTCCATACGGTTGGTGATTGCCCGTCTCTCGAATTTATTGAGGTCTCTCTCTCTCTGCAATTACAGATTGCAATAAACTGCATTACCTGTAATGCCTACAAATGTCCCACATGCACATGCATACAAGCAAGCACTTCTGTCATGCCTTTTGCCTCATCCACTTGACTGTGAGGTCTAATGGGCAGCACTAATTTTGGCACATGATTAGCACAAGGCACAGACCTCAGCCTGGATTCCAGTTACCACTGCAATCACTCATGAGGATGAGTGGGTATACATCTACACATACCCTTACTGAGGTGGCACAGGGCTGCCTTCCCTTTCAGAATAGCTGCTGGCCACTCCTTGTGGGTACATTCCTCCAGTGTACATTCTCCTCCCTCTTCATCATGTTTCTCTGCTGCTGGAGCACTTCTAGCACTTACTCAGCCTAAGTGTGAATGTTATGCCTGAATTTTACTAATTTGATGCTCTATGAACAAAGATCTTCTAGACAGTTCAAAGCAGTCTTCTCAGCTGCTTTGGTATCTGAGCTCTGACTGACACACTGCTCCCAATGCATAGAGGTGAGACTATTCTAAACTATGCCAAGACTACACAAAAAAGTAATAATGCTCTTTGTCTTCAGGGGTCCAGACTCAGACTACTCAGAGGAAAAGGGCTGTATTTCACGAAGTGCAGGCAGGGCAACCAGTGCTGTAAAAAGAGCGCTGCTATTGCAGGCAAAAGTAAATAGCATTTTCCTGATTCTGTGGACAAGTAAACATGAACATATTTCGCAGATGCTTATTACAAGAAGAAACAAGGTCAGTTCTGCCCATACTTTTCCATCAAACATTTGGAGAGAACATATATCATGATGAGTGCACTATACCAAATTTTGTTATTATCACCTCCCCTATCGTAATGATGGCTGCGTGGTTTCAGAAGAGAAGCACACTGCCGTAGGATATAGAAGCCCTGACATATTTACTGCAGCATTTTTCACCAGTAATTTCTGCTGCAATGTGTGCTATTACATGTTCAGAAAAACTTAGGGAAACTGCAGGGTGCTGAACGACAATTACATCTTTCCCAGACAAGACTACTACGTTAATGCATCGGCGTCATCCATCACCATAGATCGTAAGTCCTCTGGGGAACGTCACCAGCCCACTCCAATAAATCTGACTGGGAGATTTTGTATTTGGCTGTTCAGCTCAGCCTCAGGAAGCAGTCTAGCAACACAGTTCACAGCACGACTGTAGCTCAGCTCTCCTGGAGAGGTGATGATGCTCTATGGCAATGAAGCTCTGGATGTAAGAGGTCCTGCACTCCAGCATGTAAGGGCACACAGGGCTGCAGCCTGGCATTAATTCCTCACACAGTTCTTCAAAGAACTGAATTTTGGTACATGGATTATAGGTGATGAAGGAAGAAAGTTGACTGTGTAGCTTCATTCCCTTACCACCACCAACAAGGATAAGGAAATAAAAAATAAAGAAGAACAAAACCAACAGTGAAAAAACCCCAAACAAACCTGCCAGCAGGTTCAGACTGGTGTAGTTCTGAAGTAAATTTATTTTTGCTGTCAATCTTTTTGATTCTTGAGGCCACATCAGCAGACAGAACAGACTGCCATGAAAATGTAAGGTGATGCTCTAATAGGGAAGAACATACTTCTCACAGGCTCTCCCTTTAGGAAAGCCAAACAAATAACCCACAAATAAAAACCTCCATGGCTGTACCATGTCCTAGCTTATCCTTGTAATAACAGGAGGACAGGGCCTGAGGCTGTTTCCCCTTGTCTCCTGCACTAATGCAAATACTAAGAGCAGGCTGGAGGGAAGGTCAGCCCCATAGAAGCCCTTTTGAGAGGCAGCTCTGAGCAAGGGGGTCTGAGCACACTTTTGTCTCTCGTTTTGTGTATATTCTGTTTCAGGAAGTGATATATTTTCCTGATACATTTTTCATGTAGCTGGAGCTAAGAATTTTCTTGTACTATATGGAGTGGGGAATGCCATAGCATTGCTCTTCCCAATGGCTTAACCATTCTGAGTCCTCTCTTCCCTTAGGCACCAGCTTTTCCCACTGACCCCACCCCACACTGGACCAATGCCACGGGAGATGTGCATGGTCCTTCTCCCTCAGCCTGAGTATACAATGAGATGGCACCAACATCAATGCCTATTCCCACTAGGATAGGGCCACCACCAGACATACCCCTCGAAACAGAGACAGCCTTGGGGTGCCACCTGTGCCTGTCCAACCTCCCCATCCCTATCTGCCAGCTCTTAAGCAACTCATACCCAGGGTGACTGACCCCCTCCCACTGTCTCAGTGTGAGTGCACTGGATATGACCAGGGGAACAGGGATAGACACTGAGGGCTTGAACTACTGCAGCTCCTGCAGCTCCAAGTACCTGACAGAAGCACACAGAGCCTGGGAGATTAACAAACAAGGAGGAAGTAATTTTAATTATATAGTAATTTTAGGGAATAAAAACTGCCTATAGCCTGTGTAAGTTGTGAGAAATGGCACATGCTCCTCTTGCCTCAGGCAAATGCTTATGTTGGTAGCAAGCTTGGCTACAAAAATGACACCCTTCCTTGCAGACAGAAACAGCAAGAACACCCAAGAAGCACAAAAATTCAGTATTTTCTTGGTGGGGTGTTAAAGAAAACAACTATGTTCATTGAAGAGCTTGCTGTTGGCAAAGGAGGTGGGCAGATGCCACCTGCAAAAGCTCTCCCTCATCCTTTCCAGTGGGATAGTTAGCATCTAGTCTCTGCACTTGCCCCATGCTCAAGGGGCGAAGCCACTACTGACCAGAAGGGCTGCTGCACCTTTCAGGTCCTCTGCATGGAAAATGTGGCTCTGTCCCACACTGCCCCAAGAAACTCTATGGCTCCATCTGGGCTGTCCTGCCCAGGAGGCACCCCACATGCAGGGATGGGTGGTCTGTGAGGTACCAAGGCAGTGTGTGCCAGGCCACTGGGCTCCCAGGGGCTGCTGCTGGCCTGTCTTTGCCCAGGATGGTGGCTGAGGGAAACCAGAGGCGTCTGCAATATGAGATGCACAGCAGGAAAAAGCCGCACCACTACAGGGGTTGCAAAAGAAGCCCTGAGAACTAAGGCGGCAACCAAGAAAAACCGCTGTTTTTACTGCCTGTCAGTGGATGTGCTCATGTGCCAAACTGTCGGTGAAGCTGGGTAAACATCTGGGCAGCACAAACCAAACCAGAGGAGACAGCTGTCCCCCAGCAAGCACAAACCCTATATGATCTCAACTGAATCATCCCCGAAAAGGTGGCATGGTCCATAGTTCAAGAAGCCGAGCAGACAGCTGCTGGCCATGGCTGCACTGGAGACGGTGGCCACCAGGGCAGGTATAGTGACGGTAAACTCTGTCAAGATGTGCTCCACAACAAGAAGGCACCAGAGCTGCCCTGAACTCAGCATCCACAATTTTTCCCATGGGGAGGGCAGGTCAGGCTGCAACAACCAACTTGCATTTCCATTGCTTGCTCATGCAACTGAAAGGGCCATCTTCACAGGGAGCATTTTCCAGGAAATACTTTGTGCAGGTTAACTCCAGTAATCTCAAGGGATGGCAGCCCTTGGATGGACCTCACTCGTGAGGTCAGTGCCAGCACCCACAGCTTCACATGGAATGTAGCCATGGTGAATGCGTCCCAGTGCACACCCATCTTGCCACCCCCAGGCGTCCTCCATGTCCAGTGGAAAGGCTCCCGCAGAATGCTGCAAAAGCATGAAGAATCAATAAAATCCATTGACTTTTTGTCTGACATTAGCAATTTTACAGCTTAATGCTAAGCAGAGTAAGCAAGAGAGCATACTGCTACCAAAAATAAATAAAGGGGGGAGGTGTGGGTCTTTGAAGATCCCAAATCACCCAGTACAATTAATGCCCAGTAAACCCTGCCCAGTCCTAACAATGATTAAGGACGATTCAGCCCCTGCTCTGGGTGAAGGTTTCTCCAGGACCCAGCTGCCAGCACATGTTTGGGTTTAGCTGTCTAAACAGGCACTGAGGGATTAAGTCCCTGTGTGTCTTCAGCACTAATTAAAGGTTGTTTATTATCCAATTGTTCCCGATAGCGTATATTTCTTCCTTGTGTAAACACAGCCGACGCCAATGTCTAAAAAAACCCACAAAACCAAAAGTGGTGGAAAGGTCTGCATTTCACCAAGTTATGGGGTGTGAGGGACACCCCACAGGCTAACCCGCTGGCGCCCAGCTCTCCCTATCCAGCAGCCACAGGAACGGGTGCTTGCCACCACGTGGAGCTGAGTCTGAACACTCCTGAGTTCCATCAACTCCTTCCATGCTGTTCATGACTTGGGCAGCAGTTACCAGGAGAAGTTCTGGTCACATTTGCTCACAGAGAAGCAGTGTTTACGTACGATCAGATCTGAACAAGGTAGCTGGAGCACACTCCAACAGCAGCGTGAAGTTGGTACTGAAGCATCCTGGGCAGCGTTTGGCACACACTGACACACAAAATGTGCATCTGGAACAAAGAGATGTATCCCCTTATTTCATCAAACAATTTTTGCGACCCTAGAAAGGACTGACCCACACAGCATTAAACAAAGTCCTTTGGCAACATCTGCATCCTTGATACAGCCCGTGAAGGACCACTGTCTTCTCCAGACCTTGGCTTTACATGGCTGGTGGGTACCAGGTGGGTTTGGCTGGGACTAGAGCCCAGACTTTACATCAAAAAGCCACTGAAGCTGCAAATTCAGGCACTAAGGAAAACAGAAATGCAACCTTATCCTGGTTGTCTATATGGTCCTGACTGTGTGGCTGTGTTATGATACATTCTTAAACACAGTTATCCCCTCTTTTTTTCAAAAGGCCTTGTCATGATGCAAAAGGTCATCCAGAAAAAGAAAAAGCAATTTTTTTCATAGGCCTTTTTGTGAGTTTTAAGCTTCTGACTCCAAACTAAGCAACACTTATTTCACACAGATTTGTGTATGTAATATGGAAAATTTAAATTGGTCTATGAATCTGCTCTTAAAGATATACCACTACTTGCTACCCTTGTAAATGTATAGAACTGTTTTAGTCTTTCTCTTGCTGCATCTTACAAAGACAACATACTGTAGTTTCAGTAGTTGCATTTTTAAATGTGTTTATCTGGGTCACTGCTACTTAGAGCATAAGAAGATTTAATGAAGCCAGTTTAGAATCAGTCTAGTGCAAAGGAAAAAATTCTTTAATTAAAACCAAAAGAATTATATTGTTTGGAGGGTAAAGATCTCAACATTATCACATTAAAGTCTTTGGACTGATTCAAGAAGAAAATAGACCCATAGGCAATTTCATTCAAAAGGTGCTTAGGCTTTTGGGGGTTTTTGGACTCATCACAAATTATTTCATGTAATTGGCAATTTCAGGTAGAGAAAAGAGAACCCAGAGCATTACAACATTAGGATTTTAATTGTATGATGTAAAATCAAGAATAAGAACGTGATTCCTGATTGTGGCAGTCCGTCTGGCCCACTTGGAGCACTGCTGGCGTGCGTGCCAGCTTGCCCTGACAGGCGACACTTCTTTCTGTGCAGTGGCCGTCACAGAAGATGGGAGAGAAGACAACCTGTTTTGATGGCATTGCTCCCAGATCCTTTTACTAAGGCAAATAATCTGCACAGAGAGAAAGCAGGGAAGGACGTTCAGAGGCCAGAAGTAGCACCAGGCTCTGTGCATTTCCACTGGTCCTAGCTTTTCCACTGTCTTGGAAAATACCCTAAGGAAGATGTTGGTGAGGAAAGACAAAGCTGCCACTCACGTGGGAAATGATGTGGGAGGCTGAATGGCCTGAATGGCTGAGCATGTCTGTGTGATGCAAGACAACATCCCTCAGCATCACACTGCTCATCAGTGACAGGGAAGTGACTCAGGAGACAGAAGCACTTCAAAGGTTCATGGAATACTGGTTTATTTTAGCTGAAGCCTGTCTGCCACGGAACAGGGAGGACTGCAAGCAGAAAGCATCCGCTCTGCATCCTGCAGCTGCTGCTGGAGCGGTTCATCCCGCAGGAACAAAAGCCTTCCTCCTCTTTTCCCTTTCTTCTGGTCAAGGGAGGAGGGCAGGCTGGGAGATAACCATCACTGCTGCTGCTGAACCACAGCCAGAGGACGTCTGACACGGCACTGGAGTGGAATGGGAAGTTCAGCACCTGGCCCAACCTGCCCCACGGTCTCCATGACAAAAAGCCAAACAACTGCCCATCTATCAGTAGGGTACTGGTGTGACAGAAACATTAGGTTACAGCAGCTGCATCACTCTGATCCCCAGTTAATTATTCCCCATATCCAAACAGCAGCAACACGGGGAGGAAGGGAACAAGCACGTAGTCGGCAGTTTGATCCTGTTATTGATCGGATGCTAATGGAGGGAAATAACTAAGTATAAAATATTTCTTGTGTCAGAAGCAGGTAGGAAGGGTGATGGATTTTCTTCAGATTATTGAAGGCAAGAAAAGGAAAGACAAATTCTCAAAACCCCAAAGTTTTTACTTAGTTTTTTTCAAACACGGCCAATTTTTACCAGTTTTTTGGGGGTTGCTTTTTGTTTGTTTTCTTTATTTTTCAGTTCCTTCAATCTATTCATTGACAGCACACCAGCTATTCACTGGATATGGTGATTTACAGCTTCAGTTTTTGGAGTTCCCATGCGACTGCAAGAGGACAGTTTCTGGCACTTCAAGTCCTGCTGCAGGAGAAGTCATCGCAGTCAGCAGGGCCAGCTATAGATCAAGACCCCAAAAGAGTAAAAAGCTCAATACCTAACCCCCTAGTAAGTGAGGATTTATTTTATCATAATGTTTTTTAGAGATTTATCACTTCCTTTACCTTCCTCCATACGCACAGTGAAGAAAATCTGTTTTAAACATGTGACAGGCATGATTTCCATTAGAGAGTAAATTTGGGGGATAAATGAAGAAAAAAGGGAGCTATTATTAACCCAGAGAATCATTGTGCTGGTAAGTGAGCACTAGCATCTGAACATAAGTGTTTTTCAGCCTATTTACCAGATCAGGTTGCCACACCATTCTTCAGATGATCTCAGATTACTGGAACCCCTTTCCTTAAAAATAGAGCTATAGGAAGAAATTAAATGTTGTCTTTGGGTATGTGCAAGGAGGCATAACCATTTTCTCCACAAGTACCTTGGAAGTCTGCTGCTGGTCCTTATTGAAAAACAAATTTGGCTCTAACATCAAGTCCTGCATGTTGTGAAGCCCTACATTCACCTTGCTGGGATTTTGGTGCAACAGCTTCAGAGAGCTGTACTGGATCAACCCCAGAGATGCAGATACCTTTGCAAGCAGGTCAGACACCTGAGGAGACCAGAGCATGCCCCAAAAACCTGAAGCAAGGAGCAAAAAGAGAGGGAAAAATGCAGAGTTCTGACATCTGTATCACAGAACTGTGAGGACCTCTGAGTTGTCTCCAGATCAAAGGACCACTTGATAGCAGTCACCAAACGCCTTCTAGCAGAACACCACCACTCATCTCAAACTTCACACATCCTCCCAGGAAAGGCCACTATGCTGACATGTTTCATGATTTATTCCTAGGATTAGCTGCAATGGAAGGAAGTGGTAGCACATGGAAATGTGGCATCAGCAGAGTTTGGGGAATCCAATTCTGGGGGTGCACATTGTACTGCTGTGAAAAATGGAGATGGTGCAGAGTACAAGACACAGAGTTCTAGGCATTAAAAAACCAACCAAACAGAAAACCCAAACGAACAACCCCCCCCTCCTGCCCCCCCAAATAAAAATATGTAGGGAAGACAAAGAGGTGAATGGAGGAAGAAAACCTAGAGCTGCTGGCCCAAGGGAAAAGATGAATGAAGCTGCAGAGAACACAAGAAGTAGAGGTGGTGGAAAACTGAATTTGTTAGGGAAGATAGAGAAAGCAGGGACAAACAAAGAGTTGCTGTTCAGTGCCCTTAGCTTCCAGAAATCAGACTCCTTGAGAGATGTCTACTGTGTTTCTAAAACAGTTGCCAAAGATGGATGAAAAATTCTTCTGACCACAGTGGAAGAAGTGATCTATTTTTGTAACTGAAAGCTGGAAAAGAATAGGCTTGTCTTGATCGTACCACAGAAAACCAGGTCATGTTAACAGGTGTACTTGGGCAAACCATGCTCTTTTACAGACCTCCATGGGCTCTCCACGATTCAGCTGTGAAGGTCTGATTTGGACTGAATGCTCAAATGAAGTGACTGGCCAGCAGTGGAGTCCCAGGGCATCTCCACAGTGTGATCTGCAAAACTGTTCTCAGCTAAAATTGCAGGAGCTGCATTTGTGTGGAATGAAAATATATTGAGAACAATGTTTAAGGCTCTTGAAGAAAAATATTTTACGTTCTGCCTGTAGTCAATCCCATACACAAATCCCCCTGCAGTTTGCCTTCTAGAAGGAAAGAATATTACACTGAAGCCATTCCTAAGCAATAGCACTTCTTGTGATGACCAAAAATGAACTTTAAATTTATGTTGTCTCTTACTTAGCCATTAAGAAATTTCTTATCATTGCCTTGAAGCCACTAATTCCTGTGGTCTGCTTGGACCCACTTTGTGCTTCAAATTCTCAAATCAGCACAATAGTGAAGATTATTAGAAAATGTGTGTTATGCTGCAGCCAGTAAACACCATAAAGAGCATCCTGAGATTTACGACACAAGGTTGTTGATTTGACAGACAGCCTTCAACCTGAGAAATAAAGTAATTATGGAAATAGAGTCTGAAAAACAAACAAAATATATTCCCAAGTCAAAGCATAAAAGAACATGAAAGAGCCAAAGAAGAGTCAATACAGATTTTCAATTTCATTATTTTGATTTAATAAAATTCTTTGGATAGTGTTGCTTGCTCAGTACAAGCATAAAAATTGTAATGGCAAATACTGTACTGTGATTTATGGATTGAAAAGTTGTCTGATTTCATTATGCTGGTAAATATAACACTGCAAAAACCTTCTCTTGGAAAGCTATTTCTAAATTGCTACATCAATATTAAGATAATCAGAACTGATATTTACTTTTTACAGGAACAGCACATGTCTATATGTCCACATGGGCACATACACACACACAAACTTCCATTTTTAACCTTTCTCCATTCTTTGGATCATAGGAATACATGCTACAGGAACTGCTGATTTATTCTGAACCAACCCATGAAGTTACAAGGGGCCCAGCCCAGGACGTTTTTACTGATTGTACCCTTTTCTCCCACTGAAAGTAATTCAAACAGAAGTACCCAGCAGAAGTTCAGTTCAATCATTTGTTATCCCAGACTTATGAAGGTGTAACTTCACCTTCAGTTTACAATGACAGAATTGATGGATAAATCACTGAAGCCCTAAGATACACAGTCCAACACTTATGTTAACTGCTTATATTTTTCAGCTGGAGTAGTGCATGGTAAATAATTTTTAACTAAACTTTGCCTTTTACTCATGGTTTTGCAACAGAAGTACAAAGAAGTACGTTAAGGTGGATTTCAGGTGCCAGAGAGCACACAGAATTATCAACAATATCTATGGGACAGGAGGCTGACAGGGAAGCAAAGGATGTGAGACAGCACCAGTGAAGGAGAGGCAGAAGTGAGGAGGCAACGTGGCCAGAGAGGCACAACCATGTCCCTCCACAAAGTGGAGCCTGGTGTCCCTGCTGATTCCTGCCTTTAACGCCTTGTGCCACACACGTGACCTGGCTGTCCCCAGAGCGATGCCTCTGCAGCACATTCTCCACAGCTGGCTCACACGGCCCACGGCTCACAGCCCACGGCTCACACAACCCACAGCTCACACAACCCACAGCTCATGGCTCACACAGCCCACGGCTCACACAACCCACAGCTCACACAACCCACAGCTCATGGCTCACACGGCCCATGGCTCACAGCCCACGGCTCACACAGCCCACGGCTCACACAGCCCATGGCTCACACAACCCACAGCTCATGGCTCACACAGCCCACGGCTCACACAACCCACAGCCCACGGCTCACACAGCCCACGGCTCACACAACCCACAGCTCATGGCTCACACAGCCCACGGCTCACACAACCCACAGCCCACGGCTCACACAGCCCACGGCTCACACCACCCACAACCCACGGCTCATGGCTCACACGGCCCACGGCTCACACAGCCCACGGCTCATGGCTCACACAGCCCACGGCTCACACAGCCCACGGCTCACACAACCCATGGCTCACACGGCCCACAGCTCACACAACCCATGGCTCACACGGCCCACAGCTCATGGCTCACACAACCCACGGCTCACACAACCCATGGCTCACACGGCCCACAGCTCATGGCTCACATGGCCCACAGCTCACACAACCCATGGCTCACACGGCCCACAGCTCATGGCTCACACAACCCACAGCTCACACAACCCACGGCTCACATGGCCCACGGCTCACATGGCCCACTGCCCCAGCTCTCAGAGCAGCAACTCTTCAGAGGGGGCACCTGAAAAGGGGCTCTAGAGGGAGAGGGTAATGGGGAAAGCAACTGAAGCACCAAGGACACGGATCTGTCCTCTGCAGCAACTGGAAGAGTGAGGGCACATCCAGCCCTCATAAATAAACCAGGCCACATCCCCATTTCTGCTCGCCATTGCAGGAGCCCACAGGGTGATCCTTCGCCTTGTCCCCCTCGATCACTGTCACCAGGAACAACAACTGGCACTTATCAGCAGAGACATCTCTGCAAACGAGTGACTTCAGGACACAGTGTCCTTCCCTGGTCCCTTGAACCCTTGAGACAATTTACAATGCTGTCACTTGTACATATTCCCTCCTCATCTGCACAGTTCTTGTCTCTAAATTTAACATTTTGCTTTCTAAATAAAAGTCCTTAAGAGTTCTCACAAGACTTTGATGATAAGCCCTTTTACTGATATTCCAGTTCACTTTTCAAAATATTTGCAGATTATAGGATAAAGGGTGTTTGCTTTTATCCCCTCTTCAGGAGATAACGGTTGGGTAACTTATGATATCCAGATGAAAATTTATTGGTTAGCACTGGGGAAAGCGGATCCTTCCCAAAATTAGCCTTTGACCCAGTTAGTCTTTCATAAACAAGCAATGATTTAAAAAATCCTCAGCAGATAAGATGTTTGCAGCCCCAGCATCGACTTGCATAAATGTTAGAAGGTGTAAGCATAACAAAGCTACATCAGCCATATTTCACAGCACCAAGACTGAGGATGGAAAACTATGGAAAACTTCCCTAATGAAATGTCAAAGCCAACTAGCCTCACCACAGCTAATCCTCAAATCTTGATGACAGTGAGGATTACCCAGCCTGCTAAACTGACAAGCGCCCAAGGAAGCTCATCTCCCAGGGATTACACCTCCATTTCGGTTTGCCTGATTCTGAGTTATGTGGAAGAGCCCCGGAGGAAGCAAGTTTCAGCTCATCTATTTCCTTCTGAGGGTTTTCAGTACACTACCCAGTCTTAACGCATCAAGCAACAACATATACACACACACAAACAAGAGTCCCAAATACTGACATTACTGTGCAATAGGCCAGTCACCCGCAGATGCCAGGCAGAAAGCTGCTAACAGATGCTGCAGCATAAACCTTCTAAGAACCTTCATGTTTGGTGACAAAATCCTCTGTTCCCCATTCACGCTGCCCTGATGCTAGTATCTAAATAACGTCCAATATGAGAGATTTATTTTTTTCTCACACTGGCTATCTATAGAAAATCCTTTTTTGTAAGTCTGTTGTGCAGCTTCTGAATGTCAGGCCCAGCAAATCAAAACATTTTATTGTAATTTCATATTGTTTACTTTTGCAAGGCAGGATCTTGGCAGAGACGAGTGTTTCCTCCAGGGACACGGAGGATGGGGCTGGGAGGGAGGGGAGGACGGAGGGATGGAAGGAAGCATTTTAATGCAGACTTCCTGATTGTCTGCTTTAATAGGGACCTGTCTGAAATACAAAGGAAGAGGTAAATAAGACCATGGCTACAAATTTAGAGATGCCAGAGAATGGGTGTGAGGGTGCTCCAGGACCAGCCTACGCAGGCAGTGACAACAGATCAGGGAAGCAGCGTGGCACCAGGGAAGTATCGCCAGCCCCAGCCCACCCACCACTGCCCCTCAGCAGGCTTGGGAGGATCCTGGGGTCCCCATGGCAGGCACAGTCCAAAGGGCTGTGGCCAAGAAGGAGCAGGGAAGAACAGCTTTGCCCAGGCTGCTTCCACTGTGCTCCCACACACGCCTGCAAAGCCAGTGTGACCCCCCTATCCACAGATACTCCTGGCTCCTTGCCCACACCCTCCTCCACCCTCCACAGCCCCAAACTGTGGGCAGGTTTCCCTTCAAGAAAGATGGCACCACCAAGTGCATATTTCTCCATGAGGACCCTCCCACTATTCCATGATGGAAAAGAGAAGGAGGTTCCTTGCACCCATCTGCCCAGAGACATTGGAAAGCACCAGTGATTACACCACAGACATCTGTTTTTCACTGGGTGTTTTCAGGAAGATTTGACGCACAACATTCAAAGGTTTGGGTAAGCAATGTTTAAGTTGATGAGAGCTGATTTAAGTGCTTTAGGTTCGGGAAACAAGGCATTTGTAACATGTCACATTCACACTGCCCACATATATGTGAGTCTGCTGCTGAAGTGATGGTCTTCCAAGAAACCTGCAGGAGACATGGACAGTGCCAGGGCAGCAGTATAGCTGAAAGCAGTTTTATTGACTTTGTTCTGTCCCCAGCTGTCCAACTGAGAGACCTAGACCTTCTCATCTTCTTTAATCCTGGATTCTTGGGGCTGCTCTGCATGAGACGAAGTCTCAGGACACATGGAAGGAGCATGATGCCTTGAAGTCATGACTCGCCCTGTCTCCAGGACCACCCGCAGTCGCAGGCAGACGGGCAGACACAGGCGACAGCTCCCTGCTCCCACTGGGTGCCTGGCAAACCTCAGCAGAGTCGAACTGCCAGCGCTCTGCTCGGCGTAACAAACCTCCCTGTCCTTCGGCATCGCCTCTCTCTCCTTCTGAAGCTTTGTTTTGGTAGAAAGTGGTTCACAAAGACCTTTACACAAACTCACCCAACGACAACTGCTTTATTACGTAAAATGATTCACTGGTGTTTAAAAATCCCACAAACAGGAGTCCTCACCGACTTTATGACTGACTTCCCACGAAGGCACTGAGGCCAGCAATGGCTAATGCTCCATCTGGCATCGACTCCCTGTGAATATCTCTCAGCAATAACAACTGATAGCAGAGCTCGGAGCCTACACATCATCCTCCTGTTTGTACATAAATTCCCTTTAAAAGGATTTCAGCATCCTCACACTGCTTCTTCCCAAGCGTTCAGACTCTTAAAGCCAAGTCAGCCAGACAGAATGGTGCCACACAACTACAAACAATGCGGGACAATTTTTTATTACAATACACGGCACGATTCTTTGTAAAAGCACTGCCAGTAATATGCAGTGTGCAAAAATACACATTCATCATAAAGAGGTTAGATCCTAATTCCTGCAGCTTAATTTCTTCTTAAGGGCACCAGCCCATTTTTCAATTAAGGCAGGATAATATTATTAATCATAAAAAATTGCTGATGTGTAAAATTGTTTCCTTTCTGGCTAGCATTGGCTGAGAGACGTCGGACATGCTGCCTCTGAATTAGTCTGACTTCGTGGCAGTATGGAAGCTGTATCATCCTTTTTGGTGAGGATTCACGCTGCTCCCAGCCTCAGCTATGGGGAAAGGTGCATCCCTCAGGGAATATGAAGTCCCACATCTCTACGGTATCAGGTGCAGGCTGGTAGCAAGGAGCCTATGGATATAGATTCTCATGGAAGATACAACACTGCCCACCGTGAAGCAAAACAGCTGGCATGAATGGGCAGCTCCATGCCAAGAGGATGCTCTAATAGTCTCTGTTGCCTGAGCATTTCCAGGTCACCGTGTTTCAACACCCCCTGAAGAGAAAGAGGTTTCTGCCCCCTCCCTTAATTTTCTGTGCAGAATTTGGTATTATGGGACTCTTTGGTGAGGTCATCAGTGCTTTCTCTTTCATGTTTTTCCCCCTTTCCTCTGCTGCTGAATGGGTTTGCCTAATTCTGACCAAAATAACTGCACACGTTGCCTTCAGATGGGGCAACCAAAAGCAGAATGGAGGGAAGAGAATTTAAGGAACAAACCAAACCCTATAAAATAGTAAGCTGTGAATAACAAAACCTCTCCTTGCCATGTAGTCAGCAAGGGAGACTCCTGGATTCTGACTTGGCAGGATCGAAGAAGATGCCGCAGAGGTGTGGGCATGCCAGCAGACTGCAGAAGGACAGCAGCTCTCTGCAAAGGCACACCCTGGTACCTGGCCCCTCACCCTGCCAAACTGGGGGCCTCTCAGGTCAGCCCTGGTGCGAGTGCCCCACTCCACCCAGGTCAGAATGTTTCAGGTGGACAGGAGGGGACCAGCATGTGCCCTGGTCTTGCTCCTGTAGCAGCCAGCCATGACCTCCAGGAGCCCTTCACGGGACACAGATAGAAGCACCCAAGTGAGGAGCAGGGCTGTTCCAGGCCCCTCTGCACTGGAAATGAACCTCTGGCAGGTTTGCTGAGGGTGATGGAGCTGGAAGGAGACAGCCTGGTTCCTGGCTCCACAAGTGCCTGACGTGTACTTCGGTGGCACAGATCCAGATGAAACGCCTTCTTTCCAGCCATGTGTCCAACCCTTTTTCCATCTAAGGGCAGTTTCCCTTCCACACATCACAAAGTCATATATCCCCTGACTTCTGTTGAGACTTTGCACCCTCCTGCTCACAGGACCTCCCAGGAGCAGCTCATGGCAGTAATCTCCTTGGCAGCTCAACTCTTTGCCCATTGCCTGGAGAACTTTCGGCATCACTCCCAACTTGCGTGCCCCTGCCATTCATCTCTTTCCTCCCAAGTCTTGTTTCTCCCCTGTTCTGGGAACTGCACGCTCCGTATTTTTTTCTCTGTAGTGACCAACCTTCTCCCAGCAGCAGAATTCCCCTCCTGTTTTTCCCACATGATCAACTCCTTAACACTATTCCAGTTATCTGTAGCCTTATGTCATTAGTTTTCTGACATCACCAAATACTTTCTTATCTGTGGCTGGTATTATTTATATACATATATATATAAAAGGCCATCTTCCACCATCTTATCGACTGCTGACTGAGAATAAATCATGTAAGGAGAACAGCCCAGACTTTGGGACCACCTTGGGGAATACCCCACTCCACAGTTGTTGTCTCTTGGCAAATACTAACAAGAAGAGCACATTCACTCTGAAGTCTGAGGAGGCAAATCACATAAACAGAAATGGTGAGTTTCAGCCAAAAAACTCCTTTCTGACAAGAGTCACTGCTATTCATATGACTAGGCTCATTAAGATCAGTGAGAACTGGAAAAAAACTGCAGGATGGAGTCTGCGTGTGTCTCCTGGCTGAGATGTTTAGCTGCATTTTTCCTTGTGAAAAGGAAAACTAACCCTGCACCATGAAAGCAATAAACATAGTGGGATTACTGGTCAGTAACTCAAAGGATACTACTTCAAGCAGCCCTAGAGTTAGTAAGTACTCAGTGACAGTAATTTTTAAAAACAACTGAACTACCAGAGAGAGATTTCCATGCTATCTCTCCCCATACATACATAAAAATACCAGTTTGTACAAATCCAAAGTATGTGAGGTTAAAGCTAATGGGCTGGCTTTGTTGAGCATCTCAAAAATCAAATTAACTGCAATCAAATTCATGGCACAACTCAGGGTTCATTTCATTACTATCAGAAAATTCAATCTCTGAAATCTTACAATATTAAGCTAAAGCAATGATCTTTCTGTTAAAGTTCTCTCTTTTTTCATTTCAAGGTGAAAAAAAGCTGGCACGCCTGGGGAAGGTGAGGGTGATGATTCCCAACAGATACTACTGAAAGCTTGGCAAACATCTAATCAATTACTCTTATATAAAGGAAAGGAAAAAAAAACCCAAACATCCTTTCCAACGCACACTCAAAGACATTTTGCATTATAAATTCTACCTCTTGCCTCTATTTCTACATCATGCCTTTTCTTGCAAAGATTGAGTATATACACAAATGCATATATAGGCACATACACACATGCATAGGTAGGCATATATATATTTAAATTCAAAATACAAATCCATTAGGGAGGTACTTAAATCTGCTCATCGCTGCAGTAACTAATCATATCTGTGTGCTGTACTGTAGGTGGGAAAGTCAGAAGTTCATTGCATTAAATTCAGGCATTTTCCTTTTTTTAATGAAGCTGCCTTTTTGGTTTATTTCACAATAAGCACTCTTTAACCTTACTGCAAGACCTAGCTGTAGAATACTCACTGCAATTTCAGACTCCTTTTTTATCCCTCCTCTTCAAGGTTTCCAACTAGGTTTCTCTGCAGGAGTCAAGTGCAGTTTTAATAAGGCAGATGAGGCAGGGCTTCTCAACTGCTTTTGATAGAGGTGAGGTGGCCAGCTCTTTATTGACTTTCTGCAGTACTGCAGCTACAGACCGTACAGACAATTTTGTTTTATGAGCATGTAGCAGGCAGGAAACGGGCCTGGAAATTTCCAGCCAGCAGTGTTTGATGCACTGCTTGAAAAGCTGCACAATGTGCATATAAAGGAAACTAAGGAGAGCCTTTTTCATTGTTGTTGTTGTTGTTGCTAAACCATCAGGCTGCAGTTGCTACACATACCTAGGAAAGCCTGCTCAGGAGCCATTTTAAGAA
Source organism: Coloeus monedula (assembly GCF_965178545.1). Taxonomy (NCBI): domain Eukaryota; kingdom Metazoa; phylum Chordata; class Aves; order Passeriformes; family Corvidae; genus Coloeus; species Coloeus monedula. Next base: position 103,826,847 of record NC_138783.1, on the reverse strand, counting down.
TTAATACATCTCAGGAAAAGGAAAGAAAACAACACTGGTTATTTTGTGCATATTAGAGAGTGCTGTATATCAAAGATCCTTTTATAAACACTTGGAAAAATCACATGGGAGGTAACAAGCCACTGAATTATTTTACTGTCCTTTTCTTGTGCAGGCAGCCACAGCACATCCACACTGTATACTGCACAGCTGCACTGACATACACACATCCTCACAAGGGGATGTGGAAAAAGGAAGCAATCATGGGCTGGTATCATGTACTATTAAGGTTTTATTGATACCAGCATGGAGCAACTGCATCACTAATTAATGGATGCACACAAGCTACACACATCCTTCCAATCAAGTGGCAATAAACCCAGGTAGCTTTCTTCACCCTCATACATATATTACTTGAGCTGTTTACCTCGCTCCTTGTTTTTCTGGACTGCACATTGCCCTCTTCCCCCACCATCCCACATCTACACCAGCAAACACATCCTTGAATTCTGCTCTGACACTGGGGAGATGAACATCCATGGCCCTGTTCATGAGCTTCCCACACGGTGCCACTCTGGTTTTAACAGCAGACCTGGTTTGTAACAGCAGACAGGGTCCAAACTAGGCAGACAGGAGGTTTGGAACCCTCCCGCAGAGATGTCTCCACATATGCTGACACAAAAAAACCATTAAAATCAGGTTTGACATCTCTCTGTGCCTCTTTTACTCCCTGCCCAAGGAGGACAACATCCTCTTGCCCCAGGGGAGCACAGTGATGGTGAGCGGATCAAAGACAGCAAGAAGGTTTGGACACTTTGGTGATGGCAGCCTTAAAAAAGCTACAACAGACTTTATTCCCTACAAGAATGTACCCACACAGGGCTGCACACCCCAGCTCGCGCTCGGCTGCAGCAGCAGCAGCTGCAGACCCACCCCCATCAAGGACCGGCTGAGGGAACCAGGACCCACCTCCTGCCGAAGCACTGCACCTGAGCATCCAGCACTGCTGCATGGTACTCAGCACGATTTCACTTCTTTCAGCTAATTGCAAAGCTCTTGGGGATTCTGGAAATAAAGCTATACACACGCAGGCGTTCAAAAACCTTACAGCTACAATGTTCCTATCAGAGGACATACCCTTACTGCCTGCAAGACTTAACTACATCCTTAAATTCTACTGACTTCAGGGGGACATAAGGATTTGTTTAACTTTCATTATACCAGCCATTTGTTTTACAGTTACCTGGATAGTATGTCTTGCCTTTTCATGTACAGCACTGAGCTCCTTGCACAGTAGGGTATTACTTCTTACACATAAATGGAAGAGCAGGTACAAATTGAGGCAGAGGCTGCATATTTAGCTAGCCACCTGCAAAACATGGACAATGACGGGCAGATGATATTGCTGCACACTGCAATGCTATCTGAGTGATAATAAATTTTCACCTGTGACATAAGCATCAGTGGACAGCTACAACATAGTCCTTAAAAAGAGTAAGGAAAAGACAATACCCTTAGCACAGAACATTTCCATACTGTGTTCCGCATTTTATTTTTAAAAATGCAGCTACAGGGAACAGACATCCTGTGAAATAACAGATGTTAGACTCTCACCACACATACATAGCTATAATTCAGGTGACCTTGCTGAATTAGAAAGCTAAACACAAGATAAATGTCCACTTTGTCTCCTCAATGCCTGTCTTGAGCAGGGAAGGGTTGTGCTGGTGTTGAGTTGTCTGTGCTTCCTCCCAGTTCCCCATCTGCAGTTCCCTAAAGTGTGTTCTTACAACACTTCAGCTTGGTTTTCCAAATCAGATGCTGCTGACATCGTGAATCTTATGAATTTTCTTTGCTTACAGGGATTAGACACTGCTTCACTTTAACCCCCCAAGTTGGCAGAAGCTGGAGACTGGCCTGGACCTGCTGCCAGTTTGTGCTCAGGGTCTACCCCCAGTAAGCAAGAGATGCTCAGGGCTTCTGGAGAGTCATATGCAATACATTGATTTAATCAAAATTACATGCCAGTCTCACTCTTTAAAGCAAAACTCAAACAGTCAAAGAATTAATGATTTCTTTAATTCTTAAGATCTTAAGTTTTTTTTTAATTCTTAAGATGTTAAGATCTGTATGTGTTCAAAATACTTTAAGAGAAAAAACAGACTGGCATTGTCTTTCGGTCTTTTGCTGGTGGCAAAGCAGATTATTCCTATCATGTTCTGCAGGGGTGCTGTCAAACGCTGTTTCAGGCTATGGGCCAAAACCTACCCCCAGCCCATGTGCTCAGTTCCCACTGGCATCAATGATATCTCCACCATGGACTGACAGTAGTAAATGGGCAGAGATGTGCTGGCTGCTCAAATGGCACGATCTATGTGCTGAATAATTCATTTTAGACTGTTGTACAGATGTCAAAATGTTATTGCTGATTTCTAGCCAGCAGAATGGGCGTTTCTTCTCCTGATATGAGTGCGTCGCTGCCTGTAATGCCAGAAAAGATTTGGGGGATGTCTCAGCAAAGCCCATACATGGCATGCCTGTGAACATACAATTAAAACGATCATTTTAGGCCACCTTTCACTCTCCTTATTAGGATTCTCCTGTGGATGCACTCACCCAGTGCCTTGAAAGAAGTTTCAGAAAAGCAGCTCAAAACATAGCATGGTTACATAGGTTTGAGTGTAGTCTCCAACAATCACTTCAGCCCTTTGGATTTTTGCTAAAGTCTCATGGAAAAAGTCTAAGTACAAACAACTTAAGAGTAACAGATGAGTTTGGATAACAAAATAAATCCAAACAAACAAAAAAAAACCCCTTCCCCCTGTAAATGGGAATAAATAGATACGTCCTACAGAGTTTGTCAGCCTGGCCGTGGAGAGAACTCTATGGTACAAGTCAAAGATCCTCCTCCCCTCCAAAATCAAGGAAGAGAAAAGGAGTTTTTCTATGTTTCTCCTTTCACTAAACCAGGAACAGACAATACGGTCTGCTCTGAGATTGTCCAGGTGCTGGCTTCCCCAGCCAGGCAACCAGGTGGGCTCCAGCTGCTGATGGACAGCAGCCACCTCCAGAGTGGGGTGGAAGTCCGGTGTGCAGGTAGGCTGGGGTGGCTGGGGGTGATGGGACAAGTGGAAGAAAAATGGGAAAGATCCAAGAAAGTCACAGGTTTTGAACTGAGATCAGAGACCAGGGATCTCTGACACAAACCAAACAAGCAAATGCACCCCATGCCAGCCCAGGAGTGTCAGATGTGTCAGCTAAAAAGTGTGATTTTCCATGCTCGTAGACGGGCTTTTTCTTGTCTGCAGGTCTGTGTGGAAACAGACCTAGGCTTAATGAGGTCTAATTTGTTTTAAATCCATAGGTTTCTTTTTAATAATTAACAATCCCCATCACTCAGCAAAGTCATTCCTTACCCCTGACTACTTGCTATTAGGAATGAAATTTACTGTGAAATACTGTTAAAAGGTGGAAAGCAAGTGACATAATTCAAGTTTTAATTAAAAAATATATATATCACACAAAGCCGGAGCCATCAAAGGAATCATTACCGAATAAGCCAAAAAAACCCCCACCCCAACCCAGTGCCTACTCTTCCCAATTACCCACTTTACTCTTTTCATGCTATTTTAATTCTTCTAATTGACTTCTCTTACTGGATGCCCTATGCCTAGACCATATCTCAGTTTTTCACTCTGTGATTCCAGGAACTAGAGAACGTGTCGGCATCATTACCATGAGCATTACACACCCTCACACACAAGGGTCCAGGAACTACAATTAACACATTAAGAAATAAAAACTGCCAAGGGAGCAACGGAAGATAAACAGCATGGAGCTGATGTAGCAAGAATTCTACTTGGGAAAGGGCTGTCTCTTGGGTAACGGGCAAGGGAGAGGAACTGAAGCACTGTGCAAAGCTGCCCATTTACCAGAGAAAACCCCAAAACCAGTTGAGCTGTCCACACATTAATTGCTTGAAATTTAATTTCACTTAAAGTATTGCTGGCTTTAAACTAGATCTCGAAGGAATCTGAAGGCTCCTGTTCTCAATGAAATAACAATCATGTCTAAACTGGTGGATGTTTCTTCGTATTTGAAAGCCTGCCCTGAATTGCTGTGGGTTTGTCATTATCTTGTTCTCCTCTTTCAGTAGAAACAAGAAATACTTATTTCTTTTACACACACATTAAGATATATTTATTAAAAAATAATAAAAATACCTTTTTCCTGCTTGTCGATATCTATTTTTATGATTGCCTGGGATTTTTTTTTTGTTTGGCTAGTTTGTTTGGGTTTTTTTAAAAAATATATTTAAATAATTGATTTATTTTCCCAATTTTCCCAAGGACTTTTAAGGAAAAAAAATTTAGATTCCAGAGTCTTTTATTTAAAGCTTCCAGTCTGAGAATGTTTTGTGTGAGTAGTCCTGCAGAAGCTGCATAACAAAAACCTGGAAGAGCATGCCAACCATTTGGATACCTATCTGTTCTCACCACTATAACCAAAAGAAATCACGGAGCATGCTGCTCCTTTGGGCATCAGTCTTGCTTTAGCAGACCAGCCAAAGGCCTTAATACTTCTCACTGAGATTAGAAGCCGAAGGAACACGATGGCACAGGCAAGGTTCATGAAATGCTTTGTCTCGTGTCTCTCTCACCTTGGGGGCTGCACAGTCACAGAAAACCCAACAAAAATATTGCCATTAAAATAAAGCCTTTCCTACATTCACTCAAATTCCTGTGCAGGAAAAAGGTGGCAGAAGAGGCACAGACACAGAGGGCAGGATTAGCAGCCTTGCTCAAACCCACCTTTTGGGAGAGAAGGGCACGTCCCTCCCAGCGGGGGCGCTGCCTGTGACCCATGTGGTGCTCAGGCACTGGGTTTCTGAGACAGCGTGATCCCCCCCGCTGCCCCCACGCACGGCTCATCAGTCAACTCAGACATTTCAGCAAATCACATGGCACTTTGTAAAAACATAATTGTTTTTATTTTCCAATTTTCCATGTTTTGTGTAGAGTGCTGCTGTGTTCAAGCGAAGTGAATAAAAGCATAAACAGCAAGCACCATCTGGAGAACATTCTTCCAGCATGCTGAGAAATAGCAGCCGCCTGTGCGCTACCTGCTATAAATAAATGTCATTAAAAAATGTCCAAAAAATTGTTTGTTCCTGTTTGATGGAACTGTAGCCAGTTAAAATTTTCCTTAATCCTGTCTTTAGGTACCCACCACCTTCACAGAAAAAAAAAAAAAAAAAGAGATGTAGATATTTGTCTCTCTTTCCTATGTTAATATGGATATTACTAACAGAGCAGCAACCCTACACGTTATTCTAATAACAGCAACAGAGGTTGCAACTTAAGCGTAACACGTTAACAAAGCACTGAAAATCCAAATGCTTTTTAAATTGTACCAGGTTCACAATAGGGAGATATCTCTCAGCCTGCTAGCAAGAGAACAGGCAAAATTATTCATTCTCCAAACTGATAGTGTATCAGTTTGGAGGGGAAAAAAAGATACCAGAAAGTCCATAATTTATTTTCAGTCTACACAAAGCCACATCTCCCTCTCTGCTGACAAAATACAGACCAAGCTGGCTGTGGGGTTGTGATGAGGCTCTGCGAAGGGTCAGAGTTTGCTGTGTTTGTTTAATCACTGCAATTAGAGCTATGCAAATAATGAAATTGTTTGCTATAGTGGCAAGGCTGGGAGAAAAAAATTAAAAATAAATATTTGGGTTGAGTGATTTAAAAACAATTTTGGTAAAATGAAAAAATAAAACTGTCTAGCTTGTTCTACTCGGATTCAACTTAGAATCCATTCAGTTTGAAATGAAAAATACATTTTCACACGGGAACAAAGCATATGAGCAGTTGTCATTTTTTCCTTCTTTTGTTTTGTTTGTCAGACAAACATTTTCAGCACCCAGAAAGGGATGCTTAGGTGAGCTTGGTGCTTCTTGGGGAGGGAGGAGAACTGACCATCCCTTATCCCAGCCTCAGACACATATTGTGCTGTTGTGCTGGGGCTGAGTGCTGCATCTTTCTCCCTTGAGGAAGCTGCTGCGAGCCCTTCTCTTCCCCCATGCTCTGCTCTGGGCAGCCCCCTGCCTGGGGAGCCCAAGGGTGGCAGGTAGATGTGGCTGTGGAACAGCAGCACTGCCTTTTCTTGATTACACATGGCTCAGCCACAGCTGGCACTGGGTGGCTCTTCCCAGAGCGACACAAGCCCTCATGGCCCACATGAGGTTGGGGTGTGCTTTGGGGTACAGCATGGGGCTGAGTGTCTGGAGACAGACACAGGATGCGGTCTGAAGCCTCCCTGATGAGCCACTAGCCATCAGCAGGAAGGATTTGGCAAAAATTTTGGTGGTTTTCTCCCTTGTTTTAAACCCCTCTTGTACTAGGAGATGTCACGGAGTGAGAGGAGCGAATCTGTCTTGTTCAACAGCATCCACAAAAACAGGCTGGGTCCCTTGCCTGAGAGAGTGGCTGACATTCCTGGCGCACAGGGCACATCACAAGCATAGCCACCCATCATCACTTAAGGGCAAGAGTGGAAATTAAATGATGGACATAAATCAGATTCGGCCCTTCCCTTGAACTATACTGCTTTGTCCAAACCCAAAGTGTTTGTACATTGGTGTGGTCACAGAGCAGCTCTGCTAAAGCTTTGCTTTTGGCTGGGACTGGCCACCACTCCCACTGGAAGCAAAGGCATAATTCCCACCATATTTTATTCTCTGCTTTCATTGGGACTCAATGTGCAAGGAACTGCATGAATAGGGATAAGGGTCCAGTCCCTTTCCTGATGAAATCATCATCTCAAACATAGCAAGGGCAGGAAATAATAACGTGGTTACAGTTCACATTAGCCATGTTTTCCTAATATTTATATTTTAGCTACTTTTATTTACAGAGTCCACTCACACTAGTTAAATTACATACTTTGGAAAAGAACACAAAGGCTGTATGGAAGTGAGTACACTGGACTACTGATTTTGTTAGGATAATAATGATGATTATCATGATTAATCAGCCTTGATGAATAAGATTTTGCCGGACCAGGTGTGGAGGGAAGGCAGGTGGTGGGAACATGGCTGTCTGTCCATGCATGAACACATGCATGCATGAGTATGGGGGGGGAGGGCTGCTCTTTGTTTTGTTTTTGCCTTTGGTCAAATTCAAACAATGTGCAGTAACAAGAAGTAAATGTCATTTTCCTCCCATCCATCTTAATTTGGCATCCATTTTAAAGCTTACCTTTGACCTTTTAAAATGTTAATACACTTAAGCAGATATAAAAACACAAAGCTCCTGGAAAAATTAATCACAGCCATATCACGATGCTAGTCTAAAAATGTAACATCAGTTGTTTTCCTCTTTAGAGAAACATTTGTCCAATGCAGCAGCAGTAACTATGCTACAATTACCTATTATTTCCTTTTCAAACAAATAACCACATTAAATGCTATAGCAAAACCCTTTCAGCATAACCAGCACAACCTACTATGAATCTGTTTTGTTGAGTAACTGCCTAAAATGACAGAAAGGGTCCTGAAAAGGACCTTGAGAAGTCTCCTAACCCATCCCTCTGCCCCAGGCAGGGCCAGCTATATCTAAACCATTCTTGACAGGAATCCTTATTTAGATTTCCTTAAAGTAGCAGCCTTAAATAGAACTGGTAAAAATTGCACAAATCAAAAAATATAATATATATATGTGTGTGAAAAAAATTATATATGTGCATTATGTATACAAATAAGAAACCCTGATCTAAATGGTAAGTATCCCTCTGCTGACCACTTCATACCCTCTAACCAAAGAGTTCAAAACAGGAAACTAATAAAAACACCTCCTTCCTTTTTAAAAATAAAAGGCTGCTCGATTGAGAACCCCACCTCCTTGGAAATGCAGGGGCACCTCTTCTCAAGAAAATCAGAATCATCAGGTCCCAAAATATTTGGGTCTTTATGCTTCGGGGCAAACAGCTCCTCAGTTTCCCCAAAAATCAAATACAAAGTAAGAGAGTTGACCAGCCTTTGCAGTCACCAAAGTGAATCTAAGATGTCTGTAGCCTGTTTGTGATCAAGGGCACCCATCTTGTCTCCCAACAACCATTTCTGGTGGGAGGCTGTGCTAGGTCCCTCCCGGACAGTCACTGCACAGCTCCGGGGTTACATGCTATGAACATGGGCATCCACGGTACACTGCCTTATGCTGCTTCCACTTTCCTGTCTATAGCACTCATGGCATCCAGTGCTACCCCCATCAATTTAATACCCCCCTTCAGGATAGAGAAAGCTGTGGTGACAGCCAAAATACATCCTAAAAGAGAAGTGATGATTTCATAGCTAAACACAGCTGTTACCCAAGCATCCGAAAAAAATCAGTTAGGAACTTAAACATCAAATCCAAACCAAAGGCAGATGCATGCCCTTGGTGAGCCGGAAAGTAAATTCCTTGCATCTGTTTTCTTCCACCTACCAACATTACTTTGGTTGTAGCACAACTGGAGTGTGGTCAAGCAGTTTTCCGCAAAACGAACACAAGCTTAGGCACAAGGGTGTGGGGAGATGTGAGATACTGAGCTTGGCACCACCAGGCCCATGAGAGAACGACACCCTTTCATGTATCCTGCACACACAATGCAACAGAGTTCCAGTGCAGAGCCAAGTTTCTTCTGTCACTGAAGCCTTGTGAAGCCACCCTAACCATACACGGATTCTCCAGATGTGAAAAGGCAGGAGGTAACTCCATCCATCCCCCAGGGACCAGAGATGTATTAAAAGCATGTCACACTAGAACAGAAAGGCTCTTCTGTGTACTCCTTCTTCCTGGATCTGCTTATATGTTCCTACTTCCTTCTGACCTCCCCTCAGCATCCCACAGCCTGCAGAGCAAGCTTTGGCTATGTCCAAAGTCCTCTTCCCCCACCTTTCTGCAGGGCAAACCTCCTGGCTGAGAGCTGCCTCTGATCTCCAGTCCCATCACCAAGGCTGGAGATGAAGGCATCTATTATTCAGACAGTGATGCCTGACTTCTTGGTTAAGAAAATCCTGATTAAAAAACAATGTGTTGCCCTTCCTGTTTGCTTTGCAGTGGCCTTGTGTAGATCCAGCTCTACAGCAAGTGATCCATCATCAACAACCGGAAAGATGTGTATCATGCAAAATACACAAAAATACTTCACATTTCACTTTATTTTCTGTGTCTTCCATTCTCACTGCCCATCTATTTCAATGCTCCTCACTATCATTTTTTTAACCTAAATATTACAGATATATATGGAACACCTAATAGTTTTCTTTTAACCAAGGACCATTTTGTGCAGTATTGTCATGTAAGCTTCAAAGACAATCAAATTTAAAAGAAAATAAACACAATGAAGACACATTTCTCACTTTGTCACTCCTGACCTTTTGTTTCTTGATTTTTTTGCTTACATGAAACAGAATGTACATGTGCTGTTGTCACACCCTTTGTGATCAGTTTATTCATCTTATTCTGATAATCACAGACTAGAACTTCAGTAACACTCCTCTAGTTAATTAGTTTATTCACTAGGCACAGATGAATAACTGATGAGCTACAAAAAGTTGCTATTGTCTGAGTCAGTCACCAAGTAACTAACTTGGCCATTCAGGCAGGGAGAAGTTTTCCTCTCTGAAAGGTGACAAGTAGCTATGTAATGACTGCTATTATTTTCTCAATAAATTCAGAGAAAATAGGACATTGCAGCTAGAAAAACACAGAAAGAGAAATTAGCAGCTACTGTCATTAAGGATTCAGAGACTAAAAAAGAACAGTTGGTGCAATGCAGCTGGAGAGGCTTTTCGGAGTAAAGTGATTATTCTCTGGCCATTAACAAATTATTTTTTCCTGGAATGAAAGACCTGCACTCCTCCAAATAACCTGGCTTTGTTATGAGGAGCACACTGACTGCCAGGGCACGATAGAACCATTGCCCTCTTGGCCCTCCTGGTGGCCACTACACTTCCACCTCTTTGTTTTCATGCCACAGGGAAAGTGCAGAATAATTAAAAGGTTGAAGCACATGCAGACATTGGAAGAGAGACTGGTTTTCAAAATTAGCCTGACCAAATGAATTTGGAGCTGCACCCAGAATGTTCAAGGACCTGCCCGCAGCAGCCACACTGAAGGTTAGTGAGTGAGGTGTCACAGCAAACTTCCCTTACCTCTCTTGAAAATCAGAGCTCATCCCCAACCATCGAAAGATAACATGATGATAAGACATTTATGCACACATTCAGTCAGGCCTGGGGCTTGTTCTGATATCTCTGTGCCTGCCATGGGGGAGGTGGGGGGACTCCAAACCCACACCCAGCTTGTTCTCCAAGTCAATGGCAGTTGCCTTCCTTCTGCTATAGCAGCTGCTCTCTGATCACTCTAAAGGGGGTGGGAGCAATGCAGGGACCTGGAAGCTACTAAGCTGAAGGACACCTTTTTTCTGAAGAGGGTGAAGGAAACAGGAGACCTCCCCCAAGCTCTTTGTTTAATTCTCGAGAACATTTAGCTGTCTGATGTCTTAAATAAGCATTTCCAAACAACTACATGCGCAAATTGACATCAGTGATGAGTGGTGTCCCTCAGAGGTCCATACTGGGACTGGTATCCTTTAATATCTTCATCAATGACACAAACAGTGGGATCAAGGGCACCCTTCACTCTTTGAGACCCCACCTGGAATACTGCATCCAGCTCTGGGGTCCTCAACACAGGAAAGACACGGACTTGTTGAAGCAGGTCTAGAGGAGGGCCATGAAGATGATCAGAGGGTTGGAGCACTTCTCCTACGAGGACAGGCTGAGAGAGCTGGGGCTGCTCATCCTGGAGAAGAGAAGGCTCCAGGAAAACCTTACAGCATCTTCCAATACCTAATGAGGACCAACAGGACACACAGGGACAGACTACAGGGACAGATGTTTGAGCAGGGCCATAGCAATAGGACAAGGGGTAATGGTTTTAAACTAGGGTCAATTTAAATTGGACATAAAGAAGAATTTTTTTTACTGGGAGCATGGGGAGACACTGCAACAGGTTGCCCAGAGAGGTGGCAAATGTCCCATCCCTGGAAACATTCCAGGTCAGGTCGGACAGGGCTCTGAGCAACCTGATCTAGTTGAAGATGCCCCTGCTTACTGCAGGGGGGTTGGACTAGATGACCTGTAAGGTCCCATCTAACCCAACTATTCTATGATTCTATTAACTAGGAAATATAAAAGGATGCTGGAAACAGGTCCTGCTCAGAGGGATCCAGTCGCTCACAGACAAAGCAAGCAACTGAGTCTGGAGCTGCAGCTGCCACAAGGGTCCCCAGGACACCCAGCCATCCACAGAACTGGCAAAATCTTACAGATGTGACCCTGTAAACTCACCCATGTTACAGCACTGCTCTGTACACTAAAGGACAGCATGGACTGATCTGGGTGGGAGTGGGAAAAAGGGAAAGCCAGAACTACTAACAAGCAACATTAAATCACCCAGCTCCTCCACAGAGTGGCCTGTTTACAGAGTAGCTCAGTGCCCTGGGAGGGATGGGCACTATTGCAAACCCAGGAAAGGAGATTCCCTTGGAGAACTGAGACAGGCTAACAAAGATCCCCACAGCCTAGGATACAGCCAACTCCTTTTTGAAATCTAGAGTCTGCTGGGAGGATTTAGGCCTACGGCTTTGAACATAAGATACGGAAAACTTTTTCATCCTGAAAACAGTCTGTGAAACTCAAGCAAAGCTGAGAAGTGTTTCACTGTATTGTTATTCTGTAGATGCTGTTTCTGGAGGCAGGACCCAGCACAGCCTGATCTCAAAGCCATCCATGGCTAGCACCACACATCACCAACCATCTCCTTCCTCTCAAAATAAAACAAAATAAAAGCAAGTACCCCCATAAATCATTCATCCATCCCAGTTTCATAACAAGAATATTTGTCATCTCCCATTTTACATCCCTTTCTCTGGCTGCTTATTCTACAAAGCCACCATTTCAGCAGCCTGTGCATACAGACCAGCAAGCACACAGCACCACAACAGCTCCCACATCCCTATCCTCCTGCCTGCAGACAGGATGGCCACCTCTCTTCCACAAACCCTCACCTACACTGCCATAGATTTTTCAGGGTATTTTTTAAAATATTTTTTTTATCAGTAGCTCTGGGGCACCCATCGGAGGAACTCAGCTACTGTAATAATCATGTGATTTATGTAAAAGTAATTGGGGTTAAACTATCTGCCACATCAAACTCTTCACATTTGGCCCCATCTTTAGGACCTAGAAACATCTGAAATAAATAAAGCCATGTGTCATTTAACAGGGTCTGGGCTTAATTAGGATCATTCTGGATTTTATGGGAGAAGCCTTGTCCTGCCAGCTTTACATAGCTAGTCTATCACTTGCAAGGTTATCTGCTTTTTTTCTTCCTTTAGTACCTACATCAAAATATTTTTCCACACAGCTCTTCTTATTCTTTTTTTTTTTTTCATCCTCCAACCAGCCGGATGACAACCACTCCTTATCTTTGGCTGTCTTCCATGCTAAAATAAGAATGCCGTTGTTACGCTGAGGGAGCTGCACCCTTCCACCTCCGTTCCCTCCCGACCAGCATGCAGCTGCCTCGGCAGGAATGCCTGAGGTTCTGGTCATTTTTCTGTGATGTTGTTGCAATTTACCCTTTAGCTACAATTTGTATTTCTAAATCACACCAGGCCTCTCGTGCTACGGGTATTGTAGCCTCAAGTGACAGTCTCTGTCCTGAAGAGCTGGTGATCCTCAGCCCATCTCCACTGCCACTGCTTCCCTGGCTTGATGTAGGCTTGCCAACATGAGGGCGAGCACGCAGCCAAGCACAGCTCGAACGATGTCGGGCGATTTGATTAGCAGCAGAGAATGACTGGATTAGAAGAGGGGTAGGATTAGAGATTGATGAGTTGCTGTGAGGCTGCTACATCTGTATGATTGGCTCCAGCAGCAGTATTTGAATGTCAAACTGTATCCCCTTGGAGCACAGAGGTACCACCTACATTGGGCTTCAGACTGCACAAGGCAGCTGGGGGAAAGCAAGGGGTTTGAGTTGGGGTCTAAACTGACAACCCTGTACAGATGAGACCTTGGCAGGGCAGGCAGAGATGAGGAGAGAGGAGAGAGAGAAACATGAAATTATTTGCCCACAGCTACATTGGCAGTTTGTGTCAGAGGCAGAAACGGGAGCCAGATTTTTAAAAAAAAAATTAGTTCCTCATGCAGGAGATGAGCCAGACGCCTTTGTTACATCTAAATGCATTTTTCCCCTGTAATTCATACTGCTGCAGGCTCTGCACAGTGAACTCAAACATCCTGAAGTTGTGGGGTGCTCAGTGTGACCTGCTCATTGCACATGCCATGACCGCTACACGACCAGCGCCATCCTCCAGCCCATGCCTACAATGCAATCAGCGCACGTTGCAAAAGCTTATCACTTGCTTTTTTTTGGTAGGAAGTGATCAGGACCCTGCAAAACCCATCACTGAGGTGACTTCCAGTCTGCCAGATAGCTCTGGCTACTGGATCGCCTCCAGAATTTAATGTATACACGGGAACTCAGCATCGCTCTCCAGTCAACTCAGTTATCCCCTCTTCAAATTTGGCTTCAATCATCTCTGAAGGTGAAAGAGACTTCAGCTTCTCCCTACTGGAGATCCTCACAGAAATACTATAAAGTTCATCAGAGGTGCCAAGGACAAAATAGTGAGGATGCATTAATTGATCAGGCTGCTCTAGCAGAGTGGTGCAGGAAATCACACCGGCTATCAGTAGCCCCCTCTGCTAGTTACTGTAGTTACATGTGTTTAACTGGGGCCACTCACAGAGTCATGAAATGGAAGAAAAGGCTTTTCCAAATTTACATATTAAAAAAACAGAGGTGTGCTGATTTCTGTCCTATGGAGTGTTTCAGGCATAACATTAGTAATCAGTAGCGTATTTGCGAGGAATTCTTTACTTTGAATGCTAAGCCGATTTGTTAATGATAAATGACATGGAAGGTTACTCAGAAAAAAGAACATTTCCTCATCAAGTTTAAATGGAAAATACCTGAAGAATTAATGGGCAACCAGATACTCTTCCCTCTTTAACAATACATCCCCATTAGACAATATATATACTTTGAACCCCGCATTTAAATAATTTTTTAAAAAATACTTCTGATGGAGAACGGCACGCAAGAAAACTACCATCAACAACGGTAAATAAACCAAAGCCGAACCAATCTCTCAAAAAAGAGGTGTGTGTGGGGTGAAATGAGAGAATGAGAATAACTGCCCTGCAACTCCCGCCCAGGGCGCTTGCACCCTGCCGCATCTACCCGGAGGGATGCAGAACTTCTGGAACGCGACACTTCACCCTGGCACCCACCGCCACGTACGCCCGGAGCGCTGCGACGCCGGCGCAGATGACCCACACCCCGCGACAGCCTCATCCAGAAAAAGCCATTAAGGGAGACGCAGGTGACAGTCCATCCGCCTGGCAGACTTCGCCAGGAAGCCGGGCGACAGCGGGAGGAATTTCTGCCCCAACTTCGAAAGGGTAAATTCTCCTCCCGCTTCTCGCCTGTGCCCGGCTACGCGAGGGATCCCAAATCATCCCATTACCGCCCATCTTGAAATCCATCCTACATTTTTTAAATCTCCTTCCCCCCAGAGCACGGACCGGGCGCTAAACGCCGCCGTGCCCCTGCCGTGTGTGTTTTGTCGCCCGTGGGGCAGGAGCCAGGAGCCGCGGGGGGCGATGCCTAGCCCCGGCACGCGCCGTTCCTCCCCGCGCACCCACGGCCGTGATTTTGGAGAAGTTGCGCAGGCAGGAGGAGGAGGAGGAGGAGGAGGAGGAGGAGGAGGAGGAGGAGGAGGAAGGGCGGGGGTGGGGTGGGTGGCTCTGCCCGTGCGGTCACGGTCTCTCCTCGTCCCTCTCCCCGCCGCGGTCCTTCCGCGCCCCCCCACCGCCGCGGCTCCACTGCCGGGACAACCCGCACAAAGCCGCCGCCGCCACCACCGGGATCTCGCTGCGCCCGCTCGGCGCCACCAGAAACAATAGTCACGGGCCGAAGCGGGGACCGCGGGGCCGCCGCCCTCCCCCCGGTACCGCAGCGCCCGGCCGCTGGTGGGAAGAAGGCTGAGGGGGGGTGAGATTCCCGCAAAACGCCGCCGCCCCGGCCAACCTGTCACCGCTCCGCCCGCCCTGGGCTGTCGGTGCGCAGCCGCTCCGCGGCACCTACCTCCGGTGGAGGGTGCGGCAGCCCCTAGCTGGGCTCCATGGGGCCGCAGCCGCCGCCCGCTCTGTCAAGCGCGGCCGCCGCCGCCGGGGACGCGCCGCCCTGCCCTGCCCGGTACCGCGTCCCGCTCCCCCCGCGCCGGGCGGGCCGGGGCGGGCCGGGGCGGGGCGAGCTCCGGGGGCGGGGCCCGCCCAACCTGCACCACGCCCGCCAGCACCGCCCCCCGCGCCCGACAGGGATGCGTGCGATAGGGAGCACCGGGCGTCCCGGGGAGCCGCGCCAGGAACAGCCCGGACGCCCGGGAGGATGCTGCAGCAGGCAGCGTCATCCTTCTCCATAAATCTCGTGAAATTTTTGCTCCCTGCTTGCTTGAAGTTTTGACCTTGTCTCCTCTGCGTCTGTCTCGGATTCTGGCTTCCTGTTTTTCTTTATTCCCCCTCCAGCTCTTTCCCCTTTTTAATTACTCCCCTTGCCCTCCCCCCGTCCGCCCCCCGTCCGCCCCCCGTCTTTTCCATCCTCGGTTTCCCTTGTCCCCCTTTTCCCATCAGACTGAATGTCCCAAGCCCCTTGACCTCAGACTCTGGGCTTTAAAACGGTTTTGTTAAGGGCAAAAGAGTTTTTTGTAGGTTTCATATCGCTATTAAGTGTCGCCAGCAGCTTATTGGAAGGTGTGGTGCATTAAACTAAATCCATGGCTAGTATTACATAATATGCCCTCAAATGTACATAAAAGATGATTGTAATTCCATCTGGATTTCTGTTGATATTAGCAAACCACTCAAGATTTCCTCTTGCGGTTTAATAGGATTTTCAAAACCTTTGACTGGTGCTGGATCAAACAGATTGTGATTTAAGAAAGAGTAAAGCACACACACTCACGACATCGTAGGAATTAGTGAAAGAAGAAAAAAAAACTTAGTAGGTCATCTGTCTAATCCATCTTCCAAAAGAGAGTAGGAATGTCCCCATACAGTAATTTATGGGCATTTGTCTAGTTTTCTTTCAAATGCTTCAAATACGTGGCTTCCTCATTTGCCCATAGGAATTTAGGTCAAGCTGCCTGAGCGGGAATTTTGTGGCATCTTGGGATTTAAAATCCACTACTGTTATTCCAAGGTGGTTTCTTTTGTTTTATTTTTTTCCCAGACAGCACAACTGTACAGTTGCAGTTGGTCATTTATTTCTTGCCCATCATCGTGGAAGGATTTTGGCTGTTACTTTCCCCAGGTTGAGAGCCCAGGGACATGCACAGCTGAGAAAATGTCAACTTCATGCTCAGTGTAGCCAAAAGAGTGACTCAAATGTCAGGACTTGCTAGGAGAGCAATGAAGAGGAAAAGATTTTACACTGGAAAATGCGTGCTGGACCTGTGCTCTGAAAACTGCTGGAATTCTGGTCTCACCTTTTCAAAAAGGACATAGCAGAGCTGGAAAAGATTCGGAGGAGGCTAGTAATGATCCATGGCTTGAAAGGATTTTCTAGTTAGGTACACGCACATGGGCAAGAGGCACCAGAGGGGAGATGTGACAGAGGTTCCTCAAATCTCGAGCAGCATGGAGAGGGTGAGCAGGGACTGGTGACCCTGGCTTCCAGCACAAAAGGGAGAGGCCATTAAAAGAAGGTAACAGACCACCTGACTGTACAGAGGTGATTCTTTGAGCAAACACAGCTGTGGAGCCCTTTGCCAGCTGACAGCAGGCAGTTGATGTCATTTTGGGGGGAGAATGACTGAATTAACCGGAGAGAAATCCACAGAGAGCAACCAAATCACAGCTTGCTCAGAAAGGTCCCTTCATGACAAATGGCTCATGGCTGGGCTTGCTCTTTTTTTGCCCTTTCCCCTCGGTGTACATTGATAGTCACTGGTCACCTGCCAGCAGTGAATACACCTCTCAGATTTAATGTCACACCTGTGTTAATTTTGTGCTGCTCACAGCTTTCCTAATGCCCTTACTGCATAGATTTGAGTACTAAAAGGGGTGAGTGGCTTTCAGTGGGAGAATGTCACTGCTCTACCAACATGCAGCATATCATGGAAGTTGGAATCATCAAAACCCACTGGAAAAACCATCATTATGCATTGAGTCATTGAAGAGAGAGAACACTGGTTGCAAAGAAGATTCTGTCACTCTTCTAAAATGTGACAGAAATAATCAAATCTAGATGTGGCCTGGGGACAATGACCTTAATTTAAAATCAATCAAAAATCCCTCTCTCAATGGCAGCTGATTGCCCCGTTTGCTTTCAGACTGATACCCTCCCAGGCCTGCCATTGTCAGTGCTGTTACACAAGTGGGTAAGCATTGTGTTGTCTCCTTGTCTTCCCTCCTCCTCCATGTCTTTGAAGCTGAGATAGCATGGTCTCAAACATTTCTCTGTGTTTCTGGCAGAGGAATTTCTTCTGTGCATTAATTTCTAAATCTGTACGTGTATGCCGCAGTATGGCTGCTTCATCCATAGAGCTTCTCCAGAATCTGCCAGTTCAATATTGTATCTTGGTACAAAAACTAGCTCTGGTGAGGTGGGTTGCCACATAGGACGGTAACTACAGCAAGAATGAAAATGAAGGAGCCCAAACTATGTATGTGAATGACCTTGGTCAAGTGACTCATGGTCGTAATCTTTTATGGGACTGACCCATAGACTGTTTGCACGCTGTTAGTGCAGGAAAATCTGTTCAGGTAGATTAGGATAGTCACTATTTGCCTGTGATATTGCTCCACCTCCACCTGAAACTCAGCATGAATTCAGGTATATGGGGCTCCTCAGCTCCCATACAAACTATCTTCTAATGTTGGGTGTCTAAGGTAACTGTAGAGAGGATCTGCATGAACCTGGTGTATTGTCTGTGCTGATAAACGTGGCATCTTTCCTTTTACCAAGTGTGTGAAGCAGTCGGCAGTGTCATTCATCTCACCCTATCACTTGATCACATAGAAACTCTTTGATCCCGGGATAGTACTATACAGCAGCAAAATTAATACTGCCAGGTGTGATTGCTAACAGCAATCCAGGATGTGTTGCAAGCTTTAAATTCTGCATAAGCAGCCACACTACAAATGCTGGGTGGGGAGAACTGACAGATGAGGGCACACACACTGTCTGTTGGGAGCATTCAGAGCCCAGCAAGAGCGCTCATTGCACCTAAAATGGGGGTCCTGAGCAGATGCAAGATTCATAGTGACAGAAGTAATTTTCAGGTTTTCCTCTAATAATATATAGGCAGTAGTAAGCCTGTGGCAAGTCCAAATTGAGTACTGAGCAGCTTTTAAATTGTTTAAGGCATTATCTATTATAAGGAAGTTTATAAAGCTCCATCTCCATTATTTGAGTTTTCACAAGGTCATAATCCACTTGACCCTCGTGGTTTATTTCATCACTATTGTCCCTCAGAGGAATTATAACCTTTACCATTACCACTTGCTAAATATATCACGAGGTTTTAGTGATATTATCGTAAATCACCAAGCTCAGCTTTGTTGCCTGTAAATGTGACCATAGTATGTACTGGTTTTTGATGCAGTGATTGTCAGCCTGATCTAGTTGTATTTCTTTAATTATTTTATAATGGGACGAACCCATGCTAGCAGATATGAAGGTGTATTTGATTTCCTTTAACATTTAAAAATTGCCTTTTTCTGAGCTCATCTGAACTTCAAGTGTGGGCTTTTTAGGCAAAGTTTCTGCAATCAAACATGGAAAATACAAACTCAAGGTTACTGAAATCAAGCACAGTGACTTCAAGAACAGCATTCTCACAATTTTTTCTCTTTTTAATTAAATGTATGAGCATTCATGAGAAATCATATGTAATTTGATCATCCTGAAAGCATTTAGTGAGAAGAACAAAGATATCACAGGTAGGTGAGGTTCATTACTACATGGGTTTTTAAAAGGATAAGCTATAGGGAAGCTAGTGATAACTGAGAATTTTGGATAACAGTAATGCATGTAACTATGTTGCTTTTTACATTTCAATCTGTTTTCTAGCAGAAAGTTGGTCCCATGTCAGCCTCCCAAAAGTTTCAAAGAGAATTTTCCATAGCAAAGATGTGCTACTGAAGCCAATCTTCAGTTGCACTTAAAGCAAGGATCAGCTAGGATCAGAGGTCAGCCTCAAAATAATTTTGACAAGACATACCTTGTTAAGCAGTAATTGGGATCTAGTCTATATGCTTCTGGTTCCAAGAAGGATTCACCAGTACTATAAATCAGGTTTACTTGCTGGGACTGCTGGGATCCAAAACTTCTTTGCAGCAGCACCTGCAGAAGTTGTTTATCTGTCTGACAGGATATTGTGGTGCAGGTCTGGGCATATAATACCACTTCTGGTGATGTATGGCAAA
Source organism: Coloeus monedula (assembly GCF_965178545.1). NCBI lineage: Eukaryota > Metazoa > Chordata > Aves > Passeriformes > Corvidae > Coloeus > Coloeus monedula. The sequence continues at coordinate 103,807,259 of NC_138783.1, read as the reverse complement.
ACACCTTGAACCAAAAATCTCATGTGATGAAACTGTAGAAATCTATCTTTGTGGAGGAGGAGGAGGAGTTATCTGTTTTTATTCTACAGACCCTTGCACTGTGGCAAATGGAAGAATAAGGGTGCACTTCAGCATCCCCCCCATCCACCAACCCACAGGCTTGTATATCTACAGTGTATTAATTTACATCTGAGTTAGTCACTCTTCAACCTTTATGGTCAGCTAGGAGGAATAAGCACTTTTAGGATGCAATTCATTTGACCTTTCTTAGACATCTACTTTAGGAAGAGATAAATCACTTCCCCAGGTGTCAGTGTTTCTCTGTTGACCACAAAAGGACCAGAGAGTGATTAGTTCAGAGGCAGGTGTCTATATTGCAGGCTGTCTGCAGGCAAGTAGGCAAATCCCAAACAGATTTTTCTACAAATCTGCTCTTACAGTGGCTGTTGAATTGTTTTACAATGATTTTTATTTCTATATCATGAGTATATAAAATATTTTTTTCCTTCTTTTACACATTTTTATTTTTGAGAAGCATTACGTTAGCAGAGCCTGCAGGTTGTGTTGGCGTTGATTATGTTGGTGCTCTGTTCAGAATTGTTTTCAGCTACCTACTGAGAAATTGGAAATTTTTGCACTATTTCACCTTGTGAGTTTCACCAAATATTTGTCTGATTTAATGTAAAGGTGGAAAAAGGGCACATTTTACACCAAGGAAATTAATACAGCATTAGAAATATCTCTCATTGCTGTATGTGACTAGAAAGAAAATATGAATACACACACTATTTTTTATTTGATCACAGGGCAAGATTTTAAATGCTATTAGTAATGAAAGATCCATGGCAGTAAGACTCACTGTACTGCAAATAAGCCCACTGAGCCCGTGTACAGTACATCTCAGAAAAGGCCCAAGGCTTAGATGTCTATCTCCATGTTCTTGTATTCCCAACAAGCAGTGAATAATGCATTAGTTTTGCTTCAAGCATCCTATTTTGAATATGCTTTAGCCAGAATTATTAGCTTTCATGTAGTGTATATTGTTAACAGAGGTCATGCTCTGCGCCCATCTAGTGCTGTCTCCAGAAGTGCCCTGGCACAGCACACAGAAAGGTTTTACTAGAAATTCTCATTGTCAGTTCTCACCATGAGGTCCCCTGAGATGTCCAAATTACAAGTACTCCAGATCCAGCTGGAGTCACTGAGAATGACCGTGCAAACACCACCTGTCTTTGGCTCGGCCTCAAAATAAAGCAGGAGGAGGGAAAGTTTTATATTGAAGTGACCTGGGAGGGTTCCTGATTTCTGTGCTCATACTTCTCTGTGGAGATCAGCCCTTAGACCATCTGCCTCTTTGCCCAGGCACTCCAGTTTGTGTGCTGGGCTGTGTTGAGAACATCTGAAACTGTGTAAAAACAAGTAAATCCCTGGGGCTGCCCCTCCCTTGGCCAAGGTGAGGAGAGCCTGAAGAGAGCCTTTTTTAAACCCTTAGGTCTTGACGAGGGCCACCAGTTACCCAGTACTGACAGTGACCCTACTCATCTGCTGAAACTTGTGTGAGAAAGGGGTTGAACAGCCGAGTCCTGGGGTGAGGCCATGATCTTGGTTGTTGAAGCTGTACCATTCTCCCCTTCAGCAGCTGTGGTGGTCTAAAAAGAGAATTAGCTTTTAGAGTTATAAAGAGAGCATGATTTAAGATAAATGGTATCATTTGCCAAGGAGTAGGCATTTACACACACAGATGTGTACGCACACAACACACACACACACGCACACCTCCCCCAGTTAAGTTTCCACAGCTACCCTTAGTGCAATGCAGCCAGCTGTTAAATCCAAAATAGCAACGAGTGCACATCATACGCCCTCTGTATTACCATTTGAAAGGGACAGTTCCTTGGGAGGATGGGAATTTGACAGGATATGAATATGTCTGAGACTCTATTAGGCACTAATTCGGCAGGACTGGCTGAATGAGATGAAGAAGCAATGAGGAGAGAATCTCTTCAAATTTGAGCTGATTGGTAATTTTGATGAAAGCCCTTTAGTCTCATTCAGTGACTGTTAATTACCTCTGGAAATTAACATTTATTTTTCTCTTCAGGAAATGTTGTTCGCCTGCCAATATAGAAAGATTAATTAAATTCTTCCATGGATGAAGGTGAAAGTCGGGTCCTCATGGTCAGCACACATTTTGGCTGTAGATGCAGGGATATCATGACAAATTCCCTTTTGAAAAGAGCAGTCCTACTCTTTCCTCTTGTGTTTTCACAGGAAAGGAAGGCATCCTTGTCCTTATGGGGTAATGTTGGCCTGTATGTGCTTTCACCAGGAAAGTCTGGATGTGGGAGAGCTGTGAAAAAAGGGAGGGAAATGACTAGGGTTAAACAGCCTGGAAGTAAATTAGGGGAAGCCTCTTGCACCACTCAAGGAGAAATAATTCATAAGCTTGGACAAAGGTATCTCAGCTTCAATTGAAGGAAAACCCTCAGTTTAGACCCATCTATACAAAGTATCACAAAAGTTAATTGATTCAAAAAAGTGGTAACTTGAACCTCACATCCATAAGCTATGCCAGCTTCTGCTACCAGCTCTCATTTATTTGATCTTGGCGCAGCCTCAAAAGCTGCTTTTGTCAGCACTAATGACAGTCCTTCCACTTCTCAAGAGTTTATTTCCAATATCCACTGTTATTCCATTCACTCCTGCTGTGCAGAATTTTAAAAAAAGGAAAGAAAGAGTGAGGCAATATCCCAGGGAAGCTCCTGTGCAGAGTTGGTACAGGCTTTTGATTGAGTTCTTGATTTAAAGCTGTCAAACAAATATCTGGGCATAGTTGTTAAAAATCAGAAAACATCATGAAAGGAAAGGAATGCTCTGTTCCTTGATCTATTTTTTTTTCTGATGGGAAGACCTTGCATTAAGTTTTAATGATAGATTAAATAGATGGAAAGTCACTTGGAAGCCCAGTGGGCAGAGAGATTTCAGGCTGCCCCTGTCAGGATGGCAGGGAGGAAATGAGGCAGCTGAGAAGAAGCTCAGCATCAGGAAGAAGGCAGACAGGTCCAACAGACAGGCTTTCCAGAAAGCAGCCTCGCTGAGAGCAAACAAGCAGCTGCAGTCAATCGAAGCCAGCAGGGCAGCCAACTCCAGAGCTTGCTCCTGGTTTGTAGTGCAAGCCAAGCCACCCCATGGGGAGCTGCTCGTGTGTTCCCGCCCTCCATACAGCACTGCGACAGCAAGCTGGCATCACCAAGTGATCTTGCTAGGAGTGTGACAGCTTGATTGGGGGCAGGATGTTAGTCTACATGCCAGTCTTCCCACCTGCAAAAGCTGCCCACCCCGCCCCTCCATCCATGTGCAAGGTTTCTCTGGGTGATGAACTGCAGACCTCAGAAAAGGGGTGTCCAGGAAAATTAAGAATTTTGGGTCTGATCCTGGTCTTGGGGGGGAGACACATTTACCAGGATCAGCAACAGTCCAATGCAGCAATGAAAAATGCAACCTTCGCTTACCTGACTTGATTTGATGAGAAGGGATCCTGCTTGACAGAGGCATGGGATACCATCCTGTAGGCTTATCCAGCAGCAACATTGAGGGATTGAAGGGTTACACTTTTAAGTCTCTGTCGTGGATGAAAGACAAGTCTATTTTGGCTCTTGACTGTTCCCTGTACAAAGTGAAGAGGAAATAATGCTTGACCCAGTGGCAAGTGTCACATTGGTTATAGATTTTACCTCTAGTCTACTTTACAGTGTGTTTTGAGATCAGTATATGAAAGTACAGCAAGAACCAGTATTTGTAACATTTTGCATGGGCTCTAATATTAGAGGTTGCTGCCAAGCAATGGTGGTATCTTTTGGATGTGATAAATATGGAGATTAGTAACTTAGATTCTGTTCAACTGAATCCATGCTGGGGAAAAGCATTGCCAATTATGAAGACAGGCAGCAAGAAGCAAGTAAAAGTGATTTAAACAGAGAAGATGGGATGGAAAAGTGTAAGAATCTCACATAGAACACGTCTGTTCAGTGGCCAGTCTGGAAAAAACAAAGAAAAAGGAGGGATTCTTCTATGCAGTCTAGCCAACCTAGATCCCTTTTTATAGCTTTTAAATAATTCACACGTGGAATAAATACATAATTTCCAAAGAAAAACATGGAAAGTCTCAGTTATGTTCTTATGAATGCTTTTTATTTCTTTCCCAGCTAAATCTGTTTACCAAGCTGGACTCAATTCTCCAAGTCGCTTCTTCAAAACTACATTTTTTGACAAATTTGTTGTTTGCCAAAAACATTCTCCCAGCTTTAATAAAAAAGCCCCAAACCAAACAACTAAAATTCAATGGATTGGAAAGAATCCAGTAGGCTTTGGTTCAGGCCTTGTAAAGCAGCAAGTAAACATTTTCTGCATGCTTTAGTAGAGTATATGACTCCTCAGTCCTCCACAGTCTTTGTGTAGAAGAAGGGAGCTCAGCACATGGAGGAATAACTAGTTAGATTTGTTTCATCTTCAGTTAAGAAGGCAAGCTAGATGTCCTTCAGCCTCTGGCACTCACATTAAGCTGCCATGACTGTAGTCACAAAACGTTTTTCCTCTTCTATGGCACACAAATCCAAGTGTCCCAAAGGACATTAAAAGGTAAGTAAATAACTTCACGAACAAAAGAAATGAATGCTCATAAGTGAAATAAAGAAAACTGAGGCTACCTGGAATAATTCTGTCCTATTTGAACTTGCTTTTAGCTTGTCAGCCTTCAACTAATCATATCATAGCAAACAGAAACACAGAGGTGCTATGATAACAGCTCTCATAGCCAAGGTGGTTTTCAGGCTGATGAAGCTAAAAAGCGGTGTTTGACGTCTAATGGCAAGCGAGAGAGAAAACATCTATTAGACATTTTAGATGAGCACTGTCTCCAGTTCCTAAAAAATATTGTCTTGAATGCCATATTCTGAGACAGAAAGAAAGATACAGTGATGCACACACATAAATATGATGGAAAGAAGGATGTATACATGTGTTTATGTGTAAGCCAATAATAGGACTGAACAAATGGTTCAGAACTGAGGCAGACATGCATGTGTGCTCCTTGCTGCACTTTTCTTCCTCCTGTCCAGATGTGTTCACGATATTATTTGCCCGCTACTTTTCCAATATTACTTGTTCATCTTAAAACAGCCGCCACACTCTTCCTACAAAACTCAGGGAGTGTTGGACCTCTCTGGCTGTTGGGATTTTGTGATAGCTCCTACAAGAGCAGTCAGTGCATGAGTAATATTGGGAGCCTGGCAGCCCATGTCACGATGATTCCACAAGACATTATTTTATGATGCAAACACATCCTGACCTCCAGAGCACTCAATTTATCAAATGTGTAATGTATGCAGAAACAATCCCAATAAGGAAGGGGGTAAATAAATTTGTTATGATTTTAATTATATGCACTTTAAATGTCACTTTTGCTGAGCAATTAGGGTCTGAAGAGAGTGACCTTTGCACAGTGCTCAAATTGTCCTGAGGCACACTACTCCATGCATTTATTACTGCCTTGTGTGATGAAGTGTAGGTGGAATGATGCAAGTCCATCATTTGTGGGAGGGACCTTTCTGACTGAAACACACAATAAAAGCAAGGTGGTGCAAACTTTTTGCCACAGAAATGCTGTGTGAGAGACAAGGGATATTATTTATTGAAATGCACTCCACATGAGTGCCCTTCAATACACGCATGCAGAAATGTGGGCTGGGGGGTCTCTGTCTGAAGAGCAGAGAACAAAGAGGGCCAAATCACCTGCCCAAAGTGTGGTGTTCCACCCTTCTTCCTGCTTCCCAGGTGAGCATGGGCCATGCTGTCTATCTGGGCATGGGAACAACATCTTCTCCTTATTCATCCCTGCTTCTGAGTTCTGCTACGAACCCAACGAAACAGAGGTTTCAGAGGGTGTAGCACACCATCTATTCTCAGGTGTATCCACCCTCTGAATCATGTTTAAGATGTTTTTTCTACTTAAACCAAGAAGAGCTGTTTTAGCTATAAACATTTAGGCCCACTGCTCTTTCATTACCACTAGCAGTTTCAAAGGCAGTGTTTTAGGCAGAGGAGTGATCCCAAGGTAAGGCAGTCCCTCTGGGGTTTTTGCCACTGCAAAAGGGAAGCAAAGCCATAGACAACTGCTTCCACCTCCTTTTCATCTGCTGGTGGTGTGGTCAGTTCACATATGGGAACTACCTACACGCTAGGTCTAAGGCTATAAAGTATTAGCTTTACAGCTGAGGCTTTTTAGTATGTGACAAAATGCAAGTGCAAGTAGGAAATATTAAAATACAGGACTCTGTTTTGGCAAGCAAGAACATTATAATAATGTAGTAATGGGCAAGGTTTACCTTCCAACTGTGCCTTTGTGAGCACTGCCATTAAGTGCTGGACATTGTGTGGCATCTGTTAGTTCAAAAACAGTGTGATGCATCACCAGAATAAGCAGTAGCTTATACAGAGCCATTTTTCTTTCTCTTCAGTATTTAGTATTGGTAACAAGTTGGTATTTCTCTGGTGGAGACTGCCAGAGTTGCCTACTGATCTGATAGGAGTGGGGAAGGGTGGCAATAGGACCGATGGTTCTGCTTCATCAAGGAAGTCCCTCTGCAGACTAGAAGGCCAGCCCTAGCAAGGGATATTCAGAAAACCTCCATATCTAATCAATTCTTGGTTTTATTGCTAGCAAGGCTGTCAAGCATTGGGCAGATGGCTAATATTTTCTTTCACTATCAGGCTCTCTGTTGGATTCAGACCAATGATGTAAATATAAACAGCCCTGGCTCTTGGTCAGTAAAGCCTCCTGCCATCAGCCCTCCCAGAGAGATATTATTTAAATAAACCAGGGAAGTAAGTATCCCTGAGTAAAACAAACCACTTAGCCACACAAACTGGAGAACTGATCTCTTTACCGAGTACTCCATTTTGCTGTCACTAACTCACATTCAAGGGGATTCAGTTCCATGTTTACTGCATACCTGGTGCTCAGTGGCTTTGCAGGGCAGGAGAGGTGTTGGAGTATTTAAGAGAGTGTGTATTTTAGGCCATCTGGCACGTTTGAGCCACATATGGAGCTCCTGCCACGTTGAACAGTTGGAGCCCAAACCTGGTGGTCTGTCCAAGTCTAGCTGTATTGCCATGATGTGAGTCCATCTCTGGGGCTGATTCCAGTGACACCAGGGAAAATTCAAATAATTCATTAACAGATGAATAATGCTTTGTGCCACTTCTTCCCAGAGTGCCCATATGTGTGATTGGCTGCCATCAGCTCTGCAGTGTCCTTCCATTCCCAGGCTCTGATGCATTCAGCATGCTATCACAGAGCACTGAAGCTTGGCACAGCCCATGTAAGGATACCTGTATGGAGGTGCCTATCACTGCTTCCCCATGAGGGAGAGTCACTTGAGGGACACTGTCATTCATGTCCTCCTTACCTGTCCTGCCCACGTGGTGTTAGGAAGAGAGGGACTGGTCTTACCACCAGCCCAAACCCATCATGGAGAAGAACTCACAACTACACACCAGCTGAGCACCTGGTTCCCGAGGGACACCAGCCCCTGCCATCATCCCACTCTGGACACAAGGTATTTCCAGTGCAGCAGGTATCCTCCTGCCTCATAATATGTTCCTCCACATCCTTGCGACTGATCTTTCCCGAGCAGCATCAGCATCAGCATCAAGCTTGATCCGTTTGGGTTTGACCTTCTTATGGCAGCGAAAATGTCACTGGGGTCCACGGGACATGGGGAGACCCTGTCAGGAACCCTGATGTGTATTTTTTTCCAGTCATAGAGTAGAAAGGGGAGTATAACAGAGTAGATGATGAATGCTTCAAGTCTCAAAATGGGTACTTCCTAGGCTCAACTGTTTAAAAACCTAGCTTCTGGAAAATCTGTTCCAGAGCGGAGAAACCTCATGGCATCTTCATTCCACGCTGGAAGGGAGACTTTAAGTCAGATAATTACGTAGCATTAGTAGGCAAAATAGCTCCTCTAATCTGCAGCAGAATGATCCATCTCTGGAACATGTAAGCACCTGTCCTGTATATCACTGGAGAGATATTTAGTTCTTTCAACAGTTTTGCTTGCTTGTTTACAAGTTCACATGTCTCAGATCCTTCCTTTTGGACTTTTTGGTTGGTTTGCTATATCAAATGGAAGTGCACAGGAATGGAACAGTGTTGCCATTGTTCTGCCTCTTACTACATCTTGAAGCCAGTGTGCACCTATTGTGGAGCAGTGGCTTCAGACAGGGAGGGAAAAAGCTTCTACAGATTTCTGGATCATGCATTAAAAATTATTCTGAAATATTATCATGGATTAATTTAATGCTGCTGTAGACAAACTGTATTTCAATGATCTCTAAAAAGATAAAGGAATAGTTCATAGGGCATAAATGAGCATGGAGACTGCTAAGAAAGAAAGTATGCAAATTATACAGAGAGATATTCAATACTCTCACTTAAAATATTGACTATGGAAAGGGAGTCTAGTCGGGGGAAGTTCTCATGCAATTATGCAAGGATATCCATGTCTTACATTTATAGTGTTCCACGGAATATCTGGAATTCAGCCTATGCTGCCTTTCAGAGGTAAAATAAATAGAGGCAAAATAAATGGAGTGAATACAATTAAACAAGGTTAACTTGCGTCTAGACTTCTGAGAGCCTAGTATTTGCTTCATTTTTAGTCAGAAATTTTTAAAAGCATAGGTTTTTTTTTAAAAAAAAGCCAGACAGAATCTTTCTTCCCCCCTCTGGTGATTTTTCTCTACCACTTGTGCTTTCTCTGTGCTGCTGGAGTAGCTGGGAGACAATTGGAGGTTATTTTTAGACTGACTCACTCTGTAAAGCTGACATTTGTAGGTTAGGCGTACCAGTTGCCGACTGCTTCTTCCTCTGCCTCTTCCTTAAATATTCCTGTTCTAAACAGTTGGACATCCTCCTCCTCCTTCCCCAGTCTTTCCCCATAAGTATAAAGTACTAAACCCACGTTCTGTCTGTCAACATTTTCTGTCGAGCTGAGTTAAATGCATCATTTAGGAGGCACAGTCAGCTCATGTCCTCTCATGCAGCTGGAAAAACACAACATGATGCAGTGCTTCTGCACCTCAGATCTGCTCCTAATGGAGCACAGCCCGCTGAGCATCCCTCTAAAGCACAGAGGAGGACCAGGACATGGGCCATGCCTCAAGGCTGGATTCACATACTGGGGGTCCCCATAAGGCCCACATCAACACATCTTCTCTGCTTCCCATCCTCCCAAGAGGAATTTGGCTACCCACATCCTGTCCCCAGAGCAGGAGATGTCCAGGTGCACAGTGCAATGTAGTCTGCATTTCTAGGGCTTGCTTTTTGATATCCTTGTCCACTGAAGTTGGAGAAAATGAGCTATGTTTAAAAGTAAAATTGCTGGTGTGTTTTGCCTCTGAGGAATTATCCAAACGTGGGTGTGCAGGCAGCAGCCTGGGAGCTGGGGTGCTAATCCCTGGGATGGATTGTCACCAATTCAAGGAGCTGGAGATTCCCTGGTGTGTAAGAGACTCCATATTGCAGTTATTCACTGCTCTTAAGCCACAGCATTTAGCAGCATGGCAAATTTAAATCACTGAGCTTTCAACTCTGAACTCTTTCAATCTGCTGGAGTTTATGGAAACACAAAGACTTTCTAAGCCCAAGGGGGAAAGATGGTTGGTAAAACTGGAATTCAACAGCAGATTAGATTATGAAACTGCCATTAACCTACTCTATATTATAATCTCAAATCCTTCTAATATATTTGCCATGCAGCAGTACAAACATTGTTTTCCATTTAAATTAAGGCTGAACAGAAATCCTTTTTCCAGTGAACCTCTTTCTTTTCCTGATGCTTTCTTTTTTAATGAATATCTTCATGCAAATGGCAGTTTAAATAAATCCAGGCATGTAACCTTTCAGGACAAAATCAATTATTTTTTTTCAGTAGAGACCACATGTGGGCTTCATGCCAGGTAAAATGTAGTGCGCAGTCTAGTGAAATCCAGCCTTGGCCATCTTGTGAAGTCAGAGCTCTGCTGTTCTGCTCAGTGCAATCCTCCTACAGGGGTTTATGACCACAGGGTTCACCATGGACAATGCTCATGCTGAGTTACCAGGACCATACCACTCTTTTCTGCCCTGATAATGCATACTCCCACCATGGTCCATTCAGGAGAACCCTGAAATCTGCTGCCAAAGAGCTGGTTGGGGGCAGACAAAATACGTTGCTGCTGGATCCACACCTCTTTCCATGTAACCCAAATGCATGAGGTGCTTTATCAGAGATAAGTGCTATTCCCATGTCACTAAAGAGGGAAGTAGGAGCATGACTCAAACTAGGGTGGCTGGAGGAAGGGCTGCTGGGAGACCAGAACAGTTCAGGCAAGGACATTGTTGAGGTTTATGTAGTCTTTGGAGGGAGGCATGGCTGAGTGGGTGACCACACAGAGGAACAGACAACCTAAAGCAAAACAAAAACACCCCACACGGTTCTTCTTAGCTCTGTACCTTCTTCTGAAATGAGGTCAAACAAAAATGTTATTAGACTCTCTCTGTTTTAATGAGATTTCAAAAGCCCCTGCAATGCAGTGCTCTTGGTTGACACAGGAAAGCACCCTCTGAGGGAAGCAGCTCATCACCCAGGTCAGTCAGAGTGTCTTGGTTCATGCTTGTAGAAGCCCAGAGTTGTTGTAGCTCTTCCATTTTGGAAATACTCTGTCTCAGGAAGCAGCACTGTGCTGAAGCCTGGGAACTTCTCCTGCTCTGGTGAGCACAGAAGGGGAAACCTGAGCCCAGTGGTGGGAGTAGTGCTGTCTCTGTTCATTTCTCCAGCAGTAAGCAGGATTGTGCCTGTATTTAATAAATGTACACCTGTTCTTTTATTTCCCAGAAGTGTTCCCCTTGGTGCTAGGGACCCCACTAGAGCACAAACCTCTCCCTACAGTAGCAAAATAAGATCATGAAGGTCATGTTGGTAGGATCCCTCTCACACATCACTACCACTGGTTGCCCAGAAACAAACCTCCTGAAAATTCAGATGCTAAAAGCAGCTAAATGAAAATCAAAAGCAGGAATTAAGAAGGAAGGAAATGTGTTAACTAGTTAATTAACTGATTGATGTTACTTTGTTGGTTCTTACCCTGCAGATGGCACTGGTTCAGTGAAATGTGCTTTCAAGAGAAATGATGCTAATTAAGTACATGACAGAGTGACCCAGGTAATAATTAGCTAGGGATGAAGTGACCATTTGTTAGAATTTTTTTTGTCAGACCTGCAGATAACTTGTATTTTTGTTTGTCTGCCCAAACCTTCGGTTACCTAGAAAGATCCTCACTAAATGTAACATCCAGATCCCCCCTGGCTTAAAAAGCAGCAGAAATCTGAGATACAACCAACATTCATTTTCTATTATGCAAATACAACTTCACAGTATGACACATCTGTAAAGCTTCATTTGGTTCCCCCCTGGCACAGTAAGCATCTGCAGCTTTAATGTCTTTGATATACTGTTTTTGATTAGATTAAAGATGATATTTATAGTAATTTCAGTAATGTCATTAGCTGTCACTAGAGTATCCTCCAACATTTTGTTTCCTCCATATGTTTTGCAGAAGGGATAATGAAATTTGACTGTCCTGCAGCTTGTGTATAATAGCCTTGTTGGGAGCAGGGTTCCATGGGACCAGCACTTTCTTCATGTGAGAACGGTGGTGATCTGGTGGGCTCTGTAAACTGTGCATGACCATCTTGCCCTCTGCCTCCACTGTGTCCTTCCTTCCCCATCCCTCCAGAGACAAGTTCCTCTTTCAAGTCGGTTGGCTGAAAATGCCTTACTTGTCTGTGGGGTCAGGTCAGGAGGGACAGATGGAAGGATGGGTGGGAGGGTAAGACATGAAGAGTGACTACAGATCACCATTATACTTAGCAGAGAGGAAAATGCTGGGGAATATGACGACAAGCAATAAATACCTTCAGTTTAAGAGTTTAAACAAAGGTGGGGAGTTATTTATAGAAGGACAACGAATGTTGGCCAAAGGTCAGGGAAAGGAAAGCAGTTCAGACTTTTTTTTGGTGTGCGGAAAGTAACCGGTATGTAGCACAGTTGCCAAGAGCAGAGGAGCCGAGGCATATGTTTGTGGCCATGCAAGATGAGAAAGACCATGGGCTGGGGTTATGTGGTGACAGTCCTGAGAGTGGGAGAGAGAAGCTGGACATGCAACCAAGAGATTTTGTCTTCTATTTCTGATCCTGAGCCTCATTCTGCAGAGCACAGATGCAGCTCTCCAAAGGCACTCCCACTTGGGTCTGTGTAGTTATTTGTGGGAACAAACATTCCAATTTTGGGATTGTTCTAGCTTCGCTTTCCTAAAGTCCAAAATATACTATGTTACTTGAAAGAGTAATTGTATTGGGTTGACCCTGAGTTGATGGACAGTCTTTAAGACCAATTACGCTTCTCACAATTTACATATTTAAACCGCACAGAAAGGCGGGACTTCCCCTTTTTGGTCGGAGCTCGCTTGCTGGGAGGTGGGGGCAGCTCGGGGCCTCCCGGCCCCGCCGGGCCGGGCCGGGGCCACTGCCCCTTTCCCCCTTTCCCCCTTTCCCAACGCTGTGGCACGGACCCTGGGTGGCTGGGGGGGCTGCCTCAGAGCCACAGGCAGCTAAAACCAGCCATGGACTGCTCACAGCTAAACCCATCCAGCGCGGCTTCTGGGGACCGGCGGGTCCCTCTCCTCTCCACGCGGAGCCGGCGGAGTCAATGGGAGCCGGCAGAGCCTCCTGTCTGCAGCCAGCACACTTCGTGCTGAACTGAAGAAGACACCACGCAGCCAGCAGCACAAAGGGAGCGAGGCTTTCCCCACCGTAAAGCCCGAACAAAAACACCCTTCAACATGGCGGTGTCAGTCAGAGAGAAAGAGAAGTGAGTCACGTGGGACGGAGCTGGAAATGGCGACGGGAGAAAAGAGGGCGGTGCCGCGATTCTGGCGCGCAGCTTAAAAGAAACCTTCTTGCATGCCGTGGTAAGAAACTGTAATACCACAAACTGTTTGTCTCTTTAATCCATTTGAAGAACATGGGGGGATGGAGTATCTTCGTGTGCCTGTGAAGATTGTGAAGAATGCCGATGCCAGGCTTTATAGTAGTAAGAGGCTGTTAGAGACTTGTGGCGAAGAAGAGCCTTTGTGTGCAGGCCAAAAGAACTTATCCTTAAAAAGATGAATAACCCCATGTGATGGCCCATGTTTTGCAGTGTGAAGGAACTGTGAGATTTTTCATGGGAGAGATGTTCTACACACAGCAGATTGTTTGTTTCCGGGCGGATCTGCTGTTAGTGGCAGTTTGGGAACCACGTGCAACTGAAGGAAAAACCCTTTTTTCCCTTAAGCATAAGAGAGAGACTTTTCAAGAACTGGAACACTGACTAACATCCCATGTTCTGTTATCCCTTGTGTGAGCTAGGTAAAAGGAGAGAAGTGCTGGCTGGAGGGGGGGGGGGATTTGCTTTAATTTTGTTTTGTTATTGTCTCTTTACTTTTAATTCTATTAGTAATAAAACTCTTTCATTGTACTGCAACTGTTTAAGGTTTGTGCCTGCTTTGCTTTTCTCCTGATTCTTATCTCACAGAAGGAAAATGAGTAAGTAATGAATATTTTGAACCAAAACCACTACATTTAATTGGTGTTTCTGCCCGGTTTCGAACTCAACCCGCTACAGTAATGTACTGGCATTTATGGTGGGCAGTGGGCACACTGGAGTTAAACTGTTACTGCAGAATTCAGCATATACACATTAGCTCCCCAAGAGGTGGTGAGTGAAAGTATATGTGCAAGTGACTTTGTTTAAGTAAAAGAAGATTGCTTGACTTTGAATTAATCTTTAAGATTAATGGTGCTGGAAAAAGAAAATAAAAGGAAGAAACTCCAGAAATATATCCCCAAAGCACTTAGAGGTACAAAAAAAGAGATAATTTGGAGAATTGCACTTAAAGGTGCATTCCATGTTGTGCATACTGGAGATCTGACCCACTGTAACATGACTGTAAGTGGAGTGGGTCCAGCCCCAGTGGGGAGGGCTGCGGAGAAAGTGAGGGAGAGAGGTCTCGTTAGCCTCTGGAGCGTCCCTGTGCTGGGTCGTGGGAGCAGCAGGGGTACACACAGCCCAGTAGCCTTCCCTGGTGGGCTAGAGATGATGGAGATGTCAGACTGACAGCAGGTGCAGTGGATCTGGGCATGGTGCACTGAACCTTCCCAGGGCAGTGTCACCTTGATCAGTTTAGCACCAAAAGAGGAGACATTTTAATTCAGAACTTGCTGTGCCCACAGTCTAAGGCAAGTTTTGTCCCTAACATGAACAGATGAAGTCACTGCTAGTTTAAATGGTCATGGCAAGAGCACATCATGAGGCAATACCAACCACAGTGGTGGATCTGACCCTCATATTCAGCCAGTGTGCTGCTCTGAGCTAAGAGCAGTACTCTGGTCACAATAACCTTGGTTTGGTCCCTTTTACCCAAGGAAGAGAAGCTTGCCAGGTGGCTGCGACACAGGTTCTTCAAGCCAATTGTCTTTCTCTGGCTTCATACTAGCTTAAGCTGAGAGCAAATGATTGTCTCATAGGTCTAATCACAGCTAGTAAGTCCTTTCAAGCAGCAGTTCCCTTGGGAACAGCATATATTTTGCAATCAAACTGTATTTCGCCACTAGATGTTTATACAAAGGTAAATAGGGCAACCAGCTTTTTTTTTTTTTTTTTTTGCAAATGCATTTTGCATTTATGACATGTAATGAAAACGTAATTTGAAAATGCAAAATTGAACTCTCACTTGGAAACTGCCAAATACAGTTGTTTACGTTTCTGAAAAATAATCCTTCCTTACAAATTCTGGTTCAAAAAGATATGTGAATCATGCTTATATATTTTCATGTGTAGTCATAGACATATGAAATATATTCATATCAGTATATTTGAAGATACATTCGTATTTTGCATATAGCCATTACATTAACATTGTGAATATTTTCATTTATCACCCAAGTCAATTTGTAGCAAATATAGTAATCCATCCATCCATTTATCTAAGATATGCAGGTACATCTGTAGTTCTGTCTCCTTTGTTGCTAGCTTCCCCTTGCACTAATCCTTTAAAACCTCCCAGGCCCTTTCTACTCCTTTTATTAATTTTTATCATTGAAACACCATCCCAGTTTCATTCAGGTCTGGTTTACCCTGATTCAAAAGTTCATTTCACTGGCTCCCACACCTCTACACCGAGCAAGCACCTTCCTTCAGTGGGCTCAGCCTGGGCAATGTGGGGCTTTCAGCCCAACACACCTCAGAAAATGTGTCCACCTCTGATCAGCCCATGGCTACCTCACATTCTCCTGCACTCTCACCACACAGGGATAGCATGAGCTCTTCACACTGAACATCAGGGGTTTGAAAGGAGAAATGTTGATTGTTTTCAGATCCTTCAGTTCTCCATCCTGATTAACGTCTCATATGGAAGAAGTTTATGTAAAGCTGATGTTCACAGGCTCTGCATTATGCAATATCATTCCCTGCTAAACAATTCTTGTCAACACCTATAGTCTGTTTCTTTGTTGGACTTTTGGTGAAAATTGTTGAAACTCATGTTTTAATGTTCCCTCTCCTATTATTTATAATAAAGTGAGTTACAAGCGACAACTAACCAAAACAGTTCTTGGTAGATATTTAATTTTCTGTATATTTTGAGCATGAAGTTTTCTCTTTTTAAAGAAGAGGATGCTTAGCCTAACGATCTCAAAATGTAATTAAAACATAAAATAAGAAAAATTTATAGCTGCCCTCCAGATGTTCTAAAGGTTTCCTGTAGGGTAAAAAGATGTGATCTGTTTCTGAAGTCCTCACAGCTTTCTGTAATGTTCACCGTTTCAAGCTGCCAGGATTATCGTCTGCCAAAGACAGACATTTTTGGGAAGAATAAGGAGATGATCCCTTTAACCTCATCTGTCACAGCCAACAGAGGTTATGAGTCAGTGTCCCAGCTATACAAGATGTTCCCAGTTGCAGAAGCTTTGTCTGCTATCAGCCACCCTCATCTTCTCACCCTGCATTATGCTCCTCATTAGCTTGTGTCATGGGCTGATTTATGACTGCCCCTTCAGAAAGGATACCCCACATGCCCCCATCCTGTTGGGTAGCCTGTGGTGCATGAGGAATACCCAGGCTGAACTCCCTGGAAGAGCACTGCCACCCCCCATCAACTCTTGTCTCTCCTTGAGATCGGACTGCGCCTCCTTCAGAGCCCTTTGAGCAGCAAGGCAGCGCTGGCTGCCTGCCCCCAGTCTTCTCAGCAGACTCACCAGAGTGCCACAGTTTCAGGGTTACCCTTTATTCCCCCTCAACAGGGTAAACCCAAACCTTTTAGGCAGAATCTGTTGCTTTTGCAAGGTCTGATGCTTCCACACCAGTCTGCTCCCTGCAGAATCATAGAATCAATGGTTTGGCTTGGACCTTAAAGATAATCTAGATTCAAACTCCCTGCCATAGACAGGGACATCTTCCCCTAGACCAGGTTTCTCAGAGCCCCATCCAAGCTGCCCTTGAACACTTCCAGGGATGGGGCATCCACAGATTCTCCAAGCACCCTGTGCCAGTGCCTTACTCCTCCCAAAGAGCAGTAGAGGACTTTTACAGCCTATGAACCCTAACAAGAAAACCTGCCATGGACAGTCTCAATCCCATCTTATGCACACTCCCATTGTCTCTACCAGAGCTGCTCAGGAACCAGGATTTTGCCATTCTGGAATTTGCAGTGCAGGGGGAGGGAGCAGTCCTGAGCCCCAGCAGGGAGAACTGCATCCTGCAGTGTCCAACAAAATCCAGCACCCCTCCAAAATAAATTGCAGAGCTGCCAAGATATCATGTTTTGGTGTGTTTAATTTCCTTTTTGTTTTCACTCACACACCGAAGGATATTTGTGTATGAAAACACCAAAAAAATATCAAAATTACCTGAGCTGAAATTGAGCAGAGATGGAAGATTACAATATTTTCTCTGCCAACATTGGTAACAACACTGCCCCACAAAATATTTAGGTTAAACTACATTTTGCCAGAGAACTATCTGGTCTAAAGAGCATTTTGCACATTTTCCCCCAGCTGTTAGTTTAGTTTTGATTTTTTATCTGAGTCCTGAAGAGCATGTATATGTTTGGGATTATAGTAATTTTGGGATGAGCTCCTCATCTGCATGATGCAGCTGGCAAATGAGCAACTCAATTTGCACCTCGTGGTCTACACACGATGCCGCTGTCAAGCCTGTCAGGATGTTCTCAGTGCCGACTGAGCCCCCCTTCCCCCCACCTCCAAGCCCATTTGAGAACATTGCCTCCAAATCCCCCGCCCTGCAAAAGCTCCGGGGACCTGCAGGCTTCCCCGGTAATCTCCGGATCATCCAAAATCACATTTGGGGGGAGGAGAGAGGGGGCTGTGCTGCAGGAAGCCGCTTGTGCCTGCACAGGCTTTGGCTCATTCTGGAGTTAACCTCTCTGCTTGGGCATCCTCATCTGCAAACTGAGGAATAACAACACACTTCAGAGGGGCGGTGGGGTAAGGATTAACCGCGATGCCACTTTGAAGCGCTATATACATGCCAAAATATTATAATCATCCTAAATGCGAGACTGGGATAATCCATGCATTTTGGCAGCCCTGGAATCCTATTTTACTTCATCTGTTTTAATTAATAAATTTAATTTCGCATTATTAGGGAAAACAAGGATAAAAAATAGAGCCTGCATATGCTTTATTACAAATTATTGTTATCAGCTCTCCCGCAGGACTCCAGTCAGCACTAAATATGAACAATGGTTAAATTACAGGGGTCAGAGAATGAGCACAATCAAAATGCAAACACTTTTCTTCTATGTGTGATGGGCAGGGTAAAAAAAAGAGGAGGAATCCTTGGAACCTCCTTGGAGCCACTAGGACTGCGGAGAAGCATACCAAGTAAACTGTAAAACTGATTACTGGGCTCAAAAAGGCTAACATGCAATTTGTGTTCTTTTTATGTAGATTAAATGCATTCACTGCAGCTCATAGAGCTTAGATACTCAGCAGGGATTCAGAGGGCTGGGTATCAGTCAACCACAGCCAGCCACTAAACCACAGGGCAAAATCTGCTATTGTACATTAGAATAGTCACTTAATCTATCTTAATGGGTGAAAACCCCATGGGACAAATGTATATTAAAATCAGAAAGTTAGTTGTAATGTTTGAGGAAAGTGTTCTTTGTTTTTTGGTTTTTTTTTTTGAAATAACACTGTAAAACATTATTAATGAATAATAATGAACATCTTTATATTTAGCTTTTGAAAATGCAACTGCCCAGCAGCCCAGGTCTGTGGACTGGGATGAAAACCAAAGGCATGAGACACTTGCCATAGGGCTGTGCCTGGAATAAACCAGGGAGGAATCAAACAGGATTTCCTTTGGGTAGCTGCTGTCTGATGGGTTTCTCTTGAGAATATAAAACATGCCAAACATGAAAATCTGGGGACACGGCTACCAGAATATTGGTGCTGGTAACAATGGTAGAGCTACCTTTCTGAAAATAACTCCAAAAAAGGTAATTTATTAATTTTTTTTTAGTTGGCAGGGGCTACTGAAAGGCCATTTTATTTGGAATGAAAGGCCATTCCACATCTTCAGCAGAGCAGAGAAAGCCCAACTTTCTGTCTGCCTTCTTTCAAGGACTCTGGGCTACTGGAAACTGAGAAGCAATAACACAAGATTATCCTCTGCTTGGAAAGATTCCTATTTATTTTGCTTGTGTCTGGGTTCTCCCTGGCCCCTTCTAGCTTAGACTCCCCCTACATAAGGGTTTCTATATCCTATTTAGAGTTAATTGGGACTGCCTGCCATCATGGCTCAGAAATAATTACTTTGCCATAATTAGTCTTAAATCAGGATTGTTACACCTGTGCTGAGGATGGCTGATCAAAACACTGGCATTGCCACATGTGGACCTTGAAATGGTGCAAGGATGCTAAGTACCATGTAAAACACACAGGGGTACAGATTGGGGAGGAGATGCTTTGACAGTCATCCATCAACATTATTTTGGAAAATACTTGGTGAAAAACCCTCCTAAAGCCTACAATGCCCATTTCACCTCATCTGGACATAGGATGAGGTCTTCACCAGCTGTCTCACCTGCCTGTTTACCAGCTCCACATGGATGCTGCTGCAGGAGAGCCATTTTTGGGCAGAAACTGCTGTATGGTAAACCTGTGCTCCAGAAGCACCACTGTGAGTTGATTGGTCTATGAACTAGAAGTGATGCTGTGGGATTTGGGAGACACACTGGGAACTAATGTCATATCCTGACTCATTCTGTTAATCAGACATTTTCAGTAGTCTCCTAAAAAGGTATTCCTGTTGGCTGGAATGAGGACCCCGGTCAATGTGCAGTGCTTAACCATGCAGGAAAACTGGATGATCTTGAAAGCCAGAGTGATAGAAAGCAAATGACCTTCAATAGTACTGAACTCACTCTCAGGGACTGGACAAGCACTGCTGACATACACTGAAGGCTACAGGTATGGCAGACAAGCCTGGGGGGGTCCATCAGGCACAGAACGACTGTGAGTCAGTGCTATGAAGTGTTAATGCTCTCCCAAGAGCAGGGAGGAGAGGTGTTTCCAGCAGAGCTGGGGAAATAGCAGTGCTGCTGTCCCATGTGTAGGTGAGGCACAGGCCAGGTGAAGATGCATAGTTATGATTACACCTTCCTATGGGGAATATTTTTTTATCTCTGGGCTAGCTTCTGCATGATTTCTCCTATGAAATCTGTATGTCTCAGACAGCAGCACACAGCACAAAAATCTGTTCTTTTCACTCAGCTGCCCTGCACACTCACACTCTTCACGGCATCTCTAGGTGTGATACAGGGACTAGGGACTGAAGCACCTCAGGCCACTTACACTGCTTGGGTAAGGACATCTTCCTGCAGATTTCAAACTTTTCCTGTGTGGTTCAGGTACCTGGCACCGATAAGCTGATGCACAGACCAGTCTGCTGGGGCACGTAGGGTGCCAGCCAGGATGGACCAAGAGCAAAGGCAGATGCCAGCTCAGGAGAAGTGAGGACATACATAGTCCTACTGCAAGGAGGGAGTCTGGCTTCTGGCAACAAAGGCACATGCTGCCTGCAGTGCTGGCACCTAACCAGGCAGGATGGTGGGAGGAAATGGGATCTAGCCTGCTGTGTTGGGAGGCATGGAGGACTGAGTCCCCTTCATGCTCTGCAGCCAAGCAAGCACTGCACTCCTGCCACTTCACTGTGATTTGCATGGCAGATCAGGACAAATTTCTCTCTGGATGATTTATCCCTCTCACCTCAGCAAGTGTATTTCATAAGGTAAAGAATTTTTCAGTGCCTCAGCAATCTCCCTTGCAAGCCTTACCAAAAGCAGGATGCCCAGGGTGCCTCCTGGGTCCTGCTGGTTGGCCTTGTCATCACTCACTGTGCCTCTGCACATTTGGTTGTCCTCCAGGAGATACAGACATGGCTGACATTGTCAGTCACTGGGTGGATTTTTCTGGCCTCCAAGAGAGGGTTAGTTTGACATGCTCTTTTCTCCTGGCTTAATTCTGTGTTTTCTTTAGGCAAAATACAAATGCAGAGCTGCCATACTCCTTGTTCTCTGTGACACTCTGTTGCCTACATGTCATGTGAAAAGCAGATTTCTGTTTTGATAATTACAGGTTTCCTATAGACTGCATGGCAGGGACTACATGTTTCTTTCATTCAGACTACCCTGTTTTCAGTATAACCTCCCAATCTTTTTCACCTGTTGGCCTTAACCTTCCACAAGCAATGAGCAGACCACTAGGAGTTTTGAAGTCTGATTTCCTCCTTGCTGCCATAAGGTCATCACATTGCATACACCACATATCGACTGCATCTGTTTTGCCATTTAATTTTGTTCAATAGCTATATCACACATGGAGGTAAAGTAGGAACATCTGCTTCAGTACAAGAGCTTCAAGACCAGTCAAAGTCATTGTTATAATTTCACCTTAGAAACTTGTAAAGTCTGCATCCTCCATTCTACTGGGAAATAGGCATTAGTGCAGTCTATGTTTAACAACCCACTGCTTAACCCATTGCTGCACACCAATGTGTAATGAAAAATATACTGGGGTTCTCAGACTACAGTGACTTTTCTACCCATGATGTTGAAGAAGGGAAAGATCTGGAACTTGTAAAACATTAGCTGATTTTCAAAAACTCAGCCATTTTTCAGGAGGTACTGAGTTTTTAAGTCCATTTTTGGAAAAAATAATAAAACTGGCCTTTCTATTACACCATTCAAGTATTAAATATGTTTTAAGTGAGGGATTTTCTTCTGTATATTAAATTTATCTTCCAGACATCACTCCTCTTGGTACTGTAACTAGAAGATGAAATGATAAAAGACACTAAATTACACAGTCTGAGATATTCTGGCTAATGTCTCTATTTTAAAAGCCAATATACAGAGTGGTATTTACAACTCTTGTCTGGAGAATGGCTTATCATGATTTTATTTTATTAAAGATGTTTGAAGTATATCTCACCCTTCTCCAAGGACACAGAAGTCCCCAGCACTATGGAAATTACATGGCTTCAGTTCTCTTTGATCCATAACAGGGAAGAAAACTCCAAATGCCCATCACAGTGCTAGCCAATTGTCATGACTTCAGGTCACAGTCATCATCATGCTGTCACAGAATTATAGAACTGTGGAATCATTTAGCTTGGAAAATACCTTTAAGATGATCAAGTCCAACCTTTAACCCAGCACTGCCAAGTCCACCACTACAGCATGTCTCTAGGCACCACATCTACACATCTTTTAAATATCTCCAGGGATGGTGACTCAACCATTTGCATGGGAAGCTTGTTCCAATGCTTGACAACCTTTAACTAAAGAAAATTTTCCTGCTTTCCAATCTACACCTCTCCTGGTACACCTTGAGGCCATTTCCTCTCATCCTATCAGTTGTTATCTGAGAGAAGAGGCTGCTCCCCACAGCTGGCTACAACCTCCTTTCAGGCATCTGTAAAGAGTTAGAAGGTCCACACTGAACCTCTTTTTCTCCAGGCCAAACAACCCCATCTTCCTCAGCTGCTCCTCATCAAACTTGTGCTCCAGACCCTTCCCCAGCTCTGTTGCCCTTCTCTGGTCACACTCCAGCACTTCAATGTCCTTCCTGAACAGAGGGGTCCAGAGCTGGACACAGGATTTGAGTTGTGGCCTCACCAGTGCCCAGTACAGGGGAACAATGTGGTCCTACTGGCCACACTGTTCCTGATACAGACCAGGATGCCATTGGCCTTCTTGGCCGCCTGGGCACACACTGGCTCATGTTCAGCTGGTTCCAGTCCTTTTTCACTGGGTAGTTTTCCAGCTACTCTGCCATCAGCCTGTAGCACTGCATGGCGTTTTCATGGCCCAAGTGCAGCACCCAGCACTTGGCTTTGTTGAACATCATACCATTGGCCTCAACCCACTGGTCCAGCTTGTCCAGATCCTATCCAATATACACATACAGGCCATGAGCAGCCAGTTTCTCTAGGAGAATTCTGTGGAAAACAGTGTCAAAGGTTCATCAGCTTCTCTGTTGAGAGTCTCTCCATGCCTTGACTGTGATAGTCAAACACCCTTTTGGACTGTATTTAGGTGCAACATAGAAATAATTGACAACAGCTTATGTGCATCATTGCTTGTAAGACATGATGTCAGCTCCAATAGGTTCATGCAACACATGATTTTTCTTATAGCTCATTGCTGGTTCTTGGGATTAACAGTTGTACACACTTCAATGATGTGATATTTATCTATATTACTACAAATTCGTTGCTACCTGATTTTTCATGTTCGTTGCTAAATGATACATCCTGGCCTCCGAGGCATTCTGATCCTGACAGCAATGAGGTTTAATGCAGGTGTGTGCTGGTTTTGGCTAGGGTAGAGTTAATTTCCTTCACAGTGGGTGGTACGGGGCTGTGTTTTGGATTTGTGCTGAACACAGGGTTGATGGTAGGGAGATGTTTTTGTTACTGCTGAGAAGGCTTACGCAGAGCCAAAGCTTTTTCTGCCTTTCTTACTGCCACACTGGTGAGGAAGTTGGGGGTACACGGGATTGGGAGGAGACACTGCCAGGACAGGTGACCCCAACTGACCAAAGGGATATTCCAGACCATTGATGTCATGCTCAGTACATAAAGTGGGGGGAAGAAGGACGAAGAGGGGGACATTTGGAGTGATGGCATTTGTCTTCCCAAGTCACTGTTATAAATGGTGGAGCCCTGCCCTCCTGGAGATGGCTGAACACCTGCCTGCCCATGGGAAGTAGTGAATTAATTCCTTGTTTTTCTTTGCTTGTTGGCCTGGCTTTTGCTTTCCTGGTTAAACTGTCTTTACCCCAACCCACGAGTTGTCCTGCTTTTACCCTTCCATTCTCTCTCTGATCCTGCTAGTGGGGCTGTGAGCGATGGCTGCATGGGGCTTGGCTGCTGGCTGGGGTTAAACCACAGCAAGGAGGTAAAAGAGTTCGTAAGAGAAAAAAAAAATTGAAACAGTTTGACTTCACACAAGTTAATTACATGGGTTGTGCTACATTAATGTAAAGAAAATGTGTATATACCAGGTAATGGTGATGCTACATCAATCAAATATATTAGAGAAAAATGAGCATTGTGGGCTTGGAAACTTAAAAGTATTGTGACAGCTTCTGTATCCTTTTGCTGGTAAAGGATACAAAAGGACTTGTCACAAATCCAGTTATCCATGCCCACAAAAAACCATAAAACCCCCCTGAAATGAGCCAAAATTGTGTTTTCAAAAACAAAGGTCTCTCATACTTAAAGTCTTTTCTGGGAGCTATTCCAGATCTAAATGGAGTGTCACTAGGAAACAGGAAAGCTTTTTTTCCCAGCGCCACGGCCCTTTCATTTCTCTCCCTGAAAGATTAAATTTGAACATTACACAGTCGGATTCTCTGCTTTCCCATCTTGTGCCATGCTTGTGGTGAAAGGCTGCTATGTCCAAACAGCAGTTCTTTGCTCCCTGTTTGCATTTCTCTGTATGGCTGCAGGATAAAAGCCTAAGGGTCATGGCGATGCTATGTTTAAAGGAACTCGTAACTGGTCCAGCACTACATCTTGCTCATCTTGCCACCTGGCCATGTGGTGTTCTGGGGAAATTCTTTTGTGCATGAAGGAAAAGAACCCCTTTAACAGGTGAGTGGGTTGGATTTTTTAGGTAATGGTGACCTTTCTGGTTTACTTTTCTGTTTTTAAGTAGTGGCTATTAAGAGGAACGCTAAAGTAAATCCTGAGAGATGGGATAAAAGTCAGAGGGCAAGGGAAGCTGTTGGGGCTGGAATACAGATTCATTTAGCACATTGCTCTGCAATTCATCACTGAGGTCTCACCTCCATATATGTGGTGTGTGCTGGACATTTAGGGACAGGGATGAAGCACAGTGGGGAAAATGGCTTCCCTCTTCCTTGTACAGACAGTTTTATAAACTAGGATTTATTTATTAGCACACAGTTGCTGTCAAGACACCTAAAAGTATTTTGACCCATAGATTTTCACTGATACAGGGGTGGGCAGCTGGAGTTATGCCTTCCTCAGAACGACATCTGAAAGGCTGGTGGCAGCCTGCTTGGACTCACTTCACTGTCCAAATCTTGGCTTTTCCATGAAGCACCTAGCGTTTTGCAAGTAACAACAAAAGCACTAAGTGGCATTTGTGAGCAATGTTAACAGCAACAGAACTTTGAAAAAAGATGTATATTTATTTAACTGCTTGATTGCTGCGAGCTTGCCTGCAGAAAGTGGAGGGACATAACATGCTGCCAGGTCACTTGCTCTGGTTCTACAACAGGAGTGGCAGAGGAATACACTGTGCATATTCCCAGTGCGCTCAGGGCCTTGTAGGTGGGTTTTGCAAAGGAGGGCCCCCTTGCCATGAGATCTGCACATTTCCAGCGTGCAAGGGGTGGGCAAAATCTGCTTATAGCTGGATTGGGAAAGTGGGGAGCAATGAAAGGAAGAGGGTTTGCAGAAAACCATAAATCAGAAGTCACAGCTTGTATTTGCCTAACCAGCCCCAGATGGGAGAGATTTGTAGGTGTGGTGGCTAAGGAAAGTTTTCAAGAGAAAGTCAAAGAAAAGGCAATGATGGGCTTTGCAAAACCTGAAGGATTTTCCTATGCATGGGGGGATGTGTGCAAGTGACTGACAGGGAAAAGCATTCCAGGAGAAAAATGCAGATCAAGGACAGAACGAAGGAGCTTCAAAAGCTAAAGGACATTGAAGACCAGTGTCTGTGCTTTGATATGATGCATGGCCACAGAGTCTGCTCTGAGCTGCACATGGCTGTAGCATTGAGGAGTGATGGCTGGCTTGCAGGTGGTCACTGGGCAGTACCACCACCACCTTCCCTCCTTCTTTCTTAAATCCCTGCTCTTAATAGAAAACAAGCAAACAAACAAACAGACAAACAAAAGTTTCCTGTTATCTCATCTTTAAAGATGTGTTAAGATGCTGGCTCAGAATCAGAGGCTTTTATAAAACAAAATTTTGTCGCTCTGAACTCCATTTAAATTCCATTTCAACAGGTAATGCTATCAATTCTTTCACTTAAAATTCAGAAGGAACTGCCTTTAGAATAAGTTCCATTTTCTGGATTACAGAATGTGCTTAAATCTGTCTGTGGCTGTATTTATTACAGTTCCTTTTTTTCAACTTCCTTGAACTCTGAAAGGGGAAGGTCAGCTGATACAACCTCATAAAATCCCAGTGCAAATGTAGGGTCTTTCAGGAAATTTCGTAAGTTTAGGATTTCTGGCATTTCAGAAAGAAAAATTGATTGTCTTTTCCCATTTGTCTGGAACAGGTGGATGAAGATACCTCTGAAGCAACAATTTATTGTGTCTTTAGGGATTCAGTGAAGCGTTTATGAATATAGCCTAAAGTCTCTTGACATTGGCTGCTTCATATGTTATATATTTTACACAGGAACTCAGAGAACAAACTTGCTTTCTGTATGAAGTCATAAACACTAGAAAGCCTTGTGCACAGTGAAATGGGCTACCAGGTGGTGCATCCAAGGAGGCTTTAAGCTCTTCTTTAAGCCCTCCCTGACCCACAGTGCTCCGGTCTGTTCCATCTGTGGGATATGCACTGGCACCTGGCCCTTCTGTGGGATGCTCCACTCTGCTCCATAATGGATATATGCAAGTGAAAGAGGAGGTGGGGACAGGCTGGGCACACCTGCATGACCCGAGAAGGATGGGGCAGCAGCATTCACAGGAGGCTGGAGGCCTATCCCCAGTTCCATTCTGAAGACACGTTAAATCATCGGTCAAATGGAGGCTACAAATTGGTATCTGCAGTTGACAAGGCTCAGGAAGAAATTCCTTTAATTGTGCTAGGAAGAGCATGATTAAAGGAGGTGAGGGGGGTAGGTGTGGAGGGTGAGGGACAGCAGGGGACTCATTTCTGTCATGTCCAGGAGCAATCCCACCATGACACAGTAGTCTGTCTATCAGCCTTGCTTCTGTGAGGCTTTAATTAAATGAAGAAAGTTAAGTAACTATAGTATAAAAGTTTCCAGATTTTAGGGAAGGTGATTCTGGCACCTTGAGGCAATAAAGTGCTGGGTATCTCCTGCAGTGCAAATCAATGTGACACACAGTGCAGAATCAAGCCCATTGTGTGTGCTAAGGTCAACCCTTAGCACACATATGTTGAACAAGACTCTGGTCTCTTCCTCCTGTCTGTGGTGTTCACTTTTGACCATAATGTGGACACAGAAGTGAAAATACACATAAGCATTTCTTACTAATGAAACAGTTTAAGTTATTCATACTCCAGAGGAGCCTTGGAAATTTGGCTCTTAGAGGTTCCAGGGTACTTCAGAACTTGCATCCTAAAATTCCCCTGCTTTTAATCCTAATGATTCCATTTCAAAACAAAATTACTTCAATCAGAGCACAGCCAGGTTCCAGAAGACAGCACTGAAAGCACAGTAATAAATGTCAGGCTGGTTCAGCAATGTGTGTGTGCTCCTGTTGAACTGGTGCAAACAACCAGGAAGAGTATGAAGCAAGGGCTGAACTGGCCCACTGGAAGTGTTGGAAGAGTCCATCACGAAACCGATATCGATGTCTGAACTTCATCAGAGAGATCTCGCCTTGTCGCTACACAGCATATACAGGTCTGAAATCCTAGCCTGTGGTTAGTCATAAGCTGTAACTGTTTAAAATCTGTAGTCCTAAGTATCTTGCACCCAAGAGTAACATAAAAAAAAAGCAGAGAAGTGCTCTGAACTAAATCTTTAAGCCTTGGGAAAATCCTGCAAAAATGGGAGTAGGAGAAGGGAATAAAAAGCAAATAAGAAGATGAGCAAGAGGGCCTTAAAAGAAAATTTTGGGCCAATATTTCAGAAAGCCAAGGGAATGATGCAGGAGACACTGAACTGGTTATCTTGGCATTGATCCCAGGCATAGTTCAGGGAAAGGCTGATTGGGGATGCAATCCATAAAAAGAAATGAAAAGATGAGTGTATTAGTAATGCCAATCAACATCACTTTATGGAAAACAGGTTTTGTCACATATTTGATAGCATGTTTTTAGTAGAATCACAAGTCTGTAGGTCACAAAAGATGGTATTGCCATAAAGTACCTACATTTTTGTGTTTGGGGGAAAAAGAGCACTAAGCAAAACCAATGCAGCTCCTATTCAAAGAATGAGTAATGTGAACATAGAAATTGAAAAAAACTTGGAAGTAAGGAAGGGTAGTCCCTTATAGTGTGGTTTTAATGGAGTCCAATGGGTGCCTATTCTTGATCTAATGCTATTTAATATAGGTTTCATAACCTGGCCAAAAGATCTGCTTCTCTGTTGATGAAGGCTGATGTAAACCACGTGCACTTTCTTGCAGACATGGGTACAGTTATGAATTTAGAAACAAATGCAGCAGATCAGGAGTGTAAGATGGGGGGTTGTATTCTGGAAATTTGTGACCCAAAAGCAGAGCTGGATGTCATTTGAGATAAATTACAGAATATGTTTCTTCCAGTATAATGATTTAGCCACAGCAACAAACAGGTTTCAAGAGCACCTGAACAAGTAGAAATAGAGAAATGGTATCATCCCTGCATACAATGAAATTATCTTTCTGTAAGAGCATTACCATTACACCGCATCCACTAACTGGTGTGCAGACCTCAGCAGGGATCAGGAGGACTTGGAAAGTTCCAGGAAAGACCCATGTGCTCTCCCAGTACAGGTTGCAGCAGCATCAGCTGGTTAGTGTACACAGAAGCTTAAGATAAAAGCCTTTATGTCCTCTTTAAGAAGGTATTTGTGTTGGCAGAGAACTTCTTAAGATGACAGAAAAGCACAAGATGCTCTGGTGCTTCATCTGTATTAGAGAACTGGATGGGCCTGAAAACAGTTGGAGGAAAGC
Organism: Coloeus monedula; assembly: GCF_965178545.1. NCBI lineage: Eukaryota > Metazoa > Chordata > Aves > Passeriformes > Corvidae > Coloeus > Coloeus monedula. The sequence continues at coordinate 103,778,689 of NC_138783.1, read as the reverse complement.
AAGGAGGGTAAATGTTTTCCTCTCTTCAGGCAGCTTAGGATGAATCTGCAAGTGGCTGTGTAAACTTCAAGTAACCAAGATAGGCATTTCCTATGACGTAGCCAGAAGGTTCAGAGACAATTAAAAGAGGTGTGTTCTGCCCCTCCACCCTCCCACCCACACATATATATTCAAAGTAAAAACCACTCTGTAAAATAGTGTTTGAGAGCAATGGCCACTTTTCCATGACTCTGAGGATGTAAACTCTACAGCCTTGAAAGAAATTAACCACAAAGTGAGGTGCTTTTTCAACACAAAATATTTTTACTCAGTTTGTAATGTGCTGATGAAATACTGATATACCTAGGTACCTACAACATGAAGAAATGTACTCCAAAATTTCTCATGACACAGCCCAGCAAAACATTGCTAGAGTGGCCTTAATGGGATCCATACCAGAAGGGCTCATTCATTCCATCAGTGGTTTGCAGAGCTGCTTCTCAAATGACTAGTTAGTTGCCTTTGACAAAATAAAAAAATCTCAGTTCTACAAGTTATTGTCTTGTACAAAGAATGGGCAAGAAATACACTGCAGAAAATAACAGCAAACAGACGTCGTGCTACGTGAGACACACAGATCATTTTAAACACTTTGGTCTTAAAGTGCATCGGTTGTTCCTAATGATTATTTTAGTGCACAAAGGATGAAGCCACAGAACACTGCTTTCTCTAGAAACAAAAAAATCCCCTAAAACCCTTGCTGAGAGACTCCTTCCTTGGCAGCCATGGCCATGGGGAGGGACACACCAGACCCACTATAGTGAAACAACCAAGGTACCAACCCTAGCAAAGGCAGCAGCAGCCTCTGAGCCCTGCAAAGGGTTGGTGCCCCAAGCACACACCAATGGGTTACACTAAGCACCCAGGATTTCCCTCCACTGTTAATAAAATAGGGAAATGGCAATTGCTCTGGGACAATTTCTGTGTGATTCATAAGATACAGAAACATATGACTTTGGAGCAGACAGAGAGGAGAACAGACATGGTTGCAACCAAAAAACATCTCCACATCAAACTGGAGCAAACAGCTTCTGTATTTTAAAAACAAAATTGGTTTTTTTCTGCATATGCATTGTGTCAGATGACTATATAGGTGTAAACAAGCCTGAACTGTCTTATTGTCCATAAATAAATACTCAGTAAGTTCAAAGCAGGGCTGGATTCATAAAGTAACACTCTCCTAATCTGTATTCGGGTCTCAAGCGTATTATCTGTAATTTACAACCAATTTAAATGGCATTAACAGTCTTCCCCTTATGGGAATTTAAATTTGCATCCTACCATTGAATTAAACACTGATTGCATATTTTCTATAGGGGACATAATGCTCTTTGAAGCTTGTTTTGAATAATAAAGCATCTATTCATGCACATGGTGCAATGTGTTTCTTTGTCCTGAATGTAATTGAAGTAAAATGTGAGTTAAAGGGATTTTTGCTCTAGCCACAGGTTTGTTGATTACCATCTATTTTCATCTATTCAAGGTTTTAAAAAGGAAAAGAAAAATACAGTAATCTCTTCCTGCATTTGGAACCTCATTTACCACTCAGAGCTTTCCTGAGAGCATCTGAGATGAACAATCAGAAGGTCAAGTTTCAGTCCATCTTTGAAGGAGAAGAGGAGAAAGGAACAACACAGTGCCTTACCCTTCTGAAAAGAAAAATAGGAAAGAAAAAATAAATAAGTACCATAAAAAAAAAGGCAGAGGGAATCAGACAACACCACATCTAACCTCTAGGAGAAAGATCTTGCCTACCTGTCAGGTAGCTGTTCTCTCTGCTGTCAATCACTGAGAGCCAGGAAAACCACAGCAATGATGACTTCAACACTGAGGAAGCAAATAGGGTGAAATAACACTGTTGACCTTTTTTGTTTGATTTGTAAGGGAGGAATAACTGAAATAAATAATAAACGTGACTTACTTCCTCCTGGACGGGAAAAACAAGCATAAAGGCATCCTGAAGAAAAGGATTCTAGCTGACGGACACGTGTTTTCCCCGCAGCATGGCTGGGTCCTCCAGCCACAGCCACCCTGACGGGGAGAGGCAGTCTGGGAGGACTTTCAGAGGAGTGGGTGACGTGATGCCAGGAGTGGGTGACCATCTGCAGCAGGAGTGGTGGAACTGTCCCCAGCATGGCCATCCCTGTGACCTTCTCTTGTCCTATGCAGCTCACCAGGCTGGAAAGCTCTGCTTGCTGATGATGCTCAGTACACTCAGCAAACCATCTGGAGAAACTGAGTTCTCCACTAGTTCTCCTGTGCCAGGGTACAGCTGCAAATGAGTTAGGGAAAAAGCCTCTCTTGAAATCTGGTGGATTTTAAGAGACTTTTTTCCCCCTCTTTTCCCCTAAAGGTGATCTTCATCTTCAGATGCAGGCAAGCCTGAGTCTAATAAAGGTGTTTTGGTGTTAATAGCTCTGATATTCATGGTCCTGGCATTTATTCAGAAATGACAGAGAAGACAAAATACAGTTGATATATTTGGCAATTTTGCAGTGATATAAGTAATTGGTTAGAGTGATTTTTTTTAAATTCTTATTTACCATTGTCTGGTTTCTATATTCTTAAAAAGCAGGGGCCACTTCTGCTGAAAGCCTCATTTTCTTTCAATTCTCAGAAAAGCCTTAGAAAAACCAGAAACTACTGGAAACCAGAACTTCATGATGATTTGTGCCTTTCCCCTTCTTAAAACGTGGTTTTATGAGTCCTTGAGGAACAAACACTGTTTAAAAACTGTCGACTGTGTTTTAGGATGAGGCAGGGAGGATTGCGGACCATGGCCTTGATCCCATTAGGAAGAAATGTCACACAGCAACGGTAACTGTATCTCTGGACTTAGCCAGTTGCTCAAGATTTCTTTACAGGCTATCTTAAATTGCTGCAGTTAATATTGTATTGGTGCTATAAAAGCAAGCACCGCCAATGCCCCTGTTGCACATGTAGCAAACATCAAAGTCCCCTGTAGTCACGCCGCCTTCAGATAGCGAGAAGGCCTCTGCAGATAGCGAGAAGGCCTCGAGACAGTGAGGGACACAAATACTCTTTTTTCTTTCACTTTCTGAAACAGTTTCATCACGTCATTTGCACACAAGAGACCACAAATTGTCCCTGGGCACCTTGGGGGTAATTGCCATGTTGTTCAATTTGCCTCAAATGAACGTCTCAGGAATGATAAACGCTCTTTTATTATCAGCTCACTACCGTGGGTACGTAATACAGGTGGGATATCCTGGACCTTGACTCTCTGCCAGAAAGTCATCCTCTCCCTTTATATTTGCAGAGGCAAGGAATCTCAGGGGCAAAGGAGGTTTATTAGCAGGCATATACGCATCTGTGGGCTGCAGCCCCACAGGCACATTGTGTTAATGCTGTGCCCTCACTGCTACCTGCTACCATAGCACAACACAGAGAGCCGGAGCAAGAAATGATGCCAATGGGAAGGTCTCATGGCTGGGAAGCCTACACAGTTCAGAAGAAAACACTGGAAATTCCTAACACAAAATAAAGCTTAAAGTGAATTAGACCTTCATGACTTCTGACCCTGGCTCTGGGACAGTATGGGCAATGCTGGCTGCTCCTGTAAAGCTATCCATGCTCCTGACTCTGGAGGCTAACTGCAGCCCGCTGCCCTCCCAGAGCTGTCTGCAGGCTGGCACAGCCACCCAGCCCCAAACCCCCTGCTGAAACTCCCCCTCCTCCTGCCCACAAGGGAAACTGGGATCCGTCCTTTCCTCAGAATGGGGCAAATTCATGATTTTTTCAGAGCCCAAGCTCACACAGTGTTCAGAAGGGATGAAGTGAATTCACTGTATTCCTTCATTAAAGGCCAAGCTCTGGTTTGCTTCCCTCTCCAAATGTACTGCCCCAGTCCCGTGGAAGGGAGGTGTGGGTGCCTGGCACCTGGAGGAGCTGAGCAGTCCCACTGACCTTCACCATTTCTCCTTGGTTTTTTTCTAGGAATAAACAAAGGCTCAGGCCCAATTTCCTTCACACACATGGTAAGTCCAAGTCCAAATTGGGAATGCTGGAGCAGGTGTTGTCCATCCACCAGCAGTCAAGGACAGTGTGCAGTAACTCCACGAGAGATCCACATTTTAAAACAGCTTAACCTCAGCAATCTTACCAGAGCTGGCTGAGGAGCCTGTGCCTTGCTTCATGTTTGGTACACTTTGCCATACTGCGAAAATGTCAGTGTAGAGTGGCATGCTGGGGAAAGAAAACAGACAAGTCCTCGGGTGCAGAAGTTGCTGCTGGAGCTTTTCAGAGAGCCACACACAGCCGCTCCCCAGCATCTTCGTTAGTGATGTGGAAATAAATGTGAAATCACTGCTGATAAAACACCCAGAGAAAGGCAGGAGGGTAAATAAAGCAGAAAGGCTGGCTGAATCACACAGCCTGCTGCACCCGGACAAGCAAAATGCGTTTTACTGCGGGCTAATTGGAAGTAAAAGCATGGTCCTGAGAGTGATACATGGGGATGAGGGAGAATGACAGGAAATGAGTCAACCTTGAAAAAATGCTGGAGGACATTGTGGAGCTGATAAAAATTTGGTAGACTTTTTCTAAATCATTGAGAATTTCTAAAACTGTGAATGAAACTGCACAGGATTGATAGTTATGGGCATCTTCTAATTAAGATGGGATGCCTTGCAGTACTCCCAACCAGGATATCTGGTCTGCCATAAAGGGATAACTTGGTGACATTTATATGGGAGGTTGGCTTCAGCAGATCTGATGAGCTGTTGGCTTTAGGCTTTATTCATGTATGAAATTGCCACACTGCTTTATAATCTGTTATAAATAAATAAAAAAAGAGAGGGGTATGAGCTTCCATAGCAAACCCTCTGCCTGCTTTCCAGGCCTCCATAGCACAAATTTGTTTTTGAAGAAAAAAATAGCAGGACAAAGGTGACAAAGCAGACTCAAACATCACCATTACCATAGCAACAGTGGCATTAGTCTGACACAGCAGCAGAAACCAAAATACACCCTTGCACAGAATACCATGCAAGTCAGGACATTGCTAGCCCTGTATGGCACACAAGATAAACAACCAAAATATAAATGACTGTAGATTGCTCAGTAAAATGGTTAATTGCTATTTAAAAAATACACTTTCTGCAAATAAATAATATCTTAATAATCTCTTAAAATTTATTTCCCTTGACACAAACAGCAGAAGAAAAAAAATTGCAAGTTGTGTATATACCAAATATGGAGCAGCATCTTTGCCTGGAAGCTGAAACTACTAAAGCAGCAACATTGCAGGGGCTCCCTGACTGCCTTTTGGCTCAGCTCCTGCCAGCAGGGCATTCAGCGATGTGACCAACATCTGTCACACGTGGTTTTCTCTCTCTCTCACCTGCTCTTTGGAGAAGGACTAGGTGTGCAGGGAAGTATTTTGCATTTTTTCTTTTTCTTTTAATGCCCTCTCCAGGCTGCATTGAAATGGGGGAAGTTCAGGCCAAAGAAATACACTATATGCATGAAGAAAACAAGGATTTCTTAGTCCTCTGCGGGATTTTGTACTGCAGCCTCAGACACAAAAGGACTGAGCCTCAGACATAAAAGGACCCAGATGAGTTTGGAAGAGACAGCTTGCTCAGTGCAGAGCAAGCACTTACAGAGACCATCGTGTTGGGCAACTGTCCTTATCATGGTGCTTTGTGGGTGGATTGAGATGACACGTGACAGCAGTGCCTCCCAGACGTATGGCAAGCGTGGCAAAGGGCACTCAGTGGAGGATGGCCAAGCCCCAGTGTCAGCACTCCCCTGCAGCACCAACTCTGCTTGGGGAGATCGGGGAGCAGCACCACTGCTGCTGTTCCCACACAGCCACGGTGATGTTTTAGGTACACCAGACCAAGGCTCTAGACATAACTCTGGAGACTCTGCTTAGTCTTTGGGATACCAGGACAGAGGGCAGAGGAGAGTATCTGACATGTTTGCAGCAGGCTGTTTTCTGAGGAAATGCTAGGCTGCAGCCCTCCATCTAGAGAGCATCCTGCAACCCATTGCCACATCCAGCTGGGAGCTGCATGTACAGGGTGGGCACTTCAGCAAAAAAAACCCCAACCCAATGTGAACCAGTGAGAAATAAAATTGCTTTGCCCCACCTCTTCTGGAGGCAGACACTCAGGGCTGCTGACAGAGCCCTGAGGATGTGGTGCCCTTGTCCCAGTAGGCAAACCAAGGGCACTGCTGTCACTCAGAGCTGGCAGGGCAACCAGGAGCAGCTCCTGTCAGCCTGCAAGGCCACTTGGCCTCCTGCCTGCATTTTCCCTGCCTGCGTTCTCTCCCTGCCTGACTGCCCCTGAGCCCAGGAGCCCCCACACTGCTGCAATCCAACATTTTCTTGTAGCAGCAGCTGAGCACACACAGGCTGGGTTCTGCAGGCAGTGTGGCTGGGCACTCCCAGGGGACGCAGGGAGGGGGACGTACTGCAGAGAGAGATGGATCCCATCTCCCTGGACTGTCAGATGAGCCCAGAGGTGGAGCAGGTAGCCAGTTGAAAAGCATCAGTCCCACCAATAAAACAAAGAAAATGTGGCAGTAAAGGTAGGTTTTTTCCATTTCAAATCGTAAAATTGTCAGCCATCTCTAGGTGCTATTAATCACACATTGCACTCCTGAGATGTGTTCAGACATGGTGGAGTAACAGTGACTTGCTCCACAGGGTAGCCAGCCACCAAGATCCCTGAGGACAGAGGGCTCTCCTAATTACCTTAAAGGGATGAATAACACTGCTGGTTCCAAGACAGAAAGCCAGACCCCCAAAGCTGGGCAACTCCATCACCTTAACTACGATAATACAAACAGTACTGGGATAAATCCAGGCAGGAAAAGGAGGTGCTATCAGGTTTACATGGCTGTTATACATCCTCTTTTACAGGAGCCTCTTTTCCTACGTGAGGCATGCGTGCATTTAAACTGGTTACAAAGCAACAAATGCTCTTTCTTTTTATTTAAGTTCGGCTTCAGACCTAGAGATCATTCCACTTCATGTGTGTGATGGAGATGGGTCAAATGGGATTCAGACCTCACAGACAGGAATTTATGCTGCCAGAAAGAGATGCTGAGAACAAGGTTGGTAGTGTTTGATGGAGGCAACACACACAACCTTTGCAAAAGTAAATAAATTTATAACATCTAAGTCCAAAAGTTGTTTTTCTGAGATAGTTATAACTGCCATACACATATAGAACGTTTTTTTGTAGAATTGTTAGCCTGACATTATTTTTATTGTAATGAGATTGCAGAATATCACTTTCATTTGCAGTTAGATCCCAACATTGGTCAGATGTTCTTAGAAGCCACCAGAAAAATGAAGAAAAGCAGGTCATGAAAGTTGACTTGTAATATTGGCAGTAAGCTCCTGTTGGTCACCAAACCTAATATCTTCTACACTTTAAAAAATTTCCATTATCAATTAATTCAATGAAATGACCTTTTTTTTTTTTTTTTTTTTTTTTTTAAATAGTAGATAAGCCAGACGCATTTTCCCTCAGGGGATATAAATTCTTTTAAAGACTCAGCCCTGCTCAGGAGCTTATTGCAGAGTGCTGCCTGCCCAGGAAGACAAATACTATGTCCTTTTCAAAGTTACATGAAGATAATTTCAGTTTTTGATCAGGGAATTAGGAATCAGCTCATCATAGATGTTTAAGCTGCTTCCATTTTTTTCAAGAAACATCTGTTTCTCAAGCAGATTACCACAGCTGATGGAAATGCTCTTTTATTTTAATAATCTAGAATAAAAAGGGAACATGAGCTGCTGGGGAAGGGATGATGGTTGGTCTTCCCCTCATCTGCATGAAGCACAGAAATGCCTGGCAGGGCTGGACATGAAAAGACAGCCAGCCTTTCCCAGAGGAGCAAGACCTGCTCCACAGGGATGCAGCTGCAGCACAAGCTAACCTGTCAGCCAGCAGTGGACAAAGCCACTAGGAAGTGGAAAGACTTTCAAATGGAGAGTTATTTAAATCCCTTACAATTACCCATTTTCTCCTTTTCTGTCTCTGTCATGTCAAACATTTCTCACTTTTGAATTGCCCTTTAATAGCTGCAGAGAGCATCAGGTTGGTGCTGTAGGCTGGTGGATGGGGAAGAAGCCAGGAGACAGCCTCCCTGAAGAAGCAGATGATTTCCACCAGCAGCTGGTTAACACTGAGCAGCACCTCCTTGGGTCCCACAATCTGAGGTCACTGATGCTCCTGCTGGCAATACAACCATAAATGTAGGACCTTCTGTGCTGCCTTTCCAACTGTCAGGCCAGAAAAGTGACCAGAAAACCAAGGCTGATTTGTTTTCCTGTTTTGTGGCTGGGAGGGTTGGCCAGTCTAACAAAGCTGATGCCATCCTGGCAGTTTGCTTGCACCCTCCAGGCTGTGGGCATGGAGCTGTGTGCAGGGAGGGGCTGGCTAAGAAATGATACATTTTGGTATTTCTGCAGCTGTTTCCAAGTGAGCCTGGGAAAGCCAGAGCTTACACTGAGGTGCTCCTGTCAGGGTGGTGATGGGGAGAGGTGGCAGGAATGCCTCCCAGCCCTGTGCTCTGGGGTAGCTTCAAGGTCTTCAGAGCATCCCTGGGTAAAGGAAAGATGCTATTTTCCTGTTCAAGATTTGTGAAATCCTTTCCCCAGACCGAGCCCGCAACAATCTCAAATCTAAACCAAACCAGTACCTTTCTTGAAAACTGGGAGCACAAAGAAAGCTGTGTCCACTGCTCTCCACCTTCTGATATGGGATTTCAAAATCACCTCTGATATGAGAGTTTAGATTAGGATGCAGAAGTCCACATAAAAGGCTTTCTACTGGTGTTGCATTGTACTCTCTACCCTAGGAATAGTTTATTTGGTACGAAAATCAGCTTTTTTACTGATAAAGAGAATAAAGGGTATTTCTTGAGCTCTGGACAGCAAAGTGCAGGGGTTTGACACACTGGATATACAGCAATGGAGTAGTACCCAGCCTGCCCTGAAAATAGATAGGTAGAGAATTTTATAAATATTCCTGGTTCCTCACTCCTCTGCCAGAAATGATAAAAAGGCAGATATATAATTTATCTTTTATATAACTCTTCTATAAACCTTTCCTTGGGGTTTCCCTTACTTTGATATTTTTTGAATATTTTCACATTAATGTGCTCAGAATGTGGGGGAAATTTGACAAAGGGTTTATTTTCCAGTTCTTTTTTCCCTCTGTGGTTTTTCACAGCTTTTAAAATGTATAATACATTGAAAGGTACACAGCCTTGTAGAAAGGTGGCTGGCAAAGAAGAGGCAAAGGGACATTCCCTCTTACCTACAAGCTACCACTGTGGGGTGAAACAACTTTCCACTCCATACACTCCTTAAAAGAGAGACAGGAGAGCATTATCTCCTGTTTTTCCTCCACACTCCTCCTTGGGGAAGGTCTTTTTCATGGTATGTCATAAAGAAGCCATTGGGGTTCAGCCACCCAACCAAGCAGGTGTGCTCACAAGGCTCCAGGCATCTTTAGGTGTATGGTAACATCCCCAGCTTGGGTATGTAGAGCCAGGGACTGAACTGATGCTGAGAGACGAGTGGCACCTGGCTGCTCACTGCCCTTACTGTCTTGAAATGGCAGCAAGCGGCCTTCCTCCTGTCTGCATCCCACTTATACCAACTGTTTAATTTCTCATGAGGCCATGGGATAAGAACTTGGTCTGGCACAGACCTCCAGAAGTGCCTACCCCAAAGTCAGCCTAGCTCTGGGATCACACCAGACTTCCCAGGACTTGGTTTGCAAAACCTTCATGGGTGGAGCCAGTGCAACCTTGTGGGGCAACCTGCTCCACTGCCTGACTTCTCCTCACACCATCCTGACTCTTGTTTCAACCTCTGCTCTCCTACCATGCCCCACCACAAAGACCCTGGCTCCACCCTGATGACCTCCCTGTAAGCACTGGGCAGCTTTTGGATCCCCCAAAACTGTCTCCTCCCCAGACTGCGTGAGTCCAACTCTATCAGTTTTCACTTAAAACAATTCAGGGATGCAAAATACCACCAAAAATAAATCCAACCTCTACCAAACCCCAGTGGTTAACCTCTGGCACCTCCATCAGTGTTTTCCTAAACTACCACGGTTACAGGTATAGTTCAGTTATAGTTAAACAAGTAATTTTCAGCCTTCCTTGACCTGAAAACCTATGCTTCATCTTTGGATCTGTATCCCCAACTTTCCCAGTGAGCTAAGAACCACTGGCCTTCGAGGCTGTGTAGTGAAAGGAGCACACTCCTGACTCTATTTCTTGCCAGACCCCACAGAGTAAGAATAACAGAGGAGATTATACAGTGCAGCACCAGAACAATTTTACATTTTTCATTGAGCAGAAATGTCACAAAACTCAATTTTAGCCTGAGAATTACCAAGGCAGCCTTTAAGTTTTGGCTTTTTGAACACATGAAATGACAATCAATCAGTTCTCAATCCAGCCATTGCAATCTGACAGAGATGAGGAGGATAACACATGTAAGGAGGATGGAGTAAAGAAAATATACTGGAAATAATTTTTAATTAAAAAATTAACTGACAACAACAGACATCATGTCAAGTGAACCTTTTGAAATGTATGCAAATAGATGAAAGAAGGAAAATGAGACATAGCTCTGGTAAGTGAATGAAGGGAAGTCTTTAAATGGCTTAATAATAGGAACATGTTGAGAAGCAGTGAGGTTAATACAGAAATGACATAAAGCAGTAGGGGGTCTTGGACTAGATTTATTATGCATACTAATTGGAGGACACTGAATACCAGATAATAGCTGAAGGATGGGGCTTCTGCTCTGTCAACATCCTCTTGTTCACAAAGGATGATCCAGCAGAATTTAATAGCTTCACAATATCGCTGACACTGACACTTTAATAGGTAACAAAACGCTTTATTTCAGCACTGTGCAAGGGGAAACCACAAGAAAGTGAGAGTGGAAGGGGATGACACTGGAGGCCTTGCTGGCAGCTGCCAGATCAGAAAGCAGCACAATCCCCCAGCCTCTTCCAGCCTGAAAAAGAGCCCAAGTGTTTATCTGAGGTGATACTAAAGCAAGCTTTAAAATAACAACACCAACAATTGAAAGCACAAAAGTCTTGTAATTCTTTTAATCCTTATAACCTTTCAATGACTGAGCGAGCTCAAGAAATAGCTCATTAAACCTCAAAGTTAATTGGAGCAGGAAAAGCAAGCAGCTCTTACTGGTCCTTACTGGCCAAGCTGAGGTAAGTGCAGAGATTATGCAGACAGCAAATAGATTTGCTTTTTCTGTGGTAGGGCTGTATTAACAATTCACACAAAAAATCACATAGCATTCAGTGATGTAGGAGAAGTCATGGTGTGCAAATGTAAGCCTCAGCTTTGCAGTACTCAAGCTCTGAGTTACAAGGCAGACTTCTGAATAAGGAAACCATCTGCCAGGAAAGGTTCTTTCATGAATATTTTTTCCCCCTGTAGCTGTTAACATGCCAACACAAGAATACAGTTTAGAGGTCAAGTGGCAGTCTCTGGATAAGAGCTTGATAGTCTTAGGAAATCTCATACCTTAAAACCAAAATGTGGTGGCTGAGGCAATGCTTGCACACTTGAGGCCAGGCGCTGGCAATGTGAGACACAGGATGTGTGGAGGAGTGGCTGCTCCTTTGGTGCCACTGAGGATTCTCACTGGTTGTGCTGGGCTGGCTGCTCTGCCACAGGATCAAAGGAAAGCAGTACCCATGGACACTTGTTGGGATGTCCTGCTGCATCTCCAATGGCTCCAGGTATCTGCAGAAGACAACAGACCGCTACTGACCTTAGAAGCTTGTGCAGAAACAGCCACATTTTACCAGCTGAATACACCACTGGGCTCCACAGTGGTATTCACTGGATGTACACTGACTGCCATGAGACCTTAACCTCCAGGATCACTCCAAGCCATCCATACAGTGAGCAGCTTCTGGGTTTCTCCGTCAGAAACCCAATCTCATCTTCCCCTGTGCTCCTTGGCAACTTTGTCACCCTGGCACTGAATAAATGAAATAGATATTTTTCCTGCCACAGCTACCAATTCAGCATCAAAGAACAAGGTATACTGTTTGCTGTGAGGTGTTTATTTTTTTCTTATGCAATGCAGGGAGGAGTGAGGGCATGTGTGTCTTTTGGCCTGACCTCAACAGAGCTCAGGGGTGTGCAGGGTGAAATGTCATGTAAGTCACCATAAATGAAGATAAGGCACCAGCCAGCACCTGTCTGAAAGAGACCAAAACACTTGCATCTCTGACCATTTGCCTAAGAGAGAAAATAATTTTTAAGTGATTTTTCCAGACAGTGGCACACAGTGGGTCAGAGGGAGGAAGGCAACTTGTGTGGCTCAGCATCTGGCCCATTTTTCATCCTACCTCCTCCTCTGTGCAGCATTGCCCTCAAATGTGTTACCCATTGATTTTCAGGCATGCCTTGCTCAATGGGTGCACAGTGTTTTACTTCTGGGGGAATTGGCAAACGGGATGTTCCCAAGGCAGCAAAGACGAACTTTAATACAAAGTACATGTACTGGCAAAGGATGTGTCAGTATCATGTAAAACACACTTGGCAAGGTAGCTTGCCATGCAACTAGAAGCTGTCCAGCTAAAGATGATCAGACACTTATCTGCCAAGGCACATTACCAGGGTAAACTGAGCATGTAATCCAAGGAGATGACTCCACACAGTACTGGTTTAACTGGCTCCATTTGTGTGAAAAGTGCTGGAGTCAGATAGTAAAAGAACTGTTTCCTCTCAGCTGGAATATAATTCCCTTGACATTCAGAGTGTATCACCAAAATCAGTTTTCCTCTCAGGTTTCCGACTGAACACTGCCTTTGCTTAGGTAACCACAGCTGTGCCCAGACCTGTAAGCACAAGTGGGGAGAACATGATGAGCTGGGAACAAATTTTTTTCAGGACAGGGAAAGCCAAAACAAATGCTAGAAGAGCAGACCAAATTAAAGCCAAATCCTCAGCTGTACCCTGAAGCGTGAGGCTGGTTCAGCTGGCAGCATCCCTGGGGTGTGAAGTACCAGGGTACTTGAAGCAGGGGAGCACTGGGTACACTCTGCCTGTGAGACAGGTTTTGTTCTTCAGGTCTGAGCTCTCTGACCTCACCAGGATTTTCAGTTTGATGTAATTTTCAGGGTGCAGTAGCTGACAACCTCCAGGAAGCTGGACTGGATGGTTCAATAATTACTTACAGTCTTATACTCCACATGACTGGAAAACATCCCACAAAATCCTTATCACAGTCTTGTCGTGAGCGGTACATTTATTACTTATTATGGAAATGGCAGTGCTGATAAAACTCCCTAGCTTTGGTCCCTGAAGCTGTCTTCTATCTGTGGCAAGATCTTATTTGCATTTTCTGTAGCTGGGATCCCTCCCAAGGGCTAAGTCCTGGGAGCCAAGAGCAATACAGAGAAGAAACTGGGGCCACAGCTTGGTTTTTCTTCCCCAGTCTGAGATGCTGACACACACTGCTTTTGCAAAGTGCCTGATCTTCTCATGTCTCGGTCAGCCCAGCTGCCAAACACTGTAATAGCAGGATCTCACTGAGAGCCATATGTTGCTGCTGGGTTGTTTTGGGGAAAATTAAATTAAAACAATCCACAACAGTTGTTTTAATGCCATTTCTTGTTTGCTTGAAGCCTTGGTCCCAAATGACCTTTGCACAATGGGAAGGTAAAGCCTATAGTTTCCAGTAACTTAAGGGGCATGCTCGACACTCAGGAGCTGCTGCTGCTGATGGGCAGCACAGAGCCTCCCAGCCCTGGGAGAGCTCTTGAGAGGGAAACTAAAATAAGGCAGAAAAATAGCAGCTTTACTTGCTTTAAATTCAGCTAAAAGAAAAAATTGCATTGCATTACATTGTCTTTCTCCAGGAAAACATCTTCAAGCCAGTGGTTAACTTCATTCCACAGATTTTTTTGCTTCCTCCCTCCCACTCCCAGTATTTCTCTGCATGTGTGGTTATCAAAATAGGGGTACATTCAATCCACATTCAATGCTCATAAACCCAAATGTGCATGTTATCAGTGCTGTAGGACATAGAGAGCTGTCAGATTGGGGATTGAATTGAAAGCACAGACCAGAATTCCCATGGAGGAACTGGTTTCTCTTGATAATGAGAAAGTAGGCAGAGCTCTGGGGTGTTTGTCAAACTGAGCAATGGTGTGGGTGAGACACCCAAAGTGCTCTGCACTGCTGACTCCAGCAGCCTTGACCTCCCGATCCTGCACTTGGCACAGGCAAGGGGGACTGGCATGTTCAGTCCTTTGCTGAGAGTTAAGGCTTGAGAACAACTAGTGTAACAGAATGTGTTCAAGGCAAATGGAGAAAAAACATATTTATTTGTTTTATGGAGACAGTGAGAACCAGGCTTTTATATTCTGATAACATCAGGGAGTTCTGAGAGAACAAAGCTCTTTCCAGGCTGGTGAGAGACCTCCACTTTTAAAACAACCCCAGTATGATAATGGTTCCTTACACACACATTTCCCTCCCATGATTTTACATTGAATAATCAAGAAAGAGAATGGAAAGAACCCTACAGCTCAGGCAGAAGTACCTGATATATCCAGAGCCATGTTTTCTAACGCTCTTTATGTACATCGGTTGTTTGCTTGCAGCCATTAGTGTAAGATCTCATTTGCATGACAGTGTTTATCTCCTCCCTTTTATTAGCACAGAAGCTGGGTTCCAAGATGAGAGCAGTCTCCTCTCTCGTTATTCCTGCAAGGCCCAATGATAATAATGATGGATGGGGTGGATGCTCAGGGCTTCAGCGGTGATGGTGTGGGTTCCCTGGGAAGCAGAGCAGAGCAGAGCTGGTGGTGTCCCAGACAACACAGGTTCTACCCCAGAGGCCATCTAAATCTGCTGGGTTGGTGTGCTTGTTTGCACTCCTCTGGGTCTGCCCCGGGGTGTCAGCATGGGAAGGGGCACTCAGACTCCCTGGTTCAATGAGGGACCATGGCCACATCTCAGGGATGCTGTGGGGGGCTTGCCTGGCTCCTCATTTCCTTCCTGCCTTTCCTTCCTGGGAGTGTTGAGGCTCCCAAGCAGACTCCTATACTTCCCTCTCAGAGTGCTCCCAGGTGAAGAGATCTGCTTTGGGCGATGTTTGGTTAGCATCTGGGAAGGTTAGAAAAGTCATTCTTTTACTTTTTATTTCCTCCCCACAAGATTTCATGTCCACTAGAGGCTCAAGGCCAGGGAGGAAACACCTCTGCATGTCTGGTTCATAGGGCCTTCGTCTCAGAGCTGTTTTCTCAACAGCGCCCCATCAAGGGCAGCCTTTGTCTGGGATAAAGGCACTTCCCTAATGAAGTTAGCTTAACCACCACTTGGGAAATAAAATGTTCGCTACACTCATCCACAGCCAGACAGTGATGAGGATCGCAGCTATTCTGTGGGAATGGAGCACACATCAATTATCCCCAGAATTTTAAAGCTGCAAAACCCAATAGTTTCCTTGGCAAAATCTGCCAGGCATGACATGACTGCTACTCGCGCTCCGCACATTTCCTAATGCAAAGGACTGGACAACCTCAAATACCATTTCCAAGAATAGCAAGGGCAAATGAACTGCAAATTACTAAATTCCTTTTATTGCTGGGAGCTACAAAGTAATTTAAATTAGTTTCAGTCTGAAGTGAACTGTGGGGTAAGCTGGGAAAATAAAATAAGTGGTGACATTTTAGAAACACCTTTTATGATCATTTAAAGAAAATATTTCATCTCACACCAGGGTATTTAATAGTCTTAGGAAAGATACGTTTGTAAAAGATCATGGCTTTCTGTACATGCATACATGCAGCACATTTGTACATGCACATGTATGATTTGACCTATAATGGAAACTGAATATTTTTCATCCACTTAGCAACTAGCCTTTGCAGGGAAGGGGATAACAACTGACCCTAAGAGAACATATGTTTTTACTGAAAACTGCCATTAACATTAGGCTTGATTACATAACGCTCTTTTCCTCTTTCCCACATCCTCTGATGTAGGTGGGTTTACTGAGTGCATAGGTAAAATAACAATATTGTACATTCTTCGAACAGTTTCCTGCTCCAGGAACTACTTTTGGCTCCCCACTGTGGTTTTGATTAACATCCTACCTGTGACTTCTGCAGATCTATGCTGGTTTGCTTCTGCAGGCAAAGGAGAGAGGGGAATAAGCTCCAGCACCTGGGACTGCATCATTGCAGCTGTAGTGGAGAAGTCATAAAATGCCCTGCCTTTTAATGAAATAGGATACAGGGAATAGACGCTTCCCCACTCTTGCAGCATCACTGTGAAAATAATGGCCGTGCTGAATGGTGTTGGCTGCACAAGCTCTGCATGTCACAGCTAGAGCAGACACAAAAAGATAACAATAAGGATAGTAGTAGGAATAATAATAATAATAATAATAATGATAATAATAACAAATAAAACCAGAAAATGGTTGGAAATCTTTCATGCTGTCATGCTTTCTTTCAATGAATGGAGGTTAAATCTTCAGCCATCCGAAAAGCAAAGGATGGGATTTGTCCTCCTTACAAATAATGGATCAGTGACTGCAAACACTGGATGCAATATGTAGTTGCAGAAAGCTTTCAGTCAAGTGGAGATAACTTCTTCATGGTACAAAGCACTTTCTGTGACCTTAATGTCCTAAATGTAAAGCAATACAGTGCCAGTGTCATAGAGATCAGAGTTGCAGGGTGAATGGTTGAAGGGAGAGAGGGTGTAATTTCAAAGGGGAATGTCTGGGGTGATGGAGGTGGCATGGACCAGTCCATGGTTTGTTGGCAGGTTTTGTGTGCATGTGTGTTTTCATTAATTTTATCTTTCCTGGAGCTTGAAACCATGAAATTTCTGTCCTGCTTCTCCCAGTGTAACTCATATGCTTCCCCTGTTTGGTATCTGGGCTGCAGGCAGGTAAAGATGGAGATGGGTGGGAGGAGGTGGACCAGTGCCTCCAGGAACTCCTTCTGGGAGGGGAACTGGCACAATATTCCAGTCTGGAAGCAAATTTGAAACAAATAGAGGTGATATCAGGAAAAAACTGTTAGCACCTAGGTAAGTACAGGATGACCTCCATGGCTGTCTGGAAGGAGATGGTGGGGGTGTGAGGCAGCTTCTCCCAGGCTGTCTCTTCTGAGAGGTTAGACAGAGCTCTGGATTGAGACATTAGGGGATATCCTAGTGGAGAGGGTCACAACTTTGGCCCCTCACAGGCCTAGGGCTGCTGAGCATCAGGAGGGGCTATAAACAGGGAGCTTCCTTCCAGCTAGTCCTTAGCTAGCCCAAAGAAAGCCCAAAAGCTTTCTGAGTTAAGACCAAACAAATGAAGACAGGACAGGGCAATATGCTCCAGAGGCATAGGGGGCCTTGGCTCATGATATTATTGCAAGGTATTATTACATTTCATTTCTACTAAGTAATAATATTAGTAATACATAGAGGATCAGAGCCTCAACTTTTTCCCAGGCAAATGTCTAAAGTGAGAAGTTCATAAGGAAGCACAGATAAAGAGATGAAAGAGCTATGGAACAAATGAATGAGTAGACTGGGAGAAAGGTATGAGGAACATGGAAGCCCAGGTAAAGAGGAAGAATCACTGGGATTAATTTTAAGAAAAGGAGTCAAACTTTATCTTAGATGGAAAGGAAAATAGGGATATTTGGATAAGAGTACAATTTTTCAAGCATACATGAGTTTTGTGCACTAACTAGTTTAGAGCTGGTACGAGAGGGATAAAAAAACAGTATAAAAGACCATTTTTCCTTCTCTTTGAGTGGGCCTGGTGCACATGAAAAGCAGAGAATCGCAGAATTATTTAGGTTGAAAAAGACCTCTAAGATCATCGAGTCCAACCATTAACCCAACACTGCCAAGTCCAGCACTAAAATCTCACCTGAGCTACCTGCACCACAGAGGGTGATGTTAACCCATTGGAGTTACTGTCAGTTTTCATGTCCAAGATGCAGCAGACAAATGCTGCAATAAGAGATAAGCAAGAAAAACTGAAGAGAGACATTGGGATGTCCTCAGGGCATAGTACATGTCCTAAACCTGCCCTAATCTCCACCTAGACCCCAGAGTCATCATTCCCAGTGCTTGCAGGCAATACTCTGCTTGTGGGTTTGCAAAGCAGCTTTATTCTGCTCATTTAAGGCTGGCAGGGAGATAGGAAGGGGAGAAAAACATTATGTATATTTTATCTCAAAAATATTACTGATAGATAAGGTAGACCTTTTGATTTCTTAGCAGAGGAGTAGAAAAACTAATTTATGTTTTTCTGCCAGCCTTACCCAGAAATACAGAGGTTTGAATTCACCTAGAACTGACTGCATAGACAATCTCACTTCTAAAGGAGTCAAATTGCACCTTAGTAAAGCTAGGGCTGAGCTCAATAACCTATGAAAAACTGGGCTGATAGGAGGGAGCAATTTCACAGAGTAGCCAGCTTTCACTAACTGCAAGCTGAATTTGTGGCAATGACAGCAGAACTGGAAAATGTCATATTACAACTTCAATGTCCAGATCTGCTTCTCTGCTGCATGTTATAATACTTGAATTTATGCTCTTGTTTTTTTTTAAAAACCTGGGAATATGAGTTTGTTTTACTAGTGTCTGTGCATGATACCCTTAGTTTAAATTCCAGTACCAAAAGCCAGTCAAGAGATATAGTGCAATGATAGTGTGTTTAGTGTTGAAGAATAGTATTCTATGAAGGGGAAATCCAGATGTACATCAGAAGAGGATGCAATTAGAGAGAGTTACTTCCAAATGGAACAGACCCTTTGGAGTTGAGAAAAGTGGGTGGCTGGCAATGAATAATTTGTCTGCTGGACCAAGTCTCCTGTTACTACCTGTGGATAGAGAAAGAGTGGGCTGCAGGTCCTCCAGATACACATGATTATCTGAATGACATTGCAAATCTTAAATTCAGAGGCTCAGTTGATTCCAAACACTGTTCTACAGGTGTTCAATATTTGAAAGCTGCAAGGTGGTCATCATTACCCAGAAACTGTAGGATGCCATTTCTGATCTCCTGATTCCTCCCACACTGATATTTCAGCAGGAATTATCATACCTGTAAGATTAATTTTTCCCTAGTCCTAGGGAAAAATGTCCTAGGCACATTTTTGAAACTCAATTTCCATAAATGTCCATTAAAAAAAAAAAAGTGCTGTATAAATATGGAACAGGGCAAACACAAGAGAAACCATGATTTACATGGCTCTGTTTGAAGCAGTCAGGGTGTTGTTCCTAGGAATTCTTTACACAGTATGTACAACATTTCACATTAAAACATTTTGATTATGTTTTTGTACTATTACCTGTTTTACTGCTGTGTAGTTATACTTATGCAGAGGACAGACAATTTTGAAAGGCAAGACAGCAAGGGAAAATAGAACAGCTTGGAAAGAGTTAATGCTCTCAAATAATGTTAATTTACTGCTATTGTGCTTGATAGAAATGCTTCTTGCTTGCTTTCTGAAACCATCGCAGCACACTCATACCTGTTTGGGTTATTGCACCTGCAGGCCAGGTAGAGGCAGGTATTTGTGTGCAGCTCAGTGACATGATCAGAGGTTCAGGCTGATTTGGGAGGCTGAGCCTTCTGCCAACCAACCTTTTTGATGAAATCTTATTCTTCCTATTCATTATTTTATTTTCATGCCCACTCTGTCCCACAGAGGACTCAGATCAGTGCAGGGGAACCTGCGTGCCAGTCCCTGGGGCAGTGAGAGGTGGGGGAAGGGAATGCTTGGCCAGGTGGGCTGGGCTGGGGTGCCCAACTTGGGGACAAAGCTGTGGTCTGGTTGGCTGCTTCAGGTGCCTTGGTGGGGTTAGTTTGTATTAAATAAAACCAAGAGGTAGCAGTAAAAGGGCAGGCTCAAAAGGTTGCAGATAGAGGTCTGACTTTGAGTCAGTGCTGCCCTGCTGAGCTCCAGTGCTCTGCTTCTGAATTTGAATGTCATGATAAGATAAAAGCAAAAGCAGGTTTGTATTAGGCTGAGCAAACAAAAAGAGAACAGGACTTTTCCATTTAAAATCCCAGCCAATGCGAAGTGTCTAATTTCCCCTACCCTTTTCAGGCTGCAGCACAAACCAAGCTATCTCAGCACGGTTGTTGACACCTACTGAAATAAAAATGCATGAAGTAATCTTTGTGAAGGTCACAGTGACCTTAGTGCTTAGCACAAAATTCTCACTTAAGCTGGGGTTTCTGGCACATCCTTGTCTGTAGCTAGGGAACCAGGCATTTTGCTCGATAGAGACATGATCTTCCATTGGCTTTGCTCATTCCCAGCCCGACTTGGCTGTGCCAGAAGTACAGTTGGGCTGAAAAATGGCTGCTGGTCAGACAAAGTGAATTCGAGGACTGGGCTCAACGCAAACGCTGAGAAACTGCTGCATCACTTCTGAACAAGTTGAACCAACTTGTGCTTGCCTCTTTGCCAAATTAAATAAGGATCACTTGCAAAGAAATGAATGAAGTGCATTTTTGCTTGAGTGAAAACAGTGGGGTAGCAAATAAATGGTGATTTCTAAAAGAGTCTGGAGATTTTGAATCACAGCAAGACTCCTGGAACCTGAACTCTGCAGGTCATTTCAAAAACTTTGTTGTAATGTGTTTCTCTAACTGTGGTAGAAGTGGGAACAGCTACAAAATTTGACGTCTCAAAACTTGGCTTCAACATAGATTTTCCTTTAAAAATAAAGATTCATTTTGAATGAAGTGTAATAACTCTAATATTAGCATTAGCAGTACACTTAGGACTACTCTGAAATATAAAGTATTAGTGATGAGGATTGAAGTGGGTCTCTCCACTGACGTTTTTCCACTCTTCTGAATATCAAGCTGCCATTAATACCCAATGCTACCAAAAACGTCCCCAACTTACTTTGCAGCCCTGCAAAAAGACAGTGGTTTAGAGCAAAAGGGAAGGGGGCCTGTGCTCACAGGGCCTGTGCATCTTATAAAACTGCCCTTTGCTGCCTCCCAGCCACATCCCTGCCCTCAGCTGCCTGGGCACAGAGTTCAGGGAAGAAGCCTGAAGGATGGCAAAAGATATGCACAGCTTTTCCTGCAACCCAAACAACAGGACCTGAAAGGTAAAGGAAGGCTTATATATTGGGCTTTAACCCTTTCAAAATAGATGAGGTGTTATGAAAAATGCGTGCAACACATTCTTCAAACTAGTGTTGGATATTTTTAGCTTATTTTAAAAAATACTATATGGAAAGAAATCTCCATCTCTCTTCATATATGCTTTAAATAATGAGCTCTGAGTCACGTCTGCAGCTCTTCACCTTAGAAGGGAAGCATTTAACAAAGTCACATAAAAATGTAGGATATTGTGAGGTTTTACTGATTGTGATAAAATCCCATTGGAGTGACAAGCCAATACGAAGTCACAAGAGAGTTGTACAGTTAAACACAGCCAAACAACCCCAAAGCAAAAGAAAAACAGGCTCGCAAAACAGAGCATGGCACAAATGAACACAAAAAACAAATGTAGTAATGAAAGCCACACATGAAAGATCAAGAAAAGGGTCTCTTTCCCAGGTGCAGCATAGAAAGGAGGGGGCAGAAATGCTGTGCTGCAGCACCCAGCCAAGAGCCACCCCAGGGAGGGCACAGCATCTACCAGGGCCCTGGGTCAAGGCAGGAGGGCCCCATCTGGCCAAAATATTGATTGTGATAATCAAAATGTTATTTTCCAAGTCATCATAGTGTCAGTGCAGAGAGATAGATCTGCAGGTGAGAATAACACCTGACAGCACATTGGGATCATCTTCATCAGGTGAAAACAAGTACCTTCTCAGGCCAGGCAAAGTTTCCCTGCTGAGCTTGATGACATCTAGTTAAGACATGAACATCCAGGAAAAAGAATGCCATACTGACTGATAATGAGGAATGGCAGAGAAACAAAACCCCAGATATTTTCAGAATGCATAACCTGGTGTTGAAGTGCTCAAAAAACCTGACTTTTTTCCTTTGTGTGAATTACCTTATCAAACTGATGGTTAATGCAATTAATTGACCAAAGCCTTAGCTTCTGGTGAATGTAGAGCCATGCCATTGAGGTGAACTAAACTAGTAAGATGACATTGTTTTCACAAAAAAAGGAGACTTTCCACAATTACAGCCAAAACCTATATTGGAAGGGAACTTGAGGCATCTTGTCAGCAATACTGCTTTTTTTGGTTTAAAAAAAAGAAGTCTTACCAGCTACAATAATTAACATGCAATGAAGCTTGAATGGGTGCCAAAGGATCTACAGTAGCACAGTGAATAGTCAGAAAACTCAGACAAGAACTTAGTGTTCCTGCCTCGTCATGCTTCTTTCCTCCACATAGGTGGACAGACTGAAATGGGCTGTGTGACCTCCTTCTGTCAGAAACCATTATTCATGTTATGCCACTAATGCTCCTGGCTAGCTCAGCTGCCAGATCTTACATTAGAAAAAAAAGCCATCGGGTCCTTTTCATCTCTCAGGACTGGCCACTGCCATGGGCCTTGCCAAGGCTGAGCTAAAACTCATGCTCAGTGATGGACCAGCAGAGCCAGCCCTGGGGTGCTGCTGGGGATTGCAGTGAGAATTGCAAAAGGAATCACTTTGAGAAGTGCACTGGGAATTGCAATGGGAATCAGTGAGAAGTGCACTGGGAGTTGCAAAGTGAATTGCAATGGGCATCCCAGTGGAGACTGAACTGGGAAATCTACTGGGAATTGCATTGGAAATCACACTAAGAATTGCAAAGGGAATTGCAATGGGAATTCCAGTGGGAGTTGCCCACTTGCAGCAGGGGAGCCCATAAAATCTGTTAGCGTGGCTCTGAGCCTTTCCCTCCTGAGGGAAGGGGGCAGTGTATGACTTACTGCAGCACCTTTGGCCCTGAGATGGTGAAACTGGAGGGCAGCTGGCACCACAACGAGCCCCCATTGTCACCAGGGCTGGCAAGGCAGCGGGGTGGCTTTGGCCAGCACCAAGGAAACTCTCTGAGCAGGGACCCTGCAGATGCTGGAGGGCTGCCCTGTGGCCAGGCCACCCTGGGGAGGTGGGGGCCCCCTCTGCATGGGGACTGGCAGCTCTCCTCAGAACCATGTTCATGGCCAGCCCTGCATGTCTGGCCCCACATTAGCTACTGCCTGATCATCTGCATAAGCAATCAAAAATAATTTAAAATTCAGGCTGGATACAGTTAAACCTCCCACTGAGCACTGTATGTGTGGGTGGGTAGTGGGGTCAGGGCAGCCTTTTAAAAGGTGGTCGGGCTGGTTGTGCTACCTCTTGGTGAACGTACATAGTCTGAGCAGGAGTTAAAAGCAGACTTTGCTCATGAGTGAGGATGTTTATGGTCTGCTATGGCATCTTGTGAAATGAAATAGAGGCCTATGTGCCGGAAAGAGATAACTTTTGGTGCTGCAGCCATCTAGGACAGCAGAGGACTCCCATCTTGAGAGGCTAACTCGTTCCCAGTGTTCCCAGTAAGGACATGTTTATCTTGTTTTCATCTGGTCTCTGAGTCAGGAAGGTAATAAAAAAATAACTCTTCTGAGTGTTCTTGCACTTTGTGTGTGTTTTTACAGGAATTTGCAGACACCTGAAAAGGATATTTGCAAAATGACCTATGATCCTTAACCTGCAGTACACACAATAAATCTGCCACCCTAAGCACTGCCAGCCTTTTTGAATGAAAGGCTGCATTATAACAACACATGTGTATGGCTACAGGGCTGTATATCTTATTGGACCTCATACTCCAATCAACATTTAAAAATAAAAGGAAAGCAATATAAAACTATCTATGCATAAATTCTCTTGCAATGATTTGGCTCTCCCTTCTCCCTTGCCCCTTTCCATCCTGACTGATGGCTTTATTATACAAAGGACAGTAATAAACATCCTAGCTAAGCCAATGAACTTCTCTCACACGTAAATACCTCCTTGGAGGATACCAGGTATGACCAACAGAAGAGTAATGACTTTTTTCCTCCATTTATTCCATGTTAATGAAATAACTGGTCATCAAACTGTAGGCTTGGATGTGTTAGATTTCGTTTGTATCTGGACAGCAAAACAGATTTAAATGGGAGAAGAAACCAGTTAGCATCTTTAAAAGGAAAGATGTTGACAAGCACTGTGGGCTCAGGGTAGCACTACAGGAATAACTTTTGATTAACTTTTTGATTCAGCCTTTTGTTTCATCAGATGATCTGAAGAAGAACCTAAATATAGGGTCAGATCAACCTAAAATAATTTTTACTTGTTTTCCCTCACCAAAGTAAAAAGAAGAAAAGATAATTTTCAATTTCAGTAAAACAACCTAAAATATAACATGCTGATTTTTGTTCATATCACAAAAGCTGAGGGAGTAAAAGCTGGATTCACCAAACTTCCTGCAAAATTTCCTTGTGCCCGGTTCAGCTCAGGGAGCAGTCAGTACTTATTGGAAACCCAGCCTTACATCCACCGTCTGCCTGAGAGGATTCCACCCATCCCCTAGGACTGCAATCCAACCACTGGGATCCGTGTGCTTCAGGATGAGCTCAGCCTTTTCTGCTAAAGCCTTTTTTCATTACTGACATAAATATTCATTAATCCAGAAAACAAAGCACTTCCTAACTCATTGGTTAGGCCCCTCTAAGAAGGAGAAGACCTTAGTAGGCTGTCCATGCAGCAAGTTCTCCATTAATAATAATAATCTAGTGGCTGATGTGACTTTCACTACCTTACTCAATTAATTTCTTCCAATTTTTCAACAAAATGAGCAATACAGTGTGCCTGTGTTCCCCTTGGCTGAGTTGAGGTCCCTTCCATATCTCTTACTTCCTAAATCTGGCTAAATATCTGATGAGATAACATATACTCACACAGCTACGATCATACTTCTCTCACATGTATGCAGAGATGCACTGGATGCCCTGTAATCGAGTGCTGTAAAACTACAGTGAAGAACAAAGAGAAGCCCCCAACATCTGATTTTGTTTGACCTCCCTGGGTTGTTATGCTGATAGTTTTTATTTGAGCATAATTCTGACATAATATTTTAACTCTAAAAACGAATAAACCAGTGAATATTGTGAATCGCCTATGGATTTTTTTGAAACATTGAAACCATTTTCCTTGGAGACCACTGATGATTTCGTTTTGACTTTCCAAATATTTTGCATATTCTAATATTTAAAATAATCGCCTTGTAGGCTTTAGCACGGCAAGAGAACTGACAACTGACCACAAATAATTGTAGTTTTTCCAAATGTCTCAACATTTCCCTCTCAAAAAATTCGGTGGCAATAGTCAATGTTTCCTATGAAACAGTCTGCTTCAGACAAATTCTGCACGTTGTGCCAAGAAACCATGCAACCAAATTTTTCAGGCAGCTGTCAAGGTCAGGCAGACTATTTCCCAGAAAAGTATGTGAAGGAAGAAATAAAAAGGAACCAATCATACAAGCAAATGCTGCCCATATTGAGCTGTACCTGCAGAAGGTTTGGCCGTAGGACTGAAGAGACATCCTCATGCCCTGTCTGGGATTCTGGTGCAGCAAAGGGCTTACTGGCCCACCAGTTCAAGGGGTTACTGAAATTTTTGCTTTCATATGGGGGCGAAGGCTGACATGTGCCTTGCAGGGCTGTCTTGGGGTGACTTTATGATGTGTATCCCATATCACTGCCCTGTGCCCAGAAATTAATTCTTGTGCCTTTCTATGCCTCTAAACTGAGCCTGAGAGGGGGAAGGAAAAACTGAGCAAAACTTTTTCAAAGCAGTTTGCAGCTTGTTCAAGGTCACACAGAGATAGCAACTTTTTTTTCCCAGCTGCGGCAGGGGAGGGAGGAGGCACCCGGCTTGCTGCTCCCAGGTCAGTTTCTGGCCAGTTGCTCAGTTTCTTTTTCTCCGGAGAGAGACTCAGAGTTGAACTTTTTTTTCCCTTCCCTGGAATTTTGGATTTTCTCCCTTTTCTACTGGACTGCTTCAATATCAGAACACATCAGGAGGACTTTCCACCGAGTGCAGAGGGCCTGGCCCTGGGCCAAGCCCCAGCTCCGAGGAGACCAAAGGGAGGACTCTAACACTTTCCCAGGTTTTTTCTCCACAGAGAGAGCTTTTGTTATTTAGCATTATTTTCCTTTTCCCATGTGTTTGTTGAATAAATAGTTTTTATCTCTTTCACTTTCCTTTGAGGAAAATTTATTTTTCCCGAACCTGTTGGGGGAGAGGTGGTGACCTGCCTTCTCTCAGAAGATATATTTCTAAATTTGGCCAAACCGGCACAAGGGCTTCAGGGGGCTGCCTCAGGTCCCTGTGCAGAGGGGATCCCAGAGGAGCACCCACTTCACCTCCAGCCTTTGCCCCTTGGTGCACTGCTCTTGTGCTGGCATTTGTCATTGTGGACAAGTGTGAACCCACCCCCTTTCTCCCTGCTGGCCTCCTCCCTCACCTCCCCATCCTCCCCCCATCTTGATTTTGAGACACACACCTCCAGATGGGACAGGTTTCATGCCAGCCCTCCTTCCACACAGGGCCGTTCAAACTCTGTCCTTTAGACGGTTTTGCCAAACTTTAGGGGATGAGGAAGGAGAAAGCAGGGGATGGGATGGGTGCTCCTGCAGTGCTGGCTGGGGTGATGCAGTGTAGGGGCTAGGTAGAGCACAGGGATGCTCCCAGACTTTGCCAACACCTCACTCACTGTCCTGCTTTGTTAAGAGAAGAGAAGTGACTGAAGAAGCGTTTGTTGGAAAATAAAAGAGATGAAGAGATTTCCAGCCTCCTCTCAGCTTCCCTGCAGGGTGAGACTCCGAATGCTGAGCCGAGAAGGCCAGCAGTGTTGGGGGGAAGGGGGGGACTGCCTGTGTGCAGCCCCTGGGGAGGGAGCACTTCTGGGCTGGCTTTCCCAGCATGCGCTACCCAGATGTGCTGCATCGGGCACGTCAGGATGGGGCTGATTTACTGCATCTGTACAGGCCATCTGTAGGGTAGGAGAGCCTGTGTGATAAACATCCCAGCCACACTGGCCTCATGGCACGTGCACTGCAGAGATGATTTATTCACAAGGCAGTGGCCCTCTGTC
Organism: Coloeus monedula; assembly: GCF_965178545.1. Taxonomy (NCBI): domain Eukaryota; kingdom Metazoa; phylum Chordata; class Aves; order Passeriformes; family Corvidae; genus Coloeus; species Coloeus monedula. The sequence goes on along the minus strand of NC_138783.1, from coordinate 103,751,539 downwards.
CAGCATTTCTGGATATCCAGCAGGGACAAAATGCCAGCTGGGCTGTTGGAAGAATATCCAAAATCCTCAATCCTATCTGTGCAACATTTCCAGGCAGAAAAATAGCCATATGCACGGGCAGCCACTGCAGCACTGCTGTCGCTGTCATGCTGAAGGTGTATTGCTGAGACCTGCTCCCGCAGCTCCTGCTTGCATAAATGGCTTGCTGAAACCACTGAGGAACCTCACTGGGTCCTTGACTGCCAGATTTACATCCCATGTGTTTTTTCTTTCCCGGCTCAAGGCATGCATAACTCACTAGCGAATGTGGCTTGACAACGGCAGATAGAGGAAACTGCTATGGGCCAGCTGTTATTCGGCATGGCCTCTGCTTCCCTCCCTAATTAGGATGAGGCAACACCCCAAAACCTAAGGAAGCCAACAAAGCAATGCAGAGGAGATACAGCAGACAGCACTGTCTGTATGGATCCCTCATCCCACCCACAGCACTGAAAGGCTGATTAAAGCAAGTGTTTTAAAATGCTACAGGGTCCCGGCTCTGAGTGGCCGAGGATGTATTGCTGTAATCGTCGGGTGGATGATTCATGGCTTTGCACTTACACCATTAAAGGTAGCATTAGCACCAGGACCCTTTATGCAGCAACATTAGTGAACGCTGAAAAACATTCCTCTGAAAGGGCTTTGTCACCTTCCCTTGGTCATGAAACGGTCTCTTACACCAACCCCGTACATTTCAATTACCATATGCTGGCATTTCTACCTCTTTCCCCAACTCATAAAAATCACAGCCAATAAACACAAATCACCACCTGAAGGAGTCGGTGCTTTCCTCCCACTTTAATATACTTGCCCATACTTCAAAGAAATCCGGAGAGATTCTCATATCGGCAGTGCCCAGGCTGCCTAGTCCTAGGCAAGGATTAGCCATGTGTGCACTTGGAACAATCTGCTCTTAGTTTGCTTTAACATGGTTTTTATCCCTCTAAATCACACTCAGCCATTTGACCTGACAGCAGACTAATACATGACCTGTTCCAGGGGAGGAGGGTGGGGAAGGGCAGGAGATTTTGCTCTTTTCTTGTTCAAAACGGGAAGAACCCTGCATCTTGCCAGGTGAGCTCTTTCCTCAACAACAACAAAAAAAATATTTCCCCCATTGTTTCCCAATGGTAGCTATATCGCTGTATTGCAAGATAATGGCAATGACTTTAAGGCTCCATACAAGGAGCTCTACTGGAAACTATGAGGGGAGAGACAGGCACCACTGAAAATACATGTAACCCTGCAAAAAAGAGGGCAGCTAACTGGCAAGCACTAGTAACAGGAGAGGTAATGTAAATACCTCAGTGCCAGACCCATCATCAGCCTGTCTCTGTTTTTCAGGGGGACTCTGGCAGGGTTTCCTAGGCACTGATACAGCATTGATTTCACCTGCCTGCTGTGCTAGCAGGTGGGGAGAGATGGCAGGAGGGAGTCAGGAAAGCCTGGCAGAAGCATTGCCTCCCCAGCTGGATTTTTCTCACTCTGTCCCAGCACTTTACTACTGGAGGGCTGGGATTTGGACAATGCCAGTACTGTGGAGCAGGAAAACAAAAGTAGCTTTTCATTCAGGGCTCTTGCGCAAAGCAGTGGCACTTTAAAACTTTCCAAGTGTTGCATGGGAGTTTAGCATGTGACTCCCATTAAAGTCGGTATGAGTCATGTGGCAAACAACCCCAAACACTTTGAAGATATACTGCAATTTATGTTTTTTCTGATCTCCTCAAAAGAAAAAAAAAAGGAAAAAAAAAAGAAATCTATTGTGGACTGCAACTTCAAGGACAGCTTTTCCAGAGCAGTTCTCTTTCCCCATTTGCTCCTAGACACAAATCATGGCAGGAGGGAGCACAATCAGGCTGTTAGTTGGTGATGGCACAACAATGGCTGGCCAAGGCGGAAAAATAGGTGTGAAAAAGAAATGTTGGTGAAAATTATATATTGATTACTTAAGCCTTGTATTGAAGTACTGACTGCAAAGAAACCCAGGTGGATTTCAATACAATACAAAAGCTTTCCATGGAAAAGCTGAAGTGTTTAACAGAAACTGGAGGGTTTGTACCAGTGCCAAACATTCCTGGGAAGATGGGCAATCAAGGGAGATGAAGGCACGTGGGTCTCACTGCCCCCTTCCCAGATGGTCAGGTCTAGCAGGGCCACTTAGCTTGGGTGCCATGTTTGGGACTGGTGGTCCCACTGCATTCTCATCCCCCAATAAGGATGAAACCCAGCCTATGCTGCGTGGCTGTGTGGCTGTGTGGCTGTGATCTCACCTTTTCACAAGTCCGGGTGTGAGGTTCAAGTTGAAGTGGTCAGGGATATGTTCCCTCTGGGTCCCTGCTGTTACTGGTGGGCTAAGGGACAATGCGTCAGTCAGAAGAGTGCCTGGGACATCCCCTGCCCATGTCCCATGCTGCAAAATCCTCTACAGAGCCATAAATCCTGTCCTCCAGCTCTGCTGTTAGAGGGTGCCAGGAGAGCCAGGCAGGCAGTGGTGCTGTCCCCTCTGTGACACTGTGACACGCTGCTACTGACCAGCACTCCCAGGTGAACATCACCTATGTGACCTCAGCCTCCATGTCCTGGCACCCATCAAGAAATTCATAGTGCTTCACAAAAAAAAAAAAAAAAAGTTTTTGCATCTTGCTAGCCTCTACAGAGCCACCATAAAAGGGGATGAAGGATTTATCACTGCAGTGGCAGAATGGCAGCTCAGTGAGTATTAAATAACTACAATAGAAGGAGAAAGGATTTGTTTTGATGAATAGTAAGTAGAACAAATGAAAAATTCACTTTCCAGTGGGATCTGTGCACTGACTGGTGTTAGATTTTATGAATAAATGGGGAAAAATGTAGGAGTGAGACATTTTTGATGCTTCCTTGATATTTTGCTTTGGCAGTTTCAGAATAAATTGCTTCAATGCATTATTTTGAGAGGATGTTTTTATTCTAAAATTCACCTGAATTGAGAAATAATGAAAAAACAATCATGTGTTATCTTGAACCAAAGTGTGGGGTTTTTCTCTTTTTTAATTTAGTTACTGAACTATTGAAAAAATAACCCATTCAGGTAAGGCCAAACAAAATCAAGGTTGATAAGAGGCCTGATAATGTGATTGCCATTCGCTCATGTCACTGCCTGGCATATAAAATGTTTTCAGGAAATTAAAACCTCCATAATAGTGTAAATGGAATATTGCCTCTCTGTACTCACCTCCTCTAACGTTTATTTTTTCATTTTATCTTCACTTGTCCTCGTCTCAGTTTTCCTCTTGTGCGGGGTTCTTTTCTAAAAGACATTTTGTTCCCGGGCAGAAAGCACAAGGCAGATGAGAGGCAGCATCCAAGAGAAAATGCAGTGCTGCACTACAGCAAATTCACCAGGATTAAGTTGGCTGGAGTTTTCTTGGCTAGTGAAATGCATCTGTCCAGAAAGTAAATGCAGCTCCCTGAAGCTTTGATGTAACCTCTATCTTTATTTCCAGAGCAGAGGAATTCAACAGGCAAAAATCAAGACAGGCCCACTTATATTTTCCCATCCCAGTTATGCATCTCTGCACATTGAACTTCCCAACTTATTTCCATGGCAACAGATTACAGACTGACACTTTTTTCCTCCATTGGCAGTGAATTTATAAACCAGGGATTTATGAAGTATCATTGTTAAGAGATGCATCAGGACGGGAGAGACGTGCCATGCATTTCTGAAATAACTCACGTGCAGCTGTCAGGAGTGCCGGGGCGCTCTGTGGAGCACCATGGTTAACATTCACACATTAATATCACCCGCTCATGCTGGAGCCCCAGTAAGTGGTGAGCAGATACAGTGTGCCGTAAATCACTCACTGTATCCTTGCTTTTATGCTCTTGTAGTTTTATTGCTTTCCTTTAGCCACTAGCTGTTGTCACCAAATCAATTAAAAGTTTACTTATCACCCCTGGGAAGGGAACATGTGGGTACTCACTTCCCTTCCCAGTGCTGGGATGTGGGGTAGGCTGTGGGGATCATCTCCAGCCCCATCCCAGCAGCAGAGCTTACAGCCCTCTTCCCCTCGGCTCTCCCACCGTTGCATGCTGGGTGTGGGGCTGAAATGTGTGTGCTTTGGGGCTACTCCAGAATCCAAATTAATCCCAGACCTCCTGTCTAGCTCTTGTCATCATGAGCATAGAATTATAGAATATCCTGAGTTGGAAGGGACTCACAAGGATCACCAAAGTACTGGCTCTGCATGGTTCATCCCCAACAACCACACCATGTGCCTGAGAGCATTGTCCAAAAGCTTCTTGAGCTCTGTCAGGCTGGTGCTGTGATCACTTCCCTGGGGAGCCTGTTTCAGTGCCCAGCCACCCTCTGGGTGAAAAACCTTTTCCCGATATCCAACCTAAACCTCCCCTGACTCAGCTTCATGCTGTTCCCTCAGGTCCTATCACTGGTCACCAGAGAGGAGATCAGTACCTGAAGCAAGCAGGAAGCAAAGAGCAGCGAGCAAATAAGGAGGAGAAGCTGGAAATCAGCCCCAAAGACCTCTAATGAGCAGAGTTGTGCCCCAACAGCAAAGTCCCATCATGGCACAGGAGAGCCCCAGGACACAGGAAGCCCAGAGATGGAAGGACTAAGGTGCTGTTAGCCTGGCACATTTCCACAAGGCCCCTTGGTTCCAGCTCACCTATGCAGAAAAACAGTTCAAAGCATGAAGAGAGTGTTCAACAGACACTGGGAGAAGAGGAGCCTCCTTTAAAAGCCCTGGGTTGATTTGTAGTTCAGCAGTTCATAAGAATGATTGTTCAAAGCAGAAGGAAAGGTTAACGTGCAAATGCTTCACCCCTGAAAACTCAGGTACAGCTCCTGATTATGTCACAAGTAAAAAATTAGATTTTTTCCAATATGGAGAAATATTAATAAGACCTTTAATGAGTCCATAAAAACATTAGGACAGCTTTAGTCACTTTCTTTTAGTAACTATTACGCTTGTACATTTTCTTAATGGAAGTACAGAGCAAGAAAAGTGCTTCCTTATGAAGAAAAACAAGGAAATGGCTGCTAAAAGTGGAATACTCCAGGATGTGAAAAATGTTGCTGGCTTCTCCATCCATGTGAAGAAATGTGAAGGACAGTCAGGGGAGAGTGAACTGCCAGGCAAAGGAGACTTGAAGAGAGAGGGCACAGCTGAGACATGTACATGACATTTTGGGGAACGGTTACTAGATATTTCTGCACTACAATTTTTCCTTTGAAAAGTGACAAACTCAACTAATGTAAGGAAGCCCCATTTTTGTAGGATTTTCTCTTGCCAATAAACCTTTCGTAGGTCTATTTCTGTCTGATTACATTAATGTTACTAATGCAGGTTCTGTCTTCAGATTTAATTAAGAGACAAAGGTAACAGTCTTACTGCTAAAATCAAAGGTTTGGGTATTTTTAACACTGTCACAGCCTTCTTTGGAAAGAGTACCTTAAGTTCAGAAATATCACACTAAGGGAGATCCTTTAAACTGATTTCTGCAGTTTTCCTCCTCCCTTTTAAATTATTTTTAAAGTACTTTCAACAATGCTGACTAATAAGTGAGGATGGAGTTCCTGTTCCTGACAAAGCACTCATCTCCACGGCTGTTGATTCTTATTTACCTGACACCCTCTCCTCCTGCTGTCCCTGCTTCTGCAAACCTGTTCAGCAGCAAGGCTGCATGAAGCGTTTCTGAGGCTTTTCCACTCTCCTGAAGCAGCCCTTAGCTCACTCCCCATGCAAAGAGGGGCATGAGCAAGTGAAGGCTGGCTGCCATAGGAGCCAGGGGCAGAGCACTGCACTCCTGGGACAATTTGGGTGCCAGCAGGGAGTAGTGAGGCCCTCCAGGTCCCGTGGATATCCATCTGGGAGGAGAACAGAAGAAGAGACATGACCTAGGGGCAAACCACCAGTCCCACTAGCAGTTCAAGAACACAGGAGGAGGAAACATCACCAGTTCTCTTTCTTGTGCCTTAGGAAAGATGCTGACAGCGTTTCACAGCACTCTGGGGACACATTGACATTTCCAGATCTTCTATTCAATTGTCACCTGAGCCCTTTCCAACAGGGTGCCAGGTGCTCTTGCTAAGCATTGCTGTTGGGTCTGAGCTATACATCCACAGCAGAGGTGTCTGCCACTTTCCAGGGCATTTTCCCAGCCCAAAGCCTCCCTCAGTGGCCCAGTCAAACACAGGGAGATGCAGAGTGCCCAGGAAGCACAGCACATCCCATGACAGCTGTGACAGGGCCATGTGCTCCATGGTCAGGGTTGGAGGGCTGTTCATGGGAGAGAAGGAGAGATCAGTGACTCTTGTGAAAGTAAGAAAAAAAGCAAAAGCAGACCACCCAGGCAGGTCCCCGCTGCTGCTCCCCAACCCAGCTATCCCTGTTCTCTGAGCACCCCAGCCACAGGTCCCTGTGCCCTCTGGCTCAGCCTGCTAGAGGGACAGGACTGGGGCCTACTGGGGCTCCAGGGATGCACTGCGTGATGGAAGTGACCATGCTCAGGGCAAAAAAGGGAAGAAAAGGTGACACGGCTGCCCTGAGCATTCAGGCACTTTCTGGGGTCAGTCACACCAAGCGAGTGTACATGTGCTGGTGTGTCCTGTGGTGTCAGACACTATCCATGGCAGGGCCAGCCCCGGGATGCAGGATCCAGCAGCACCCAGCTGCAGCAAGAGCACCTCACATACCCCCAGAGCTCTCAACTCATGTGCACATCTCCTAGAGAAAGCTGCAGCTTCACTGACAAGGCTGACCAGCCTCTCTCCCCAAAAGGTTCACTCTTTCCATCCATTACAGGAGTTATTTAAGTAACAGGAGTGCTAGCACAGACATTCAGCCCTGCACAACACCCCAGCTGAGACTGTAGTCCTATGTGTGGCCCAGGATACTATGGAAGCCACGTTTCTATATCAAATCTCATTTTCTACACATATCCAGAAATCAGGAATATGACATCCCTGCATGTATTTATAGTGTCCTCCTTTCCTTGCACTCAGTCCCAGGGAATTACCAGTGTGGGCTCCCTAAAGAGCGGGGTACAACAGTTCACTGCTGCTTTTGCTTGTGGCTCACACTTCGAGAGCAGACCATGTCCCATCCAGTCCAACAGAAGCGGGTGGGAGGGTGTCCAGCAAGATCTATGAGCAGACACCCAGCTCTGCCAACACATTCCATGGGTCCTGACTTCACAGAGGGGGCAGAGCCTGGCACTGGGCACTGCCAGTGGCGCTCAGTTCAGATGCGCCACTCACTATACACCAAAGCCACCCTTGCTTCCTCACATTTCCTGTGCAGAGGTCACATTAGTTTGTAAGACTCTGCCATGTTCAAGACTCCAGCCATCTCAGCCTGCCTCCCCCTGCAGCATCCTCTGCCCTCTCAAGACAGCCCAGAACCCTGTGCCAAGGATACCAGGCAGTGAGGCACTCAGGCCTTGCAAAGTGCAGCACCTGCAGATCTATTAAACTTTGGCCCTGGGTCCTTGCACCCATGCAGAGAGGTGGGATAAGCTCAGCGTGCTGCAAACAATTACAGGGAGGTGGAGGAGAGACAAGCACTGCTCGGCTCTGTAGCAGTCAGAAAGCAGATGGCTCTCTCAGCTTGCTTCGAAACAGAGCTCCAAGGCACGAAGGAAGGCCAAACACCATCCACTTTCCTGAGGGCTGGGCTCTGAAAACCTGTGCTTTATGCACTACTGTAGTATAAATCTTAGACTTGCTCACTTTCCCACTTCCAGACCCCTGAGCAGAGCCGAGGCAGGTCCCTGCAGCCCCCTGGTACACAGAGCCCAGCTAACACATCCCATCTGCAGCAGTGAATCAGCAAAATCCATCAGTATTTCCCAGCAGGATTTTGGCACCTGCTCACAGAGTGAGTCGACAGCCGAACCTGTTATTCCCCACTGCAGTAATAATAAGCTTGCGTTTTCACAATGCTTTTCAGTGGAAAGTTTCCCAAAGCATTTCACAAACAGCATGAAGCATAAAAAAAGGGATTGTTCCTGCCAAAACCTGAAGCACAGCCATTCTGTTCTGGAAAACAGCAACTGCTAAATAATGGAGAGAAACAACACAGAGTTTTTTAGGAAGCAAAAATGAATGGCTGGAGGAGCGTAGAAAGACATCCTGGAAACTTAGCTACCATTAATTAAAAAAAAAAGCTGCAGATATGTAACTGTCTCAACTTTAATTTTCATTTCAAAAGGCTTCCTTTTGTTATTTGTGTGCCAATCATAACCAGGCTTCTGTTTCTTTGAAAGGCAATCAGCGATCACAATTTCTTCCTTTATTGAAAATAATCCCAATGTTGAAGAATATTTAGATCACTTAGATGTCCTCCAGTCAGTAGAACAGGCAGGGTCTGACAGAGGTACAAAAGGGGGTTGCTGGGGTAATTTCAGAAGCCATAGCAATTATCTTTGAGTGCTCACACAGTAACAGGGAAATCTCAAAGGCACAGCTGGGATTGGGTCCAGGTTAAGGTCTCTGATGGTAGGTCTCCACTTCAGATCTGGGTGCCTAAATTTCCATTAGTGAAGATACAGTCAGCGGGGGTGGGGCGCAGTGTGTCTCATCGTAAAGGAGACAGCATGAGCAGCGGAGCTGAATTCCTCTCCAGATTATGCACTAGAGTTTAAACTTTGATACCTTGTGCCAGTTTGGACTCCATGGGATGTCCAGAGTGTTCAGATGAGGCTGACATAGCAGACATAGCCAAGGGTGCCTTTTTGGAGTGGCAGCTGGAGGCGAGGTCTAGATCTCATGCATCTCAGGGGACATGGGAGAGCCCTGTTTACCAAACTCCGTCCCACCTTGGATCTCTCCCACCTGCAACAGGAGTGCAGAAGCCTCAAGCCCATGCAGCTACCAAGGTGTGTACACCTAGAGTTACTGCCTTTGGCTCAAACTGCCTTCTGGCCCTCAGAGCTGCTACAGCCAGAAACAGAAGGACCTCAGAGCACTGTACATGAAAGGCCCTATCAGCTGGAAAGGGCAGGGAGTATCCAAACTCCAAATGCTCATGTGTGCTTGACAGCTTAAGCTCCAAGTAGGTTATCACAATGGTCTGACACACACTTGGTGCCTACAGAACAGGGGCACCAATGAGACACGGTGGAACAGAAATTGCCGAAAATACTGCTGGGTTTGCAAGCAGTGCCTCAAATCCAGTAGAAAGCATTCAATCATCCTATCATTATATATTTTCCAGTGAATTTAATTTCAATAGTATCTCGCTGCACGTTGTAGGGATTGTTGATTTTGATTTTTTTTTTAAGGAAGAAATGCTGCACCTGGATCTGTAACACTCCAGGAGGAGCCATGTGAGAACACATATTTAATGCACTTTTGCATTTCCTAGAGATTATCAGATTATGGTTATCAAATCATAGTTTATGATTTAATTACTTTTCATTATCTGAGCTGCAGAGTTCTCGAACCTGAGAAACCTACTCCTTCAAAGACTCAACAAAAACAAATTGTTAAAAAACAGCATCCTCTGTAAGCATTTCTATAAGCCCTTCTGAAAGAAATCCCTTGCACATCCCCTGTGCTACAAAAAGAAAAAAAAATTATTGTTCAAGAAAAGACCAGCATTATCTTTCTGAAATAAAATTCCAAGTTCCATTCAGAGGCAGGAGCTCTATCCTGAAATGCAGAAGGGGGTTTCCATCCCTTTGTGTACATTTTTCTTATTTCAACAAGACCTCGCCTTTAATACTGCACTAGATAAAGTACCTGGGAAAAGCTGTTTAATTACTGACAAAATGTCAAAGTACATTTCTGCAAAACAAAGAGATTTACAATGAAATGTGTTCTAGCTCTTATTTAAAATTCTTTATTAACGTGTTCAAATATTTAAACTAATCCCAGGGAAGAAGGGGAACAGAGATTAGATGCCAAATTAATTGATTGGTTTAAAACAAAGACTACACTGAAAAAAATCCCCATCACGTGCTGCTTTGTATGTCTGTTTAACTTGTGTAAATAATTGCAGATGCAGCTAATTGGCCTAAAACACTACCAACCAATAACAACAGTGGAAGAGCAGGATTCCTCAGAGATACTGGTTTGAGATGACATCTCTTTTGCAAACTGCCTGCTTTTCATTTTGTAGAATCATCTGAAGGTGGGCTTATCTTAAATCTCAGGAGGTCAGCTAATTTTAATCCATCCTCCTGTCCTCAGGCTGGAGTGAACATCCATTACTGAGATATGTGTCTTGTGTAGCCCTAAACCACTCCATAGTCAGTCTCAGTAGCCCCTGCCAATTCTTAACAATCATTACATTTAACCTAAATCTCTCATGTTGCAACTTAAGCTGGTAATTTCTTGTCTTGCCTTTGGTCATGATGAAAAAATGAGCAACATCCTACTTACAGCAAGTTTATACACATTTTAAGACGTTCAAGATTCCTGTCTTTTCTTCAGTATTCATTTTCAGGAAACAAATTACTCAGTCCTTCCCTCCTTCCCTTTCATCCATCCATCTATCCACCCATGCTGAATTTCTCAGATGTCTCACAACTTCCTTTTTTGCTCTTTGTTTTCTCTGTAATGTATCTATCTTTCTTTACCTGAATCTCCCAGGCCTGGAAACAGCTGAGGTCTTGCCACAGTCAGGTAGAAAGCTATAATGGTCTCTTTTGTCATGTGTTAACAAGACACAGGACAGGGATTGTTGCAGCTAAGGAGCATCACTTGCTGATGCTTAGATCACTTATCAATAATTCAATTTTTTTCATTTGATGTAGAAACTGCAGCTTTCTCCTTCAGGTGTGATATTTTTCATTGTCTTTGTTCAGTGCTATCTATTGATTTAAAGTAAGTTAACCAGATATGTATCTCCTTTTCAAGGGCAACATGTAACTCATGTCTCCCTAGTATTCTTGTGAGTGTAGCATGTAGAAATACAGGAAAAACTGTGAATTAGACATCTACTACAGCTACTGTGCTTTGCCACCCACTCTGCCAAAGAAAGCCATCAGGTGGGTTTCATGTGGTTCATTTTGAAGACAGGTAGGATGGCTTGCCATTAATCCCCTAGTTTTCATCTATTCTAGCATCATGAAGTGCTCCAAAGGAAAACTATGTGTGGACTTTAAGGGCACCCATGAACAATGATGAAGAGCTGGGTTTGTTAAGCCCTTGGTCTCAATCAGCAAGGTTGAGGATCTTAATGCTGTTTTCCTACACCCAGGATAGACACTGCCATGTTGAAGCTCTTGGCTCTTTTGGAGGAGAGACTGACTGTTGTTTTCCTTCAGAGACAGTCCATTGAGCACTCCTAACTCCATGGTAACAGAAAGTCAGGACTGGGCAAGGCACAGTGAGGTCAGACATCTTCCCAGTGTGCTAGCTGGAAGAAACATGTACCTACATTTTTTTCTCTCCATTCAGTGTATGTCTGGCTGCCCACCCTGCATCTCTAGTGTTTCCCTTACACATCCTTTCTTCACCATTCACCTTGCAGGAACAGTCTGGTTCCTGCTTTGTGGCTGAAGGTGCTCGCTGCTTAGTATGTAGATGCCTGAGGTACTTCATAATACTACAGGGCTCTGCATAACACAAACACTTGTTTGACAATCTTGTGAGTCCCACTTCAAGTGCCTTGAAGAAATTAATTCTGGAAATAAAAAAGTGTAAAAAAACCTTAATCCAGAAGCATGGGGATACAATGATGCTTTGGCAAAGAATCACACAAGCACATCTGGGAAAAGCAAAGTCTTAGGCGAGATTATTACTTGCATGTTGTGTACCTACTGTAATTTCTAATGGTTTATAATGTTTTGACTCGGGTGGATTTTTGCAAAAGATAGGGCTTTAAAAAGTGATTCCTGAGGAGAGTCTGCTGGATTACCTATGCCTCTTTCTGCTGAGTTATGAAGCCTTGGACCTTGTAAGAATATCAAAATTTGTGTGTATGTGCATCTGAGAAAGCAGCTATAATGAATATCAGGAAGCAGTTTTACATCTTTTGGGAGGGGCAGAAATGACAAAATGAGTCTTTAGCACAAGTGTCTAAGGAAAAGTGTAATTCCTTTACCACCTTCTCAAGGTCAGTGTAATCCTCAGAGTTTTCAACTTAACCCATTAAATTTCAAATTAAGTTTTGTTTGTTTTGGATTTTAAAATCCACTCTCTGAGGAAGAAAATATTCAAGTACTCAAAACCAGAGGCAAGCGCTGAAGTATAGCTTTGTGTTGCAATCTTATAGGACTCAAATCTGTTTTCTATTAAATTCAAGCAAGAATTGAATCTTGACCATATAAAATAAAGAACTGTGAATTGTGGTCTTTTCAGTTTTATCAAGCAGCTTGGCTTTAGCAGGCTCAAGGGCAGTGTTTGCTCGCACTGTGGTGGGAGGCATTAGGTGGAAGAGCTGTGGGCTTGCTGCTCTAGCAGGGCAGGGAATTAGCCTACCCAGCCCATTAGATAGGAGATGTGTATTTCAAACGAACTTTCCCATCACCTGCCTTCTTGCCCTCCCCTGATGTAGATAGCCATTGAAGCATAAAAAATGATGTAAGGGAGAGAGAAACATTATGATTTAACCTCTGGAGGCACTTACCTTCCCGTATGGTATAAAGTGCCTTGGCAGTCACATACACTAAATACCCACTAAAAACAGGCAATGTGAATCCTATTCTTTGTGCTTTCTTTTGCATTTCCAATTAAAAACCTGATGGGATTCCACAGCCTCATAAATTTTAGTGGATTCTTTCCACTGACTCCGCAGGCTCAAGACAGACCAACCCATCCCACTCAGATGGCACACAACACCCTGGGCTGGAGCCACCAGACCATCAGACAGTTGTTCTTTGTAGAATGGCCAGTGGGGTTTAGGATCGTACCTCCTGAGTGCTAGAGGTGATTTGCCTCTCCAGAGAGCCTGCAGAAGCAAAGACGTGATAGTGGGGGTCGTGCCTTGGATATGGGAGCCCAAAGTTCAGGGCCTCGCTTCACTTGATTCAAACAAGAGGCTTGAAACAAAGGATGCATCTATGCTGTGTTGTGGAGAGCCCCTGCCCAACAGGATCTACCTCACTGCCAGAAAGGGCGGGTTTCACAGCTGTGTCAATAGAAAGCTGCACCCAAACTGCTGGCCCTGCTGGGCAGCAGGGCTTGCCAAGGTAGGCACATCAAACAAGCTTGTGTTTGAGAGAAAGGTGTGCCCACGGCGGTGTTTCAGACTGACATGATCTAACTTATCCTCATCAAAGTGTCTAAAAGGCAGCAAGAAGCTCCACTCTTATCTAAACATTAGTGTTCATTATCAGCTGAGATGCCACAGGGACAGTAGGACCCCAGCTGGTGGCCCAGAAGAGTACTGGTCACTCACAGATGTGTTGCCAGATCTGCCAGTTTCATGTGGATGAAACTTCTTTAGACACCCATGGTTAGGCAACTGTACCAAGCCCTGATTGATTGCAGCTCACTTAGACTTGTGTGACAATTTCAAACAAATCACACCCACTGTCTCCATACATACTCTGGATTATCCCCTTTAGGCTGGCTTTGGAACACTGTAGCTCACTCCATTATATCAGCTAGAAATTATCTCAGTCTCCCAGGCCATTGTCCTGAACAGGCCTTTGGCTGTTCTGGAGCCTCTCCACAGTTTGGGCAGAAATTCCACCTCAGAAGTGGCAGGTTTCACCTCTGCAGCTTTTGTTTCAACAAAACAACATGTTGGAAAACTACCATCTGGGTTTCCCCAATGATCTTTGAGAATGGCACTGATTTTTTAGACATTACTGGCTGTGTTAAGATTGCTGTCCACACCAGACCTCCACCCCTCAATTGCTCCCTTCACCATGTTGTTTTGGAAGGACACAGGAGCTGGCTACAGGCCCAGGGTTTAGTCTTTTCAGCAGCCCCTTGGCATCTCCTATGGGGTAGGGTAGGGTGGGGAGAGTAGGCAGAGACACTGGCTGCTTCAGTGGACAGGGGCCTCCTGGAGAACCAGGAGGGGGGATTGAGCAGAGCACACAGCTAAGGGACATGTTTGAACGAGTGCTGCTCAGAAGGAATGATGCTCATACTGGCATCCTTACTAAATCACCCAAAGAGTTTGCATTGTCCTTTTGGCTGTAACCTGAGTGTTGTTGTCTGCTAATGAACTGTATCTTTTTTAGTCTTGCCGATGCCCAGATATGTAAAGCTGCTCCTTGAACTGCTCCCAGATGAATAGGTTGGTAAGTGGTTACTTCCTTAGCACTTTACATTCCTTGGAAACCAATTATTTTTATTTCAGAAGCTGTGAATCCTAGAAAGCCTGTCCCTAGCTCAGAAATGTAGCTGAAAGCGTAAGTACTCTAAATTAGTAGCATGATCTAATTGATTAGTTTTACAAAAATATGAGTTCCAAATTGAAGGAAGGTTTCATTGCCTTGACTGCTTTAAAGCATGAGTGTTTCCTTTTTAACATTGCTTCTCAATAAATATTCTTTTTAATGAATTCCACTGATGTCTTGTGCATTGCTAAAATTTTATCAGACTATGCTGAGAAATTTTTGCTTTTCTCCTTGAGAGATTTACATGGGTGTTCAAGATACTTGATCATCAAGAAGGGTGATTTGGGAGGCCTGATCTAATGGACTGAGCACAAGCCTGGGACAGTGAAGACCCAGGTGCTAATCTCCATTCTGTGACCTTGGGCAAATAATTTCATCTTCCTGTATTTCTTTCCTACCTTTATCTTTCTATAACACTCTTAATTAAGCCAGAGTGCTACAGATAATACTGATAATAACCAATTCTTCCCTTTCATGAATTAGACATGCTCCTCTTAAAATGCCATAGAGGTTAGGCTGTGTTGAATGTGTGCAATTACTTTTAGTGAAGACAGTGGCTGTTGCACACAACCTCCCTGGATTCACATGAGCATCTGGATTAATTATATCCTGTCTTCAGTAATTCTCTGGAGAATGAAAATAATGAAGGGTAAATACCTTTTATTAATACAATTATGGAGTGTAATATGAAAAAAGCTGAATGCATCATACATTTCACTAACTACTTAATGGAGGACACAACTAGAACAAACACCCTTTCCTCAGACATACTCCATACCAGGTTTCAGCTGATGGGCCTTCTGGCAGGGAGGCAAAGCTGCCAAGCTTCCCACACCACCAGCAGGAGACACGACCTGGTGGCAGTCGATGGCCCTGTGATACTGAGAATGTGCTCTGGGAGCTCCAGCTGTATGCCAAGAGAGGTTGTCCCTCTCCTGCTCCGATGCTGCAGATGATGGGAGGACTGGGGTCCATGAAGTCTCCACGAGCAGCCAGAGCAGGCTGCATATTTTGGAGGCAAGGAGGCAACTGCCAAGCTGCTGAGCCTCTGT
Organism: Coloeus monedula; assembly: GCF_965178545.1. Classification (NCBI taxonomy): domain Eukaryota; kingdom Metazoa; phylum Chordata; class Aves; order Passeriformes; family Corvidae; genus Coloeus; species Coloeus monedula. The sequence goes on along the minus strand of NC_138783.1, from coordinate 103,736,147 downwards.
TCAGTGGCCAAGGCTGTGTCTGTGAAAGTCACTCAGCCATGATTAAGAAAGTAAAACTTACAGCAGAAAATAATATCCTAGTTAAGCACTCTTAGTGCCTAAAGTAAATGGTGACATCTTTGTATTGAAAAAAAAAATCAGCAGGAGAAATCTAACCTGTAAAAACCATCTGGATGCACAGAGTGGAAAATGGATCATGACAGTCTGAGTGCAAGAGGATGTGATGAAAGGTATATCTGCGTTCAAACAGATAAAGTAGATGAAATGTAAAAAATCCAGAGCCCTCCTAATGTAGCGCCTGTGTGTTTAGTTGAAGATCACAGCAGAGGGGCACTCAAGCCCTCTGAGCCCCCAGCAATGTTAATGCAGCCTCCTTGCAGAGCCACACCATGAATGGTCAGGGTGGTCTCTCCCTAATGCCAGCTCTCAGACAGACAACACACAATGCATGGTTATTACTTGAGAATAGATGTAGGAGCACTTTAAGGAGCCGCTTAGGTAGAACATTATTATCCAGGAAAGAATCGGAAAAAGCGAGGCCGTGTCTTTATAAAAGGCTCTGGAGCAGAGGGACAGTACTGCCCCCTGTCCGGAGTCGGCGCTGCCCTGCTCCTTCACTCACATACATTTGAATACAATTTGCTGCACACACTTCACTAGGAATATGTATGGCTTACAGTATTTTAAGGAATGGCTAGAATTTCACCCCCAAATGAATCCTTAGGATATAATAAGTTTTTCAGATTACAAAATCGGCTCTGTCTGCTTCTCATCCTTCTGGTAGAAAAAGAAAAATTAATGTATTTTGCAAATTGGTGGGGAGTGTCTTTCTTTTCTCCCTCTCAGCTCATTTATTGCTAGAGCTTAAAGCCCTGCAAGGTGAGAAGTACACACTTAGTATCTAAAGAGGCAATTGAACAACAGGGTTAAGCTAGACAAACTCAGAGGTAATGTGAAACCTCGGCTGTCCTGTGATACTGTGAAGAAGTGCACAGTCTTGCTTTCAAATAGGTCCAACAGCTTTGCTACCCAAATGCTGCTATTCCTATGTCATCGAAGCACATCAGAAACCTAGTCCAGTCATCTCTGGGGAAAATGTGGTGTGTCTCTACCATGGAACCTGTTGTGCTGTCTTTATTTTTTGGCTTCCTATTAGCTGAGCAGGAATTAAGGGAAAAGGAATTACCTTCAAACCAGATTGGTCTTAAATTCTTTATAAGGGAATCAAACAGACCTTCAAAGTTATGCAGACATGTCAAGCTCCAGCCACCGCAATGCATGCAAATATTTTATACCCTGAGTACTGCATGTAGCAATGGGAGTTCTGGCTTTTATTTTTTAAGAAGCACATGTTCCCCCATCTTGCATTGTTACAAACCCTCCATGTCCATGTAATTTTTATTTTCCGCTCAATTAAGTAAAATGTATTCCCCAGCAAAATATTCAGAGTGTTGGGCCTGATAACTCCTTACAGAGGCAATCACAGCCTTCTGAGATGGGGGAGGAGGGGTGTGCATGCACAGCTTCACCTCCCTCTGCAGCAGACAGGGCTGCCTGGTGCTACTCCTCAACTGTCTGCTTCCCAGCCCACGTCTGGGCATCCAGCCCCTTCCAGTTATCCCTCCTGGTCTCTGTAACTGTTCAGCATGAAATTTCCAGGTATCTCACTCTCTAAATGCCTGAGGTCAACATGACCCTCAGGGGCAAGTCCCTTCCCTGCTGGGAAGGTAATGCATGTTCACACACTATCATTTTCTTCCTTTGCCTGTGCTGCTATCCTCATCAAACACACAAGCACACACACACACACACACATGAAGCTTTTAAAAGCAAAATCAAGAATGAGCCCTGCATTTGCATCAAAGAACATAAAATACCCCTGGTTTAAAAAACTATCAAAATTATTATTAAACTGAACTTCATATGCATCAAGGAACAACTAAGGTACCCAAATAATCCTAATTCTTAACCTGCTGAGAGACAAAAATCTCTGATTTTGTGTGCAGACTGCTGAAAATACACACCACAAAACTCTAGGTCTGTTTTTGTTTACATATATACATTAATATATATGTCTAGTCTACAGTACTAAATGTAGTGCTTTGTAGTCATGCCAACCTTTGTATTTTTCATGTAAGTACTATAATTTTATGATCTGGACCCATGAGATCTGTACATAGGAGAGCAGAGCTGGTGATAGGTCTAATGGCACTGGATAATTCCCAGGAACAGGCCAGGTGCTTGGCAGACTGGAGCAGCAGATGAGGAGGAGGAGAAAGTAGTACCTGCTTCCTGGGGGATGGGTGTGAGGCTTTAAGCCACTGTCTGGTCCCATGAACAAATGCCATGAGTCCATGCTGCCTTGTAATGTTTCTGAATTCTCCAACAACCTCCACCTTTTCGATCAGAAAAACCAGAGCACTGCAAACTGCACATACAGCTTCAATGAGGCTGTGTCTGAAACATTTTGCAGTGTCAAAGCAGCAGTGGCAGAGAGAACAGATCCAAAATGACAGACAGAGGAGATAAAGAAAAGGAATCTGAAGGGTAAGAAAAAGGTACCAGCATATCAGAGACTCAGGTTCAAACCCTTGTCCTCCAGGCAAATGAGGTGACAGTCATCTGCCCCTGTGACTGAGGCCAAATGCACCTCCTGCCTTCATTGCTAACCCCCACAAAGACATTTTGGCCAGGTCCTGTGGTGACAAAGCCCTGCTGCACTGGTGCCATAGAGTGTAGGAGGGCTATGCCCAGAGGTCCAGGTCCTAGGACCCCCATGTTGTTAAGGCCTTCTACCACTATGCAGCAGCTCTAACACACCTCACTGCCTGTGCAGCCTCACGCAGATGATGTGAAAGCACACAGAAAGACTTTATACCAAAGGCCCAAGAGGAGCAGACTCACCCCATGTCCAAGGGAAGGCTGGTCTGTGCATCGTGACAGTACCTGGGAGCTTCCACTGCTTGTAAGAAAACCCTGTGCAGGTATGCAGCTGGTGCCTGCAGGGACAGGCTCTGGACTCTCTGATGACCATTTCTTACCCAGGTTTGCCTTACTGAAGAAAGACCAAAACTTCCCTCTCCTCTTTCCTAGCCCAGCATCAACTGAGCTGTTCTCACTTCACCTTCAAACCCACCTCCTAGAGCAGATGAAATCTTCACTAACCTTTATGCTTGGCCTCATATGCCATTTAAGCCCCCATGTGCTCACATTCTCTATTTCCAGGCTTCCTTCTACGACTCCAGGCTCACAAATATTTTGTCTGACAAGAAATACGAAGAGGCATTTCTGTTACCACCCTGTGGGCAGTGCTGGGGCATCAGAAAGGGCCTGATGTGGGGCTTGTCCATAACTTGGTGTTCCTGGGAGGCTGCAATCACCCTTTCAGGTGCAGGGGATCAGTGCTCTTGTGGTGCTCCCTGAGTGGCACATGCCATCTCATGGGGGAATTCACAGTCCACAGTGGACAAATGGAGCCAGCCTTGTTCATGCTGCCATTAGCTTGCATCTGTGTCTCTCTGCAGTACCACTGTAAGACTCTCTCACAGCTGCTCCAACAGCTTAACACCACAGATGATCATCACAAAGCACAACACCTTCACAACTGATACAGAAGCATCAGCTTGCAACAGACCCCTATCTCAGCAGGGAAGCTGAGAGATACTAACAAATTGTGTGGATGCCCTTGCTGAATGTACTGAGGCCATTTCCCTTCCAAACACCTTTTCTTTGGTTAGTTTCTGTGGCATCCCGGACAGGGTTCAAAGAGCTGCGAGTGCAAGCCCTGCTACAAACTGGCAGGAGCAAAATTTCTGGTTCCCAATCCACTTGTCCACCTGGGCTAGGTACTTCAGTGAAATAGGGTTACATAGGACATGATTAAGAGGAGTCACAGGCTCTTGGTGGATTTCATTGCAGTGCTCATCCTCTGCTGTAATGACCTTCCATGCAGCCCCTGACAGGTTCCCTCTGGCAGATAAGACCCTTACTTGGCCTCATGGTGAATAGGAGTCTACTTTGACTATCAGAAATACCGTTACCATTGAAAAATTTGGTAAGTGCCACCTTCAGGCAAGTGCAACAGAATGTCAGTGAGTGTTTTCCATGCTCAGATCGCTTGTGCTTCTCAAAAACTACATATAATGCTCAAACAAGAGGGCCTAAAATATGCCACATATCCAGAACATGTGTGTTGAACTCTGATATTTTGGAGTCACTAGGAAGTAGCGAGTAACACCAGAGTAGTAAGGTAGATGATTAAACTGACACCCACATTGTCAAAATAACTGTGGACTCTAGGCTGATGCTGTTGCAGCCATGTGAAGCCAGTGAAATGTCATCTGTCCTCAGCAAGGACACATGAAAGGCACTCACTCTTCTGCTATGCCCAGCGCTTTGCCATATACCTGACATGAATTTTCCATACCCAAACTAATAAGGCAAAATCCATGCCAGCTTCAAAGACACTCCAAAGACACCCTCGTGACTTGCATTCAGTTTGTCAACAAGTAGTCCCCTGGCAAGCCACTCATAGGCATGGCCGTGCTTTCAGGATATGTCTGGTGAGAAAGGAATGAGAAAGGATATGACAGGTGAGAAAGGAATAGCCTCTGTCAGTAGGAACCAAGAAATATGTTGAACCGCTTGTTTGTTCCTCCGACTTCACAGAATCACAGAATATTCTGAGTTGGAAAGGACCCACAAGGATCATCAAGTCCAGCTCTTAAGTGAATGGCCCATATGGGGATCAAACCAATGACCCTGGTGTTATTTGCACCATGCTCTGACCAACTGAGATAATTTCAGTCCACTCTGCTTCGTACTGCTTTTGCTGAGCAGTCTGGACCACGTGAGGGCAATACTGGCAGCCCCCATGGAGGAAAAGAGACAGAAAGATACCCCTTAATATATGCCCAAATGCAGATGCTGACATCTATCATCAGTAAATTGTTTCCATCCAGACCCCAGAGGCCTGGAGACATACAGCACAGCAAATGTGGAAGCTGCTGTCTTGCTCTGTGAAATTCATGTCTGCTGGAAAAGGAGGCCTCAAGCAGCCAGCATAAATTGCAGCAGCCCTCGCGGCCTGCATCAGTCCACACCAGGGAATAAGACCAAAGCCTCTTGGCGTGAATCTTCCCCAAGATATGCTCCATTGCTTTTCGCTCGCCAACAAGGACTAGGACATAACTGTTTTGTTATCTGTCATTATTTGTTTTCATGTTCTCACAAGAAAATGGGTAATATTTCCTCAGCAGGTAGCACTCTGCAAGGCTGGCCCCTGGGAACAGATGAATGCATTCATTGCAGGGACATCTGCATTGAAACTGAACCTGGTGGATCTCTGTGGCACTGGGCTGCAAAGGCAGGCAAACAAACAGCAAAGGGGACAGTGAAGGTATGTCAAACATACACTGTGCAGTTGATTTCCAGATCTGGTTTGCTATCTGTATTACCAAAGAACAAGAAAGACTTAAAATACGATGCATGATAAAAGTATTTCTCAATGGGATGTTTTTAAAAGTTTTCTGTTAGGCATCGTCTGCTCTTTAAGCCTTGAATAATGTTTCATTTTCAGAATTTATATTGCAAATAATAACCTCATTTTCTTTCTTTTAGAAGTATCTGTGCAGGTCTTCAAATAGTTGGCTATCAGTTTGACCAAAGAATACTGTACAGATGGCTCTCCCAACCAAGGTCTCAAGACATAAGAGGATAATAACATTATGCATCGGCCCTTAATGTTCCCCCCCAACAGACCCAGCTACCTCCCAGCACAGACTTCTTTTTTGGTAGCTGGCGAAATTCACTCCAGCAACTTGTGCAGCATTTCCTGCTGTCCCTTTCCCACTTTCTCAAGAAAACTGGGATTGAACAAAATAGCTTTTGAGGCCAGAGTCAATTACCATCCCCAGATGCTTTACATTCAGCATGCCATCTGTGTTTTGTTTTCTTATTAAGAGGGTTTTGTAACATTTTTTATTATCTACTGTAACTAGAAACAACAGCAGGAAATCGTGTAGTGCAAAGCAAGTATAGCGAGAGATTTGGCTTCAAAATCACTGGCCATCAATCCTCCACTTGAAACCTCTCCATTGCAAGCCTTTTCCATCCTTGCTTGCACATGTACATACGAGAGACAGAGGGTGCAAGTGTGGGACAAAAGCATGCATATGGCAGAAGGGCAGGCAGTGGTTAAAAACCTCCCAAAAAATAAGGCATAGCAGGGTTTGATGTTGTTGCAGATATCATTTGCAAACAGCATAACAGTGCACAAATTAGTTAGCTCATTGCTCATTTTTCTGAGAGGAACACAAACTTTTCTGCATCTTTGGTCAGCCCAAGAGATCATCTGACTGTCCAATTTACTCGGTCCCGTGCTCTCAGCAATTTGATTAACACCTTCATTGATTAACAGTGATTAGTTTAACCAATGGACTTAACCTTAGAATTAATGTGTGGTCAGTATTTTAAGTGACTTGTAAAAAAAAGTCATCCTGATTGCTGTCTTGCAGCCCATTTTCCATTAAATCTTTCTTTTAATTTGTAACCTTCTGCTTTCTGTAAAAACTCACTATCTCACATAACTCCACTTTCAGTATTTGGACTCCTCTGTATATACTAAGTGGAAGAAAAAATGAGGAAGCAACATGGATTACGATATCCTAGTACAGGGTTATTGTAAAATTGCACTCGCTGCATGCCAAGGAATAGGAAATTTCATTTTCAAGGCTCCCTGGGGGGTGGAGATAAACTACAAAAGTCACAACTTGTCATAATTAAACACTCATGCCCATTACACACAAAGGAAATTATGCACATTTATCTAGGTCATTGAAACATTCATATGGCAATACTATACGGGAACGTCCATTAATATCCTGTAAGAATTTAGTGGAAGTGTTCTCCCAGAAGCGATGCAAGGCTGTCTCTGATGAAGGTGCTGTAATAGCATGGAGGAGGCGGGGGGAGGGATGGGAATGGTTAATGTATTTCCAGAAGGAATGCAAAAATACTTAGATGGATATACCCACTATTTCTTCTCTGCCAAGTAAAGCATAAATATGTTAATTGGATAAGCTTTTCACATCATTATTCTATATGGTTATCAAGCAACAGCAATGGAAGTGGTTTTAGAAGTGATAAACAGCAAATGTTGTGGTGTTTGGAAGTCAGCTTGGTTCATCTGGTGAAATTTGGTGTACTGGAAGTTGGTAGCTCTGAAAATATCTCCCACCTCTTCTCTCTGATTTGTATTTATTTTGAATATCTACTTTCTGTGGGAATGTGTGTGTGGGTTAACAAGTAAGAAAATATTTTTCGACAGATTTTGCTGTAGTCATCCATATTCCCTTTATTCCTGTCATCCCCTTGATGGTAAACTAGTAATTTTGCTTGCCCTCTGGTACTTTCCAAAAGTCAAAAATATGTTTTTCCCCATTAAAAACCCAGCAAGGATTGTTAGAAACAGCCCTGATGAGTTTGGCACTAGCATCTCCTGGGAAATTAATGGCCAGGTGTCACTAATGGCTCTCAGCTTTGCGTCAACACTCCAAGTTACTCTTAATCCCCAGGACAGGCTCTGCTCTTTATTGCTTAATTAGAACACAAACAGTTCTATGAAAATAACACTGATGGTCTGATTCAAACTCACAAAAAAAAGATAAAATGCAGGAGTTAAGGGTTAAAAAAAAAATCCCAGAAGAACTAACATGCAGCCATCTGTGTAAGTAGGTTTTGTTTTATGGCAAACACTGTTAATAGAAATGGCTGAAAATTTATTTTTTTCAGAATCTGATCTTTTGCAGCTAAGAAACCTGCATTCATTAGCTTTTATTCCTAGATTATGGTTTATGCTGTTTGGACCGCAGCCAAGTATGTGACAACCCTCATGTGGGAAAGTGGCATGAATTTTAAGAATGAATGAGTAGTCTTCCAAGTGTTTGTGCCAGAAGCACCTCATTCACTAGTGGTGTTTGTTTTTTACTTATATAAGATGTTTTATTCATCCAATCAAAGAAAAAAGTCTAACCATATGACCCCTGAAATTCATGCATCTCAAAGAGTCATCAGGTAGAAAACCCCTCAATTTTGATATTCCAGCAAAATATTGGGTAAAACTGTCACCCAATAAGCATGTTCACAAGAAATCCATAGTAAGTAATGAACCATTTTTTAAATTCAAAACGACGGGAGTTTGTGATAACATCTGAGGTTATTTCACTTTCTTTTGCTTTCAATATGCTTTTCAAGCTCGACATGTACAATAGTTTGCTGTTTGAAGACGTGTTCCATCCCCAGCTCTAGAGGTTGAAAGGTCTGCCTAAAGAAGAGGGCTCCTAAAAAGCCAAATCAATTTAGCCATGAAAGTTTATTCTTCTAGATTCAAACTTTATTGTTGGAATGATCTAAGGATCATTTTTATGAATATGTATAACTTTTTTTTTTATATGGATAAAGCAATCCAAATTAAGCCCAGTGCTCTGTTTAAAATATATGGCTTGCAATGTATGTCTGACTGTAGGAGAAATTTCCAGACCTGAACTAGTAAGACCCATGTCTGGATGTAGATTCAAACACATGATTTTGCTTAAGACACTTTGTTCCAGCTGCCAAAGAAAGAATTTTTATTCTTTAGCTATTTGTGAATCTGGATATACACCAGATACAGTCCTACAGTAAAGCAGGAACACGACCTTTAGACTTTTACAGAAAACCAATGCTAAAATGCAATTCAAATCATTGTTTTACAATGCATTAAAAAACCCTTTCTCCTCCAAATTGGCAGATAACTCTAGACTAAGTCCCATTTCCTTCAAGAGGATGTTAGTGAAAATAAGCTATTATTTTATAGGTTTTCATTGGTGTCTGTCCCTCAGAAAAATAAGAAAAGCAGCGATGCAGCCATCGGTATTTTGAATGCATTTGGAATATGTGCCATACCTATTAGCAGTGCTATTATCCCTGTCAGCAGCACTGCTGTGCTTCTGCTAAGCTGCCTCGGAAGGCTCACATACATACAATGCATCCTGTTTCTTCTTCTAAAAAAAATCACTTAAGCTGACTTCTGCTAATCCCCCTGGACCACACAGAGTGGGCTCAGTCAGGCTGAGGAGCCAATATATGATCAGATATATAGTACCTCTTGCAAGATAGAAATTCAGCTTCACATTTGGAAAAGGTGAGAGGGGGGAGAAAGAGTTGGAAGGTTTTCACAGCTATCCCGGTAGCAAAATCGGTATGAGCTCCATACTGGAAATTACAGTAATAACACAGAACATCTACTGAGCAACTTTAGTCACTCTGCTTTTTCTGTCTGTGTGTAGCACACAAGTACAAGTTTTAACAGTGCATATGCACTAGAGACTTATGACTTTGTACATTCAAATTAAGAACTTCTGAGAGATGTGTTGCTTCATTTCTTTCAGCCAGTCCTAGTTTTAGCCTTTTTTAGCATGAGATATAAATTTTACATATTGTGAAATACACCACACACACTATAAATTATTTCCCTAGGGTTTCCTTGGGGTAGAAGGGTTGATTTTAAGCAGATTATCTGTCCAAATGTGGCTGTGTGCATTTGTCACTCAAGTGTTCAATTAACTGGAAACTCTTAACAGCCATGTAGGACCCAAAACTTTTGTTCAGCTTAGCCTGCTTGGCTACACTTCACATACAATTACTCTTTTGCACACATGGTACTGTGTGAGGGAAATTTCCCCAAGTGAAGGGAGAAAAGTTAGTGGCCTCATTCTATGCACTGTATTGCCAACATTTGCTAAGCATGATGTGTTAGGTGTTGATCTTGCAGTACACCTCCAAGGCAAAATGAAGTTATGGATGTAGTGTGTCTTTACCTACCTATGCCTCACTGAATCTGCTTAGCCTGGGTAACAGGAGAAATCAAAGGATGGTGTACAGGAATCAGGACAGCTCAGCAAAACCAAGTGCCCTTCCAAGACTCATTAGTGAGGACTGAAGCCTCTGCACTGCATCTCTGCTGATCTTGTACATTTTTATAAGCACACCTTCATCTTGTTATGGAGACCAGCTCCTAGAAATTTAGAGTTTCTAGGAAATTTGTTTCTCCTAAGAGATTAAAAAATGCCACCTCTTTCATCTTGACTTTCTTTTAAATCAATGGATGAATGCATGGTATTACCTGGAGGAAATGTGACAGAAGTATGTCTTCAGGAAGGAAAGCATCAAAACACGTAAGTAGTAAGAGCATGGTAGCCACCTGTAGCAAAGTTGCATCACATGCCAAGGGCCAAGGACAGAAACACTGTGGGGTGACACCTAGGCAACTGAGTTGGGGCGTACCTGTAGGGTAGAGGCCACAAATGGATAACAAAACTCAGAAATACAACACATGGGAAAGGGCAGGACTGTGCTCAAAACTGAGTGTAAGTCAACTCCAGCTGAGACAAGTCAAGAGAGAGTGGTGAGGGCTGAGGAAATAAGCAAAGAGGACAAGCTTTGCCACAGACTGGAAGGTACAGTGCTCAAGGCAGCTGGTGCTGGGTCTGGGATGGCCCTGGGATGAGGCAGCAGCACTTGAGCACAGATCTGTGGGTTGCTGAAGAGGTTACTCCTGTGTGTCTGTTTTTCAATAGCATTCCCCAAGAGTTAATGTGCAGTAACAACACACGCACTTAGACATTTTCATACAGCATTGGTTGTTTAAGTTATATCTGCATAAAATGAGTGTTCAAAATACTGAGCGGCTGTGTAACCAAGAATTGAACAGACCTAAACACTTCATGAAATACTAACAAAATAGCTATAAATCTCAAGCTTAAAACACCCTGCTCAATACGAGCAGAATATTTAATCTTACTTTTTCCTCAGGACACACATCATTAACTGCTAATCAACTCAAGCTTCAGAAATCCCTGAGCACTCTTCTCAGTTTTCAAAAATGCAGGCACAAAACAAAGCACTTTTTATCCCACCCTCAGCAAGGGTAACGGGTCCCAGAGGTGTCCAGGTGCAGGCGACATCACTGCGCCGTGCACCGTACCACGCTGCGCTGGATGCACTTGGCCTGTGTTTTACAGAGCTTACACAAAGCCCTTCAGGTTGACAAACAAAACTGCTCCGTGGCACATGGTGCTGCCCTGCAATTAGGCAGTGCCTGGCAAGCTGAAGCCAGCAGAACTTGCCTGCTCCAATGAAATCTGGGCAGGCAGATGCAGTCTCGGTGGGGCTGGGTGGGAGGGAGGTAATGGAGGCCTTGCTTTGCCGAGCAAGCTGAGCAGTGGCATCAAGTGCAGAGCAGATCCCTGGTGCTGGAAGTCTTTATTTCCCTGTTAGAATCCAACCTGGGAACGGTCACCCTTTGTGTGCAGGGTCTGAGCTCAAGCACACCCTCTGCAGTGCCCTTATTTGTAAGGGAGGGGTTGCTATTTAATTAGCCTGGCGGGATATGCTGCGCATTTCAACAGAATGAGAGAATGCTGCTTTGTTTAAACGCCTGCTTGCAGGTGCTAACAGGAGTAATTGGTGATTCCCCTCAGCACACCGTTTCTGCTGGGGAATTTCTGCCCCAGATCCTAGAGTCTCTCACATCCCTGAATAAGTGCACTGCAGCCTTGATTCTGCAGGATTTTGCTCCAGAGCCTTCTCCCCATCTCTCTAAATTGTTGGGGATATTTATACAGAATGAACACAGTCCAGAAACCAGGTTGCCTTCATTTGAGTTCATATTGTGTGCCCGTGAGCTTGGCCACTTCCTTCCACTTCATCCTCTTTGTCCTGCCTTTTCTTCTCTGCCTTTTCATTCCACAACTATTATTGAAGGGGGCTGCTGATTAAGGTGAAGGCTCAGAAATCAAAATACAGCAAAGTCTACTCCACCGGGTGCAAGGAGCCCTGAACTGTGTTGGAGATAGAACAGGATTAGATATGCAGGAGAAGCATGTGCAGGGACACTTGTGCTGGACTCCTGCCAGGCCCAGAATCAAGCCTGAAGGAATTGCTTTTCCACTGACCCCATATTAAAAAATTCTGCCTACTGGGCTCAGCTGCCTGGGCAGTATGTGGGTCTGAGGTGGCACTGGTGAGGCTGCACCTCAAGTACTGTGTTCAGTTTTGGTTCCCTTGCTTCAAGAAAGACACTGAGTGCGTCTAGAGAAGCTGCTGAAGGGTCTGGAGCACAAGTCTTATGTGGAGCAGCTGAGGGAGCTGGAATTGTTTGGACAGGAGAAAAAGAGGCTCAGGGTAGACATTATTCTCTACAACTACCTGAAAGGAGGTTGTGGCAAGGTGGGGGTCAGTCTCTTCTTCGATGTAACAAGTGACAGAGGGCGAGGAAATGGCCTCAATGTGCACATGGGGAAGTTTAAGTTAGATATTAGGGAACATTTCTTCACTGAAAGAGTGGACAGGCATTGGAATAGGCTGTCCAGGAAAGTGGTCACCATTCCTGGAAGTGTTCAAAAGGCATGTGAATGTGGCATTTGGGGACATGATTTAATGGTGGACTTGACAGTGCTTTAACAGTGGGTTAATTGTTGGACTTGATGATCCTAGAGGTCTTTTCCAACCTGATTCTATATGAATAATGAACCTGTGCTTCATCACATGGATGGACAAGCTCAGACCTCCATGATCTCAGACATCTCTCTGCCAGACTAACAGTCAGAGTAGATGTGCCTTCCCACCCTCTGCCCATCATGCTGCTGGAGGGGCCTCCAGTTCCTGGTGTCTCACCTGGTGTAGCCTTTCTCCAAATCCATAAGGAGGGTGATACTGCACTGCTAAGGGCACCTGCTCTGCCAGCAGCCCCTGGCCTCCAGGACAAGTATGATGAAACATTTTCTGCCTCCACTGCTCTGGGCTGGGCCTGTCTACAGCAAAATGACTGAATCCACACTATGTGATGCACTGAGCTGTTCATCACAATGTTCTGGGCACGTGGCTATGGGTTCAAATGAAGGAGCCAGGCTATTGAGCCAGCCATCTCTGCACCAAACACTTTCCTAGTAATGGCTGCCATGTTGCTCAGTGTGGAGGGGGGAGCAGGTTTTGATGTAAATTGGAGCAAAAAATTAATGACCTGGCTGATTAGTGCCAGGTACTTGAACTGAACCTTCATCTGAAGAAGGAAGGCATGGAAGACTCTGGAGGGCTGTGCTAGTTCTGCTGAAGAGAGCTGCCTGGTGTGTAGCTCATTTCTGTGTTGGTCTGAGCCTCCTCGCTGCAGGCTAGAGGACGTTACCATAGCTGGCTTTTATTTTTCCATTCTAGAGGGACCTTTTAATGAGGAGGCTTTGCCTCACAGATGTCCCTCTCTCTGAGTCAGTCTGGTGTAAGAGAAATAAGGATATGGCCCAGAGGGACTAATCATATAAATAAGATTTTAGGATTCGACTCAAGTAATAAATGAAAGACTAGCAATTTGGTATTATGAAACCCCAGCTGCATGAACTCTCAACTTCAGCCTAGTGCCTGTGCCAGCTTCCAGCTGGCTATCAGAAATCATTTCCACTTCAGTGAGATCAATGTTGAAATGTCCCCTTTATCCTTTTCCAAACCATGCCCACACATTCTAGCTGTATTTATTTTTACTACAATTTGAGCAGAAAAGGTGGCCTGACATCACTCTAGGAGTAGTGCAGCATTTGTCTGAATGCTTCAAGACTGATGCTTGCCCTCCCTCCCACCCCACCAGGCTCAGAGTTCTGCCATGGCGTGTCCCCTCAACCCCAGCCCGCTCAGGCATGCTGCACAGGGGCACAGAGCCCAAAACATGAACAAAAAGTGAAAACAGAAGGAAGAAAAAAAATAAAAAGCCTATTTCACAGGTTTTTACTACAGTTTTGCCAAGGTTTGTGAGATATGGGTCTGTCTGGGCCTTCTCACCTTTTGAGTGTGTTGCAGCTCATTTGTCAGGGGTAGATGGCGGGGGGCCAGGGGTGGCTTTTGCTGAGTGGCGTTGGCTCACATTCACCAGCTGGCCTGGGCTTTCCGGAGAGGGGGAATGAAATTCTCCACCACGCCGTCCTGTGAGCTCTGATCAAGACATTTCAGCTTTCCTGCTGAGTGTGGCATGAAGCAAGGAAGGTGGTGCAGGCACCACCCTGCCGTGGCTCCATACCCCAGGCAAGTGCTGCTGGAAAGAGTTTTCTGTGGAAATTTCTGGGTGACAGCAGCTGCAGGACAGCTGCTCTGGAGGCAGCTGTATTTTGTGTGGGAACCATATCTCTATAGGTGTGTGTGGTGTGAAGCCTTGGGGAAGCCCTTCGGGGTGGGCAGCCGGGCAGTTCCTGTAGCCATCGAGGGCGGCTGGCCCTTCATCAGGGCTCACTGGCACCACTGTTGGTCCTGTTGTAATTAATAATTTAATGTGGCTTTTGGTGACCTGGGGGAAGCACTGTCATTGGCAGGGTGTGGGGAGATGTTGGTGGCTGGGGGATAGGGGCAGACTGGCCTTGCAGACCCCCTTGCATGGCAGCTGGCAAGACAGGGCATCTGAGGGGAGCAGGGCCATAGGAACCTTCTGCATGCTTTATTTTTAAACAAAACCCCAAATCCCTAATTTCTGATGGAGGAGTTCAGTGCTGAAGGAGGAGGCTGGGGGGACTTCTCTGGGGAACCAACAGGCTGAGTGGGTGTGAGCTGAACCCCATCTCCCTCCACAGAGCAGGCCAGGGTGTTTCAGAGGGACAGAGGTCCAGACCAAGGTCAGTTTGGTTTGCAAAGGGGCAGGAAGGACATGACTGCAGGCGTCATTGACCCAGCCTGTTGGTGGACTGAGGCTGTCCAGGGAGATGTATGGCTGAGCGTGCAGTACCTGTGGTGTGTCGGGGCATTCTGGGCCTGCAGTTCTCTGCGAGTCTGGCTCATTTATGTCACTGGGAACTGAGGCACAAAAAATCATTTAAGGAGTTTGACCATCATACATGGTCACAGATCAATGTCAGCATATCCTCAAGTGCCAGCCCTTTTCTTAAGATCTAGGTCACCAACAGTCAGGTTTTTCAGGTGTTTTTAGTTGGTCCAATCTTTCCCTCTTTTTAATATCTTCCTTCCTTCCTTCCTTCCTTCCTTCCTTCCTTCCTTCCTTCCTTCCTTCCTTCCTTCCTTCCTTCCTTCCTTCCTTCCTTCCTTCCTTCCTTCCTTCCTTCCTTCCTTCCTTCCTTCCTTCCTTCCTTCCTTCCTTCCGAATTCCTTCCTTCCTTCCTTCCTTCCTTCCTTCCTTCCTTCCTTCCTTCCTTCCTTCCTTCCTTCCTTCCTTCCTTCCTTCCTTCCTTCCTTCCTTCCTTCCTTCCTTCCTTCCTTCCGAATTCCTTCCTTCCTTCCGAATTCCTTCCTTCCTTCCTTCCTTCCTTCCTTCCTTCCTTCCTTCCTTCCTTCCTTCCGAATTCCTTCCGAATTCCTTCCGAATTCCTTCCGAATTCCTTCCTTCCTTCCGAATTCCTTCCTTCCTTCCGAATTCCTTCCTTCCTTCCTTCCGAATTCCTTCCTTCCTTCCTTCCGAATTCCTTCCTTCCTTCCTTCCGAATTCCTTCCTTCCTTCCTTCCGAATTCCTTCCTTCCTTCCTTCCTTCCTTCCTTCCTTCCGAATTCCTTCCGAATTCCTTCCTTCCTTCCTTCCTTCCTTCCTTCCTTCCTTCCTTCCTTCCTTCCTTCCGAATTCCTTCCGAATTCCTTCCGAATTCCTTCCGAATTCCTTCCTTCCTTCCTTCCTTCCTTCCTTCCTTCCTTCCTTCCTTCCTTCCGAATTCCTTCCTTCCTTCCTTCCGAATTCCTTCCTTCCGAATTCCTTCCTTCCTTCCTTCCGAATTCCTTCCTTCCTTCCGAATTCCTTCCTTCCGAATTCCTTCCTTCCGAATTCCTTCCTTCCTTCCGAATTCCTTCCTTCCTTCCTTCCGAATTCCTTCCTTCCGAATTCCTTCCTTCCTTCCTTCCTTCCTTCCTTCCTTCCTTCCTTCCTTCCTTCCTTCCTTCCTTCCTTCCTTCCTTCCTTCCTTCCTTCCTTCCTTCCTTCCTTCCTTCCTTCCTTCCTTCCGAATTCCTTCCGAATTCCTTCCGAATTCCTTCCGAATTCCTTCCTTCCTTCCGAATTCCTTCCTTCCTTCCGAATTCCTTCCTTCCTTCCGAATTCCTTCCTTCCTTCCTTCCGAATTCCTTCCTTCCTTCCTTCCTTCCTTCCGAATTCCTTCCTTCCTTCCTTCCGAATTCCTTCCTTCCTTCCGAATTCCTTCCTTCCTTCCTTCCGAATTCCTTCCTTCCTTCCTTCCGAATTCCTTCCTTCCTTCCTTCCTTCCTTCCTTCCTTCCTTCCTTCCTTCCTTCCGAATTCCTTCCTTCCTTCCTTCCTTCCTTCCTTCCTTCCTTCCTTCCGAATTCCTTCCGAATTCCTTCCGAATTCCTTCCTTCCTTCCTTCCTTCCTTCCTTCCTTCCTTCCTTCCTTCCTTCCTTCCTTCCTTCCTTCCTTCCTTCCTTCCTTCCTTCCAAATTCCTTCCTTCCTTCCTTCCGAATTCCTTCCTTCCGAATTCCTTCCTTCCTTCCTTCCGAATTCCTTCCTTCCTTCCGAATTCCTTCCTTCCGAATTCCTTCCTTCCTTCCTTCCTTCCTTCCTTCCTTCCTTCCTTCCTTCCTTCCTTCCTTCCTTCCTTCCTTCCTTCCTTCCTTCCTTCCTTCCTTCCTTCCTTCCTTCCTTCCTTCCTTCCTTCCTTCCTTCCTTCCTTCCTTCCTTCCTTCCTTCCTTCCTTCCTTCCTTCCTTCCTTCCTTCCTTCCGAATTCCTTCCGAATTCCTTCCGAATTCCTTCCGAATTCCTTCCTTCCTTCCGAATTCCTTCCTTCCTTCCGAATTCCTTCCTTCCTTCCTTCCGAATTCCTTCCTTCCTTCCTTCCGAATTCCTTCCTTCCTTCCTTCCTTCCTTCCTTCCGAATTCCTTCCGAATTCCTTCCTTCCTTCCTTCCTTCCTTCCTTCCTTCCTTCCGAATTCCTTCCGAATTCCTTCCGAATTCCTTCCGAATTCCTTCCGAATTCCTTCCTTCCTTCCTTCCTTCCTTCCTTCCTTCCTTCCTTCCTTCCTTCCTTCCGAATTCCTTCCTTCCTTCCTTCCGAATTCCTTCCTTCCGAATTCCTTCCTTCCTTCCTTCCGAATTCCTTCCTTCCTTCCGAATTCCTTCCTTCCGAATTCCTTCCTTCCGAATTCCTTCCTTCCTTCCGAATTCCTTCCTTCCTTCCTTCCGAATTCCTTCCTTCCGAATTCCTTCCTTCCTTCCTTCCTTCCTTCCTTCCTTCCTTCCTTCCTTCCTTCCTTCCTTCCTTCCTTCCTTCCTTCCTTCCTTCCTTCCTTCCGAATTCCTTCCGAATTCCTTCCGAATTCCTTCCGAATTCCTTCCTTCCTTCCGAATTCCTTCCTTCCTTCCGAATTCCTTCCTTCCTTCCTTCCTTCCTTCCTTCCTTCCTTCCGAATTCCTTCCTTCCTTCCTTCCTTCCTTCCGAATTCCTTCCTTCCTTCCTTCCGAATTCCTTCCTTCCTTCCGAATTCCTTCCTTCCTTCCTTCCGAATTCCTTCCTTCCTTCCTTCCGAATTCCTTCCTTCCTTCCTTCCTTCCTTCCTTCCTTCCTTCCTTCCGAATTCCTTCCTTCCTTCCTTCCTTCCTTCCTTCCTTCCTTCCTTCCTTCCGAATTCCTTCCGAATTCCTTCCGAATTCCTTCCGAATTCCTTCCTTCCTTCCTTCCTTCCTTCCTTCCTTCCTTCCTTCCTTCCTTCCTTCCTTCCTTCCTTCCTTCCTTCCTTCCTTCCGAATTCCTTCCTTCCTTCCTTCCGAATTCCTTCCTTCCGAATTCCTTCCTTCCTTCCTTCCGAATTCCTTCCTTCCTTCCGAATTCCTTCCTTCCGAATTCCTTCCTTCCGAATTCCTTCCTTCCTTCCTTCCTTCCTTCCTTCCTTCCTTCCTTCCTTCCTTCCTTCCTTCCTTCCTTCCTTCCTTCCTTCCTTCCTTCCTTCCTTCCTTCCTTCCTTCCTTCCTTCCTTCCTTCCTTCCTTCCTTCCTTCCTTCCTTCCTTCCTTCCTTCCTTCCTTCCTTCCTTCCTTCCTTCCTTCCTTCCTTCCTTCCTTCCTTCCTTCCTTCCTTCCTTCCTTCCTTCCTTCCTTCCTTCCTTCCTTCCTTCCTTCCTTCCTTCCTTCCTCCCTCCCTCCCTCCCTCCCTCCCTCCCTCCCTCCCTCCCTCCCTCCTTTTTTCCCTTCTTTTTCTTTTTCCCTTTTCTTTTCCTCTCTTCCTCTTTCCTTTATTTCTCTTTCTCCCTTGATTTCTCTCCTATTCCCCCCCTCTTTATTTGTTTTCCCTTTTTTTGGCCAAAATAAGCAGGATTCCCTTCAGACACTGTACAGAACTGCAAATCTATTTGCAAGACAGAATTGTGATACACTCACAAAGTTGCCTGTGAACATTCATATCTTCTTTCAATGGCTATAAAAAAATCCTTCAGATAGATAGTGCTTTTTAAGAAACCAGCAACCCTCTCCCAAACCAACCTGAAAATAATTCAGCCTCTTACTTCTGACATGCTATCGCTACTGTGCACAGAAACACAAACATTTGCTGCTCATGGATGTGTGGGGACGGCAGCACAGAGGCAATGGCTGCATGGCCATGCCACCTGCAGGGTTTTCTGTTCTGCTGCTCAGGTTGGCCTAGCTTTGTAGTAAAGCTGCCAGCAGTTCTCCTGCCAGCTGCAGCACAGCCCACTCCCAAAGCTGTGCTGCAGCTCATCTTTGAGCGCTGGGACAGCTTCCCCCAAAATCTATCAAAGGATCAAGGGTGTTTTAGGCTTGGTATTGTTTCTGCCGAGGAGAGCAATCAGCTATTTCCCAGCACTGAGAACAGGTTTGCCTTCGCCTCATTATCCATAACACCATTAGCTACAAAGCAGTGTCTTGCTAATAACCAGCTTTAGCTTATTACTATGAAATTATTCTTCTGTGCCATATGCCATCTATATTCCTCTTCCAAAAATGTGCTAGGGACTCCATTAGTGGCATCCACTGTTTATTGGGATCACAGCAAGCAGATAGTGCTTGAAATGTTCCTATTCACATGGGCATAACGTGTTAGAATTCAGAACAAACCTCAAAACACATAAAGAAACAACAGAGAAGAAAGAACACTCCCTTTGTGCTTTAACATTCTCTTCTTTACTGACAAACACAAATTCTTCCACAGTGAGATGCCCCGAGAAGGCACAGCTACCAAAACCAAGGGCACTAACACTAAGTAAGAACTTCCCCTACCCCTGATGCCTCTGACTAAGCCCAGCTAAAATCTGTAAAGAACCATAACCAAAAGCAAAGCTGTAACCATTGCGGTGCTGTCGGAGTCAATCTCTACTGGGCAATAAGGAGCAGAAAGAGATTACATGAGTCCATTCCAGGAAATTTAAAGGGTCAGTAATTGAAAGTTGTGACTTGAAGAGACACTCAACAAGCAGCCAGGGAATAGTGAAAACTGGGGAGGTTCTTCCTCCTGTGGAGGAGAGCAGAGCCAGGCTGATTTTACACCACAGCCCCCGCTTAAAAACTAGAAACAGATTAATTCCACCACAACAGTGTATGGACAGGCTCTTATCCCCCCTATTTTTTGCTGGCAGATCTCCAGGAGGAAATTATTGTGGGGATCTTTGATGCTATCTGGCATCTATACAAGCTCATGTATATGGAAAAAGCAAAAGCAGTGCAACCATTGAAGTGGGAACCAAAGCAGGACAAGTCCTGAATAAACTAGGTGGGAGAGTGGGAGGAGGGTTTGGGTATCAGACTAAAGTAGAATATGCACTTGGTTTTAAGGCGTATGCTCAAAAGCAGAGAGACATACAAACACACTTATGAAAAAGGCACAGTGAAAAAACTTTACGCACAGGCTAATGAAGGATAGGAGGATGTGCCACTCACACACCCCCTCCCCCTCTCCCCAAGGGACAGTTTCCTGTATTCTAAGCCCTGCTGAGGTGGACACACACTTCCTGAATGTCTCTGATGCTCAGCATATACCTCCCCATGCTTGGCACACGCCTTTAGACACCATGGATCCTTTGCAAACTTCTGTCCACTCAGATACAACTATAGTCTTCTGGTGGACAAGGAAAGGAGCCCCCTGGTCTTTGGGCTTCTCCCAACTTTTTCTGCACAACTCACACAGCTCATAGGCAAGGTCTGCCTTACTCCCTGGTAGAGCTCCGCTGCCCAGCCCGCAGTTGGCTGGCCACTGTAAGCTTTGGCTCGAGCAGAGCAACTTGACAGATGCTTAACTGCTAACAGAGCCAGAGCAGACATTTTGGGAGCTAAGCAGGCATGGAGAAGTTTGGAATATGTCTCATTTCTCCCAAATGACTTGTCTACCACCTCCCTATTCCCTTATTCCCAGAGACTACAGGGCTGCTGATGAATGGCCAAAACCCTTCCAAGAACTCCACCATGCTGAAAGAAAATAATGTGGCTGAGAAGCATGAATGTAGTCAGAATGGAGGTCAGACAAGGGGCTCTGTTTTTTTTACTCATTATCAAGAATATGGTAGGGGATTTGCAAGTGCATTTTGTGCCTGGGGTGGCAAGCTCTGTGTTAGCTTTCAGTACATACCACAATGGCAAATTGCTTGCTGTGAGGGATTTCTGCAGGCTCATCACTGTGTTACTTCTCACACCTTCTATCATCCCACACACACACACACTGAGGAGTACCAGTATCTAGCTTAATCTAACAACTAGTCATCTAGTAAGAGTCTTGGTTCGCTCCCTAAACAGTGAACAGAAGGTGAATCAGATGCCCTCAAAGAGATATTCACCAAGGAGCTGCTTTCTCTCCTCCTGGTAACAATAGAGGCCATTAAATGTAAATAACCAGCTCAAGTGCCCAGCTTTCAGAGGGCTGAAATGGTCAAGCAGGGTGAATTCCACACACAATGTATAATATCTGTATATTCATTTTCTTGCTTTGCATAAAAATGTGTATCTATTATAGAGGGGGCATGTGAAAGCACAAACACACACAGAAGAGGAATGGAGTTATTGTGCAAGGATAAAGCATCCCAAGCCTCCTTCCTCCACATAGTGCTGGCCAAGGCACACATGAGGCATCGAGAGGCTGTGACCACTCTCTCCTGTGGTGCATACGTGGCCATGGAGGCTGGGCTCTTTTCCTGATCTGCCTGAAATTAGCTCAGGGCCTACTACAGAGACTGTAGCATTCTTATTTGAAGTATTTTCTTTCTTCTTATGTCTTGGTTTTGCGATAAATCAAATTATTTGGCCGTTATCTCAATCCTTCAACATTAAACAATTCATTTTAGTGTTAGGCTTTTATGATCAATAGAAAGCTCTTAATCAGAGCTGCCAGCAGTGCTCCTTTTATTTAAGGCTCACAGAGATTAATGAAAATGTATATGATCTCAGTTGTGCTAATTTTTTGCTAGCTATGGCAGGTACTCCCAACAGCCTGCAAGGGTGACTGGCTCTGAGGCACTTCATGCATCATCATGGACATGCTGACCGATCCCCACACGCAGGGATGTATTCCCAGCCACTCACCACATGAGTGCCATCACCCGCTGAGGACCATGGCTGTAGGACCCTAAGTGAATCCAGGATCTGGCCCTGAGGGAAGACACATTACTGAGGGCAACTCAATAAACAAAAAAAGGAAGCCCAGGCCGGCAACCAAAGCCCAGAATGAGTTGGCACATATGGTGAACAGAGTGGGAGTAAAAAAGGAATAAAAATTTTTTTTTAATTGGATTTATTCATATATTCCCATGGAAGCCTGGAAGTGTGGGATGCCACATGAAAAAAGCACATTGTGTAAGCCCATTTCTTCCAGCTTGTGGCAAGCAGCACTACCAGTATTAACAAGTAGAGGGTTCATTCACTGTAACTCAAAATAGCAATGACAAAGCAGCTCAGAATAACTTAATACCTCTTCACTGGATTCTTTTAAGTGAAAATTCCAATTCAAATTTCAGCTGTTTCTTACTGTTTTGGGGAGTAATTTGGTGAAGTCACAACCAAGGACAGAGCAAAGATGACATTACCACTGAGTGGAGGTGATAAGCAGGGCTGATCCTGCAACGGAGAAACCCAGGGTGGATCAAATCACAAGTTCACATACATATACTGCAGCTGAACTCGACTCCTGATGGTGTGTGATGAATGTTGTTAAAATCTATTCTGGAGAGATAAAAGAAAATAACCCTAAGAAGCCAATGAAGTTTGGGGGGAAAGAGTGTATTTGCAGTTAATGTGTATGTGGGTGCCCTCAGGTTTCTTGAGGTATCATCAGGTTATCAAGTTAAATCTGAGCATTTTGGCATGCCAGTACATGGTGTTGCTGCTGCTGTATTTCCAAGGATGCAGACACTGCCATCCATTGGTATGAGTCCATCACCTCTGTGGAATTCCAGCCTTATTAAAAAATTTGAATTTAAAAGACAAAGACACAAGAGCAGTGAATGGAACAACATTCTGGTTTCCATTTAGAAATCATCATTATCATCATTATCATCATCATCATCATCTAAAAATCATACAAGAAATAGAGAAAAATCAAGACGCAAAAAGTTTTAGGAGTAAATGGCTGGGTAATTACAGGGTATAAACAGATGCCATGTGGTCATTCAATGAAATTACCACATAGGCTGATCTGAAAAACTGACAGGTCTTGGAGAAAAAAAGCTTCTGAAGACAGCAACACCATGTCTGGTAAGTGAGAGGAAAGATGGGACTATATAAGAGACAATGCCAACAACAATTTGTGTATTTTTGTTTGTGCCAAGGAAAATTCACTTATTTAGTTTATTCTCTCCACTGACTTCATAGAACAAAGAGAAAACATTTCACTAGTAATTCCTAGGGAAGATTTTTTTCCATCAGGAAAGGTGATAATCAAATATGCAAGTGGGAGCATAAATGGTATCCATGAATACCCATCCCTTCTGAAAAAGAGAAATAGTCTAATGTGTGTAAAGGGTGCTTTGCAATAAAGTTGTTAAAGCAAAGGGACAGAAAATTTATTCTCATTTTTAAAACAGCTGGGCCACTGACTCATTGTGTGGGCAAGTCTTAGGACTTCTTTGCATCTCATTCACTCCAGCAATTCAACTGGATGAAAGCAAAATGGATGGCAGAATGCTCCAACATTCAATATGCTGCAGATGCTGCTGCTAAAAGAAGCATTCCTGGCTAAATAAGATCACAATGCAAACCCAAGGAAACTAGAGATAGCTGCAGGCACCAGTGCAAACAGCAGCGTTTGTGTCTTCTCTTGAAGCCTTTGTGCTGTCGTAGATCTTAATGGTTACTCAAGCTTATAGCTCAAAGTGCAGTGGATTGGATTATATGAGATTTAAAATTGCTTCTATCCTGTTTTTCAGGTAATCTTTATAATAGATCAAATATATACGTAGGTAAAACAATATGAAACTTATTTGTTTACCTCACATATAGCCCCAGGATGTTTTGATGTATACATAGCCAAACATGTAAACACGCTGCTGCCTAGAATAGTCTTGAATGGTTAAGCAAGAGATTAACCTATTTAAAAAATATTTATACATAAAACCTTATTAATTATTCCCATCACAAAATGATTCTGCAAGATGGAATCATTAAAAGAATGCATGTGACACATTTTAAAGTAAATCCCTCTTCATGGAAAAATATCCTTTTGAGTAATAAATATTCAGTGCACAAAACTGAGGTACAGAGTAGACAGAAATATAGGTTAAAATCTGGCTTTGGGACCTGGTTCAACACAATGTTTAATTGTATGTGGGTACTTAAATCCTAATGCAGCAGAGCACTAATGCACACATTTAATTGCCACAATGAATAAAGACCTAAATAGGAATGGGATTACACATTTTTAGCATTCTTAGTAGTTCTTCCTGTTCAGCAGATGTTTAATGCTTAATGTTTTACTGAGCTGGATCTAGGCTAAATTTATGAACAGAAAGGTTTAAAATTTCTTCAGGAAATTTCAAGCACCTTCCTGAGGAAAGTCAGAGCTTTTTATATTTTGAAAACACTGTAAAACCTGGAGATACTCTGGACTGTGGCTGAAGACCAAACAGTTTCACTGGGTATTGATAATGCTTTTGAGGTCAGCCGGCATTGGAGCACGTGGAATCACCTCCTCAGTGTCTTACCAGAATGAATTAATCCAGGGAGTGTGTACCAACATCACAAACTTGCATCTTCTTGTTCCAGGACCAACTTTCATGAACAACCTCAGTGAGTGAAAGAGAGGACAGGCTATGCACTTGCCTTCTTATTAGTTTTCACCAGGCAGGGCAGAATAATCAGCATTGCTCTTGTGCTGTACACGCAGGAGGAAAAATGTAGGCAATGCTTGGGCAGAAACCAATAGAGCACAAACCATGTCAGCCCCTACCAAAATGGATATATGTCGGGGTCCCTCCCCCCCTGCCATGTAGCCCTGGGAGAGGGGCCCTGAGGGGAGACACGGGATTTCCCTGCCCCTGCTCAGCCTCGTTCCCATGGGTTGGTTTGTGTTCCCTGCACGGGCAGAAGGACCCTTGATCCCATGACTGTGACAGTTCCTGGGCAGAGCCCCGGCCATGCGGCTGGAGAAATAAACATCTCTGAAACAGCTAGCAAGAATCTGTCCATGTATATTTCTTTTCCACGGGCCTCGTTGTTTGATACGCGTATTACAGCATCCGCACTGTAACAAAAGGTAGAGAAATGCTGGCAAGACACCAATCCCTAAGGACAGAAAACTCGTGAGTAAAAACCACTCTAGATCTCTCTCTTCTCACCTTGGTTTGGATATTCTCTCTGGACTATGGAAAAATCATGGGAAATGTGGCTCTCTGAACCACAGAAAGAAATGTATCTAGAAGTTAAAGGAATCCTTGAACAACAAAACAAGAAAGCATTTGTTCCAGGAGATCTAGAACATTTTTTTAAGTGGGTTTTCAAAAATTTCTTTTATATTTCTCAAGAGTTACTTTTTGATATTAATCCTCCTCGAATTACTGGAGTTAATCACGGGTGTTTTTGGCACGAGATCTGGGATGAGATAAGGGATCAAACAAAACATGCATTAGTGATTCAGCCTCTCTGTGCATCCCTTGTAATCAGTGAAGCTCTTGAGGAGCATTTGTATGGTCCCATTACCCGTAGAGCAGAGGATGACTGTAATCCTGTGGCTGAGACCGCACGGCAGCCATCCCAGGAGCGCGTGACTGCAGCCGTGCTGGCGGAGGTGCCTGTGCTGGATGCACTCGGCCCCCTCGGGAGCGTGCGCCTTGTCGCAGACCCCATCCCTGTCTCGGGGTCCCCGGCCACGCGGCCACGAGTGAGGGAGAGATGCCGCAGGCGCCGCGGGTGCTGTGGGCCATGTGCAGCAGAAAGGTGGCCCCCACAAGCAGCCAGGAACCGGGGGTCAGTGTGGAAGCCCGCTCTGAGCACACGGCTCGGAGAGCCCTGCGGAGGGAGAAGCAGTGATTTCCACAGCGACACGAGCAGCCAGGAACCGGCATCGGCGTGGCAGCCCGCTCTGAGCACACGGCTCGGAGAGCCTTGTAGAGCGAGAGGCGGCGGTTTCCACAGCGACACGAGAAGCCGCGCAGCGCCGAGCCGGAACGGGGCTGCACCCAAAGCAGCGTGGAGTTTGCGGAGCAGAACCACTCACAGGGCACGGAGCCAGCGGCGATGGCAACGCGGGGCCGCGCAGAGCCCAGACACGCCGGAGCAGCGCCGCTCGGAGAGCGCGGAGCAGCCGCAACGCGGGGGCCCGGCCGAGACATCGGAGTCGGCGAGGCGGCGGCCATGGGGGACCGGCAGCCACGACAAACACGCAAGCACGTGATAGGAGAAATTGTAGCAATGAAAATCACAGGAACTGTGAAATGGTACAATGTCAAAAACAACTATGGATTTATAACACGAGATGATACAGGGGAAGATTTATTCATCCATAGAACTGCCATTAAAAGGAATAACCCTAAAAATTACCTGCAAAGTGTAGGAGATGGGGAAGTTGTACAATTTGATATAGTGCAAGGAAAGAAGGGTTTACAAGCAGTGAATGTTACTGGGCCTGGAGGTATTCCAGTCAAAGGCAGCCATTATGCACAAAATTATAAACAATATCCATCCCAGCAATTTCCCTACCCACAGCCTACTTTCCCCTTTTACCCTATACCCAATATGAACCCTTTCCTAAGTTTACCCTATCCCCAGTTTATTCCTAATCCATCTTTCACCCCATGGCTTCCCTATACAATTCCCTTTCCCTACAACTCCTCTCTGATGCCTAGGGGGGGATGAAAAGGGGGAGGGAAAAAATTAAACCCTCTCCTGCCTCAGTTTCCCCACAAAGCATGCTCAGAGAGTCCTGTCTCCCTTCTGTCAGCCTTAAGATGTTCCAGAGAATCTGTTTGGACATTTAAAGACTCAGGAGGGTGGCTTATTTTGTTTTGAAACTGTTCTTGTTATGTTTATCCAGTTGTTTTCAATGTTAAGTTTTAAATCTCTTTTGTTAAAAATCAATGGGTGAAATGTCGGGGTCCCTTCCCCCCTGCCATGTAGCCCTGGCAGAGGGGCCCTGAGGGCACAGGCACGGGGTTTCCCTGCCCCTGGTCAGCCTCGTTCCCCATTGGTTGGTTTGTGTTCCCCTGCGGGCAAGGACCCTCGGGTCCCGTGATTGAGCAGTTCCTTGGCAGATCCCGGCCATGCGGCTGGAGAAATAAACATCTCTGAAACATCTATCAAGAATCTGTCCATGTATATTTCTTTTCCATGGGCCACATTGTTTGATACGCGTGTTACAGTATCCACACTGTAACAGATATAGAGGAAGTAGAAAGCGTAGAGAGAAGGAGTTGATGAGAAGCACAGGACCTCTAACATGTGAAGAAAGAATAAAGAAACCAAGACACTGTTCCCTTACAGCAGTAGCAGAGATGATAGAGGCAATTTGTGACTGAGGGCAATATAATCACAGCTGGTGTGGGGAAGGTGGCCAGGGACCAAATTTTGTGCTCTTACCACAAGAGTTCAGAGGCACCCCATGAAAAAACAGGCAGCAGATTTGAAAACGAACACGGAGAAGAAGCTAGTTTCATACTGTGCATAATTACAGCTGTGCAACTCATTGCCATAAATGGCTCAAAGCAACTAAAAAGGGGACTAGAAAAGTTCCCAAGGGAAGGCCTATTGGTGATCTATGAAATTGAATCACAAACACAGCCTCTGGCTTGGCAAGTCATGCAGTAGGTGGAGACAGAAAAAGTGGGTGAGGACAAGGGTGATGCTGCAGCAGCCTTTTTCTCATACTCTTTCTAGGTGTCTGCTTGTGGCAATTGTGCAAGATTAGGTCTTGAACTTGATAAGCCTTTGGTCTGATATAGTATTTTAGGGACTTCTGTCCTTATGCACCTCTTATGTGTAAATGGATCCTACCTGCACTCCCCCATTGGGGGACCCTGGTAAATTGTCCCAAGAAATGGCAAAAGGTGGGATTAATCCCCACAATCTCTCCTTTAATAAAGCTACTCTTAAACAAAGAACTGGTTCCTCGGGCAACAATGTCTTCCCAAAGGAAAAAAACACTATTGTATGCTCTGTGGCTTCATTGTTTTGACTTAAGATGGAGGAAAAAGGCAAGGCGTGCCAAGTCATTGCTGGTTTGATGGAAAAACTGAGTATACAGACCAAGAGCAAGTAAATTGGCATGTTTTAGTCACTAACTATGGTGACTTGAACGTGGAAGCTGGTGTCACTGACAGAGGGTCCAAGTGTCCATCCGTAGGGAACACAACAGATCTTCTGCATACCTTTTCACACACAGTCAGGTCTTTAGAAGGACATTGTCATTGTAGATGCTTTCCACTCTTTTTTCTCAGAAAAGCTACTATCTGCCAGTGGTTTTTCCTCCAAAGCACATTATTTCAGTGTGCACTGAAGGGCATTTTTTTAAAGTTGCAGCAGCAAGAACAACCCAACTATTTGGGCCAGTGCAACCAAGAAACGAAAATTTGAAATAGGAAATCATTATTGTGAAATCAGGAGTTAAACTCTTGCCCAGGTAACAGTGCACTAATTTTGGAGGGGAGAGATATGGCTTCAAGTTTTAAGTCTAGGCAGAGTTGGGATGGGTGGGGCATGATGGTGGGAATGACTTACTAGTGCATTGATTTATTTGCTAAGTCCACTAACACCTGATCTGACATCCCCATTCTGGCTTGGTTTGTTTCCTCCTTCTGCAGCTGCTTCATTACCCCCTTCCCTCATTGCAGAGATAGGTATTTTGTGCTCTCATGACCTGCTAAAGGACAGGACAAGAGTCATCATGACTGAGCAGATTTTGCCTCTTCCCTTTCCTCAGCTCTGCCCCAAAGGAGTGTTGCACCAGGAGCTGTTGACATTAAATCTGAGCACATTTTGCTGACTGTTGCAGAGTGCATGGGTGGCTGAAGCAGGCTCATAATTGCAATTTTCAAGAACAAGCTTACAGGAACCCTTCCTTTCATCAAGAAAGGTGACTGCATGTCCTGCATCTGATTCAAGCACATTGCAGGTGATTTACTATGGCAGCACCCAGGGACTACATTTTCAAGAGCATGGAGACGAGACTTTTCACTTTCACAGGGATTGAGCAGGAAAGGAGGCAGATCCCCTGGCATTTTGCCCCCTGAAAGCCCAAGCCAGGGCCTGAGAGAATAGTCCTGTTTGTTCAAAGGCCTGGGATCAGGTCTGAAATACATGCCTTGAAGAGACCAGACATCTTGAATCTCTAGTGCTGGTCAGAAACTTCTGTCCTTGCCTAAGCCATGTTCTCTGGCAGTGCAGTGACAGAGGCATCTCCAGCACATCCGTTTCTGGCCCTGTTATTGCCATGTGTCCTACCCCACTGCTGGGAACACCTTCTTTTCCCCAAGACCAGTGCACGTGTAGTCCTGCCTGTGCTGCCATGAGAAAATCCGTTTAAATCCCCTCAATGAATAGCACAGGAGCCCACTGCAAAGACAGCAGTTGTTCATTACATTATCAGGGCTTGGTAACAGGAAAGAAAGATGATGAAACATATTCTGATGGATTTCTGTGTTTCTGTCTGTGAGGGCAACAACAAAACTTTTCCATGCCGTGAGGCTTGTACTCTTTGGGTGATGACATTCCCAGATGATGCCACCTGTAATAGGGAAGAAGGACCCTAACTTTGCTGGTGGGCCTGAAGGGAAAGCGGTGTTTCAGGCACTGTTACGGCAGGCATCCCAGCTTGAGGAACACATGGTAAGGCTCTCAAGCTCACAACACTGTGATTAACACCCTGCATTCTTTCCCAGCTTTGCCCTTCACTTTAACAGGAGGTATTTTCTGTCCAAATTTCATCGCTGAAGAGAGGCATAACAGATGAGAAAATGCTGTAGTAGTCTTGAGCTGAAATAAAGCACAAATGGCTTAGAAACCAATAAAAAAATGGCAAAGGGGGACCTCCCTCTTGTTTCAAATCAGTGCACACCAGCAGTGCCATGAAAAACCAGCAATCTGAGGGTCAGCAGGAGAGAAAGAAGAAACCCTTCCTACCCACAGATCTGGGGGTGAGAAGGAATCAGCTTATTAGTATTCCTCCATGGAAACACGTTATCGAGCAGAAAGGCACTGAAGGGCTGGGGGGGCTGGTGTGATCACGAGCTCTGAGAGAGCCCGTCACGAGCATGCAAGTGAGAGCAAGGAGGGAGCATGCATCAGCTCCTGGCTCAAAAGCTGTTTTCAGGGGATGGACAATCTGCCTGAGTCAGGCACAAGCTGCACAGCTACCAGGAGAAGCAGAGAGCAGAACTTGCTGGAAGGCAGGATTTTGAAGCAGTCAGGCTGCAATTTGAGCAGTGCTTTCTGTTCAACTGGGCAAGCCCACCTCCACTGCAGCACTGGATGGCAACATTTATAAGCATGGCATGGGAAGGGAAAGGTATTTGAAAAGCCTGTGCTGTATAGTGGTGTTGGTACTGGAGGTGCCATGGTGGCAGTGGGCTTCTCCCTGTGAGACATCCACACGTCCCTGTTGGCACTGGGACATCTCTCCCTGTGTGTCTGTGGTCACATCCCTCCCCTGCTGACTTGCCATGAGGCCACAGGCAAGCTCCATGTCTTCCCTGGGCTCTGAAGAGCTTCCCAGCTGAGTTTAGCATGCCCACTGCCATCCGCCAGCAGATATTGTGACAGTTATGGGCTGGGTGTTGGTTTATCTCAACAAAGGTCTTCAGGCTGAAAGCCTTATGTCCTGCCATTGGGCTTTGGCTCTCAAAGGCAAGGGATTTAAATCCCAGAAGAGAAGGTAGCTGCCTTCTGCAGGACTGCTTTTATGGCTGGAGATAGCAGTCAACAGGCCTGTAAAGTGTTGGCTTAGCATGAAATGCAGAGACCAACAGAGCTCCAGCCCAGTAGTTGCAGTATTTTTACCACAGAAGGTCAGGGAGGCATTAAAATAGACAAACAGTTTTCTTCTTCCAAGCATTCACTTAACACCGGCACAATACACACACAAACACACCCCCTCCTTAGGACACTTTAGAAGGAATACACAAAGGGAATATGCACACAGGTGCATCCCAGCCTGGCTTTGAGCTCTTCTTTCTCCTGTAGAGCTTCAAGTGAGGTCAGGATTCACACAGACACAAGGCAATCGTGTGGGGACTTCCCCTATGTGACCACATCACCAAACTTTTACTTGTTTGGATTTCATAAGGTCCAAGAAAAGCATAAAAAGCAAAACCATGCGTAAAATACTCAGATAAAACCTACATTTTTTTCCTCCAAAGGGAAGTGGGAGGTGGGAGGCAGTGGTTCCTCCAAATGTCTTTCCTCCCATGCTTATAGATGCTTTGATGCTAAGAGCTCTTCAGTGGCTCATGCAACACCTGCTCTGATTCCATATGGTTACTCTTCACCATCTGTATCATTCCCTTGCAGATGATGGCTAGAAGCACTGAACTTGCCTTTGCCAGCAATGGTCTGCTGTTCTGCTCTTGGGCAAAGCAGACTCAGAACTGGAATGATCATTTTTAACCAGCTGTTACTCTGTCCTTAAGACTGGGCACAGGGCATTCATGTCAGTCCATTACTGGTGCATCTTTCCCTGGCCCAGCTGTCTGCACCCAGGTCCTTGTCCTTGTCCTTGTTTAATTGCCTCAAACCCACTTCCCTTGAGGACAATAAATGCTTCTCTTTGTACTTACATTAATGTTAGCATGACATTGTTAAAATTGTGCATTCCACATCCAAGATGCCTTTCAGGAAGTACGGCCAAATTGCCTACTGAAGTCTGACCAGCCCTGCCCACTACTGTCTTGCCCTGATAATGTGAAAACCTTTAATTGTGGCTGGTGTGACCTGGCACCTGTGACCCCATCATTCCTCCTAGCTTGGTAATACCCATAGGGGCCGCTCTGGTACCATCAGAGTGTGCTACCCAGACTCCAAAAGCCGTTTGCGGGTGGATCTCCATCACCACCATTTTTTCCATCCACTAAAATGACTAGCTGGATTTCATGAAGATCATGAGCCTGATGTTTTTGTGCCTGCCTGTCACCCAGCAGTGCTGTTCCAAGGTGGGAGGATGACTGAGCTGAAAGTAAGGGGGCAGTCATACAGGTGGTGGGCAGCCCCAGCAGGGATGCCCAGGCAGAGGCTGCTCCACACTGCTGTACCTCATCCACATTTTGTCTCTCCTTTGAGTGACTTCCACATTCCAAGCTGGGTTGCTGTTGGCCCATACACTTTGCTCTGTTTAATGTTTTTCTTCTTGCCAGCACACACAGCTTGGGCAAAACACTTGAACATTTTGTCTCTAAGTATTTACTTTCTCATAAGCAGCCAGCCTGGCACCCAGTCAGATTCCCAAAATAATCCAGTTAGGATTTAAGTAAATTGCCTTCAGGTGTTGCCCAGCTGCTTCATTGTGAGGAAGTCTTGAACTCTACACCAGGCCCTTAAAGCCAAGGAGAGACAGTGCAAGACTGACTTTTTTGCAAGCCTCATGCTCTGCCCCTGCTCTGGGTCTGGGACAGAGCTGCCTAATTCTCCTCTTCCAACTGCCTGCTGCTGCTGCCTTTTTTCCACTTGCACTCTGAGATCATCTCTAGCATATACTGTCAGATATTTTGCCATCTTCCCCCACCGCAGACAATGGAGGAGGAAAATGAAGCAATTCACAGTGATTCCCTCCAGAAGTCACCCTAAGCAGAGGAAAGGGGTACAGGCACAGGGGCCTACAAGACAAACCTGGGAAGTCCTGTCCTGATCCAAACTAAGGGGCCTGAGAAGAATGGGGGTTTCATTCCCTGAGCAAAGGTCAGGCAACCAGACTTGACGTGGCTGACCCTGGACAGTTTGGCCCCAGATCTGTGCTTGCTGTAACACACTCTAGGGGTACAGCTGTAATGGTGCTATGGACTGGCACAGCCTTTAATCTACCTGGGCTTTGGCAGGGCAGTGTCCTGACACTGGCTCAGGCTCCTGCAGCTCTACCAGCCAGACCCCTTCTTGGGCTTCAGCTGGCTTAGCCAAGTCCCATTCCACCAGGACTGGCAATGCAAATTAAACTCAGGTTAAAGGAGAGCTGTAAGATACTGCAAAGCTGCATTCAGCTACAGCTGAGCTGCAAACCTGCTCCTGCTGATGCTCATGGTAGGAAGTCGGGCCACAGGAATAGTTCTGAGAGGTCAGTCTCCAAACTCAGTGTTTAAAAAGAACTTTTCTACATTAAATTTTACACATGCCTGCATGCTATTGAAATAATGTCAACCAGCTGTGTTTCTACATGCAAATAATGGATATATGTTTTCTCTGCCTGTGCACATACATGCCTGCAGTCACACACACAGACTGGGTGAAGGGCATTAGATTAAGCTGACTGCAATAAATGTAAGAAGCCGATTCGATAATGACCCCAAATACGGATTCAAATGTTCCTTCTTCTGCTGCTAATTGATCTAATGGATTTCATATTTGTAACCAGGCAGTGGTTTGTATTGTGAGTTTCTTTTTGTTTGCTGCTTTAGAAAAAGAGTTGCTAGAACACAACCCATACCATATTTGCAGCTGTAATTGCCATGCTACGCCCCTCAGCCCCAAAGCAATCACCAGTAGTGGATTACTAATAGTTTGGAGCAGTTGCACTGTAATTTATGATGGCAAACATTGGGGCAGAAATCCTCAGTCACTATGCACACAAATACAATGATACATATGCATATTAATCTATTTTAAGAGCAACATGATATTCTAGATCCTCAGTCAAGTGCACAGTGCTGTCAGAAGGAAAGCATCGTTTGCTTTTATTCAGGTGGGGGAAAACTGAGACAACAGATCAGCATCTGAAATGGGAGTAGATCTGCCATGTCACTGTTGCATGAAGCTGCTGTGGGGTCTGCACCCTCTTTGGAGGCACATCCTTGCCTTCCTTGGCAATGCAGCAATTCATCTCTGTCCACCCACAGTCTCCCGCCCTGCACTTCACTGTCCCTGACATTTGTATTCCTTGTTTTCTTCTCCCCTTGGTCCCACCCCAGTTTCAGTGACTCTGCAACACTTCCCACTTGAGGGAGAAATTTGATTGAATCTCTCCCTTTTTTGAGTTTCCAAGGCACAGCAGGAAAGCTAATGACACAGCTGCCTGTGCCACAGTAGCTCTGGCCATTTCAATAAAAAATAAAAAAAGGAAAAAAAAATGAAGAATTGTATGCTCTACAGTTCTCAAACTGGCACCTCTCAGGAGTGTTAAATGGTCTTAATAAGTAAATAAAATGCAGGCTACTTACCAGAGAAATCAAAATTTGCAGCTGTCCCTGTCTCCTGAGGAAAAAGATATAATTAGGAAGGTTTGAGGGTTTTTTTTTCATTAAAAAACCCACTTAATTTGGAACCACTCTGGTCTGCTGAGTAATCCTGTGTCTAGGTGGACTTCAAACTACATTTTCTGTACTGGATAGAAGAAAATTTCAGAAGGAGCCTCCCTGGTTTATTGGATGGGTGTGTATTGGGACAGGTTTAAAAACATTTTAGTGTAGCTGATGGACCATGACCTTTTAGTATCAGTTAAATCCAGATTTATTTTTTTAAGAGGTATGCTATTGAAAGGCACTGGCAGCCAAGTTAGAGAAGTCTGCCACAGTATTTCAGAGGACCAGTCCAAGGTATTCTGTTGTTCACGCCAAGAAAATAAAACCTTTGGTTTTGTGTGCATTTCTGGACACCACTGTGCTCTCAGCGCAGGCAAATTATCTCCAAAAGGTGCTATTTCACAGAGAAAACTATGTTTTAAACACTTTTCTGCATTAAGATACTGAAACAAAAAAAGGATGGATTTACATGTGTTGTACATATAAGATGAGAGATCAGGCATGTACTCAAATATTGTTTTAATTATTTTTCACTTGCAGTCCTCCATATGTTTGCACTGCAGTCAGTGAGCAATAGAAGAGCTCTCCTGTGGTTAATTTTACACCTGTAAAGTCCCCTGGATACAAACCACGATTGTATGGCCAAGTGCATAAAGTATTCTGCTTATCTGGCCAATGAATTCATATGCTCCAGGGGGTTGGAGAAGATGGGAAGAATACGAGGAATTTATTATTTTCAGTCTTTAGCAGATTTTCATTACTTTTACCCTTTCTGTCTCCAACACCTGAGGAAATAAATCCCCACAGCTTCAGGTTTTCAATGCAAACATGGGAAGAAATCACCACACTATCTGTGCTCCTTGCAAGCAACAGGGGAGGAGGAGGGCTCGCTCCATGGGCTCCCCCATGTCCCACACCCCATGGTGAGTGTGAGTGATGCTGCAGCAGAGCCTGCTCCCAGCACAGCCTGGCCGAGGGACCACGGGGACACATTTTTGTTCAGCCCTGCCCCATCCCTTCATACTGCTCCTAATGATCTGCCAATTCTCATCATCACTACAAAAGCTGTGGAGACACTTGCATTTTTTCCCTACTGGCGCACTGGCTGGAGACTCACGGGCTTCCAAGCAGAGCCTTGTAAAAGGCTTCAGAGTGACCTTGTGCCAGGCACAGAGCCTGTGCTTTGCTCCCCCTCCACAGCAAAGCCTGGCTCCTGCTCATCACCCATGAGAACTGGCTGTTCCATGTGGCCCTCACCTCCTACCACACACTCACACCTCTGCTGCAGTCACCGCACGTTACTGTAATCGAAATTAATAGAAATAATTAGTGCTTCACAACCATGCAGAATTAATAAGGCTGGGAGTGTGACACTAATATATCAATAGCAGAGTTTACAGTACATCGTTGGTATTCTTTGGGAGCCGTGATCTATATTCAGATATAAAGGATCTTCAACGTTCCTTTGCAAATAAAAGTAAATGTTAATTAAAGCACTTTTCTTCAAAAGGCCTGTTTTAAAATGACATACAATTCAAATATTTGTTTTATGACACACACAGATAGGAGGGCTCACAGTCTCACAGGAAACACTGTATGAATGTAGGAAGGAAAAAGGAAAAAAAACCTGTAAGGAGATTAATTCCCTTCTACAGCACATCAGAATAAAGACTGGTGGTGATGGGCTGAAGTGAGAAGGGTACCTATTACATGTTTGAAATGTTTTTAACTGCAGAAAAGGTTGGGATCAATTTTTCCTTTTAGTGAAAAGGATGGGTAGCATTACAAAAATGAAATGTAGTCTAACATTTGCATTGTTTTCAAAATAGAGGCCTGGAGGTATTTTATTTTCATAATTTTTTCACTCCTTAAGAAAGCTCTCTTACATATTTTATTTGAGGCTATATCTTTCTACACAGTCCTTTGCAGTACATTTTCAGTTACATTCACAAGGCACTTCAGAAGATGAAATCACATACAAAAAGCAATGCCTTTTCCAGACATTAAAAACATTGCTCTTTTTTTTGCACTGAAAAATTCTTTTTTTTTGTGCAGTTTTTCCAGTTAGAAGGCCTACTAAAGCACAATTAAAATACATGGTCTCAGTGTAATATCCCAAGACATTCCAGTCACCAACAAATGTTCTTGCTTTTATTTAAAAAAAACCCCAAACCCAAACACTAAAACCCAAACTCAGAGTCTCCGGGGAGTCAGACTCTGCTATTGTTCTTCCATTTCTGATGCAAGTCAGAAGATACCAGACAATACAGATTACTGAGTCACCACTTGCTAAACTGTATTTTCTTTAACAACAGCTCTCCCAGATGACCCTTCCAAGTTAGCAGAAAGAATATAAGAACAAAGAAGTGGTCGGTGTTCAAAAAACCAAGTGCTTTTATGTAGCCAGGTATTCTGCGGAGCTGGGAAAGAAGGGAATCAGATGGACATTTCAGTGGGGAACAGCTCCAGCTGGGGCTGATTTGGATGGGTTCATTCTGTGACAAACTGGGGACAAAAGGGTCGCTCAGGGCTATGGGGTGTAGGCAGAAAAGGGGGAGTCAGAGCGAGGAGGCACTAGATAAAGAAAATATCTATGTTCTAGCATATAGGATACTTAATCCTAACATAAGGGTAAGCAGGGCTTCAGCAGTTACAGGCACATTGGACTAGGAAATTGATTCAGGACAAGGGGTTCAGCAGCAAGTCTGCTTCTTTCAGCACTTTTTCTTTAAATATCCTAGAATTCATCAAACAGAAGATAGATTACACTTTATAATATAAGCCTCCTGAGGGGATGCTGCTAAAAGGCTGTCAGCAGAAAGAAAAAAAAGTGTTCAAAGTGTGCATGTAGGGTTAGGGACTCCACATTTCAACTCATCTGCAGCTGGAAATGAGATGCATTTGCATTTGTTCCCCTGGCTGAAGACATAATATTCATTACAAAAGCTATTTCAAAATGGTTATAGCTTAATCTGGTTTTATTCACACATAATCCATATAAAATTTGAAATTATACATAAAATATATCTATATATCCATTCAAAATTTTTATATATATACATTTCAAACAATTTTGCCTATGTCCGCTAGGAACTGCAGAGAGAATACTCTCAGTTTCAATTGTGTTTGTATCAGACCCTCAAATAAAGACCAGAATTTAGTTAATTACTGTAGTGCTGATGGGTTTTCTGCTCAGAAACCGTTTTGCGCAAAGCATTGTGTATAGAAACAGAAATAAAATGAGCCCTGGCCCAGAAAGCTTACTTGTCATGGTTTCAGCATCCCTCTACCCTGCAAAAGAGTGGCTTTTGTTAATGATCACTGTCATTTTCCTGACATTTAATTGAATAGGCTTTTTTTGAGAAATTAAGACAGAGAGTAGAAACCATGTTCTTAGGTCCCTCTGTCACAGGGATCTAAGAACATGGTCACTGTTGGGGTCTCCTCTCCCCGCCGTGTAGCCCTGGCAGAGGGGCCCTGAGGGCACAGGCACGGGGTTTCCCTGCCCCTGCTCAGCCTCGTTCCCATGGGTTGGTTTGTGTTCCCTGCGCGGGCAGAAGGACCCTCGGGTGCCGTGACTGGAACAGTTCCTGGGCAGAGCTCCGGCCATGCGGCTGGAGAAATAAACATCTCTGAAACAGCTAGCAAGAATCTGTCTGTCCATATATATTTCCTTTCCACGGGACTCCTGGTTTGGTATATGCATGTTGCAGTATCCGCACTGTAGCAAGTGGTGGAGAATTGTGAGCAGAATGATCCCCGATCCCTAAGCGACTGATTTGTGTGAGTAAACCCTGGAAACTTTGGATTCCTCTTCTTGGTTTTGTTTTGCTATTCCATATCTAAACTATGGAGGAACCGTGGGAAGACTCTTGGCTTTCAGAGACGCATATGGACATTTATCTTAAACTTGAAAAGATT
This sequence comes from Coloeus monedula, assembly GCF_965178545.1. Classification (NCBI taxonomy): domain Eukaryota; kingdom Metazoa; phylum Chordata; class Aves; order Passeriformes; family Corvidae; genus Coloeus; species Coloeus monedula. Next base: position 103,698,344 of record NC_138783.1, on the reverse strand, counting down.
CTTGAACAACGATTTGTAAATTTTAGCTTGATTCAAGCTCAAAAAGAACCGAAACACTTCCTGGCATGGTTGTTTAAGAACTTTTTCTGTGTTCCTTGGGATTTAATTCTTACCAAGAACTTTTGGAAGACCGTTTGGACACAGTTAAAATTTGAGTCAAAATATATGCCGATGGAAGAATATTTTTGTGAATATTATTTAATTACCGAGACTGTTGAGCAATGTCAGCTGTGTCCTGGCGAAGGGAAGCCTGGCACAGGGACCGTGTGGCCCAGGCCACGTGCACCGAGCGCTCTGCGAGCAGCAGCGAGGCAGTTCCCGCGTGCGGGCGAAGCCACGCGAGCTGCAGTGTCGGTGGCGGAGCGAGGCGCGGCGGGAGCGGCGGGACCCGGCGGTGCCCGCCCGGCCCAGCACAGCGCGTGGTGGAGCGAGCCCCGGGAACGCCCGGCCGAGAGGGGCGGCGTGCGGGCAGCGGCTGGCGGCGATGGCGGTGGAACGGAGCCATGCCCAGCTGAAAGGCGCGCTGGAGCAGGGCACGGGGGAGTCGTCGCTCGGGGGCCCGGCTGAGACGTGGGTGCAGCGCCTGGCAGCGGCAGCGAAGCTGAGAGCAGAAGTGGCGACGCACGGAGAACTGAGCGGCGCAGCCCAGCCCGGCCCCGAACGCGACCCCGGGAAGAGCGCGCAGGCACCAGCAGCTCCAACAATTCCAACACGGGAGCGACCGAAAGAGAGAGCAAAGACGCAGCGAGACAGAAAATAGCAGCCACTCGGAAAAAGGAAAAAATCATAGTAACTAAGATCTTAGGGATAGTAAAATGGTATAATGTTAAGCAAAATTATGGTTTTATAACAAGGTGTGACAGCCAGCAAGACATATTCGTGCATAGAACTGCTATTAAAAAGAATAACCCTGAAAAATGCATCCCAAGCTTGGGAGATGGAGAGGTGGTGGAATTCAAAATTATACAAGGTAGAAAAGGGTTACAAGCATCAGAGGTCACTGGGCCTGATGGTGTTCCTGTAAAAGGCAGTATATATGCAAAAAATCGTAGTCATGTTAGACAATATCTCCATTGTAAGCCCTCCCTACAGTCTCCCTTTCCTAATCCCACCTTTCCCTTTTACTACCCCCAGTTTATTCCCAATCCGTTTTTTCATCCGTGGTTTCCCTCAAAAAACCATACCTTTGCCAATTGTTTCCCCAAAAATCCCTTTCCAATGCCGAGTGGGGGATGAAAAGGGGAAGAAATTAAACCCTCTCCTGCCTCAGTTTCCCCACAAAGCATGCTCAGAGAGTTCTGTCTCCCTTCTGTCAGCCCTAAGATGTTCCACAGAATCTGTTTGGACATTTAAAGACTCAGAAGGGTGGCTTGTTTTGTTTTGAAACTGTTCTTGTTATGTTTATCCAGTTGTTTTCATTCTCCTTTTATTAAAATAAAACGGGTGAGGTGTTGGGGTCCCTCCCCTGCCGTGCAGCCCTGGCAGAGGGGCCCTGAGGGCACAGACACGGGGTTTCCCTGCCCCTGCTCAGCCTCGTTCCCATGGGTTGGTTTGTGTTCCCTGCGCGGGCAGAAGGACCCTCGGTCCGTGACTGGAACAGTTCCTGGGCAGAGCCCCGGCCATGCAGCTGGAGAAATAAACATCTCTGAAACAGCTATCAGGAATCTGTGTGTCCATATATATTTCCTTTCCACGGGACTCCTGGTTTGATATATGCATGTTGCAGTATCCGCACTGTAGCAGGTCACAATAGCAACCAGTGAATCCCAACTGCTTTGTAAAATGTAGAAATATAATCTTCAGTACTTTGGATTATGGAGATGTTTCTACTGCCTGTCTCGGCGCTTTGGCGAGAGATTTGTGACAGCCTCAGGCATTGTCACTCCTCTTGGTCTTTCTTCCTACTTCACAGAAGTCAGAAGAGTATTTGGGCAGGCAACTCAGCCACTGCTGTTCAGAGTCCAGGGTCCTTGTGCTGAACTACCAGCTGGGGTGTGTTACTTACTCATTTAGGATGAGGACAGACACCCCCAGGAGGAGGGAAGAGCTAAATTTGTCAAGCTTTTCTGAGTGACCACAACACCTATTTCCTACATTCGTTCCTTGTGATCATTTGGTGAGTTATTACAATTTAAAAAAAATTATTTGCATGATGTTTGGACTGTGCTTCCATACGTTAATCCTTCCTACCTTGAGGAATCATAAATAAGATGGAAGTCACACACCCAGATGCTTGCAGAACTGGGCCATAGGCTCAAGTGTAATAAACCCAAAGCCAAGCAAAAGTTTGACTAGATTTGCTTCCAGACTATGCAAGACTAAGTTATACCCAGAGTTTCTGAGAAAATACTTTCTTAGGACAAGTGCATATTTAAAATGAAATTCAGAAAAGCCACAAAAGTAGAAAAAAAAAAATCAATGCTTGGGATGTGGTAGTTGTTTTTTTTCCCTTTTATAAAGAGTATGCCATCTTTGTTGTCTTGTCATAGTAAAGATATCTTTTACTGTTTTTACAGTTGCAAGAGACAAAAAGAAATCACATTCAAAACCAAGTTCTCCATGGAAAACCACCTCACTGGCTACATGGAGGAGAGTAAAGATTTTTACAAATATTTGGTTTTGTTTATCTCTGCTACCAATGAACACTGAAAGCGTTGCTCTGTAAAACTACGTTCTTAAAAAGAAAAAAAGAAAGAGGTGGACAAAATATGCTCAACCAGCACCTCCATGAGACTACACAGCAGAAAAATATTCCTCACTTATAATCCAAATACATTCAAGGATGGAAAAAATGCTTTATGGAAAACTTACTGGAATTTAAGATTTCTGCAATGTGTGGAAAACAAGAATATTTTAATAGATTGCTGCTTTCAGTGGCTGAATTTATTTCCAAGGTCATAACCATAAAGTAGAAAACTAATTCTTCCTTCAGAGCAGTGGCAAAAGGGGAACAGAAAACAGGACACTGAAGTGTTATCTTTGGCCTCTTGGATGAAGTGGCAGGAAGCTTTGAGGTTTTTGTTGTTGTTTTGTGGCACCTGTTTTTTTGGGTTTTTTGGTTAGTTTTTTTTTAAGGTTTCTTTGAAAAAAAAACCCTGTATTTTTCTCACTTTTTTTAGTTTAGTGGCAGTGAATCATCTGCAAAAAACATTTAAACAAAACCAATCATGTCAGTAATGCATTACTATTAATTTCTTCAGTGTTTCCATCCTTCTTTGACAATTGGGGAAAAATATGTGCCTACCTACTTCATTTTCATGTCCCAAGCACCTGACTGCTCTGTTCACTCCTTTCCTATAGGCATTAAAACAAGCATGGCAGTATGCAAGTGAGGAATGTAAAATATGATTCTATTCTCTGCCCCCACCCTCCTCAGTGTCAACTTAAAAAGCTTTCCCTTTCCTGCTGAAATTTCCTGCCAGTGGAACTGGTAAGGAAAGGAACTATCTTGTGGATCAGAAACTTAAGCCCTTTCAGAACATTTGTTGCCAAATCTGAGTGAAGATTCATGCTCTGGGCAACGAGAACAAAAGTAGGATGCAATACAAAAACTGCTCTCAAAATCCAGCTTACTTAGACCCATTCCTTGCAGACACCTAAACAATCATTTGCAAATCTAAGGAGATTTGGGCTGGTTTGTTATTCTGCCACGGAACATTTCCCGCCTCTAACGAGGCACCCAGACATTTTTAAATGTCTTCTGGCCTTCAATATTATTACACCACCCTCTGAAACCTGACAGTACAGGCAGAAAGATGTCCTTCTGGACTACCTGCAGTTGCTTCACCGAGTTTGGGAATTTCCCAAGCCTCTGGCTGCCTTCTCATAGCTCTGAAGTTCTCTTCCTCGATGGTGTGCTGGCTTTGGCTGGGGCAGAGTTAATTCTCTTCACAATAGCTAGTATGGGTTTTGGGTTTGTGCTGGAAACAGGGCTGACAATGCAGATGCATTTTCCCTATTGCTGAGCAGTATTTGCACAGTCACGGCCTTTTCTGCTCCTCACCCCAACCCAGCAGTGAGAGTGCTGGGGGTGCACAAGGGGTTGGGAGAGGACACAACCAGGGCAGCTGACCCCAGCTGACCACAGGAATATCCCACACCACGTGACATCATGCCCAGCCTAGAGAGCTTGGGGAGAGGAAGGAAGGAGAGGATATTCAGAGACACAGCGTTTGTCTTCCCAAGGCACCCTTACATGTGATGGATCCCAGCTTTCCTGAGGGTGGCTGACCACCTGCCTGCCTGTGGGATGTGGTGAATGAATTCCTTGTTTTGTTTGACCTATTAAACTGTATTTATCTCAATCCATAAGTTTTCTCACTTCTACCCTTCAGACTCCCCTCCCTCATCTCACTGGGGTGAGTGAACTGCATGGGGCTTAGTTGCCAGCTGGGGTTAAACCAAGGCAATGGGCCTACAAAGCAGATGCCACCTTTGGAAAGTTCACAATAGCAGATTAAATGCCAAAGAATTTGCTAAGGCTGTGAGAAAAGAGGATGCTGAACCTGGTGTTCCATCACTTCCACATTTTATTACTTATACAAAACTGTATGTGAACAGTTGCCCCATGTGTTAAAGATTTACAGATGATATTAAAAGCAACTAAAAAAAGAATAACATCTCACTGAAAAAACAATCCCAACTCAAATTAGATCATTTTTAAATGGGAAGATTTAGCTTAAAAGGATAAAGCACAGGTAGAAGTGAAACTTCAAATTTCCAGTGAGAGCACCAATCAAATTCTCAGAATGGCATGACTGTGTAGAATATTCAGTGTTTCAGTCAGGGAGGTTTTCGGTTTCTCAGAAAAACTCTTGGGTCTCAGTAGGTGGTGCTATAACCCTTCAAGCCACCCCGATGGACAGACTTGCTTCCAGTACTGAAGCCAATTTCATGGAGTAGTACAATCAATGTCACTTTACCACTTAAGGTTGAAAGCTGGAGGCGGAATACTAAAAAAAAAAAAAAAAAAACCTATGCTGAAGTTGTAAGCTAAACACTTACATAAGCCTGTAGTTCAGGTGACATTTAGAGTTCTCACGTCAGGCACAGGTATCATCATACCATACACCGAATAAAAGAAAATGGTACTTATACAAGAGACCTACAAAATTATCACACTGCCATACCTATACAAAAATACAAATAAAGAACTGCATAAATATTGAGCTCTTCCTACAGCCTATTCTAAAATCCTATGACTATCTGAATAAACCCTTGAAGAAAATAGCAAGTACCGATATTGTCCTAAGGAACGAGTTCTGATTATAAAAAAGCTGAACACAGCTGTAAGATGGGTTGTTTACAGCCACGCTGTGGAACCGGCAGAACTTCTGATCAGAGCCTGAAGGCTGCACCAAGATCCCCCAGGTGCCCTGAGCAGCCTGGCCCTGGCCCTCTTGGCCACCCCTGTGCCTGGGTCCAGGACCTTACCCCCTGCAGGGCTGTGCTGCAGGCTGGCCCTGCCAGCCCCATCCCCTGGACCCCCTTACTGGGCAGGGGAAGCGCGTCCCACGCACAGCCACATCCCCAGTCCTGCTTGGCGCTGGCTCCTGGGTGACACTCACACCCACGGTGCTGCTGAGCGATTCTGGGCCTGACTCTCCCCCCCATCCCCTGTGGCCCTTGCAGTGGCCACTGCTGGGCAGTGACCAGCACTAGAGCACCGTGCTGGCAAGGGCACATGCTGCCTGTGCTGCGGGTGCCCGGCCCTGGCTGCTCAAGCTGCTCCCTGACGCAAAGTGCAGCAAACAACTGTTCACTCCTTAGGTCACATCCAGGGATCCACAGAACCTGGCAGTGAATCCCGAGTGCTTCCCGTCAGCCCTGTTTTATTCCTTGGATAAGGACTAACACAGAAATGTATGCCACTGCATGAACAAGGCCTCATCTCCTAATTCATCAGTTTAAAGGACTTTCTTAAAAATTTTACTCAACTCCTGCCCTTTTGTGGAAAGCTCTGTTTTGGGTAACTCACACACAGCTGTAACTGACAAGTCAAGTCCAGAAGAGTTTGCTTTGGTTTACAGTGAAGGCAGTCTAAATTTGGAAATCATCTCACCTCAACTAGATGATCTCTCAAAGCCCTGGTTCTTCAAAGGACATCAGAAAAATCTTTTCAGATGAGAACTGTACTTGAACTGTAGATCCGTGACGCAAGAAATACTTAAGACACATATGTAGTCAAAGAGCTATATGCTAGTTTTAATTTTAAAATACTTTATTCCTAACAGCAAAATACTTTAATTTTACTTTATAAAAGTTAGCAAAATTTGATACATTCGAAACAGAAACAAGGAAACTATTTCTACTTCAATTAATTCAATTTTCTTTTCAATATGGAAGCTATAGGTATGCACCACACTTAACAGATTTCAGTGCCAGACATGTCATTCAATAAATATATCCTTCTACCATTAAAATCTGTGAAGGGCAGTGAAAAAAATTCATAAAACTACTGAAAAAATATAAGCATTTTTGGCTTTTTCTGAGGCTGGAACTAGTAATACCTATACACAACAAAGTTCTTGCCTTTTACAATAAGGACTGTTTAGAACAGTAACAGAAGAATTTGTTAATAGTACACCAGAACAACCAAATTTGCAGTACATTTCTAGTAAGAAAAGAAAAACAGAAATTCAGTCTAATTCTTGAATCCTACAGAGGACTTCTGCAAAGAGGTGGCAGAAGGAACTTAAATTACCAACTAATTTTATATTTGATAAGGCCATTGCATATCCTAACTTGCAATTAAAAAGCTGATCCTATACTCCATATAATACAGACTGTTATGAACAGCAGGTGAAGTGAGAATAAGTTCAGTTTTATCCTATTGCTAACAAATAAACCATAAAACCTTTGCCTAGGAGAGGACAGATTTAGTTCAATCTAATTCTGCTATGTACAGGCATTATTTTGGAAGGCCCAGTTTCCACAACTTTCACAGGTAAAATCCACTTCCTATGCCAGTCTTCCAAGAAGCTTCCTTCTGTGAAGAAGTTGGATGTCTGAGACTGCACTCAGACCCAACACAAGTGGCAAGGCAAGTTCACACACCAGTCAGCCAGTACAGATACTGGGAGGACCGTGTGACTGATGCAGAAAGGCTTATACCAACCGTATGGAGTCTAACAAGGGCAAGTGCTGGATTCTGCACCAGGGCAACCCTGGCTCTGTGCATAGACTGGGCAACGAGAGGCTGGAGAGCAGCTATGCAAAGGGACCTGGGGGTCCTGGTCAATGGCAAGTTGAACATGAGTCAGCAGTGCCCTGGCAGCCAGGAGGGTCAGCTGTGTCCTGAGGAACAACAGGCACAGCATCACCAGCCCAGCCAGGGAGGGGATTGTCCTGCTCTGCTCTGCACTGGGGCAGCCTCACCGAGTGCTGGGCGCAGTTTTGGGTCACTTGGTTTGTTCAGCCTGGAGGAGACTGAGGGGAGGCCTCATTGTGGTCTTCAACACCCTGATGAGGGGAAGTGGAGGGGCAGGCACTGATCTCTTCACTCTTGTGACCAGTGTCAGGACCCAAGGGAATGGCATGAAGCTGAGTCAGGGGAGGTTTAGGTTGGATATCAGGAAAAAGTTCTTCACCCAGAGGGCGGTTGGGCACTGGAACAGACTCCCCAGGGAAGTGATCACAGCACTAAGGCTGACAAGAGTTCAAGAAGCATTTGGACAATGCTTTCAGGCACATGGTATCATTTTTGGGGATGGTCCTGTACACAGTCAGGAGCTGGACTTGATGATCCTGCTATGTCCCTTGCAACTCAGCATATTTTACGATTCTATGATTACTTCCTCTTTTGAAAACAAATGAACAAAAAAATCCCAAAGAACCTACCCAACAAAAAACCCCATTAACTTCTGTACGGGTACTACTGTTGAATTTTAACTTCCAAATGAAACTGAGCAAGAAGTGAAATTGAATATAGATGGTAATTAATTTTTATTTATTTTTAAGAGTTCAACATCCAAGTGATTTTGAAAATTAGTTTGTTAAAATTAGCTTGTTTGGTTTGTTCTTTTTTTTAAAATATATAACTTAGTGCACTAATAAATCTGAGTCTTATGTGGACAGAAAGGAAAGGCAAAGGCATGAACATTTATTATTGACAGAGAGGTGCTTTTCTGGACCTCATACGCACCTACAACAAGGGATTTGCTGAAAATGTGAAGCCTCAGCTGCAATAACCACAAAATGGTGGAGTCCAGGATCCTGAAAAAGTATTTTCCTTAATTTTCATTAAGAAAAAACAGAACCAACCATTGGATTGTTTGTTTTGGATGGTTTTTTTGTCCTTTTTATGGAGCTAAATCAGAGCAAAGCAGTATTACCAGCTGTACTTACACTGTTGTGTCTGCCTCTTATCCTACAAAAAAGACTGCTATAGCAGGCAAAAATGTGAGAGATCATAGGTTGGAAAAGACCTCCAAGATCATCAAGTCCAGATACAACAAGTTAACAAAATGCAATTTAAAAGATTTTTTTCCTCTCTGATATTTTTGCTGAAGATATCCAATTGTCAAAGCAAATTTAATTCCTCACACATAATGAGATAATTTATCTGGCTGTGATTCATCCTCCAAGGAGGACCACTCTTTCCTCTCCTCTTTTCCATCTGCTTCTGCTGAACTGATGCACAGTGCATCTTTTCTAATCAGATTAATCTTTCAGATTCAATGAATCATGAGAGTAAGATGCTTTTAGGAGAGAGCACATTGCAAATGCTATAGGGAACAGTGAAAATCATTTCCGAGGAGCACAAACGCTACTTATGCGAAGAGTTAGGGCTCCCAAGTCTTCTGCTAACTTTGGTCTCATGAAGTGATATTATTTAGTGCTGCTGACAACTCAGTTGAACAGGACAGCTTGATGTTACAGGCTTCTACACGGAATTAATAAAAACCTGCTAAATTAAGATTTGAGACAGCTGTTAGAGAGCTTCAACTCGTGAGATGAGAGTGTTGCTTTCCACTGGCTTTACGGATGTGGGATTTTTTGGGGGACTCTGCCCTCAAGGGCGGCACTGCCAGGGCCCTCTGCCGGATTCCAGACGTAGCCTTTTTAAGCTCGTGTCTGAGACTGCGGATTGTGCTGTTTATGGCAGCCACGCATGCCTTCCAATCAAATCCACTTTCATTTAGATCAAAGGATGGAAAATTCTCTTGAAGAAAGTCTAAAAATAAACAAATATGTAATAGTGAGCTATCAATTATTTATGCAAGCTATATACTCTTTCTGGATCTAATTAAACTAGAACAAGTGCATGCTACCAAACCAGGACAGCTAGGCATATTACAAGCCTTGAAAAGCAAAGCAGGGCAGATACTGTTTTCCCTCTTTCTGTTAGATTTGAAAATGAGTAAAAAAACGTCTAAGCATAAGAACAAAATATGAAAAGAAAACATGGCCATGTATGTGGTCTTGATCCTTGAAGTGCTGAATAACTTCAGCTTCTACTGTGGTCAGCTAGCGAAGAAAAAACCTGGGCCTCCATTTCAGAATGACCAGTATTAAGCAGGACCAAGCACTCCTTGAGCACTCTGACAACTATATTCACTAAAATTAAACACAGCAATTCAGCATAACACAGGTGTAAAGGAAACACAGGGACAGAAAAACTGCGAGAGCTCATTGCTTACCGTACTGCAAATAAGATCAGTAAACAAATACTTGAGTTTGGTAGCAATGACATGAAAAGGGTAGGACTATGGCACCTTTCACCCCTTCCATGAGTAAAATGAGTAGTTTAAAATGAGTAGCTTAAAACCAAAATTAAAATCGGTTTTTAAAGTTATTGAGGAGTGATTGTCCTTCTGAGCTGAGCTGAATTACATATTTTCTCTAAGCAAACCTCTAGAAGACTTAAATAAACACTAAAAAGGAATTCTCATCTGTAATTTCAAATCAAAAGCAATATTGCTTCTCCTTCTCTGATTAACATCTAGATTTGCCTTCACAGTAGAAAGGTATAGCTAGTAGACATTGTGTCAGCTTTGTTCTTCCATATAACAGCAAAAATCTGAGTATCATTGTTTACAGTTAGTATTTTAACTTGTAGTTAAAAACCTAGAAACCCATTTTGCCAGAAAAACTTTCGTCTGAAGGAAGAAAATAACTTGAAATAAAAACTTGTGCTCTTGCAGTTCACTCTGCTCCAGGAGGAGAGGTAAAGGGGAGAGTAAGTGTGCCTCATGATGCTCCTGGTATAAACTATGCTGAGAAAGGATACACAAGCTGTTGGCTGAAACAGCAGCAGGCTCTTTTTACTTCCATCCCCAACAGTAAATTCAAGAATACTTGGCCTCAGAGGAACAGCACAGAACTGGAATTCCTAGAAGGTCTACAGAGCCTCTGAGCATGGTCCACAAAATGGCTTTTAAAATTACGTTTTTTCTCTCACCAAAACTGACCAGTCTTTGGGACTATAGTAAGGCTATACTTAGGGACCCTTCCTGCTCTGCAGGGTAACATTCAGGGAGCTGGTGCTGCCATCCAGTCAGGCTGTGTTCAACGAAACAGGGCCAGAGACTATCCTCTGGCCCCAGAGCCAAGTGACACGGCCTGGCTGCAACCACAACACACAGGATTTGTCTCTCATCTGCTCTGTGGCCTACATGGTGTTCCTGCAGCCCTAAGACACACTTAACAGATCTTCTGAATGCTTCTTAAGCTCAAAATGTCAAGAAAGAAAATACATCTACATGCCTATATAGACATTTGAGTGGCAAAGTTCCCCAGGCTAATGGTTGCCATACTGGGAATGGTTTCTGGCATGCTCTGTCCCTCAGGCTATGCCCAGACATTACCCCAGAGGGTGTGAGCCACAGCTCCATTTTATTTAGCATGAATGCTGTACCCTCAGAGGCAGTCCTTCTTCCCCAGTTCTCTCCCCCATCCCAGTGGGTGGGGCGGAGGAACAGGACACAGAGGAAGAAGGTGAGCAAGCAGCTGTGTGGTGTTTAGCTACCTGATGGGTTAAACCACAACAGTTGCTAAATTCCACTTCATAAGCTCTCCTTGCTTCCAATCTCTACATGTGGCTTTTTTGCTCCAGAGCTCAGTTATGAATTCCCTGGTTAGCCCAACTTGTCTCCCCATAACTCTCTCAGTTCTCCTAAGCATAAAGATGGACTCTCATGTGCTCGCAGAAGGCTGTCCTTAAAGATCTGCCAACTTCCATGAGCTTCTCTCCTATTCAGAGCTGTCTCTCACAAGCTCCCATCTGAGACTTTCCCAAATATGTCAAAGTCTGCTCTCCCAAGATATAGAGCCTATATATACTCAGACCATTCTAACTCTACTCAGGACCTCGGGGCCCACAATTTCATAATCTCTACAGGCAATGCCACCACCAATTATCACACAACAACCCTTTTTGTGAAGGGAGCCATAACCTGCTGTACATGACATCTCTGCTTTGTGCTTCATCTACACAGCCCCTGTATCAAGAAATTATCTCTGATGTCCTCCAGAATCCTCAGGGATTGCTTCCATCTCCCACTGCATTGCCCTTTCAAGCCAATGTCATGGCAACTGAGTTTTCCCATACAAACCAGGTTCATGAGCTGAAGAATTTCTTGAGCTCCTAAAATATAACTTCATCTACTTCCTCCTAATTTGTTCCACTGCTTGCAAAAATGCCTGTAAGAACAGTTTCACAGACTAATTTCTGAAGCTCCATGCTTTGTTCACAGGATACAAAGTTAATACTCTTATTAGTTTCCCCACATTATGATTTAACAGAGATTTTCTTACTTACCTCTGAGAGCATTAATTTTATTGGAATCCAGTGGGCTCATGCCACGATCAAGACTACCATACACGTTGCTTTTCACCAGCACTTCTTCAGGGAACATATGACGAATTAGGAACCGAGCTGACAACTCTGGCCGCGTCTTCCCCTTAGCGACATAAATGACTGAGAAAGGCAACTGAACATTGCGCCATGGGCTCCCAAGAGGTTCTAGAGAAGATGTCATGGAGGGAAGAGAGATATTTTACTCATACAACACTGACCGTGCTTCAAAGAGGCTGTATTAAATCAAAACTAACACAAAATGTTCACCCAGAAACTGCCCTCCTTACTTGGAAAGACCAGACCAAAATCGTAACACTACGGCTAATGCTAATGTGAAACACATTGCAGACACATGGCCAAGCAGCCAGAAAACCCTGCCTGGTTTACAACCATGTAACAGTACTTCTGATCTGTCTTCAGCAGTGCAATCTGCATTATTAATGATTGCTTTCTAACTTGTTTTCATCTCATGCGAAAAGATGATGCTTTTCCAAGTATGTAAGTAAATAAAAGTTCTGCTATTTCAGTGGTGCTTAGATCCTGTAAGTGGAAACAGAAAAAGAGTGAATATTTTTTAACTACTTCCACCTGACTTCACTGCAAACATCAATAAGAAAAAATGCAAAATTTTTAGTACATAGACAGGTCTGTGGGATCTGACTAATAAATCTTGGGTGCAGGAACAGAGCTGATACAGCCCCAAAGTGATCCCAATCAAATAAATTACTTCCAAGGGCAACTAAGCTCATTTTCCTTGAGGGTCTCTAAGCATCACAAGTGCTACATGGATTTTCTTCCCAATTCATTTGCATATTGCACACTTTCCTTAAAAAAAGTGAAATTATAAAGGCTGCTTTAAGACTTTTATTGCCCTAAAGAGTCAGTTTTGCAGAAAGGTGTGCTTTTTCTTCTGAAATTGCAATACCATTCATTAGCTATTCTGAGCTAGATTGCTTGTTTAAGGCAGAATATCTACCAAATAAAAGAAAAAAGGCCAGGGCAACTGAACAGAGTAACTGAAGCTGAACTTCCCAATGTGAAGAGTGGATATGCATTATGGGTCACTGGTAAATGCAAACACAAATTCTGTTAGCCAGATATAACGTTCTTGTTCATTCTCAAAAAGACTTACTATGTATACACCAAGTGACTGCCTCAAGAGAGAAAGAGGAGTCACATAGTTCAGAAAATCCCTTTACTATACAATTATACCTACAGTAGCATCTTCTGCCTCTCACTGACCATTCAAAATGTAACAAGCAATTCCAGGAAACAGAAATTTCTTAGTTTACCCATTGGTTCCAAACACTGTTGTTTCTTGACCGAAGATATGTGGAAAGCTTCTGGAAACTTATCCAGTCCTGAATTCTGCAATGTGTCAGTTGTGGAGCCAGTCATTTTCTGAGAGTTTTGAGAATTGTCTCCACTATCTTCTTTAAAATTTAAATCTACCCAATGAGATGTATCAGGAGCATCAGTCACTTCTTCTTTTCCCTCAGCTGTCTCCTGAAACATTAAATGAGGTTAGTACATGCACTGAGAGAAGCCTACCAGTTTTCTAATTAGTGTTCCAGCTTACTTCACATTTAGCATAAATTAGATTTCAGATATTTACAATATAGTTATGCCTGAATTTCTATCATGAAAACCACAGGTGGAACAGTTAGTAAGTACTGAAAGATGTGCACAGAGCATTTTAGAAGCAGAGGTAAATGGAGTTCAAGGTGTTTTGGGAGTGATGTTTCAGTCAATATAAAACTGAAATGCATGGCTGGATATACCTGAAAAAAAAAAGCAGGTGAAAACAAGTGCTACCAGCTACTTGTTTAAGCTCTCAATCAAATTTGACACTACTTCTGGGCAATGTTTGCAGTGCTTTCCTTTTAGTATCCTATGCCTGAACGTATCTTAACTGAACTTTGGACACAGGAGCAGGAAGAGGCAGAGCAAGAGAAAGGCATATTCCAGTATTCCCAGCATGGGAATTCCCAACGCAGAGACAGAATCCAAGGAATTTCCAGTTACAGCACTTGTACCATGAGGAGGTCAAATAATTCATCTGAGAAAAAAGCACAAACTTAATACTTAATAAATGATCACCTTAGGCGAACTTGCTGAGTTTGCTTTGGTTTCAGAGCGTAAACAGCGGATCATAGCATTGACATTTGTGATACAGGTCTTCCAGTCTTTTCCATGCTCGCTCAAATCATAGGTTGGAAAGTTGGTTGCAAGAAACTCTACATATAAAATATACAAAATGCTTTAAGCTTCATGACAAAGGCCAGTATTTAGAAGTATCCTAATTTAGAAACAGAGAGAAAGCTAACTAATGCTTCATGTTTCCTGTTCTCCATTTACAAGCTTCAGACTTCCATTGAAAAATAAAGATAATAAACTTATATTTTGAAACTAAGAAGCACTATGAATTCAAGATGTTCTGTGATACTTTTTGAGATTTTGTGAATAATGCTTTTGTTATATTAAACATTTCCTGCGAGAATTAGAGGAAATGCATGATTTATCGCACTAACTTTAAAAAAAACTCCAAAACCACCACCCCCCCTGTAAAAGAACAGACAGGGTAATGCTGTTGCTGCAACTATTTCACATGGTTTATATAATCACACTCAATTTTAACCCTTTAATACGTACGTGCCATGGGATCTGTGTAAATGACTTTTTTATAAAAAAAAAGCCCCCTCCATCTTCACCATTTCTCAATCAAGAGAATCACACATAAGAATGTTTCAAAAACACCAGTTAATGTTTGTCCCAGGTATACTATGGCCATAAACGAACCCAAATCAACCAAACAGAAAATCACTGACAAAATCCATGGCACACACAAACACAAAATAAACTGCAATTAAAAATTTAGAGATAGCAAGCATGAGTGATGAACACGATGTACACAAAACTAGAAGAAACTGGAATTGTTTTATCCACTTTGAAGAAAAATGAACATTGATTATTACAAAGCAGGACTTTCAAAACAAAAAGATACTGTACAGTGGAGCACATCCACTATGGCATTTATGTGTTCATCAGCTGTCAGACAATGATTAACCAGAAAAATACAGAAAAGGGCTCCTTGTAAGTTCAAAACTTCGTTAAGCATGAAAGAAGTAAAACTGTGCATTTTGAAAGGTAACATACCTCTTATTGCAGCAATTTTGTTTGGGTCCAATGTCCTGCGCCCTCGTGCACTTGCTCCCATAATGCTGCACAATAAAGTTTTCTTGGGGAACAAGACACGAACCAAGTGGCGCGCTGCATACTTGGGTTTAGTCTTTTGCTGAGCCTTCAACAAATGGTTTCCAAGAACTTTCACATTTCTTGCTGGGTCACCAACAAACTCTTTTGTAAAACATAAACATTCAAAGAAAAATATTTAAAATCTCAAGCAAGTTGTAAGAACATTTTTTCAAACTCTTTCTCTTGACTTTCAGAGTATGTTCTCTACTACAGTTAATTCTACTATGTATTACTGCTCATCTTTGCTCTTACAAAAGCAGCTTTAAATTGGAACGGTAGCAGAAGTGTATTTTTGATTCACATTAACCACCAACATAACTAAGTGAAATCAAAACACCCAAGAAAATACATTAAACAGCCAATTGTCCACAATGTTCACACTGGCCTATTTTACATGTGCAGATACCATGTATGTTTTCAAGACACTGACTCATGAAGAGTGGCATATCCATACACAGAACTGCTAAATCATAGATTGTTCACAAATTTTTAGATAGACAGCTGAGTATTTCACCTACTATTCATGCCGCTCTTCAGCTGTACAAACTTACTTCTTAGGCCAAAAGCAATGAAAAAGTCATAGCTCAGCCTTGTACATAACTTGGGGCATTTACACTTTAAGAAGACATTAGTTTTTAATACATGGTGCTATGTTATATGTGTATCTTTATTATAATGCAAAGATCTATAGAATTCTCCTTTTCCTATGGAATGAAGTATTTTGAAAGAAAGCAAACACTGCAGGCTTTGAGTATAGGAAGGATTTTTCATGGATAAAATCCCCCACAAGAAGAAAACAGGTATTTCCTTCACACAGATCAGGTAAGCTGCTTTCTTAAAACATGCACACAGGTATATGACTCACTTAGCTTTTGTGGCAATCTCTTTTTCCTCCTCCAACACATGGATAGCATGCACACATTGCTTGTGAATTATACACAGGTTAAAAAAGGTTACATTACAAGAGAAAAAGAGCCTAGAGTGAAAAGAATCCAAAGCACCTACTGCAAATCAAAGCTTTGTGGTAGTACCAGCCATTTCTTTTAGCTTTTGTTTCTGACTATTTCTCGCAAAGGAACTCACCAAAGTTAGGACTGATGAAGACTGAAGAAGATGGTAGTTCTTCACTAATATTCACATCCTCAGATGTATTTCTGTAGTTCAACTCCACAGCATTATTTTCATTACTGGGCTCAGATGGTGCTGGTATTGATGGGGATGCCACTGGTGAAGATGCAAAGTTGACAGTACTTTCCACAATACTGGGAGCAAGATTTGATTGTGGTGAAAGGTCAGGCATTCCATTAGTTGCTGTGTATGATGAATGCAATGAATGTGTAGAAACTATAGTGGGGAGTGGTGGACTCTCCCTTCCAACAGGCTGCTCAGGCTGCTGAGATTCAAGCTGGAAGCTCTGCTGGGCATGTTTCACTTTGGAATTGACTTGAACGTGGCCATTTTGTAAAGCAACCCTTACAACTGGGCTATGCCTTCCCTGGCCTGATGAAGAAAGATGAAGACTTAAATCCCTTTCCATGTGTTTTTGTACTCGTATTTTTCCTGGGTGTAGATGACTGGAACTTCTGTATTTAAATCCAACTGGTTTCTGCAAATGTAATTCAAAAAAACAGTTAAAAGGTTAAATTAGACATAGATTAATTTTGGTTTGGTTTTTTTTAACAAACCAGGAAAACCAGATTTTAGTAATTATGCTATTGACCGCACACTCTTCCTTGAAGTAGTCGCTGTCACTTACTTATAGCTAGCAGGTTTTAGCCTTCCCTCTACTTTCTTCTATTCTCACTTGTAATTGCAACACTACGAATTTATCTTGTCAGCTTCAGTGTTTCTCAAATTTTTTCCACCTGGGGTGGTGGCAAAATTACTTTCTAGAGCTTGATAAAAAAATAAATAGGCAAAATAAAATTTAAATTTTTTCAGTCATTGACCCAGTCGTTGGCTGATGAATTTTCAAGGAATGTATCCACTGCCAAGCTAGCTTCCTTTCAAACAAGAAAAAACCCAAACACTTTCTCTTCTTTCACTTGTTAGCTGAAAAATTAAACATTCAGATCTCACCTACAATGAAGATTCCAAAGGGCCTGAGACAGACAAACTGAGAGATGGGCTACGTTTTCCGTCACTTCAAGTACTTTTAATAAAAACCATACAGCATGCATTCTAGTTCAAAGCACAAGTCACTGAGCAGAAGCCACCAAATGTAGATGAGATGTGGATTTTTCTTATTTGGTTTTATTTTTGGTGGTTTTGTTTGTTTGTTTGTTTGGTTAGGGAAATCTCATTATAGTTCACCCTTGTAATCTCAAAAAACCTACGATCTTAAGGAAGTCTTATGTCTCTGACAGCCTGTCTGTTTCCCCAGGTTTGAAGGTCACCTAATAAAACTAAGTACCTTTACCAAAAACCATTCCATTAGCCCTTCACAAGGACAGCAATGGTACAGCTATTAAAAAACCCAACAGCATTCCTGATGGTTTTAAATGGCAGAACCTAAGAAAATAGTTGGCAGGTTGCATCTTACTCTTTATAGGGATAAAAACCTTCGGGGGGGGGGGGAAGGACAAAAAAAAAAAAAAAAGCGGTGCAGGTCACTTTTAACCCAAAAATCTAAACATTAAAGCAGCTGCCATCCCACATATCAGAGGGGAGGATAAAAGCACAGGGTTCATTTGTAGGTGACAAGACTAGTTTATTCCCTGAAACTTGTGGTTTTCCATGTGTGGACAGCACAACCTTGGAGTTAAAAACAAAAACACATACCAGATAAAACCTAGTATCCCACTGATACCTGACAGGTGTGAGAAATTCAGCTTCATCCACCCTTAAAGCAAATGGCCTTACTGTTGTCTTGACATCTCCCGACAGTAGAATCATCTCTGCCACATTAAAAGCTTGGCAATGTTGTTGACAAAAAAGTCATTATGGATTTTATGATCTTTTTCAAAAATCATCTGTTATGATTTCCTTTTAAAGACCAATGTTAGAAGTACTAATATTGTGTCTCCTTAGGTAACAGTAGATTGACCATTTAGGAACAAAATGAATACTGTGTACTCAATATCAAACCTTGTTAAAAATGTTTAAAAGGGAGTTTTCATTAAGAAAAATAATAAATTTTATACTGTAATGGATATGACAACATACTGTTGAGATCTAAAACTCAGTAAGTCAATTGAACCAACCTGACTGGTGCTTAAATTCTCTTCTAACTGCAGAACCCAATGAGACAACACATCACATGTTGCAAAGGTGCAACAGCAAAATACTGAAGTTTAAGATGCACCTACACAATTCACTTCTGTTCGTGCCAATACAAATAGAATTTTACAGCATCTATCACAGCATCCTGAATTTGATGGGGGTCACTGCCAATCTGTGGCCACCAGTCAATAACAACACAGGAGACCAAAGCTGGCACATAGTCAGAAATCTCAACTAATTGAATTGAAATAGATTCTAAGTCTACTAATTTGCTACTAATTTTAATCTTGCTGAAAGGATTGGGTTTTTTTTAAATAAGCATCAGAGGAAATGAGAGAATTAGATCAAAAATAAATGCCTTAGGTCTTTAATACTCACAGGTTTGAGCAACAATGGCTTTATACGAGTATGCTGCATTTCCGAGACCTTACGATGAAGCAGATCAAATTTTTTATCCAACTTCTGAATGGCATCATACATGGCCTGTCAACAAACATAAGACTGAAAACAGTACTGTTTCACAAGAACCCAACCTAAACCTGAAGAAACCAAGAAAGTTCAATTAAAAGCTGAACTCCCTCCCTAAAACATAGCAAACCTCCTTCCACAGCACTGCTGAATGCTTAAGGAGACTTACATGACATTAACACTTGGCTACAAGCCACTTACAAATTGACTTCCATTAAGCATGTCCTGAATGACTCAAGTCACACAAGTGCTCACCTGAACAAATATGGGATGCTTTTAATTTTTAGTGCATCTATTTTCAATTTTTCCAGTTGCTGCTTCAGAAATCAAAAGGAAAGAACTCACAAAAACAACACTATCAGAAGTTTTGGCACACCTTTGGGAAGCAACATGTACTTTCAATAGCTGGGTATGTATCACTGCCATATCTCTCCTGTTACTGTGAAGTTCCTCTGAATAATGAACTCTACATTTTGTATTAAAGCTTTTAACATTTGAATAGTATTCTCATGAAAAGTTCAGAGAATATGAAGGAGATTAGTTTTAATTTGAAAATATTGTAGTTATGTGGGCAACTAACAAGCAAACAACTGGAAAGGATCAAGTCACTGGTTGTCAAGTTTGTAACACAGCTCTTCCTGAAGTTTAACTGAAATTGTTTAAATGTCATTTCAGATATAAAGGTAAAAAAATACCTGGCAATAACTGAGGATCTCCATAAGAGGATTCTCCTGATATCCAGTATAGGAAGCTTCAGATAAAATGCTCTCCTTTTTCATTAAAATAATAATATATTAAAAAAAAAAAAAAAAAAAAAAAAAAGTGTAAGGTACTAATATATACACAGACTTAGGATATCACATTAAGCAAGTAAATCCCAACTTCAAATCTCTCATGTTACTTCAGCCTACCCAAAACACGCATCCCCAAAGCAGCTTTTCCAAGTCAGTCCAACAAAAGAAAATTAACTTACACATTCATAGTCTGGTTCATACTCATAAATTATACTGTCACTATCTTCATATTCTTCTTCCCTGGTTCTCATCTGGGAAATAACATAAAGAACATTCAATGTTTTGAAAAATTAAAATAATTCTCCTACAAATCCAACTTGAACACTTTCGGTTGTAGCTGTAATTCCCTCCTTTGTCTACAAGAGGGCCCCAGAAAACAAGATTTGACACAGTCATCTTATTAATGTACTGGTGTGTTCAGGAAACTTTCCTGTCTGACCATGCAGGAGACACTCTGGTGGTCACCCAGAGACTGTAACTGCTGGGACTGAAGCCCCTTTGCAGTGGGCGGGTCAGGTGCCCTGCTTGACTCCCTACACACTCTACTTTCACAGTCAGACATGGTTTCCTTACCAGTTTGACCCTGGGTTTGCCATAGCAGAGTCTCAGAACTCTGGTTTCTTCAAGTAATTTTAGCAGCGTACAGGAAGAGAATATATACATATATAATAACATGCATTTTTATTTGCTTATTCTAAGGCAGAACTTCCTCATCTAACTATATGTACTATACAGCCAAGCTTATGCAATCACAGAATCACTTAGATTGGAAAAGACCTCTGAGTTCAAATTATGAGAATTCAGTGGGTATAACTGAAAGCAGAAGCTGTACAAATTTCTGGAACAGGCAATTTTCTCACGGCTTGAAAACTGCTTTCAGCCGGGAAGAACGGCGCCACCAGCTGGACAATCCTGGCATTTTCCTTGTACTGGATGGATGCTGATCCCATCCACCATACACCACGGATTTAATGTGTCTGCTTTGGTATTTTTCCCTTTTAAATTTTATTTTTTTAACCAATCAGGTTTTATTTTAGAAAAGGCAGTCTGGGGGTGGTAGGTGATGCTTTTGTTTTGATTACAACAGGCAGAATACAATGACTGGCAAAATTATGGATATTATTCTGGGAGTTACCGAAAAACACCTGAAGGACAACAGAGTCATCAGTCACACCCAGAAGGGCTTCAGGAGAGTAAAGTCCTGCTTGTCAAAGTTAATTTCCTTTTATGACAAGCTGACCCAAATGGCTGATCAAGGGAAGTCAGTTGATGTAATCTGTTTGGATTTCAGTAAAGCTTTTGATACTGTCTCTCACAGGATTCTTCTGAACAAGATGTCCAGCACACAGCTGGATAAACACATCACGGGATGGGTGAGCAACTGGCTTGTGGGTCAGGCACAAAGGGTTACAGTGAATGGGGTGACATCAGACTGGGGACCTGTCACTAGTGAGATTCTGCAAGACTCCATCCTTGGCCCTGTGCTCTTCAACATCTTCATAAATGATGTGGACACAGGATTGGAAAGCATACTGAATATTTTGATAACACTAAATTGGGAGGAGCTGTTGACTCCCTTGAAGGCAGAGAGGCCCCAAAGAGAGATCTGAACAAATCAGAGGCTGGGCAACCACCAGCTGTATGAAGTTTAACAAGGACAGTGCTGGATTCTGCACCTGGGATAGGGCAACTCTGGGTGTACAGACAGACTGCAGAGTAGGAGGCTCAAGACTTGATAGAAGCATCCATGCAGGGACACCCTACTTGTCTTCAGTGGGATGTCATCAAATCATCACACAACAGTGAAAGAAAAATAATATTCCAAATAACATTGAAACTGGCCTCTAAACAAAGGGCTACTGTTTGGTGAAACATACCACATTGTGTTCCACTACAGCAGGAGAAAGTCGTTTTCTTTTATTACGCAAAAACACAAAATCCATTTTTTCAGGGCTGTGACCATTTCCTCTCTGCATCATTGCAGAATGGCTCATTTGTGAGGCTGTTTGATCAGCAAGCACTGGCAAGCCTTCGCTTCCTGGGAAAGTGAAGCGAACGCAAAGCACGTCAGCAAGTTTCCCACTGCATTAAACATTTCACTACAGTAAAAATAGGCACAGTCACCCTTTTTTTTAAACTTTCAGACTGCTTGATTATTTGAAATTAGTTTACCAGCATTATTATCAAACAGTTATTTATCCAATTAATTTAGATCAGAAATGATAAATTCCATTTCATATTGGTTTTTTCAAACACAATGGTATTAAAAAAGGCAACAGTAAAAGTAATACTGACTGTGAGCATAAATGGCTAAGAAAAAAACAAAATAAAAGATGTTCTGCAGCATGCATGGAGAAATAAAGACCTAGATCTCTATCTGCGTGATGTTGAGCTTGCTCTGACAGCTTCGTATTGTAGGCAAGGTTACAATACAAAATTAGAAGAAACTAGTTTGGACAGACAGAATGAGATCTGAAGGAAAGGCACTGCTCTACAAGATACCAGTCTAAGATGGTGGTTGAATAAAAACAAGCAGAGACAATTTCAGTTCAAAGTTCAATAGTTACATTTGAGATAAACTTGTGGTGTGTTTCACTCATATATCTCACTCTACTTGGTTTTAACTAGACAATATCTAATGCTAATACACCCCCAGATAACAAAACCATCTTTTACCTTTTAAGAAACAACTGCACTCATCATGAATAATTTATTAATAATGAAATAACTACTCATGTCTTAAAATCATGGTCAGCAACTCTCTATGACAGCTTCTAGGGCAGAAGTTTTAATTTTGGTGGGTTTTTTTGTTTATTTTTAGTATCAGAGACAAAACCCAAAGTAAACCATCCAAACCATCCTCACCATCCTCCACTCCCAAATTTGTTTCTAGTCATAAACATACAGAAAATCACAGAATACTCTGTTGTCAAATAGAAGACCAAAAAGACTAAAGGCTCTCAGAAGCACCCAACAATACTAGGAAACAGATATAACTTGTGTCTGTGAAGAGAAATACTGATGGGATTCTCTATAGAGTTAACTAGTTGAATTAAAAAAAAAAAAAAATCCCCCAAACTAGAAAGTGCCCTCCCTTAGTTACAGTCATTTTCCTCACTGACTTGCTAATACTGCTCCTGGCCTTACTAAATGCTTGTAACAGCTGTGAAGAATTTTTGTCTGGGCCAGTGAAGCACTGGGTAAGATTTCTTGAGAGACTTTGATCTTGCATGTTAATATAAATACAGTGAATTACAGACAACCACAATGGCTACTTACAGCTAATAATTTATCGCCCTCAACAACCATCTTGCTATCATTACACATCAGTATCTCCAGTACTAAGTTACACTGGACAGGTTATTTAAAAACCTAATTTTTTAGGCTAGGTTCTTTCATGACATTTATTTTCCAAATTGCTTCCTAATTAATTCCTTTCCAAGTAAGTAAAGAGCTGTCTTTTTAAAACATAATATTTTAGTGGACTCACTATTTATAAAGACTTCTAAAGTAATAACTAAAAGGCACCTCTCTTTAAAGGCACTGCAAAACAATTTCTAAAAAGTAGCTTTCTAATAAAACGTGTTTTAAAGATACGGGTACCACAGAAGGCACTGAATACCAAAGCACTGAACATATGGCATTAAAACTAGCCATTAACTATCAGATGACAATAAAAATGAACTGTAATTACCATAGGCAAGTTGACCCACGTGGTGAACAGCACTGTTTGCTTCACAGTTTTGTTGCACTGGCATGCAGCTTTGTGTGGACAGTCCATTTTCTCCATGGTCCATAATCACTGCTTCATCCTCTTCCTCAGTCTTCACACACAAATAATCTAGCAGACACAGAAAGAGAAACAGGTAAGACTACAGGCCAGTCTGCATAGCAGATGACAGCTGTAGTGCCTGTATCACATCTCGCATTATCTCAACTGTACCTCACGCTACTAAAAATTCAGCCTCACCTCAGCATCTAAATGCAAAGCCACTTAAACACAGACACTGAGGTTTTAACACACACTAGAATGGAAGCAGCTTACTGTTCCTTAGTTGGTGGGATTTCTGAAACTGTTCAGTACCCAGTTCTCCCTAAAGTGACCAGTTTCAACAGGAACAGTTATAAGCCAGTAACAAGCACTTCTACAAACTCCAGTTTACATATTCAAGCATATGAAAAAAAGTAGTAATTTGGTCTTGAAATTTTACTTTCATAATTAAGACTTGCTTACTACACTCGAAAAAAATCAGCCTACAAATCTTAATGGTATACTTGGTATTCAGATCAACCCAAACATTGGCTCCCAATGCAATACTGTGCAGAAACACTGAATGGCAAATTGCCAGTACAGATTTTTTCCAATTAAACACACTACATCAAGAGGAAAATGTCCTGGTTTTGGAATAACTGTATTACAGTTATTATTGCTAGATCCAGTGTTTTTGACAAGGTCGGGAAAGGAGTGGAATTTATTTTTGATGAAACAAATTAATGGAAGGAACCATATAAAGTTAGGAAATCAAACTGAAACTCAGCCAGCACACACGCATAATGACACTCTAACTATGCATAACACAGGCTGTATTTTCCACAGGGTCTCTGCCCTGTTCAGTGCACAGGACGGACTGAGCTTCGAGAATGAATCACAACTCTATGAGTGGAACACCAGTTTGGGTCTCTACTTTCACATAACCAATTCACTCCAAATCCTGCTCTCTTCCAATTTCTCGAAGAGATCCAAAGGTAGGAATGAAGTTTAATTCCACATGTC
Source organism: Coloeus monedula (assembly GCF_965178545.1). Classification (NCBI taxonomy): domain Eukaryota; kingdom Metazoa; phylum Chordata; class Aves; order Passeriformes; family Corvidae; genus Coloeus; species Coloeus monedula. The sequence goes on along the minus strand of NC_138783.1, from coordinate 103,674,031 downwards.
ATTCAGTTTTCCCTCTGGCCAATACTCCCATCTAATTCAAAAGACATAATACAGCAGGGTTTGGATTTGGCTGTCACCTGATTAAGAAACTGATGGTCTGTTCAGAAACACCCATCAACTGCCACACAGTCAAGAGCTTTGTTTACAGCTGTAAACAAAGCCAGAAAGCTACCTGGGGCAGAGCTGACCTGTACAAAGGAGTTTAGCTGAGGACACACACCAGGATATGCTGCTTAGGCTGCCAATAAGAAAACAGTTCCTGGCCAGTTTTCATCAGCTGTATAGAATTAAACAATAGGCTTACTCATGAACTTAATTTAGGTCCAGCTTTTAGCAAAACACTTCAGTAATATTCACTGACTGAAGTTCATTGCAAGCTAACGTGAGTTATTAGCATGCGCTGAATTATTTAACTGCCTCACAGGCACACATTTTTTTGTTGACAATCATTTAGTATTCTACCTACTTTGGGAGAGAATTAACAAAGAGTTGGTAAAAGTGCATCTGCATCGAAGCAGGAGGGATGAGAATCCTCTCTGCCAATTTCCCCAACCAGGATGCCAGATTAATGCATGGTCTGACAAACGCCCTATTTACAGCTCGGCCTCTGCGGTCCTGCAGTCCTCTTCCTATCCCTAATTAGATAACGCAATACAAATTGTATGTTATTTATGCCACCCTAAAAAGCACAGAATTTACCTGTATATTCATAATCTTTGCCACAGATCTCATGCCTCACTCAAGTAACGCAAGCAAAACAACACTACCTGATCAGCAACTATGTCACTCAAATCTGCGGCAGACAGAGTGATGAGTATAGAAGAGCGAAGATTCTGTGGAACCAGCGTGTAGCAAAGATATAGCAATGTCAGAGCAGCTTGATCTGGACTAGAGGAAGGCCAGTATGATCAGAAGTTAGGAGAGATTCTACAAGTGGTTGATACTGAAATCAAAGCTCAGTCTTCCATACCCTCTACCACCCTCCCTTAAATAAGTTTCAAAATCAGAATTTCAACAGTGCAGTGGACTGGGCAGAAAGTGTTTCCAAAGCTTGTAGCTACAGCAACTCACAGCTGGAGAATAAACATAAACCAAAGAAGAAAATGCAGAAAGGAAAACCACCTCAATTAAAAAAACCCCAAACCTACAACACATTTTTACAATGATGCGGAAGCAATGCAGCAACAAGCAGTAGAGCCTCTCATTTAACCTCTCAAATGATGGCCAGGATTCTCCTCATCCCCTGGCCTTTAAATTTCCATCACCCTTTGCTGAATGTGGCTGCTTTCACACGTGGAAAGGAAATTATTCTCTCCTCAGAACAGCATTTTTACATGGACAGTCAAGAAACTTGGAGATTAGAATACACCACCCATTTCCATGAAGGCTTATTAGTATGACTGGTCACACTGCAACCATAAGGAAAGCAGCTCCAAGAATGTAGACTGACTTGCTTTATACCAACAGCTTCTTCCTTTCCCTAATGCATTCTAGCTGCCTGGCCTCTAAAGTCAGTACACAAATTTAAATGCCTTTGCTGTAGATTGACTACATTCATCAGCAAGAGGAATATATATGTGATCAAAAATATTTTGTTTGTAAGACTGTTGAGGATTACCTAAAGTTTACTTGTAGAATATTAGAACACAGAACATTATTCACACCTTAAAAACCTTGTGACAAGAAAAAATTCCAGCTATTTACCCATAATCTGAAAGACATTACAACTTAGTCCTCTAAGAAATTCTAGATATTTCTGACACTTCTTTAAAGTGCTAGAAATAGAGAATACTACCATACATATATAGCACCAAACAGTATGAAATACAACTCTGACTCTCAGGTAGAAACCACAAACTGCCAAATTCGATGGATTAATTTGTGCTCCTGAAAAAAAAAAAAAACGAAGCCATCTATATCTTCTGACTTCGACGAAGATGCAACTGCATTTCTTGTGCCAAGTTAGTAATTTATATACATTAACTCACTCCACTGACAGAAAATTTCATGACATAGATATTTAGGCGTTTTCGGTAAGTCTTGAAAGGAAATTATAAATCTAAAAAGTGTGACTAAGAAAATATTTTAGGTTAACATATTTCAAACAAGGCTTTTACTGTGAAGTAGATTACACGTTAGTAAGACTTACTAAATAGGCTGATTTATCCAATCATTGGATCAAGTTATCAGCTTAGGAGAACTCCAAATTTTTATTTGAAGGCTGAAGTAACAGTCATCTAAAATTAGAAAACATAACCAAACTAATCTCCTTTTCAGACCCACTGCATACTCTGAGTTATATGATATAGGCTATGACTTAGTACTTTCAGTAAGACAGTAGGATATGCTAAAAGCTTCAAGTTCATAAAAAATGTGTATTGTACATTTTGAAGGACATTTATAGACACAGCAGTAGAGTGAAATGACCATATTAAAAAGCCAAGATTGGAGGTGATCTTTTTAACTTCTAAGATGTTTATGTTAATCATTTAGAATTCTTTCATCAGGAGGTTGTCTTCACTTCTGCACAAAATCATCAGGTAACAGGTGCTTGAGAAATGTTAAAGGCACTTACACCTGAATTATTTGCACCCAAAAATGTAGAACTCTGTGTCTAATCCTGTACTATACTAAATTACAGCCTTTTATGCAGCACTGTGAAGCCAAGCATCACCAAGAGTTTATATCCACTAACCAACAGGAAGATATATTTAAAAGTAATTGGGACTTGAAACATTTCCTCTCTTCTTTGGAAATCCTGTCATTTGATTAACATACTGCAACGTAGGTAAAAAGTGTATCTTTTTACTACCACTCTGTCACCTATCCCCAAATAATCCAAGCACTGGTGAAAAGAGCTAGAAGCAAAAAGAAAAATACGAAATCTAGGAATAAAAGATGAATACAACCAAACTACAATATAAACTGGGGCACACACAGACCCCGACCACCAAAGATAGGACACTGACCAGCCACAGACAAATCAATTATTTTCTCTAAAATAATTTAAAGATGGAAAGATATTGATATTAAACATCAAGAAACACTAAAACCAAGCAAACAAACAACAAACTTCAACTCTTTCAAAGGCAGAGTTAAAAAGAAAAACATTAAAGCCCAAAAAAACCCTGTAGCAGCTATGAACTATATACCAAAACAAATCAAGCAAAGCAACACCACCCAAATAAATAAAGAATTTACCTGGGTTGAAACTAAGCCACAAAAGGGACAGCTAGGCTTAATTTGAATCACTATGAGATCCTGCGCTATTTATGGCGTGACACTTGCACTAAAATACACAGAAAGGTGAACACAAGGGAGAGCCCAAGGACACCAGCGCTTTTCAGGTTTAGTATCATCCCATCACAACTCTAAGCAATCATTTGCCTATTAACTCAATCTCGCTGCAAACATAACTGAGAGTTTGAAGCAGATTTCTGCATCCTACGATAATGGGAGCTACAAGCACAGAAATACAAGCAGATCTGATACTTCAGCTGAAGTCTGAAGACAAGATAACAGACTTTTTTTCTTACCCCAAGTATGTTTCTATTAAAATACATGACATAAGCCAGTGGAATAAGGAAGTACTTGTACTGAATCCGACATTACCCGATGAATGCTCTCACTTGTTGCACAAACGCAAATATAAGTGACTATCAAGTATAGAATGGTAAAGGGAGGTTGATGAGAGAGATGGCTGAAAGCAATTAGTACTAAATCGTACCTCAACCAGTACTGCAGAGTTCCTGGAAGGCTTCTTGCAAAATCACTAAAAACTTTTCACAGAAACCTAGTGGGTTTTCTTCATTTTCTAAGAGTTTGGTTAGACACACCTCTGTATTTCCACAAACATGATCACAACACTCCCAGGTGCAACATCCAGCCATGGAAGTTCTGTATAAGTCAAACTGGATTTTATAAAGATGTTTAAATACTGCACTCAGAAAAAAAAGTAGCGCTCACCTGAAGTCACATCCTCGAATTTAGCACACTTCTGATTTTTTTTTTTTTGTCTAGATATGCTGTCAGGAATCAGAGACACCAGAATACTCTACCAGAGATAAAATGCTTAACAACAGCATCTGAACACTGAAACAGTTAATTTAGAATGCTGTTGTCAGAATTTGCAACCAACTAAGACAACAGAAACTAATGTTAAGCTCAGACAAACTAATTACTACGGAAAGAAGCAAAATAATAAAAGAGGCTTCCTGTGCCTTTATAGATCATATTTGGATCACCGAAATGATAAAACCACTCAAAGTCAAGGTAAAACCACTCTCACACAAAGACCTCTGGTGTTTATTAAGACTGGAATTCATACTGCACCTTTTGATTGAACAATATCTTTCCTATTGCCAGGGATTAGTACAGGCTAAGTATTTGCTAGGATTACTGAGTTACAGAAAAAGCCAATCAGGAGACCAGAGAATTGAGGACAAAAGAGAAAGACCAACAAACACATCACTGTGTATGTTTATTTAATAAGGATTATATCACGGTGTCATAAATTAGCTCCCACCCTCCTACATCTCAGTCCTACCCCTTTAATTCATGTTGACGCTTGTAGAACTGCACAGTGAACTGGCTATTTCTCAATCAGAAAAGTTCCTTAACAGTGAAGTCATACACGGAGATTAGCATCTGAGCAAGACACAACCGGAACTTCTTTAGAGAGTAGCTCTGTGACAGCAACAAGCTAAACGAGCATAAACTAATCTGAGTCTGTATAAACGTCACGCCTCTAGAGGGCAAGGTGAAGCACGTTAATTGCCAGAAACAGACCTACTTGGGTCCAAAGTAAAAGCGTCTGAAGTCTAAGACACCTAAGTTGTGCTACGCACTGTGTCTTCTGATAGAGAAATCATTAGGTCAGGCCTCTCACTTTAGGAGCATCATTCATTTCTCCCTTACTCAGTTTTTGTATCCGAGTAACTGCAGCGCTGAGGGAACCTGTCAGAGCTGAGACCCTGCTGTTCCACGGCAAAGTCTCCCCAACATTTTGCCACTACGTTCACCCGCCATTTGACGACTATGGAAAGCAAAAGCTTTCCGCTATCAACACTGGAACTGAGGGAACCAAGCTGTAGCTGGGCCACACTACTTCTGAGGAGTAACTTCCGCTAGTCCTGCCTCGGGAACGCACACTGCGGGGCAGGGCCCCCGCGCCGCGCTGGGCCCGCACGCCCTGGGGGGCGAAGAGGCGCAGCCCCGCCCGCCATCAGCCGCGCCGGCCGCACCCCCGCGGCGCGAGCCCCCGCCGGCGCTGACGCGGCGGCGACGGGCAGGAGCAGCAGCCAATGGCAGCGCCGACCGCGCGGCAACGGGCGAATAGCGGCGGGCGCGCTGGGCGTGGCCCGGCCGGCTCGGCAGCGGGCGTTGGGGCTGTTGCGAACGATGAGGGAGCGTTCCCCGCGCTCCGGCGGGGCCGCGTCCCGCCCGCTTCCCTCGGCGGGCGAGCCAGCCGGCCGGCCGGGACCCTTACCCTCCTCGGACATGGCTTGCTGGGGCGGCTGAGCGCGGGGTCCTCCTCCGGCGGGCCGGGCGGCGGAGCGAGCCGGGGCTCGGGCACGGGCAGGTGTGGCCGGAATGCGGCGTTGCAAACGGAAGCGGTTCGTCCGACGTGAACAAGAAACTGTTTCGAAGCAGTGCGGCTGCGCGCTGGGCGCGGGGGCGCGCCTGGAAAACGGGAGCGCGGGGGCGGTGCCGCGCGCTCCTTCAGCAGCTACAGCGTGGGCGCAGCAGCTCGCCAGGCAGCTCGCCAACTAGGCCGGCAAACAGCCGGCCCACTCCCGCGGTAGCCAGCCTGCTTCCGTAGGAGCTAGCCACCCAACTTGCCAGCTAAACAGCCGGTCCGTTCCGCAATATCCAGCGAGCCACCTGGCCCGCTCCCTCAGTATCCAGCTAGCCAGGTCCCTCATTAGCTGGCCAGGCCGTCCGCTCCCTCAGCAGCTCGTGCGCCCCCGCAGCAGCCAGCCAGCCGGCCGGTCCGCTCCCGCAGCAGCCCTCTCGTTCCGCAGCAGCCAGCCAGCCAGCCAGCCAGCTGGCCCGCTGTGGGAGCAGCTAGTCCGTCGGCGGGCCCTCTCCCCCAGCAACCCGCCGGAGGTAGGCTGCTGGGCGCGGCTCTCGAGTTGCGGAGAGTGCCCGGGCTTTCTCCGCGCCCCTCGGCTTCGTGGCACTGCCGCATTTCGTGCTAGCCGAGGCCGGGCCCAGGGCAGCAAGTTCAGGTTCATGCAGATTTCTTGGGCCTCTGGGGGATGCGGGGCTGCCGAGCTGCTCCCCGGGGATCTGTGCGGATGCAGAGCCTGTTGCGTGTGCCATTCGTAGTTTGAGGGTACAAGACCGTCTGGTTCTCTTACCACACCACCACACTGAGTTTTGGTGGTCTGCAAAGCCCCCTATTTTTTTGATTCAGGGTTCGGGGTCAGGAGGTCCAGGAGACGCGCTGCCCAGATACTCCATGAGTGTCCTCACGCACTTCCCTGAACGCACAAGAATCTCTTTGGGGGTATATATTCAGGGAGTGATGGGAAGAATCACAGAATTAGGTTGGAAAAGACAAACTTTGAGAACATGCAGCCCAACCTATAACCTGACACTACATTATCTACTAAATCATGGCACTAAGTGTCATACTCAGTCTTTGGTGACTCCACTGTCTTCCTGAGCAGCCCATTCCAATGCCCCAAATAGTGACACAGTGTAAGAACACTGGGTGTGGGTGGCTATGGGACCTGATCTGCTCATGGCTTGGGGCAGCAAAGTGCCCTACAACAGCCTGCAGGACCAAAGAAAGTACAGTTCAGCAGCACCATGCAAGGCAAAAGGAGGGCAATCCCTGCGGGTTCAACTAAGAGCCTTCGAAGAAAGTGAAAGAGACCTGTGGGAAGTGCTGTTAAGGACATGAATGAAGATCAGGGAAAGGGATGGATTGAAGTGAATTGGGGGAGGAGCAAGATTGTGGTGGTAGTAGATGTCTTTCTAGCTTTTCCTTGGGATATGTGCATATACATGTGTATGGGGGTCTGAGTGCAGTAATGGGAGTCAGATAGGTCAGAGGGCCCATGTGCCCATGGTGCAGTTTTGGAGTGAGTGCAGGTGTGTGAGTAAATGTGTGAGCACTAATGAAGGTCAAACCGGATGGTCCAGAAAATAGGGAGGTAGTTCCAGAGGGTGTGTTTAAAGGTGGGGTACCTTGCTACTGAGGACCAGGGGAGTCCTGGCCGGGTGCTGGAAAGACCATAGGGCTGAGGGGAGCATGTGTCTAAGGGCAAAATCAAAGGGTTATGGGGGATCCTGGGTCCTGGATGCCCTGGACAACACTGGGTCCAGGAGTCTCCTGAATCACTTACAGCTTGTGGTGCTGCTATTTCAGCAGAACAAGAGCCTGTGAACACGCTGCCTTCTGTAGCTGAAGGAAGGTGGCTTTGTCAGTAGGCTCATCTTGATCAGGCTGCCTGTACTATACATCAATCACAAGATTCTCTTTGTTGCCTTTGTTGACTCTGATTTGTACTCCAGGGCTTTCTTTTTTCTTTTCTGATTGTGGTGGCACTTTTGCTGCAACTGGTCCTTTATTCTTTTCATCTTTTGGCTGGCTTTCCATGTGCAAAATCTCGTAACTCTTGTGCAGAGGGACCTGGGGGGATGAGGTGGGGGAAAAGGGGTGTTGCTTTCTACCCCAAGCATTGACTACCCTCTCTTGCTCCTTTCTTTACAACTGCTACCTTCTTGCTGGGGAATGGATAGAGGCTCCCCTTAATCTTGAATTATTTCTGGTGGCTGCTCCTGTCTCAGGGAGGTCAGACCTTGGCTCCACCAGTCTGTCTCTCCTTCTGACTCTCTAATACTCCTTAATATTTTTTTAATTTTAATGATTTTATTTAACAGTTGTTTCCCTTGCATGGTGCAAGAGATACTATTTTGAAGTGTCTAATTTTTATCAAAGGAGAAAGATCTATCTCCAAACTATTCATCACTTTCTGTAGCACTGTCTTCTGAGGAGTCAGCCCATTCCTCAGTCTCTGCAGAAGTGAAATGTAGTTTTGCAATACCAGCTGGAAAGGGCTTTCATTTTCAGACTCTACCCAACATTTAAAATGCGAAGACATATAGATATTGTGGTTCTGTAGTAATGTGCACCATGCTCCTTTTTTTTCTTTCATGAGAACAATAATGGCTTTTTGACTGTAACTTACACATGTAGACTTCTCTGCAAATATAGACTTACGCAGCTCAGTGTCAGGCAAATTGTCTCCTGAACAAGCATGTTTTGCTGATGCAGGGTAGAGTCTTCTGCTTCCTTCGTTTGAGCTACACCATCACATGGTGATTCCCAGAAGTAGTTTTAGAAGAATTAGAGTTTTCAGTAGAATTTTACTGTATTGACTTTCTGTGGATTGGATGCATTCTCTAGACCAGCTGTATCCTGCTTTGTGTTTCTGCTTGCGGAGTGCTGCTTGATGCACTGATGTGAGCTGCTGATCTTGGAGTTTGATGAAGGAATTCTGCACTGGAGGCAGTAAAGGCTCCAAGTTCTTTGCATGATCCCATACTTGTATGTGTCCGCACAATTTCTGAGTTGTGTTACATGTTCTGGATTGTCAGTTGCCAGATCCATAGACAGAATCTCAGGAGGAATTATTGTATTCATTGAGCCACACCTTCATACTGGAAAGGCTGGTAACCCAGGCCACTGAGTAAATCCAAGCTGTATTTCCCAAGATATGTACTACTTTTGCATGATGTAGTTTACTTTTGTAATAAACAAAATGGCTTACCCTTGGGTTCCATTCAATTTCATTATCAGTGGGTTTCACTCCATAAACTACAAATTCCTCAGCCCGAGGTGGCAGACACGTAAACCTTGCCAGTAGTTGAAGTTGCCGATTGCTACTAACTTTTGTTAGTAGCAACTTCTAGTAGTTAGTAGCTACCAACTTTTGTTTAGTAGATTTGTTCCGCCTTCATCTATGTATTTGTGACCTTACAGACAAAATTTTCTTCCTCATTTGGTGGAATTTCTACCACCTGAACCCTTTGAAAAAAGGGTTTCCTCACATAGTCAATAAAATGCCAGCTTCTCCACACTATTGTTTACCTATTACTCAACCAAAGTTGGTTGCATTTACAGTGTGGAGAGGTAGTACTGTTGCCTGAATCGAGAAAGAAAAACACTTTCCAGACAATATTAATATAGGTAATACAAAAAGCAGATCTTTAATGGAAGCTTCCAGGTGGCCCCATGGCTATGGGCACAGGTGGAATCAGATTTGTACAATTTTTATAAGATAGATTAATTAGTATATCTAACAGATATTGTCCAATTAGAAGAGCAGTTGGCTAGGTAATTTTCCCACTGGGTTCTGCCCCACTGGAGCCCCCTCCTTCCCCCCGATCTTTTCTCCCTACATTTTATTATGTCTACGATGTGTGGTGCAAAACAATGTGTCCTTGCTGGACTAAAAAGCAAGACTGAACAGAATCCTAATGTACTAGTTTGAAAACAAACCAGTGGGAGGCACCAAGTCAGAGTAACAATTTAATGGGGAAATCAAAGAAAAGGAAAAAAATAAAAGAAAACACTGGTTCAAACTGACAGTGTCAAGATAAACCTGACTCCTTGTTAGTCAGGGTGGTGGTGGTAGCAGTCTGGTAGAATGGTGGCTGCAGTCCTCTGAAGTGGTGATCCTGTAGAAAAAAGGGTCTGCTGTTCCTCAGGTCCAGTGGTGGCTGTGTAGCTCCTGTCCTCTGGAAATCCAGTGGAAGGATTGTCTCTGGTGTTCAGCATTTCAAATTATATCCACGATGGGATGCTTGGTTCCTCCTTCTGGGTGAAGCATCTCACAATGGGGTAATGAGTCATGAGTCCAAGTGTTGATTAGGCTCATTAACAGAAGATAGTCCAGAGGGAGTTATCTCTGAGTCATGCGGCAGGATGGGCCATTAACAGAAAGATAGTCTGGGGGGAGGAGGCAACACACTACCCCACCTGATTTCAACAGCTCACGAGGATGGTAATAGAATACACTGCAACCCAGGACACCTAAGAATGTAGTAAAAGGGTTAGCTCCTTGTTCTAAAAAGTAGGAGAAAAGGGTAGGAAAAGTACTAGAAGCTATAACCATGCATTAATAGTCTACAAAGCTACAACTATATGAAAATGTATAGAAAGCAAAAAGTCTTAGGCATCAGTACAGTCACTTTCAGGTGTTTGTATATTTTCATCTGGTACATTCTGGGTCATGTTTACTTGTAAATTAATTTGATGACAGTCTGAACACACCGTTCTATTCTTGCAAATAGCAAATGTTTTAAGATAGGCACAGAGTGGTCTTGAAAGTTTCTCATCTTCTTCAGGTTCTAGCATCTTGGCAGTAAAATAGTGCAATTCTTGTGGAATTTCAGCTTCTGTGTGCTTCAAATAGTGCAGAATCACAGGTGCATGGTATGTAGTGTTCTGTTAGCAGAATGATACAGCCTTCATGTATTCCTCATCTACGGAAGAGTGACTGATTCTGCCTTTGTATATTCCCGATCTACAGAAGAATCCTTTATCATATTACAGAAGTTGTCAGTCATGCTGTGTAGACACTGACCAAAGAGTCTTGGAGAAGGAGATCTGAAACAGGTCACACATGTTGTATTTCTAATTCCCAGACACTGTAGGTAGTCATCTGTTAAAACTAACACAACTGGAGTGCCAGAATTCTATTTTGTTCTGCCAATTTTTAATTTGATACATGTTGGGGGTAAACAGCGACAGTCGCCCGAATGTGCATGGCCCTCCAAGAAGGCGACAGGGGATGCCTGCCCAAGCACGATCGCCGCAGTAAGGAACACCCCCTTTGGTAACTGCCAGGGTGCTCCATCCAGGGTGGAGGCCATTTTAACGTGCCCGATGCCTCTGCACCACTGGGCGGCTTGGTATTTTTGATTGTGCTGGACAACAGAAATATAAGACTCTTTCCGAGTCTTGGGGTCGAACATAAAGTGAACACAGAACGGGGCGGATAAAGAACTAATAATATCAAATCCAGCAGGCTCCTCGGGTAGCTTTGGGAGATTCCCAACCCAGTCCCACCGGAGGAGTAGGGGGTTCTTTACCGGGGTCTTTATGGTCCTGGCGATAAAGGACCGAGCTACCTGATGGGTCTGCTGGTTCCAATTTTCTTGGATGGAAAGCAAACGGGGAGGGTATTCAGAAACATTTATAGGAATCCCCACCAGGCAGGTCGACATTGGGTTATCTGCGGTTGCCATACTTAGGCAAATGTGGTCTTGCCTGAGGTCTCTGCCAGGAATGCCCAGACGTTGGTCTTTGGTTTCGGGATGATCCATGGCGACGCTGGGAAGGCCAGGACTAGCAGGATGAGTAGGTGGGGAAGGTCTTGCATCTTCTTTCTGGTTGGTGACTTCTAAACTAAAAAGGATTAAAAATCATTGGCAAGGAAATCAAAACATAAACATGAAAACTCAGGGATAAATAAGGATTTAGGGAAGTCTTGGGGATGGTGATGCCGCTTCCTCTTCCCGGTGCATACGTCTACCTGGGGGTCTCACCGGATGCTTGGGGGTATAAGGTTTCACCCACTTTTGTGGGATCCACCTTACACCCAGGGATGTGGATACGCAAGCGTATCCATGACCCCATGTGACTAGCTTTTAAGGTCCCTCAACCGTGCCACTCTGGATCCTTAATGAGGACCGGTGGATGTTCACACAGAGGGTAGTTGCTGTGTGGGCCGAAGTGTCTTGCCACTGGCAGGTTCATGTTGCTAAAAGGGCAGTTTAAAAAGTTGATTACAAAAAGAGCTTTTACTTAATCGGTCCTGTGGGGAAAGCTCTCTACTGCTTGCCCATTCGTGCTTCAGGGTGGTTTTGAACGTTTGGTGAGCTCCCTCAATCACCGCTTGACCAGTCAGGGAGTAAGGGATGCCCTTCTTATGTCTTACTCCCCATTCGTCTACGAACTCCTTGAAAGCCTCGGATCTATATGCGGGGGCCATTGTCTGTTTTGATTTCTTTGGGGACCCCCAAGACTGAAAACGCCTGGAGGAGGTGTTTCCTGGCATGTTCAGCCTTTTCTCCTGCGTGGGCAGAGGCATAGACTGCTCCGGAAAAGGTATCTATGCTAACATGAACATACTTTAGTCGGCCAAATTCAGGAAAGTGCGTGACATCCGTCTGCCACACCTCACAGCTCGCCAACCCTCTGGGGTTCACCCCAGTGCCTAATGAGGGGAGGGCTGACCACTGGCAATGTGGGCACATATCTACGATGGCCTTTGCCTGACTCTGCGTCAGTTGGAACTGATGGACCAGCCCCGGCACGTTTTGATGGAACATTTGATGGCTCAGTTTCGCCTGCTCGAAAACTTTCGGCATCCTGGCCATCTCTGCGGGGGCGGCGAGGGCATCCTCTCTTTCGTTGCCCTCGGCTATCGGGCCTGGCAAATCTGTGTGCGACCTCACATGCATCACAAAGAACGGGTGCTCTCAGTGGGAGAGAAGATATACTAACTTTGAGAGCAACTGGAAGAGATGTTTGTTTGAGACCTCTTTCAAAATTACATTCTCTGCTCTTGCTACCACTCCTGTGACATAAGCCGAATCTGTTACCAGATTAAGTAGTTCAGGGAACCTCTCAAAGGCTCTGACGACAGCAGCCAAGTCAGGAATTTGAGGGGAACCCTCAATGTAATCAGTATGTGCCTCCCACTGCTGAGTTTGGGGGTCCTTCCAGGTCATGACTGACCTATGAGATGCCCCGGACACATCCGTGAAAACTGTCACAGCCTCTAGAGGACGCCTGCTTCTAATATTTTTTGGGAACAGAACAAACTTCCTGGAATAATTTGTAAGCAGGAGCATGGACAGAAATTTGTCCTGTGTAGCTCTCAAAAGCTATTTGAAGGGTCATATTCTCAGCTGATAGCTGCTCGAACATCTCTTTGGTCAGTTTGGCAGAGGACAATTTGTCCTGCTCCAAATGGACCGGCAAGTGGATGCACGAGAAGTCACACCCAGCCAGTTCCCGAAGCCTCATCCGAGCCTTCCGGATCAACTGGGCCATCAGTTTCTGGGCCTTCGTGATGGTTTTGGACCTGGTATTGCTCAGAAACACCCACTCGATGATGAGGAGAGGGTCCTTCTGGCTCCAGTCCCACTGGAATATGAGCCCGTTGAGGTGGGGCAACTTTCCCATGACAATGAATTTGAAGGGCAGTTCCAATTTTCAATGATGTGCCTGCCTCTCACGCATCTTAACCTCTACCTTTTCCAAGGCAGCCCTTGCCTCTGGGGTCAAGGTCCTAGGAGAACTCAGCTCCTCCTTCCCTTTCAACAAATTGAAAAGGGGGGGCTAGGTCTTTGGTGGTAATCCCTAGCCAGAGCCTGATCCATCCTAAAGTGCCACACAGTGAGTGGAGATCGCCAGTGTTTGGGGATCACTTTTAATGGCCAATTTTTGAGGAACAATGGTCCTCTTAGTGATCTCCAACCCCAAATATTTCCAAGGGGGCATCTTTTGAACTTTGTCTTCCTGGAGAGTGAATCCAGCTTATGTCAAAACATTGACGACTTGGTCAAGGGTGTCTCGAAGCACATGGTCATTGGGGGCGCACACTAGCACATCATCCATATAATGTAGGATGATGGCTTCCCTCATGGTGGCACGGATCGGGGACAGCAATGAAGCGATGTACCACTGGCAGATGGTAGGGGAGTTCTTCATGTCCTGGGGAAGAACTCACCAGTGGTACCGCTTCATTGGGGCTTCTTGGTTGGTGGTGGGAACCGAGAAGGCAAACCGTGGAGCATCAGCAGGGTCCAGAGGAATTTTATAGAAACAATCTTTGATGTCAATAACAACCAAATTCCAGTTTTGGGGGAGCATTGCTGGGGAAGACATCCCTGGTTGAAGGGGCCCCATGTCCACAATGACTTTATTTATTTCCCGAAGGTCGTGGAGGAGTCTCCACTTGTCCTTCCCCAGCTTCTTAATGACAAAAACTGGAGAATTCCAAGGGCTAAAAGTTGGCTCGATGTTTCCAAGAGCCAGTTGCTTTTCCACGAGTTCGGTGAGCGCCTTCAATTTCTTTCTTTCTAGCGGCCACTGATCCACCCATACTGGTGAAACAGTTGTCCAATCTAGTTTTTGAGTGGGGCGCTTCACAGTGGCCGCAATTAAAAATCCCAAGGGGTTTTCGGGATCTCTAATCTGATCCCCCATTGGGACATGGCGTCCCGTCCCCACAGGGGTGCCTGGTAATCAGTCACAAACGGGCGTAGAGTAGCCAATTTCCCATCTGGTCCCTCAATTTGTACAATGCTCTTCGATATTTGTGCCAATTTTGTCCCTCCGATACCCTGCATTTTTCCTGCCACGGGTTGCAATTCCCAGTGTGACGGCCATTCCCCGCGGGGAATGATCGTGACATCTGCCCCCATGTCCGCTGGGGTGCTATCCATAGATAGAATCATTGCCTTGCTGGACACTGCAGTAAATGATGGGTTTGTTTTCTCCCACCACTTCTGCCCCATAGACACCTGGTGTTTTGCTGTCTACTGGGATTCCTGCTGGAATGGGGATAGCCTGGGCGATGACTTGCCCCTTGGCCAAATAGAAGGGTGGGTTGATGCACCGTGCCACCAGCTGAAGTCATGCCAGGTCATTCTTGAGAATGGCCAGGCACACTTCTAGCTCTTGGGGTGTGTGCGTAGTGTCTCCGATGGCCATGTACTTACAGCTTCCCCCTGAAGGCACCAATCCTCCTTCCAGTGGTTCCACTGCAACTACCGTCCACTGATCTGATCTTAACAAGTGGTCCATTGCCGTCCTCAGAGACAGTGGTGGTTGAGGGTGCCAGGTTTCGTCGGGGTTCTGCGCTGTAGGGGGAAACCCCATAGAATGGTCAAGTCTGGTAATTATGTCACGTCCGGTGAATGTCGTTTCCCCCCCTTTCCCCACAGGCCCTGCCTCATTTTTGTCCCCATGCGAGGCAGGACTGCATTGTGCGCCTACTTTTTTTTTTGTGCAGCACCAGGCGCTGGTGGTGGTGGCACTCTTGCCCGCCTTTCCCTTGCTGCATCTGCCGTTCTTTTGGGGCAGATTCTTGCAAGGTGCCCCACCCCCTGGCAATAAAAACATATAATTTCCCCCCTAGGTCTTTTTGATGGTTTCATTGGAGCTTGAGTTTGTGGGTGGACCGCCATGGCCATCGGTGGAATGGGCCGTCGAGGTGGTGGTCTAACGTCCATTGTGGAGGCCTTCTTCATGCAGGCCTCAACGAGCACAGGGAGCGTTGGCTCTGGGTATACTGGCAGCCCAGCGATCACCCTCTTGCACGACTCATTGGCGTTCTCTTTGGCCACCTCGAGGATGATCGTCGGGTGCGTATCTTGATTTTCCACTTGTCGCTCTACCTGTGCCCTTATCTGATCCACAAACTGAATAAAAGACTGGTTAGGGGCTTGTTTGATGGTTAAATAACTTTTGGGGGCTTCTGGGGTAGGTGCGGGAAGGGAAAGGAAAGCCGACCCTTGCGAGAACAGCCTTAGGTAAAATACGGGCTTGTTCTCCAGGTTCTTTTCAGTTCCCCTCACCGCACAGGTGGTCAAATGTTAGAGCCCATTGGTTGGCATCAACAGCCATATCTCTGCATCTGCAAAGCTCAATGAGGAGTGGCTGTAAGGACCATTTCCATGTCTGCTCCCACAACAGGTATTCGGTCGGGGTTAACAGGCATGTAAACAAGTCCTTAATGTCCCAAGGGACAAGCTCATTTGATGAAAATGTGGCCTTAAGAAGGCCTTTAAAATACTCGCTTTTTTGGCCAAACTCCCTTTGGGCTTTGCAGAGCTCCTTTTTATTCTGGTAGGAGAAAGGCTTCCATCCTTGGAGGGCTCCTCCTACCCCACCATAGGTGAGAGGTGCGGCATGGTAGACCGGCCTCAGTTCCGGGTTCTGGGCTCCGGGCCCCTCACATCTGGCTCTGATGTCGTGGGAACCGGATGTTAGAGCATGGGAACTGGAAGTTGGAAGTGGGGAGGCAGGGTCAACAGAGAAGTGGGAGGGAACAGGGGCAGGGCCGGCTTCCGCCCCAGAAAAGGCAGACCGGTCCTGAAGCACCTCCCATGAGGGAGGAGGAAGGGACACGGGGTTTTGGGAAAAGGGGTGTAGTGAGGGGCAAGGAGGAAGAAGTTCGGGCAGAGGAAGGGAAGAGAAGGAGTCTAAGGGAAAGGGATTATGGGAAGAAGAAACACAAGGGGGGGGGGTCCGACCACGTGGTCCCCTCCATCTTGAGCTCCCTGGGAGCCATTTTGAGGGTTCGGGAGGGATAGGAGTGAGGGGCTAGGAGATGGACAGGGTGATGGTAATGGGGTTCGGGAACAATGGGAAGGATGAGGGGAAGGATAGGGAGATGCTCAGGAGAACCAGGGAGATCGGGAAGGACACGGTGATGGACAAGGAGAACAACTCCAATCAGGGGTGGATGGGTCTGAACTGGGGATATTAAACCTAACAACTTTGGGAGATGGAACTGGGGTAGAGGGTTTAAGGATAGAAGTCTTGGCCGGTGGGCCCTGCCGACCAAGACCAGGGGACTGGGGGGTTCGCAAGGAGCCAGGGAGACTGGCACCACTGCCACCCTGCGTTACACGGGTTGCTCCTCGGGAACCACCCAGCGAGGGACTAGGGGAAGGGGGTAGAGGTATGAGGAAGAACAGGGGAAGAACTGGGGGGCTCTCTTTCCATTCCCAACCTCTCTCTAACTGTTAGCTGAATTAAAACATACAACGGGATAAATTTGGATGCCTGGGTGTCCCCCTCATTCATCTTTTGAGTGAGCGTCGCTCCCACAACATTCCAGAAGGGGAGCGAGGTCACATCTCCTGGGGACACTCGCGGGAAATGGAAAAAGAGCCATCAAACAAACTGTTTCAACAAACCCTTTTTAAACTTTTTCCCCCCTCCCTCCAGGAGTCCCACAAATGGGAAATAAAATCCTCGCTGCTGTGCTAACAAACGTGCGCCCATATTTTAAAAAAGCTGAGAAACACAAAACCGATAAAACTGGGGGCCAAACACTCTCAAAAAATAAAACTGTCAGCACAGCACTTACCCCTGCCAGTAAAACGAAAACTTAGAAGCACGTAAAAGGAAGGGTCCGGGAGCACTCAGGGGTTCACACACATACACTCACCCCTCCACACAAGGGGGACACCCCTCAACACACAAACTACAGCCCCACTCTGATCCCCTGGCCAATGGGGATACTCACCACTTGCTCCGCTGGACAAAGGTGCTGTAGGCAGGGTCCCTCTCCCTGGACACGATCCCTCCAGCGCTGAGGGACTACCATGTCCGTCCCCGGGAGCGCCACCCAACAGAAATGGGTCTGCTCCCACTGGGGTGCTGACATGCCAGTGGATCTCCGAAAATGATCCTTTCCATGGGGTCTTGGACCCTCAGGGATGTTGTAAACAAGACTGAGACTTTTAAAGGAAAAGTCAACTTGTTTGTTAACTGCTGAGAGCGGGAACCCAGGATAAGCCCAGGCTCCGTGCGACAAGCCAGAATAAAACAATATTCCAACAAGACAGTGAGACCCACTGGGTGCTCCCTTGGACCCCAAGTTCCGCAGGAGGACCCCTCCCCTGCGGGCAGGTAGCTTTTTAAAGTCTCTGGTGCCACCGGACTGGTGCATTTCTCAATCCTCGTGCTGATTGGCCCCTTTCCTGTTCGCTGGTTGGTCTATACCTCTGTGCATTCCTCACCAATCATTTTCAGATAAGTCCACTTCATTGGTTGGCTCGTTCTCCAATCACAGTCTAGGGCATCGTCCTCATCCCTTGTACCCTACGAAGCAATGCGCTAGAAAGTTCCTTCTGTTAAACCCATTGGGTCCTTGTTATATCCCCATCCAGTGGTTACATTCCAGCATTACACCCGTACAGTCTCGCAACTTCCCTTCAATTAACATGTCCATCTATTCCACCCTCAACTCCCTTCTTTTATATCTCATTTAAACAGTAATAACCAACACCCTGAAACCAATTCATTTATTACAAGGGAGGCCCCACATTGGGCGCTAGCTGTCGCAATGACCGCCACTGACCACTGCCCAGGCTAGCCCCTGCGGTGTGCGACAGGAGTGGGGAGCAGCTGGAGGCTCTTGGCTTTAAAGCTGCTCCTCTGGAGTTCAGCTCTGCCCAGGGGAGCTGAAGGCCCAGACACAGTAGCTGTCAGGAGTCCAGATGAAGGAGAAGATAAAAATAGCAAGGAGTCTTGCCACAGGAGGTAGTCCAAGTTTATGGAAGGGTCTCCTCAGAGAATAAGCCCAGAACAGATTGGCTGTCATACATGAAATCCCTATTTGTGCTTGGTCTTTGCATATTAAGTGCTTTAAATAATTAATTTTGAGTTAATTATTTTTAAATTGAATGTTACAATTAACCCATCAGCCCAGGTACAAAAATCCAGTTCCATTATCAGTGTTTCTATTTGTTTAAAGTTTATTAATAGAGTTGCACCCTTCCCAGTTAAAATTTTCCCAGTTAAAAATCATAAACTTGCCCCTTTTCAAGCTACAAACCACTGGTACACCATAAGAGTTACCTTTCCTGTGTTTACTGTATACTTTTACAAGTGTTCTGAGGTGTGTTGGATGTATTTTAATACTTTTTGTAGGTGTTTCACTTGCATTTTGATTCCAAGGCCAAAACCCCCCCACCCAGTCTTAATAGCCAGCAGCTATTTCTAGCTACAGAGCCATTACTCTGCAGGCAAGTTCCATGGCAACCTGAATACCTGAATTTTAATGAAGGCATTGTATTCCCTTATCTCTAACTGATACCACCCCCCTTGACAACGATGAGCCATTGGTGGACAGAGATGATCCATCAAAGGCAAAGCACCAATCGCCTTGGACCGAAGGGGCGGGCTGTGGGCAGATTGGGGGCGGAGCAAAAGCTATAAAAAGGATGAAGCTGAGAGGCGGGCTCTCTTCTCTCTTCCCCTCTTGCTCTCTCCAGACTAGCTGTGGGAGACATCGGTGCTGGGCATTAAAAGCCTTACCCCTTTTAAGGGGCTTTTAGTAATTTTTTTAAGTCAACCCAGCACTGCAAGTTTTTTCTCTACCTGAGGTCTAGTGCTGTCTCAGCCAGAAGATCTCAAATCCCTGCGCTCCTGGGGCATACCATCTACTGAGCCATAGGATCCCAAATTTTTATATTTTTCTGATTTCTGTAATTTTTCAATTTTTTCTGTTTTCAATAAATTAATCTTTTTAAGAGTTGTCTCATTTCCCACATTGGCGAAACATCATATAAAGGGAGGTGTTACAACGGGGATGGCTTAACTGGGAACCAATAAATATCTCTGGGGGAGGGATTTGGACAGGGATAGACATTCACATAAACCAATGGTGTCGAGGGGTGGAGGGAAGGGGATCACATGCTCCAATGGGGCGTTGAGGTTTAGGGGATTTCCAGGAGGGGAGGTATCCAAAGGGGCAGGACCTTGGGGGATTAAGGGAGACCATATAGGGGTAATTATGGAGGGCTTTGGTGAGAGGCACAGAACTTCAGGGAAAGCTGGGAGGGTTTGGGTGATTGATGGGGAAAGAGCTAGAACAAGGGGAAGAAAACAACCATATAGGGAGCACCGGGGGAGCAGCTTGGGTCTGGGGCAAACCAACTGGGAGTAGGAGTGGGGAAGGTAGGGATGAACCATCGGGGTACAGAGAACATACAAAAAAAATCCCGCATCACCACACTGCGTCAGCGAGCAGTGGGACGCTCGGGCAGGAGAAGGCGGTAGAGCAGCGGGCAGGATCATGGTAGGATTGTGGCAGGCTGCAGCAGGATTGCAGGCAGACAGCTGTGGGATAAAAGAGGATAGGAGAAATCTGGATAGGAGAGCAGAATCATGGACAGGGACGGTGGGGCAGGAGCGAAGGCTGGGCAAGAAGGGTCAGCAAAGAGTGGGTGAGAGAGGGCAGGGGCTAAGGCCAGGAGCAAGGCCTAGGCGCAGGGCTCAGAGGCAGTCAGTTGGGCCATCGGTAGGTGGCAGGGCACAGCTAGCCTCAAGCAAGCAGGGACTGGATTCAGAAGGCTCTGGCAGGCTATAGCAGGCTTGTGTGATGAACTCCATGATTGTTTATATACCATGTAGCTCCTCCCATGGTCTAGTCACTTGAGAAAAATTATTGTATAGTATGGAGAGTCTGCCCCCAGCAGCAAGGGTTGCCCCCCCCCTCTAGGGGGAGTAGTTTAGAGTCTAATAGCGGAGGCTTTCTTTCCCCAATAGGCTGCTGGAAAATCTCCCCAGAGAGAGAACCCTTCTCTATTTCCATAAGGGGCTGCTTGCTCAGAGAGAGTCCTCAGCAATCTCCTCCCCTTCATGAGGACTTGCTGCCCATGCACATGCTTGCATGTCACAGCTCCTAGAGCGTGTGTCCTCCTGGTACTTTTCTATTCGACATCTGTCTTGCTTTGAAAGACAGGTGTTTGCCAAAGAAGGTGGGAACCTCCCTTGGAATGGAGAATATGACCCCTTGCCTCCGAATTATTGTAACTTTGAAATTAAGGGGCTTTCAAGCTACCTGTGAAAGAAAGTCTGCCACGTGGATGCCCGTGTCCCCAAGAGTCGGGCTAATGAGGAACATCTACCTGAGTGGCAATATCTTTCCACTCCTCAGCAGCCCAGATTGGTTTTCCGTTATGCTGCCAGTTGGCCTTTTCCACCTTTCCAGCCACCCCCACAGAGCATTGGCTACTATCCACGAATTGGTGCAAAGGTAGAGCTTTGGCCACTTTTGTCTCTCAGCAATGTCTAGAGCCAACTGGATGGCTCTGAATTTGGCAAGTTGGGCTTCTGCAGCCTGTCATGTGGGGCTCCATACAGCTGCTTTCCACTTCCAGTTCATCCCTACGATGCGACAGGAACTGTCAGTGAAAAGAGTGTAGCATGTTTCTTCTGCTGGCAGTTGGTTGTATGGTGGCGTTTCCTCAGCATGCGTGACTTGTTCTTGTTCCTCTTCATCAGTGAGACCAAAGCTTTCATCTTCAGGCCAATTCGTGGTTATTTCTAAGGCACCAGGGCGATTCGGGTTTCCGATACAGGTGCGTTGTGTTATGAGGGCAATCCACTTGCTCCATCTGGCATTGGTGATAGTGGGTAGAGGGAACCTTTGCTTTGACCATCCACCCCAGCACCGGTAGTTGGGGTGCCAGGAGGAGTTGTCCTTCAGTGCCAATGACCTCCTAGGTGGCTTGGATTCCTTCCTAGGCTGCCAGGTTTTTTTCTCTGTTGGAGTGTAGTTGTATTCGGACCCTCTGTAGGTTTGGCTCCAGAATCCCAGTGGCTGACCCTGAGTCTCCCCAGGTATGTTCTGCCAAAGGCTCCAGGACAGACCTTTGTTCCCAGCTGCAGAGTAGGGCACATTTTTCACCTCTGGTCCTGTCCTGACTGGG
Source organism: Coloeus monedula (assembly GCF_965178545.1). Lineage (NCBI taxonomy): Eukaryota > Metazoa > Chordata > Aves > Passeriformes > Corvidae > Coloeus > Coloeus monedula. Next base: position 103,652,548 of record NC_138783.1, on the reverse strand, counting down.
ACAAGGGCTACCTCATGAGCGATTTCCTGTTTGATCTGGGTGAAGGCTTGCTGCTGTTCAGGGCCCCAGAAGAAGTTGTTCTTCTTACGGGTCACCAGATAGAGAGGGCTCACAATTTGACTATATTTACGAATGTGCATTGTCCAAAAGCCTGTGGCGCCTAGGAAAGCTTGTGTTTCTTTTTTGTTGGTCGGTGGAGACATTGCTGTATTTTTATTGATGACCTCAGTGGGAATCTGACGTCGTCTGTCTTGCCACTTCACCCCCAGGAATTGGATCTCTTGGACAGGTCCCTTGACTTTGTTCTTTCTGATGGCAAAGCCGGCTTCCAGGAGAATCTGGATGATCTTCTCTCCTTTCCCAAATACCTCCAATGCTGTGTTCCCCCACACAATGATGTCATCAATGTACTGGAGATGTTCTGGAGCCTCACCCTTTTCCAGTGCAATCTGGATCAGTCCGTGACAACTGGTAGGACTGTGCTTCCACCCCTTGGGCAGTCGGTTCCAAGTGTACTGCATGCCCCTCCACGTGAAAGCAAACTGAGGCCTGCACTCTGCTGCCAGAGGAATGGAGAAGAATGCATTTGCGATGTCAATGGTGGCATACCACTTTGCTGCTTTGGACTCCAGCTCGTACTGGAGCTCCAACATGTCTGGCGCTGCAGTGCTCAGTGGTGGAGTTACTTCATTCAAGGCATGATAGTCCACTGTCAATCTCCATTCCCCTTCAGACTTGTGTACAGGCCAGATGGGGCTGTTGAAGGGTGAATGGGTCTTGCTGACCACCCCTTGGCTCTCTAGCTCACAAATCATTGTGTGGATGGGAATCACAGCATCTGTTTGTTCGGTACTGCCGGTGAGGCACTGTCGAGGTGGCAGTTGGCACTCGCTGCTCTTCTACCTTCAGAAGCCCAACTGCAGAAGGATTTTCGGTCAGCCCAGGCAAGGTGTTCAATTGCCTAATGCCCTCTGCCTCCACAGCAGCTATTCCAAAGGCCCACCTGAGTCCCTTCGGGTCTTTGAAATACCTGCTCCGGAGGAGGTGTATGCCCAGAATACACGGGGCCTCTGGGCCTGTCACAATAGGATGTTTCTTCATTTGGATGTTTTCCAGTTAGGCTCACATCAGCTTCAAGGAGTGCCAACTGCTGCGATCCTCCTGTGACTCCAGAAATAGAAACCAGTTCTGCCCCCACGTCTTGATGGAATCAAGGTGCACTGTGTAACTGTGTCAACCAAAGCTTTGTATTTTTGTGGTTCTGATGTGCCAGGCCATCGAACCCACACTGTCCAAAAGATGCAATTTTCCCTGGCCTCTACCTGGCTAGAGGTGGGGCCCCTCTAGTCCTGGTTATCATTTGAAACTTGAGCTATTTCCCTTCTGGTGGAGCTCCCTCTCTCAGCATTACCATCCTTCAATTCATGCACCCGTGCTGCCAGGACAGAAGTCGGTTTTCCATCCCGCCTCCTCATGTCTTCCCCACTGTCACACAGGAAGAACCACAGTTCAGCTCTTGGGGTGTACCCTCTCTCCCTAGCTGTGGGATGTCTGCTTCTGGTAACAGGGCCTCTGGTCTGCAGTGATGCAATTTGGAGAAAGCCCTCTTTCAGCTTCTTCCTGAGTTTCTGCTGAGTATTGTCCGTCCTATCTTCCATCTTCTGTATGGTCTCTGACAGACTCTTTTCCACAGCTGCAATTCTTGTTTGTGTTGAGCCGTGCACAATGTCTGCATATGCCCAGAGCCTCCTCACCATAGAACTCACTGTCTTGTCCCTGTCATTCCATGTCATCATTGGCAAAGCAGGGGCGTATTCTGGTGGTGCGTGTCGGGCAAGTTTCAGCCACATTGCCAGTGTGCATTTTACCATGTCAGGGCTCCGAATTGCTTGGTCACCTGAGAATATGATCTTTATCACTGCCAGTTCTCTCAGGCATTGAATCCCTTGTTCCATGGTTTTCCAGGGGTTTAGCTGTAGCTGGAGATCTTTTCGGCACAGGTATCTTTACTTCACACTTCTTAAGAGCAGTGTCCAGAGACTGAGAGCTTCAGGACCCCTTGTCATCCCTTGGTCAATAGTTAAATCATGTGACAGGGATCCCAAATGCCTCGCTTCAGTGCCATCCAGAATTGTACCATCGCCTGCAGCGTCCCAGATTTGGACCATCCAACTTAATATAGTTTCATCACGCTGTCAGGTGTAATCTTTCCTCAGGGTATGAAGGCTTTCTGTGGACAGGGACTCAGTAATGATCTCAGGTTCCAAATCCTCTGCTGGCTGTGAAGGTCCTGGCTGCCCATCATCATCCACTGGGTGAATGGATTTGGCTTTGTGTTTCTTTCTCTGGACAGGGGCAATTGTTATTTGTTTAGGCTCCCCATCTGCTTTAGCTGCGGCTGGGGTGATTGGGGTGCCCACTGGCTTATTCTCCTGCTCCTCTGTCTGTATCTTCTGCTCCACAGTATCTAACAGGGTGCGGTAAGCATTAGCCAGGACCCAGCACATGGCAATGAGCTTTTTCTTTTCATCGGCATTGTTATTGCAGTTCTCCTTCAGATACTTTCTCACCTCAGCTGGATTCTGCATTCGTTCAGAGGGTAAGTTCCAGGCTACTGGGTCAGAAAACTGCTTCAGGGTCTGGCCTATGTCGTCCCATACTGCACACCACTTAGAACTTTCCGCAACTGGGGCAGGTGTCTGGGCAATCCCTCTGGAAATCTCAGCCCTTATTTTAGACAAGCTGGAGACCACATAGAGAAACCCTGCTAGATAACATAATAAGAAGGTGGTATCTTTGACTTCCAAGGGAAACTGGGCACTTTCAAAAGGTGACGTGCCAGATCTGAAGGGGAAGAAGGAGATGAAGGGCTGGGAACTATCATCCCCTGCTTTACCCCTAACAAACTGGGTGTAATTACTAATACATTCCAAAAGGAAACTACCAAGGCCAGAATGGAAAAACAACATAACATACACATTCTCAATGGTTTCCATTATGTCATCCAAACTTCAAGAGATCATTAACACCAGGCATATCAAAATGGCAGTCCTGGTTCTTATTCCTGACTTATAAAAAGTATTAGCTAGGGACCCGACTGCCCATAGCTGTGGACATGGCTAAGTTCCACAGAAAAATTGTTAAATCAAACAGCATGGTCTTACTGCTGTACCTCAATATGAAATGCTTCAAACCAAAATGTTGGGGTTTTTTTCCACTTTCATGTGCCCCTTAAGTTGGGCGCCAAATTTATGTCTCGGTTTTTGAGACAAAACTTCAGGAGGAAACACTCCGGAGTGAGTGTCTCCTCTGAAGGGAAAAGGGCCTCCCCTTTTCCTCCATCAATGAGACAATTGGGTCACAAGAAGTGGAAGTGGGAAAAAGAAAACAAACTGTTTATTAACACACAAAACAGGGTAGAACAGGATTTAAAAAACCCCTCAAAATACAACAAATTCTCGGAGAGGGAACAGACACGCGGGCTTGGACCAGCTGCAGGCTCCCTGGACTGGCGAGGAGGGGAGGGAGGCAGGGAGGCAAGGGGAAGGAAAGGGAAAAAGAGCAAGAAAAAAACCCGAAAGAACCTTTTCCAGCTAGCTGGAACACAAAGGAAACCAAAAAGCTGCACAGCACTCCCGGCGCACCCCCTCCCAAGCCCTGCTGAGCCGCAGAGCCCCCGAGCTGTTGGGTTCAGCTGTTAAACTGCCCCACACTCGGGTCCCGTGGTCCTCCCCAGGTCCATCTTAAAGAAACCGTCCTTGGGCATTGAGCGGACAGTTAAGGAATAAAGCAGCTTCATAACGTCACCCCAGGACAATATATAATAATGTATACAAACAACAACAGTGGCAGCAACAACAAACAGAGCCAGAACCCAGTGCCAGCCTTCCCTCGGCCGCAGGCCCTTTCCCCTTTGGTGCAGTTCCGCCCACAGCCGGCAGGGGCGCTGGTGGCTCCCGGCCGGGCACGGTGGGTGCGATGAGTCCCCCGCGCCTGCAGGGGGCGCTGTGGCGTAAGCTCGGCCGCCTCTCTGCACGTGGGTAACGGTGAATGCAGCCGGCGGAAGGGATGGAACAGGGGCTTGCTGTACAAACCCCCAGGGCAGTTGATCTCGGTGCCTCTCTGGATAATGAAATGAGCTGTAGCAGGAACTTTGGAAGCAGCAAGCTGGAACAGCAAAGGCAAGCAGAATAGTAAGTGAGATGTATCAGAAACTCCGCAGCTGTAGCAGGAGCCACAGGGTGTCCCGGCAGGCAGGGAGTGCGGGCCTACAGTGTAGTGAAAAACCCGGAGCAGTGGCAGAGAAGTGGTGGGGCTGGGCAGTGGCAGCCTGGCTCCTGAACACAAGTGGGAGAGGGTCCCTTGGGGGGGCTTGGGGTCCTGGGTTTTCCCTTGAGGCACCTGAACAGATGGTGAGGGTTCTTTCTAGTGAGGTAGGGTGTTATTAAGGTCCTACTGCAATGGCTGCTCTTACAAGCAGAGCTCTACTCATGGCAGGAGAAGAAAGCAGAAGATGGAACCCAACAGTGGTGGCCAACTCTCCCCACAGCGACTGCAGCCTGTCTCCCCTTCAATGTCAAGAGCAAGAGAGAGCTGCAGGCTGCGCTCAGCCCCTTCCCCCCAATCCAGAATCTCGTGGTAACTGTCCTTCCCAAGAGAGAAAACCCTCAGGTAGGGGAGGAGGAACCAGATGTGCTCCTCCCCCTTCTCCGTGGCTACATCCTTTGTCTCTCTTAAGTACTGGTCATTATTGTTTCTTAGCAACAAATGAGAGAAAATTCCCTAAGAGAAAAAAAACAAAAGGAAAAAGTCCTAACCCCCAACAACATCAAATACCAGATTTATAACCACAGTTATAAATCACAGTTTATAACCACAGTTCAAGAAATAAAACAATACTGAGGCATTGTTATTTCAAAATTACGTTGTCATCTCACAGTGGTGGTGGTGGTAACAGCAGGAGTGGAGGAAGAAAATGGGAACCTTGGCAAGAGTTACGTATGTTAAATGTGGCCACTCAGGAGTTAAAAGATCTCTTCAGAGAAGCTGGGAGTCGAGGGATGCTAGTGACTTGTGAGCTGTGGAGTGCATGCCTTCATCACCACCCCCTTCAAGACCCCCTCTACTTCATCTGAAGCTAACAACATGGTAAATAGATTATGTAAGTCCTTTCAAGGAACCAGAAAGAAAACAACATGTGCCGGTTGGAGTGGAAGTAGTTTCAGGTCTTGTTGAGGCTGAAGCAGTAGCATGGCTTATTGGAGAAAGCATAGTAAAAGTGCTGAAGCTATGGCTCAGTAACTTGTCCAAACCGAAGTCTATCCAATATAACAACAATAGTCATTTTCCTGCCAGGGTGGTCTAAGAATGGGATAATTTGTGGGCACAAATTTGTTGCAACCTAATGGAAGACAATAGTCCTTGAAAAGATCAAGGAAACTGTAACCAGGTATATAACAAGTTTCACTTAGGCTGTACTATGATTGATTGGTGGTACCCACCATGAGAGAGTAATGAATATTAAAAGAATAAGAGTCTTTTGAAACAGACTACAGTGGGATCCACAACGGTGGATTCCTTCTTCCTTTCATCCTCGCCAGAAAAGTTCAGAAATCGCTGTTCAGAAAGTTCCAGAAAAGTTCAGAAATCGCTGTTGCCATGTGCTGTTCAGAAATATTTAAATCATTGCTGCCACAGGCTGTTATAATAAGATTTAAATAATTGCTGCATAAATAAAACTTTTTAATTGTTTGTTTTGCATTGTTTCACCATAATTTAGCTCAAAGGTATCCCAAATGTACCTCTGAGTAGGCAGTCCAATACTGCCCTCTAGGGTCCAACATTTTGTGGCTATCCCAGACCAGGTAACCCAGAATTGCTCTCTTGGGACCTGTCTTGGGGTGACTTCATGATGTTGTATCCCATATCAGTGTTCTACGCCCAGAAATTAATTTTGTGCCTTTCTATACCTTTAAACTGAGCCTGAGAGGGGGGAGAGAAAAGTGTACTTTTTCAAAGCAGTGTTTCAAGGACACACAGAGACTCCTCTCTGCGTTCAGCAGTGGCAGGAGCGGGAGGAAGCAGCTTGCTTTAAAGCCAGCTTTTGGCTACTTTTTCTCAGGAGAGAGACAGAGAGTTGAACTTTTGTTTTCCTGGGACTTCAGTTTTTTCCCTTTTTCTCTGCTGGACTGTTTTCAGCATCAGAAGACATCAGGACTTTTTCCACCGAGGTGGAGGCCCTGGAGGTGGGCCCACCACCCCGTCCCAACTCCGAGGAGGGGAGAGAGAGAGACTATGGAAGGACTCTGAAATTCTCCCAGGTTTCTCTCAGCAGAGCGAAAGGTTTTATTATTATTTAGCATTATTGTCCTTTTCCTTTGTGTTTCTTAAATAAATAGTTTTATCTCTTTCACTATCCTTCGAGGAAAATTTTTTTTTTCCCCAAACCTGGTGGGGGAGGGGTGGTTGTAACCTGCCTTCTGTCAGAGGATATATCTCCAAATTTGTCCAAACCGGCACAGGACCTGACACCTTGCTTTCGTAAAAAAACACTGTGTATATTTTATGTAGTCTAATGTTTAGTGTTTCCTTCCACTGAGCATGAAAAAATACAGATATACAGCAGGCAGATTAAAACCAGCTTGTGTCTGCCCCTACCAGCTAACCTTTTCCTACAGATCTTGCTTACCTGTGGTTTTGGGATGGGAAAGGCACACAAGACAACAGGAAGTTATCTACATAGTCATTAACTACATGACCATTTGGTTAAATGTTATGCAAACTGAATCACATTGGAGACTACTCAGAAGGCTACCACATCATTTGGGCAATCCTCATACAATTGCAAATTATTGCTGCAGATAGCCCAGCAGCAGTCCCCAAAATTCCTCTTTTTTCACACTCTCTATAACACCACATCTGCACGTATCAGCCTTTTTTTCCACATACATTTTTTAAGCACCAAGTACTGTGTTCCAAGGCTACTTAAAAGATGACAGTTGAAACCAAAGTTTCATGATGTGCATTTTTATCTCCATTTTCAAAGAGACCTGCGAGGGACTGTTGTTTAAACACTTAGCTTCCATGTCCTGACATCTCAACCTCCTGATAACTGAACCATTTTAAAATGAAGTAGTGTTTGCTCTTCAGAGTTTGTGTTTATAATCTGTGGCCTCCCTTTTGCCTAAGGCTTGCTTTATCTGATAAGATCCAGTCCCTGGATTCTCTTTGTCTTGAGTCTGAAATGTTGCAATTTGTTTTCTTTTCCAGCTGAACATAAAATAGTAGTCTCTCCATTTTACATCCCAGCTTTCTTTCTCTTAGGCTTTTCTTAACTGTAAAAGTTGTGGGGTGAATGCAGCAGTTACTAGATTCTGGCAAAGTTGTACTGGTGGGCACTTAAAGTGAGTGACAGTTTGGATAGACATTTTCCCTTAATTTATGAAAAAAAATAAGTTGAAGAGAAAGCATGATTAAATAAGTTTGAAATGTGTAATGTGCTGAGAGTGACCTTGGGAAATAGCATACTTGTAGTCGGTAGATTAGCTTTCACATCTCATTACAAGAAAGTAAGGAGAACGTGTGATTTAATTGCAGTCACGTTTATTTGCAGTTTCTATACACACTTTCTAGGTAATCAAACTTTTCCAACACATTTTTTGAGAGGGGTTCACAATGAAACTGTCACCGTTTTTACTAAAAATAAATACAAGACTTAAAGTGTTGCACAGCTCTAAAATATACAAAGGCTTGGATTTAATGTAAACTTTGAAAACATTTTACAAAAGAAACCATATTTGCAACAATTTAAAAAGTTCATATTTACAAATATTACAAAAATACAAAATGGATGCAAGTCCATAAACCATTGTCTTTTCTGCCAGCATGAACTGGTGCTAGTACCAAAATAGTTACACTGTAACCTTCTTAATTTTTTTTTTTAATTCTTTAAGTCATAACCTACAGTATTTCTCTATCTGCCACCATTGCAGCAAATGCACTCAATCACTGACCTTTGGCAAAAGCAAACATACGCTTTATTTGCTACAACTATCCCATGCCCTCTATGCTGCCACAACAGAAAGAAAAAAAAAAAAGAAAAAAAAAAGAAACAAGAAAAGGGGAAAATGTTATTTTTCAGAACACAGCTGTATAACTTAAGAAATCATTTTCTTAACATCAGTGCAAGCAACAGAACAGTAGGTTGAAATGACGGTCCAGCAGTTACCTGGTGCACGTACTGTACCCTGTCTCAACAGGTGAGTGATGTTCCCTTCCCTCTGTGGCTTGTCCTCTGGTGCCTTAATGGCACACCTGCAATGCTACAGGGATCCCCGCCATTTGTCTTCCTCTGACTCCCACGTTTGTTATGAACTCTCTTCTTCATAGAGAATCTCTCTATTTGGGTTTCAATCTGCTAAATGTAAACTAGAAAATTAAGCAAAAGAAGACTATACTGTGATGGGATTGTTCTGTGTTTGTTTTGCATTTAAAGTATTCCCTCACCATTCTGGTAAAAAAAAAAAAAATAGTGTATATATATTTATTTAGGGTCTCTATGGAATTATTGATTGGTAATAAAAAGTGGTTCAATCAAAGTCAATTCAGCTGTATTCTCCTTACTGTTTTTAATGACTGTTTAACTCAGGACTACTAGGATCTTGTAAAAGTGCTCCTGGTATAATTTTTGTGGAAAATGACTGAAGATGACAAACTAAGGATTTTTTTGCCCAGTATTGAAACTTCCTTTCCTCATACTCCTCAGGAGGTGGTTTGTTCTATGCTAAACATTTCCTCTTAAAACATTCTCATTCATTCACTTCACTTGTATTCAGACTTACTTTCCTAACTAAGCTACTGATGTGATTAGCCTTTTGTTTCTGAAACGTTTCTCCCTTTACCTTTTTAAAAACTATTTTAGACAATTTTGCAGCCCTTCAACTGATGGACCGGACCAATGCCCATCCCAACACACATATCACATGCACAGTGACTCTGCCTCATCAACTGAATGCAACCAGGCTACACAGGAGAACAGTAGGAAACCCTGAATAATATATGTCTTGTGGTAAGCACTAAACAAAATCAGATGTGAACCTCATGGGGAATAACATTTCAGATCTGTTAAATTGTTCTGATTTGCTTTGACTCCTTAAAATTGTAACAGTTTTAGGTAGAACCTTCCTCTTTAAAACATGATCTGCCTTCTTTTAATAACTCTGAACTTTATGTGTTACATGATCAAAAGAAAAAAACCAGTAGAAACCGAATACACACATCCTGCCTCCCAGTCATTGACTTATGCTTAAAGCCAGCTTTTAGCTGATTTCTTTGTACCAAAGAACGCTCTTTCTGCCATTCTTCTTGACCTGTCCTATTGCACACCCCATTCCTCCTTCACTATTTTCTCTGCACTAACCTTTCCTCTATTCCAAACCATATCCTACAGCAACCAACACCAACTGCATCAGTTTTGGATAAAGAGGGCCTTGTCCTCTAAGTAGCACAGATGGGGCTACATCTCAATGGAAGTTGTGCCCAAAGGAGAATCAGGCCTGTTGGTTTTATTCTGTTGAAAAATTAAAAGTATATAGCAACTCACGGGCTCTTGCGATTTTAAGATGAGAATATTCAAGTAACTTCAAGTAATTCAGCTTTAATCTCCCTGCCTTCATTTGTATCAAAGCAGCTACTTTGATTTGTCTCCTTTCCCACCCCACCCCAGTCCCCCACCCTGTTCTGTGTTTCTGGTAAACCCAGACAAGATCCCTACTGTACGTGGCTGGCACAATGAACTGGAGCTTTCCCCTTCCCAGCTCAGCAATGAATATAAATAATGCATACACATACCTATTTCCCAGCTACGTTTTCACAGTGTCATTTTTGTAAATATTTAGGTAGCATGAATCTCATCAGCACAAAGAGAAAGCTTCACTGAAAACTCATTGCGGATATTTACTGATAAATCGAAAGCTCTTCTTGCATGCTTATAATTTATTTGTTTCCTTTACGAACCAGAAACTAATCGTGTTTAAAGATTATAGTTACCAGGTTATGACTGTGTTATGTATCCCAATAGCCTAATAGGAATATGAAAGTTAAATATTGTTTCCTCTCGCATCTATCCTCTCTGAAGCTATCCCTGCAAGAATAAAGGCCCAGGGGAGGCTGTGGGATGGGACCCTTTGGGGCTTTGCATCAGACCCAGCTTTGTTCTGTCAAAAACACACTCATCTTCCCCACCGATCCTCACGGTAACCCTCCCAGCTGTGCTTTCCAGTTAGCTTCTTTGGAGCTGCCGTAGAAAGACAAATGGTTTCTTTAATCCCCTCACAGTCAGCCTTTCCATTTCCTAAACTAAGGCGGAAAATTCCCGCTTTCCACTGCTCAATGTCATCCTTCAGGCCTGTCACACTGAAAGTGATTATTGGTGGCCATGTTTTATGTCTGATATGAAAATGGTATTCACAGAATACAGTTATTACAATTGAATTCATTTGTCTTCTATAAACAAAGTTGTTATGCAGTAAATCGTTTGCCACGTCCACTTTTTGATAATTCTATTTACAAATTTTTATCAAAAATATGATATTTACATATGTTTTGTTAATTTCTTCTAAATTTTGTTTCAGCTCATTTTAGTGTAGAAAAATACCAATTCTCAAGAGCATTTTCTTTTTTTTTTTTTCTCCCTAGGGAAGCACTACAGTGAGGGATTTGTTTTTAGATGGGCAGCTTCTGGGAAAAAAAACCCACCCAAAGTCAGCTTTAACTCTATGGAAAGTGTATAGCCTTGAAATCTACAGTGACAATGGAAATGAGAGTGGGATAAACCAAATGAAGCCAAAAGAAAACAGAACAGACATAGCATATCTTCATCCTTTTAGAAAATGTAATGTAATAAATAGCTACAGCTGTAGTCCTTTTGTTTCCCCAGCATCTTCTGAATGCAAACACATCTAAGCATTGATATTGCCCTGCGATTGTTCTCTTTTTCTTCTTTTTTTTTTTTTTTTTTTTTGATTGCTACAGCGTTGGCCTCTTTTGTTGACATCCTTACAGAGCTCGAGTGGTGTTGATAATCTCGCCCTGGCACCCCACCCAGCCTATGTAGAGCTCTGAGAAGACCGATCGTCGTGGGGGCTGCCATCCGAGTTCTCGGTCTCCCCCTCGGAGATGGCCTGCATGGGGGTGTTGTACAGCCTGCAGCGCACGCTGTACCGGCTGCTGCTGGCTGCCGGCGGCGCCCGTGACCGCCCCACCCGCGAGGATGCCGACATGGGGAAGTTCTTGGAGGAGAATCCTTCCGTGTTGACCCTTGGGGAGCAGGGGGAGAGCGGGGATAATGCATCAGGGCTCGTTGTGGGAGGAGACTCTTCCATGCTTTGAAGGGCATCCACCATCAGCTCTCCAGCAGACTTGGGCAAAATAGGACTTTTCAGAATTTCTGTGGCAGACATCCTGTAGCTGGAATCAGATCGGCTGCCCTTTTTAAGGAGCAGTAGCTTAAACTCCTCATTGGATGTGTTGGACTTTTTGGCATTCCTGTATATGAGCCCGGGGGACCTCTGACTGCTAATGGGAGTGCCCACACTGCTGGCTGGTGGCATGTTGCTGGTGGGCAGTGTGCTGCTGGTGGGAGGCTGGCTGCTGGTCCCAGACGAAGCTCTCAATCTGTTTCTTACAGAAAGGTCTCCAGAATCCTTTCTCCCAAGAACTTTCCTTTTTGATCTGTAAAAACATAAAGGAAAACTCTTTCATATGTTATTTTTGTAGGATAATGCTTAGCGATGTTCTGGAAATTTACTGATGCTTTCATATTAGCCAGAGTTCTCTTAATCCCTCTGTCAAATATTGGAGGCTATCAGTGACTGATGGCACTGAGCTATGGAGTCCCTCTCAACATTACCCCGCTCTTCCAAAACAATATATGCTCTTTTTAAAGACAACAATGCATACAGAATCTTAGGTAACAATAATATTCAGAGTAATCTATTCAGTATCAGAAAACTTTAATTTCAGTTGTGATCCCAAATTTCAGGTGACTACAAAATACTCTAAAATTGAAGAGATGCCTCCTCATCTTTCTCGCTGCAACAACTTATTCACCAGAACAGCGCTGGTAGACTGGTAGGCAGAAGACAGGAACCACTGCAGGTAGTTTTTTTTGAAGACATGTATGTTTGTTAGAACAGCCTGATGTTTTTGTCTGTCAAGTATCCCACACATGAAGATACTCAGACTGCACTCCAGACCATAATAAAGCATGTTTTAAAAGCTGCAGTTTAGAAAACTAAACTGAGTTAACTAAAGAAGGTAGTTTGAGGACAAGACTTAAACATGGAATAACCATCCTGCAGCTACTGTTAGCGGACAACTGTGCAGGGATGCATGTTACCATTTCCCATTGCTGCAAGGTTAGGTCACCTGTGAATGACTGCAAACAGATCCTCAGTAGTGCGGGGTTTGTTTGGAGACACAAAGACATCCTCAGTGTCAGCCTGTGACTCCTCGCTCAGCGGAGACATGATGGACTCATCGCTTGGAGAAGACTCTTAAAAAGGAGAGAAGCCATGTTATGAGTCAGACTCCACTGTGCTTTGCAACAGCACCTCCAGTTGAAGCCATCAGCTCCACTCACAACCAAGTGGCCAATACCACCATACAGCCTTTACCCTCCAATCTAAAAGTGCCTGTTCCATGTTGGAGCCCATAAAAGGGGCACTGAACACAGATCTCCCATTTACAGCACAGCTGTGATAATAAGACTCTTCTGTACCCAGGGCCAGTGCTCCTCCCTTTTATCCTTTCAGTTGAAGTGCAGCAAAAGGGAGGAAATAAATATCAGAAATACAGTCTGAATACTTTGGAAAAGTGTAAATAGCTTTGGGCTGGCTGGCCAGCTAAGAGACATGGGGGGGCTCTATGCTTAAACACACAGAGGGAAGCTGATGTGCCACTCTGCTCTGTGACTCCACTACCATCCCATCCAAAGCCACCTGATTGGGTATGACACAGAAAGAGTTCCCAACTGACCTTTCAGCGAAGGCTCGTCTGCACCGCCCACTGTCTCATCTGCCCTGCTGTCATCAGAGGCACTTTTGGTTGGGATACCTGATGTGATATCATTTTCCTGCTTGCAACCCTCTTCGCTGAGTGAATCCACTGCTGCCATCTCTGCTTCATAGCTGATATTCCCAGGCACATGGTGGCTTACATCGGGTTGGTGCTTTAACTGATAGGTGATGGTCGGTCCCTCAGCCTGAGCTGGGCTTTCACCCACAGGCCCAGCTTCCACACTCCCCTCGCTGCCTGCAGAGAGCTCTTGCTGAGCCTGCACTTGCTGAAGATCGTGCACTGTTTCTGCTCCCTGGACAGGTTTCTTTGTTTCATCATCACCTGTGGGGACAGCTGAGCCCTTCTGAAAGCCATCCACGGGGACGGCACATGTCTGATTCAGAGAGCTTTCTGGTAAGTATTCAGCAGCCAGGTGTGTTTGGTCCTTCCCAGGTTTGATTTCAACCAGACCCATGCTTGCTGAAGTTACAGCTTCTCGCTCGCAGCTATTCTGCCCGCCAAAAGAGGAGCTTTTCTCTAAAGGTGGCTTTCCAGGGCCTGCTTCTGCTGGGGAAGTGTCAATGTACAGCATTATGGCCTCATCTGTAGAGTACTGGCGTGATACTGGTTTCTTAGCTAACAGTGGCCTCATTTTGCCTGGAGAGACATCAGTTGCCATCAAAGTGGTCTCCTGTATGCAGAGCAGGTCTGGGGTACTGCCTTTATGTTTCACTCCTTCAGGCTTGTTGACTGCCCGGAGGTGGACAGACTTGAGAACGGAGGGTGTGATGGCAAGGGCAGAGGGAGGGCTGGGCTGCAGGGCTTCCCCAGCTGCGCTCTGCTTGCTGTGGCTAAAGGTATGCAGCTGGTGCCTGTGAGCGAAGGGCTTGTTCAAGACATTGTGAAGAGCACTTAGGTCGAGGTGAGTAGGAGGTATAATTGGAAGTTCGAGGTCTTTGCTCACTGAGGCGGTGCCATCTTTTGAGAGTGGCTGCTGCAGCGATGACTTCCTCTCTGGTACTTTTGGCTTCCTCTTGCTCCCCCCTGGAGACAAGGGTCCTGAAAAGAAAGCTGTCGGAAAAGAAGAGGTGGGCGTCTCTGACTGGCTGGAGTACCCACTGGAGGGTGAGGCTAATCCCGCCAACTTCTCTGGGGAGGCCAGCTTAAACTCATTATCAACAGAGGGGAGGGATGGGGTTGTAGCTCGTGACCCAGACTGAGACGTCTGGGATTCAGAGCTCTCGGGTGACTTGATGCACTCTATGACTGTAGTACCCGTAGCAGTGCTTGAATTGGACAAGGACCTGTAAGGATCACTGGATTTCAAGTCGTTCAGAAGCCAGAGATCTGCATAGTGAGGTTGTTCAGCACCTTCATCTTTAAAGGAAGGGATATCAGCAGTGTCAAATGGAGTGTCCTTTAATCCGCCATCACCCTGGTTTGTCCAGGGAAGCTCCTGCTTGGCTGGCAGGTTGGGGCCTTCCACTCGGGAAGGTGTGTTTGAAAACTCAAGGGGCAGCTTCATCTCCCTGGCAGTGTGAGAGACATGCTGCCCACCACCGATCTTTGGTTCTTTCTTGTCAGGAAGGTCGGTGCTGCCCTCTGATTTCCTCAAAGACGAGCTGCGTTTTGGTGGGGCTGGCTTTGCCTTTGGTTTCTTCAGTGAGATGCTCTGCCGTCCCTGCCTCCTGTGGCTCATGCACTCCTGCCAGGCACAGTCAGCTAGGCTGGAAGTCATGCTCTCGGTCTGGCCACTCTCAGAGCCTGGGGCTGCATAGTTGCAAATATAGCTTTTATTACCCTTCAGACCACAGTCAAAGTGCATGGAGGTATAGTATCCTTCAGTATCCACAGAAAAGTGTGAGCTAGTGTCTGCCTTGTCAGAGGGGGTCTTTTCGAGGAAGCTGTCATAGGTGGCCATGCTGGTAAAGCTGGGGCATCCCAGGCTGTCTGCCTTTGGGCGCTCAGGGCTGAAATCCTGGCGACAGGAGGCGTCATGGTGATGGTGCAGGTAGTTCCACTCGCTGTCGCTCGTGTTGCTGTTGTTGGGGTCATCCAGTAAATCTGCCACAGTGGACGTGAAGGAGCTCGCCCTGTGGCCCCTGACCTTGTCTGCGTGGTCACCAAACTGCTCTGTGATGAAGACACTGGAGTCTTCATTGGCATTGGCAGCAGTATTGAGCGACAGCTCAGAGTCACAGTGTGAAGAGCCTGTCAGTGGAGGAGAGGCAGCAGGAGGAATGGTTTCAGATGTCTGGGAGGGACATGTGGAGCTACTTCCGCTCCAGTTGCCACTGGAGGACTGGTGGTCATCTTTCTGGTCCATGTGGCTGCTGAGCAGGACTCCTGCTGTGGAGATGGAGTGAATTGGGCTCCCGAAGGTGTCTGAGTTGGATGAAATTTCACAGCTGCCTGAATCGACCATCCTTGACAGCCGAGATCTCCCCCTCTCGCCAATGCTGTGTTCAGGGCTATGCAGGTGCTGAGGACAAGTTAAACCAATGGGCTGGCACTCCTGTGAACCCTGCTTGCTCAAGATCTCCTTCCCATTTTTTGGGATCCTCTCCTGACCAGCTAGGAAGTGCTCTGCTTCGTAGCCTGCACTCTTGGTGGTGGCATCTTGATGGCCCTCGCTGGCCCGGGCACCCTCGCGAGGAAGGCTTCGCGAGCGGATGCGGTTGCTCACAGCAGCAGCAAAGACCGCATCCCCATTGTCCGCCAGCACCAAGATGTTGCCAGCGGAGTGGGAGAGAGAGGCTACAACGCTCTGCCCCCGCTGGGCGCGGATCCGTCGCCGGGAGGGAGCAGCTATCAGGATTTCTTCTGTCTGGCACTCCGAGTCCCGGGTCCCCAACCTCCTGTTGTTGGAGCCAGAGAATTCCGGGTTTGTGTGCACAATCACATTGCGCTCTCTTGCCACTGGTGACTCGTCTGAATCTAGGACACACGGAAAGCTGGGTGAGTGGGAGAGAGCTCCACATTTCCTGGCACGAGACAACCCGCGGAGTAACCCAAGAAGCATTATCTGCTGTATTTTTTATTTTTTAATCTTGCTGAGCATTGGACCAAATTTAAGTTTGCTATAAAGAATTTATAAGGCAGACCTCCTGCCAGTGAGGTAGGGAAATTCTCCTAGTCCTGCAACATGACCTCTGCAATGCGTTCTCAATGTAGAGCTGAGCTTGCTGTGGTAAATATTAAGACAAACATTTTCAGTTTTTATGACTCTATTTCAGCTACTTAAAGACAGTTTTCAGGAGTGGCTGCTGGACAAAACACTCCATAAGCTTCTAAAAATAATTCTGTTTTGCCTACCTGTTTGTTCAGAATTTTCATTATCTGCTTCTTTACTATCAAGAATATTTGCAAGACAAAAGGACCTTTCTTTCATAGGTTCTCTGATTGTTTATTCCCTGTGATAAACACATTCCTTCTGCTTCCCATCAAGTTTCATGGCAATGGGCCGAAACACCAGAGCCATCTTCAGGTGCAGATGAACATTACGAAATAATAATTCTGTTAGTTTTATTTAGAGTTAATAAGAATTTCACACTGAATTTGCTCCCAACAGAGTTGCTCTTAATTTACCTTGACAAAAAGTGAGGTAATTTGGTAGATTTAAGGCAAATATTCTTGGTGATAAAGAATAATAAGAAGGAATTGAGGAGTGTGATAAATAAAAGGAAGGTTTAGCAAAGCTCCCATAGGGTGCCAGCAGCTGTATCTATGGTGGATATTCAACGACGCATCTAAGTTATCCAGCTGTTGTGACAACTGATCATCACTTTGCTGAGTAACATCTGTCAGTTCTTTACCTTAAGCTCCCCTGATGCAAGAAAAAACTTTCACTTAATCTAGTTACTTTTTATGCACATAACTATGGGTTCATAACAGAAATAAAATGAAAAAGAAAAAAAGAACTGATTAACATTTACACAATAAGAGCTGAACACGTACATCTATATTACTCAGTAAGGCCCCCGGTCCTTCAAGGCCATATGGAGTAATATAGCTTTACTTACTGTAATAAATCAAATGAACAAAACATGTCATTCCTAAACTCCACAAGCATTTACGCTTTAAAGGTTTCATTTCTTTGGAAGGCTAGCTACCAGCTCATATCCCTGTAATTTAAGTTGGTTAGAAAGCTATCTACGGAAGATTTGTATTTATACTACACCTATTTCTTGTTGCACTCTTCTGGGGATGCCAGAGATGGTTTTCCTCCTCCTCAACTTTCGTCTCCGCTGTAGTACAGATTGTGAATGAACAAGAGAGCAGCGTATACTAGCCTCTCTGTCAAAACCAACTCCTGCAACCCATAAATAGGTCTCATTAGCCTTTAGAAATAGTAAACAAATTTTCATGGCTGGAACACAGTGGAGGTATGTGAGCTTGGATTAAGCCTGTGAATAAACATAAGGGAGCCCTTATGTAGCTCTTATGTAAATTATATCACAGTATATCACAGTTTTACATCTAATTCCAGCTCCCCCTCAGCAGCCTGGTCTGCCAAAAATAACAGAAGGCATGAAAAGAAAAAGAACGGAAAAAGGAAAGAAAATCAGAAAGGCAAATAGAGAGCTCTTGGTAGCAGGGCATCTTTCTTATAGCTATTTATCCATCTGTCATAGGGACAATGACAGTAACTTGTCTGCAAAGCATTATTTGTTCAGCTGTAGCCTGACTTATTTTAAGCAACTAAGTGTAAGAAAACATTTTAAGGTTATAATGCCATATTGCAGTAGTTGGGTGCTTCTTAGGAGACCAATATGCCAAGGGAGCTAACATTTTGAAAAGGAAGGAGACAGCTAAAACGGGGCCAAGTCACCATGCAAGTTTAGAGAGCATTCTCTGTGACAATGACACATGGCCAAGAGTGACATTAACGGGGAGCTGCTATTTATTTGCATACATCAGGAAGTGGCTTGATTTTCCCGTGTGCGCAGCACAGGGTGGGAGTCTGCTCAGGTCACACAATCAAGAACCCTCAGTTTAGATTTAGAAGCACAAGTTCTTGAGTACATTTATTTATGATCACTTTCATACAGAATAGGTGAGAATTCTTTGTTTTCTTTATGTTTCCATGGCATTAGCACAGGGAAGTGTTCCTTCAGTTTGATTTTACACTGTCTAGTCAAAACAGAGTTAAAAGGAGGCTGACCAGAAGGCCAGTGCCTATCTGCGCTGGCTTTTTGCACAACTGTACACTCACGCTCTCTAAAGTTGACATGGGACAGGTTGGAAAAAATGTGCCAGGTCCATAAAAACACTAACATAAGGATTGCTGGTACAGTGGTTTGTAATCTTAAGAAAAACGAACAAACTAAACCAAACAAAAGGAAAAAAAAATCCTGATAAGAAGCTCTATTTTAATAGCGTATAATTATAGAAAACATAATTATACACAGACATACACATACATATTACATTACATAACAATGTAAAACATTAAAAAGTAACTTTCTTGTAAAAGTTCTTCTTGAAATCTACTACAGTGAAATAGAGGCTTCAGACAGATGTCCTGTAATCACCAATGCCCCTGGAATAAGCAGAGGAAGAACTTTCTTTAATATGGAACAAAAGTGCTGTAAACTCCAACAACAATCATTTTCAAAAAAGTGAACATTTCTCAGGGTTGGGAGAAGCTTAAAAAACAGAAACAGAGAGAACTAAAAGCAAACTCTTTGAAACAAAAAATCAATCAGCATCATTGCTGGTTTTCCAGCAACTGTGAGTTAGCCAAACATGCTCTGAGTGCCAGATGCACGGGGGTCATCTCCGAGAGGAAAGTGGAAGAGGGTATTTCTTCCCCGTGACGCATACAAATTATTCCCATTAGTGCTAATGAGAATGATACACATAAACATCCAGAAGATTACATACCATTCTTGATCTGTAAAACTGATCAGTGGAAATTTGGTTCCAATGTATGGCAGGTGGAGTCTAGGCAAAAATGGCTATTACTGGAAAAGTTAACATTGGTCCCAGACCTAACTGTCCTCTGGCTGCATTAGGTGACATTAGCCCTGTTAGAAAGCCTGCACCGGTCAGGGTCCTATATCAAAACTAGAAGGAGCATCATTTTATCACCAGCTTTACCTCGTGGAAATATGCCACATTATCTATTACTTTCTGTGGGGATTTCCAGCGGCAGTGCCCAACCTATGACCGTGACCAGCTGGCTCCCGACCTGCAGCCCAGCAGGGTGTATGCAGGCAGTTCTGCTGGCCAGCTGCCTGTCCTGTGGCCAGAGCACTGTCCTGGGGAAAGGAACACCCACTCCTGGATGCCACCTCCACAGGCAGGCAGAACTGGTGGCACTGGGCAGTGTCACCTTCTCTGCCAGGACGGAGGGGAACGTGGACTATGTTGCTGTCACTGGGAGGATTCATGCAGCTGATGGTGGAGCAGATGGGGAGTTGTCACCTTGATGCTGTAAGACAGACGTGCTGCAAGCCCAAGAGCCTTGGTTGTGAGCTGAAGCTGGACTGTGGGCATACAGCCCTCTCCAGCACCATGGTGAATCCTACAGCCTGTCTTCAGGAAGGTTTGTGCAACACTGATAAACATGGGGAAGAACAATGGGAGGTGAGGGGCTGTGACCTTACCCCAACCCCCCAGTTACTGGGAAAATAGAATTAAATACAAATATTTTCTCTGGAGAATGAAGGTTAACTGAAAGCCCCCTGCTTTTTTCCTGATTATTTACATTTAAGTCTATAACTGTAGAAGTTAGCCCACTTTATGCTCTTAAATTAATCAAAACTTGGTACTTGAAAATATTATTGAGGAAAACTCAGATCAACTTTATGTTTACCATAGCCCTCTGGAAGGAAAGAAAGAGAAAAAGAGAAAGAGAAAAACAGCCTGATTTTTGATTCTGGAAATAAGTCATCTATCACATTTAATAAGTGATATGCCTGCTGCTTCTATAAACAAGTTCTTCTTCAAATAAATCTAGTCAAATATATCCAAATGTTATAAAAATAAAAGAAAATGCCATTACTATACCTTCAGCATAGCAGCATGTAAAGAGATCTCAGAGCGATGGTTTGCATGCTACACATTCATGCCTTGCATGTTTAAAGCACTGCAAATAGTAGCCTACATTCTCTAGTTTCTCTTCTCCTGCTACACATGATAATCATATGATTAATTTTGGTAGCTTTCTGCATTATTTCAGTCAGCTACATTCAAAAAGTTATTTGA
The DNA here is from genome assembly GCF_965178545.1 of Coloeus monedula. Classification (NCBI taxonomy): domain Eukaryota; kingdom Metazoa; phylum Chordata; class Aves; order Passeriformes; family Corvidae; genus Coloeus; species Coloeus monedula. The sequence continues at coordinate 103,632,280 of NC_138783.1, read as the reverse complement.
GGTCTTTGTTAATACAGATTGTAGGTTATATACACAACAAAAGTACATTGTTTTTACAGGGAACTAGGGTTATGTTACACCATATAACATGACTCTGAAAATATGGGCCAAATTAATCCTAGATGCGGCTTCAGTGACTCCAGCAGTCACACATAAGGGATGAATTTAGCCCACTGTCTTTCAGAAACTAAATCTTCAAGCTAGGGTCTTTGCCCCCAGACTGCACAATCCCATGACTTCAAATAAATTAAACAAAGTAAGTACTTGACCTCCCTTGAACCATGCAATAAATACAAAAAGAAATAGAAGAGATTTGTACCAGTGACATTGATGGGGATAATGCAAGAAGAAATCACTTGGGCATCTTGTTTCATTTTCTCCTCTGGAGTTGGGAGAGGTAGTGCTTTACTCCAATTGGTTTGTTTATCCAGTGTAGAAGGGATATTATGTATTGGATTTTTCGGCCTCTGCCCTAACATGACATCTGTATCTTCGTCCTCTGGTGGATGGGACTGCAAATGAATACATTCAAAATCAGTGTCTCCCATTCAGGCACACAAGGCTAATTTTGAAACAAAGCAGACACACAAATCAGAAATCAATTATAGGGATGCAGGAAGGAATCGTTCTAGCTAAGTCACATAGCACCAGCCATTCTCCAATGGAAACTTAACATCCTGCTAATAGGAGAAAAACACCTCAACGTACTGGAACTCAGCACATTTAGAGTGACATTTACAGGCCAGCTCCTCTGTCAGAAGGGGAACATCCTGCATTCGTGCATAGCCATGGCACGCGTGTCCTCCATTACCACAAGCATTAGACATGTGAGTTCTCATTTGCAACTGCAACTGGCCTCATACAACCATTCATTCAAGCATCAGAAGGTCCAAAGTTTTAAAGAAGACCCCTCCATACTTCAGAAAAACCATTTGCATTTCATTTGTACAAATGCAGACCAAGAGCAGACCATGGTACAGCCATCCAACAGCTGTGTGGTGGGAAGTGGCAGGTGTTGACAGTGCTGGGACAGGGGGATAACAACCAAAGAAAAGAGTAGCCACCACCAGAAGAAATTCAAAAGATTATTTAGAAACCATGCATATTTTTATAGCATAGTACAAGAAGTACTAGATGCTGAAGATGAAGAAACAGAGAGAAAAGTAAACAGCATGAAAGAAACCATGAAAGAAACAGAGATGGTTTGTTTTCTTTTGGAAGAAATGACAAATCCCCCAACACCCTGTATTGCAAAGAGAAATAAAGCAAGTGCGTTTTCATGTGGTGCTGGCTGCCAGCTTGGGTTTGGGGGTCTCTTTGTTTGCAAAAAAAAAAAAAAGTTTCTGTTTTGTTTGGAAAGGACAGAGGGGAGAAACACTTACCTTTACCTTTTCCTGCCTAATTTCCCTCCCTTCTTCCATTAATACATTCTTCTGTAAGCTGTGACAACTGTTTGGCCAGCTCAGGACATCTGTCTGCCTCTCATTTTTTAAAAAAAAGTGCAATCCTTTTCAGATTGGCTTTCTCTTCAGTCTTGGATTCCCAGCTGCTTAACTGCCAGCCTTTTCTCCTTCATGCCTGCTGTTTACACTTTACTTGCCAGTTTTAGTTTCGGTAGCAAACAGGGCAAAGATAAAATGTTGCTCTCCATTGCCACGGCAGAGCATTGAGCAGGCGGGTGTTGAACACAGCAGGATCATGCCCTGTCTGCCATTGTATTTCTGCCATTCCTCCTCCCAGGCTCCTCACAAATCCTGGGGGAATTAACCATCTCAGGCTTGCCAAACAGCATTTATGTCCCAGCCCCAAAAGCATTAAAGATCTTAACTTGGCAGCTACTATTTAAACTGTTGGAGGGCACTTACTTACCTCGTCAGTGTCACCTCCCGCAGCACCCCCAGACCCAAGACAACGCACGTTTCCTCTTCTCCCGCCCGCAGAAAACCCCCTTTTCCCACGTAGGATTTCAGTCAAACATTGCAGCCTTCTTTCTGCCTGCAGCTTTTGTGCCAATTCCCGGCAGACGTGAATAGCTCATATAAACTTCAAGCACAAAAGACTTTGTTTCCTAGGTAACTCCCCCCCCAGCCCTAAGTTTGATGCATGCATGCAAAAAAACCCACCCTTGCACGCACGCACAGGCACGTGGGGACACACACACACACACACACACACACACACACACACAGAGGCTTCATTTGTTGCCGAATTCATCCTTCCCTGGATGACAATGAAGTGCTGGACAAAGCGGGCAAAGGGACTCTGGCTGCCAGAGCTCCTCCTCTCCAAACAGCGGCATCACCAAATGGCCAGAGAATAAATACCTGCTGTCGGTGTGGCATTGTCCAAACCATTTCTTACCATTTAGGAAAAAAAGAAGGGGCAGTTGCAAAACATGGCAAGAGAATTAAATACAATTGCTAGTGCTATTGAGTCTGTCCGAGTTCAGGCCTTTTAAAGGAGGTGATAGGGGAAGGCAGCTTTGTGGCCTTGGGGTCCTGAAACCCATCCAAAGTGAAGAATGAAAGAAGGGGGAAAAACATTATTATTGTATCTTAGTGACATGAGAAAAACAGAAATGGCTTCTTTTAGCGCAGTGAAGTTAGCAAGTGAAAAGCAAGCAAGAGGAAGGGTTAGGATCTGGAGAGGAGAAGAGTGAGACAGGGCTGTTAATTGAGGATTGCTTGTTTTTCCAGTACCTTTCTACTCCAGGGGGTCATGTGGCAACACTCAATTGGGGAGGGCGAACGGGTGCTGTAAAACTATAAATGTGAAATGTGGAAAAAAAAATTAAAATTAAAAACATACACAAAACGATTCTGGTAAAAGCACATCATTTTTGTCTGGATAAATTAGCATCAGAGCCAAAATGAGCAGAGATTTTCATCCTGTTTCCTACTGATGGGTTTATTCCCCACAACAGATTGGTCTGAACCCCTGTGAAATCTGTGCTGATTTTGCATACTTGGATTAGACACAACTGCAGTGAAATTGGTACAACCTTCTTGTACAGACATGCTTAAATTGTCCCAAGAATGCCTTGTATTGATTTGGTAACTCAAAACTGTGTTCTGCCTGGAGCTGAATCAGTGCAAGATACATATCCAATTACGTTATAAATGAGAATTATTTCATAATATAAGGGAATTTTTTTCAATTTTTTTTTTTCAATTTTAAGGAAATGGATATAGATAATGACGCTGATGGTGATTAATAAAATTCATTGATTGCTGTGTGTTTCTGATGATATCACTACTTCTCTAAGGTTGCAATCATTGTGTCAGGGCGACAATGGCCAATTGGCTTTTTGTCACTTTTTGTAACACTTGAAAGGACAAACAGCGATGGCCACAGCATCCTGGGTCTTGCTGAATCCCTACACCTCCAAAATCCTCTTCTGTCAGAAACTCCAGTTTGTTTGTTATAATGTCCAGTTTTCAAAACCAAGGAGTGAAGGACAACTTACCTCTTTTGAAATAGGAAATCAAACAAAAAAAGAGAGAAGGGTAACAGGTCTGTTGAGCCCCCTGGAAATCTCCAGCACGTGTTTCTTGGTAGGGGTTATTATCTCTCCCTGCATTAGTTAGCAGATTAATAATGTCAAATAATTCTGTGCATGTTTTTCCTCCCAATCATTATCAATCATTATCAACACTGCTGGGACAGAGGAACTACAAACCTCAGTTTGAAAGACTTTGCATTATATGGTCTCCTCTCAAGAAAAAAAGCTGTAGTGACTTTCAAAAGGCCTAATCCTCCATCTCAGCCTATTCTCTTCTTAGATATACATCTTTTCCTTGGTTCCTCTGTACCCATGGGAAGCCTCCAGATGAGCTGTCCATAATCCTTACAGGAGGGCAGAGTGGGGAAATTAAAATAGAGCTGTTCCCAGTGAACATTTCCAGCAGCTTAGTTTCTCCCCAGGCCAGTGAAAAACCAGTTCTCCCAAGCTGGGAAAAGTCCTTGTCTCAGGAGCAACACCTCTGTTAATGCAACAAAGGCTGTGGAGACACTGAATACATCAACCATTTCAATCTACTTACTCCTCAGATACCCAAGGATGATTTCATGCTTGGTTCTCTGACCAGGTTTCCAGTCATCTGCTCTAAGCAGACTGACTGCAGTTACCAGGATGCTTGAAATTCAACTTCCTCATGGAAGGTGCTAGAGGATCTCTGGGGAGGGTCAAGATGGAGGGAGACTAATGCTGCTGAGGTGACAAGAGTTCAGGATATGAAAATCTTTGCAATATTCCATGGCCTGTGATTGTCAGTGCACAAGGAGAAGAGGACAGGAGGGACCTCCTGCCCTGAGCTCCAAGCACAGCAACATGCACACTCAGGGGCAAACCTGTCCAGGAGAGAAACAGCAGGACCTCAACTTCGGTCTCAGAGATAGCAGTGTGGGCTACAGTCAAGACAAGCAAGATCTGGTTACCCATCTGCCAGTCCAATCAGTGCAGCACTTTCCTACCTCACCCATGTGCCACTCTGCCAGGTGCCTCTGAGAAAACACTTGTCTGGTTCCATGTACCTACAGCCATCCTTTGATGTGCTAGACTCAGGCCCCTGCTTAAGCATGGCAGGACAAACTTCCTAGGTAGGTTCCTATCATTAGAGATAGGACAAAAATGAGGGTGACCGGCAAAATTGCATTTTCTGCTGTCACTGCTGTGCTCCTGAGAAAGCTGGTGCTACCACTGCCTCGTCAAGGGGTCCTGAGGTCACTTAGTGCCTGTTCCCACATGGTGCCCATCACTGGGGCAGCTGAGGCACAGAGCTGGTACAGAGCAGCAGCCTCAGCATTTCAACACCACCATACTGGGGGAGGGAGTGAACTGCCTCTTTTCAAAAGTTCTCATTCACTCAGAAGACCAGAATATCTCTAAATGTCCTGAGTAAACACGTAATTAAGCAAGAAATTATTACTATAAACAAGACTGTTCTGGTCTGATGGGCAAGTCTGAAGTTAGGCAGTTTTAAAACTGAATTTCTTTTGTGTGGGTGTGCTTGGGAAACAGAAATAGTGATAATCATTCTGTTAAATACAAAGCCAGAATACTTTAAATGTGCATTTTTCTTTAATGGGCTAAGATTACTTTGAAACTAAACTGGTGCATAATTGCTTGAATAGGGATTTGTCACTGACATATGTGAACATTTTTATTTCCTGTGCTATCCCATCAACCTCACTTGCAGAGGTGCCACTGTGCTTGTGAAACCGCCTTGCAGTAAAAATCTTGTTGCATATGCAAGTGATCTGATTGATGTCTCAGTGCTCCACATCACTTCAGTGTGAAAGTCTTTGGTTTCTGTGCACTACAACAAAATAGTCGGATGTCCAAGTCTGAACTAGTCAACAGAGCTTCCCCTATAGAGAAAGAGCGGCTCTGCTGAGGAGTAATTCAGCTCACTTTCCTTCAGCATTTAACTTGGGGTGAGATGAAGCACCCCTGAACACTCTCACCCTGACTTTAGGAAGAGCATTACTTGCACATATCTAAGTCAGAACTCATGATTAACCATTTTAATGAATTAAAACCTTAAAATATCATCAGAACAGTGACAAAGGAGCAAATCAGAAGTCGACAAACTTGCCGGCCTGGCAATTGATGAATCTGTCCCATTTATTGTCCCAGACCTGGGATCTGGAAAAGGAAATTAATGGGTCAATAACAGGACAAGAATGCCACTTTTGCCCCTCTTTTCCATTCCCCAAAGCTCTGAGATGTGACTGTTTTTCGACATCTTCAACATATAGGAAAGACTGGTCCAAGAAGCATAATTTGTGTTAAATCATGTACCTATCCTGCCTTACCTATAGTGATTGCCTTACAGGAGATTCTGGGATTTCAAAATTATTGCACAGGCCCTATGGAACACAGTGCAATGGTGATAGGAAAAACATAAACCCAAGAATAAAGAACCAATTTTTCCTCAGTTAATTAAAGATTGAGAATGCTAAAGACTCATCAAGAGCATTTATCCTCAACATGTTAGTTGAATTTAGAATGGCTGAGTTGATTCCTTCCCCCTCAGCTGTGTTTGATCAGACAGGCAAGGTGTTATCTCACAAGGGATTTCACTGCAGGGTCACAGCCCCCAGCAGCACAGGGCCGGCACAGCCCCGGTGAGGGCAGGAGGAGGCTGCTGCACACTGCTGCACAGTGCTGTTCTCCAGAGGATTATTTCTGACTCCTGCTGCCTAAAAGCTGCAGCTAACAAAAAGCATAAGGGATCAATATGATTTCTGACTTCAGGTTTCTATTGCAGTAGGTGGGAGAAATTTCCCTCCCAGGATAACCTGATGAATAAAGTGAGTGATAATCACCCAAGCAGAGCATCAGCACGTAGCTTCAGCATCTGCAAGCTTTATATATTCTGTAGTCTCCAGCAAACAGAACATGCATATAGTTTGCTTTCACCCTATGGGAGCACAGAAATAAGATGTACAGTACATCCTGACATCTCATTTGAGAACATTCATTCATGCACTGAAAAGGCAACATGTAGAGTAAGTGTGAACTAGTGTTCAATCCCATATTCACATGAGTACAGTACTGACTCCTGGGGCTCTGGTTGAAACCTCTCTCTGCCAGTGAAATGGAGCACCTGCTGCTTCCTTAACTCACAGGATTATTTACATGATAGAAAATCTAAAGGTCTAGAGAAAGGAGAAGAAATACTAATAAAAGGTTACCAGCTTTCCAGTATTTTTGGAGCGCAGTTCACTACTTAATTAGATATTTGTAACTATACAGCAGCTTTCTTACACAGTCAACTGATGCTGAAGAGAAAATAATGGGAATATTTCTGACCATGCTATTTCTGCTCCAAATCACAACCCTGCTCACCTGCCTTCTCCCAATGTGTATATTTCTGTATGTTTCAGTCTCCTCAAGTTTTTATTTTATCTGCTTGTGGGTGTTTTCTTTTCTTTTGGAGCATCACAAATGCGATCAGCTAAAGTACTCACAATCCTTTAATGATTAATGTACTGCTCTTGTGTTTTGACAAGGTAAAGACAAAACTAAGACATGTTTTGTGACAGAAGTCATACCACACGTGGCATTTCAGCAGACAAAGGTACAAAATAAACATCCCACAATACAGGGTAGTAGGTATTAGGCTCATTGCACAAATAGTGCTATACAAGTTCAGTCTGATGAATAACGTCAGGTAGGTTTTATTTCTAACAGCTTCAGGCAGGATTTGCACACAAAGTGCAGAGCCCAGCTCAGGCCTGTCCCTTAACTCAGTTGTTTCTTACTGAGGCTTCATCTGGCTTCAGCACAGAACTGTGTGAAAGTTAGTATATTCAGTTGTACTTCCTTCCCTTTGCTGTACAAAGCATCCTAAAGCAGACCATACAGAGTATTTTTGAAATGGCAAGGAGATGGAATAAAATTACCTGATGCATTATTTTCCCTTCACATTTGCTCTAGCTGAGGCCTCAGGGAGACAAAAACCCTGTCTGGGAAAAACCCTCCTGCTCCTTGTCCCTTAGATTCTGGCTCAGATTATAACTATGAATAAACTGACACGGAAATTTGTGCAATTGTGAGTGTAAATTTCCAAATATTGCGTTCCTCGCTCCGTTTCCTTGGTTTTATTATAATAGCTGTGCCACGTGGGGATTGAGAAAGTGTGGTCTCATAATGTTCTGAATTGAAATACTGAAATTTCAGAGCCTTGCTGGATGGACTTGGGGAAACCCAAGAAAAAAAAAGCAGAAAACATTAAAGAGAAATCTGAAATGCAGTTGGAATGACACAGCATCTTCACACTCACTGGTCTCAGCAGTGCTACAGGCAGGGTTGTCATGGGAACATGTGTAAGAAATGTTTTCCTCATTTTAGCAAGTCCATAACTTTCTCATACTCTCCTCAGATTATTTTCAGTTTGGTTTGGGTTTTTCTTCTTTTTCTTTATTGGCTAAAAGGCCTGAATGAATGAAACTTTTAAATGTGTTTGCTTGTATATTTCTTTAGTGTAGAGACAAAGTATGCCAGTTTTTCAGCTTTAAAAATGAATGACTGGAATGAATAAGAAAGTTAAGTGAAGTCATGTCTGCAAAACCATGAGGAGCATGGAGAAAGGGAATGAGAAAGCAATGCTTACTGTTTTTCTCATAGTCTGAGAACCAGAAAGGATACGATGAAATTATGAGGTGTTGGGTTTGAAACAAACAAAAACGACATTTTCATACAGATTTTTAAAGTCATTGTCACAGGATGCTGCTGAGGCTGAAGGTGTAAGTTTGCTAAAAAAATTGGATTAAACAAATCAGAGAGGTTCTTTGGTGGCTATTATTCTGTGTGTGATCTCCGGCTCAGGAACTCTGTAACCAGTTTCTGTATGAAACTGGAAGGATATATCATGGGGCTATACACAAAATAAACCATGCCCTGTTCTTATTCTCTTTCCCGAAGGATCCCCTTCTGGCCTTTGGGCTAAGTGGACCTTTCATCAGGCAAATCAGGGAATTTCCTGTAACAAGAGTAGACACGGAAGAGCCTATGCCGTTTTTAGTTCTCTATTCTTTCTCCACAACAAAATGATCTTGTGATGGAACAGTCCAAAATGTTTTTCCAGACCCATTTACACTGACACTACTTGCTTTGAACTTGTATTCATTTGTTCTTTCTTGGAATTTGTGGGACTTTGGCATCTTTTTCCCTGTAAACATAGTTGTGATTAAAAGTGAATCTTCATCTGATGTGATTGATTTTCTCTAGTTTTACCATACAACATGCAAGATCTTTGGAAGAGCTCATAGCTCATAGCCACCCAATTGGTAGGAGCAGCCAAAAGGTACACATGTAAGGAGCCTTGTCTCAGATATAGGTGACCTGTTTTCTCAGTAACTTTCAATAGTGGTAGTTCCCACAGGTCACACAGTGGTAATTTGAACAGTCCTCAAAAATAAGTTTCTTATTTGTGTATCTTAATACATGCATTTAACTTAGACAGTCAGTTTGGAAAAGACAGACCCTGTAACTTTCAAAAATTTCCCAACTTCTTGTTGATCCCTTTCCTAATTTAAAAGAAACACAGAAAAGGGCTTTTTTGGTTGTGTATTGCTCCCTTCAGCACCTTCCCAATGCATCAGAAGAGTGGAATACACAACATATTGCTATGCCATGAATAAAAATTCTTGTGGATTTAGCATCTTCACTTCATTGACGACTAGATGATACCATCAACTGGAATCAGATATCAAACATTACTGACAGTCCCTGAAGCAGATAAACTTTTGCAGATGTCAAAAAGCTTATGCCTAAAAGACTGAGCTAGCCAATAACAGCATTCTCAACTTTCTCTTGTAATGGTATCATTAAATCATGAAGGCTGGCACAATATCAATTAGCTATTCACTGTCGCAGTGTCTTGTAAAAATCTCTGATTCACCTCTGCCAGACTGAACATTCATGTGCAGCTTCATCTTGCCTTATTCTCTTTAATTTTTAAGTTGCCCTATTAACAAGGGGTTTTCTCAGAAATGGGTCAAGGCATTTTGAAGTACTCTGGCCATGGCGCATTTGCAATTTCCAAAGCAGAACATTGTCAGATGCCTTGAAATCAATAGAACAACAGCTCTCCAAGCAGCTCTTGTTTGCTTCTCCTTAGAGGAACACTCAACCCAGTCAGCTTCCAAAAGGAGGTCTGAAATGCGTGGGCACAAAGCTTAATATTTTCCATCTTGAAAAGAAAAAGGTAGGCTTTCAGATACAGCCAAGACATCTGCATTCAGCATGACTTAATTTTGTCAACTAATACAGGACTCAGAGAGTTGCTCACTATTTGTTATTATTTTGTGTTCCACAGATGGAAGTAATGTCTAAAATGCACTGGTTGTTTTCCAAACACAGCAAAAATTCAGGCCTTTAAGCACTGTGTATGCAATTTCAAAAGAGATGCCTTGTTCCCCATCTGATACTAAGAAAGCTTTATGTTCAATAGCCTGTCCAAACTATCATCTGTAACTAGTTCTGATCCTTAACATGCCATCACCTTCCCTTTAACTTTCAATGACCCTACAACAGCACTAGCTTTGATGATGATTTATAAAGAAGAAACAGGTCATCCTGTTTCTTCTTTCTGTCTTCAAACTCTTTTCATCCTTTAACATCAGGATATCTTCTTTAAGTTGAATCATAAGGCCTGCAAATTTAACCTGTTCAAAGCCTGCAGTGATGGTGATGCTGTCCTCAAAATTAGCCAGATAAGCAGCCAAAAAAGCCAGAACAGTCAAATGAATCCAAATCTTATTATGTATTTCATGCTTTTTAAATGAGAAGCAAAACTTTTCCTATGGACTGATTAGCTGATGTTTTGGTCCCTGGCCATGTGTGACTCATTTATATTGAGTCTTTTACACTGTGAGTGCTTTAGCATTATAGTATTTAAATATGGTTTATATAATGGTTAGGATGGATGCACTTGGATTTTTAAGCTAAGTAAGTGATGATTCAGTGTAGTTACTGAATCATCACCAAGTTTGTAATGTACTCACAGGTGTAGCATCTCTCGAGATGTCAGTGCCTCTGTACTGGCAGATGCAGAACAGATCTATTACCACCCCACTGAGGGCTGGCATTAGACAAATGCCTCACCTAAAAGTTAAGTCCAGAGCTGACCTATGGCTCTTAAATAATACAATGGTTCTTAGTACAGGGTAAAATGTAGCTACTATGACACTTTTGTGAGTAAAATACCCAGAGCCAAAGAAGTACCAAAGTCCATCTGAAGCTGGTGGGAATTATGGACCTGATCAGAGCTAAAGTTGTGAGTCTAGCACATTTCCTTTAACAATGATAAATATCATTTTGTCAACACTAATTTGATTTCAAATTAATGCAGCAGTGGCAAGTCAGCACAGACATACAGGACCAGATTTTCAGCTGGGGTTCCTGCTTGGCTGGTTGCAAGGACATGTGTGAAATATGAAACATCTGAAAAAACTGCACGAAGATGAACACTGCAAAACAGGACTATGGAAGATGTAGCGCCCTGCAGCTGGGGACATGCTCCTGAACCTATCTGCACACACACAAGCCTCAAGCTGGCACTCAAAGCCCTGAGCTCTTGGCTTCTGGCAATGCTAATGCCAGGGCTGAATTTACAGCACTTTCTGTAATTACGGGAGGCTCCTCGAAGTGCTACCTCTACAGCCTGAGTGGCGAATGTGAAGGACTATGGAGGAATGAGTGAAAGAGAGCACGTGTGTGCTGGCCACGGGTGAAAAATAAGAGGTTTCTGATTGAAACCAGCCGCCCTGGGGCTGGCTGCTGGAAGCTGTGACCTGTGTTACGCTGCTGACAGTCTTTAAGGTCAGCTCGCTGTACTTGCACCGGCCTGGGGCGGGAGCAGTTGTGAAGCGCTGTCACACTTGGGTCCCACCGTGCTAACAACGTGTTCGTGTGAGGTAGCTGTAGTGCAAGACTTACTGGTAGCAAGTGCCGGTCCTTTATTGCGTGCCTCTTTTGGCTGCAGGTTGCAGGGTAGGGAGGAAAGGGGGGAGCCACCACAGCAACGGGGCCTTGGACTTTTTGCTCTCTGTTATCACCTCGGCTTCGATGTTCTGTTTTGGATGAGAGAGAAGACACGAGTCTTTCAAAGTGTTAAAAACATACAGTATCTCTATTCACAGCACAACAGAGACAGGTACAGGACAGTGGACTCCAAAGACAAAGGTTCCCCTCTTCCCCAGTGACTGGTACAAATGATCCCTGTTGCAACTGAAGGGAGAAGCATTTACTGGACACCCACGTACCCAAAAGAGCAATGCCCATACAACATACCCCAGCATATTCACTAAAGCTAAACTGTCCCCAAATGAGATTTATACCATTTATCCCAAGAGACAAAGGAGCTACCTTCTAGGCACTTGAGACCCAAGGCCTGATTTCCAACAGGAACCTGCAGCTCCTATTGCCTTGAAATATTGAGGTGCAGTAATGCCTGTATTCTACCCATATAAAATATATCGCTCTGAGGGGAAAAAAAGAAATACAGCTCCAGGTAGGATTTTATTCCCTGGCTACATGGCAGCGCTAGGTCCTGAGCATTGGCTTGACATCATGAAGGTTGTTGCAGTGGTAATGCTCGGGTTCCAGAATGAAGGAGATCATCCTGGAAAAGTCAAGATCTTTATCTACCCTAGGCCCACCGGAATCTTCCTTCACTATGGGCTCACAATATTCAGTCCTCTTCCAGCATTAGTCCCAAGTCTCTGGAACCTTCCAAGTGAATGGGAGAATGCTCATGGACTTCCCATCTCTTATTTTAGGTGACAGATAATTGCTGTTCACATGGAGTGCTGCTGGAAGGAGATAATATATTCACCTGCTCCACTAGCTATGGTCCAGTCAACAATGTTTGCTGCTAGCATAGCTGATTTCTGACCTAACATTTAGTTTTAATTGCTCCTGGTTAAACAGATAAAGAGAGAATGAAATTCTGATAGAAGATAGCGTTGAGACACAATAAACATGTTTAGAGTAAATTTCAGATTAAAATTTCATCCCCATATATGCAGTTATTTGGAAAAAATGATAAAGCAGCACATGCCAAGTTGCCTGCTAAACTTGCACAGCTGCCATTAATTGTGGAGGATGGGAAATTGCCAAAACTGAGATTTGTAACTTTAAAATTATGAGACATTTCTGGAGCTGCCTTCCCGTGCTGCTGTCAGGATTTCTCCTGCCCACAAGATGGCAGGCAAAGATCAGCCTGGTTCTGGGACAATTGCAAAGCAGAGCTGAGAACAGAAAAGAACTTCTGTTCTACTCCAGCACTACTGTGGTTGCAATTTGGCTGTTATCACTCTCTGCCATGCTATGAAGACATACTGCACCCATAGTGTGTTCCTGACCTAAAACCTGCAGAGATGGTCAAATGTGGTAATTAATTGGAACATCTTATCCAGCTAACAGATGCTCTGCAGTTCTAAGTAATCGATTATTATTATAAGCTAATAACAGTCATAAATGAGCAAGGCAATTAGAGCTGTTGGTGCAAAATGCTTCAAGACAGGAGGCTGCTGCTGAACCTTTTAAGTGTGACCTGCATGGATTTTCTCCTTCCTTATGGCACAGGAGAAAGATAGGCTTGTTTGCCTGCTTTGACTTGTGTCCTGGTAATAATTTTCCCTTGGTTAGGTTCCTGGTAAAAACTGACCTTTCCCTATCTTTTGCCTTCCCTTTAATGAGCTGTTGTAGGACCATCCAGCTGTTTGCATCTAGCAAATTCACTCTATGGCAGGGATCCAGGAGCCTGGTTATGACCCTGATTGCTCCTGCTTCCTCTCTGTGTTGCTTTGAGGCTACAGGTCTGCAGTTTGTTAGGTGATGTCAGAAAATGTTCCCTAGCCTGGGAAAGGGACACCTGCCCAACTCTTCCAAGCTGTCCAGGACATCTGTCACCTGACTTTCAGCTGCCGCTCTTGAAGGACACAGGCATCCTGCAGTATCATGCTTGGAACCCCTGAGCAGACAGCTCAGTTTTTGTGGAGACTAACACCACTGGGCTCCAGTTTCAGCCCTTGTGAAGGGGGTTGGGAACAGATAATCTTTAAGGTCCCTTCAAACTCAAACCATTCTGTGATTCTACAGTTCTGTGATTTCTTCGCCTGAGTACGTAAGTCCCAGTGCCACAGTTCTGTGTGCTTGTGCCTGAGCATCCTTCTGCTGCCTGGAGTGGACCGTGGAGAGGTGTTACATGTGTGGAGCTGGAGCATGGGGGAGCACCTACCTCTGCGCAAGGCTCGCAGGTGCTGCTTGGCGTGGTGGTGCAGCTCCTCCACGCAGGGCGGTCTGGTGGAGGGGACAAAGATGTTTCTTTGCTGATGCCAAGGTGCTCGGTAATAGACACTCAGTTTGCTCTCTGCATCAAGGTTGGAGACAGCTGTAGGATCAAAACAGAGTACAAGATAAGACTTCTAGTCTCTCTTCCATCAGCCTAGCTGAAAAGCAAAGGTTCTTTCTTGGAACAGCACTGTCAAAAACAGGTACAGGGTTTGCTACAGCACCTTTACTCCCATCACATAGCAGCAAATATTCTCTGGGTTTCCACATCATTTTATATACCAGTTAGCATTTAGACAATGCCCTTTTACCAGATTGCAAATGGCTCTATGGAGGCAAGCAGGTGAAATGATACTATATCAGTGTTTTATATAAATGGACCAAAGGGCTAATCATTTTGTAGATAGCAAAACAAAAATGCAAAGAAGCGACTCAGTCTTTCCACAGTGACATTTTGAGCAAAGGCAGTGGGAGGAATAGGTCTTCCCTTTACTCATTCTCCTGTCAACATGCTCTTTCACTACATCATGTTACACACAACTAGTTTCTGACGCAGGTTGCTAGTTCACTGCCTTCCAGGGCGTAACAACTGAGATTAACTGCTTGCCCTGCTGAGAGACTTTAACTGTCACCTATCAAAAGAGGTTCCTTTAATAAACAGGGACTTCTGAGGGACAGGAACACTTCAGTTCCTCTAAAGCAAAATCCCAGAAGTCTGCCTCTGAAAATTATATTAATCAAGTCCAGTAAAGGTTTGAGAGAATTTCTCAGGAGTGGTGGGACTCATGGGAGTCCCATAGACTATGCCCAGCCCCAGTGTACACGGTAGGTAGTTTTCCAAGGGCCAAAGCAGGAGTGGAGGGCAATAGGAGATGCCAGCACTCTGCCCCAGCCAGCAGCAGGGAGCAGGCTCATCCTCAGCCCACGTAATGCAGCAGAGCAGGTGGCACATCCTCAGGTATAGCACTGGGATTGATCCTTCTAGCACAGGCATCGATACAGACAGTCTCCGGTCTAACGCCACGGAGCTGCTGCAGCTGTTTTGCTCACAGGACAGCACAGTGTGACACAGGCAGGCACCCTCATGCACAGGAGGTACCTCCTGGGCTTCCCTTCCCAGTCAGCAGCCAAAGAGCCAGTGTGCCTCAGGCAGGTCCCTGCCCTGGCCACGTGCTCCTCTCCTCTGCGGGATAACCAGTGCATCATGGCGGAGAATGGCTCTCTGGTGGAGAGCCAGAGAGCTCTCTTTGGTCTTTCTGGTTTTTCATTAACGCAAAACAACATTCACTCAGCCTGAAGGCATACCAGTGCTTTGTACAGAGAAAGAATTGGGAAAGTACAGTTGGAGAAGAAGTGGGGAGCAGACAGAAAAGGAGAAACCTAGGAACCATCCTGCCATGTGTGGGATGATGAGAGACTATCCATTTCTTTGATTAGAAAAACACCCCAAGAGTTCACCAAAATTTGCAGGTGTCATGATGGAAGTGGTGGTATAATATGATGAACAGACCAGCTGATGTTCAGGTTCTCAGAGCTTCAGCAACAACGAAGGGACCCCAAACTCTGTCTGGTAAGGAGCCTTGCTTTGCTTCTCAGTGGATTTTTGCAGGTGGGGTTTCACTCATTTTTCAGCACATTTGTAGTGCTGCTCCATGCAACTGGCACAGTGTCAGTGCAAGGAATGGCACCGGGGGAGAAAAAAATGATAGTGGAGGAAGGTAGTAGGATGAATGATGGCAACCTGTCAGTGCTTGTTCATCATGAGGATTTACTAATTAAATTTTTGACATTGCAAAAACATAATATTGCCAAATTGCAGGCAGAGCTTTTGATGGCTTGTCTGTCTGTTACCACTGCAGTAGGGAAATACCTCACTCGCATGAGTGGATTTTATATCTCCTTTGGCCCTTGAAGGTAACGTCTGTTTTACATACAAGGTACTGAGACACAAAGCAACTTGTCCCGATTCTGTTCTGAGCCACACTTCCTCCTTGGGAATCTCAGCTCAAGACAAAAATTTGTAAGCAACAGTAATGATACCCCACCCATTCTTCGTATTGCTGAGGGCATGTGATATTCATGATCACAAATTGTACCCTGGAGGCTAATGAAAAGGCAGGCACAAGCAGTTCCTATTCCCAGAAAAATCTGTCTAGACTGAAGCGCTAGTAGTTGTCTGTGATGAATATCAGTAAGTGGAAAGTTTTACCTACTTATGAAATTTTCAGACATTTCATAAGACTAGAATAGATTTTGCTGCAAAATTTAGCTTGCAGAAAGCTCTTTTGGCCTTGGCAACAGTGTTTTACAAGTAAGAGTAGGAGCTGGATTAATACACTGTGAGACTTAAAAATGAAACCAAGTTCATGCAAGCTCTGCTACACACCTACTGTTGTAGACACACATTGCTGTTGACAGATAAAATAGCATGACCTCTTAGCCACCCAGCAAGTCTCCCTTAGCCAGCAGACCTCGCAGAGCTGTGCATGGTGCTGTCCTAGGAGAAAAACCACAAATACATTGCTTATCTTCAAATGATAGGGCATTAAGAAGTTTACAGTACCCTGTGCTATGGCCCGAGCCAGCACCCATCCATGTCTTCTCACCTTTCCCTGCAGGATCTCTGGTTCATGGTAACAGGGAATATACTCCCCCTGATACCAAGAAAGCAGAAATATTGCAGAATACTCACTGAACTGACCAATCCTTTAAAATATTCCAAAGCTGGAGTGGATTTTCTAGGAGATCCAGAATAGAAACTAGAAGTGCTGGCAAAAAAAGCTGCAAGGGGATGAATGTTCTCAGCCTGCCGTGGGGAGGAAGCTCAGAGGGAGGGAGCAGTGCTGAGTAGGGTGGAGGACAATGCTGGCCCAAGGATAAGTAAGTATAAACCCACAATGAATGCAATTAGTCTGGATGTTTGAGGAACAGCATCCCAACCTCAGAGCAGCAAAGCTCTGAAAAAAACTCCTGGAAAGGAGAGAGAGGGAAAAAGCTAACCAGTGAATAAAAGCCTGCCTCAAAAGAGGGACCTGCTTCCATTTCATTCCTTGCACACTGTCCTTTGCATGTCCTTCCCTGTCCTTTGCACATTGCCTGTTCTTCTGCAATGACATTTCGCCTGGCTCTTGCTGATTGCCCCTGGGAACTGGGCACCATTGCTGGGAGCTGAAGCCAGAGGATGAAAACACAGGAGTGGACTGTGAGCTTTAAGGACTACTGAACATCTAATTTTCTTCACAGGACTGAATCTCTTACTTCCACTAAAAGAAAAAAAGACAACCCTGTGGCAGGGTAATTCAGCATATAAAGACCACTGGGCTGAGATCTAGAAGAAATGTGCAGTCAAAGCTTCACCAAATGCTTCTGCTAGGAGCTGGCGTTAAATATTAAGACTCCCTATGCTTCCATTCTGTGCAATGAGGATAAGGTATCTCTTTCAGCCAGCACTTCCTTTACTCAGTGTTTTACACTGCAGGCTGTTTTTACAATGCCGAGCCTGCGCGTCGCTGTAGCCCCTCAGCATCATTGTAACATGCATAATAAATAAAGCAATATAGAAACTGTAAAGCCACAGCCTATAAACGATTAACAGCTGGACATGAATGAGAAAAAAAGCCTATACAGAGATAGCAAATGCTGCATTTCAGGCATCAGATATAGACTGTTAATATATTTTTAGTGTGCACTTTAATCAGTTTAGACTGTACAAGTGAATCATATAAACTATCACTTCATTTCATTCCTGAGTTAAAGTAATTGGGTTTTTTTGTCTTGTGGGATGACAAAATGACAAGAGACCATTTAAATGGATTCTCCATTCCATTCTGTGGATCCATTAACACTGGCTGGTTTCCGAGCAACCAATGTCAAACAGACATACACTAATGGCTCTTCTCATGAGAAGATTTTTGAAGATTTCTAAATGGCTGTTTTATTGAAGTTGATCATATTTATCATTTACAGATCCTTCTCGTCTTCACATCCTCTCATCCTCTCCCTCCTTTAGCCAAGCAGAAAAAGGATCCTGCCACAGCAGAGCTGGATGTGGATGCTTGAAGGTTGTGCGGCTTTAGTGCACTCAGGCGTGGTTGTTCTAATAATAACACCACAAAGGCCAAGCAAGAAAGATTTCTGCTCTATTTATTTCATAGATCCAGGGGTTTCCCCCCCAACTCCGTCTGCTTCTCTAGACGCTTGCCTCCCCCCTTCCTAGCTCCTTCTGTTTCTCAACTTTCTATTATTTCTATCTGTATTATAGTTGCTATTAGCTGTCAGAGGAAGAAAGAAAAAAAGATAATTTCCTATGTTTCCTGGTTCAGAGAGAAAACATGATTTGTTGTAAGGTGTGAAAAAGTGTGCAGCCTGGAGGGAATTGGAGCAGCGAGTGAGGAAGCTGCCTACATGTTAAGGGCCAGAGCCCAGAACTGTCAGTCCTGAATTCTGCACAGGCAAAGCTGAACCGGCAGCTGCCAAATCCTTATTAAAGTATCCAGGTTTCAAAAGACAAAACCCCAAATTAAAAAGGATCAGACTAGAAAATAAGCCTATTCCAGAGCCCAGTTAGGCTTAAGACACGCTGTAATGACCCAAGCCCTTTGCAGGTGGCAGAGGTGCTGTGAACCTCTGAGTTCTGAGAACTAAGAGCACTTAGTGAAACTCCACCTCTTTACACACCCTGCTGCAGGGGTGTAGGATGCACCCAAAGGCTTCTGTGGCCAGCAGCACCATGCCAGGCTCTGCTTAGGAAAGCCCTTCTTCTCTAGTGTTAGGGTGGTTGACCTGTCATTTTAGCATATGCCATTTTTTCTAGTTATTTCATGTAAAAATTGTGACTTTTTTTTGTTGTGTGATCCAATGTCATAAGAAAGCTGGATGTTCATCCAGCTTTGCATAAATGGGCCTATGCCAGCAGCAGTGGAATTCAACGTGATCAGACTCTTTCTCAGCTGCTGCCCAGGTCAACAGTGAGTTATTGCCTGCTGTGTTTGTGTGCAACACATTGCAAGAAAATTAATTTTGAGGAAGACCAGATTATCTCAAAGACTAGGCAGCCTGGCAGCACATCCAACTTCATCATGCAATTTAGTGCATAAATGTTTCATTGAGGCAAATGCTGAGTCTGATGTGAATTTTATTTATAGTCCTGTATGTCTTGAATGTACTCTTCCCCCAATGTACTTGTGTCTCCACTGGAGCACCCAGGGGCTTTAAGCCTACAACACTGGTAAAAATCTAGAGTCGCTTCTTTGCTGTTCATGTCCCACATCCATCAGCAAGCTCAGTCCTTTCAAAGCAGCTCCCTCTGTGGCTGCTGCTTCACAGTGATGTCAAAGAGGGTGCCGGGGCTTACCCAGCAGGGACACTGAAGCCTGGAGCTCCTCGAAGGTGGGACAATCACTCTGTTTTCAACAATTGTGCTTCCTCCCAACCATGCATGCACCCAGACATTTCCCTGTTTGCCAATGGCAAACCCCACCAACAGGAACTGTGAGTAGCCATTTGGATGAGCTACTTTCCTGTCCCATCTTTATTAACAATTGGAAAATGGTTTGTAATGGCCTTGTGCATAATTTTTTCTTATTGCTATTATCAGGGCAGAAATCCAAATTGTTTCTGAAGAGTTTTTGTGTTGTGCAACCTGAGTCCAGGATGGATGTGAGTGAAAAGCTCCCGTGACACAGACCCCAAGAGATCGTTTGGGCAACTGGTCTGGACCTGAAGCCCGGATCACCACATCTGCCCTGCCACTGGCACTTGCACATGCAAATCAAAGCCAGCACAACTGTGTCTATGCAGGCTGCAGCTGCCCTCCAGTAAAACAGGAGGGGAGACATGACAAAACAAGTTAAGTCTTTAGCTACATGTGGGCAACAGCATGAGTACAATTATTATTCTGTTCTGCACTCATGGACAGACAATTTAGCAAATTTTTCAAACTCAAGCAAAAAGGCAGAAACCTAACTGACAGCAGAATCTGTTGAGAAAGACCACAATCTTTTATGCTCTTTGTATTGTTTTATTTCCTGTCAATACAGTGAAACCTCCCACATTTCAATCACAGTTTCTTAGCATATCCCTGTGGCATTTCTCTGCCTTGCATTATGCTACACATGGAAATAACAGCTATTCAGGAGAAAAAAGGGCAAGTGGACAAAACCGCATCCATATTTGGCATTCAGGTAGCAGGAGAGATTAAGATACTGGAAAGCATGTGATTTGGATGTCATTTCCATGAGCAGATCCTTGAATTTTGCATTTACCTGATGTTTGGTTGACTGGCACAACAATAATTCAAGAGGGCTGGGAGGCGTGTGGTTCTTATACACGTAAGAAGATTAGGCTGTTAAGCAATATGCACTTACGTGAAGAGTACCACATACTAATCCCATTCTTGGCTTTGCTGCTTTCAATCACTGCTGGTGGTGTTTGAACATATTTTAAACTGCTTTTCCTAACTCTGTCAAATATGTTACAGTGGCCAGAATGGAACTCCATATTTCAAAGTATTTCAAAGCTGTCACTGCAGGATAGACAATAACCTCTTAGAAATACAGAGTACTTTATATGTTCAAGCCTTCATTCCTGTGAAGTTTCTATAGCCAGAAATTTCTTCCTTTTCTTTCATTCCTGTTCTCAGGTCTGTGCTTTACACAGCCTCCAAGAGTGCCCTGCAGGGTAATGGTAAAAAAGGCAGACAACATGGCAGTCCTGCCTGGCAAACTTAAGGCTGCTGTTAGGTCAACTATTCTGCAGGAATATTAATTTCATATTCAATTCAGATTGCTACCATGCTCAATGAGAGAACAAAGAGCTAACTAGCCAGTAAAATAGTGAAGGTATAAACAGTGGTGGAGAAAAACCCAAACCAGAACAATTTTAAGGTTACTGGACCTAATGGTAAGGATGGACTGTTACAGCAGGGACATCCCACATATGCACACGTCTATGTGTTTGTGTACATACACACTCCAGAGCATATAACTGAAATCAATGTCCCAAGAGAGCCCTTTCAGTCCTACATGCTTAATTAGTTGAAAACACTTCTTTCAATTTGACACACTTTCAGTGCTTGTCAACACAGATTTCTTCCCGTGTTGACCCTTCACATTACTCCCACTCTGGATACGCAGCAAGATAAAGTCTCTTATCTCCAGCAGTGTAGTGTATGGTCTTGATAACACACTTTGTAAGCATGCTTTCAGACATCCTTTGCAATTCTCTCTCACTGCTCTGCTATTTTTCCCCTGTACTTACTCAGCCCAAATCACTACTAAGCTTGCCCAAGTTGCTCCAGCAGGTCACCATAATGCTCTCCCTTCTATCACAGAGAAATGTGCTGTTCACTGTGATGGTGCTCTCAGATCAGTCACCTTGATTTCACATGCCAGCACTCAAGAACAAAGCTTTACAAAATTCATTTACTATTCTACCTACCTTAGTTAATGCTTACCTTCACGATCTTGTGAAAAAAAAATCCCATCCTATAGACAATTTTTAGGTAGGTCAAACTGGTTTTTGGCAGCAGTTTTAGGGTATCCTGCCTATTCTTCTACTGAAAACATTCAATTCCCCCGCATATTTCTGTCTGAACATTTGCACCTAAAGTGGTCGTTTTCAAGTAATAGCCTTTTGAGTCTATGCTGAGCATTCTCTTTTCAAGAATAGCAGAGACTTGGTCATTGCAGCACCTATTTCCACATCAGCATCTGCAGTATGAACAATCTCTCCACATTTGTGAACCTAGAGACCACCAGTAGAACACCATGAACCTTGAAAAAGCACACTGGAAGATGACACTCAACAAAGAATATGCTATGCTTGCCATATTGGGAGATAAGATTCAGATCACTTATTCCAAGTACAGCAAATGTATTTCTGTTTTCTGTTTGAAATTTTCAAAAACTACAACCTTCCATCTAAGCTCTAAGACTTAGTCTCTGTACCTTCTCAGCAGGTAAATGCTGAGAAACAGCATTTAGCATCAAAGATGCCAGTTTGCACTGAGAACGAATGAGCAGGACCCTCCTTCCCTTCCACTGGCACTGCCTGTAGGCTGAGGAATCAAACTCCCAAGAGTCAGGAACAACAAGCCATGTGTTAGGAGCAGAGATGGTGGCTCATATTTCACACTTCTTCCTCCCCATCAGTCTTTTTCAGTTTGCTTGGCTAGATGCCTTGGATGCCACTTAACTGCAAGTGGAGGTAAGTAGCAACAGTTTCTTCCAATTCCATTTAGTAAATACTGTGCAATACTATGTATGTAAATACTACTACAACATGTCCCTTCAAATTACTCACAGCCCTTCAGGGGAAGACAGAAAATCAAGCATCTCAGGGGGACCAAAGGCAACTCTTTTTTTTCTTCCTCTGGAGATATATTCTTGCTGCTCTTGCAGCTCCGTAAGTCTGTTCTGCAGTGGCATTGAAAGACCTGGCTGTGTCTCTCTATCCCTATCTCTGAATAGCTTCCTCCCTGGAATGGTAAGGCAGTGTGTTTCTTGGGACAGGCAACAAAAATCCCACACACTCCTCTACAGGTTTTCTCCGGAGCCACCCTGATGGTGGCCCAGATCTGGCTGGGCACAGGGGTGCAGTTACAGATACAACCAGTTCATGGTGTAGCTCCTCTGGGTTCTTTCAGTAAAACTTTTCCCCAGTCTCAGTGAATACCCAAGCCCCCCATTACCAGCCCCCTCAGATGTTTGGTCTGGCTCTGGCCTCCCAAGCCGTTTCCTTGAAGCCCAGTTTCAGACAACCATCTGAATCAGCCCACAAATCACAGAACCACAGACTGGGCTGGGCTGGAAGTGACCTTAGAGATCACCTAGTTCCAACTCCCTTCCATGGGCAGGAACACCTTTTGGTAGACCAGATTGCTCTGGACCAGGAGGAGGCTCCTATTTCCACACTGTCCTTGTCCAGTCCCACTTCTGATGGGATGTTTGTGTAAAACATTACAACTAACTGGGATGTTAAGAGTTCAGAGAAGCACACTGAGAGCAGGGCCAGCTGAATTGCAGAGTTTCATTTGTTGAGACAACAGTGAACGCAGTTCTTTTTGTTTTGTAAGGGGAAGGAGAACTGCCTGCAAATAAGGATTCCTGCCCCTTCTATACTTTCTCAAAGGAATTGTTTTAAGTGAAGAAACCTGATTAGGATTTAGGCAACCTTTAGAATTCTTGTGAGTGCCCTCTACCCACCCTGTGATGCCAAGGACATGTTCCAGCACCGCTCACTGCCAGAGCTCCAGCTCTTTCCCAGGAATTGCAGCCTCTCCTCTCCAGGCTTTTTGGGTTCGAAATTAGCCCTTAATCCATAAAACATGGACATGTTACAATATATGGAATGGCCTGTATTACTTACAGTACTTTCTATACACAGACAAAAAGACTTTCTAGACAAAGACACCAAGATACACTGGATTACTTTTTAAAGAAACCCATCCAGATAACATTTGGAAACTCTGTCAGTGATGTTGTGTATCTAGACTGCAGGATGAATAACTTACGTCAAGATAAATTATCTTCCCACTGTTGTTATTATTTGAATAACATGTTCTCATCTTACTCACCTTAGGCACTAATATTTTTTCTGCAGACTTGCACTGTTTTTTTCTACTTCATTTCAAGCCCTTGCTTACATCAAATGGTCCACAAGCCTCAAATGGCAAATGCCAGATTGCAAATTTAACCAGGAGGTGAACATTGGTATCCCCTTGGATGTCCCTGCAGAGGTGCAAAGCTGTAACCATGCCAGCTGGGGAGCCCCCGTGGCTCACGCTGACCCACTATCTCTCACTTTGAAGTGAGACATCACAGCCAATGGCAACTAGTACATAAAATGCAGCATGAAGACATTTAAGCTAAAATAAATTTTAAAGCATTTACTTCTTTTAAAGTGTCATAGGATGTTCATAAAGATCATAACACACGCTAGGCTTCATTGTTATGGCTAATATGGTTTTATGAGTCCAAACCATATACTATTGTTTGTACTCACATTTATACTATTAAGCCACATATTCATGCACAAAACCTAATTGAGTTCTGATGGGGTTTCTGAAAAGCCACATGTGCTGAAGAGCTTCAGGGTTTGTCAGATGCTGCAGGGGTGTAGACCACTCTCTGGTGAGAGCTGTCATCCAGAACATAGCTGCAAACAGCTAATTCTTGCACTCCTCTGTCTCCACTTCTTGTAACTCCTCTGTCTTTGTGCATGCATCAGACCCAGTACAAGGCAACTTTCAACACGTTGGCTTTAGCACTGCAAATACACAGAGTGGCAAACAATTGCTCCCTTAATGTACATATAAAACGATTACCTTTTAACTGTGGGCAGACATTTTATTATGACCATGTCCCAAGGACTGTACATGAAGAAGAAAGGCCAGAAGGCACGGCTGAAATGGCTACATTTCATTGCATCCAGTCAAAACCAGAGCAGAAATGTCAGGTGTCAACACCTACTGGCAACTATCAAATACCACTGTGGAATGACTGCACTGACAGCAACACTGGGCAGGAAGTCTTCAAACTCTCAGCTGTAAGCAGTGATGAAAATTAAATAAAACTAATCTGCAGGAAAGAAGCTTCTTCAAAAAAAATCCACAGGAAAAGAAATTAAACTAGGAAATACTTTCAGGAAAGGAATAAGGCAAGGAACAAAGGAGAGCAGGGAGAAGGGCATTGGGAGGAGGAAGAATTGTCATTAAAGTTATCATGCAGAAAGTGTAAGTTAAAAATGGGGCCACTGAGTAGCAAACAGTGTTTGACCTTAATGTATCGTGTATCAAGTGGAATGGTGAATCAGGGCGGAGGGCACTCCTGGGACACTCAGATTTATTCACGATGAGCAAAGTTGACAATATTTCCAATCATAAAGAAGCAGACAATGGAAAATAATCACAAAAGTAACTTTCCTCAGGGGAGATTTGTCTCCCTGGAGAATTTCTGTAGCTAACAGATAGGCTCCTCACTGATTTTGAGTACAAATGTGCCTCACAGAGATCTGAAGAGTTGTCTAGCAGCACCTATCCCCCTCTGTTCACTGTGGAAGGACCATGAGAAGACAGACTGTGAGGAGCTGACATGTTCTGTCACACCAAGCATCAAGAGGGGAGACACCATCTTTATGTGGGAGCAGGGCTCCCTACTTGGAAACAGAAGGGAGTCTGCAAAGCTATGGATCAGTTCTCACATTTAGTCATTGAATACATTTAATGACAAAGTAAATAAAATTGGGTCACGGACAGGCAAGCTTCCAAGGCATAAGGTGAGTTTTAACTCAAAAGGTGAAGCATTGCCTGAGAAACAGAACAAAATATATTCATTTTTATGAAGGAAGGGATAAACACACTCATAAACGTGACCATAAGCTGGGCCAGGTGTGCAATTTTGCTGTCCTTACTCTGTCCTTCCTAAGTCATGGATCTGCCTGACTTCTCTGGACCCTCCAGCCATGTCAGGACATCAGGTCTCGCCCTAATTACCTCCCTCCCACTTCACTGCCTTCTCTTCTCTGCTTCTCTTCTCTATGGATTTTCCAAGTGGTGTTAAAAAAAGGAAGTGCTGGAAGAGGTGCTAGACTGCTCTAGAGGCTGAGATGCTGTACATGCTGAACAGTAAAGGCAGACGACACCCACGGATACAGCACAGCCCTGATCTGGCAGGATCTGTGGAGGGGGGAGGTGGCAATTGGTCCTCACATCCTATCAACTCCCATAGCATCTGCCAGCACATGCGGAGGGAGAGCCACCCCAGCCAAGTTTTTTTTATTTTTTGTAAAATGGATCTTGTTCATAAAGTCAGAGACATTTTATATACAAATACAGATCAGCTCCCTGCCATCTGCTTATTTCTATGTAGTGTTGAAAGTATCATAAGGGTGTTACAGAGAATATGAAAACAAGGTCTTACCTCTGCTGCTGAGCTTAAAAAAAAAAAAGGAAAAAAAGAAAAGAGGAGAAAATATAAGAGTTGGTATCCAGTGAAAAGCTAAGAACTGAGACAGCATTTTCAATCGTGGTTGCCTGGGCTGCTGTTGTTTGGGGATGGAGTTTGGCCTCATAGGTGGATATGCTGGCACATCCCTGCTCTGGGCCTGATCCAAGTTACCTCCTGGCCTTCAACAGCCATCTCTTGTCCTGCCAGGGACCTCCTAGCCTTTTCTGTGGTCTTTCTACTTGTGTGCCTTAAGAGCAGAAATCACCCTTTTATGCTAAGCATTCGCACATACAATTACAGGCCCTGCATTTCATGTGCTAGTCCAGGAATACCTCTCTGGTGGGGTCTGTTTAGTGTTATACTCTTACAGATAAAAGTAGTCCTTATTCCCCACTAGGACATGCTCCAAACCTTTGAGACCAAGCCGTGGCTTGCACTGCAGTTTTGGACCCACTAAACTAGGGGGTCCTACAGCACAATCAACCTTCACCATTTACAAGCAGCTCCAAAGCACTGCACTGGATAAGAAACAGGTGGTTCATTACTCAGAATTAACCAGCCATGGTCAGTATAGAAAAAAGAGCCCGGCTGCCTGGTCCCACTAGAGCCCAGACCCACACGGCACAGGAAGACACAAGAATTCACCTATCATCTGCCAGATTCATTATCACTTGAGGTTTTTTAACTGCTGCATTTAAATATAGCTAATTCTGATAAATCAAGATTGTTTCCCTCACTTGCCAGTTTGATAATTTCATCTTCATGTTTATTCACATTAGTAAGTAATGATTTCCTCTGGGATGTAATACCTTTTCTCGCAGTAAGCGAGGGTGAGGTCTGCTTGGCAAGGTTTTTGTTACACAGGGATTTCTGAAGTTTGGGTACTGTAATACTTAACATACTTTTATTGCATCCAGAAAAATGGGATTCCGAGCAACAGCATGGAAGAAAAAACACCTAAAACTGCAATCACCACTTAGCTACAAAAATGGCGTTAGGCAAAGATTCATTTGAATGCTTTTCACTTGGGTTATCCTTTATCCCATCTATTAACATCCTGATTCCTCGTGTCTTTGTAATATTGCACAACAGCAACACTTTAAAAATACCACAGTACTTCTTCACTCTACAAGGGCCAGAGCAACCTCTGCACAGTTAGTACAACTCCCCTACTTTTGGCTGTTACACATACTTCTGGTATGGGAAAGCTACAACAAAAATTCAGCCCAAGTCAAAGAACATATCTAAACTTAGAAGATTTTCATTTAGAGTCATACAACAACTTTTTTTACAGATACTTCTACAGGACAGTGGAATAATTTTCAAGACTTTAAGAAATTTCAGTTCTATCACTACTGAAGTTACAGCCACATCTGCGATAACTTATGACTAAGGGAAGTATTTGCTAAAGGAGTGGCTCAAAGACACTCATCTTCCTTCCCCTTTGATGCCCTTCAGTGGACACTCAGTGAGCGTAGGATGATGTTGCTCCAGAAATACTGCAGCCAGAAGAAACCAATGATGACCAGAGTGCCAGGCATCCCTCACAGAAATAAGCCTTGAAAAAGGACTGTGGGCAGAAAAACATTTCTCACCCCATTCATGAACCACTGAGACCACAGATATGTGCCCAAAGCTGAGCTTTATCACATAATTCCCAAGCAATTTTTGAATTCAGAAACTCTTTTATCTTGAGGGAAAAATGACATTAACTTGTTGCCTACTACAGAAAGCACAACTTTGCAACAGTGCTGTCACTGCCTGGTTTGTGATGATTCATTCATTCCAACAGGAGAAAAATGTCTCATCCTCCAGCCAACTCCATACTCACCCCAGACCCCCTGCCATGATCTGAAGCCCCACTGAAGTACAGCTCTAAATTTTCCAGCCTTACAGGTGTCATCATGCCCAGCCATGCCGATGGGGGCTCAAATAATCAGGTAATTAATCCTCCTTTATCATCATGAAAACAGGGAGACTTGGGGCTAGCTGTTCATCAGATACATATCTCAGCAGTACCTAACATTTCTAGTCAGGTGCCTACCTAACACTGGTTTTAAGATTACAGCTGATGATGACCAGAGTTTCATTCTGCATTTCAGACTAGCAATCTTCCACTTGGACTACACGATCATGGTAGGCCCCTAACAATTGAAAACG
The DNA here is from genome assembly GCF_965178545.1 of Coloeus monedula. Classification (NCBI taxonomy): domain Eukaryota; kingdom Metazoa; phylum Chordata; class Aves; order Passeriformes; family Corvidae; genus Coloeus; species Coloeus monedula. The sequence goes on along the minus strand of NC_138783.1, from coordinate 103,604,368 downwards.
TTCTATTCTAATTCTAATTCTAATTCTAATTCTAATTCTAATTCTAATTCTATCCTACCCTACCTTATTCTAACCTATTATTTCTACCAACATGACAAACACTGCTAATTCTATACATAAGCTTCAAATTCATAATATCTCCCAGTCTGACAACTCACTGCATGCAGGACCTGTGCAGTACCGTGTCGGGAGGTCATGAACCAATACAAGGCAGTGTATTGTGCACATGAGGCAACAACCCTCTGGAAATAATACAGGGTCTAGCTAACTCCAGCTGTGTTATCTGGGGTCATTTCCCACTCTCATACTATGGAAGTTCTTTGGGTTTTAATGCAACAAAATGACCTTTGTCTTTATACAGTACATTATAGTGGCAAAGCAGCTGCAGCCATGCAGAACTGCATTTTAGCAGTCAGTCTACTCTTTGCACCCCTATATTCTTCAAAAATGTACGGGATGATGATAAATGGTAGCAATGGCTTTGGCTGGCACAGTTTTACTGGTCAAGGCTGACACTCTTTTCAGAGCTTTGTCCCGTACCTTTGCACAAACAGAAATGAATTGTGAAGAAAATCAGCTTCAGTATATTCATTCAGACTTGTTATGGGGAACAGAAGCTTTTAGATTCAGACCATATGAAAGGAATTTTAAAGTGTGGGGCACTACAGTTTATACTCCTAGCTTCATTGACTGCAATTTCCTCCCCTTGAGCTCCCACACTTGACCTACTGAGTAAATACTTCTTTCCAGGAAGTTAAAATTTCCACCCAGCAAAGCTGAAACCTTTCCATGGGGTCCAAGATCTTCAGGGTTGCTTTGTTTGCCAAATCCTATTCTGATAGCCCACAGACCACAATTCATAATATAAATAAAGTTTATTTCATCTCTTGGAGGTACCACCAACTGCACAGTGCCTCTGTTTAAACAGCTGCCAGAAGATCAAGGTAGGACTCTGCCTGACTCCAAGAAAGTTTCCAATAATCCCATGGAGACTTCACCATGATGCTGGTACCAGAAATAACCTGGGACTCACAAGCTGACTAGGTCATGTAATCACCTTCCTCTGGAGAGGATCAGAGACTGCAACAAAGCCAACCCAGAGCAGGATGACTGATATGGAAAACAAAGAAGGATTACTGAAAGGATCAGGACAGAGAAGATGGATTCCTGAAAAGTTACCAGTAAGTGTAGGTGTTGTGAAGAGGCACTATAGAAAATGCAGAGGAAAAACTGCATGAACTGTAGTAAGTAGAAACCCAGTGCAAATTCAGAGCATGGGACTAGAGTAAACCAGGCTGACACATCAGCCAGCCTTTGAATAGGCTAAACACTTTCTGCTACATTTATGTACAATTTACAGGCTTTTTTTATTAAATTTTGCCTCATATGAATAGACACCTGGCACTGCCAAGGCAGAAAGGGGCAGTCATATGTTGAGACAGAACAACTCAAGACGAAAGATTTTATCAAATCTGGGAGAACCTCTTTCCTCTCAGGTATTTGCTGGACTTCTCTAACATTGAAAGAGGGAAAAATTATGAAAGGCAGGCTTAGGATGTAAGACAGGACAGGACAGGACTGTCCTGGACTGCTCCAAACAACCAGTATTGAGCCTTCAATACATGCCAGAACTGGGGATCCTGAGGCATCCATTTAGAGGATGAACACCTTTTTCCCATGGCACTACTAGACCCAGGCTAGTGATACTGACCCAGTGACTGAGCCTCTGCTCTGGCAAGTCTTGAAACTTACAGAAAATCACAAGATTTGGACCGGACTATAACCTTGCAGTTTTGGAGTTGCCTAAGACTGGCATCACATTTCCATGCACATTATGGAAGGAAGAAGAAAGCACATTACTATTTGTGCAGGTTGAATTTGAGGAGACTACCATTTAAGCACTGCACACCTTGTGTTTAAAAGGCTATTCAAGGTATTACAGTATTTTTTCTCATATTACAGCTCCAGCATCTCCAATGTACTCTGCCTTCCCAAAATGCTCATTAACCCAGGCCTCCTGGATCACATCTGCTCTTCCTGCCATTCAAACTGCCCTAGTGCAAGTCAAGTCCCTTTCTTACACATTATGAAAGAACATATTGAGAATAAAACTTAGTCACAAAAAACCTGGGAGGAATTCAGTTCAGCAAGGAAGTAGAACCATTTGTTTTGATGAAGCTGACATACCACCAAACCTTGGTTTTTCACATTGTTATATGACACATTCACTGTTTCCCAGTTAATTGAAAAAGCTGTAAAGTCAGAGAATTGTTCTGATCTGTAGTAAAAATACAACCATGAGCTACAATTAAGTTCCTAACCACTGATGGACAGGGTATAATAATTGTTGCATGCTCGTCTCAACATTTGGAGGTAGACATTGAAAATAAAAGAGCTTTGGTAGGGTGGTGCTGAGACAGGGTCTGGGACAAATTAAGTGCAAGGAAAAATTGATCCTTCCCTTACCAGCCTCCCTTACCATGCCTACATTTGAAGCAGGCAGTCTGGAGCAGGGTTGTAGCAAGGTGATAACACAAACCCTGCACTGGCCTTGCTGCTGGCCAGTTGCACAGCAGAAACTCTGGGATATAGGTGTGGGGTATCAGCTGGCTCAGGCTGCAGGGTGTCAGGAGCACAGCACGTGAAGCCCTCCAAGGTCTGCAAGTGCTACCACAGCACAGGCAGTGACTAACACTTCGTCAGCAGGCCACATTATTGAATAGCAATAACTTTCCATAATAACTAATTAATGTCACATACAGACCAGACACTTAAAAGAGAGAAAGTGCTATAGCTCTTCCTTCATCAAATTGCAGTGCTGAGGTCAAGCTTTACTCATCTGCTGGATTGGCAGAAGAAGGTATCTGCATGAGAGCCAGAACCTTCCCTTTGGCAGCTGTGGGCTCAATCAAGCTGTTTGGCATCTCCCCCAGCTCTGTGGTGCCATTACTTCTCTGGCCATGCTGCCTGGACAGCAAACTCTAGAGCATTTGGATATCCCCCACTCATCCCTGACATGTCCTCCAGCTCTTGCCCCCCAGTGAGAACCCAGCTCTGCAAAAGGAGGCTCCCAGCAGCCCCCATCTTGGGCAGGACTCACACCTCCCAGGAAAGCACTGCCTGGACCCACAAAGGGAACCTCAGGAAAAGTTTATTTTGGCAGGCTCAATAGTGCGGGAATGGTCACACTCTATCCCCTCACTTTTCCTGTGTACCAACAGGGGGACACATCTGTGTCACTCCATGTCAACATGTTGCCTTTTCATTCATAAAAGGCTCCCTGTATCTTTAATCACTTTGCCAGATAATAGCAAAGAAACAAGCACTTGATTGTGTTATCAGACACTATTGGAAAAGTCTAGATAAGGATGCTGAACAACCTTGGCTTATTAGTATTCCACATGCAAATGCTTCCCCATAATCCAGAGTCATCTGTATCCCGGCAACCCTTTAAATTTCATTCTCACTGAATTGCCAGATCTTTATCAAAATATAATTACAGTCTTAATTTGGATGATAAATTTTGATTGCTTGTGCTGTGCCAAAAAAAAAATTGTCAGGTACACAAAAAATGAGGTGCAACTGTGAGATGTGAATCTGCATATTCTGACATTGGTACACCACCCTTCTTCTTATCAAAAGTTTGGCTCTGATAGCTAGCAATGAGGTTATGTAGGGGTAAATAGGTAGGGACATGAAAAACCAGTTTTCTGATGCCATCAAATGAAATTTGCACTAGAAACAGGGAGGAATTTGAAATCCAGAGTTGCATATGAAGATTATCACCATTATGAAGATTATATACTATTATCATTACAAAGTAAATGATGTGCAGCACTGCTGTGCAAAGTGGAAGAAAACACCAGTCCTTCCTGAAACAAGAAGAGATCATGCAGAACTCACCTTTTCTCCCACTACCTTTCCCCCCTCCTTCAATTACTGGCAGAAAACAGCACAGTGCTTTATAGTTATATCCAGATTACATGGATGATTACAAAGATTTTTCCAAAACAAGTAGCCTAAAAAAAGTATCCCAGAGGAATATAACCACTGCCTACTCTACCAAGAGAGCCCAAAGGAGAGGAGATGGCCCTGCTAGCAAGCCATGGAGGTTACCTAGTTTCTGACTTACCAGAGTACAGCAGTCCAAACCCACTTCAGTTTTACCCTGCTGAAATACCAGGGGGGAAAGATAATTACTCAGATGACAATGGCATAAATGCAATTAGACGTTTGACCTTAGTGTTTCTTGGTCACATGCACAGAGTTGAACTAATTGCTAAATTTGGGTCTGGGAAGTTCTTCTTTTCCTTCTTTCCCACAAACACACTCACACTGCGTTATTTGCACTTTTTCTGCATCCCTGAGAAGGATCCTTTCCTAGGACAGATGTGATTCCATCCCATGAAAATTATTTCCTCGCCTCCTGTGGGGGCTTTGGGTACCCAGCCTTGGTCCTCCTTGTTTTCTGCTTCTCTAACTTTGATCACCATTGCATGCATCATAAAATACCTCTCTGACACACCCGTTATCTTGAATTCATTCTCATGGAGTGTATGTTGTCCTCCCCTGAGAAGACCATGCAAGATGAGAACAACTGGAACAGTAAGTAAATTCCACCACATAAACAAGCAGAAGGGTTACCGCGTGGATTGAATGTCATACTGTGTCACAGTTACAGGATGAAAAATGTGCTGCTTCCTTGTGAGCAGTGGTCAGCTACATCACTCAAGTGAAGTTTGTTTCCCTAATGCTCCACAGCCCCAGCACTCTCCAAGAGACCACTCCAAACCAAATGTGGTTTTGTCCAGAGCCTGATGTAAGCAAACACAGTTGCCAACTAATGGTAAAATTCAAAGCTCACTGAAGTCCAGAAAGATACCTGCAACCTTTGCAGTCATGACTGTGCCCTGGCTCCCGTTCCCTAACAATCATGTCCATCACTGACACATCAGTAACACTTTTGCTGACAATAGCAGTACAAAGTTTTACAGCTGAAAGGTCTGAGGCATTGAACCATTCTCGTCCCATTGGTGGTAGGAGCTCAATGGGGCTAATACTGCAGTAGAAATAGAGGGCAGGAAGGAACCATGTGAGAATTGTCTGGTCCATGACTTTTCCAACTCTGAAACACAGCTAAAATTAACAGCAAATGAGGTACCCACCTCCTGACACAGAAAATGTTTCCTGTAGTGAATTTTGACTGATGTGTGACCAAACCTGTCCTAAAAATGCCAAAATGCAAAGCCAAGTGTAATTCCACTACTCTAAAGTGGACTAAGTATTTTTAGTTCACCCCAATTTTATTATTCTTAAAAAGCCTAAAAGAAGGGCATCCTATAAGCTCCATAGGAGCCTGTCCCAGTGCTTTATTCCTCTTTGTGCTTGGAAAGGTCTTCCTAACCTTCCCTGCTGCAAAGTCAGCTGGCTCCTAAGGGGGAAGGCTGCAGAAGCAGGCATGCTGGCTGCAGTCACATGCAGCTCCCCTCTTCTTTGGATATCAGACTCTGTCTCTAGTGCCATAAATTTGCAACTTCTCACCTCAGCTGAACTGAGATGAGATGAAAATGCCAGAACTAGTGCCCTGGCCCAAAATCCAGAACTAGTTTTCATTCCAGGCAGTGGGGGAAGTGGGCATGCCTGAGCCCTCAAAGGAAGATGATGAATCGCTGCTTACTCTGGATACACAGTTCTTTGCTCTCCTTTTAAAAAATGCATTTATTTCCTTCTGGTGAAGGGTGCCATGCTAAAATCACAGGAAAACAAAGTTGCCTATCCACAGCAGCAGATTCAGCCTGGCACTAAGGAGAAGGAAAGCTTCCATATGCCATGGTGACTAGTTCAGTACAGCCTGTTAACCATTCCCTCCACCTGCCAGGCACACTGCCCCCCACATAAGCACTGTTAGTGAAGGCAAGCATACATCTGGATGAAAACCACACTGAGAGGAACATGCCATTTTTAAAGCCTGGCTTTTGTCTCTGTCATGTTCAAATACTAAGGCTAATGTTGAGAGGACTGGCAGAAGAGGTTACCAGATTTACTCTTCCTCTGCACCATGGCATGTTGCAGGGGGAGGAGTTCAAAATGGCCCCTGTGACAGCTGCCAGCATCTTCACAATAGCTGCTTATTCCTCCCAGCAACTCTTCCATTAGAGCTTTCTCAAGGGGAGCAATGGATTCCTCAAGCCTCCAGCCACAGCAGGAATTCCTGAAGGAACATTTCATATTCAGAAGGAATCACAATGCTGCTATTTCTTTTCTGCCTCTTTCATTCTTGAGCCCAGATCTCCCATCTTTGAGCTTGTCATTACAGACTACAGCAGGAGGTCTGTGGCTATCACATGAACATCCCAAGTTCCTAGTAAGCAAAACTGGTCTGGCTTCCTCAGCTCTCTTGAGTGTTCTCCTGGGTGAAAAGACAAGCAAGTCTCACCATTGGGAAATGGGAGCCCAGAGAGGAATGTTACAAGCCTTCCATAGCCAAATGGACTCTTGGCATTACACCCTCTGCTTTGGACCAAGCATCATCACAACAACCACAAACCCAAACTGTATCAGGGATACCAGTAGCTGAATACTTGGATGTCTTTCACTGCCCGCCATTTGGGCTAAGACACTTTACCCTTGACAGACCAGTCTTGACAAACTTATTTATCTAAAAATGGCTTGACTGATTCTGCCGATTCCGGGAACAAGAGACAGAATAACCCTCTGTCCACGGCACAGCCTGGCATCCCACTGATTTCCATGGAAGACAGCAACAGGGCAAGTGCAGTGGAGGGAGCAGCACTCAAGTGGTTAATGCATGCCATGAAAAACTATACATACATATACTGTCTCACATAGCCAGACTCTGTTATGTTGACATTTTCCATTCAGTGCCACTAGAATTAAAATGCTCATAATAAAAACCTGCCAATTAGAACCACAGAAATTATCACCAAAGCAAAATTCATTTCTATCTATATGGTTGACCAGAAGTCTTTCTGCCTCTTACAAGCAACATTAATGCCATCCACTACAACAACAAATGCTAGTCAAATTCCTTTCTTTCCACCTGTGATTTTAAAAGTACATTTCCTGTGCAGAATGCTGTGTGCTTGGCAACCTCTGCATCTCCCCTCCTGATGAGTAGCAGAAATGCTGCATGCTAAACTCTCCTGTAATGACATGGATTCCCACATCAGAGAAAAATTCTCAAACTACCCAGGAAAAACTTCAAATAACCTGCAAGGTATTTAACAAACCAGAGGCAACAGCGAAAGTCAAACCCTCAAAACATACAGAGAGAGAGAGAGAGAGAAAGAAAATAAATGCCCTCTGCTTGACCCAAAATAACAGAACAGTTCTGCATAGAAAAGAAAATTAATTACCATTGTGGGAACCCTCAGTCATTTAGAGCCTCCAGTCAAGGCTGAGAGCCATTCTGAGACTGCAGGTTTTTCCTGTAACTTCACTTCCCAGCTCTGCGAGGAACCAGTTAAAAATGACATCACTGCTCATACTACCCTCCTCCCCCTCCCCATTCACTTGCTAAAAAAGCTGAGGCTGCTCCTCTCCCCCTGCATTGGCTCCAGATTTGGTCCTCACTCCTCTCTGACAAGTTCCCAGTCTGCAGTTGACTGTGTGAATCGGTGTCAGTGTGGGATGGAGGATGCGTCTCTGCGCTTTTCCAGCATCCCTGCTGGCACCCACTTGAGAAATAAAATAGCCTTTCCATTAAGAAATCAGAAGAGGTCTAACCTCACAATACATAATGCATTACACAACCAGCTCCGTTTACAGAAGGCAGACAGTCTTACTCTTTGAAGTGGAAGGGAGAGAGAGACCCTCCAAGGGGCTCTGCCTTTCACCTCGTCTTCCTTGGAGGAGAGGACCCTCTCTGTGGTTTTGCTGCATCCTCCTTGCATTAGGACTGCAATCTATCTTTTTTTTTCTTTTTTTATTTCCCTCCTCCTGAGTGTGACATCATCAGACACCAACTCTACTTCTGTAATAAAAAAGGATCCCAAGCAGAGCTACCTGGGACGAGGTCATCTGGAGGACCTAGGTGATGCTGGCTCCTGAACAACTGTAGCTTCTTACAAAAATACTTTGCTCTTACACAGTGTCATCAGGATTTAATAACCCTGTGCTTGCTGCAGACCAGGAGACCCAGCTGCAGGGCTGAGATCAGTCTCATTTCTATCCCTGCAAGCTCCACTGGCATCACCAGCAAGCAGGTACCTCCAGGGCATTCCCCTGGTACCCACCATTCACCTCTCAGCTCCTTTGCTCCCCCGACTGCTGGGAAGGATGCTGCAGCAAAACCCCTCGGCCAGCACTCCTGTCTGCTACGGCTGCGAGCACCCAGCGCGCACGCTTCCAATACTCCTCCGCTCTCCTCAGCCTTTTAAGCATCACCGAGGGGGGCCTTTGGAAAACACGGTCACCCCTGACTGGCGGCTGCAGGAGCCAGCAGCTCTCGGCCAGCCGCAGCGCAGGGCCTGGTGGTTGCCAAGGGCAATTTCCCCTTACCTGCATTTTCTCTCCTGGAAGAGCGCAGGGAACTGTGCTGAGCCTGCCCACCCCCGGGGCAGCCAGTGGGTACCAGGGTGGCTGGGATGAGCCCCACCACTGCCGCTGGCGGGCAGAAGGGATGGCGGCTCCCGGATCGGCAGCCTTCCCTGCGTGCTCCCATGCTTGCAGCGGCAGCCAGCAGCGGCAGCCACGGCACTGCCAGGAGAGAGGAGTCCGTGTGCACATGCATATGTATAACATATGCCTCCGTGTACCTGTTATACAGACACAGAGCTACATGCAGATATAAACACAGACTTGCATTCTGGATCTCTCACCGCTTCCGGCAAAGCTGCAGACGTATCAAATACTGCACAAGTAAAAGGGCTGATGGAATAAGTAATTTAAAAGATGTGCAGATGTGGCACTTAGGGACATGGTTTAGTGGTGGACCTGGCAGTGTTAGGTTAATGGTTGACTCCATGATCTTAGAGGTCTTTTCCAACTGAAATGATTCTATGATCTTATGATATGACTGCATTAGCAGACGTGCTCTGACTGGTTTGTGTGCTACCTGCCTATAGAGCCTGCACACAGGAATAACCCTCACCGCAGCGCTGATTACAGGTGAGTACCTGACACAGGGCTGTAAAAGCATCACAAAACTTATGCAAACTCCTCTAAAAGGGGTAGTGGTATGTCACACATGTCACGTAATGGTGCTGCTTTGTAAGCTAGAAATGTCTCACATGGAGGGGCGCTGGAAAGGTCTTTCAACAATGAAACCCCCATCAACCCTCTGAATTAGGAACATGCTGGTGCATCAGGTCCCAGAGAAAATCTGTGCTAGAGACAGGGAGCCAGGGGGAAGTTGAAGGAAGTTGGTAAAACCTTGCCTTCAGAGTTTATTCATAACTCCCTCCCCCTTCTTTTTCAGAGGAGTGCTTTGCACGTGGGCTGGTAACACATTCTTATCAAACACCAGAGCACTTCTGAATGAGCCAGAATTAAAAACCTGACATCTCCTGTCAGCTGGGACAGAACAACATTACACACTCATCAAAAGCAGGATTTCCACTAGAGAATCTCCCACTCCATCTTTTAGCAAATATCTCTGCAAGTTCTCTTTTCCACATCACAGCCCTACCAAACTGCACTCATCTTCTTCAGGCATTCAGCAGGAAGAGATCTCTGGCACAGGCAGTGTGAGCCCAAGACTGAGGAGTGATGACTATGGTGGAGGGGGGTGTGGGACCATCTCAGAAGCTCTGCCAGGGTGAATCTCCAGATAAATACAGAAGACCATGTCCTCTGCCATCACTCATTAATCAAACCTCAGTTTTCTATCTTCTCTGGTAGGGATATCACAATCATTAGCAAAGGGGGATCCTACATACAAGTAGTTGCATCAATAACATCTCTGGACAAACATCGATTATACATCATATACTAGATCAAAAGACAAAAAAGAAGAAAGTGTGCCAATTCACCACATTCATATTTCAATTCTAAATGAAGTAAGTGTTTAACCCAGCTTCTTAAGGAAAAAATGCAAACCTGCTGTTGCCTGTCCCCTGCATCCAATCCCCATAATTTTTGAGTTCCCTCCCCAAATTTGCCAGAATAATTTGATTATGTTATATATACTTAAATACCTACAAATTTAAGATGAACAAAATAATTTTAAAAGTAAATCAGTGCCACTCCCATTTAGGATAGCCAGGTAAAATTTCCACTGGGAATCTACTGCCTGACTGGCTCTGTGCTAGTGGTGGTCCCTTTGCCCTGGGAAAGGGAAGAGTGTCCTCTGGATTTTCTGAAAAGGCAAAAAAGTACTTCAAAGAGTAAAGGACAAGTCTACAAATCCACATGAAGTTCTTACTTCTTTGTTTTCTTTGGTTAATGTGACAATTTATTTAGTGTTTTTGTTTTCTCTTCCTAAATCTGCTTCTCATAGGTCAGCACTTTGGACCTCAAATGCCTATGGATTTTATTCCCTGAAGAAACCTTTGAACACAGCCTTCTCATTTTACTTTGGTTCTCCCAAGCAATGGCATTGTTTCAGTCTACAGATGGGAACGTTTGCAGACTGCTGGCTGGTTATAACAGCTCCCAGACCTGACAAGTTCCACGCTCATTCCTGGTTGTGAGATGTTTTTGCAGGAGAGCAAACAAACTCATCCCTGTAAGAAAGAACAGGCAAACAAAGTGTGGGATTCAGTGTAGAAAGATCACAACCGAAATAAATTAGGGCTGCAAGTTTATCCAGAGCTCTCAGAACTCTCAAAGAGGCAGAAAACCTTTCAGTCAGAAGAAAAAGAAGCTTACCCACCTCTCCCATCATTTCCCCTCCTATTATACTAATATTAATTAACTGTTTTACTTGGTGACTGCAGATTGTTTCAAGTTTTTGGGTGACTGAGTTGAAGATCAGTGCTCAAATAAATGATCATCAAGTAGCACTACTGCCCTAATATATGCATTTCAGTGTACCTTGGGGTACCTCCGAAGCAAATGGAGCAGAATATGTTCCGTATTACATGAATTCTCCACTTGTCTTAGCAAATGCACCTTGTTCGGGATTTGCACTATCTTCTTTCATCAGTATTATGCCTCCCACAAGCACAGTTTAACAAATGTATTTTATCATATAAATGGGTGTTTCCCATTTTGAGAATCCTTCCGAGGTAAGCTGAGAGTCCTGGACTACTTCCCTGCTCTGACCAGTCTTTAAATGCAATCAAGTCTGATAAGAGACATGAAGGAGTCAGCAGATGAATGTCACACATCCATTTCCTCTGCTATTTTTAACAGCACAAAGCATGCTGAAAGGAAGGATGGAAAGTCCTCCTCTTTAATGATGTCCCTGAAATTTTCAAAAAAATCTAAATTTCAATACTCTTTCATTTCAACCCAAACTGTTAAAAAGTAAATCAAGGTCACGGCTATCTGTCACTTTCCCAAATTACTCTTGAGTAAAGACAGCCCTCAGCCAAATAATATCAGTCTAAATAGGAACTCAGCCTCTTCTGTTTCATTATCCCAGAGAGGTTTCAATTTCAAAGCTGACTTGGGCCACATAAAAGTCAGCTTTTAAGCAAGAGCAGTATGAATATTTCTGCCTCCCCTCTATTTTACCTTCTCAAGGAAAGAAAGAAGAAAGTAAGACCCAGTAGCAGTTCTGGTGACCTGACACAAGAGAAGGAAGCAGAACACAGTGATATTCCTTTGACAGGAAATCTCAGTGCCATAATTTCATCATCTATTTTCCTTCCTGCTCCACTTGACTGCATGTACCCCAAAACCAGGCTGCTCCAGCCTGCTGCTCCCATTTCAGAGGAGCTGGCCATCATTGGCAGGGGCATCGCCAAGCACCCCACCAATTGGCAACAAGAGGTGACAACTCAATCAACCCTGGAGATCCTTACTGGTGCTACCCTTCTTTTTCACAAGGTGCAACTGGAGCAGGTCCAGAGAATGGCCATGAAGATGATCAGAGAGCTGAAGCACCTCTCCTATGAAGATAGGCTGAGAGATCTGGGGTTGTTCAGTCTGGAGAAGAAAGAGAAGGCTCCAGGGAGATCTTGCAGCTGCCTTTCAGTGCCTACAAGAAAGCTGGAGAAGGACTTTTTCCAAGGGCATGTAGTGACCGGACAGGGAATGGCCTTAAGCTGAAAGAGGGTGGGTTCAGATCAGAATACTGTGAGGGTGGTGAGCCACTGCAACAGGTTGTCCAGAGAAGCTGGATGGTGGATGCCCCGTACTTAGAAGTATTCAAGGCCAGGTTGAATGAGTCTTTGAGCAACCTGGTCTACAGGAAGGTGTCCCTGCCCATGGCAGGGAAATTGGAACAAGATGATCTTCAGGGCCTGTTCCAGCCCAGGCCATTCTTTGATTCTGTGATGATTCTATGGAGTGTGAGAAATGGAGACAAAAAGGAGGAAGAGAAGAGAAATTTAGATGGGAAAGACGCAAGGAAGGAAGGAGGGAGCTGTTGCTACTTTTACTTTCCATGTACCTGCCATAGAGTTCGAATGTCAGGCGTACACTGGGGACATGGTACAGCTCACGTGTTTATCACATCACCTTTGCTGCACTGAATTCACCACAGCTGGGTTTCATGCCCTCAGCAGGCAGTGGCTTCAGTGACAGTCATACGTGAAATTCCAGCCTCTTCATAACAGGCTCCTTGCAAAGGTTGGTGTTGGCTTTAACATTCATCTTTTATGCTTTTAAAACTCTTAAGGGAATGTCCTTAGCATAGCTATTCCCTTTTTGTTTTACTTTCATGCCTGAAAGACTGGGTTGCATTGCTGGTCTGTCCCTTTTTTAGCCTTGACAGACAGGCAAGGGCACTGCAGCCTCTGGTCGAAACCTGGAAACAGAAGCAGGGCAGGGGAGGGCCTGTCTTACACCTCCCAGTTTCTCTTAACCCCCACTTTTTTTGTCTGTTACTGCACATCCCCGTCTACGCTCTGTTGCACACTCTGGAGCTATGAAGTGAATTTTGTAAGTTTAGGAAGTTGTTGGCACCAAGAGAGGAGATGTAAATTGGAGAGAAAGAGTAGCAAAAAATAATTATGTAGTAAAAAATAATTGTACTGTAAGACAGAAAATGGAATATATTTTGGATGTGCTGGGCTGAACATTTTTGAGGAGTCAGGAGGGGAAGTGTCAGAGTTGGAGCAGAGGGGAGAGGGACTACAGAAGGCAACAAACACACTTCAGGGTAATAATACAATCTTGAAAGCCTTTCCTCTTTTGCAGTAACTGTACTCTGGGCTAGTCTTCTAGCTGCTACCCATATGCAGTGGGCATTGCTTTGTCACAAGCAACATAAAACATACTGCAGATGCTCATAGCAATGGGAAATACAGAAAGTGAAGTTCAAAAACATGCAAATGGAAATAGCTAATAGCACATGCCTGGAAGAAAGATTGCCAAAGCCATTTGGAAGGGTTCAGGTATGCACTACCCATCAACACTTGGCTTTGTGAATCTTAACTTCCATCTTACAACACCAGGGTAGAGGAAGGTTTCTTGGCATTTGGGAGGCAAGTAAATTGTATTTCTAAGAAAGAAAGAAGGTCATGTTAATTAATTTAATAATTAAGAAGGCATTAATTATTAAAATAATTAAGAACTAGAAAACAATGCAATACAACAAAAAAAATCTTGAGGTTTTTGGGGGTAGCACTCGGAGAACATTGCCACCCAAAGGGACTGGATTCACTATCAATTTTCAGACCATTTCCCACACCCATCCTCATACACAGGAACCTTCCCACGGCCAAGGACCCACATTCTCACCCTCACTGAATATGATGCATAAACCAAAAATTATCAGACTGATTGTCTTTTCATAGTGATACTGGTTCTTACAGGGCTGCCTCAAATAGCAGGCATTTTTCTCGCACTTCATAATAAATAATTTTTCAGTGCTGAAGCATCATTTGCAGGGCCCTTTTATAACATCAACTCATGAAACACAACAACTCTGCTTGCACAAGGCAGGTCTTTCTCATATTCAATTGTATGTCCTATATACTGTCATTTTTTCAAGCAGAATTAATGAGTTTCTGGTACCAGACAAGTGCTGTTCCTCCACAGTTTTGAAGTCTGCCTGTCATCATGGACAAGCTCTGCTGCTGGGAGGTAACTTTTGGCCAAAGCATCTGGGAGGTGTGTTGGAAGCCTTGAGAACAACTCCACAGCTGTCTGTCCTTGGTGTCTGCTCCTTTTCTGCCCCAACATCCTCCTATCCAGAAAGAGGGCCCTGGCACACAAACCAGACAGCAAAGCTGGTTTTGGCAACCATTCTTGTTTTCCCATACTTTTAGTATTGGTTCCATAGAAACATAGATTCAAAGAACCAAAGAATGGTTTGGGTTGGAAGGGACCTTAATGTTCATCTAGTTTCAACCCTCCTCCCATGAGCAGGGACACCTTTCACTCTACCAGGTTGCTCAAAACCCCATCCAATCCAGCCTTGAACATTCCCAGGGATGTGGAGTCTGCTTGCAACTTGTTTATAAAACACCAGGTCCTAAATGCAGTATGTGGTGGTAGCTACCAATTATCAAGGTACTTGCTGGTAAAGATTATTACAGTTTTCTGCTCTTCTTCCTACTGTGATTACAGGGTGCTGCTCAACACATGCAACCCCATACAAGCATCTTTTAGCCTCATTTCCTACAGAAATGAGTGGGATGGACTCACACCAGCTGCTGCCTGCGTGGCTGCACCTTCCACCGCTGCCACGCACCATGGGCCCCCTGGCCAACCAGGGCCAGATCCACACAGGGTAGGTGTCACCAAGGTGCAAAATAGCAATTCAGAAAATTTATTTTTCTCACAGCTTGAAGAAAGGAAGGGATTTTCCGTGTCACCTCACCTAGGCAAAGCTGTATTCCCCAAGGTCTCCAGAAGTGCAGTGATGGTAACACTTAACCAAGAGCCAGGGACACACAGATGCAAACTTTCCTCTCCTCAGAGGGATATGAGGCTGTATTTCCTACCAATGAGAGCACTGTGCAATACAGTACTCTGGCACTGGTTTTCAGTACTGATCCTGGATTGGCTTTTAGTGTCATAAACAAAGGAGAGGAAGCAAAATTTTCTCATCAGGACATTAGGATTCTTTCTTCTTGTTTAAATAATACATCAGGCTATGAAATGGAACTTGGTTTGCCATGGAACCAGTAAATAAAACCCTGAATCTCATCTTGGGTCCTGCCCTGGGTGACATGAAAACTTTTTACCTGTTTACTCTTCCCCCATGCTGCTCTGGGGTGACAGGGTGTGCAACCCATGCTTTGGGAGAATTATGATGTGGCTTACAAGTCTTTTAATGATAAAAAATGCTGGACAAGTAAAAATATATTTGTCTGGTCTTTAATCTCCAAAAGCAGAATTAAAATGTTTTTAAATAGTAACAGGAATTGTACTAGTATAAATATTTTGGATTCATAATGTAACTTTCACTCATAACCCAACAGTTAATTAAGAGATTTGTATATGTGGCTTGATCCATTTCTACGTAATCCAGTAATGCCTCAGCTGCAAAACAAGAATTGCAGAACAGGATCCTCTCATTGACCTTTCTTTTGCCCAACAGTGCATCACTCAATTTGTCTGAAGCCTTTGCTTAGCCACAGGTGACAGTGCTGGGGCTCTTAGAAGAAATTAGCCCTCAGTTACATGAGCTTTATATTGTAACTATATTTTTTTTATTGTTTTTCACTAGTGTTTCCATCCTTCCTGATCCTTTTTCACAAGATTTCCTTCTTATTTATTTCAGAAGAACTACTGACTGTGTCATAAATATTGATGCTTTATTTAATGTATTTTGCTTTTAGCCTGGCAACCCTGTATTTCTGCTTGCCAGGGCTCTGCATTTCAAACAGCTAAAGACACAGTTGTTATAATACAGACTAATAAATGCTTGAAAAGACCGCAAGGTTTTTTAATGCAAATAGAAATACAAGTCACATTCAAGTAACCCACTGCCTAAAATAGTAAACATGTCATTGTCCTAGCACAACTGGTATCTGAAAAGCCTGCATGCACAAGAACTGCCCTATTCTGCCCTGTTAAAACAGGGCAGAACTGCAATAATCCCATAGTATTTAATGCACATTTTACAGCAAGCTCTACCCACAAGCCCACATAACAACCTAGGGAACTATCACTCTGTACTGACTGCATTGGCACAAATCATTATTACTTATCTAGTAATTACTATCACTTCATAGAAAATAGTTGAGGAGTGTAATTTTCACTGCTTTACTTTCAATGCTGCCTTCTCGCTTTGATATTGAGTTAAACCCTGAAGATATATCTGCTGAATTTTACTGACAAATTACATTCATCATCTATGTGCCTGTCTTGTCAAGCGTCTGAGATGTAATACATATTAAAATACTACACATGAATTTCCTGTTAGAACACTTAGCACATACTGTGCTTGATTTCCAAAAACCAAACCAATGCATTTAGTGACCCCCAGGGAGCAGCCAAGATACAGGATTAGTGACCTCTATAAGCAGTGGCCACAAATACAAGAATCCAATGGGTATTATCCCCAAGTGAGCTTGCCATCTGCTGCCCCAGGAGAACCACCCCAATTCCTTTCAACACACACAGAGTTTGAGACAATTGTGGAAATTCTATGTTTATTCCTCTATATCTGTGTGCTTTATCCATCAGCTATGAAGGAATAGATTAGCATTTGCCCTGTGAGTGGAGTGCTATATTTGTGCTCCCACCAGAAAAACACCAGCACATTGTGGCAGGAATGAGCCATCCATCTGGAGCTTGTGGTTCTGCTGGAGAGGGTGGCCAAGGAGGTGGCAGCTGGAGCAAGGATGGACATGGTTGTGGCAAAGGCAGGGAGAAATTAACCTAGAAAGGGTACGCGTGACCCTGTATTTCTCCGTGTTACTGCGCTTGGCTATGTGTCTCTAAAAGTTGTGTCTGCTACTGAAATTCCCCTTCAAAACTGAAAATGGGAAGAAGAAAGCACCTGAACATGTGCCTTTGATTGAGGGTCACAGCATCTCTTCCTAAAAGCTTTGACCATCTTCTGTTTTAGCTAAAAAGTAGTTTATAAACTCGGTGTCTGTTCTTGCCTTGGTGACAGCGTAATGGGAGAACAGTTGTATTTATCCCTGTCCTCATTGCTACTGTGGGAAAATGAAGGGAGGGATGTGCATAACCAGATGGGAGAGAGGATGAACTGATCCCACATGCTGCCTGTGTCAGCCACAAACAACTCAGAGAACGGAGGAAAAGCAGAAAACCCTGAGCCTTCATGTCCTGGAAATACATGGCCATTTATTTTCGAGATGAGCTGCCTTCATAGGAAAGGGAGTCCACAGTGGTCACTTCCAGATGGAAAGTGGTCAAATCCTGTCCCAGATGGAGCCCAAGATGACCACTTGCATCCCAGTGAGGACAAGGCTGTGAACACCCCAAATGCCTTCTATATGTCAAACATTTAAATGGATGGTAAAAATGCTTAGTCTGAAAGATGGGAGCCTATTTGGGCAGGCTGGTGACTGAGGTAGACGTGTGCAACAGCAGTGACAGGGCTGCAGTGAGCACTGATGGTAATCCTCTTTGTGGATCAATCTTTAGGAAGCAAAAAAAAAAAAAAAAATTCAGAGAGCTATGTGACACCATGACAACATGCAAGGGAATGTCACCTACAACTATTTTCCCTGAGTTTCACTAGACAGCCCTGAATTTTGTGAAAATATTGACAGGCCAAGGGAAAATCCCAAGTGCCATCTAATTTTGACAGATGGAAAAAATAATGCCTTGTACAAAGCATGGTAGCTTGATGGTCTGCTTTGTCCCTTTTTATCAAGGACCAGCTCCCAGAGGCAGAAGCCTGGATAAAGCACGTCAAATACAAGGAACCAGAGCAGCAGAGAGATTTTATGATTAAATAGGTACAAGGGAGAGTGGAAGTGGGGGAAGGGAAGGATGTACATACAGTATATGAAGTAAATGGTGCAGAAGAGACAGACACAGCAATACAGAACTGCCTGATGTGAAACTGAAACCCAGGCTGTCAGGGAGGCATGACCTACCTCATTTACTCACCACAGTCTACAACTGAAGTCATCCCAACAATTAATCTCAATTCCTTACTCAACTACTTTGTTATTTGATAGGAAAACAGTTTTTTTCTGCTAGCATGTATGAAATCTGGCTACAGTCCTATTCATAGTAAATCTGGGACTAATTTTAATAAAGCCCTTCCTTGGTTGTTTCACTCTTCTTGAAAAAATATTGTGAAACAGCTATACAGATAGTATTATCTCATAGAGACCTAGTGCCTTTTCATTTGGTACTGACAACAGTGACTGAAGTTGGTTAGATAAATGTGGTTGAGCACTGCTGTTGGTAAATGAGGAGTGCTGCAGTCTGCCTACTGGCTCTTCTGTTTCTACACTTCCTCCATTGCAAACACCCCTGTGTGCAGCTGCTTGGGTTGACTTAACATGGGCCAGTTGGTGTCCTGGGATGGAGCCCCACAGAGCCAAACCCGTCCTTGGCATGCTGCTCCAGCTGCCTTGCTCCAGCTACTGTGCAAGGTTATTGCATGGTGCCCATGAGGTAAGAACACAAGGTGCCATGGATGGGAATTAGAAAAGGTAAAATCGTTTCTCTTTGACAGCATTTAAAATCTGCTTCCCCAGCCCTTTGAAATATGCTTCTCACCAAAGCTCCCTGTTCAAAAAAACTAGTGCACTGTACAGTGGATTGGTCACAGGCATCTTTGTTCTGCACCCACACAAAATTGGAAGTGACACTTTACTTCCATTGCAGGCCAGACATCAAGCAGAGTCATGTCCCCACTTATAGTTTATTTAAAGCCATAGATGGCTTTTTAGGGATCAAAGAGAAAGGGCTATAGGAGGGGGATGCTGCTAAGGGGAAGACTGGGAACAAACCAGTACAGTTTTCTTTGACAGCTCCATGTTTGCTTTTTAAATTGATGAAATGTAATGTGGCAATGAAGTTACCTAAAGCATGAGACACTGAGTAGTGGGCTGTGAAGCTGTTTCAGTTTGTTAGCACTTACAGCTCTCTGCAGTACCTGTCGCAAAGGTAAGGGATTAGACTGGTGTAAATCAGTGCTGTTCCATGAAGAGCAGCCACAGTGGGAAGCCAGGCTAAAGGCTCAGAGGACTTCACAAGCTGAGAGTACAAAGCACCATTAGGATACAAAGCACACTGTCAGCATCTGAGCCCTGGGACAGGATGTTTGGAAAGGGCACATAAATTTTTTTATCATGACTTGGACTCTTTTTCAAAGGAATCCCATTTAAACCAGAAACAGGGCTCTGTGCACAGTCAGGCTCTCCAGAGCCAGCAGCTCACCTCTTCCCAGACCAGTACATCTGTGTTACAAGCAGCTGGATGCCCCAGCCCTCTCCCTGCTCCCTGTAACTGGGTTTCAAGTTTACAAGTATCACAAATGAGTTCATTTCCCCTCATTAACTCTCGCTGCTCCCCTGAACTCTGTATTTCTCTGCCCCCAAATCCCTCAGGAGTCTCTGGGGCTGAAAAAGCCCTTCTCGATAGGGGAGGTTTCGGACGGCTGACCAAACAAGAAGAATGAAGGGGGCCTCATTAGACTGGACACAGCACTCACAGAACGGATGGGGAGCAGGATTAAATCAGCGGAGAAACTTATAAAGCAGAAATATGAGCAGCTTCATTTTTTTCAGATAATTGTTTTCAGCAGGTTTCTTACTCGATACAAGCCTCACCCAAAGTGGTATGACAAACTACTGAGCTCATGCTTCCCAGCTCAGTTTATTCCTCTCTATCCATTCCTCGCCTCTCATTTTCTTACTTCTCTCAGCAGCCCAGTAATTTCTCAAAATGACAGTTGAGATCCCAGGCTCTCCTGACTGCCAGTTATGCAGCATGGAAATGTATTAAACTCCAAAAAGCCCCGCACTTAACAGCCAGTTTGAAAACCTTACTGCAACCACTGCATGCAGGAGGAATTTCTGGACTGTCTTATTGACACTTCCATCAAGTCTTCTGCCACACGTGGGGCTGCTTTCCTACACCCCACCTCCCCATGGGATTTTATTTCCATATGGGATTTCTCTCCCTCATGTTCTGTCTCATATGATTTTTATGCTGAAGGCTCACACGGACTTTTTCTCAAACAGCAGAACAAACAATTCAAAGCAGCCACACAGTTAGGGTAAAACTCAGCACAGGGATATTAAAACAGCATGTACATTTCCCCCCAAAACCCAGCACTGAAGACATGACATCGGAGGCTGAAACAACAATAAAGAAAGCATAATAAAGTTAGATGAAAAGACTTTGACTCTTTCCCTGTTCATAACATATACTGTGGAGAAATGTTTGTTACCCACTGCAAAACTTCCTTTAATCACCCTTGGCTAGTCCAATTATTTAAGAATGAGGAAAGCAGAAAATAAATCCAACCAAACCCACCATGTGGATATGTTCATTCTTGAGACAGGGCAAATTCCAGTCATCAGAATTCTGGATAGCCTGTGAAGAGGTCTGGGCTTGGGTCCCAGTTATCACAGAAGCTGATCTTCAGCATATGATCTTGAGCAAACAACTTAGGGTGGGATTCAATTGCTTAAGCAAAGGTGTCCAGTACCATTTGAGATGCCCTAGGGTACACAACACATCTGTACAGAGCTACATGGTTGACACAAAATAGAACCCTGGTATAGCATCTGGAGGCCAGGAAGGATTTAGACACCTGTAATGCATCCTGTGCTGCTTTTTGAACAGTCTGCCATAGATAACTCATGCAGCTTTCCAAGCCTAGTGGCTTCTAAGCTAAAGAACCCATAACCCAACTCTCCTGAACGCTCCAGCCAGGCTCTGCACTCCCTGGCCCAAGGAGCTGCCCCTACCAGGCTGTGCTTTCACTGGAGGGCAGCTGGCAGGGCTGGGAACATCCTACATGCTGCAGCCCAAAGCCAGGGATTGCCGGCAGCAGGACTCCCTCTCCCCAAGGGCAGTGCTGCCCACAGGGTTTGCCCAGGGTTTGCAGTAGGACTGGAGTCACTGCACTGGCAGATTTGCACTGGTCTCCCAGTCCATCCTGTACAATACCCCTGGAAAGCTCCATGGGCCAGTGTATCTTATCCAGTGCGTTAATCCCTCATGACAGAGCGAGCCTCCAGACTGTCCAACATGCTCACCAAAGCTTGGCATGTCTGTTCCTGTGTATATTTACTGAGTTGAGCATATCCCCTCCTAAAATAACAAGCCCTCCTTTCTTCAGCACTTTTCCAAACCCAGCGAGGCACATGTGTGTGCCACCAGCCCACCAGCTGTCGCATGTTGGGCATTAGTGCCTTTGCTTCTCTACATGGCCAGGACCTGCTATCATCTCCTCCAGCCATGGGCTGGCTCTTTGACTGTGTTTGTTCCAAGCCAGCTTTACAGCACAATAACATTTCAAAATTCATCACCAAAGCCCAAACTGCCGGTGAGTCTGTCAGAGACAGAAAATTTTGGCAGCTGGGGTTGTTGGTGGCCAGAGGCCATTCCCAGTGAGTATAACACAGACAGGGCATGGGCTCTCACAGTGATTTACTGTGCACTCAAGACATAAATCACAGTTTCTTCCTGACTACTTGTGGATGTAATTATGTAAGAAGGGAAATAAAGCATTTCCACAGAGTCTTCCTTTCTCCCAGTTTGCAAAAACATTTATTTCCCCCATCTTATCGATGTCTGACATTTGCACTTGAGCTATTGAGAAATTGCAGCTGGGTTTTGGAGCCCAGCCCAAAGCCAGGGTGACTTCTGCACACCTCTCCATTTTTGTGCTTCTGCCTGACCATGAGATGCACATGGATACCATGTTCTTTCCTGAAAACCTTGCAGGGGTAAAGAATGAGCACTCAGGACATCCATACCTACCTCCTTCCAGGTTTGATGCCAGTACTGCCCATGCTACAGCCTCAGGTTTGTGCCATCCTGTGCATCCCCACTCTAAGTGGGTGGAAACTCTCCCAATGTAGGGGCTGTAAGATGCACCCAAAGGCCAGACGTGAGATTTTTGACAGGGGAGAAGATGACTCTGTTCCTCACTTACTGCTCACTGATGAAAGTGAGCACAGATCTGCCAGGGGCGACACTGAGAGCATTTCTAGCACTCACTGGCTGAGATGCCCTGAGCCACCATCACCAGGACAGGCACCTGTATCCCTATCCTGCACCTAGCACTAAAAAAGCTCTAGAGGACACTGTATAGGGGATGAGGAACGTGCCCCAAAGTCCCAAGGAGTAAGAGGACTGCAGCTGGGGCTCCTCCAGCACAAGGAGGGCTATGAACTGGAGATCCTCCTTGATGCTGCCCTTTTTCTTGGACACCAGCAGAGCAAAGTGGTTGTCCCTTCATCCTGCCCATGCCCTGCCAGGAGTTGCACAGGCAGCACAACTGCTGCCCTGCTACCCTGACTGCGTTAATACAAAACCCAGCATTACACCAGCTGCTACTACCTCTCTGCTATCCAACAACAACCAGGGTAATTGGCAACAGCAGAGTAAAGTATCAAATTGACTGTGTTTTTGAGGGACTTCGTAAGAGGCCAACAAAAGCACGGATGTTCAAAGCTCTCAGCTAAGCATAGCAAGAGGTCTCAGTGGAGCGTCAGATGACGAGAAACAGATTTGCTGTATTACATAGTCATGTCAAGGGGCTGTGCCAGAGCTTTAGCTGAGAGCAGGCCTGAAATGCTTTGCACTCGCTGGCTTGAGCCAAACAGAGGCCTGAAGACTTGTGTTTCATATTGTGCCCATCTTCTTTCTGAATTTCATTGCTCAAAGCCTGATAGCTCTCTCACATATTTTATCTTACTCCACAAAGACCCCACCACTTTTGCCATGGGGATGACTTTAGCACAACTACTGGAGGAGTAAGGGATCTCTTATAATTTAGGGATGGTCCACAGATCAAATTGCACCAATTAACATGAAGATGCATTATTAAATGGTACATAGTCACAGTACAAACCCTTCATGTTTAACTGAGATGCAGTTCTTCCTTGTTCTTCCTTGGAGCAAACTGATTTCAAAGGCCTTTTTTAATATGGGGAATTTGACAAGCATATGGTATTTCTTTCTGATCATTTTGTATAGATTCTCTATTCCATAGGAAAAGCAGATTTATTGAGGAAGCACCATGATAGTAATTTCTAAAATCCCTACTTGTTCTGGAAGACAGTTCACAACAGCAGGTACTCTGGAGGAGGTATTGTCACAGTGTGGCTGTGTTTGCTATATCTCAGTTCCACTTCCTCAGAAGGACTGAATCTATCCCATTCCTGCAGAACCCAAAATGAGCTGCTAAAGAAAAATAGCCTGCTCTGTCTGTCCCTGGGTTTGCATCCCTTTTATTTAATAGTTTTATAATCACACATTTATTTAGCTGAGAATATATTTTTGACTTACACAAAGACTTAGAATTGAGCTCAGCTGAACCAAAAAAAGTCCCTATTATACAAAACAAAGCCAGCTTCACAGACTGTTTCTAGTTAAGGGCACACCCACAATGGGCTTGTAATAACTTAGCAAGTAATATCTGCAGAGATGCTTCAGTGTGTGCACCACCAACCAAATGCTCAACCATATGGTAAGCAGTAACATCTAGGAATTAATGCACAGTAAATTTTACCTGAATAGCAGGAAGAACTTTACTGTGCGGGTGACCATGCATTGGAACAGATTGCCCAGAGAGGTTGTGGCGTCTCCCTCACTGGAGATATTAAAAAACTGCCTGGACACAATCCTGTGCCATGTGCTCTGGGATGACCCTGCTGAGCAGGGAGGTTGGACCAGATGAGCTACTGTGGTCCCTTCCAGCCTTTCCCTTCTGTGACTCTGCAACAGCCAGTAAAAAAGGAAATTTTTAAGCTGAGGTAAATAGAGACCACTAAACACAGAGATGGGGGGAGGTAGCTTTGCTGATGGTGGGGAGCCTAGTAATTTACCATAACTAGACTGTATCTCAATCTGTCCAAATCCTGTTTTTCCCTAGTCTAAGAGAGTGAGACATATTTAATTGTATATTCCAGGCCTGTGGAGTCCCTGGATATTGCTAGCAGGTGTTGCAGACTGTTACACAACAGAGTAGAGAGATTGCTCTAACAACATCAACCCATCAACAGCAGCAGGAACATCTGGAACAGGACGTTGCTTTCTTCAGCCACAGGATGTCATTATGTTTGGAGAAGTTGTACAATGATGCCAAATTTTTGAAGACATAAGTAGAAAGTACTTCTTTACTTTTAATTCTTATTTAATAGGGGACTCAAATATTTGGGAGAGGGAGGAATGAGATGGTTCCTGTGAAGAAGGCACCCACAAAGCTCGGAGAATTTTATAAGGTGTCATTTGCACAAGCACAGCACTTGGTTTCATGAGCCTATCAAGGAGCAGTTCTGTGTGGACTTCAGTGAAATGTTGCAGTATGCCACTGGGAGGTGTCACTATAAAGCAATAGCATCAGGCCAAAGAAAAGAGCTGTGCTGAATACAGCAGAAGGCACATGGCATTATTTTCAGGAGGACTATGAAAAGGTCTGTGTATGTGTGTACTGGGGATTAAATCATTAACACTTGGATGCCTGACATTTTTGTCACTGGGTGCCATCCATCCACAGTGTTTTAAAGTGACCTGGCCTGAGAGATAAGTGGTATCTTTCACTGACCTCCCCTTTAATCTGTCAGCATTTGCTGTAACAGCCTCATGTGCGTGCACTCACACCAGCCTCCAAAGGCTTACACATTAGTGTAATCTTTACCAGGCATCGATAGATTTGACACTAACAAGGTTTAACAAAACCAAACCTTATCCTACCAACCCTTCAAGTCATGGAGAAAAGTGCTGAAAGAGCTAACTGCAGAGCTAAACACATCAAGCCTTACCCTGATACTTTCATGCTAACCCTCTCTTCTACTATCTCCCTGCCTCTGAGCATTTAGTTGGATCTCCCTTATTAAACTGATCATGAATCTGATGCAAAAAAAGTTTGACTGAATCTGCATTTTGCCCGGGGTCTTATTCATTTATTTATTTAATTTGGTGTTTCATTTGGGGAAAAAGAAATCTTGCCCAGTCTGCATTTTTTTTTCTGTAAGGAGCAGACAAATAGAGCTATTTCTCCCTAGTAGCAGAACCAAACAAATCAGAAAGCGTTTACAGCAGATTTTATCACCAAACTAATTAAGCAATATCGGTACTGCCGTTTAAAAAAAAAATGATGGAGACCCCTAGCAAAAATAGCACAAATGCTATCATCTGCCTCTGAAGGCTGGCTGAATTTCAGATGATGTTACACGAAAACCAGTCTCATCTCTCTCCACCACCCCATGAAGCTCTCCATAATGGGTGAGTGGTGTTTGCAAAGGGCTCACACCCACCACTGACCACCAGCCCTGGGGAGGAGGCTCAAGGCCAGCACGGAGCCTGGAGCTGCCCAAGCTCCCTGCTCCTGCCCGGTGGGGTGCTCTGGGTGCTCATGGACTCTCCACTCAGATAAGTATCAAACAAAATGCTCTAACAAAAAAAATAAAATAATAAAAATTAAGTACTCGAGCAGGTTTGCCAGCTCGCAGAAGACAAACGATGAGAAGCCTGAGCACTCTGTAAATCAGATTTGATAAGAAGTACATGTTAGTGGAAGTTTTACAGCATGCTTTGGCTGCGGGAATGGAAAAAAGGAAACGGAGGAGGCATCTTTAAAACAAGGTGCGACTCTGAGCAGGACGGCGAGCTCTGCAGATCTCGGCAGGGTTTGGGGAAAGCATCCTTCCCCTGCCCGCGGCCCCCCGACGAGAGCCGGCAGGGAAGGGCGGCTCCGCCTCTCCAAGTGTGCCCGTGGCCGGGAGTCCCCGCGGCAGCCACCGAGCCCCGGCCCCGCCGGGACGATGCGGCTCCGCCGGGGGAGGAAGGGGCGCGGGGAGCAGCCGGCACGCAGATGGCCCGGCCCCGGGGCTCCGACCGCCTAATCCCCACTCGACCCCGTCCCCGCGGAGTGGGGAGCAGTAATCCCCCTCCCGCCCTCTGTGCAGGGTTAACGCTTTCCTGTCCTGGAGCAGCTCCGCTTTCTCGCTTGGCTGCGGCGAAGACACGGGGAAACATTCCTGCCATGGCTGGGAGAGGACGGAGAAAAAAACAGGAGAAAAACCACGACTGGTAAAATTTGCTAGGAAGGAAGGGGGGAAAAAACTCCAAAGATGTGATTAAAACCAGACATTTCTAGGCCGCATGCCCCCAGCATCTCCTGCCCCAGCCCTGTGACCTTGACTTCTTGGGCATTGGGCAGATCCCAGTGACAGCAGGGACCAGCCACTCTCCTGGCCGGTACAAGGCGAGCACAAGGCCGGCAGAACCTAATCACACCGTGCACTGCTCACAAGCCTTGGTGCTGCCATGCTAGAAAGACAAACTGCAGCGAAGAGAGACTACCAGCCAGTGCCCCTCTGCAATACTTCCTTAGGCTTCCTGAGAATTGCCAGCTGAGTACTTCCAGCCTCTCCAGTTCTGATTCCCATGTCTGGATGTGATGCTGTGCAGAACTGCAAGGAGGACAAAGTCGTTTTCAGCTAAGGAGCAGTCCCTACCCCAAACCCACTGGCTGCTCAATAGGCTGCTCCATCATGTGTAATAGCACCTCCAGTGTTGTTATCATCGTGCAGCAGAGAGATGTTCTCCAGCAGCATTTCTATTTTCATTTTCTGTGGGTCTCCATTTCTCCTCTTTAAAGTATTTTTTAAATAAAAAAAAAAAAATCCTAACCTCCTCTTTTGGTACACTGCATATGATCACTGATAATGGTAACTGGGTTATGAAACACTGAAACAAAAAAAAAAAAAGAGAAAAGGTGGGAAAACAGGTTTAGGGAGAGATTTCAAAGATTTAAAAATAACAACGGTGATGGTAAAATGAGAAATTTTCTTCTCCTCCTGGGGAACCAGAAAGACTGTGATTAATGCTCAAGCTCCCTGGTCAGGTTACCCACCTCAGCGATTACATGAAGAGCTGAGTGATGCAGCTTGAGTTCAGAAGGGGAGCTGAAGCATAGCAGAGCTCTTTGATGCATTAAGACAGCCCAAGTCAACAGCAGGTCTGGCTGTAAGGGAAGCAGCAGTCTTGGAGAACGTGACCTACATAGAGGCTTCAGCCTCCCAAGCAGCAGTGAGGGGAATCAGCAGCTTATACAGCCACGGACATTTCCTAAAATACTTATAATTGCAATACTTGCCGGCTGCTCTGTCCCCTCCCTTTGTGTGTAAGTCCTGGCACCAAGAGGGAGCAGACAGGAAAACAGATCAAGCGCTTCTACAGGGTTTTATTGAGATATGACTTATGAATGAGCATTTTCATTAATTAAAAAAAAAAAGGACAAAAGGTAAATTAATCCATACATTTATTCAAATCCAGTGCTCTGATCCCAAGTCAGTCACAAAAGCAGAGCTTCCTTCCCAAAGCCAGCAATTTTTCCGTAAAAATAACCTCACAAATGGAAGGAAGAGGTGCTTTACATTTTATTTTCTCTAGGAAGTAATAATAATTTTTAAAGAGGTGATATACCTCCAGCCCTGTTTTTCCCTTAAAATGACCCCAAGCTGCACAGGAAAAATATTTGCTCTCAGTGCTTGAACAAACCTCAGTGAATTAAGTTTTTGTTGTTAATGGCAAGGCTGCTGTTTATCTGCAGAGAATCAAACCAGATGTGGAAAATAACTGAGGGTTTAGTGGCTCAGAAGCTCGCCCTTCAACCTCAAGGAGGAAGCCCAGCGCCCAAACCTGGTCAAGACTGTAAACAGCCCTAAAGCCTTGGAGATGTCTGTGTTTCCTGCCACAGCCACCAGTGGGGGTTTCCCAGTGAGGATCAGGGGGTGAGAAGCAGGAGCCTGGATGAGCTCCAGAGGCAGAGCTGGGTGCTTTGGCACATCTGTGACCTCTGCACAGTAACTTTCACATGGTGCAGCCAGCTTTGAGCTTGTGACATTATTGAGGGCTACTTAAAATTTTTAAAATCTGTCCTTTCTTTGCCATCCCAGAGTAAATCATGCGTTCAACACAATGAAATCAGTTGTGAAATCTTTTCTGCCATTGTAAAATTCCCCCAGTGAATTCAGTGGGGAAGATTCAGTGCTTGGAGAGCACTACCCCAGCAATGTGGTGTTGATCACAGCTGAGATCAGGGTGTCCCCTGCTCCTCACCACCTCCCTCCCCAGGGACTGACCCTTGGCCAGGCTCCTGTGGGGAGTGGGGCTCTCACTAACCAATGGGGGAAACACCAGTACCCTCAGTAAGATGCACAGCAATACGGTTCCCAACTGGCCCCACAGTGGCCATTCCAAATTTTATCTGGAGATGTGTGTCAGAAAAATGTTTGCTTTGTGGCTTTTACATTTGTGTTAGAAGTTTTGCCGGAAGAAAAAAAAAAATTAAAGCTCATCACAATGTTTTCTGACCAATTCTATTAAAGCCTTTTAATTGCTTTTTTGACCACGGAAGCAGGAGAAAGCTGTATTTTGGAAGTGTTTTCCTTATTTTTCACGTGATCTTTCCATCCTCTCCCAGTGAATAACCACAGTAATAACCACAGCCATTGACAGAGCCTCTGAAGCACAATGAGCAAGCAGGACAGGAGTCTGAAGAGGTGACCCTGGGCAGGGTGTGCTAAGGTGGGGTACACAAGTTCCTCTACCATGACCTGCCTTGCTTTGCCTTGCCAGGGACTTGTATCCCCCTAAACCAAACTCAAGGCCTGTGAAGGAAGGATCTAAACGGTGGGGAAAGGTGGCTCTGTGGATCCATTAGCTCTTCATTTCAGTAGCCCTGCTCCCTGCAGGAGATCTGATTGATGTACCAAACCCCATCGGGTGGAAAGCTGTCTGCAGGCACACCCCACGGGTGCTGGGGAGGCAGAAGGCTCCTCAGTAGCTCCACCAGCTTATTTATATTTCTCACAACACACACCTTTGAATGGAATGGTGAACTGCAAATTTAGCAAAGGGCTCACCCATCTGCTGTGTCTTTTTGTGGCTCTTTACCTATTAACATGCAATACAGCTCTTCATTTTCTTCACGGGACAGCCAATGGGTAGTGATGGTTTAATTCCACTGTTCCTTTATCCTTAAATAACCAGGCTTGTACTAAAAATATATCATTTCTTGAAAGAAATTGTATGTTTTGAACAAACATCCAACATGCAGAAAATGGAGGGTGGTACTCCCATACGGTATCTCTGTGGCTGCTAAGCAGTTTCCACTGAAGTCAGCCTTGCTAGGCTTTCACATGGCTATGATGTACGTGTTCCAATAAGGGACCAATACTGCCCGAGGAGGCAAAGGCAGCAAAGGCACGGGCTGTACTGATGGTCTTGCAAAACTGAACAAACACCCTGTTGATCTAGTCTTACTCATCAGAATATACAAGTTGGCAATAAGAAAAAGCAGTTGGGTTAAATGTTTGCTACAACTTTGCATGAAAAGTGTCTGCAGCTGGTATGTGGATTTGCACAGGGCTGTCTCTGTGCATGTGGAAGAAGTGCTGACTTATAAAATCAGGTTGTCTTTACAACGCCTCGCACAGACCTCCTTCTCTCCCCTCCCCAGAGAAATCCGGATGTGAAGAAGCAAAGCTTTCTTCCTTCTTGATGTTTCCTAACTAGGCCAGATCACTTTGGAAAATGGCCAAAAGTTAATTTAATATTCACCGCTGACCTGTTTTATTCCTCTGAGGTTTCAGTAAAAAGTTGGGTGAAAGCCTTTTCCTCTGTTTGTCTGCTAGTGCGCCACCGTTGATGCCAATCCCTGAAACACAGTCTGCAGTGCACACATAAATGATTTATTCAGAGCTGCTGCTACTTACTTGCTCCATCAACACACTCCTGCAGAAACTTGCTAGCTGCTGCTCAGGTAATATTCACTGGCAATCTCAGCAGCATCAGGAGAAAAAAAATTTAAAAAGAAACCGCTTCCTTTTTATTTTATTGCCTTTCTTCACATCTCTTCAGAGTCATGAAAGAGATTTGGAAAACAGGTAAGAAATACCAAACTCCCAGCTCTCCTCGAGCTGACTGCGTATCACTGTGCTTCTTGGGAGATTATGCAGCTGTGTAATCTGCAATGCAAAGCTGAATCCCTCCTGCTAACCATCAGTACCTGTCTGCAGTACAAAGGTGCTACCGGAAACAAGAGAGGATAAGGAGAGGAAACTGCAGAGGCAGAGAGACTTTTTTTCTATAATAGCACATGGAAATCCAAGACAAAGTGCAGTAACGAGTGCAAATAAATTTGAAGCGAGTGAAAATGGTGATTTTTTTTTACTTGCAGGCAGAAAGGATTGTGATTCAGTGTTGCCAGTCATACTGATCACACCCACCCCTACAGAAGTAATTGTTAAACTGAATTAGGAGTTTACAAATACTATTCTCACTTGCACATGTGTTCACATGCAGGATCACTGATTACCTATGCAGCAGATTCTGCTGGACAGACAGACAGACAGACAGACATAAGCTGATGGCTCTAAGTCCACAAAAACCCTGCTAACTTTCGAAATTGCCCTAAATATCAAGCATATGTTATGTGTCACTTATCCTCTTGGTTTCCATTTTCTACAATAGGAGTTGTGAGTGTTCAGCTCTTTCTCAGACTTGCCTATGGAGGAGAATATATTTCTGTGCTTGCCGCTACGTGCTCAGATACCTAATTTGAGTTACTGGTTGTGACAGGGACATTGAATTTAAACTAATGATTCTTCATTCAGTTTTTCTTCAGTGAAGGGATGAACTGCTGAAGTCCCAACAATAAATAAATGCTGATGTCCCAATCAGCAGTGGTCATTAAAGATTGTGATGATATATCTCACTAAATGAGTACTGTTCTTCTTCTTCATATCAAGCTGCCTTGGAACAACATACCCTTTTCATTTTAACTGGAAAAATGAACTGCGGTAGTTCCTAAACTAAAACATTGTGCTTCCAGTGAGCTCTGATACCTGTGCTAAACACCTGCACTGCTACTCCTGCCTTGATGGCTTTTCAGACATGGCAGTTTTAGGCAGCGGATCACACTGGATAAAAGCTGCTGCAGAAGGTGACGTGACATACATAATTTGATGCTTGCAGAACTGTATGAGAGGCAGATTTTCTAGTGGCTTGGAGGTGCATGCTGAAGGGTCCTGATGGATGATTTACAGGATACAAATACGTATATGGGTATATTCCTCTTGAAGGACAGATATTCAGCTACCCATGATTTCAGTGACGCTTAGGTGACCCATTACAGCACCTCTGAAAAACACCTAAGAGGTGTTTAGTCCCATACCTCCATGGGACTAAACCCTGTTGAAAACCTTCTGCTGGGGTGTAATTCAGCTCATCTGACACCAGTTGTCTAAAAGTGAAGTACCTACTCTAATCCAGTTGTCCAGACTCCTCTGAGTCAAAAGAGACAGACAGGCACCTTTGGAGGGTAACTCCCGTGGTTCACCTTGGACACTTCCATCACATGGAGTGAATACCCACCTGGACACACGCACAGCTCTGTCCTCACGCTGGGCCAAGTCCGGAGAACACTAGACCAGATAACTCACTTTCAGGGACCTCCTATCAGACAAGATGAATACCAGCCTTGGCAATTAGGTGGAGTCTTTTCCTCATTCTCCCAGTTTCCTGGCAAAGAACTCTGTTGAGTAGTCTCTTGAATTCCCAAGTTCCTCAGTTTAGGCTCCAGGTAGGGAAGTGTCTGTCCCAACACAACTAGCACTGTTCCTCCCCCTCCTACTAAGTCCATCTTGCTCTTCAAAAGATGAATTCAAACAGAAACATTTAATACCCAGAAGAAGTAGCCAGGCAGCACCTTTCTGTATATACAGAAGTGTTTAACTTTCAGGGGGGTCTTTTCTCACAATAAATAAATAAATAAACAAACAAATAAATAAACATGCAAGGAAACTTTTACAGAATAATTGACACTGAAAACTGATGATTTGTCTGGTTGTTTTCCCTCTTATGATAAGACTATCCTTGTCTCTGGATGCCAAACAACACTTCCCAAACAGCTCCTCTGATACCTGCATGAGCTCTGGTGCTTGTGCGAGGGCTCCCAGCGAACACAGCCTCAGCAGATAACACAGAGCTCAGCTCTCCTTTGATTTACAACCTCCTTATGCTGCTGCGATGCAAACATCCTGCAGCCCAGTGTTATTGAGTAACTCATACAATCTGTCTCCTGTGATTTCCATCAAAAACTCTTGGCCTAAAATATTTTCATGGATCATAAATCCATGGTTTTATCAGGATTTCTCAAGTGATCGTGAGCAAGATGTTTGCACCTACGGGAGTCTGTTGAAAACTTCTGTCAGCAAAAGATGGCTTTTGAAAGGAATAAAGATTTTCTTGTGATTTCAAAATCAATACCATCACTTTGGGGGCATACTAAAGGGAAGGTGTTTTGCTTCCACAGGAAAATCTCTTACTAATGAAGAGATTTTTCTTTTTTACAAATCTTCCATAGATTAGAAACAAATTAAAAATCTCCTATGTCATAATTACCTAATGTTTAATTAAGCAAACAATCCTGTTTTTCCAGAAAGGCAGCAATCTATGTGTTTGGGACAAAAAAAAAAAAGCAGACATTTCAACAATTATGAAGCAAAGCAAGAAATAGCAAACACAAAAATAGCAGCTAGTGGGTTTTTTTCTGTCTGTGGTGGAAACATTTCCTTTCAAATATCAAACACTGAATTTACTTCTTAAGGTGAATAGTTCAAGTGATAAAGGCACGTCAGATAAAAAACAGGACAGAGAATCACGCATGCCCACAACTGCAACTCATCTTAAGTAGTGTGACTTATTTATACTGTACATCAATAAAATAACAACTTTCAACCCACTTAGTGACTTTTTGTGTAGGGAGAGAAAACAGCACACCTAAGTAGGCAAGGAATATTCAGGTTAAATGTACAAATTATTTATACCTTGTAGTTATTTAGGAGGAAGAAGGATTGGGGGAGGAAAGGGGAAGAAACAGAATGTACTTCAAATAGCATTATTTATCATTTCCTGACTAAATATAGCATGCATCTCAGGAAAAGATTGATTTGGGCTTCCCAGTCAGTAGCGAAGGGAATTAACCCATGCTGGGTTTGGCATAAACTGGTAAATCCTTCAAATATGATCCACACCTTAAATTAAAGTCCAAGATGAGCTGCTGGAACTGGATGTAAGGAGAAATCTTCCCCCTCCAATGACAATTTGCCTTGAGAAAA
This sequence comes from Coloeus monedula, assembly GCF_965178545.1. Lineage (NCBI taxonomy): Eukaryota > Metazoa > Chordata > Aves > Passeriformes > Corvidae > Coloeus > Coloeus monedula. The sequence goes on along the minus strand of NC_138783.1, from coordinate 103,571,042 downwards.
ATATGGTTTTCCCTTAAAACTTGCTAACCTCTGAATGTGGTGGGATTTCTGTGGGATGGGGAAACGATCCACCCCCTCTTCAGTCATCAGCCGGCTGCAAGCAGGAAACCCACATCTCCATGTGCCAAGGAAGCTAGCCCCGGATGATCACCCAGGTGGTAAATCCAAACAAAAGTGAGCCTCCAAGTTCCAAGAGACCCAGACATGGAGCAGTATGAGGTCCAGGAAAGAAACCAACCATTTCTGAAGCTGTGAAGCCCTGCATTTGTGCAAATCCTGGATTTCCACATTTTTTTGGTGGTGTCTGACCTTTGCCTTGCCTGCTTCCACAGTCTGAGTGAACAAAGTTGGCAGCACAGTTCATGGGAAGGATTAAGCAGGAGCACTATTTCAGTATTATGTTCCAGCACTTACCTCAAAAGCCGTGCAAATGTGCAAAATAATATGTTCCGTTAAGTGATGAAAATTCACATGAAAATTGAAATAATGACCTCTTTGGAAAAGCAACAAATATTTCATCAAGCAAAAGCACACTCGCCTTTGCACTTCCAGCACCAGAGCTATTTTACAGCCCTCAGAATTGACTCCGTCATTTATATTTTATCAGCTATAGCACACTAGGGTACTATAAACATAATCCAAAAGAAGCTGCCAGCTCAGCTCCTAGAAAGCAAAAAAATCCTGCAAAACCCCCACCAAACCAAAGCCCTGTTCCAAAGGGAGACACAGAGCAATCACTGGGTCTCCTCCTAATATCAGGAGGGGTGAGTTCCTCCCTCCTGTTGGAGACAGCAGCCCTTTCCAGGCATTTAGGGATGGGCTGCTGGAAAGGTCACAGAATGGGATTGATGTCTCTGTGTTGAAAAGAGAGACAAGCAGACTTCTCAACTGCCTCAACCAAGGATACTTATCTCCCTTTAATCCCAAATTTATTCCTGGTCCCAGAAATCACTGCTGTTTTTCCACATGTTATTACGAGCTATATATGTCAAGCATGCTGAAATGAAAGCCTATGGCTCCAGACAATGTTCTTGCCAGTACAGAAGTTTCTCCCATGTTATCTGAAATAATTTGTACATTTGGTTTTCTTTCTTCTTCCCGTTACCTCTTTGCCCATCAGCACCATCCATGTTTGCATTGTTGTAACTTGACAAATACACAAACAAGTAGCAAAAAAAGGTCCTGAGTATTTATTTATAGTCTTCCTGTTGTTTTGGTGCTATATTATCTGGTCTGCCTGCCTGCATGGAGTAAAAGGAGGGAAGGAAGGCTGAATGCTTTGGCTAATCCTAAAGTGCTATCAAGCTTTTCCTCTAAATCACCAGTTCAAATGCAAAGTCAGCAGTGACCAACCATCCTTATGACTTGCTCCAGCTGCCTTGCAGAGCTCCTGAAATGCCGTTAACTCTCCCAAAACATATCTACCTCAGCAGAAATCCTGTTGCAGTGACTTGCAGCCATGGCCCAGAAGCTGGGCACTGAACTAGCATTTGCTTTTGCCTTGCTTCTAGATAAGGCAATGGCTGTCTTCTGTGTAGGGCATGTGGGTCCTCAGAGAACTTCCTTTTGGACTCTCTGTTAGCAAGTGATGCAGGGCAATGGGAGCTGTTGTGCAGAGCTGAATGTCACTGGGACCTCGTGTCCACAGGACTTGTAATTTGGTGCCAAAACTCAGAAGAGGACCATGGGGAACACACTCCTGGACCAACCTGTGACATAGGTCAGGGAGGACCGTGGCACCTCGTTGTTCTGCTGTGCAATCCACCCCACCAGCTCCTCCCAGGGCAGGTCATGCAGTCTCACTGCAGCCAAACACGGGCCAGGCGTGTGGCAGCCAGGGGCAGGCAGGTCTCACCACTGCCACCGCAACCACGGCCCTGCCTTGTCCACAGGAGCCAAGGCAGCCATCCCATACTCATCACCCAAATTTCACATGGAAACACAGTCATGTACACATGGATGCCACTGCTCTTCAACATCCAGCCATAAATAGCATGCAGGCTATGGCAGGTGTGGCAGGCTGTTTTGCCATAAATAGCAGAGAAAATGGGTCAAGCTGTGACTCACTCAGGGTTTTGTCCATTGAGCCTGGAGGTGCTCTAGTATTTTCAGTAGAGTAAACCAGATATGGTGTGGGCCTAAGAGGCTTTACACACACTGATTGCTGTCGTTTGATGTGAACTGCTCCAACAACCCTGTCTTCACTATTCCTTTTGGAAATTACTGCACAGTACAGGAAAGATCAGAATGCTTTTCCCTTTGAAGAGCTGCTGGTTACTCCTGTGAGTAATTTTCTCCTGCCTTGATCTTTACATGTTCTGCAGGCGCAGACTATTGAGTCTCCTCTGCTGTGGCACTGCCAAGCAAGCCAGGTTTAATTCTTGCAAAGCACAACTAGCAGTCTAGCACCCTTCCAGCTCCATCATTGTTGCCCTTTACTGAACTCTAATCAAATTACCTCTATTTTTCTGGCAACCAACAGATCAGAACTAACCCCAAACTTCCAGTTACAAATCAAGTTTCATGGAGACAGGAGTTACTTCTTTCCCTGGGTCCTGAAGTCTGTCCATACTGCTTTATGTTTTAAATCTTCTTTGAAGCCAGTCAGTGAAGCACTGCCCAGCTTCCCACATGCTCCTTTAGCGCAACTGTGTTCCACTTCAAAACATCAAAACCATGTTTCATGTTTTTCCCTAGAGCTTAAACTTGTGCTTTAACAAGTCAAATCTCACTTTGTTATTTTCTGTGCATTTTTCCAACCTGGCAAGGCCTGCCTGTCTCCCTGTTCAGTACTGCTCATGGATCTCATTGCTTTTCCCAATTCTTTCCAAGACAGTGTCACCTCCAAATTCCTTGACTGGTGTTTGAGAACGAAGACTTTCTAATAATAATAAAGAAAAAGAGAAGAGAAAGAGAAAGAGAAAGAGAAAGAGAAAGAGAAAGAGAAAGAGAAAGAGAAAGAGAAAGAGAAAGAGAGGAGAAGAGAGAAGAGGAGAGAAGAGAGAAGAGAGGAGACCAGATCAATAAGCCAGCATAGCAAGTTGCAGAGTCTGTCCAAAGTGGCAGACTTTGCCATCTCTGTGAGCACCAACCAGATAGAGAATAATGTGAACATAAAATGATTATTTTTTGCCTAGAGAAATAAATTAGTTAAAGATCTCAAAACAGTGGTGATGCTCTTTCCAATAGCAGGCATTATTCATGGATCTTTCAGGGAAATTAAGGCATGGAAATTTAAAGGGATTTGTCCAGTCAGCATGAAAAAAAAAAAATCATTGATAGATGTCCTGATTTTTGTTCTGTAAAAGTAAACCCACATTTAATATAAAGATGCATATAGTTTAATTCTAGACTCTGGTATCAGTGTTCTCAAGAGCATACTGCAGTTCGATGAATTTCAGCTAAATGTTCAGGAAAAATGAGCATCTCTATAACATCAGCAATAGGGAACCAACAATAAAACTCAATTTGGTTTTAGAGATAAGATTTCACTTGCAGTGTCTCATCTTATTTCAAGTTATTTAATTTCTCTAATTGCTCTCTAGTTACACAATCCCCTTTATGGTATTGAGTTCTTAGCAAGTGCTTAATTAAAAAAACCCAAAAATTATGATTTTTCTTCCTTCTCAGATTGTGAGTGAAATCGCTTCACTGACATAATTTCTAAAAATCTATTTCTGCTTGGCTGTGTTTGTGAGTAATGAAATGAGTGACTGCAAAGAACTTAAAGCAATCCTAAAGAAACAGAATGAGATTTGAATTTAATTTAAAAAAACCCAAAACAAACCCCAACATTTGTTTTCATGTATGGAACTAAGAGCCAATAATTTAGCTCTGGTTACTGGGGTCTGACTTAAGCTTAATCTATCAAAACAAGTACAGTGTATTTCAAAATAATGTAGCCAGTTTAAAAGAAAAAAAATTAAACACCCAGAGGAGGGTGGACTTAATTCTCTGTGGACAAAATAATCAAGAAAAATGACAGCACGAGATGATTAATATTCCAGATGGTAGCATGGTCTGTAATTAAAATATGATAGGCCAAAAGATTACAGCCAAACAAGAAGCCTGCCCTCATCTGCTTCTTAGTATTACTAATTGTACAGTTATTAGGCCAAATAGTGGCTTTTCCTCGTTATATTAATTCCTTTATTTGCTGTGGAGCTCCTGTCTTAAAGCCCCAGACACCAGAAAACCACTATGACACAAATAAGCCAGCAGAGGCAGAGAGAGACCCTGGTGAGTGGTGGGGACAGAGATGCATGGATTGAGGAAGAGTGTGGCATCACAAGCGCCTCATCACTCTTCTGTTCAAATCTCTTTCTTATAGCCACCAAGATGGAAGAGAGATGCACACTTAGGTTTCCAACATGCATGAGATGAAGGATTTGGGGCAGTTTGTCCTCGTGGGTAGCATGTTTAGTATTTGAATGCACAATAAAAACATTTCCCCACTGGAACTTAACATTTCTCAACTTCAAGCACATGCTGTATTTAATCTAAATGGAGCTAAAAGAGAATGTGAAGAATTGGATGTCTTTCAAAGTCCCAACAGCCTGGCTTTTCAAATCTCAGACCATCCTTCATCTGATTATCTGTGGGCCTAATGAAGCACTTGCAGAGCAGTGGCCTGATTTCCTTGAATCAAATGTCTACACTCACCAACCTCCAGGAGTATAGGGAGCCTAACACAATGACTCTGCTGCATGGGGACCCATACATGTTTTTCATATTAGGGAGCAGATGGAAGCTGTAATTCCCTCTAGAGCAGAGGGATGCCTTTCAGCAAACAGTAGCAGATGATGTTCATTTCTGGAAATGTTTTCCACATCTATCCAATAGATCAATGGGTTGTGGTGGAGACAGAGCTGAAACAGGCAGACATGGCCAGAATAAATGTTGCAGAGGGGATGGGGAAATACATCTCATAACCTGTGAGTTCCTGTTTACCTGGTGCTCAGCATGGGGACTCACCACTCTGTGATGCCAAGAAATCCAGTTATGGCACCCAGGCAAAGAGCTCTGCAAAGCTGCTTGGCTTTCAGAAACAGAGACTGCATTAGCACTGACAGCATCACACTATTTCTCACAAAATACACCGTTTTTCACTAGGTGGGCTTTACAGATGATCCAACCTTTCTGTAGAGAAGACAGCATAGCCACCACAGTCTCTTTTCATGTTTGCCTTTTTGCATTTAGAAGGTCCAGAATTCTTTTTCTTGAAGTCAGAGTTTTGGCAGTCCTGCCTGCAGTAGAGTCAAGCAGCCTGTCAGCTGTCTGACTAAGGGTGATAAGCTGCAAAATACAAACCCTGGTTACTTCTTTAAAATGAAAATACCCAGGCTTGCTGTCTTTCAGCCCTCTTTCAGGCATGCATGTTTGTTCTGCCAGCAAGGCAGACACTTGGGAAGGCAAAGAGCACAGGGGACTTAAAGCATCTTCTGAGATTGGCAAGGAGACTGTCTCACAAAGAAAATTCTCAGGACTTTTTAATGCAGCCTTTGCAATGCAGTGCCTGCCAAGAGTATTTCCCTACCCCTCTATTCCTTACTCCTAGCAAGAAGAGACCAAAGCCTGCCCTCAGGAAAATACATGGCTAAAATTAAGAAGAACATGAACTAGCAAAGGGAGAATAACTGAAAGACTAAGAAAATACAGAACAATGTGGCTTACAGTGGGATCTACATTCACTGTACTTTTTAAAAATGTTTACAGGTTTCTCTTTCATGATGCTGATTATATATGTTTCCAAACTCCAAGGGGCTGTTTAAAATCTCATCTACTGCATAACTTGGATACATTCACACTCCGAGTTTTCTGAAGTATTAATTTCAGTGCTCGTGCACACCGACTTAGCCCATTCCTGAGCTATACAAGATCCCTCTGGCAAGCTCTATCACTGCCTTGGCTCTGACCTACATCTTCTCAGTTGCCCAATTCAAAGCTTCTCCTACCTGAAGATTGGCCATCAAGGCGTAGAGAAACTCCCTGTGACAGACAGAGCTCCTGTTCCCAGAGGTGAAAGGCCACCAGCTGTGAGAACTGTCTTTCTTTCCTGTCTCCTGACTAACAACCCTCAGCAACAGTCCTCTAATTCATGCTACACAGCAGGAACTAAATAAACAACTGCATTAGGCAATTACTGAAATAAATGCTTTCTTTATTCCCTCCTTTCTACTACCAATTTGTTGTTGGAGGGCTGGAGTGGCTTCATTTTTTTAATTGCAAAATAACCACCTCACTGACAGGTGGGTTATGGTACATGTTTAAAAATCCATTCAAATGAAGATAAAGTCAGATGGGCTGTAATGTAATGCAAATTTGAAAGTCTTTGCTCGTAACTGTTGAGTTTTTGCCAAGCTCAGGCATCCTCTACAGCAAATGATCCTCTCCCATGACACCAAAGTGTGGGTTTTTTTAATCCCACTTTTATTGTATTTTTATCCTCAAACATTTCAAATTTGAAATTCATCTTGCCCGCTGTATTTAAGTGCCCAGGAATTTGCTCCTGAAGTCAGTCCAGGCTGCCCAGTGCTGAATGCAAGGAAGGGAACCTGTGATGGCAAATGTGCTATTCAGCTACAGCCAGCTATATGCTGCCCATTTAGACAGAGATTCGCCTTCTATGTATAGCTAGTTCTTTTCCACGAATGGCATTATCTGATAATAAGGCCCAGACCCGACTTGCTTAAAGGAATTTCACTTGAAACTGGAGAATTAAATTCTCCTGGCAATCAAAGGGAAAATAACTCAGTAAGCTGACAACACATTTAAAATTAACTCTGATTTTTAGAAGAGATATCTTTTGGCAAGGTTGATTTTCCAATGACTCTGACTTTTTTTAAACATGTGGCTCACTATTTATGAAGCAATAATAATTTCAGAGGTTTGAAAACCTACTGAATGCTCTTGAAACAATTGAAACATTCAGACAATTGAGTAAAGTGTGATTTGGTACTGATTTATTTAGCATGAAAGATTTGTATCAAAATAGATGTCAACAGCTGAAAAGTCAAAAACATCTGCACCTTTACAGTCATTTCTCTTCCAGTCAGTGTCATTTCTCACAGTCTCTTTGTGTGCATTATAGGCACACTTAAAAATGGACTTGTGCTTGCATTTTACTTGTATACATGTGTGATCTGTCATTGGAGAAGTTTGTTTAGCTGTTTTCACGTATGTGCTGAGATACATGTGCCACCAAGGGTTGACAACCCCCTGTTTCACAACCCAATCCTATCCACACCTGCAGCCCTGAGCTGCAGAGCATCAGCATCAGCATCATCTCCCTTCTTGGCATGGTGAGGGCAGGGCAGCTCCAAAACGTGGTGCCTGAGCTGTGCAGTGCAGCAGGGCCAGAGAGGCATGGCCCCAGTGGGGTGCCATGGGCAGCCTCCACACCTCCTGCTCCTACCATGGATGGCTGCTACCACGGCCAGGACAGTCAGGAAGAACAGATGTTTAAAAACTCATGTCATATGGCCATTGATCTGTAGGACTGTCAGTCACATCTGCAAAGTCTGCGTGGCCCCTCTCCAACGTACTGCCCTCAGCAAGTGTGTGGGTGAAGATTCAAGGCTTGTCTTTACCTCCCGTTGCAATCTTAGTGTTTTCCACTGAGCTTGGAATATAATATGTGCACACGTGGGAACACAGGCAAGTCATTCAATGGAAAAAGCAACCCCTGGAGCAGACAGAGGTTTAAAAGTCGCTGATTTTGAAACGCACTGCAGCAAGAGCAGGTGCTTCCACTCACACAGACAGGAGCTAATTGTAGGATTGGCTCTGGCCTACAGGCTCTCTTTTTTATGGTTATGTCCACAAAGTCTTTGACTGTTCTCTGTAGTTAGTGACCGCACACACAAAGAGGTCTTTCATTAGCAGTGCTCTATAGGAAGCCAGGGCACAGAGTAAATGACACTTTAATGTTCCCTTTCAAAGCTAGAGTGGTTTGACAATGACGCTTGTTAGTGAACTGCTGTATGTTCCTCCTGCCCTCCTTCCTCCAGCTTGCAACTAAGCTTACAGACATCTAATATTTAGTTTGCCTCCAAAACTGTGGCAGTGATTGCTTCTAAGTTACTTTGGGAAGATGCAAGGGAAGATCTGTGTTTCATGAGCATGGCTCCAGCATTACAGCAAGTAGTGATTAACACACCACCCCGGGAGAGGTGCCTGCACCCAGTGCCTCCAGGAGTGAAGCCCTGCAGCTGAGAGTGAGCAGCCAGGAAAACCCTGCAAGAATTCAGGGGGCCTGTTCATTTTTAGGACAAAGATTTACTTTTTTTGTTTCTAGAAAATCCAATGGGATTTTTAATGTCCAGTCCTAGGTATGTTACTAGTTTAAACCTGGGGCACAAGTCAGCTCTGGCTATAGATCTCAGTTCCCACCTGCAATATAAACATCTCTGACTTTGTGGCCCTATGGAGGTGGTGTTATCCTCTCTTGTTTAATTGGTACTGCAGCTTGCTACTTCTGTTTCAGAGGTTTCTGTGTCTTGCTCATTAAATGAGAAGCAAAGAGAGAAACACAAACAGCAGCTGTCACAAAACCCTATTTTTTCATTAACTGTGTGCTCTAAACTGAATTATCTTACTGACAGTTCATGGTGGAGAAGTTGAAGGGATTACAGCTGAAAGTATCCATGAGTATGAAACTGAGCTTTGCCCAATTTTGAAAGCAGGGGTGGTTCTTCCCCGTGTGAGCTGCTGCTTCCTTCTAGAAAGGAATCTCTGTTTACCCGCATTAGTTAGGGGAGAGTTGTGTTTCAGTAAGTCAGTCCTATTTTTATAAGTAAGTCCTGTGTTTATAAGGCACCATACTTTTCAGAGACTTCATATCAAAATCCATCTTCCTGGGGGAGTAGAAGCAATGGACTGCGTGAAAAACAGAAGGCAAGAATAACAAAAACCGCACTTGCTGAGTCATATGCAAGGCATGTTTACAACAGCAGACCAAATATATCTCAATATTTTCATCATTATTCAATTTGAGGCTCTACTGATAATTTTAAAAATGCTCTTAGTTTTGACAACTTAGATTATTAAGGAGGCTTTTATGTACCCAGCCTAGGTTGAATGATGTGACTAAAAGTGCTTGAAAAGAAAACATATACACACACACTCACACAAAGGGAAAAAGCTCACAAGTTCACAAGTGAATATTATATAAATATATTTAGGTGAATACTAATTAAACATATTTAGAACCATGGAAAAAGAAGGTAATTCTTCACCACTTCTTCCATGTATTTTAAGTTGCATTCTATATAACTGAAATACAGGCTGATGGAAATGTGATAGAAATATTTTTATTTTAGTTTTGGGGGAAACTACTGGGGGTTTTCTGAGGGTTTTTGTTTGTTTGTTTGTTTGTTTGGGGGTTTTTTGTTTGATTTTTTGGGTTTTATTTAATTTGCAAAATTAGCATTCACAAAGCCAGACAGCCAGGTGTTCTGTCTGTAAGAGATAAGTATCTCATATCTCTCTCAGCTTTGTTTGACAGATGAGCTCTATCCCATCACTTTCAAGGCATATCAGCCAAATTGAGACCTTCCAGCTGCATCCTTTGGAGCAGATCAGTAAAATGATGTGTGGGAAGTATACATTAGTAAGGTAGTTGTCTGAAGCATTGTTGGAGATACCTGTATTTGGAAAAAGCTAGCAACAAATATATGATACAGATCATCCTAAATAAGAGCTGAACTGTAGTTACATGGCCTATTTTCTGCATCAGCAAAGTCAGCTTTCCTTTTGTCTTCTCCATGTTTTCAGCAAGATGCATTAGGATTCTTGACACCTTTGAAAGGCAATAGTCACCCAGATGACTAACCTGCACTAGGAGTCAAAGTGACAGAGAGTTAAGGCGATTACTGGGGATAAACCCACAGAGGAGGGAGCAAGTGCTGAGGCCGTGCTCTGTTTGGCCATGCTTCTGGGTGGGTCCTTCCAGCTAGGCCAGTGTTGGATCCATCAGGTATTCAGCCCTTCACCTGAGCTTTAGCACTCCTAGCAGAAGCCAGCTGCCACCACCCCAGACTTCCTTGCAAAAACTTTAGTATGTGCGGAGTAGGTGGGAAATCTGGGAAAATCTATTAAGTTTCAATAGACAACAAACAGGAATGCTTCTGAAGTATTTGTGCTCCAAATCTACAAACCACAGGAAACAGTACTATCAAAGTCAGCATGACAGAGGACTGAGTGATTTAAGTCCATGAGAGATGGGCTTTTGATTTCACTAGGACCAAGTTTAACTGGGCTTCTGTAATGGCATAACCAGACCCAGTTATATTCCTTATAACTATCCAACTGGCTGTGCAACATTTATCTTGTTGAAGATATCCTGCCACCTCAGCCAGGAGAAAGCATTATGCTCTGGCTCTGTTCTTATTTGCACAGGTTCATTACTGCTCCCTAGGATGTCCCATTCCTCTGATTCACCCTTCATCACTGTCAGGATGTTCCTCAGACCCCTTTCTTCATCTTATCGTTGCCCCACAAGCCTTGCCTGAAATGTTTATCTTAACACCTCCTGACACATCTGAACCACCGTATTACTGTCAGACGTTCTGGTCATTCGGAACCCATCAACTTGTGCCACATTCCTGTGAAGTGACACATCTTTCATGTTTTGCTTTGACAACTCAGCACTGGGCAACTAAAGTCTATTTTTAAAAGCACTAAAAATAATTGTTCTTTTTGTGAAAATCAGGATTAAGCTGCGCTTCTATGCTAGGAACATGTATGGCTTCCTGGAGGGAGCTGAAGACTTGCTCCTGCAGGGCTATTTTTAGAACATCTGAGACAAGTTTCATAAACACGTACTAAACAGGACTGTTTGCAAGTGGAAAGCAGTGCTTTATAGCATATTTGGTCTCTCTTTTTTCTGGGTTAGTGCTCCTTTGCTCTTGAAGCTTTATCCACAAAAAATGAAGAGCTGGTTGGTGGCAACGAGTTCTCCACTGCCTTTCCCTCTGCCTTTGATGGTAAAAACCCTCGTCTTGCATTTGCCCAAGATATTCCAGGTCTGGGTATTATGAACTCAGGGCTACTTTCTTTTGGAAAGGCTGCTCCCCTCCAGGAACATGGGGCAAAAGACAGATGCAGAGAGGCTGCAGCAGAAGTGACCACACTGCTCTGCTAATAACCTGGCAAGCAAGAGGAGCTGTGAAGCACAGGACATTGAGCAGATGCATTTGACAGGATTGCAGGACTTTCTTTTCAAGTTCTCAGTGACTGTGAGAGGAATCTTGTCTCCTCCTCTTTCCCCACATCTGACTTGTACTAAAAAAATATCCTAGGAAAAAGCTAGGCCACAAACATCAGGGACCAGATGCTCCAAATCTCACTTTTTAGCAAGGTTGAATACAGAGCTCTTTCTTGAGGGGGATATTTTTAAATTATTCCCCAGGCAGTAGCGAAAGCAGTAGCAGGCTATGCTAGCTTCCGACTGGATGATTCCTGTAAAACAGCTAAGAGGCTTGTCTACAAAATATTTTGGAACTAGAAGCACCAGGCAGTATGTGAAGCTTAGAAAAGGACTGTTTTCCTAACAAGCTTTCCCACAGTGGTGATGTGAGCTCTCAGTGCCTTCGTATGCCCATGGATCTTCTTCAACAACTTTGGCTCCCTCAGACTGCCATTCTCCTCCTGATGCTGCAGGCTCCAACAGGGCATCCTTGAATACCTCAGAACTTGATGATACACAGGATAAAACACCTTCATGCCATTTCCTGGTAATTTTCTTCATTACACAAGCTGTTTGCCTGGCTAACTGGGTGTTTTTCCCTCCAACACCTGCAGTGAATTCTGCTGCTGGTTGCAGGGCACTGCATCACACATTTCTTAAGGGTGATTTCTGCTTTTGCAACTGGTCCAAACTCTTAGGGAGGATGATGATTACATCTGCAAAGACAAGCTATGTGGTGTGGAAAATCCCCTCCTATAAAACATGAACATTTCCCTTCTAAACGGACCTGCTAACATTAGAAGTGAAAGGTGAACTGCTGCTCCTAAGCAGAGACCTCATGGGTGTGTCTGTGAAGAAGTGGTTTTGAAAGCTGGTGATCTTCATATTTATAGTTCCAGGTTAAACAGGTGATGACTGAAGCAGTGGAAGAGAGTGGTCAGTACATATAAACAGAAACAGAGACTGCAGGATATAAAGGAAGAACTTAGAAATATTCACTAAAAATTTAGTGGCATTAGGAATTGGGGGTACATGTAGGAATCAGCAAGTCAGAGGTGGTGGAATAATTTGTTATGGATATTTTGACTTTTTTTTACTGACTTTTATATGAATACATCATGATGAAGAAATTCTGGTCAGTTTTCACATCTCCATGGTGCCAGGGGGAAGACCAGAGCTTTGATTGTGAGCCCAGCATTTCTGGAAGGCTCCTGCTCAAGATCTGACACAAGTAAGAAAGTTTTTCATATAGCTGCAAGGTATGTTTCAGAGTCTAGGGACATCAGAACATGGGTTACTCTGCCTGGGCAGAAAAAGCAGTTGTGCAGTTCATGAAACAAGCACTGAACTCTCAGTCTCCTCCTGTTTATTGATAAGGAACAGCAAGCTCTACAGCAGTACTTTTGTTCATGTCAATAAAATGATACGCAGGACAGCTGTTCTTAATATCTCCATTGTTTGCTCTTGCAATTTTTTTTGTCCACTAGTTAAACACCTGATTCACAAATAAGGCAAGGCTTGGATTTTTTTTTTCATGCACCCCTTTCTTTTTTTTTTTTTTCCCATCCAGCTTTCTAAGCTTTTTCTTTTAACACTTCTGCCTCAACTCTTGGCAACACCTGGATCACATACTTAACTTGCTTTTTATCTCAGCAGCTTGTAAGCTTTAAACAACTGACACACTCCATCAAAGGGAGAGAAAAACCAAAACAAGAACCCTATTAACCTCTGTTACCCATATAAACTAATTAACTCTAACCCCTCCCCAATTATCCCTGGAGAGGCGAACTGCTTTTATAAGCTTCCTGCTTTTTTTCACCCCTCCTCTTCATGGCTGCTTGCCTTGTTCCTGAGGAGCGAGGCACTGATGTGCCCCCATCTGTGGCTGCCTTTGCAGCCCTGAGGGCTCTACAAACACTGGGCTGCTGTGAGATGCTGAGCCCCACATCGCTGCTTGGCCATGGTGCCCTTCAGGTGCCTGGGGGAAGGGGGAGAGGCTGCCTTTCACTAAAACTCTTGGTCACACCTGGTTGTTCAGTCCATGGTCAAGGGTGGTGACCCTTAGTTTCTGACCTTGGATTATATTTCAGGTTTTAAACGGGCTTCCCGTCTGCTGATTAAAGCTTGTTTGTTCAAAGCAAAAGGATTAAAAAGAGTAATTATAATCCTGCTAATTTATGTGATTCTTCATGCTAAACCATGCCTGTGTGCATAGACATCTGTGCACACACGTGCCTGGGATGGTTTTTGTGTGCATTTGTTTTAAACCTGTGCCAGCAGTGAGGGAGACAAAGATTATTAACTGGCTGCTGTTAGTCCTTGCTGTGCCATATATATGTCAACACACACCATCGTTCTTCCTTTTTCATTAAGAACTAGCTAAAAGCAGTGAGTTAATTCAGGATGCCAAGCTCTTGCTTCTGAACTGTTATTCAACAAGTAACCTGAGACCTAAGGTAAGGGCAACTGTGGCTATCCTATCCAGCTCCACGTGGCTTTTTTGTCATCTCTCTTATCACAGTTACAGAGTCACAGTTACACATTTCCAATGTACTGCATACTGAAGACACATGCTTTGCATGGACTGATTATATGCAGGTGAAGGGGGAAGTCTCAGCAAGAGTCCAATAAAACAGAAGGTAGCAAGTGGGGGGAAACCCTGTTCCATGCTTGTAGAAGGGATATTAATAGCAGATTGTAACCATCTTGATCGACATCACTCAAAACAAGTGGATCAGTTCAGAGCTGTAAGCATGAGGGAGCTACAGGGCTCTCAGGTCTCTTGGCCACCCTGTCTCAGTTGTTTTGTGCCAAGGAAGGTGTCAGACTAGTACTAGAAATTGAGCTCCTCCCTGCAGCTAGATGGGGCAGACAGCCTGATGCAGCCCAAACGAAAACTCAAGGCATGATTTGTAGTTACACAGAGGGGCTTCGGACTCAGTCCTAACTTAACACTTGCTTGAGGGACTTCTCAATGCACTTTGTGACTTGGGCCAGGAGAGGTGTTTTGGATTAGGATTTAGCAAAACTCCAGGTGGGCCAGCAACTGGATCAGGGGTCTGTGGTCCCTCTCCAGGTGTATGCTTATGGAGCACCCAGTGCTGCAGGACACAGGGAGGGAGGGTCCAAATGGCTATGGCCAAAGAACAGGATCCAGTCAATCTCATCCTTACAGTGTTAATCATAAAAATATCAATTTTTCTAAAATATCCAGCTAGCACACTTTGAGGGCCAAACAAGTATTTGACTGTTTTTTCCCCTGACAAATACTACAGACTGGAACAGGCTTCTGGGCAGGCTCTGTGGAGCTCTACAGAGCCCACAAAGTTTTTTACTTTTGATATTGTTGCCTTCTCGTTACCAGCTGAGCAGCAGGGCTGCAGAAACTGCTGCTTTGCCTTCCTCTCTATATGGATGAGTTTATTTTATCCCAGGGTGCATGACACTCGAGTATTGCCACTTAAGTAAAAAAATAAGAAAAGAATCTAACATGGGGGCACTATAGAAGTGGCCTGCATTACAGGGAATCTAGCTTTGATGTGCCATCATGGCTACAGCAAGTCTCTCTGTGCTGGTGAATTTGAGTGCTTTTCTTCTGAGGATGAAGAATTGAACCAAACCCAGGTGGATCCACCCAGCCCACATGAGAGCATTCGTTCAAAAGATAGCTGCCAGCCTATCTTCCTTTTATTTTTTTTTTCATTCTTTGCTGTTGGTGTTTCCCCTCTCCTGCCCCTGGGCCCAGCCCTGTGGTGCACAGCCCACTGCTGGCTGGGGGTGCTGGGGGAGGGAGCAGCGTGGCCCTGGGGTGGTATTGCCACAACTGGTGTGGCTGCCTGCACAGGGCTCAGCACACTAGGGATGCTGGGTCTGGCCAAAGCAGCTCCCTTCCCTCCCCACGGTGGTCTCTCTTGCAGCATCCCCATCTGCTGCTCCTCTCTCTGACTCCATGAGAGAGTGCAGCAGCAGCAAAACTAAGGCAGCAGATTAGAAATTCTAAAAATTTTCATCACTTCTTCCCCATCCTCCTCTTTAGGAAGCTGCTTTCAATCACTTTATGTACTGAAAACAAACATGAAAGGAAAAACTCTCCTCTGCCTTCAGCTGTCAGAGCAAAAACCAGAATTCCCTGAGCTCTTTTCAGAAGTGCTAATATTCTCCCCTAGGCCTTCATTATATCGCACACAGATCTGCAGTCCTCTGCACACAGGCAGGGAGGGAACAACCTTAAAAAGTTGGGCTGCAGTATTTATTTATTTATTTATTTATTAGAAATAAAAACAAAAAATTTGCCAGCACCAGTGAACAGCAGATCAGAGTGGAATGAAAAGGAACTTTATGGTTCCAGCACTAATCAAACATGTAATGTTGGGTCAGTGTGATGGGGACGCCCCTGACCTGGCTCAGAGTGAATATGGCCAATGTGTGGCTGGGTCCTCTTCCTCCAGCCTGGCACCTGCATGTCTCAAAGCAATTAAGTTATGTTTTTGTAGGCATCCAGTTCTCCTTCCCTTCTTTCCAGTGCAAATATCAAACTTTTTCTGCCTGCTGCAACTGAGAAAAATGGTGTGCTCCCTGTTCAAGATGCCCAATGCATAAATTTCCTTGCTGTTCTCCCTGCAAAACATTTTGATTTTGTCAATGGCAGTTATGCTTCCAGCCTCAGGAATACTGCTTGTTTGAAATTTGAAACTGGAATTTGTTCAAAGGGAACAAAGAGTCTTAAAAATTTCAGTTGGGGGCCATTTATGATTGAGGAAACCTTCCTTTGGTAGTTAGGTACCCAAAACACAGGGTAATTCAGCCCAAACACCAACCAAGGACCAGGCAATGGGATGAGCAGCCAGTGGGTGAAATTTCTCACTGTTCCTCATCTCCTGTCACCCGCTAATGAATGCCTGTATTATGTTTTAGCATATTACAATCATGGGTATTGACTAACAGCGGGACTGCAATGGCAGGACCCTCACTACTGGAGTAACTCCAGCCCAGAAATGACATTTATAACCCACTGCCAGCAGCCATCGACATCAGCCCCCTCAATTTCTAGATCACTGTTCACGGCATACAAAGATTTTTCTGTCTCTCACTTTATTCACACTGTCTAAAGAAGAGGAAGAAAAAGGGAAAAAAAAGGGCCTAAAATGTTACTGTGTTCAGCCCTTTAAAAAAGCCCCACCATGGAGTATCATTCTAGTTGGGTTTTTCAAGCACTCTGGGAAGACATTAACCCTACCATACCATTGCAGGCATAGTGTGTTTGGAAATAAAGATTCATTTGGATTTCACTTGCTAGCGCAGAGCATCTTTTGGCTTTTTGCAAAGCTGTGTGTGTTAGATGAGTCTAAAATGTCAGTGTCAACACTACAGCACTGGGAACAGAGTCAGGAGTATGTGAATTGCTGGCCTGATTTGAGCTAACAAACAAGAGTTCACAAACGAGACACACCATGAGACATATGCCTCCACTCATAGCAAGGCACCTAC
Source organism: Coloeus monedula (assembly GCF_965178545.1). Classification (NCBI taxonomy): domain Eukaryota; kingdom Metazoa; phylum Chordata; class Aves; order Passeriformes; family Corvidae; genus Coloeus; species Coloeus monedula. Next base: position 103,554,367 of record NC_138783.1, on the reverse strand, counting down.
ATCAGGGCAACAGTAGATTTTTCTAAGCACAAAACATCTTTCACCTGCCTCTAAGAACCCTGTGGCTAAAAATTAAATCAACCATCTTAATGTGCTATGTAAATGCTAGGACATCAAACTATAAGCCTATGTTTAGGATGAACCTTCCACTTTTAAAAGTTGAAAGAATTTTTAGTGTTGTGATTCTTGAATCTGTTGGTTGTACCAGTGCTGGAAAGCACTGGGTAATTCTAACTCCGCCCAAAGATCTGATCCATTTGCCCACTGTCTGGGGCTCAGAATTTGAGTGGTTTAGCATGTGCTGGCATTGGTTCTTTTAGAACTCCTCACATATTAGAAATGATAGGATAAACTGCTTTGAAAACTGGAATTTTGCGTACAGTTTGCTGCTGGGTATCTAGTAAGAAAGCCAAGTTTGTTCATTTGCCTCACTGGAGTCATCCTGAGAAAATCAATAACATAGTCAAGATACAGCCATGCCATTCATATGGAAGCTGTAGTTCCCTCAGGCTGTTTTCCAAGGCCAAAGAATTTTTAACCATCGTTACAGCACTGCATGCATGCCATGCAACACATGTAATACACCCCCACACTCCCCTCCCTTTTCTTTTGGATAGAGACAAAAATCTCTCTGAAGCTGAACAAATAACAAACTATATTGTTTTCTGATTTATATTATTCCCAGAATATTAATCCTCCATTCTCAGAATATGTTCAAGAGATGGGGCACCAATAAAATAACCTGTTTTTTTTAAAGACTACTCTTTGGCATGACCACCTACCTAGAGAATTTGCCTCAATAGATTGTAAAGTAGTGATTATCATTTTCTCGCTCTTCTGTTAGATCAATTCTGGCTGACAACTGCTCTCAGATAGTCTCTTCAGAGTTGACTAAGTTTCCTCTTGCAGCTGAGATACAACAGAGGTAAGACCCACAAGCAGAAGTAATTTCTTTTTGTAGATGAAGGCCAACTGTGGGCTGAGGCAAAGTGGATGGTCTACTGCTTGCAGAAGTGAAATGGCCCCAGTCCTTCTACTGACCATATGGAGCCCTGGCCAGGCATAGAGGCTGCCACTTCACAAAAGCAATGGGAAAACAGGGAAGGTATTTCCAAAGAAAGGAGTGAGAAGCATCTTCTCCCCTGATGGAGCTGCTGCTCTCCGCCCTCCAGGCTCCACAGGGGTAGCAGATCTGCAGATCTCCCCATCTCAACTTTTCACTTAGCTTTGGCTCCATTTTTGCCAGAAGTCTTTACTTTTGAAGCAGCAAAAATAATTTTTGCCTGTGCTGCTGAGCAGCTTGAAACAGCAATGTTAATTAGTCCCACAGACCAGATTTAGCAAAAATGGACAAGCTTTCAGGCACTCAAGTGCTTCATATTTGATTAAGCTATTTTCTGCAAGTAGAACACAGTCAAAAAACAGAATACCCTTTAAAATGGGCAACAAATCCAACTAACTGACAGGATCTAAAGGGATAGGATGAATAAGGGGAGATAAGGTAAAGTAATAAACTGGGGGAATAAAAGCCCAGCATAAAATGAGATGGATTTTGAGAGTTTCTCAGTGTGAAAGGAGTAACACAGACAACAGGAATGGTTTCTCTAAATGTTATAACCTGCTGAGTAAAAAACCCCTACATGATGTCTGTTTAACAGGTACCAGTGGCAAAGTATGTGTGTCCAGTGGGTTCCCCACTAGGCAGAACTCAAAATTAGAGGGGTCTACATCATCAAAGGGGGAAAAAGCTGAAGCTGGATCTCAGAGTCAGTCTAGTTTTATAGCTCATGCCAACCACCCGATGTGCCATCACATCCCTGCTCTGAGACGTGGGCAGCACTGCTGAGGACCTGCCAAAAGAAAGTTGTATAAACAATCCTTCAAATGCTGTTTTTGCAAGGTCAGCAGCACAGGGCAAGTTAGGGTGCAGCATGCACAGATACCCTTGCTGGAATGAAAAAACAACTCACATTTTTATTGCACAGAGTACACAGCTTGCTACCCCATGGAAAGGCCAAAAGTCAAGATGTGATTAATACTCTTCAAGGATGCCACAAAGGAAAAGAGGCCCTTCTCTTAACCACGGTATCACAGGCCCAGCAAGAAGGCTTTTTTATCCTGAGGTTGAGGGTAAGATAACTGTGATGTATCCAGCTGGCAATGCTGTCAGAGAATTTCCCCAAGGCAGAGTCTGAGCCTACAGACTCCACTGGGCAAGATAAACAGATGTACCAAGCACTTACCAAGATCTCTGTGAGTATACTAATAATGCTTTATACCATGTCCAGGAACAATCCCACTAAGGTTTTTGCATGGATGCAATGACCTAGATACTTGCCAGCAATGCAGTAGAAGGCAAGGAATTAGTCTGCTAAAGGTACCAGCAGGATGCCACAGCCCTATGAAATCACCAGATGCCAGGTATGATAAATGAGCACAGCTCTTTAGGTATAACCTTAGTAGGGCAAGAGAAGAGGTCCAGTGAGAGGGGACATACTTAGGAGAAATACTAAAGAAATAATCTCAGCAAATCTTCATGTTCTCCTTATGCCAAAATTTCCTTCACCCTTCAGCATCCTCCTTTTCCTCCCCACTGCCAGCCACCAGCAAGGATGAAATAATCAGGTTTATCAGATGGACACTATTGGCAAGAACATCTGTTTGCAAGTGTACCTTTTCAGTAATGCTAGTTGACTGTTTCTAGGATTGAGTGCTTTTTAAAATGAAGATGCAAATCTGACACTGAAACTTAAATGAAAATAATTCACCTTTTATAATCTCTTAGCATGACAGAAGATAGGAAAACAACAGGGTCAGCAACTGTCTTTATGCTGAAAAAATGTTTCCTGATCTGTCCTTTGCTTTTTACCTTTCACGTACCTGATAACTCTGCTCAGGGTCTCCTGAAGACAGAAGATTATTCATCTGAAAGTTGCAATCCCTTAATTAATGCTAATAGACACCCAAGTGGATCTCATCATAATTAGTGTGGCTCTGTTAAAGTACTGGAGAAAATAGACTGCTCCACTAGCAGGAGACTGCAGTACCAACAGATTGACAAGGAAACTGCAAAACTACTTGAAAGCAGCATAGGGCTGAATCCTGCTCCATTTCCATTTATGTCACTCTAGTGATGCTACATGAGACACAGTGGTGTAAGCCCCATTATTCAGGGATGAGACTGTTTTGGTTAAGATGCTGATTTAGCTAGATATGCTCATATTCTGCAGGGGATTCAGAACACCAGGAAAAAGGCCATCCAGCATCCCAAGAGGGCCAGCACATTCAGAATTCAGAAATATTAAATGCAGCAGTGATAGACAGCTCCAATGAGTATTTTTAAATGGCAGCTTGCCACGCAGATGGTGAAGTGTGGATTTTATTAACTAACTTTTAGTTAATTTACTATCCAGTGGGATTTAACAATCAAGAGACTGCTCTTTCTATATGACTTAAAATACTGCAGTGGCAAAGCCTAGGTAAGCATGTTCCTGTGTCTTCTAACAGTGTGAAACTGCTTGAGAAAATAAAAAAAAGGAAAAAAAGAAAAGAAAAAAAAAAAATAAAGGACTCTTTAAGTTGTGTCAACCTTTGATGTTCCTGAATCCTCCTTAAATACTGTGGCTGAAATCCTCACTCCCATGACAGCAAGAGGAAGGGTCTTCAAGGGCTCCAGGACCCAGACTCCACTTGAATTCCAGTTTGCTACCCCATCCTTCCTGCTTTTCTTGTTTGCTCAGTCTGCCTTGTCCTCCCCCTTTAGCTCACACATTAGTGCAATCACTTCTAAATTAAGAATTAAAGACACTAAATCAATACAAACCTCAGAACTAACAATCTCTGTATTCAAGCCTCATTGTTCATTCCTCTGCCTTGCTTCTGCTCCTCTGAGCTCTTGCTCTTAATGGCGAAACCTCCCATTTTTCCTAGTGAAAGAACACAAGCCATTGGTTCAGCATTTGGAGGACCTGAAATCAGAGAATCAAAGAATGGCCTGGGTTGGAAGGGACCTTAAAGATCATCTTGTTCCAAGCCCCCTGCCATGGACAGGGACATCTTCCAATACACCAGGTTGCTCAGATCGCCATCCAACCTGGCCTTAAACAATTCCAGGGATGGGGCATCCACAGTTCTCTGGGCAACTTTTTCCAGTGCCTCATCACTCTCATAGGAAAAGAATTTTTTTCCTAATATCTAATCTAAACCTGCTTTCTTTCAGTTTCTAGCTTCAGTTCTTTACTAATTCCTTATGGCAAGCCACAAGTGCAACTGAAAACTCTTACTTGACTACAGATTATATAATAGAACACACAGAAGGACCTAATCTAGAGAGAGAGAAAATTGCAAAGTGCTTTGTCAAACACAGACATCAAAGAGAAGTTGAGGCAGCTTGACTTCTATTTACCACTTTAAAATGAGTCAATGTGTTCTACAGTAGTCTATCTATCTATCTATCTATCTATCTATCTAATATGCATTATAGAAAAGATATATATATATATGTAAATATATATATGAGAAACTGTTCACTTGTTCTTAAAAAATTAAGAGTCAGCTACCCCACAATAATAAGCAGATCTAAACCTCAAACTTCTAAGTTTTTATTACCAAGAGTGAGAAATATTTTTTTAAAGAAATGAAAGTCACAAAGGGTGTGCCTGTCTCATTTTTCTTCCGCTCCAGTTATATACAATGCGCAGCATGTGGCGGTTATCTGACAGGGAGATTCTTCAAGTTCTATACACCACAGTGGTGAGTTTGAAGGATGCAAACAGCATGGCCTCAATTCATACTTGTTTTACTAATGCCTTGTGTCTATTTTTACAGCCTTTTTGAGAATTCCTTGCTTTACAATGGTGACATAGTTTTAATTTACAGCAGCCAGATTCCTAGGAACATTGCTCCCAAGCAACCAGCATTTTGACCTCTGCACTTTCAGACACTCATAACCTCCTATAATGTAAACAAAAAACAAACCCCAAACCAAAAAACCCCAAAAGAATGATCATCCACAGAAGAGAAAACTTCAGCAATGCCTGTGTCTGCTCTTGTCTCCTAACACATCTAAAAGAGATGCTGCCCTCTCTGGGTGCATCTACATTATTGTTTTGGCTTAATTTAAGTGTATGTATGGTTTGGAAGCAAATCTACCTGTCATTTTCACTTGCCAGATTTTGGGTCACATCACAGAGTGGGAGATTTTGAACTGGATATCTTCTACCTTGAAGTTAATTTGGAAGACGTCTCCCAAGAGTGCACTCAATGTTCTCTGACCACGAATGGACATGCAGCTCCCCAGCACCAAACTAGAGTTAGTTCATAGTAAACTGTCAGGGTGTATATGGTGATATTATCAATTCTCAGCACCAACTGGTCTTCTCCTTTTGCAGTATGCTACCTGCTAATGTAGTCACAGTCTCTGAAACTAGTCTCTAACTTTCCCTGCAGCCTTCCTTGGGAAGCATCTGCTGTGCTACAGCTGGACAATGACGCCCTTGCTCCAACTGCAGGACCAGAGTGCAAAGCTGCTGGCATGTGGAAAGTTCCCCCTTCCTTCACCTTCCCTCACACCCCTTTCCTGGCAAATCGGCCTTTCAAAACATAGAATCACAGAATATGCTGAGTTGGAAGGGATAGAAAGGATAATTGAGTTCAACTCCTGGCCCTGCACAGAACACCCCAAGAGTTACACCAGGTACCTGAGAGCATTGTCCAAACACTTGAACTCTGTCAGGCTTGGTGCTGTGACCACTTCCCTGGGGAGCCTATTCCAGTGCCCAACCACCCTCTGGGTGCAAAACTCTTCCCTCATAACTAACCTAAACCTCCCCTGACTCAGCTTCATGCAATAATATCATAGCCCTTAAATATGACTTGGTAGAAAAACAATCCCTGGAGTTTCCGTTCTTGGAGATATTCAAAAGCCATCTGGACACAGTCTTGGCAACTGGCTCTAGATGTCCCTGCTTGAGCAGGGAGGATTGGACAAGATGACTTCCAGAAGTCCTGTCTAACCTCAACTATTCTGTGATCCTATGACAACCATTTTTTTCTAACTATACCATAAAATCTGAAATGTATAGCTCACAGGACCAGAGAAACATGTCCCCAAGCTCCCCATGGAAAAGGTTCAAGGGCTCCCAGGGCTGGCAGAGTAACTCACCATAACCATCACAGAGGGATGCTGCTAATCCTAGGAGAAACACTATGGCTGAAAACATTTGTCCTTGACTGGAACATCTCCCAAGTCAAAGTAATGTTATTTCCATAGAGACATGGTGCCCAGGGATCTCTCCAGCAGAAAATCAAGTATTGCAGCCACTGGCAAGAGCGGTGACTGCCTGCCTGGAGCTGGGCAGAAGCCACCACCAGCTCATGCTTCAGCTTCTGCCCTGCCCAGGAGGGGAAGCCACAAGAGATGGTTGCACAGATCTTGCCTATCGCTAATGCTGCCAAGGACATGGCAGGAAACAGCGCTGGAGAAGTATAGGCACAGCAGGGTACTGAGGGGAAAATGCAGATCAATTAGATCACAGACAAAAAAAAAAAAAAAAAAAAAAAATTAAAAGAACGGTGAGCTATTTATACAGGGTCAGCATTTTTGAGAAAAGGAAAACAGTTTTGCTTATGGTTCAGAAGAACACAATGTAAAACATATTTGAGGTTTGCAGCTAAATATCTTCTGAATTCACAACAGAATTTTTACAGAGGTCAAATAAATTTTTTAGAGATGAAAAGAAAACACAGGCTTAAACATTGCAGAAAAAAATATCATTTCAACTAGTTACAGTAACAAGTGCTGGGCTGGCAACATCCTCCAGCCAACTCTTTTTGTCAGAATTGATCACAAAAAGCATCTGAGATGGCCCCTCTGCAGCTTTACAAAGCCTTCGACAGAAGCTGCCTTTTGTGAACCGCATAACCCATAGGGCAGCACAGCCGCCTTCCATATAAGTCACACACTGAGACGTGGACATCACAAGAGAGAAAGTTCCAAATGGCTCAAAAGAAATATAGTGAAAATAAAAGTCCTTTAAATATATGGACAAGCAGTGGAGATGCTATCTAAGATGTGTTAAAATAAAAGAAATGCAGAAATAAAGCACATCTTCCCATGCACTTTCAGATGATGACTTTTACCATCAGCTATAAAGTTTTGGTTGGGTTTACTGGATGTAGCCAAGAACTTTCAGATGGATTTCTAAGTGTGTCATGATATAGCCAAGGCCTTCAGAGTGTTTTATTTACTAATTAAATGGATGCTGGTAGGCTGAGTGCCAGTCTGTGCCATTACACAATTACATTAAAAAATCTGGATGATGTAGAACTTTCATCACCCATTTGGGGTTTTAACAGGCTATTTAGCTTTCTTTACTAGTATTGGCTTATTATAGTAGGTGCTGTCATTAGCGTTCAGTCAGCCAGAGCTGAATTTGCAGCCGGTTCGACGCGAGCATGTGCCGTTGTGTATTAATTAGGAAGTGCTGAGTGTACTGTGTGACCCGTTTTCCTCAGCTCTGCAATTAGCAGCTTCACAAAAGCGTCTTCTGAGGACCTGAACACAAGTTAATCTTCTGGGGGGAAATGGTAAAAGAAACAATCAGCAAAACATTTCAAATGGGATTTGAGATAATGCTGCCTAAATCTGAAAGGTCTCACGTCTGTGAAGTTGCTTTTAGCACGCTGGCAAACTACCATGTCTTTGTTTCTGGAATAAAAATTCCAGTGGAGTACATTGCCCTTCATGTTTGCATCTTTCTTTCTACATTTTGGAAGCCGCAAACTCTGACCCAGCATGTCTGCATGCCTTATTATAGCATGACATAACCCTCCTGCCTATAATTTGGAAGAGAAAACTTGTCATTCCCAGTCAGATACCCACTGCACACAACATTTGCTCTATCAATTGTTCAAAGACCTACCGAGAGACAACTGTCTGAAGTTTCTCCAAAAGAAACTGTTTTCCCACTGTGTTTGTGCGGTATTCAGAGTGCATTTGCCACTCTGGTTAGCACTGGAGACAAGATGACTTCCAGGGATGTGCTTATTTCCCACCTCACTAAAGGACAGACTCAGCCAGTTCGCCATCCATTTTCCTCCTGCACTCACTCAGTGTCTCCTGTGGCTGGTACCAACCCAGCTGATTGGAGACTGCACTCTCAGGGACTCCAGCTATGCTTGGTCGGCTTAGAATTTAACCTACAAACAACTACATTTCTCCTAACAAGCTCTTCTATGAAACTGGCTTTTTAAAGTAATTTTCTACCAATGGTGAAGGAAGATGGTGAGGATCCACTCAGGTAAGCATTACCATTTGGAATCTGTCCAATGAGATCAAACATTTTGAAGTTCTCCTCTTGCTGAAGTCTCTATCAGCTCTTGAAATTTCTGGCAGTTGCTTAATGCCCTCTGGCATGCTCTCCCCTCCAGCTGCAAACACACAATATCCTTGGGGGTTTCATGGGAATTGCTTCTTTCTAGTACACTCCCAGTGCTACTATCTTTTACCCAATGAGAAACACCATGTGATGAACTTCTCTATCAGTTTCAGCTGACATCATTGAGCAATGATTGAACATAAAACCAATGCTTAAATTCAAAAGTTAAATAATCTAGCTCAAGATTTCTGTAACAGTTTGGTACAAATTAGGTTGGCTCCCAGATTTACAGTGGCTGGCTCAATTCCTAGATTTTACAGATACCTGTTAGCAGTCATTAGCCACATCTTTGGATTTTATAATGCAGTGGCATTATTCCAAAAAAATTTTTCCAGCAGGTAACACAGATGGGCAATCACCACCCACCAACCAGATCAGTGTGAATACTGTGTGTGATAACAGCTAGAATGTGGATTCGCTGTGTTTATCTGACATGATATTTAGCTGACGAATCAATTCAGTTAATCTGACACTTGGCTAACATTTCCTGCACAGGAGCTGTTTACAGCTCAAATGGCAGAAAACCCTGTCCAGACTCAAGTGGCAAGTGAATGCCATAGAATCATAGAACATTTTGGGTTGGACTTTGAAAGGTCATGCAAGGTCAATCCCATGCCAGGAGACATGGCCAGGAGACATTCCCATGCCTCTACCCAGACATGGTAGAGGTAACACAATATTCCTCAAATTTATGCAGAAAACTCACATTTCTCACTCTCTCCTGCTCTCTAAGGAGTAGCTTAAGTCAGTCCCCATGACTCCAGCCATGAAAGTGGCATGAGCATGGGCAGAGCTAGAACCAGCACTCTGCTTCTCAGCCCCATCAGAATTAAACAGAGGACTTTAAAAATCAGCTGTCTTGGGATTAGACAGAGAATGGAGTGCCCTTGGTGAATAGCCACAGAGTGAAACCTAGGTCCCCTATTCCTTGAGAAGACCTTGTTGATGTCTAATGATATACAGGAACACACAAACTGGTTGTCCACCTGTGTAAAACTCTTCTTCAATCTCAGACTGTGTAATGGATGTTCAGTAAGACTCACTCCCCTTCACTGACATTGGCTGGATGCCCCTTTTGCAGATACCTTTTTGGTAACTGCCAGCTGGGGAGTAGCGAATCAGAGGTAGAATCATGGAATCATAGAATGTTAAGGGTTTGGAATGGACCTTAAAGATCACCTAATCCCAACCATATGACCCCCTCCCAGCATGGGCAGGATACCTCCCACAAAAGAGTCCTGATTTTGAATTACTCCAGTCACCGTGTGATATTCCTTTCCCTAGAAAACCTTTAAACCTGAGCCATACATACAGAGGACAGAAACATAAATTATCAGCCTTGTTATTACTTCTAAGCATAGCTCCCAAGAAAAGCAACAAGAAAAAATTCTGACATTCCTTTCCCCCTTCCTACCTACCCTGGTAACAACCATCAACATCCTACTGAACTTAACGAGAACAATAAGCTTTATTAATTATGACTGTCAAAGTTGTATTGTCAATAGTTACAGGAACTTTTCATGATATTCAGAAGTGTGCCTAAGAAGAGGGACTTTTGCAAATCAATCTGTTCAAGCCCAAGACACTGATACTCTGTAGTTTCTTACATAGTCAAAAAACCAGATAATGACCAAATAATAAATTATCTAGATCAGAAGAAAAGCTGTGGCTGGGGAACAGGTCACCTACAAGCACTGTATTATGTGTCTGGCCAGGTGACTGTGTTTGTCTTGGGGCTACCTGATAATCTGAGCCCCTTGCTGCGAGCAGCCTGAAGCTGATGCCACCAGGTCTTCAGCAAAGGTGCAGGATGAATGTCTGTTCTCTTGCAATTGCTTTGATTGCCTTTAGTAATAACGTTCATTCTCCTCCAGCAAATCTTCATAGATCCATTCAATGGCTATGTCTTCAAGGCAATTTGCATTACCCTAAACTGCAGCCAACATCCTCATAAAGGCAGCAAATAAAGATACTAGATGCTCAAAGATGTCTCTTTGAACCTGAGCAATGACTATTGCCACACATGGACTTCTTCAACATGTTTTATCCATACTTCTTCTTCCCTGGGTTTTCTTCCTACCCCTCTCTCCTTAATAGATTTCCCTTTCCTTCTTGAGAAACACTCTATTAGTTTAACTTTTAGAGATTTGGGTCACCCATAGTTATTGCAGACCAGGAATTTTTGATGTTGAGCCCTACGCTGTAATGATGCGTTGTAAGAATAAAGCTGAAGTCAGTCTACTAAACCTTCTGTCCAGCTAACCAGTACCATGTCAGTGTTCCCACTAATAAATGGAAGAATGGTTCTCCTAATCCATTGAAGAACTGTTCTACAGAGACTCAAAAAGGCATCTAAATGTAGCATTTTAAATTCATGCACAGATAGTTTATTATTACATCATATCCTGAAAATTGTTGGATTTACCAACCAGTAACCAGCCTAGGTATCCACAAATCTGAAAACTGCATTCACTAGTTGGGGCAGTAAGGGTTTTAAAAGGAGGTCTTTTCCCAGGATGAAAAATCTTTCTAATAGTTAGATTTAAATTCTTTGAAGCAATGTACCTGACTACAAAAATAAGCTTGAATTCCCCACTGGTATCTCAACTCAAGTAACCAGAAATAACACTGTCAGTGTAGTAAAGCAAGCACATGTGCTGGCTGAAGAGCACATTTCCAAGGATGTTAGCAGCTGATATTCAAATGGAATGGTCTTTACTCCCATGGCAACCACAATTTTTCGCTTTTGAAGCAAGGAAGTTATCATCCTGAATGTTCTGCTTATGAAAAGATTCTTCTGAATTCATCCAAGGGCCACCAAGCCAACAGAAAGATTCTTCCATTGGGTAATTGGTTTTCTTATGTCTAGGGTTTTTCTAATATGCATTGATTTGTTTAGGAAAGATGGGGCTCAGCTTTGTGGGCCAGTCTGCAACCTATAAGAAACAGTCAATCAAAAGGAAGCCTCTTCATCACCCACCATTCTCTTACTTTAAACAAAAATTTGCCTGTGCATTTGCCTGGTTAAAATAATATTCATCTGTGGATAGGGATGCCCCATTTTGCAGAATAACTTGTTTCAGTGACAACATCTGACAGTGACCAAAAATTAAATGTTCCAGGATGAAGGCATTTACCTCAATGATCTTCTGTTTTAAATGACAAAAAATATGTTGTGTCTCATCCAGCTGCTAATTTGGGCTTCCCAGCAGGCCTTCAACAGAGAAAGCGAAAACCAGGAAGAGGTTCCTCAGCCACTGGATGTTGCTAAGAGCTCTGCTGAAGTCACTGAAGCTGTGACAATTTACACCAGCTAAAGATCTGCCTGCAGGGCTCAAAATGCAGTCAGCTGTTGTCCCTCCTTTCCCTTCACCATGCAAACAAAATTTTATTTAACTTGTATGGTAACTCACTCAATACTATTGGGAAGAGGAGAGAACAGAAAGGGAGTTCCTGAGATTAAATGTTTGTTATCTGAGGCTTGGATAGAAACCCGCAAAACTGTGAGCAATCAGAATGCACCACATGGAAATGATGATGGAAAACCCCAGTGAATAAACATGCCAGCAACAGCAAAGCCTGTCTCTAAAGAACATATTATTGTAGGTTTTCTTTTTTTTTTTTTTTTTTTTTTTTAAATAAGAATTTTGTTGTTGCTTTTTCTTAATAAACATTTTCTTAGTTTCCTGTATTTGGCTTTTTCTCTTCTCTCCATAAATTTTTACCCCCTCTATAGGCCCCATATGTTCAAAGGGGAGATGGGACATTAGCAACCAGGCCAAATACAGCTGAAGAAGCATGCAGGTGCACAGAACAGGCTATGGGATGGCTAGGATGAATGCCTCATTTTTTAATTTGTGGATCACCTGGTTTGCACTGAAATGGAGCTGATATGCTATAGCAAAAGTTCCTCTCACATCACGACAGGTTATAAAGTCTGCAACCAGTGTAGCAAACTACAGTGCACTCAGTTATCTGTGGGCAGAGCAGCTGAGCTGCCTGTGCTGCTCCAGTGTGGATCCCATGAGAATTACGTGGCAGAGAGAGCACTGTGCAAACAAGCTCTCCCTCTGTGCAGTGTTGTGCCAACCCAAACCAGCTGCTGTCAGCAGTGGGACTCAGAGCAATTCCCAAACCCCTGCAAATGTTCTCACTGTGTCCTGGGGTGAAATAAATGCAAGCTCTACCTGACAAGGCAGGAAGGCAGGCAGGCAGGAAGGAAGGAAGGAAGGAAGGCAGGAAGGAAGGCAGGAAGGAAGGAAGGAAGGAAGGAAGGAAGGAAGGAAGGAAGGAAGGAAGGAAGGCAGGAAGGAAGGAAGGAAGGAAGGAAACCCAGGTGTACATGGGTGACACTTTGCAATCTAAGTACATCATTCCTACTCTGGGTCATCAGAGACCAGGACCTTTGGGTGTACCACCAAAGGAATCCTTCCCATGTGGCAGCCAGGAGGATTCCTTGCCCCTATACAGGTGCTCATAAAGCTGGGTGAGCAGAAATGACAGGATTTATTTCACCTGCCTAAAAGTTTGGCCTAGGTTTTTTCCGTAGTCAAAAGAAACAATCACCTCCCCAGCAGAGTTCATCTCACCTATTTTAGGATTGGCTGGCTCACTCTTCAGAGGTACTGGTCTTTCTCCACTGTCTCTAGAGGACATCTTACATACTTTTAGACAGCTAAGAAAAATGAAATTATTTCCACCCAGGTATCAAAACTGGCTCCTTTTGTTCCTGAAATTTGACTAATATGATTAATCAGAATGAACTGACTCATGAAAATATTGAAAAAAATGAATTAATAGGAGTGAAGACAAGATAAAGGAATCCAAGTTCTCTCTGATGTAAAGGAATGAAATATATGGTTGCTATCTGTACTGTCATTAGCAGAACATTATATTTCTATAAAGAAAGCTTTGTATTCCAGTTCATGAGGTACAGAAAATGTGTCGATTGTGCCCAAAATGCCAGCCTAGTAATTTCCAGTCTGGTAGTTTTGACAGTCTTAATGAACGGGCTCAGCAAAAACAAGGACTGGAATGCAGAGATAGCTCTATTAGGTGGACTGACAAGCACTTTGAGAAGGGCTGCATAGGACCTGCCCTAAATATTCTCAGCCATTATGTACTAGCACTTCTCACTTTCTTAAGCATGAAATTGACTTACATATTCTAAAGAAGAAAAAAGGGGGGGCTTGGAGGGCAAAGAAGAAATTGCCATTTTTAGTGTACAAGCGTATTTACATAATCAGGGCAAAAACCTGCATTTTAAAAATGCCCTAAATACATATTTACATGAGAGAATGCAATGATTCCAAAGAGGCTGATGAAATGCATTTTAAGTATAGCTAACTACATATTTACATGACCAAGACAATAATCCCCATTAAGGATTTATTTTTTTTCACATTGCCACATTAGAAAACTGAACAGTTATTAATCCATACAACTCCACATTAACTCCTAGATACTGCATGTCCTCAGGGCATTGCAGTACCAGGAAGCGTACACTGAAGCCTAGAAAATTCCTCATGAGGAAAGGAGAGGTTGCCTCTCTCTCTGGGTTTTGCTCAATTATCAGACATCTTCCAAGAGATCTCCCAGAACTGCAGTGTCTCTGCTGCAAGCAGAATCCTGCTCGAGTCACTCTTGAGCTGCACCAAGGATGGGAGTAAACCCTTTTTAAAAGTCATTATTCAGAACAATATTTCTGAATGAATTGTGCCTACAGAGACACACATCTACTGGGCGTGGTCATTTCTGAGCGCAAATGCACTTGAGGCAGGGAATTCCCTTTTTCCTTAGGGCAGGAAAACCTGGTCTCTTCCGAGGCTACAACAAACAGCATGCAGGAATGTAGCACTTTGGGCTTGACAAGGCAGGCGGATACGTGGGGAGAACAAGAAAGGATCTCTGCTATCACCACCAAACACCTCTCCTAAACAATTTTATGTAGTGAATAGATTACTAACATGAAAATGAAGCTTGTATTCCCTCCTCCATACCCTCCATTCCCTCCTGTGAATTCTTCTCATCAGAAAATCCCATCTCATTAATACATTGAACAGTATTTTTATATCTTTTCCCCCTTCCTTACTTCTAGCTTCAATTTCAGTGACAATGAGTTTCAGGAAGTAAGAGATACTAGATTTTGTTTTCTGGTAATTCACCATCTATGATCAATGTAACAACTTCAGTGTATCTGTGGGAACAATATTTTTTTTTAAATAGACTAAAAATAATGAATTATGAAACATTTTAAAAATTAATGCATGCTCCACTTTAAGCAGCTGTCAAATTCATCTGCTCCTCCTCCCCAAAGGAAAACATCTCTTCCCCCAATATCAAAACCCTAAAGACAGTCAAATACAGAGCTTTTACTGGTGCAAAATACAACCATCCATCCTCAAAAGTACTGGCTGTCTTTCATATCTTTTCTGCATTACCTCACTTGCCCACCACTCCTGGCCCTGTCCCATCAACGGAAAACCTGAACAAAACATCCAGCAGTGCACCTGCCATCTGGTACATGTGCTCCATCCTGCACCTTACCTGCTCTCACAAGGGAAAGCTGGGTAATGCAGTGAGGTGGTTTAGTAGGGTTTTGTTTTGGAGGATTATTCACATTTTCAGATTTTCAGTCTCTACACAAAGCAGACCTCCCAGGTTAGATTAGGTTACACCTGGGCAGAGCTGGGATGAGCAGCTAGACGATTCACTGGCATGCGGGAACCAGCCCAGACAACTAGTTGTGACACTCTTCTTGGGAGCAGTCAACAACCTTGTCACATCCATGATGTTTTTACAGCACCTTTGCTTGCAGGTTGAACTTCCTTAAGCATTTATTTTTCCTTAGCTGACTTTCACTGCTGTTCTCAGATTCTGTGCTCTCACGTCACTGATGAAATTCTAGAAAAAAAAAATTCCTTCTCTGATATGTGTCCATCTTGTTCTAATTCTCTTTTTACTTCTTCCCACGTTCTGCTAATGTATGAGGTCCAGCTCAGCATGGCCCATCTCCACTGATACGAGCCTTAATGAGATGGAAGTCCAGTAACAAAGAAAGCCCAGACATGGGAGAAATGATCATTTCAAGGGTATTGCCTCTTCAGCAGCTGCAGCCACTGACAGGGTATGGGAGGATACTGGAGACATAACACAAATTCACATGCCCTACCTGAAAGCAGTACCACTCGATAATAAATAGCATCATAGGCCACTGGACCATGAAAAAAGAGAACACTGCTGAAAGATTTTAAAGGATTTTACCTACTTCTCAAAAGAAGTATGGAAAAAACAAGGAGTCTGACTCTCGGCATAATCTATGCTGCCTGTTAGGCATTTCCATAAATACTTGTGGTAATTTCTTACTCGAAGTAAACAAACAGTAGCATTGACACACAAAAAAGCATGCATGCAAACACACCACCTGAAGAAAGCTCCAAGCTGTGGCAATCCCTGACCTTTGTTTGCAGACACAAAAGCTGTTGCACAGCCCTCTTCCATATATTTCTCTCTGCCACAGACCCCCTGGCCTGAGCACAGCCAATGCACAGACATCAGAACAGAGACAGCACAGAAAATAACAAGCCTCAGAAGGGTCATCAAGGCAAGAGATTGATCAAGGAGAAAGTTTGGCAGCCAATACAAGTGGGCTGAGAAAGCTGTTGTGCTTTCTATAGCATAAGTTCCTTGGGCCATAAAGCTGACAGTGGGGCTGCACACTTGCATTCCAACCCGACACATTTATTGGAGAAGTAGAAAGCTAATGTTGGCCTATTAACAATTGCTGTCTGATGTAAATCACTGCAGGACCTCCCTTGAAGCATATTGCCTTCCATTTATCTCACTGGCATCAAGGAAACCTTTGCCCTCTTTAACTCATTTTTGCCTATTAAATCAAAACACTGCCTTTCGGGGAGAGGACTGGTTCACAAAAGCCAGAGCGTTTTCTATTCTATTTGCACCTCTATTCTAATATGAGGTGCAAAACGTCATTGGGGGATATACATGATTTGATCCAAACTTGCAGTAAGTTTGTTGCAAAGATTTAGCTTAATTTTATTTCCTTCTCTGGAAAAAAATCAGTTCTCCTAAACTTGATCAGTGTTCTGGGAGAGAAACTGCTACAGAAACCAGCATCTCTTCAGGATATGATACATAAACAGATTTGCTACTCTTTGAAATGAATGGAGATTAAGAGTTAGTATTAGCTTTCTATAAGTTTCTTGGATACAATTTTTCCAACAGAGTTAATGTAGGACTGGAATGACAGAATTTAATGCTGTCATTATAATTTTCGTAAATCTGGCTTATGCTGAAAAATTGCAAGACTGAGCTTTTTTTTTTTAACCCAAAAAAACATCCTTTATAATTCCTTTACTATTCAGGCGTAGACCAACTGATAAATAATCGTTATGGAAAATAGGAAGCATGGAGCTGAGATATTTCTATGAACTTTCTCATCATCTGGACTCCAAGGACTTGGTCAGATACATTCCCTGATAAACTCACTGCTTCTGTGGTCAGTGTTCTTTCCTACTCACAAGGAGCAAACATGTTCTGCTTAGTCACACAGCAGGAAAGAGCAATAAGCAAAAAAAGCAGCAGTGAAGTTTATGTGGGAGAATACTGTGTTCCCAGTTCATACCACAGAGGTGGCCCCATGGCGAGAGCTCACACCACTGCCCACTCCATCAGACAGGGGCAGCCCAGGTTTGTGTGGGAAAGGAGGTGAGGTCCCAGCAGTGCCGAGCAGGTGAGAATCCTGTTCTGCAAACACCATGGGGGCGTGAGCTATCACACCCTCATCCATGTGAGAGAGGACAAAACCCTACAGCTCTACGGACAAAACCCTACGAAAATGAGAAGATGACAAGAGCTGTGGTGCACATGTATGGTCTGAGGGCCCAGAGTCAGGTGTGCACTCAAGCATCTGTGCCAAGGTCCTGGGGCAGGACAGAGAGAGGTGGAGATGTAGATGCACCCAGGAGCAGCATGTGCTGGTGCCAGGGAGGGGATTGGGTACCCACAGATGTCGTCTTGATTTACTCACAGACTTCCAATATAAACCAGGTATTTCTATATTCTGTTATTAATGTGAACCACAAAACTATAAAGGCTCTGAGCAGCCCATAAAGATAGCAGTGTGAAATCCAGGAGGGCCAAGCCACTAAAGAAATGTCAAGCTGTAGAAAAAGTTAATAAATTCTGGAGGAATGTTTCAGTCTTACTCTATTTCCAAGGGACCCAGAGATCTCTCTGTGCATAGCTCATAGGTCTGGCCAAAGGGGGCTTGGACAGACTTCAAGGGAAACCTGCAGCTATCTCTGTCTCTGCTGCCAGAAATTTAATGGTGCCGAGCAGCAAAGCACTGCTGTCGATTGACAGAGGGGTGGAAAAGCAGATCAGATGCATGCCTGCCTCCCAGAAAAGGCCCTGCAGTCCATGAGAGCCTTCCATCATTTTGATAAAGCAATCCTTTTGAAAAAACAGTTTCACATCTCTTTTATCCAAAGTGGACAGGCAATGACCTGGGCTCCCTGACCCTGTCATGCCATGGTGCTACAGAGCTTCCTGTAAAATCCAGACCTTCTCACAGAACCAATTTAAAAGAAAACAAAGAAGAATGCTGTTTCTACACCTTGAAATGATTTAGGAAACTGAGAACTTAAAAGGAGCGAGTTGATATATTTGTGTTCTGCTGTGTCAGCAATATTGGCCTTGTGAAGTACACTTTTATTTCAATGGACCAAGTAAGTCTGAAATCTAATGTGATGGTTGCCTGTGCCATCATTGATCATGTGGGGCCCTGCTTGCCTCACACTTTTCCCAAGGCAGCAGTTTCCAACTTCTCTTACATCAGGAAAGCATCACGTTGTACTGACGGGGAGGTACTTGGGGAAAGGGAAGAAGAAATGAACAGACCAGGTCACAGCTGGCCAGAGACAGGATAGACCTGTATCTCCCTGCTCACACCTGGGTTCTGGTTAATCTTTTTATGGACATGCTTTGATACTGTGCACAGTAAGCCTTGTTTTTTAAGACTAACACTTGCATGTGCCAATGGATCTGTAGGTCTGAAAAATGAATTATAAAGTTTAGGAGCAGATGGACACAGCACAGAACTTCAGAAATAATATTAATGAAAAAAAAGTCGTACACTTAATCTTAGCAAACGAAAAACAAGAAGGAGCCTGTGCTTTTGATATACCAAAAAGAGGAAAAGGCAATGATTAAAAAAGAGAAAATTATAAATAATTTTCCTTTATTCATGCAATACAGCTGGATAAAAAGTACTTTTTAAATGGTCTTTTAAATTCCTTACAATGTGCACAGCTAAAAGCTTTATTTTTACCTTTCTGGTTTTAGATAAGAGTTGTTTTGCTGATCAGAACAATTATCCTTATAATGGGGAATAAAAGGAATTGGTTACTTACAGACACACAAATTGGCGATGCCAAAGGTACAGTCACAATCTGCTACTTATATTGGTTTCATCTGTGCATTTTATTTGTCTGTAAAATGTATATACTTTTTCTTTTATTGGAAGCTTTCCATTGTCCTATGCAGTTAGTACTTTTACAAGCAGAAAAGCTTTCAGCTTGGGGGGGGGGGGAAAGGAAAAAAATAGGGAGTACAAGAAATACATGAGGCTACAATTTACAGCTCGAAAAACCTCAGAAAAACTAATATAAAACCTTTGGTTAAACAGTGACTTTACTCTTGCTACCAATGGGAAATGCTGTTGCATGCAATGATTTGTGCTGTGTTCATCTCATGCTCTGTGCTGTATTGAAAACCCACTGGTATCAGTTGTTGCCAGAAACAGGGAAGCAGACCACGTGCACTACTCACTGTCACAGTTCTTATATCCCTAGAAGGTATTATTCCACTGGTATGATAATGGAATGTTCTTACACACTGTCTATCCAGAAGGCCTGCATTTTAATTACCCCTTAGATGTCTGACTGGAAGTTGGCTGTCTCAGTAGTTTTGCTTTCTGTCTTAACATTGCCTTATTGCTTAAGGCTGTACAGATCCCATTGTGATAACTGCAAGCAACCAAAGAATGGAAACATCTCTTGGAAAAGTAAAAACAAATCAAGATTTGGGTTCAGGATGGCTTAGCAGAGTGAATTCCTATTCATAGTCTTCACGTTCTTGCCGAGGCTTCGCTTTATTGAATTCCTGACATTTTTCTGTTGCTCTTTGATTAGTAAAACTCACTCTAGGTTTCTAGGGCACTGTTGAAGCACATGTTCTTTCAGTATCCCTGCTCAGCGGTGTTACAGCATGTGGAGAAGAAATGATGAATGAGTACAGTAGAAGAAAGAGGGGGCAGTACAGAGACACCAAGTCTTCCCTGGCATCTAAAGGGAAGTGACCTCTCACAATGAGATTGTCAAAGAACTGATCACACAGGTTTATTCTGATTTCTATGTCAAGCTAGAGTCCCAATTGCTCCTCAAGTAGCATGAATGTAGCAGAAAAAATGAGAAGGTAGTGAGGTAGGACCACCTGCCCTGGAGTCACCTTTGACTTGGCTTTAACACAGCGTGAGCTACAAGAGCACTTTCTCTTTTTACATCAAATTGGTTCCCAAAAAGAAAATATGACTATCCAATAGGTCTAAATAATTTATAGACTTGAGCAATTCTGGCCTTGTACAACTGTGAGGAGAACAGCAAGCAGTGTGTGGCAACCAGGATCAGAGTTTGCCATGGTAATCACAGGGGCACGTCAAAAATCTAAGCTACTTCACTTGGTGAGATTGTAACCTTCATTTTGCAAGAAATATATTCCTATTCACCACTGTTATAAAGGAAATACTCACAAATGAGCCAAAGAACAGGTGTCTGCCTCCATCTGTAGGAAGCCTGCAAGAAAATGTTTCACCAGGTGTAAGCAGTTCCAGTTCATCTTAACCATACCTAAAGCGTGGAGTCAGGAAAGGAGCTGGGGCATAAAGGTTCCATGTGAGGTATGGGAAGAGTTCCCAGTGCTTTAATTAATCCATGACTTGTGATAGGAATTTAGGTGTGTCTTCTCTAGCTCAGCCTACAGCGTTTGGGCATTAATACAAGGGGGCTGTGTGTACTACCACAGCCATTGCTGTAACACCAAAAATGAGAAGACTTTAGTTTCTGTGCTGTCTGTAATTTGTATTAACCCTATATTCACTTCAAAATTAATATGAAAATGAACAGCCCAGGTAATGCTAACTTTGGTACATTACAGCTTTTTAGAGAAGACAGAGGAAACAACAGTGTGCCGTGCATAAATGGAGGTCCCACAGGAATCCTAAACAGGATCCCACTGTGTCTTTTAAAGTAAATTGTTAAATTAGGACTATACAAGTCACTGCAGAGCTGTCAGACAATATTGTTCCCAGTTTTCAACGTTCTCTCTATCTTTTGCCCACAAGTACGTACACAAATACTCCCACAGATTCAACAGAGCTCCTGAATACACCTCTGCCAATTCCTTGCCTGCATATGTATGACTTCCACTAAAACTGGCATGAGTTCAGTGAGAAAAAGAATGTATTTCTCTCTGTGCCATAATGCATGAGACAGTGCTTTCTACCACTGCCATTTGTTGTTTATAAAAAATTCTGTTTATGTGAAACAATTCGAAATACTGAAAAATGAGAGGGGAGAGAGCATCAGGAACAAATACATTTGTCCATGACCTTTTGGAAAAGTACCATGTAGAATAAGGAACACCACCACTCTCCATATTTGAACTCAAATTAATCCATCAGTCATCTAAAATAACAGGCTATAATTAGTTAATAGTACAAGGAATTAAATTATCATAAGCTTACACTAGAAAATTACTTAAACACAACCACAAAATACAGAAGGGTGGGAAAAGGCTGAGGTACAGGCAAGCCAGGCTTCTTGGATGAAATTCCCTCCCCCCATTCGGCAGCCTCCCACCAGGTTCAAGGCCCTGATTTCTCTCCTGGATTCTCTACCAGATTTTCCTCTCAACTCACTGTTCGAGATCAGAAAAATTTTCAACACCTCCGTTTCTGCCAAAAAGAGAAACCAATCACCAAATTCAGGCTATTGTTCAATCTGCTATGTCCTTGGTTCAGCACAAGGCACTGTGGCTATTTTTTAAAGCAAGAGTCATCCAAGGTATTTTTTTAGCCTCTTGGAAGGATGTAAAATGCCTTTCAATATATATGGTTGGAGAAAGGCTTGTCTTGCTGATGAGACGCTGCATGAAAAGACCTGTGAGCTGAGCTGAGTCCCTTTGTCCCCCATCCTACAAGGATCACTATCAACAATTAAGGCAAATACACTTTTTCTCCCCATCTTGAGAAATAATGTAATTTCATACTCTGAAAAAAAAAATCAAGTGATTATGGCATGCATCACCAAAAGACACTTCACATGAAACCCTGCCTTGATGTAAAAATATAGAATAATTTTTAAACCATTGTCATCTTCCCCTTAAACGACAAAGTCCATATGGATAAAATAATGCTCTATTACTGTGGGAAGCAGAATGACAATAGAGATGTAGATGAGGAAAATGACATCTGTACCCTGAACCATTTCTTGCCAAAACCATTTCTTGTTCCCCAGTCATGGGGGTGGGCCCCATCAAGTGGGGGCAGCAGGGAGTGGGACAAAACTCCTTTACTGCAATGAGTAAAGGACCCATGCAAGGCGCAGCGGCAGCAGGCAGGAACTCAGACAATACACAGGAAAAACAAACCCGGCACTCTCTAGACAATCACTGCTTTTTGTTCTTATAACAGTTTCCTGAGGAGGTGAGATAATCTAGTATTTCTCATCTTTGAAGAAGGTTTCAGGCTGATGGGCAGTTAAGTGAAACTGTTTGAAATGGCATGGAGCCCAAACTAAGAGCATGAGGAGGCATCACTTGAAGAGGTTTGCTCTGGATTTGTGCAGCCCAGCTGTCATGGCACAAGATAAGGAAAATCAAGAACACGTTTTCTCTGACCACAGAGACCTTGTAGGTTTCATTTCCCAATATCACTCCAGAAACAATTCTTCATCCTCACTCAGGTTTCCACAAATGTCTCCCCAAGCGGAGCAGTGGGGGGACCTGATGGGTTGTGGCCAAAGTGATGGGGGTGACTGGGGCAGGGTGTGTTCAGAGCCTTGTTGTTACACACCAAATCCCATCAAAATACACTGGCCCACTGCAGAGGGGACCTTCAGTCTCTAAAAGAAATGACAGCCACTGGCATCTGTGGCCACCCTGCACATTTGAAGAAACTTTCAGCAACTGACTGAAGACCCAGTTTTGTGAGCTGGGGTTATATATTCAAATTCATCTGACCATCTACCTCCTGGGCTGAGTCAAGAAACACAGTCACATGGGCACTCCCCTTCCTTCGGAAAGCAGCTGATGTCTTAAGCCAAGGGTGACTGCACTGCTCATTTGGGGCCTTGTGTGAGGTGGGAAGAATAGATCTCTTGGTGACATGTCTCTTTGTCTAGCAGTACCTTTTGAAGCTCAGAGGACTGGAAAATCCTAGAAGGGGATATTGCAACTCTGCACCCACCTAACATGAATGCCCAGGGTGCAAAAAGGCTACAGTAAATCTCTGAATTTTTTGTCCCTTTATTTGATCTTCTTGGCTATGGTCTACATTTCTTAGAAAATTCCTCCATCTCTCTGTTGGCAGATCAATTCTGCACTTATCACACGTGTGCTGCTTTAGCAGATGAGTAACTTAAT
Source organism: Coloeus monedula (assembly GCF_965178545.1). NCBI lineage: Eukaryota > Metazoa > Chordata > Aves > Passeriformes > Corvidae > Coloeus > Coloeus monedula. Next base: position 103,531,208 of record NC_138783.1, on the reverse strand, counting down.
TTTCCCCCCAAAGCAGTAAAATGCTGTACAATGAACATTTCTGATTTTTCTAAGCAGTAAAATGTCTTTTATTCAACCTGTTTAATAGGCTAAATGGTCATTTTGTATTAAAGAAATATGAAGTATGCTTTTCTTCCCTATATCTCTTCCTCTTTTTTAATCTTATGTTTTAACAGTTTCAAGATAAGGGAAGTGGTTATTTTTGGCATAATATTTAGAAAGACAATCTTGCAATAGTACTCTCTACCAAGTAACTGCTCAAATGAACAGAGCTTTTAAATGATTAATATAACAGCAGTGAGATAACCCTGACAAGTACATCTGGTGTTTGTTAACTAAAGATTATTTCTTTTAAAGTTTTAATTGGGCCATGTTAATTGGACACTTTTGTTCAGCAGACATTTTTCCTATCACAAAGTTAAGCCAGTTTTTGTTCAGTAAAACTGTAAACATGCAATTAATCACAGAAAAACATGGACACCTCCTTATGCTTGGAACACACGGACCCTGAAAGTAATTTTCACAGGATTTTGCTCCCTAAAATCAAGTGAACTCATATGGCTGAGGTCTTGCATAATGCTCTGAACACTTTCTGATGTCTCTGTAATTACCACAGCACTGGCAAACCTGTTAAGAACCCTTAGTGGTAGAAATACCCTGTGTACTTCAGCAGAAGTGTTTCCATGAGAAATGGCTGACAAGAACAGGACGGTGACAGCCGTAGGCTTCCCATGCCCTCGGAGCAGAATAAACCTTTCCTGTGTAAAGGAAGGCCACAGCTCTGCTTCTGTGCCAAGGGCCATTCCGAAATGGCTCTCCCAGTGTTTGTGAGGAGTGTCTTACAGCACTCTGACCAAAGCCAGTAAGGTGTTAACACAGAGCGGGCAAGACAAAATGCACTACCACATCCCCCAGATTATTCATACTAAAATTGGAAACCACATTTGAAAAAACATTGCCACAAAAGCTACACAAGCCCTTTCTGCTTGGCAGCTGGGTTAGTTAATGGCACAGGGACTGTGGGAAAGGACTGGGTAAGTGCCAGTCCCATCCACCTTGGAAATGATGGTGAAATGTGAGACCTTCCCATCCACTATTATACATTTTTAGGGTTTGAATTTCACTTTTTAGCTCCTTCCTTCCTTCCTGCCTTCCTGCCTTCCTGCCTGCCTTCCTTCCTGCCTGTCTGCTCACCTGCCCGCCTTCCTCCCTCCCTCCCTCCTTTCCTCTTTCCAAAATTAGGTAAAACTATTGTGTAAAAGACACATCCACAGGCCATCACTGTAGAACCCCTCACCAATCCTTACCTGTGGAGGCTTTCTGGAGTTTGGTACAAGTTTCTTTCACACTGAGAACACAGTGTTGTGAAAGAAGATAAGAAAACCACAAAATCCATCTTATTTATGGGAATAACTTCAACTTGTGGTTTAGAATAGGAAGAGGTTTTAATGTATAGCTATAATGGAGAACTACATAAAATATGGACATGTGGTACTGAGATACAGACACGCTCAGCACAAACCAGAGCACTGTCATTTTCTGGTTGACTGAAATTATGACTGTACACAAGCACCTACTGCATTGTGTAGGCATGATGATGCTTTTACATGAGAGTCTACACAGCTGTATGAAGAATAGCTATATAATGTCTGCTCTCATTACATGGTAGCTGTAAAGTTCATTTGCACTGAATTAATTAAGTTGTTTCTGTTACAGATTCATGCCAGCAGGAGTTATGATTGATTAAAAGTAGTTCCAGACATGATCTCCTTGAACATGTGACAGGGGTCTGCAGCTGAGTGCCCATGTAAATTAGAATAATACAGTTCTCCTTTCATTAGCCATCAGGTCTTGGTTTGAAATGCCCCCAAGGAAACTATGACCTGCTCTGTGATCTGTAGAAAACACACTTTACTCCTATAGGCCCAGTCCAGGGCAGTGCTCAGCACAAGCCTGATTTTAAGTTAGTGGATACACTGACTTGTCTCAGCAGAACTACTCATGGACTTAAAGCTGTGTTCCTGCACATACTAGCTGAACCCAGAGCTAACAGTGGATCAGCATGAGAAACCAAATGCATGCTCCATGAACACTTTCAGACGGCCCAAGGCTTTTTCAAAATTTTAACATGGGAAAAAAGACAAATGACAGACATTTTCCGAGGACTAAAATCCAGGATAACTTCATTCCTGATGCACAACATCTCTCTTAAATTCCCAGCAACAGCCAAGCTAACTGCTTGAACACTAAGGATCCTAGAGAGTCACAGCTCTGGCAGCACCACAGTGGAAACCACACCAGGACCATGGACACAAGACTTCCAGACCATGAATTGGATGGGGGACTCAAACCAAGAAGGAAGCTCCAGAGCCCTTGGAGACCTGTTAGAAGGGCTAGGTCTGACAGCAAGTCTCCTTCCATAGTGACAATGAAGATGCCAGAGGAGCCAGCTGGCTTGGGAGTCTGGAAATGATAAAGTCCATTTCCTTAGGGTAGACTATTCAGTAGGGATTTTCTTGAGCTGAGGTCCCCAAAAGCCCCCGCAGTCTTTACTTTGATGCCATCTTTCAGACATTTTTCTAAGTGCCTGGGGAGCTAAGCTGGCAGTAAGCCTGTGAGGTTTCTGAGGAAATCTGGCTGGCCAGAAGGTTTTGAAACCTGCCTGACAGGCAAGGTCATGTTGGAGTGTGGGGTGATTGGCAGAAAATCAGCTGAAAGGAGCATGTTTCCATATGATGTTTTACATCTGAAAAAATCAGCATATTCTAAGATAAAATCACTCTTTTGGAAAATTCCCATAACCTCTACTTAAAGGCCATCATCTGCTACAGTCTCGCTTAGAGCCTCACAGAATTGGAACACCGTTTGCTTGCTGCAGAAAGTCCTAATTGGAGTAATTTCTACAGCAGATTGTTTCTCGGAGCAAGCTTCATTTGGCCATGGAAAATGATATAGTATTTAGCTCCACCACAGTGGAGTCATGCTATGTCAGATCAGAAGTATGATAAAAGGAAAATATTCCCATAACACAAAATACTCTCTTGAAAACAAAATCTGTGGGATATGTGGGTTACACATGGTATCCAACAGCTATCAAATAACTGAGCGGCAGCAGACCTGAGACTCTGTTTCACTTACCTAGAGTTTCCTTTTTATCCATAAAGTTTTGCATGAAGAGCTCACCCTACCAGGTTGTAGCAGTTAAAAAACACCATTAGAAAGAAATTGCCATCCAAATTTTAATAGGGTTTGAGTCGCTTCAAAGCTGTTCGTTTCTAACAGTTTTAATCCTTTTCAGCCACTAGCTGTCTCCCCACCAAAGTCAAGTCAATTAGTTAAGAAGCCATTAGAAAAGCCCTCAGATATGAAATCCATGCCTTGAAGTCCAGGTCTTCTGCGACCTCTCTCAAAAGACAGGGCTGCTAATTTGGCATGGTTTCAGCCCCTTGGTCTACCTGAAATGCAAATATAAAATCAGCTTGACTCATCTGCTTTGTCTGATTGCATCCTCAACCACTGGAAGAGGCCTTTTCCCGGAAAGCAGATGAGCAAGTACCGGCAGAGCAGCTGCCACAGCTTTTGTGCTGGCAACTGAATAATGAATCCATCGCTTCAGCAGACCTGCTGCAACAAAGTTGTGCCAAATTTTTAACATCTTCAGTGATGCTGTTGTGCCCCGACCTTCCGCAAAAGCCCTGGTGATCAGTGGCAAGTTCAGTCCTAGTTAATCCTCCATGCCATGAGTCAGCCCTGGCCCCAGGGCCAAATGATGTGTGCTGGTTCATGACTGCTCTCAATGTGGGGTCCAGAGATTTCTCCTCCAAGAGAAATATTTGGCTTGTTTCTGACTGGAGCTCTGAATGCAAGGACTCATACCTACAGCGTGGGTGAAAAGCAGAGCCATGCCCAAGGGCAAAGCAGGGAGTGAACCAACCTGACAGCACAGAAACACCCAGTGAAATTTATTTTCATTTTTGGCCCATCTTCTCCAGGGAACTTATCTTGTGTTGCCATACAAGCTCTAACTCATGCCAAGACTCCAATTTTTCACACTTCTATGCTTGCTCAGAGTCAGGCATCCTGATGGCAGCAAGGCCTGTCCTGGGGGTGTCACCATGTGCACCCTGCTCCCTGGATATTCCATGGCCATGATGTGCCAGCCCCAGCTGCACCAAGGACAGCTGGCACCCACACCACTGCCACACCCATGCTGCCAAGAAGAAAGGACCCCTCCCTCTGCAGGGTTGAAGTGTGGCATTTGCTGCCGATGGATCCCATCCTCTCACTGAGCCACACCTCAGTAAACAGCACAGGGGAGTGCAAAATAAATCCTGTCTATAACATGCAGCCCTACATGATGCAGAGATGGTGCATTGGAAACCAGGTCCTTTTACTAAGCCCATTTACATTCTAAGGCAGGCTGTCATCAAACTTGGCATTGCAAAACTGAAACTGGCAGGGACCAAAGGCAAGAAGCATGTGCTTACTGCAAGTATTTCCTCACACATGCCCACATTTTGCATTACGGCACAGCAGCAAACAATTTTATCAAGCAACCAAAAATCACTCAAATTACACATATTTACCCCTACAGTAAGTCAGAATGGGCGTTGATTCACTCATCACTCCAAAGAAACGGGATGGAATGACTAATGTGGAAATGATCGTAATTCTCCCTGCCCTTAATTTTGAAACTGAATTCAAAAACATACAGTCTGATGATGGCAAAACATGGGTTGTAAATATTTTGATATGGCAGCATGAAAAAGGCGGCTGAGTGTTAAAAGGCATCCTAGCAAGAAGCAGGAAGGGATGCTCTTACAGTACTTGCAATTTTCACATGGGTTGTGCAATGCCAGAAAAATGTTGTCAAAATAGAAGAAATCTGGTAAATAGCAAAACGAGCCAGTGATAGTCTTAAGTGAAAAGACCAGGAGAAATACCATGTCTGCTGCAGAAACGGTGTAAAGATAAATCTTCAAATTGCAAGTGCTGTAATGTGCAAGTCCGAAAAATAGGCTGTACCACAAGGATCAGACACAATAATTGTTCTCTGCAGCCTTACTTTGAGGTTTGGACCATGCAAGAGCCAATGGCAACAAGTAAACAACTGCTTCTGAGGGAAAACACACAGGAGAAGTAGAGTTGGTGCAAATAATTTGTCGCCTGCCACCATGCCATGGCAGGGTGAGGGTCCCCTGCTCAGAGCGATGTGGGACAGCTCTAGCTGGGCAATGTGTGTCTGCTCTGGGGGACAGGGACAGCACAGCCAGAGCACACACTTGTCCCTAATCTTCTGCAGGAGGAAAAGCTGGGGAGATGCAGGGAGAGGGAGTGTGGGGGGTCTGTCACTTGCTTCTTGCCTGCTCTGTTAATCATGATATTGGCTCCTCCAGCACAGTAACTGTGACCATTATGCCAGGAGTGATAAATCAGGGAGAGGAGAGCACACACGCTTGTCTACCCACACTGCCAGCCCCCAGCCAGGCCCTCCACACCTGTGGCAGTGCAGGGCCCTGCCAGGGTCCAACTAGCTGTGCTTCAGCTCCCTTCCCTTGCCTTGTATCACAATAACAACCCAGAGAGGGTGGCTTTGGAGGAAGTTGGGGCCCCTCAGGGCAGGGATGGGCAGAAGAATGTAGGGGCAGCTGGTCTCTGGGACTGCAACATGGCACTTTTGGGCAAGAAACATACTGCACAGAGGAGCAACCACAGGGAATGGAGAGGAGACAGAAAGGATGGGGCTTGTGCCTGCCTTCTGGCAGTTCAATCACAAACTGCACAACAAGGATCCATCTTCCAGATTTTCAGGGTCCACTACTAGGCTCTTGGACGAGCTAAAACATCCTTCTCCCTCCCCCAAATATCCACATGATGGTATGGGAAGATTTGAAAAAGGTAAGTGGAAAATGTCCTGCGTGTGGAGGTAGAAGTACCCAGCATCACTCTGTGTGCAGGGGATGTTTTCCAGGAGTTCCTGATGTCCAGAAATACTAGGGACAGCTGCTCATGATGAGCAGTTTGCCCCAGAGCCCAGGACAGTATTGCAACCCCAGTTCCAGACCAGGACACTGATTGTAGCTGATACAGGACTAATGAACATACACCAACAGTGTAACACCACGGGGATGGTGTGAAAGTCATCAGCCCCGTGCCCTGGCTCTGGATTATTGCACTCATGGGGAGGTGTCCTAGGAGATGACATAACATTTCTGTCTGACAGATGACTCTCTTATTCCAAGCAATGCTGAGAAACAGCTATGGACAGCATGTAGCTGGGATACCAGGTTTGCAGAACTCCTCAAAGTCTTCCCAATGTCAACCTGACCTGTAAAGACCCTGATATTTCAGTGCCAACTTCCTTAAGTGTACCTCTGTTTCAGATAAGCCCCCAAACAATCTATTTTGTGTGTGTTTTAATTTAAGGGGAAAACATCTGGCTGCTAATGATGCTGTTGTTATTGGCAGCATAATTAAGACTTTTGTTTTCATAAACTAAGAATAATGGTAAGCAGTATTCAGCAGCCTGAAATCTTTATGCTGTATATATAGGAGTCATGATTTTTCTAATGAGTTGGCTCATTGAAATGTGTTTATATGTCTATAAAGAGAGCTAAGTAGCATGTAGTGATGTTAATTACAGAGCTGACAAGTTGTTCTACCCTGTTATTACATTGCCCCCTTCCACATGATTCTAATGCATAAGCAATCCAAAAAGTTGTTTTGTTTTGTTTTAAACAGACCTCCCTTGGTGCGGGCAAAGCTCACTGTGGCCTGTGACTAACCCTGAAACGGAGCTCACCCAAGTGCGATGCTTCATTGTGGTTTGTGTTTCAGCATGGCAGTGGCTCTGGCATCCTGGGAGTTAAGTAGATAAAATGCAACACCTCAAACCTGTTATCTACCCCATGCAAAATCTTGTTTGGAATGCCATCCACTTCTGGGAAGGGTCAAACTCAGTTCTTTATCCAGGTCCCAGAGAAGGAAAGGAAAGGGTTGGGGAAGTCTGGGGTTTTTAGAGGTGCCATCACTGCCTGTAGAAGCAATACAAACAAGGGGCTCAGCCCAGGCTCTCTACAAAATAGTCTCTTGACACTGCAGCAACACCATGACTGGAAGAAGGCAGGTGACATCTATGGGCCTATTGGAAAAACAGTGAAGGTAACAACCAGGGCAATGCATGTACGTTTCTGGACCCACAAACAGGCTGGCATTAGCGAGGGACAGTTTGCTCGTGGCCAACTGCCTCTGTGGCTGTGAGTCAGATGAAAAGCATGGTCACACCCAAAAATCCATTCAAAGTCCACACTCATTAAACATTCAGTTTGCAACAGGGAGAGGACAAATGGTCCAGCAGAGAGGAATTGACAGTACTGTGAGCATCTTAACTACACTGCCAGAAAACCTGCAATTGGAAAGCACTGTAAGTTCTGCATTTTATCTGCATTCTGGAGGGCTGCAACATGCATGGTCCATATTTCCACATTAAAAGCTGGAAGTCTAACTTTATCACATAACTTTATCATAAATGCATAAGCTAGAGCACACAGACATTTGTCAAATATCACAAGATTTGCAACAGTATTCAACTGCAAGTGCTGAGCTCACAAGGCTCTTGGTCCATGCAAGAAAAGGGATTTATAGTTTATTTGTTGGTGGCTACAATAAGAACGGATGAAGTAGAAGAATAATTGTCAGGGAAAAAAAGCAAAAAACAAACAGATGGCAAGAAGCCACAAGAAAAAGAGAAGGTTCCTACTGCTGAGGAAACAGGAAACTAAGACTTCCTGCTTCTCGCTGGACCAGAAATATCACAACCTCTGTCTCTCTCAAACCCTGGCATAACTTGGGCATTTTGTCTTGTGAGGAACATGGTGTTGACAAAAACAAGCACAGAAGAGGAAAGAGCTACCCACCTGTTTTTCATGATCACAAGGGTCTCGGCTGGGGACCTGACATCTACGTGAGATGCTCCACCGGTGGTTTATTTGCTCCAGCCCATTGGAGCACACGTCAGGAAGACTAACCTGCTAATGCTGTAATGGTTATTTTCTCTGGCTGGCCTGTCCCTAGTACACAATAACACACAGCCAATTATAACCACACTCTATATATAGCCGGTCCCATACAGTTAACGGATACAGACTGAGTGGGGTTTTCCTTTTCCTTCCCTTAGAGAGAATTTATTTCAAAGGAATGTTTTCTCCTTATTTCTCCTTACAGATGCCGCTGCCCGGGAACCGCAGCTCTGACACCAATACACATACACTTCAGGAAGGAGCATCGTCTCCCTCCATTTCTTTTCAGTCTCTGAGGAAACAGAGAAACATCTTTGCTTAACACAATCAAGACAGAGGCTAACATCCATCATGTGAGCCATCAAGGAAGCCTATCCATTTCATCTCTTCTCTAACACAAATGCAACAAAATAATGAAGAGAGTCAGGTTGAGCAGAAGAAACAGATTGCTGTGGTGTGGTACAGTTACAGTGGAGAAAACACTTCTGTTGTGTAGCCATATGTACAAAATCCTGTGTGACAAACCCTGTAAAAACAAATAACACACAAACCACTGAAGGGGCAAGGCATTCCTACCTGGTCTGAAGGAAATTGCTCTACTGATGATGAAGCACAGGGGAGCTGGGAGCTTACTCTACCATTCTGGAGACTCCCTTTCAAGCTAAGCAAACTTTAGCATGCTAGCAAGAGACCAGACTTTTTTCCTTCTTTTCCCCTTTAGAAATGCTTAGGTTCTTTTTGGGCATTTGGGGAAAAAACTGGTGGTTTCCACTCATTAAAGGAGAAGATATATTCCTGCAAAATGATGAGCATGTGCAATTCCTGCTGACAGAACTGTTTTTTTAAATAATACACTATCTTTGCTGACTGATACATGTGCTGACAGGTTATATTATTAGAGAATAACATGTGAGGAAGTTTATTTTACCATAATCCAAATGGACAGAGTTCAGGTTAAATGCAATTGTTTGGCTTTTGAGAGATTAAGTTAAGGAATTTACCCTTCTCTTGATATGTTTTTTATTTGTGTCAAGTGTCTAACTGTAGAGTGTGTCAGTGCACGCAGTCAAACAAGATACTCAGTGTACACAAGAGGGTGATGTTACAGCCTCTGGAGATTCTGACAGTTTCTTTTTTGTATTCAACAGACATCCACCCAGGAGCACAGGATAGATCCTCCATTCATTCAGTCAACTTAGTTTACAGAAATATAGATGAACAGTGCTTAGCTACAACTAAACTCATGCTGTCTTCTGTAGCAGGATCCATAACAACCACTCCTGTACTGCCAAGGGTTTGGTTAAAAACACACATCTACACTCTGCAGCAGAGACCCACCAGTGGGAATCGATGTAATAACACCCCCTCTCACAGTCTAGGGAGACGCACATTCAGGAACATGACAGTGGCCAAAAATGTTGCTTGATGCTAAAAGTAGTTGACCATGGCCATGTCCCATTGAAAGGAAGGCTTTCCACAAGCTGTGAAAGTGATGCTGCTATACACACCCTCACCTTATGTACACATGCCCCCCTGGCAGAAGCAGGGATGATGGGGAATCATTTGATCAGGGCAACACAAAGGGCTCTCTGCCCTGTTTCTTCTAGGTCAGCGAGCAAGTACTGCTGTTAAATTGGGGTTTAATATATAAACTGCCACTCAGTTGTTTCTGATTGTCCAGAATGTGTCTTTGTTTAAACACATAAATCCCCATCTGGTACCCATTACCAGCCCACTTCTTTGCCTTTTGCATGGGTAACTAGACACAGAACCTTGTAGGGAGGTTGAGGCTTGTCCACATGGCCCCAAAGCTCCCTCAAAGAGCCAGCTGGGCAGCCACAACATCCACTCACTCTGTCAAGGAATCATCTCCACTGCTAAAAGGGGACAAAAGGCAGGCACTCCTTTGTCCAGAAAGCCAGATCTCTGAGACAGGATTAGCAGAGAGTGTGGTTCAGATAGGCATATTCCAGTAATGACAAGGCATGATCAAAGGCAGAGTGACTGAAATAGGGTGAGCTCCACCCAAAAGGGTTCGGATCACAAGCAGAAGTCCTAAATGAGGACTGCAACACTTGTTTCACAGAAATCCACCTTTTCTTCTCTCTCACACACATCTGTAGGTATCTACAGCTTACATCATTGTTGTAATAGAAAGCTGCATACTGTATTTTGAGCTCACATTTGAGCTCACTTAGTCTGAACATGGTAAAAAACTCCAGCCTCCAGTTCTGCCAGGTTCAGCAACCTTCCCTATCCTATCAGATCTTGAGTTTAATGTACCCTCAGCAGTTACTTCTGAGTTGACATAAATCACTGTCATAGTTATCTTACTTAAAGAAGGCTTTGTGGAACAAAACCCACCCCAACCCTATGCTCACAAACCCATTTATTTTCCAACCAACACAGACTGCACATCAGTCCTGACTGCAGCTCCCAAAAATGTCTGTCTGTTGTAAAAGTGGCAAATGGAACAGGTCATCTCTTTGCCCAAACTGATGTCCACACCCTTTTTTTTTTTTTAAACATTGCATTTTATATATTTGTAACTTATTGTATAAACACCTAACATCTGTGTCCCCCCGAACTTGAGTTGAAGATCATGCTGTCTGTCACATAAGGGGATGCTCCCATTTTTCTTCTGGCCACCAGTGCATGAGGAGAGCTTAGAAAAGCCGGCTACTCCAGGAGCACTGCACTGCTGTCCCAGGTTTTCAGATCCTGTCAGCTGATGAGGAAAAGCACCCTTCTCTTTTGGCTATGCCCTCACCTCCATTCTCCCATACTGGGAGCTGACAGAGAACCACATAAAGGTTTTTGCACTCTAAGTCCACTTGCTATATTCAGAACTTCACAAGGTATCTTCACAGTGGGTCTGGTGAGCGGCAACTGCGTTCACACTGACATGAAAAGAAGAATCAACAAGAATAAAACTACTCAGAATTATGTGATTTTAAAGATAAATGACAAAGGGCAAACCCCACACTTTTGCTGTGACAACTGCTCTTCTTCTGAGATAAAGGATGACCCCCATGTTAATAAATCATGCTGGGTCAACTGTGCCTTTCTCTTAGGATGCATTCAGTCACTGAAACTCATTAATTTCTCAAGTCAACTGAATTTCACTAATCATCACAATATTTTTAGCTTTCTTGGTTGCAGGAAAAAGCTTACACCAAATAAAGCTAAGAAATTGCAAAGGAAATTGTTTTATGAAAAGTAGATAATAACCATGGTAAATTTCTAGTCCTTGACTGACAGTGTTGGCAAAAACACTGATGCAGCCAATCTGCTGAGAATAGGTGCAAGAATTCTGACTTCTATGATGACCTTCATGAAACACCTACGGCCATCAAAGGATGAAGTGATAAATTAGCCTGTCAATGCCCACCATTCACTTCCAATGAGATTCTGCTCTCCAATTCTCCATTGGCAAAGAAAATCCACCTGCCATGATTAAAACACCACAGTGGGCGTAGGCACAGTGCTGAAAACAGCGCAGAAAAATCTCACAGGTCAAACACTCAGTTTGTACAAAGCCACGTTTGACATCACAGTGGCTAGAGTCTGTCCTTCCAACACCCGCGTCCCCAGCTCAGCAAGGACCACACAGGAACAGGACTTTGTGTTTCTCTACCTGCCACGTACTTTAGGGCTGCCACTTGGATTCCCAGAAACTGAGGAGGTGATACACACACACACACACACACACACACACACACACACACACACATTTCAGAAATGTTCGGCCTAGAAACAACCACTGCAGAAAGGACCTTGCTTTTTTCTAAGGAGCACACAAATGAATGCTGTTATCCAGAAACTGGTCAACAATAGCACTAGTTTTCAAGGCAACCCTTTGCCTTTCTGTGCAAAGCTGAAGCTGTTACACATTGTTCCCTCAGAGAAGAGTTTGCCAGAAAGCTTTTAAGGACTGGCTGGTCATCAAAATGGTATGGGAAGAGGAGGGAGGAGCCACAGAAAATACTCATTTCAAATAAATTCGAGATGGTTTCACATCCCTGAGGCAGACTCATGTTGGTTTTGGCAGGCACAACATAAAAAATAACACAGTGTGCGGCTCATGAGCAGTTTCCTGCACGGGCTGTGAATTTGCTTTGTTTTCTGTTATTATTATTATTGTTATTAGATGGAGGTTGTGGAAAAGAGCATAGGTACACGCAGGAGGTGAAATATGAAAAAGTTAATCTGTTGTGTCATCACTCTTTTAATTCAAAGCATAGAAACTCAGTTTTTTTATAGTGTGAGGTCCGATAATGATAATCCAGCACCACCTGAACAAACAGTCTGCGGGCCAGTCCATACCACAGCAAATGGGAAGAGTGTGGTTCTCCGTCTGCTCCCTGCTCCTGCTCCAAGAACACTGGCCATGTGAGAAGGGGAACGGGGCACACATCCCAGTGCTTGTCCTGTCAGCTGGGCCAGAGCATTTAACTGAAAGGCTTACTTGCAGTGAAAAGCCTGCTTGAAAGTCTTGCCTGAGACCTTGCCCTCTGCCAGCCATGGGTTTCAGGACAGCCTCCTCTTTTGGAGACAAGCTCATGTGTGAAGAGGAATGAACCTGTTAAAAGTGTTTAATGTCCTCCTCATATTAATGTTTACCAAAAAAAAGGTCAGTAGCAATAATGTTTCTATAACAACTAGTACCTACCAAAGGGAATGACCTCAGCTTAGGTCATGGAAAGATCAGGTTAGAAAGTACTTAAATGGACAGATCCTCTTAAATCGCACAAGTCTGAGAAAATTAATCCAAAAGTACTTAGAGAACAGAGGCAGTTATTAACAGGTTCATTAGTGGTCATCCCTGAGAACTTGTAGATGGTTGAAGAGGCTGGAAAAGGGTAAGAATGAATCTTTGCTTTAAAAGGGAGAGAAGCAAGATCTCTTGGTCATGCCACACTGGAGGAGGCTGCCCATGCCCCAGAGGGCAGGAGTACAATTCAGGTTGGAAAAACAGTCTGAAAATTACATACTATAATTCAGTTTGGATAAGGAAAGCTTCTACATGAAGACTGGGAGAATTAGCTGCACTAGTGGTTGACAGAGAACCATCTGGGCCAACAGCAGTTGTACAGGAGGGGAACCTGTGGTTATAGTAGAGCACAGGGGCTCTTGTATTGCCTGGCTTAGCCTCAGTCTGAGAGGTGATACAGTAAAGGAAACTTAGAACCAGCAGAGATGCTCTTCTATTCACATGGGGAAGCAACTATGGGCAGAGAACATCAGTGAAGGAAGGTGGCCAAACTCACCTAGCCTGAGCACAAATGGCACCCAAAGATGGACAAGGAGCTTGGTGAAGAAATGAGACAATAAATTGAGGATGACAATCCTCTAATCAGTGTTGAGATGAAGTCTCCAGCTTGTCTTGTTTTGGGTCCTTTTTCAGTTCTCTCATGACCATATATCCTAAAGGACTATGTCATTTCATCTCTCTCCCTTTCCAGGCTTACAGAGGAAGTTGCGTGGAGAACCCATAGAAACCCTCCGGTATCTGAAGGGGGCCTACAGCAGAGCTGGAAAGGGACTCTTCATCAGGAACTGTAGTGATTGGACATGGAGTAATGGGTACAAACTGAAAGAGGCAAAATTTACACTAGATTTTGGGAAGAAATTCTTTACTGTGAAGGTGGTGAGATACTACAAGAAGTTGCCTAGAGAGGCTGTGGATGACCCAACCCTGACAGTGTACTAGGCCATTTGGATAAGGCTTTGAGCAACCTGGTCTAGGGGGAGGTGTCCCTGCCCATGGCAGTGGGGGTTGGGATGAGATGATCTTTAAGGTCCAGTCCAATCCTTAACATTCTGTGTTTCTGTGCTTGTACGAAAAAACATGGAAAATCCAGTAAGGTCAGTGTAAACTAAACCAGATTCATATTGACTTCATCCCTCCATCACCAGGTTGTTTAGGTTCAATGTTTCTTTAATTGATACATCCTTTAGATGTGTCAGTCTGCACAGCATACTCCCCAAGGCAACTGGCCAGAAAAGCATGCTTTATGCATTTATATGTCTGTGTTGTACCAGTGACATCACTAGTGACATAATTGCCCAGACATGTCATCAAGTCAATACATTCAGGGATTTGGGGTTTATTTGTTTGGGAAAGTGAGGAAGAAAAAGAACAACAGACCAGAAATTAAGAAAATGCTGTGCCTTGAAGGCTTCCATGGATAGGTTTTGTCTGCAATGAAGGATGAAGAATTAGCAGCTGGAAGAGGACTCTCAGAGGAGTAGCTGTGGCATGTCATGGCAGCGTAGCTGCTGCAGACATCTCTGCAGTGCTGGCTGAGAAAGGGATAGCCGGCACTTCAGGACTCTACAGAAGGGCTCTGCACCATATTATCATTCATGATGACATGTCCAGTGTGTGAACATGAACAGGAGCATGAATCTAGTCTTCATGAATGGAGACTACGGTATCCAGACTCTCCCCAGAAAATCAATAGCACTGTAAACTACCCCGCTATAAAAAGCGGGGGTTTTACAGGAGACACCAAACTGATCCCGTTTTCTCTCTGACTGTCAACCTCCTTGGTGCTCATCTTAGTAAAGAGGGGAAGAGAGGCAATACTGAGCCAGTGTGAATGAAAAGAAGTGGTTCCTAGATAAAGAAAAAAACCAAGCCACTTCTTGTTCATTAACTCAGACATTCTACAAGTGAGGTGCTTCTTTCGCAAAGAGCTAAAGGCTCAAATACTTAATAGTCACCCTCTAGGTTACCCCACTGGTAGATCATCATACCTTGAAACAAAACCATTTGTAGAAAAGGGTCTGGACTTGTAGAAAAGCTCCATAGGAACTCTATAGTTTGAGTGTGAACCTCACAGGGCTGAGGAGATGGGCAAGCAACATCACAGCAGTTGAAAAACCATATAGAAAAAACCACATGATTTTAGTATGAAAACCAAAAATAATGGAAGAGATGGAAGTCCTGAAAGGTTTAATGGGATACAAGGAGAACATAAAGACTCAGAAGTGTGAAAGCTCTCTAGATAAATAATAAAGTTAGGTAACACAAAAAAATCAGATGCTACCCACAGAAACATGGGACAAAGGTTTCCTCATCTCACAGATTGAATATCCCATTGGTGCAAACTCAGCTCAAGTGGTTTCAGTAACCCAGTGGAGATCCTTAGGTTTTTGTGTCTCATCTCCTGTGCACCACAGGACAAGGAAAGCCATGCAAGTGTCCATAGGCTGGGGTTGCCAAGTTACACCTCCAGTGAAACCACGTCAAACCCCTAACTGTGTAACTTTCCCTCTTCTATATGAAACACAAGAGCCCTTGATACTGTTGAAAATGCAGGAATGCTTTGCTCCCTGTTTTTTCACCGCTCTATGACACAACATGGAATCTGGTATTTGGAGTACCAAGCCAAAAGTCATGAAACTGTTAATTTTTCTGTGACATTGCACCTGGATGACACTTCCTACCACACAATTTCTCTAACACACGTGACCGTGCCAGCAGCCATGTTACTGCC
The DNA here is from genome assembly GCF_965178545.1 of Coloeus monedula. Taxonomy (NCBI): domain Eukaryota; kingdom Metazoa; phylum Chordata; class Aves; order Passeriformes; family Corvidae; genus Coloeus; species Coloeus monedula. The sequence goes on along the minus strand of NC_138783.1, from coordinate 103,515,685 downwards.
CTCAAGTTAGTCTTTATCTTGTATTTTGCATATGAGTATGGATCTTCTTAAAGATATAAAATTATTTTTATTTGTCAGGAAAGAAGCTTTTCCTATCCCCTCTCCAAAAACTGAGGAAAATCCCTTAGTTTTTTTCCCCCAATGTATTTTCCGTGCTAATGGTGAAACATTAGTCTTGTTTCAAGAAGGTATTCAAGAACATGACTAACTGTCAGAAAATTAGTATTTTGACCAACTCCATTGGAATGAATCATCTATACCTTGGTGAACCAGGGCTAAGAGGTTTATTTTGATGTGTAACAAGTACACACAGAGAAGAATAGATGTGTATGAACTCCCTACCACCAGAGACATAAAACAAGCCAGCCATTTTAAGGATTTGGTACCTGTTGGTCCATTCACTCCTGAATATTTATTTTTCTTCTCATATAGGAAAAAAATTGGAAAGACCTTGCAGACTGGTTATAGTGGAAAAGAATCGAAGTGTGTCTCTGTGGCACTTTTCTGTCTCATCCCAGACTTACTGAACCCAAGCATGGGTGAGCCAAAAGGCAATGATGCAATCCTCTTGAATACCGCCTATGGACTCAAGATTTCTTCCCCTTAGTTTCTTGATGATTACAGAAGATTATCTGTGCACAGTCCTGCTTCTCCCACAGAAACCATCAGCTATTTCAGTTGTGATAACAGATGCTCCTCACCTCCCTGCTTTCCCAGTCTTTTCTAAATTGCAGTAAGTTTCCTGTGGTTTACTGGTTCTTCCAGCTCATAAATTGCTTTCAGTGTCACTGAGTATCACGCCTAAAATCTATCCACAAAGAGGGAGAATAAGAAAACAAGGACTGGAAGAAAAAAAATGAAGGAACAAAAAATGCAGTTAGTAATGCTGCTTAATTTGATCCTCTCAGGAAGTGTGCTGTCCTAGAAAACAAACCTAAACAAACCAACCCAGCCCAGCAAAAGAAAACATTCAGAATTCCCCAGATAAGATCACAAAACCGTGCTGTTCCTCGGGGCACAAGCTGCAGTCAGCTGGGAGGGCAGCAAGAGATAGCAATAGACAGGCAGCAATGCAGGGTGTGGGATTCCCAGGAGCCGGGCCAGCCGCTGCTCCCTTTTGCTCCAAAAGCAGCGCTGGGGGCAGCTGTGGATGCCAGGCAGCTCCCTCTGTCCTCTGCACACAGGATTTGCCCATGGGATCCCCCCTGCACCCCTCCAGCACATTCATCCCTGGCTGCCAGCGACGGCTTCTGCATGAGTGGCCCCTCCATCTCCAAAGACACCAACTTTGTGGTTTATAGATCTGTTTCAGGTTTGAGGGCAAATCTAAGGAGATGGCCTATTTTCTCCAGTTTTTCTTGTCTTTCTCCTCTGGCTTCTGGGGACTTGGAGAGGAAGTACCCCTCCTTTCAAGGGAAAGTCAGCAGAGAAAATGATACAATCTCAAGTGACAGGATTTGAAAGATTCAGTCTTGGCTAAGAGACAGCAGGAGACAGGAGAAGAAAATGGCTGTGCCCCTGGATTTTATATTGTGCCAATCTGTGGATATTTCTGAGGGGCTCAGCAGTGAATTATAAACATCTTTCACACTGCATGCCTTCCAAGTCCCCCTGTGGGAATAATGGGTGAGGTGAGGAGGTGAGGAAACTGCCACCAGAAACCTAACTAAAACTGCCCTAGCCAAGTATGAAAATAAAGCTTTCCTCTCTGCTGTTTCCAACAAGATCTGGAAACATTATGGCCTTACAGTTAACAGAAATAGTTCCATTGTGGCCCACAACACTCTGGGAGCAAGTTCAGTGGCTGGGTTCACATCTGCTGTTATCTGAGAGTCAGAAGATTATCCTCTCACTGAAAGTACATTTCTCAGAGTTTTAAGCACCCAACTCACAACCTTTTCCCTTCTTTTCCTAAAAAGACACAATAGTTTGTAAAGCACTGTAGTGTACTGGGAAGTGACACCCATATCCCATCCTGGCAATGGGCTAAATTTTATGAGTGAATTACCCTTGAACGTGCAAGCAGCCGTGTCCTTTGCAAAATGAAAGAGGTTGCCTTGAAAAATAACATTAAACATTTAAATGTGCTGTTGTGTTTCCATTTATTCATCTCCCTGCTCTTCCCCTTATTCGTGCATGTCCATGCATGGAGTCGGCAAACCCCAGGATAGAATCTGTTGTAATAACAGAATCAGTGCTCGCCTTCCTCCCAGCTACAGAGGAGATGGTACCTCTTTTGCTATTTCTTACCCTAAAGCTACCAGAACAAACACACCCACTCATTGTCTCCAAACAGGGCCAAAAAAGAAGTATATAATCATACACACTAGAACTAAGTGCTCCAGGGGCAAATAAACAGACAATTTGGTGCATGGCAACCTGGAAAGCAATTGAAATGAAAAAGGACATTTGATGCTAACTTCTGCTTTTTTTTCCCTTATCAGGGCTGGTTTGTACTTCTGCTGCATCCTGGGAGAAGTAGCTGTATGCTCTGAAGATAAGCCTTCATGACAGACCAACCCATGGCACGTATTCCCTGGTCCTCACGCCACAGGAGTGCTGAGGATGAGCACTACATCTCTCTGCCTTTCCTCCAGCTTCTTTCTGAACAGCAGAGGAAAAGCCACTTGGAGAGAGAGTTATCAACTTGGTTTCTTGCAATATGAACATTTTTCCTAGTTCCACAGAGTACCAGTGAGGAATTTGGCTTTCATCTAAAAACGTTTTCCTCCAAGACATCTCAATGATGTCTTGTTCACAGGTCATCTGTCCTGAGAGTCCCACATGCTATTAAGTCACTGAAACATATACATAGCAAAGGCCCCTCTACCATACACCTTTCATGTCAACAGTCACCTGACTAATATGGCTGTCTCCTCAATTCCTACCACTGAGGGGAACCATCGCTTGTGGCTTCATCTCCCCAGGCTTTCAAGAGCTCTGCAAAGCCAGCATTCTGGTTCTGCTCTGATGCAGAGTCAGCCACACTCAAAAACCTCAATAAAATCCCAGCTTGGACCCGCACAAACACACATTCACATATGAATACTCACAAATGTGCCCCAAGTATTCAGTGTCTTAAAATTCAGTCTCATATAACAGCCAACCTAAAACAGGGCAGAGCATCTCCCCGCTCCAATTCATCAACAGCTGTGTGTACATCAAGAACATATAGAGGTAAGGGCAGAAATCGAAGTAGGGCATATTTCAAAGAGCCAGTCTGAACTTTGTGTACACTGCAGGTATCTAAACTCTGTAGGCTCTGAAGTGAGCAGGCACCTACAGAAAAGAGAACCAGCAGATTTTTTGACAGCCGTGGCATTTGTTTTATACCTCACTGGATTTAGAGAGGGGGGGAAAATGAAAAAAGGGGGATGTGGAGAGGTGGCAATAAAGTAAACTGTTTGTTGTTTCTCTCAGGACCATCCACAGACCCATTTGGCAGTGCTCACATTTGCTCAGCTGCTGTGCTGCAACATGCATGACCTACATTACAATGCCAGGTGAGTGCCAGCGTTTTCTCCTCCATGGCAGGATGGAACATGCCACCCTGAGAGATCCAGGCCCTCCAATTCTGGATAAGCTGGGTGATTCAAGAGGGAAGCAGAGGCCATGGAAAATGCACGTGTGAATTTCTCTGATATCTTGTTTGCATTTTTAGGAAAATCTCTTCTTCTGTGTATTTCTGAAAACATCATGTGTGACCAAGAGGGGTTGCACCAATGTGTGAATCCATCTGTTTCACTGTAAGGGAAGAGTGTAACTGTCAGTAGCTCCACTCCACCTCCTACCTTCACTTTCCCAGTGCCAGGGAATGCCTGCTTTGGGTTTCACCACAGACAAAGGCAATGGCACCAGGTCGCTACTGGCAGGGCCCCTTGCATTGGGATGGATTCACAGCATGGCACTCTTGGTAACAGAGTGCTTGCACAACATTTTTGTGCAACTGGTAGGGAACATGAGCAATGGTGAAAAGCAACATCTAAATGGGGGGAAAGATCCCACACACAGAAACTCCTCTGCCAGGTGCTAACCAACCTACCTGCAGACTGATGCAGGATGTGGATCTGTTCACAGGTGAAGTTTTTAGCCAGGAAAAAATTAATGGCAACATCTATGAAAAGTATGGAAGGAAAATGATCCTATTTTGTTACAGGCATCCACTTGAAATAAAAGCTTTATTGTATTTACAAAGAAAGTGGAACTAAACTTAAGACTGTGAAGTCCATGGCTGAGTTGTGGCTGCCCATGTAGGTCATTCTTTGAGAAGAAAACCCAACATCCAGTAGCAACTGTGAAAATCACAGTATGAGAATAGTCACAGGGCACAGCTAAATGCAGTGACACTCCTGGAAACTCCTGCTGTACAAGAGCAGAGAAAGCACAGTTATCTATATAAGCATATGTGGTCAAAATCTCTGCCACAAAACTAGGCAGAATTTCCCATATCATATCCTCTAGGGCTTTTAAATTATTTTTTTTTCCAGAAATGAAGATAGAAAATTATTGATAGAATTATGTAAAGCAAATCATCTTCTTGTCTGCAAAACTCACAGTTGCATTTTAAAGAGCTGAATAAATGCCACATACAATTGTCAGGTGGTATGGATAGGAAATACATTCAATGATCAACCTAAACACCTTCTATTCATCCAAAAATTCTTTCTTTACAGCCCCAGCCAAAAAAGAAGAAATATTTCATATACCACAAACAGAAAAATTGTTGCGGTGGCTAAGTCCACTTTACACCCCTCAAGTTGCCTTAAAAGTGGTCTCTCCTTACAACACTGTGCTAGAAAGTTCTCCCTTTGTCTAGATTCTGCTGGTCACTGGCCCGCTCCCCCCCCTGTTATGTCACTCACCCTTGCCTCTGCCCCCTAGCCCTCAGACTATTGGCTTCTGATGCTCTGCCTGCCTTCGGGAGCTCTCGGGATAAAACGGGCGCAAGCTTTCGAGTTGTTCGTTCTTGCCTCTGTTCCCTTCAGGTGTGTTGCCATTAAACACGTCGGAATTGCAGCAGAGAGCCCCTCTCGCCTCTCTGTCTCCGGTTTGTGCACAGACTGTGGGTGTGAGCGGCTGTTCACAGCCACCTGGGAAGGTGAGATCGTGTGCACGCGTGGGTGCTGGCAGAGCGCCGCCTAAGCGATCCACAAGGGACCCTGTGGGAGAAACATGGCATCGATTCACCAAAGCCCTCTCTTTAGCAAATTATATTAGACTAAAACCAAATCCTTGCTTCTGTTTTGATATACCTAGTACAGTTTAAAACCTTCTTCTATGATTTTCCAAAATTCAGATCATATATTTAAATGAACACACTGTTTCAGAATTAAAGGTTGAAAAGCTTCATTTATCAAATCTGAAAATGACATATTTTTGTGTTCAGAAAATTGCTGCAATGAAATGTTTTGACTTTGTTAAGTCTTACTGTCTTCTCTTTTCTGTCAAAAAATACTAATCAAATCTCATGCCTTTTCTTGAACAATTTCAGTACCTGTCAAAGTACATTTTAGGCAGAATGAACCATGTATTGACACTCCTGGAGGGAGGGATGTCCAAAGGAATGGACAAGAAGTAGGCACATGGGACTCTCATGTGGTTTGAGCAAATCAAGTGCAGGGTGCTGCACCTGGGTCAGGGCAACCCCTGGTATCAATCCAGGCTGGGAATTGAACAGATCAAGAGCAGCCCAGTCAAGAAGGACTTAGGGTGCTGGTGGGCAAGAGGCTGGACATGGCCTGGCAATGTGCACTGGCAGCTCAGAAAGTCAAATGTGTCTTGGGCTGCATCAAAAAAGGTTGAGTGCTGCATCCAGTTCTGGGGTCCTCTGCACAAGAAGGACATCAACGTGTTGGAGCAAGTCCAGAGGAGGTCACCAAGATGATTAGAGGGATGGAGCACCTCTCCTATAAGAACAGGCTGAGAGTTGGGGCTGTTCAACCTGGAGAAGAGATGGCTCTGAGATGACCTTATTGTGACCTTTCAGTACATAAAGGACCTACAGGAGGGCTAGAAAGGGACCTTTGACAAGAGCATGTAGGGATAGGACAACAGGGAATGGCTTTAAACCAGAAAAGAGTAGGTTTAGATTAGATATTGGAAAGAAATTCTTTACTGTGAGGGTAGTGAGGCACTGGAACAGATTGCCCAAAGAAGCTGTGGATGCCCCTTCCCTGGAAGTGTTCAAGGCCAGGCTGAATGGGTCTTTGAGCAGCCTAGTCCATTGGAAGGTGTTCCAGCCTGTGGCAGCAGGGTTTGGAACCAGGTGATCTTTAAGGCCCAACTCAAACCATTCTGTAATTCTATGATTCTATGAGGTACTGATAAACTCATCCCCTACTGTATTATCACCTTTCTTAAGATGATTCATTTAATAATATAACAGCAATGCACTTTGTCCATTTTTGCTCTTTTTTAAATTTTAATTACTTTGATCTTTAACTTTCATGAGATATACCTGCATTTTTGTGACCTGATCAAACATGTGCTTTGAGAGTGAATTTCCTTCCTATTCTCACACACCATGCCTTGGTTAACATCATAGAGTGCTTTGGGAGCATGCAAACTGGATTACTTTCATACAAAACCAAACTGCAGGATGTGCTTGAGGAACAAATCTAACATATTCCAGCTCCTGAAGGGTGTTCAGTCTGCAAGGCTGGATCTGGCGAGGCCCTGCAACCGGCGCAGTGTAGGGACAAGTTCTCAGCACTGACTTTTAATTTGTGTGCCTATTCCTGCTGCCCTGAACTACTGCTGTGCAGACAGAGCCAGAGTCCCCCAGGGAATGTCTGTTCTCAGCTCTTCACATGCTTTACAAACCTGGCTCAGTGACACCATTCCCATTTTGCACAGGGAAAAAGTGTGGCTGGCACTGTGCATTTATGTTTGGTATTTTCCCAGGTGCTTGCTAATTTTGCATACATCATAGCTGGGCAGGCACTGAGAGAAACTCGTGGTAGGAATCACCCAGCTGGGGGAATCTAAAAGCTAGGCCTCTATGTTTGAGGTGGTCAAGAAAGAGGAAGAGAGACCTTCACAAGATAACACATATCTTGTTCACTTAAACACCCAGAAAACAGAAGAGGTGGCTCTTCCATAAACTGATACTGACCATAACAGAAGCCAGATAACCAGCTGAAATTTAAGTGTCTAACTTCTAAACATACAGCAGAAGCCAGAATGCTTTCAGATAGTCTCCCAGAAGAAATGTTTTCATGTACAGTGTTGACAACCTACAGGAGACAGAAACTCTCTAGATGAGGCTCAGACAGAGGCTGGAAAGCACATCTGGAGCACATCCAGGCCCACCGTTGTTCAGGGCAGGGGCAGCTGCAGCTGGTTTCTCAAAGTCATGTTCAGTTGGGTTTTGAGTATCTCCATGGATGGAGACTACACAACCTCACTGGGCAACCTGCTCCACTGTTTGATTACACTCACCATAGAAAAGCTTTTCTTATTTTCAGATGAAATTTCCTGTCATTTGAGTTTGTCCTGTCACAAGATACCAATGAGAAGAGTCTGGATCCATCTTCTTCTGATAGTCAGTACACCAGTAGTCAGATTAAATCGAGCAATTCCTTTTTAAATGTAGGAATATACTAATTTGTTCTGGTGATCAGTAATTCCTAAATTCATACACCCCATCAGATTTTTCTTACTAGCCTATTTAATTCCATGAAACAGTCAAATAGCCATTTTCTCAAGCCTCACTATCAATCTCCAACTGCTTGTATTTAGAAACTTCACAATTACAATGTTTATTCCTGTTTCATAACCTCAAATTCTGTGTTGAAAGACGCAGTGATGCACCAATAAACTTCTATGTACACAGTTAAATGTTTATTGCATAGCCCATTCCAATTTTCATGAGATTTTTGCTCATAAATTTCTGCAATTCATTTCATCATTGATATGTGTGCACAGAGGGAGAGAGAAAGATGACAGATAGACAGTCATTTTTATGTTTAGTCCTGCGTAAACGAAACCTAACGTTCAAACAGACTTTGTAAATGCACACTGTGATATTCACATTGGCATTGAAAATATGTATGCAGAGATAGATGAGATGGTGCAGGTGTGGAACCGTGGTGCACCACTGGGCACACATTTTTAATTTTTATTTTCTTACTTGAGTGTCATCAAAGTTTATGTCTATACCCATTCTTCCTTTGACAAATTATAATTCGATCAAATTGTGTGTGTGCATCTTCACCCCTGTTTCTCTCACATTGCAATCTAAAGGCCACTTTCTGAAGAGAAAGAAATCCAGAAGGTGCCTGAACACAGCTTTCAACAAACAGGAATTTAAAATGCACATGAGGTCAAACTCTTGTATGGCTGTAAGTACAATGGATGTTGGGTGCTTGCCTCCTAATAGTGGTGATTTAAGAAAAGCAGAGGCAGGGCACCAAAGAAAAATCTATTCTAATGGTTATAAAAATGTTTCCTTTGCAACGTGGCAGCCACCTGCCACAATGCCCTCAATGGAACAAACTCCCTTCTCATCCACCTCTGGGAAATCCATTAAATTTTGACCCTGACCAGGTAGGAAAGTCTTGTTTGCCGACTGCAAACTGCAAGCTGGATCAGTTCAACAATATATGGCAAAATGAAAGACCCTCTAATATGAACATTTTTTTAATGAATTAAAAGGTGCAATAAATCTTCTGGCTACAGTTTCTGGGAAGGGACTGAACCTGTCCCTTTTCCAGTGCCAGGGTAGGTTTCATCCAGCCTCAGTTCCTGAGACTGTGACCCTTGCCCACACCATGACTGTGTCAAACAAATGGATGAATTATTGACCATGCATTGGTGACACAAGACAGGCTTCTCCAAGTGTTTTTCCTAAGGCTTGATGCTGAATTGAGGCCAGGCCCCTCTTTCAATGATGGAGTGTTAGTAAATGCAGCAAAGAAGTTGTGCATCTGAAGATGCTCCCCACTGCCTGTTTTCAGTCCATGTCTAGGCCAGACCAAAATGTCCTGCTCTCTCCCTGCTCCTGACACACGAAAACTTTCAGGGAAACCAATGAAGCTTCACTTGTTAAGTGCAACTATTTATGAAAATAAAAATTTGCACTATGAATGCTAGTCCTAGCTCTGAGCAAAAATGAAAGACTCTTCCACTTCTTCTTAATTCTCTCTTTTCTCCTTCTGTCTAAGGAAGCCCAGCCAGCTGTCAACAGCATTTCATTGGCAATTTTGTAGTGAGCTCATAACCAAAAAGACAGCTAAAAGCAGTCATGAACAGCTTAATGCTGGTCCTAATTTGCCAAGTCTTGGAGTGAGTGATAAGGCTGTGTTCAGCCTTCTTCCCATGCTGAGGCTGCCAAGATTCTCAGAAACAGCAGTGGAAGTAGCATTTTTTTATAATTTCTATCTGCCTTTCTTTCTTTCTTTATCTTTCAAGCAAGAATACACTGTTCTCTAAAAAAAGCAGCAGTCACTACTCCAGCTTATCTTGGCTGACTTTGCCTTCCAACAAGATGATCTTTAATGCTATATTTAATGCTAATTCTAGGTTCCTAAACTGGATTTTCCTTGTAAACCTCCATAGCTAAAGCAAAACAGAATGTACTTCAGAAGCAAAATGAGATCTGTCCATAAAACATCTTTCAGATGCCTTCAGCTGCTCCCCTGCTTTTTCATCTGTATCTTTAACATTGTAGTATGGTGAAGTGAGTATTATGTGATAATGTGAAGTCTTTATAAGTCAGAGACTTTAATGGAAGTTGTTGGCAATATGCCCAAGCAGTCAGAGATTTCTGTGCTCAAACTCTGAAACCTCACTTGACCATTAAACACCACACCATGTCGAGGTCACATTAACACCTTTGGCTGTGGAGACCCGCCATAATCTGTTGAAATAAGCACATCAATATTAATCAGCTGGGATGCCCTCCTTCCCAATCTGAGAGCTATTGAACTTTCAGCAACATGACAGGCTTGGAAGTTTGCTGGAGAGTTCTAGGGAATCATATCACAGGAAAGTAGGAAGGTCTCTGAAGAGAGCTCCTTGTTTGGTATAATCATCAGGAGAATGATATTGGCATATTACAAGCCTTCAGTTTTGTTTTATAGAAGCAGATAGACCTTCCCCATGATGCACAACTTTAGAAAGCAGCCCTTGCCTTACTGCTGAGATTAGTTATCTCAGATGACTATCATCCTGTTTATAGGAAGATTTGGGACTAGAGTCACTGATAAATAGTCTGGCAGTGCAAACATATTTGGGGAAACAGCACACAGCCCAAGCATCCTTCCACTTTGCGAAGTCCCCTTTCCTTGACATAATTACCAATTGAACTTGCAGATAGACAGCAAATGGCAGAGTGGAACTGAGGCAAGACAAGCTAGGTCTTGGTCACCCCTAAGTCAGTACGTAACAGGAACCCACATATTTTTCCAGTATCTCTCTGGGTGACTGAAGTGTGCCACAGGCTGGGTTCAGTATGCTTGCCACCAGTTAAACCATTGCATTGTAAAAAGAGATAGAAAACGCAGCATTTTCTACACATTAAATAACATTAGGCAACCCTGGAGACTAGTTTTGGAAGAAAATGGCCTTTGGAGTTCAGTGAGATAATATTCAGCTTCCAAATGGAGGCAGTATTAAGAAGAAGCATGTCTAATGCCCATGGAAACCAAGACGAAAGGATTCCCCCACTGGGCAGCGTGGCAGTAGTTCTGAGCACCACGGATCAGCTGGGAAGAGCTCACCTCACAGGGCCATGGCAGAAAACAGGGGCATTTCCAGCAGCTGCTACCCTTTGCTCATGAACATATTTCTATTCTATCTGGTCTCATTTTCCAACACTGCTTTAAAAAACCCATTTTTAAATGCCCCACCATTCAAGCCAGCAATACTCTCTGCAATTAAAAGAATAACTTTTTTTAATTCTTCTGAAACTCTGTATCTCTAAAATACCAACTTCCCTGGAAACACTTTCTTTCACTTGCTTCTCTGAGAGGGGTTAAATTACTTCGGCAAGTATTTCGTTCTAAGAGATGAAAACCAGGGATTAGCAGGATTTCCAAGGCTGTGTTTGGTGCCTTTTCTATATGAACTGTGATATGTAATTTTGATTTGGGACTCTCCAAAATTACGAAGTCACTTGTGTTCTTTGATAGAGTAAGGAGTTAAAAATAAATCAAACTGTTGAAGAAGATATAGGTAAGTATAAAAATGTCATATGTATAACAATTCCCAGACATCACATCTGCAGTATGCACATGTGCATGCACTCTACATATTCATAAACACATTTATGTTAGCCCAGTAGAAGTGAGAAAATATACAGGGATGTATCACACAAAACCACACAGTCCTTTTGAGCTAAGATTTACAAGAATGTTCTTAAACTAAGCTCTGGAACAGAAAAGCTACCAGGAACTGGGGATTTGTGAACCTGTGTTACAAGAGAAGGCTAGAAGTCTTCAGCTTTAGTCCTCCAAAATGAAGGCTGAGGGATTATATCGGTACCTTCTCTAAATTCACTGTGGAGATAAAGGCCAAAAACTATGGAAGTTGCAAGAACAAATGGTCAAAATCTGGCCAAAATTAACTAAGGCTAAAAATTAGAAGTCCGATAAGTTTTAGGGCAGTGAAATCCTGGAAATTCTTCAAACCAACTCAGAAGACTGCCTACATCATCGCTGTTTCCCTTAAAGTCATCTCCTGGAAGGGTATTGGCCAACCCTTCCACTGTCAGAGTTAAAACTCTAGTGACACACATGACCTACTCCACCACCAGGGCAAAGAAGAAATTTTGGTGTCTTCTAAAGGAAGGATTTTTTTCCAAGAGCAAAAAAAGCAATTCAATCAAGGCCAGGTCGGATGAGGCTTTGAGTAACCTGGTCTAGCGGAAGGTGTTCCTGCTCATGGCAAGGGGTTGGAACTAAATGACCTTTCAGGTCCCTTCCAATCCCACACACTCTATGATTCTATGAAAAAGCATGTTTATGAATGACTGGGCTGGCCAGACAACAAGGCATCCCTCCACAGTGTTTGGTACCTTGCTCCTCCAAGCTGTGTCGGGGCCTTGCCCTGGCACCTGGCTCACATGACTGCCCCAGACCTGTGTAATTTGCCAACAAGAGGCACAGATTTGCTCCCCTCGTGCACTCAGTGCTTGGCTTGTAGTGGCTGTGGCCCTCACTAGGAGCAGCAAGAAACCAAACACTATACCTGCAAAGATGCCTTCTTCAACTAACCCTGTGAATTTGTGATTCACAAATACCATTTTATCTTTGGGAAGAAAATCACAAATTTCTTGGAAGCCACAGCATGCCCACAGAGGCACAGGATTTGCTTCAGTGAAGGAGAGATCCTAGCAATCTCACTGGAACCCTGTAAGCAAAAACCTTCCAGAAGTGGCTGGGCAGGTATGAGGGCAATGCCAGTCCCCGCTGGGATTTGACATTTCTGAGGCTGAGAGTGAGCAGGCAGGCCTGCATTCATTTTCCCCATTTGAAATTTGTGTTCTTCCTCTCAGGGAACCAGTGTGACTGTAAAGCTCCCTGACTCCACAGCACCCACACAGGCAGCTCCCACGCCGGCCCAGGCACATTGCCCTGCCCCTCTCCTTTCAGCAATGTGCTGGCAGCAGCTTTACTTTTGTTTTGCTGGCTGATCCCTCCATCTGCACATTGGCTGGGCCCATTCAGTGGCCGTGTGCCTGTCTCTCACTGCTCCCAGCCCCGGCCCCAGCACAGCCATTGTCTCTGGAAAAGCAGTCAGTCTTTCCAAACAAAAGTCCCCAGAGCTGGGTAAATCCTTCTGACATCAGCCCCACAGCAAAGGCAGCTGAACTTGGAATTTCTCCCCAGCCACGCTCTTCATGACTTGTTCAACGTTGCTGACCTGATGTCAAATAAGCACTGAAACAAAGAGCATCCTCACCCCCATGTGCACTTAAATGTCCCTCCTGATCCAGGCTGGGACCCACCAAGAGGCTGGCAGAGCTCGAAAGCTGCAGAGCCCTCCTGGGCTGTCTCAGCTTGAAAATCAACAAACAGCAATGCAGGAAAGGCAGCATTTCTGTGCAAGGGCATCCCTGCATTCTCGTAGTGATGGATCAGAGCACAGCCACGCAACCTCAGTATGCTCATCCTTCATTTCTTCTCGTCAATATGGAAGCATGGGATGGAAACTGAAGTTCTTATTTGCAGACTATGGTTCCTTTTTATGGACAAAAATTGAAAAAAAAATGTAGAGAAAGAAGAGATTAAAATATATGACTGTCCAAATTGATCTGGTTTTTACTTGAGGAGATAAGAGGGCAGCACTAAAGGAAAGATGTAGGAAAGACTTGTTCTATATTACAGACATGTACTTAGACTTTTTCTGTTATTGACTGGGAATTGTTGTTAACTTCCACTGTGGTATCTCCCACCACAGTCACTGAGATTGTGATGATACTATTCAGCTGTATTTATGAAGCTGTGATGGAGAGCTAGGTAATATTCTCCAAATTAGGAGGAAAAAAAATATTACAAAATCCCTTCACTAATCCTTCTCAGCCAAGTATGCCAGTCAGAAAAACCTCTCCAAGTTGGTGACAGTAATAACTTGAGAATTCCAAGTACCTCATATTTACAAAGTGACAGCTTTCAAAAAAGAAACTTAGAGCCCTCCAGGGGTAGAGAATAGTCTGAAATATTTCCTCAATTACCTAATTTAGCTCTCCTCTGACTTCCTCCTGATGTGGCCAATGTAAACTTTCCCATTTTCTGACTTTTTTTTTTCTCTTGGAGATCACGTCTTACAACAGAAACATGAAATCCCACAATTCCAGTTGCCATTGTGCCAGGGGTACTTTTAGAAGCATAGAATCATTTAGGTTAGAAAAGACCTTTGAGATCATCCAGTCCAACTGTTAACCCAGAACTGTCGAGTCCACCACTAGACCATATCCCTAAGTGCTGTATCTACTCATCTTTCAAATACCTCCAGAGCTGGCGACTCCACCGTTTTCCTGGTCAGCCTATTCCAGTGCTTGACAAACCTTTCGGTGTGTGAAGATTCCCACAAAATGGTGAGTTTGGGTCATTAGTATGCCAAGCAGTTTTTTTGTTTACTTTTATAGACAGTTCACCTTCAGGTTTCAATGCCGCTCAAAGGCTTCAAAGAATATTAGCACTTTCAGCATTACTTGAGTGATTTGTTTTCATCCTCTGTGAAGACAAGAGAGGACTTAGAGTGTTTCTTCTCTGTGTCTGACAAATGTTAACAATTGGTATTTGCATAAGAAAGGCTCATGATTTATATTTTGATTTTCAATCTATGGTCAAGATAAGCCTAACCAGAGATCATTTGGGGAATATAAACATTTATCTCATATTTCCTTTGACAAGCTGGAAAATGCAAAAGTTCAGAATATATTAAAAGGGAGGATGCAGCCTTCCTACACTGAATTTATAGACCTATATTATCCAACCTGGCCTTCACATTTCCTTCCCTCCGCTCCTTTTCTGTGCAAAAAATCTGTAGAACAAGGACCTTGTGCTCTTTTTTTTCTTTAAGGCTCTTAGCACTTCCTAGTGGTGTCTGAATAATTAATCACACTAAATTTGTATATGGTTATGCATGCAGAATTATTTGTACCAGAAAATAACAACATGAACATGCACAGAAACTGAGCACATACTTTTGAGAGATTGCCTGGCCTATGTGTCCAGTATTGTCTTAGAAGGAATTAATATCTTAGCACTGAAAGCCTTTATGTGATGGTAGTATTGTATTACTGGTTCCACAAACCCTTACAAGAGTTCAGACCTCACAAGAATGAAAAGGTGTTATGGGTAGGATGATTTTTTTCTCCAACCTTCTCCCTGAGAAAAATTATTTTGCAAGTCTTTTCCACCTATTTCATTTAAGAGATGCTCTCAGCAGATAAGGTTAGCGCAGTACATATGTCCCTTTCCAAATCCTCACTCATTTTCTCAACCATGCCTGAGATTCAGATTGCTGGTCATGCCCAGCATTCATTCTGTGCATGGCTTACTGAGTCTTTGAGGAAACCACAGCTTCAAAGTCATTTTTCCTACAGTGTTTTTTAGCTGCTGCAGCATTTTTCCTGTGCCCACATCCTTTAGCTGCAGGGCTTTTCTTAGCAATTATGATTTGCGTTGCTCTATTGCACAGCATTTTTAACTGTGGGACTTTGGCCTACCTCATTCCAATTGCTCAGTTCCTACCTTCATCAGTTATATCTGGTATGTTGGCATCTCACCCAGCTCTTCATCTGACAGACAAACTACTTGAGCTGGTACACACCAGTTCCAGATCCTGCAGTCTGTAGGATATAAACAGCCATTCATGAAAGCATCCCTTGTTCCTGCTCTCACCTTCATCTCTGCACCTCAGCATGAAGCTGATACATGAGCACTATTCCCTTGGGTACAGTGTTACAAATCCCATCTCTGTCACCTTCCCTATGTACCATAGTGGTTATATCGAGGTTATCTGGTAGGGCAAGTCTCAAGGGACATGCTTGAGGTCTGCTAGAATGATGTGGTGCTCCCATCCAGCCTGTGCACTCCAACACCTTGGCACACCAGGAAATGGGAAAGAAAGGTGCATGCTCTGGTCGTGCCCCAGCATGGAGTCTGCACATGCCTGAGGCACACATCCAGGCACAGATGCTGGGAAACTCTGCTGGGTTCATCAGCATGGGCATTACATTGGACAAAGGTTGTTATTGCACTTCACAGCCACTCTGCTCAAAAAAGCGAGACATTGACGATTATTACATGCCTCTGAAATACGTGCCAGCAAGCATGGCATTCCTTACTGCCTGCCAACAAACAAAACCAAGTCATTACATTAACATCTATATCCCCCAAGAGTGTTAGATATTGGCAAAGGGTGATGCTGGGGAAGGAGAGGAGGAGCTGCAGACACAGACAGGAGGGAGGGGAGAAGTCTTTCCTTACATACAGAAAAAAAAGTAATCTCAATCAGAGCTCGTGATGTTCTTTCTGTGATCTTCTCCATCCTGCATTTACCAAAAGCACTGCAGAAGTCGCTCCAATCATTATGCATGAGAATAGAAGGTTCTCACTGGCACATAAGCACGTGTGTGCCAGAGATGTCCAGACTTATGTAGATCTCGAATGTGCACATTGCTGCTGATAAGGGGATGACCAGCAAGGGAGGAAAAGCACGGGCTCTTGCAATGCAGCTCTTCAGTTTTTCAGCCTGAAAAAATGCAGTCTGTCTGTGGGGTACAGTCCAGTAGCTCAAATGTCTTTTCTTCTTGCCCCCAGTTTCCATTGCCCTCTCTTGCTGTGACTTTGAACGCTCTTGCTTGCCCTGCTTTTGATTGACTCGCTTCTCCCTTCACAGCCAGCGGAGCACAGCCCACCAGTGCCCCGTTGTTCTACAGCACCCACCAGCCTTTGGCTGTATCACACACTGGAGTAACAGCTGTCACCTACTCTCATCCTCTTGCCAAGCAATGCCTTTTGCTTTTCCTTTTGTTGAGTATTTGCAAGTCGGAAGACCCCCTGCAAGCCACCTAAGTGTTGAATGAGGAGGGCCCTGGGATGCAAGATCCTGCAGAGCAGCAGGTATCCTGCTCTGTACCTGCTCTGACTACCATGGGGTGGGTGCATTCCTCCAGGACTCTCTAAAAGATTAGCAACTAACTTGGGAAGAGATAAGGGATCAAATTAAGTCCTTAAGTGTTTGGGTTACAACACAGGAGAAAAGAAAGCCAAAGGCAAACAAAAAAACAACTTTAACTCTACTCTTCCCTGATGCTCCAGAATGGAAAAGAGATTTGGAAAATCTGCAAAAGTACAGTTATGTGAGAGGGAGTGAGGTCTTCTACCAGCATTCTAGACCCACTTTAATGTCTACTTATACTTATTGTTTGGCTACATAGCAAAAAAAAAAAAAAAAAAAAAAAGTCTCGTTAGTGCAATTTTACATTTTTATTTTTATAACAATAATTGTTACTAATACTGGAGAATTTCTTCATATGATGACTATCCTCAAGCAGAGGCATGTTTGAAAGAAAAGCCCCTCATCTATGAACATAGGATGAGATTCAGTTAAAAGCTATCAGATAGAAATAAACCTCTCAGGAAGCATAGCTGACTATTTCTTTACTATTTAGGAGAAAAGCAGAATTAAAGAACTAAAAATTTATGATGCTTTTCTATAGGTGTCTGTGAACAAGTAACATCTTGCAAGCCTTAAAAATTCTTTCTCTGCCCATACAAGTAAATTTCTAAAAATCAGCATGCAGTTACTCACTTGGAAATGAGGGACAGATTCAAACCATTCAATTTTAACAACCTATGGGAGGCATTTCACAGAATTCCAATAGAGACCTGAATCCCCATCTCTGTCCCAGTGATGGTGTGAGGGGGAATCCAACAATGGAGCTCAGGGTGACCTCCTTCTTCCTCTGGGCTCTGCAGAGAAGTGTTACAAGTCAGGTCAGATCAATACCAGGTTCAAGTCTGCTGAGACCTATCCGAGTAATTGGTCTTGGCAAAGGTAGCAAATGCAACAGCTCTACTGAGAGCAACCAGCTGTCCTCCAGGTGAACATCCCACACAACCTGAGCAAGCACAGCGGGATCACGCCGAACCTGAGCAGCATTATTAAATCTTATTTACCTAAATATGAGATATTACTCACATAAAACTTTGCAACAACAGGCCTCTGGTTATTTTAACTTCTAAACCCTGCAATAACTTAGAGAATATTCATTTTAGTACAGTACAATATGAACAGCCTAGTCCTCCCTTCAGGAGGTACTTTGCATGTCAGAGCACTTCATATACTTGTTACCAACAAGTACAGGCCCTTTAAGTAAAAGAAAAATACTTTGGCAATATAAAAGCAACAGCCAGCAGCTACAGACAGTATTATTTAAATAATAGTGACTTTAGGGTCACCTTTTGAAAGGTAAAATAAATAAATCCTTACTGCAAAGCCAACATAGCAAAGCATTCTGGACTTTCCTATCTCCAACACCACCACAAGTCTTGTGCAATTTTGGGTTCTGGAAAAGGAAGGTGCTGATAGAAACGAAAGTCCACCAGGCAAAAAATGAAAGTAGTTAGTGCATGAACTAACAACAGAGGGAAAATGTGGAGATTTATTTGACAATCCTTTCTACAACACTCCAGAAATCTGATAACTGGTTGGGACTTTTCTCTGGAAAAAGGAAGGAGTTGAATATGACTTATTTTTTAAGGATAACATGGAACTAAATCTCTTTCCCTTGATACTTCCAAAAGACCCATTATGAAAAAAAAGCAGACAAGCAGCAGTTATCTGTGCAGTGCTGCAAAGACTCACTCACTCGGTAATTTAAAAACGTTGAACTTGTTTTCTTAAGGATCCTGCAGGGATTAGTCTGTATGTCGTAGTAAAGGTGGTCACACTTTTCATTGGAAACCAACTGGTCAGCCACCCTTCTATGGCTATGGTTGCAGTGAGAGGAACAACACATCATGACCAAATATGGAGCCTGTCTGAAGTTGCTGAAGCCATTTCTTTTGTTGGACCCGAGCCACTAATTCTGTTTTTTTATTGCATGTTGTGTTCAGCTAGCCCAGATGTTATAGAGGCATCGAGATGCAGAAACACTGTGCCTTCCCTTCAAAATACTTCCCCGGAAAATAGTGCACAGCCTAATTAAATAACAACATTTGCAACAAGAGAGATAGTGCAAAAATTAGAGCAGCGTTTCAGCTTGCACCGCACCCCTCCTTGACAAGGAGCCCAGAGTGGCTGACAGTATGCAGAACATCATGCTGTGCTAGAAGACCTGATGTGCTCAGAAAAATAAAACCCATCCTCAGCTTGTGCTGCAGTGGAGGAAACAGGCAAGGAGGTCTCCCAGGAGTCCTCATACAAAAGGCAGTCCATCAGCCGGACCTGCATGGCGGTGCCTTCCGAAGGCAAGAGCACATGGCAGTGCATGTATTTAAAGGCAATAGTGCTGCTGAGAAATAACTACAAAGAAGGGATTCTCAGAGACTCACAGATCACCACCAAGACATTATTCAGCTCCTGCGCAGCTCAGCACCAGGCCCTGGCTGCAGGCTGAGCGCTGGGGTTCAGGGGGAGCCCGCGGCACTGATGGGTGGCAGGTACGTACGGGGACTACTGGAAAGATGCTCAGCCAAACTTGCCAGGTGCACTGGGGAAACCATTCAATAGTGAATTATATGAGGCCGTGGAAGCAAAATGTAGTGACTAAAAGCAGTTGGGCTCATTCAGAGATAAGTTGGCCTTTAGGTATAATACCTATCACCATTCCTCCATTTCTGTAATTGGGCTGAGGAAGGAAATTAAAAGCAAACAAGGAGACACAACAGCAATATCTCTTCATCAAACAAGAAGAAGCAATCGAGAGCAAAAGGCAAAAAATTCACAATTGCTTTTCCCCAGCCCTGCTTCTCCAAGACATCCTTTTGTGCTCCTTCATCCTCACCTTTGCTCTGCCTTGTGCTGGCACAAGCATTTGCTCAGCTCTGTGGTGAGCCGAACCAGGGGAACTAATCCAGGCTGAAACTAATCTCGCAAAAACTAATTACAGCACAGGGGCAGGAATGCACAGCCAGGGCAATGGGAAGGGTAAAATCAGCTCCCTCAGCAGCAGTCCCCCTGGGGTCGTGTCATACCTGTGAGTGCAGATGCTATCACATAGCAGGGAAAACGGTTGGTGTGGCCACAGGCACAAAGGGACTTTAAGCTCAGCACCTCAGATGCTTGCTAGCAGTGGAGACAAGAAAGCACCCAGCTCAGCACATGCAGCAGAGCCTGCTTGACAAGGCAGCTAAATATTCAAGCAGTTAGCTCTGTGCTGATGCAGCTTCACAGTTAGCACTGATTTAATGCCAGCTCCAGTGCGTTTGCATCCATCATAGTCGCCACAGAGAATTAAGCACTGCAAGTGTAGGTCAAGAACTAGAGCTGGTCCCATTTCTTCAAATTCAAACTGATGTTCCAAATGCAAAAAGCAGCAGGAATTTTAACACTTTTTTTCTCATTTCTGCTATTTGTAAATAGCCTTTAAGAACACTGAGAAGAGCACTGCTTCCCCAGAATCAGTCACAAGAAATTTTTTCCCTGTATTAGCCTTTGGTGTCCCTCTCCAGACACTTCTGATTTAAGACAGCATTAATTTATGGTATAACCATGTTGGCTACCAAAGAATTACAGCAGAAATAAGGTAGACCCACCCCTAATTAAGATTGCAGTGTCTCCTTCACTCCAAACCCTCTCTGCTTGTACCCAGCCGAGCTCTAAGCCATTGTGTTGCTTTCACCAAACCCAGAGCTGAATCTGTTGCTGGCAGAAACCAGAGCAAACTGGGGGCTGTTAATGAGTGCTGACTTGCAATGGTTTCTCAGAAGCCATTATGTTGTGAAGGCAGATCCAAGTGCTGTGCTCTTCAGCCACTGGAATGCAGTATCCCTCGCCTTGACATGCTTCCTGCAATGGGGAAAACCAAGTGGAACTTGCATCAAGCTGGGCTGGCTCCATACCAGCCAAAAATGCCCTGGAGCAAATATTTATTTGTCCTGATAACGGGGCATTTAAGACCCTTGTGTGCTCCTCTAGCAGTTCTTGGTGACCTCTGCAAGAAGGTCACTGCAGTAAACTTCATGCTTAACAAAGGATGGGGGAAGAAGAGAGGGAAGAGCAAAAAAAGGAAGGAAGAAAGGAAGAAAGAAAGAGGATAGAAAAATGAATTTTTTGGTAATTAGTTTGCAACATAGTGTAAGTAAATGATAGTTAATCCTAAATTAAATGCCATGGAGTAAAAAAAGAATAGAGGGTGAGGAAAGACAGACCAACACACGCAGACGTGTGACAAGTTAACTCTCAGAGTCTCTCTGCAGAGTCACTATGGCACTAATGAGCACTTCTGTGATGCGAGGGGTGGATGCCATGTTCCTGGTATCTCAGAGGAGGGTTCAATTCTGTTCTCAATTACACCACCAGAAACTTAGAGTAACTCCCTTTACATCTGTGAAAATGAGATCAAAACCAGACCCAAGGTCCCTGCTCCACAAAGCTTGCTGTGTACTGTTGACAGACAAAATGATGAGCAAAGACATCAAACCTCTGGGAAAGAGAGAAAAATAAAGGTGACCAAGCAGCAGGAAAAAGGGGTGGGGGAGAACTACTCTTAGAAAAGCAATTATAGCTTCTGTTTCATGTTTCCTTCTTTATGTTTAGTGGAGACCAAGGGTGTCTTGCTTTTAAAAGCCAGGTGTGGCTGTAGGAATGGAGAGAAGCTGAGAAGGGATTAGTGGTAATTTCAGAGACAAAAAGAACTAATGACTCTACTCTAAAAGCTCCCTACAATATCCGCTTGAGGCCAGTCTCCTGACTTACCAGGGTTGGTACCAGTCTTCAGCTGGCAGGAAAGTCTGTGGGTGCTGTCCTACCCTGCCACACAGAGGAGGCATGAGGCTCTTTTAGCAAAGGAGTGCACAAAAGATACTATGCAAAGGGAGCTGGTGTTGCCATAGCTTGTTCCTCAAAAAATCTAGGCCTGAAAACACAAACCTAGGGGTGATCTGTACTCCTGTTTTGAAGCGGACAGTCTCTGTCAGCAGGTATGAACTTCCTAATCCCAAGCAGCAGGGCTCTGCTCTGCCTGTCAATAAAGATCAGAGCTTGTATGCAGCAATGACTCAGATACACGATGGAAAATGGTGCATGTGAACACGCACACACATTTCAATGCATGCACATGCAAGGGTTCAAATTTAATTTTGGGCAATACCTTAACACTTTAGGCTGAATGGCAAAATAGCCAAAATCAAAAACTGCCAATCACTGCCACTAACTTAGGAAAATAAAATATGCCTAACAGTGTAACTCCTGGCTTATGGTGCTGGGACTTCACTGGCCATCAGTAGTCATGCATGAATGGGCCAGAAATCCTCTGAAATGCATAGGGAGTGGAGCCAGTGGGGAAGGCATCCATTTGCTTTTTCCAGAAGCCGGCATACTCTCCTTCCAGTCCATTTTTGGGCAACCAGGAACTCACCCATGAGGGTTCTTTCTAATGTGGCACTGCCTAAATGCAAACATGCTTTATCTATCTGCACTAGATAGGTCAGCAGAAAGAGTAAAAGCCCGGCTTCTCACCTGCCCCCACTGCTCGCCTGGGGCTCCTCATCTGGGAGCCCAGGGCAGGCAGGGCTGAGCCAGCCTGGGGGTTCCTGGGCTGGAAGGAATCCCTCTGCATTGGCCCCAGGTAAAGAGCTCCCCATTCACAGGGAAGCTCCTTGAGACTGCTGGGACCTGGCAAAATGTTTCTGCCACATGGTGCTTTTGGAGGTCCAGTTGAAGTAAAATGAAGGCTCTTGGTGAATTTTTAATCAACTGAGACTGCCGCATAAGGAGGGCTGCAGAATTCAGCATCCCTTTACCAATATGCTGACTAATAGCCTTGATTAAAATCCTAGGGCGCTTTTTGTAGCACACAGGAGCATTAATTCCAGTTCAGTTAATTACCTGTGCCTAAAGAGATGCCATTTGCAGCTTCAGCCAGGCCTGAAATTCTTTACCTCCCCTCTTAAAAAAATGGTGCTGTGTTCACACACACAGCTGCCCCATCTCCCTGGGATCCCAGGTCCTCTGTGCCCCTTCCCACTTCACCCAGGAGGCAGGAGGCAGGATGATGCCTGCATGGTGACTCCAGATTCACAGACGAAAGATGCGATACAAGGGCAAAAGATATGTGCTGCTTCCATGACCTGATTTTGTCCTTTTCCATTTATCAGATGTTGGGTTTTGTAGCTTATGGCTGTTTCAGCTTCTTTTGTAAGCACTGCATTTTTAAATGGGAACTCTCAACTGCGCTGCAGTGGCAGCTGCCATTTTGCATTCATGTGCAGAGAGTGAGGCAGCAAAGGAGCTCTGAAGAAGAACTCATGTTACTTCTTTTTTTCTCCTTGTTTTGCTGTTGCATTTAAATATAAAATAAAGGTCATCCTGACTGAAAGGATAGAATTGTTCTATGGAAACACATAATGAGTGCACTGGATGTAAAAAGGGCAAATGTCCTTTAAGCAAAAACACAAATCAAATTACCTTTTTTTAAAAACCCAGCTTTTTCATCCTCAGACAGTTTCTTTGTGTGACTAGTGTGGGTCAAGGCTCAAGGAATTACAAGCTCACATGAGCTGCCACAGTTGCAGCAGAGGAAATACTTCCACTGCACAGGAGCCATTTTCCTCTCTGAACTTTCCTAGTCACTGAGTGGAGAATTTTAGGAAATGATAAAGCTGAAAAATTTGGAGAGAAAAATTACTTTTTCATGTTTGACCTGTTTCATGTGCTGCTCAAACCTAAAATTATTAAGCATCTCCAGTAACACTATTAGGCTTACTGCTGTGAGGTTTATCCCTATTTGAAGGCTAAGGAACTTATAGAAAGGAAATTAAACACAGCAGAAGGGAAGCCAGTGGCAGAAGGAGTTTCCAAGTGTACCTGCCTAGTGCCTGTTGCCCCACTGGTACAGAAAACATATAACCTGACCTAAAGAAGTAATTTCATGTTTTCTGCCAGGCAAGCTCTGCAAGAGGAATGTGCAGAAGGGGGCACAACGCTGCTCCTTGATGAGCAAATGACACCCTGCAGCCCTCTTCCAGCAGCTCTTCTTTGCACTGCCACACACAGAAAACAAAGACCTTATCTGGTTTAACACAACCCAAACCTACACCATAAATGCAGCAACACTGTGAGGGCAAAAATGCTGGGCTTGTAACATTGAAGCTGTTTGCAGTACAGTTTCCTTTCTAGCCTTCCCTATCTCATCCCTTCCAAAGATGTTCCCAGCTAAGCAGCAACTGCTTGTTATAAATCAGAAAAGTTTGGTGGGTCATAAATGGGTGAAATCAGAGCCCTGTTGGGTGCAAACACAGCGACACAATGTTGCAGGCCAGGGGCCACTTATATGTTGCAAAATATATTTAAAAACCTGGTCTATACATGCACTGAGTAGAAGAGCAAACGTGAAACTTCAACAGCCCAGCCAAGAATTAACCTGGAGTTTGGAGAAACATACTACAAAACCTATGAGAACAATGATATCTTAGCATTACTATGCAAAACTGAGTTTCCACCCAACACATTATGACAGCCCTTTCAAATGGAGATGCTCAATGACAGGAAAAGGAAGGAAATTAAAATAAATGGGAGTTTCCAATCATAATAAGAGCCTTGGAGGAGAAAGATCGATCCCATCTAGAAAGAGGTTTTGAAGAAGGATAATAGTAACAGTTCAATCCCCATCTCTAACTACCACTTTGGGGGCAAATGATTTAAACCTGTCTTATCAGTTGATTTACTCTGTTGGACTATTATAAGCCATATTTTACTTTTGTATTTCCCATAAATATAGAGCAATATATGTACACTCAGAATATAATCCAATTAATACAATCATGCACACACATAGCAAATGATTGGAAATTTCAAACACATAGACTATGCAGCACTGTCTGCCCCAGGCAATGCAAAAACTGTGACTTACACTTCAAGCCAGAATGGGAGTAATTTTAAAATCTCAATTTTAAAAAAAAAGTTTGGAAAATTGTCTTGAGGAGATCTTAATTCATGTTCTTCCTTCTGAAACGTCAGGATTCCTATCTGCCAGATTTTCACACAGCCAGAAGGATTAACAGATGCAGCCAGAATCTGAGACTGAGAACTATGTCAGGAATTTGAAATAAACTATTAATCTCCGACAACTCTGGAAAAGGCTGAACTCAAGTGACATCCTCATTTATTTCATTTTAAATACATGTCACTCCCAGACCCTGACTGGGTTTTTGCAGACTCAGTAACCCTCCATAGGTGATTTTCCTAGTGAAAATGCAACCTACAGTGGATACTGGGCACAAGCTGTGAGGTCCAAACTGTTGTCAGTGGCAGTGAACTGCTGGCAAGCACTGAGTCTGGGGTTCCCAAGCACCCCCACACCACTTCCTGCCCTGTCACTGCCTCACTACAATACTCATTTGAGCAAAGAGAGTACAGAAAAAGCAACCACATGAATTTCCTAAAACTGATTTCTAGAGGGGAAGAAGGGAAAAGTCCCTGCAGGTGCTGCCACAAGCTGGGATGCTCTCCTGCCACGGCTTTATAATCCAAATGGGTTTTTTCAGTGCACAACAGCTTCAAGCTCGCGGGCGCTGGCCACAGGGCGGATGTCCAGCAGGTTGCTCTGCCAGTGGCAGCTCTCTCCTCATGTGTCAGCACCAGCAATTTTGGCAAAGTGTCTCACTGTGCACAGGGGAAACATTAATTTTGCGGCAGCCTGGAGAAAGAAAACACTCGTGGAAGCTTTCAGCTTTTGAAGTTTTCAACTTTTTACCCCAAAAATCAGGACTGCGCTGCCGGCCAGGCTGCATGTGGGCAAGGGTGAGTCTGTCAGATGGGGCTCTGCTCTCATGCTGTGGTGCCTGGAAAGCTCGTGCCAGCACCTTGACTGATGCCACCGGACGCCTGAGGTGAGTGGGGCTGTGAAAACATTCAGCAGCAGAAAATCCTCCCCATCTGTGTTTCTTATGCTGCCCCTGAAGAGCATTGTATTTATCATCTGCTTTGAATCCTTACCAGGAATTCTGCTCCCATCCTCCACCGAGTCAAAGCTGATGTGTACAATAAGCAACCAAACAAAAATAGGTAGGACCAGGTCTCAACTGCACGTGCTGCTAGCAGGGAAAGCAGTCTTTTCAGCAAAGCTATCTGGGAGTGGCATGGAGTAGGTAGGGAATTCCAGGCTGTGGAAAATGCACAGCCTGCACTCAGAGCTGCTCACGCCAACACAAAGTATGGTGTTACTACTTCATGAAAAGCTTGGGAGACAGTGCTCCTTTACCTCCACCTCTGCTACCAGAAACATGTTACTCAATGCTTCCTTCAGATGCAGTCACTACAAAGCAGTGCAAAACTCGCCTACTGGCACACTGATAGGAATTTTAAATTCTTCAGCATCTTTGCAAGCCCTTAACTCTGCGTCTGTCTGAAAGCAGGAAGATGCACTCCTCTGCCATTTTTTTTTCAAACTGCGCTTTTTTTTTCTGCCCAGAAATTCCCGCAATATCTCCATTTATCAAAGCTGAGGGGAGCTTTAGGAAACTACTGTTGCCACTATGAAACATGCAGGTTCTTTCACTGCTCCTCCTGCAGCTCCACATTTCTTTAAAATGTTTCAAGACCTATAATAATAATAACAATAATGACTTCCTTTCTTTTCTTTTTTGAGCAAATCACAGGTACCTTGGACATGACTTCTGCACACCTGGGGCTGCCAGCAAAGCAGAACTATCTGCACATTTTCTCTTTATCACAGCAAGAATTCCTGCAGGCCCAGGAGGCCAGAGAACTCAGCATCAAGACAATTACAACGACTACAACTTTCTTGTGAAATTGAGAACTCCGCAGAGGTACAAAGAGGTGTAAATAGTATCCAATGAATCATGTGAGAAAGGTAAAGCCAAGCTGCAAAACATCCTCTTTCTTCTTGGCTCCCAGCCTGGGGGATCAATCTTACCATAAAAATCCTTCACAGATTATCTAGCAGCAGAGCATATAAATCTCCTTTTACTTCAAAGCAGTAGGTAATCAATACCCTAAATAAGACAAAAACACAACTCTCTTTAGAAGATTGTTTTCTTGATAGAAGACATGAAATAAATATTCCTAATACGTACCTACTTACTTTTAAATAATAATGGCATCAGCTCAGTAATGTGTGATGCTTCAATTAGAGCCCCATTGTGCTCTGAGATGTACAAACAGGTCAAACTGGTTCAAGCTATTCTTGTGATAATTTCTGAAAATGAACAGAACATGGGAAACATCAAAATGCTGAAGGTAAAGCCTCCTGTAGTTCTGTCAGACATCTTGACTTGAGAAATCCCCAGGAAACAAATGAAGCAAACTACTGGGATAGGCAATCTTAGCATGAGTAAATAAATAAATAAATGAAAAAAATGAAAGCACTGAAAACTGATTCTACATTAGTTCTTGTTTTCACGGATTGCAGGGATGAAAGGCAGCAAAGAAGTATGTCTGGTGAAGTAACTCTCTCTTCTGATAATGCACACAAATGCACACACATGCACACACACATACATGCACTTGCCCTCTTCCTACATACAGTAAAAAAATCACTGTGCTTTGATTTTCATAAGTAATAAATGAGTCACATCTAGATATAAATTAACATGATTAATACTGAAGAGCAATTCACTACTTTAAAATTGCCCACTGGCAGTTGCACACACAGATATTTTCAGTGTTTTTTAAATTTGATTTTTCAAAAATGAAACTACCTGTCATCCTTCAGTATCTGAGATATGAATGAGAGGTGGTTTATCCCAGTAGGCTCCAACATTGAGAGATTGTATTTCCCAGATCACCTTAAAAATGGGTTAGAAATATGATGATGGAATGAATTTCCAAACTTCCCTTGATTTTGTTGCTAATTACAGTCACTCTGACCACCTTTATTTTCTTTAAATAGTGCTTTCCATCCCCACTATGTACAGTAAGAGATGTAGAGACTTCAATGCTGTTCAGCTATGTACAGCCTTCCACAACAGCTCCAAAGATCCTGGAGGTGTAAAATGCAGCAGATCAAAGTTCAGTTACTGTTATTATGAGAACTGATAGAAATTTTTCCTCTGGAAAACAATTATGCAGAAAACTGGGTTTCTGCTTAAGGAACGCTTTCTACTAAACTTCTGTTTTCTGTTGAAAAATGTCAGTACACTAAATCCTGTAGATCAGAGGTGTTAAATGCTGCTGCAGTGAACCTGGGGAACTATTTCTATGTGTTGCTCATGGTCTCACCTTGGGGTCATATCCTGCATGCCTCAAAACCCCACATCAGGTGCCCATCTGGGATGGGCTGTGTCTCCTTACCTCATGGGAACCATTGGCTTGACCAGGCTAAAGGGGAGAGTGGAAGCCTTAAGTATCTATAACTATAAAAGTCATGAAGTACCCTGGCAGTGTTTCAGAAGCAATATATTTAGGTGTTAGGGAATGTACTTCATTGAAACCTCACAAACTTTATGTGAGGAAAAAATCCCTCCATTTTCAGTTTCAATTACCGTCATGAGAAGCTGATGTGATAACAGTACCAGTGTCAAGTGAAAAGCAGATAGGAGGACCTGCTCTCTGCCTGGGGGAGTTTGTGATCTAAGTATTTCACCACTGTCTGCCAAAGTAATATGCAAAGGCATGGTAAGAAAGATATAAGCAAATACTCCAATTTGTATATCTAAAATATTACTAAGTGCTGACTCCTCTCATCCAGTGTCTCTCAGCTGCATAATTCTATGTAGAAACAGAGTTAAGGAGTGTCTTCAGGGCCAGGAAATTACTTAAAGATCAACTGTAGATTTCATATCTAAAGTATGGTTGGTAAAAGAAAAAGAAAAATATGCAGGCAAGGTTAGCAGCACTGGTGGGGCAAATGAGTCAGAGGACAGTGTGGAAGAGAAGCATGCAGAGGAGAAACCCTCTGAGGGGATAAGGGTGCTTGAGCATAAAGGGAGGAAACAGAGGTAGCTATTCAAAGCGGGTGGCAACACGGCTATAGAGAGGGAGATGAAAGAAGTAAGGTTGTGGAAGAATAGGAGTGGTGTTTAGGGAGCTGGGTAAGTTCTGGGTGGAAGATGGGAGTCTGGCCAAAGCTTCTACTGCAGATGGTTTGGGACATGAGAGCAAGAGGACCCAAAGGTGACCAAGGGCTTTTGGCATGAGGGTCAGGGTGGAGAAGCAGGATGGTGAAGTACAGCCACATGTTTCCAAACCAGGTACCTTTGTGCAGTTCTCACTGCAAAACTACCTCATCTTTCCATAATGAGCTCAGGCAGCCTTGGCCTCTCTCCAGCCACCATCTGAGCTTCATTTTACAACACTGATGTTTGGGCAGTTGCAAGTGGATTGTAAGTGGATGGGAGATCATCACTGTATGCTCTCCATCACTGTAGCCCTTGCAGTGTTAGTCCAACACCTGAGCTTTTTCCTTTCCCCCACGGAACTCTCACGTCTTACAATGGTGCTGCAGTCAGAAGGTCCTCTGGGTTACAGGGAGCAGACCTACAGATCCTATTCCTCCTGTCCTCCCATGGAAAAGCCATGTCCTAAGAGGTTTCCCACCCAAAGACTTATCCACCACAGGCACTTGTGACAGATGTGAACCACATGGCCGGGCAGGGGAGAACAATGCTGCTGGGACTCTGGAGAGTGATCACCACAGGCTGGTAGGCAAGAGGTACAGGAAAAAACTTCTGCATTCCAGTCTGAAGATGTGCCAGGAGCACATTCAGCAGCCCGGACCTCAAGTTGAGGAAAGAAAGAGAGAAACTTGGAGCAGCTTTGTTCAAAAAGAGGGTCATAAATACAGAATTTAGGAGAGACTCAGGTCTGTCCTAGCAATTGAAGGGTTTCACTTTTTGTCATCAGATGTGAAGAGAGCACAGCAAAACAGAAGCTGGTACTTTACAGAGATCTCCCAATTCCCATGTCAACCCATGGGTGCAGTTACATAGTTCAAAGGAGGAGAATAAATTCAGGCACCTTTGGAGAGGAACAAAGCAACACCACCACCTTGAAAAACCTTTCCTGTAAGTGACTTGGTCCTTTCCAGCTCACAGGCCTGGTCCCCAAGGAAAGAAGTGTTGAGCAGCTCTGTCAGAGCAACCAGAGTTTATCACAAGTTTTCTCGTCCATGGCTGAATTCAGGTCACGCCTCCATGATCATTAGTCCTGGCTCTTTGCACTCAGTACACATTTGATCTGGATCAGCCCAGGGCACATAATCACATTTAAGATGAATTAGCTAGAACACATGATATGGAGTTTATGCTGGCCTGACGCCAGCTGTGGGAGGAGGAACGACACCTGATCCTGCACAAAGCCTGCCAGCACAAAGTTACCCTGGTGCTGTTTTTGGAACAAACATGAACCAGCAGAGCCACATCAGTCCCCTGGAACCAGCCCTGCACACAAACTGGTTGCTGCATTTTTGATGCAGTTATACTTAGTCAGAGGCAGACTGACTAAGTCTCACTTAATTATGAAGTCAGGGCAATCAAACTTACTCTTAGTCAAATCACATTTCAGTCCTTACATCAGAGTTGTCCCACAGTTAGAAGGATCTACATTACACCTAGACTGGGTGTAAACAAACACATGATACCTTCTTAGCTTTGTCTCCTTCCTTGCTGGGTCTGCTCAGGGCACATCCCATGGTTCCCCAGTACTAGAGCAAGAAGAGCAGCATTCTCACTCCTCCCTCTGCATTTTGGAAATGAATTGCCTTACCCTTTTGGGCACATAAAAGAAAATTAGAAGACTCTCTTGACAGACAGCTGATTTAGCCTGTGACTTTACTGTTGAATTTCTGCACCATCAAACTAAATACTGGGAGGAGAAAGAGGCAGGATGAGAGACCCCCTGGCCAGTGCCCACTATTTTATTGCACCAAAGCTGTCCCTGTCAGCTGATATGTCTGCTTGAAAACATGTTCCCAAAACATCTGCTGTGCGTGCCACTGCTAGCCATTTTAAAATACCATAGATTATATGACTTTAATGGAGTTCAACATAGTAGTTAGAAAGTATAGAAAACTGGCAAGTGTTCAAAATGGAGTGTGTACATAGGCAGACAACACAATGCACTGTTTTCCTGCTAGTGTCTGGGTGACAATATCTATACATGCCATTCCAACATGAGCTTGTAATCAAATATTTTCATATTCAGGTTAAAAATAGAATAAGTTTTCTGAAACAATTATTGTACCAGTTATCTTTTACTAGATGCAATTAAACGGTACTCAAACTTCTTGGATTGAATACTTAACAGATAACTTGGAGGAAAAACATAAGTTCTAGAAAATAAAAGCAATAGGTGCCTCACATGGGGATGCTCATAGAAGTAAGAGAGTTTGAGGAGCAATTCCACCATTTGAACAGCAATTCCACCATTCTCCTCATGACAATGAAGGGAGCAAATGGAAGAGAAAGGCAAAGAGACAACCTGGTTCATCTCCTGGCCTCCCACTTTGCCTTGTCCTTTGTCTTAGTCTGCTTTTCCCTAGTACGACAAATAATTTCTATCCTACATCTTGAACCACATAATTCTTTTATTTCTAAGGTGTGATAACATTTCCTTATTCCTGCCAGTTGTAAAAGAAAGCTTTCAAGGACCTTGGTGAAACATCTTCTGTTCTAGCCTAGCTGATTCATGAGATAATCTGTTCTTAACAAATACAGTCCTAAGCCTGTAGTTCCTAAGTTTTAGATCAGCACACTATTCATTCCTTGCTGTGACTTAGTGGAGGCTGCAAGAGATGGCGGAGGGGGAAAAGAAAAGTATTTTTATAGCAGGTTATTTTTATTAGAAAATAGTGTGTTGTATAAAAACGGCTTTATTGAATTGAGGTGTTCAAAGCAATTCCTGCAGAGTATGATTATAGTGAGCAGAGTGCAGGTGAGAAGGTCAGAACTGCAAACTAAATGCAATTTATTCCACTGGTGCAGAAACCTAGGAATGTAGTCCAAGGTAATCATAAACACGTGTGATACAAGTATCTCACATGCATAGAGGTACATCCCACCACAGAAATCTTGAACTGTACTCAAAGGCACTAACAACCACAAAAAGTAAAAATAGTAAAAAGTACAAACTTTTAGTCTCCTCGCTTTATCATGTAATAGATTATGTTCAGCACAAGTTATGAGAACAAATACATGGCTAAAAAGACTACACTTGTCATAGGTTTAAACAAAGCATTTCTGGGAAAAAAGGTAAGAATGCAGAAAGAGGGATGTGTTTGGGTGTGTCCATATGAATCCATAGTAAAGCCCAAGGCACAAAGGAGATCAGCTTGAAAATAAAACCCAGGTGGTACATTAAGTGTACATAGGTAACCAAACAATACAATGCAGTGGAAGTAGACAGGATTCAAGCCAGTGAAAGGGGGAGACAAGACATCTGTAAGCTGCCCAGGGGACACAATGTATGAGATCATACTGATACTGCAGCTGTTTTGATGCATGAAAACCAGGACAGCCATTCTGCAGAATGATCTCACATTAAAGTTCATTAAAGACTGAGCTCTTACTGTCCAGCTGCTACCTGCTCCAAGCTCATCTGAGATGCCCTGTGTCCAGTACAGAAGTGGGCAAGGAAATGCACAGTGAGAGAGTCTCATAAAAAGCAGAGCTCATTTGCAGTGCCATGAAGATGGAGGGGATGGGGATGGGGAGAGCAAGAGCAGTACACAGTGAAGTCACCAAACCACCTGCTGCAGTCTTGTATTTAGTCTGAAGACTAAACTGCTCTGAAAGCAAAACCAAACTGTTCACCAGCAGTATTTTGACCAGTGGTTTAATGAAACTCAGCCAGCCAGAAAAAAACACATTTATACATATTGACTCCTCAATAATTGCCCAAGATGAAAGCAAATGAGGATGGAGGTGGGGGTGGGAAGGGTCACTGGGAAAGGAGGTTTTTCTCTGTTATTCTGCAGCTCATTCTATGTATTTTCTGAGTGGCATGTTCTTGTCCATACCAATCTCATGGCTTGTCACCTCTAGTCGTGCTTAAGCCTTCCAGTTTGCAGTGGAAATTAGATGTTCAAGTCTTGCAAGTATAGATGCCATGTCCAGCAGCAAAAGACCACACAGACCATATTTGCTCCACTGGCATTTTATTACATTTAAATAACTGTGAGCCAAAAAAAGCTTAGAGTTATGTTAATACAAATTTCTACTCACCTATATTCTCCTCTGCTTCAAAAAGAAAGACAAAATGTAGAAAAAGGCCCAAGGAAACCCAACACATGGAAACCCAGCATATGGTACATTTCTTGAAGGAACAATCCCTTTCTCTGAAGAGCATCTGCAGTATAGTATGTCAGTCAGAAAATAAATGGAATTTCCTGCAATTAATCAATTTAATAAAAAAATATGTGACAGCCTTCCTTCAAAAGCTGCACATGGTTTGGTTATATTTCTGTTTCTGGATCTTTTGATCAGTCATGGAAGAAAAGTGACTGGCTAGGCTTGCTCTACTGAAAATGAAAGATGAACTGGGAAGCTCATTTATTTTACTTGGAGAAAGAAACAAAGACAGACAAACTGACCGAAAAGCCAAACCAGGCCACTTGCCAAACCAATTATTTGTGTCTTGCCAATCATTTCAGTCCACATTGGTTCCTCTAACAAAACTGAGCAGCCTGTTCATACAGTTATGTTCCTAACAATGAAGAAGCAATCCAAATTCTTCTGGACTGTTTCCAAACAAATGTTGAATATAAATTTACATTCTGGTAATTTTTAAAAAGAATGAGTGGAGGCTTTCAGGCCTCCGCACTTACTAATACCTATTAAGCAACCAGAATGAAGCTGACTCACAAGAGAAAATGTCTTCTCAGCTGATGGAGCCATAAAATTTGGCATTTCTGGCTTGCGTCTGGAGAGGAAAGTGATTTCCTCTATAAATTATGCTCAGATGTGCCACTATCCAAACCAGAACTACACAGCAAACACAGGTAGGGGAAGATTGAAGAACAGGACAAGGTCCTACTGGATACAACCAGGTTTGCACTTGATTTATGGTCTCACAGCCTGAACATACCTTACTAATGCTGCTGCTATTGTAACAAAACAGACTGGTATGCAGGTTTGTGGTAATGTTTGTTGAAAGAGTTTTCTCAGTTTTGTATTCATGCTTCTGCCTTTTTTTTGGCCTTCCTCTAAAGGAGGATTGAATAAGCAAGAAATGTAAAACTAGAGAGGAAAAACGTCTGTAAAGGCTTTTTAAGAGAAACTCATAAAACCATGCAGTTACTTCACAGAGATATGGGACCAAAATGATAATTATTATTTGGGACTCCCCTAAGCATTTCAGACACCATTTGGGCTTTGAAGAGCCTGATCTGGAGGCACAGTCCTCCCAAACTCTATAAATATTGGCAGCTTTCTAACTGAAGCAGCAGTGAATGGGAGCTGAGTGGAAGAGAGCAAGACTTGGTATATTCAGACCAAATTCATCCTATAGCACCAGTGACTCAATCCCTTACACACCTGCTTTTCTTTAAATGTCACAAACAGCCCCTGTTCATGCAGTGACAATCAACAGCAAAACTCTCGTCCCTGTAAACATAAAATTACCTGTGAGCTTTTGCTCTTGTGTGGACAAAGACTAAACCCCATTTATCATACTGACCCATTGACTGAAAATAGAGTCTGCTGTTTGGCCTTGATTCAACAAATCCCCTTATCCAGAGAAGATCTCCTGTAGTTGATCACAGTACATGCGCTGCTGATCTGAGATCTTAAATACATCCCTTAATTATGACAACATTAAGGGCACGAAGGTTAATTAAAAAGCAAATGAGGGCACTCCATAAAGGTAATTCCAGTTACTCTGGCCTGCACAGGCATGCAAGGCTTTTTCTCTGGGTATTTAAGAGACAGGGAAAGCGGTTTAGTTCAATATTATCATGGCCTCTTGAATATAGCATTTAGCATGGAAACCAGGAGTATGCTTTCATTTCTTACGGATCTAAAATGGGACTATTCTAATATTTCAAAAAGAGCCAAGAATTTGGAAATCAGTGAAGAATGGCATTTGTCTTTACTTACATGTTTTCTAATAAATATTGTCAGTATTTTTTATTATGATATAATTGATCTGTCACTTTATTCTTTCATTTCTACTCTCTGTTTCTGTAAAGCCACAAGGAAGAACAAGGGCCCTCCACACCTACTCACACTAATTATCTTTCTTACTGCTGATGTCTCACCCACACTGACAAGCTGAGAAATGTGAATCTTTGACTCACTGAAAAAGGGAATGGAGATCCATGCAGCTGGTCTGTGGTTCACTTCCTCCATTCAGGACACCAGCTTAAAACTAAACCAATGTGAAAAAAATATTTTCACAGATTATAGTCCATTAGCACATAAGAATCGAGGAGTCTTAACTTGGCTTCCTGGAGTAGGAAAAAATCTCCAGTCTGGCATCCAGAAGGGGAAATGCTCATCACCTACAGGACAGCTCATCTCATTTAACAAGAACAGTTTCTACGCTGCAAGTTGTTTATCCAAGATCAAAACAAGGCACCAACACCATTCTTGCCATCATAACTATTGCAGTTCAAGGAAATAAACCATCCACCAACGTATCTCTCTGAAAAAAACCCAAGACCCTGCATGCCAGTGCAGGAGGTCTGAGCCATTTATTCAAGCTTTTTCACCTTTAGTAAATAAGGGCAGCTCCAACATTGTTCTTTTTGAGTATGTCAGTTTTGGCTTTTGGTTTTCTGGCAAAGCAAAAAGGTATCCTCTCAGTTATAAAAACCTGAGATCCCTGTGAGACACCAACTGGTTTGGAAAGCGGAATATGGGTTAAGTGGTCCTTAACTGTCAGCCTCCATTAATGAGACTGAGCAAGAACAATGACAAATGAAGGGTAAAGAAGATACTGTAATAAAGTACCCTGAGTCTGGTAGAAATCTTTAAACTCAAAGTGTCACTCTGGCTTCTTTACCCTACCCCCAAAAGAGCTCAAGAACCAAATCAGGAAATCACAGAGAGGTAGGATTGCCATCTGGCACAGGAAAACTTTCAGGGATGTGACATGAGAACACCTGGAAAGACAGTTTGATTAAGGACAGCCAGCATACATTTAGACACAGGAGGTCATGCTTAGCTAACCTGCTGGATATCTTTGAAGATAATGCTGCTGTGGCAGATAAGAAAAGCATGACAGATGCTGTATAGTACATTGAGGTTAGATTTTTCAAACAAAGTTTTGACAAGTTCCAGCATCAGAGATGACTAATGGAGACAAACAGAAAGTTATGGATCGCAAAGTAGAAGGACAGAACAGTGGCTGTGGAGCAAGAGTTCAAATAAGATATAAAAAATATGTTGGGAAAAGGGTACTGAATTCAGGGGTCAGATTTACAAGCATTATCCCATCCCACTTGCCCCAAGCATTGTTTCTGTGTCAGATCAAAACACCAGCATGACCTACAGTACCTGTGATTAGGGCTCTTACATTATGGCAGCGATAAACTGTGGCCTTTAGAGTTGCTTTTGGTTCACATTACCGAGCTTGTACCTGTACACTGATGTCAATGCAGAAACGCTGAAGAGAATATCTTCACGTGAAAAGGGGAATGGTGTTCTTTCACATGGTGTTCAGGCTCTAATCTAAGCATCAAATCTAGGCTGAACACACAGTACTGAAGAATTTGGTTCAGTCAGCAAATGACAGAATCATAGAATCTTTCTGGTTGGAAAAGACTTAGCACCACCATCACGTTCATCATTAAACATCAACCTTTTGTGCCATATCCACACTTTTCTGAACACTTCTAGGGATGGTGACTCAACCACTTTCCTGGGAAGGCTGCTCCAATGTTTGACAACCCTTGCTGTGAAAAAACATTACCTAGTATCTAATCTAAAGCTCCCCTGGTACAACTTGAAGCCATTTCTTCTTGTCCTGTCACTTGTTACCTGGGAGAAGAGGCCAAACCCCACCTGTCTACAACTTCTTTTCAGGTAGTTGTAGAGTATGATAAGGTCTTCCCTGAACCTCCTGCTCTCTGCAGGCTAAACAATCCCAGCTTCCTCAGCCACTCCTCATCAGACTTGTGCTCCAGGCCCTTCCCTAGCTCCTTCTCTCTCCTTCTCTGGACTTGCTCCAGCACCTCAGTGTTGTCCTTGCAGTGAAGGGCCCAGAACTGGACACAGGATTTGAGATGTGAACTCACCAGTGCTGAGTACAGGGGACAATCACTGCCCTAGTCCTGCTGGCCACACTATTGCTGATCCAGGCCAGGATGCCATTGGCCTTTTTGGCCACCTGGGCACAGCTGGCTTATGTTCAGCCACTGTTGACCAGCACCCCCTTTTCTGCTGCTTTCCAGCCACTTCTTCCCCAGCACTGCCTGGGGTTGTTGTGACCCAAGAACAGGACTCAGAACTTGGCCTTATTGAACTTCATACCATTAATCCAGCCTGTGCAGACCCCTCTGCACAGCCTTCCTACCCTCCAGTAGACCACACTCCCATCCAACTTGGTCTGCAAACTTGCTTAGGTGCACTTGATCCCCTCACCCAGGTCATTCATGAAGATATTAAACAGGGTTGGCCCTCGTCCTGATCCCTGGGGAGCACCACTTGTGACTGATCACCAGTTAGATGTACATCCATTCACCACCACTAATTGTAGCTCAACACAAAAAGCACAAAATAAATTAATCCCTGAGAAAGGAATCAGGCAAAGCTGTGCATGCTAAGTACTGTAACAGCATGACACTTTGTTGAGGCAAGGGATTTTAAGGGTTGTAGTAGAAAAAAACATAATTAAAGCCACCAATATATGGCAGAACATCAGAGAAAATGACAAAAAAAAAGAGAGATGGGTTACAACTTTTGTTAATACACTTATGGCAATAACAACTAGAAATCAATGGCTTGTTCTGGAGATGGAGGCTTAACAGATGCTCTATATTAGTCACTGTATGACGGAGAGAATATTATTGCCTCAGAGGGTGCAAGAGCAGGGCAACAAAAAGTGAAAACAGATCTTGGCTCTTACTGGGTCCTAAATTATTAGGTGGGTGAAGTGAGGGCAAGTTATTCTTACTTTCATTGGAAAAGAAAATATTGTGATGCGACCTAGTAGATGATTTTCAAAATCATGACGGGGGTGATCAAGGTAAGCTCTACCAAGCAAGGGTGGAGCAGCAGGGGAAAGGAAGGCAAGATATGTCTAAACAGGCTTAAATAATATAACTGGAGGAAAACAGGAAAGTTGTCAGGTAGAACTGCTCCAGCTTAAAGGCAATAAATGTGGAAGATGTTATCATGAGAGGCAGCTGAATAAAAGGCTGTGTGTGAGCTCAAAAGACATTTGGACTTATTTCAACAGAAGAATTTGAGGATTTCTGTGAAAACCAGAATCTTGGGATTCAGACGTAAAACAGTAGGCATGCCAAGGCAAGTGAGGTGCCTAAAATTGTTCATACTGTCACACACATGAAGCAGAATTCCCTGGTTTGCTACCACACCTTTACCCTGGAGCCACAGTTAAGAGAAATATCTCTACGTAGAAATCTTCCTTCCTGCAGCTTCTTTTGGTCAAACTACTTAAGCTGAGAAGAGCTCTTCTCCCAAATACCTCACGGCTACAAATAGCTGTAACAAAGGTAGAAATGAGCTGCAGGAGTGCCACCAAGTCCCACTTGCAGTGACCTCCTCAAGCACAGACTGTGCCTGCTTCTGCAGCATTCGCTGTATCCCCCCTCCCCAAATACTGGCTGAGGTCTAGGAGGAAAGGAGCAATCAGAAACAAAGTTGTGCTCACTTTTCAGGGACATCTTCCCACATCCTCAGCCTTTCAAGCCCCAAAATGGTCATACAGTTTAAGAACCAGGCTCCTTGCAAGTCTGAAGGTACCCCAACTCCAGGCTACCACAGACACAGCCAAAGCCTCTGAAATGCAGTGGGGAGGGGGGTAGGAGTCTCCACTGAGGGTCTATTTCAGGGACCCTTACAGCTGTCTACCTGTCTACCTGTCTACCTGTCTTCTTTATTGCATTTTGGTCTAAAATATGAAAGGAAAAAAATTGCTGGGCATGTGCACTCCAGAAGGAGATGCACTCATCCCTTCCAGCCTGAGGCCAGGAACTGATCCACTCCATGTTAACATCCCTGCTACACCAACAGCCATATGATGCAGTTTTGACCAGAATCATATCTAGGTAAGCAGGATAATTGAAAATAGGTATGAAGGAATCTTAAGTCTTTCTGTTTAAATTCCACTCTTATTTTACAATAGCCACCTCAGAATTAGCCTCAGTTTTCTTATAAGAAAAAAATAATCAGCTCCCTGATTTAGAAATTTACACCCACCAGTCTAGCTTCAAGCTCTTTCTTATGGATGAGCTGTAGCATGCAGAAATTAGGTGACTGTTTTGGAAATGTTCACATGCTTCTTTCTAATAGGGAATTCACCACCATGCAGTTTTATTTTTATGTTTGCTGTGCATTATAGAAATATGTAACCCTGAGACTGAAACAGGTTTTCTCTTCTAATATTTTTTCTATTACCTGATATCCTGATCTCTTACTCAAGCAGCATCATTAGTTCCTAGCATTTATTTCATTTTAATATGTCATAAGAAAAAAGCAAACATCAGAGCTGTGCAGAAAAGCACAAACAGAAATATAAGTATTGCAACTGTATACAAGAGGAAGAATAAAGTAGAATGAAGAAACTATCCTGTCAAACATGAGCATCCTGTTCTAACTACAATGATAATAAGAGAGACAGGATTTAGAAGAAGGCACAAGATAAGTATTTTTCTTTTTAATTGTGTTACTCTTCCTTTAGACACAACTTAGCAAATGATGCTACCTTCAAATATTCCTTGGATGGGTGTGTTTATCTTGTTCAGCAAGCACTGAATCCAAACAAACACTAGTCAAAAGCCCAGTCAGTATTCTGCTTTCCCTTGCAAATCAGAGCTGTATCTCCCAGCTTGCTTTCCTCAGGGTATCCACAGTATTTCTCGCCAGGGGACCTGCTGTATAACCCATATCAAGTATAAATGTTCAAGTTTTTCTAGTTTGCAAATCTCAGGCAAAGGATTCCTTATCCCTCCTGATCACAACCAACTCCCCAGCAAAGGCTTTTAACTGGCCACAGTCATCACACCATCACTGACAGGGGTAACGAATGGAGACCTCTGGGGAAAATTAATATTATTAGGCAGAGTGTGAAAACAATTAACACTATTTGGGGTAATGACAGACCACATTCCCCACAGGTGTAAAGGGACCTTTATTTATTTATGGGAAGGCAGAATTTGGTTGTTGGAGAGCCTGCCAGATTCCTCCATACATGCTCCAGCATTCACTATGGAAACCTCAATGAAGACCACCCTTATTTAGAACTGTAGGCAAGTTCCTTCCAAATCTATCCATTTTTTCTTTTGGAAGTTCTATCTGAGTGATTTATTGAGATTAAATACTCAGGACTTCATTTGCCTACAGAAGACAACTGGCATTACTCAGGCAGAGACAATCACTAAGAAAACCAAGTGATGGGTGATGTGTCTTTTGCTCAAATATGTTGCTTTGGAGTAAGCAATTTCTAATAAAAATGTATATTTTACATTTGTTCCTTGTTTGTCACAAATTTTCTTCGTGTCCAAAGTTTATTTAGGGTATGTCTTTTCAGTTCAAGGATTGAGAAAGGACTGTTTTTCCTGCTAAAAAATTGCAGTTTTCCTGTTTCAATTATATGCTGGTAAATTATATTGATAATTGTGATAACTATGCTGTGCTTTGCACAACTAGGTGG
Organism: Coloeus monedula; assembly: GCF_965178545.1. Classification (NCBI taxonomy): domain Eukaryota; kingdom Metazoa; phylum Chordata; class Aves; order Passeriformes; family Corvidae; genus Coloeus; species Coloeus monedula. The sequence goes on along the minus strand of NC_138783.1, from coordinate 103,475,275 downwards.
AGTTTGAGAAATACTCCTCCTGCCTTTCTAGAAGCTATTCTGGAAGAGAAACACAAAACACATCTCCAGTTTAAGCCACTGAGCAAACTGAAGGATACATAAGTGGCAGAAACATTGTAGAACAAGATGAGAAAGATTAATTATACCCGGGGCTGCTCTTAACAATCTCCAGATGACCTGAAAAGCAGACACAGTTTGATAAATATTTCTGTGATACTTGTGTCCAGGCTGGAACCTAAAATAATCAGATAATGTCCTCAGCACTATTTCCAAATATATAGAAGTATAAATGTGTATATGTGTGTATATAGATATAGATATATATCTCCAAACTATGAATCTGTTTTGAAAAAGAGGAGGAACAGTTTATTGTTCCATATTGGCACAGCAACAGACAAAGAAACACATCATCTCCTTCACACAGAAGGTGAATGGTGCACACCATGAGGTGCATGGAGCCAACCCCTTTTGAAAGAAATAGGAAGAGCCAAGGAGCCCTCTGAACAGCAGCATGGGGCTGGGAGCCTCCCCTTTCCCACCAGTCTCCATATTATTTAGTCCCAGCACAGTGAAGTGCATTGCATGAGGATTTTTTACCTCTCCAGAGCAACCTCTACAGTTTTATCATAACGGAGCTTGGGTGAATTGGCATCACCTCGGTGAACAGCAGTGCTTTGAGAAGGTGGGAAGAATTATGGTTATAATGAACTGTCTGCATCCAATTTTTTGCTTCCCTACAGTAAGTGTCTATAAAAAACTCTGATTTCCTTTTAAAGAAAATAAAAATGAAGAGTCTGGTTTTGCTTAGATGCATGTGCAGGCTGATGGCCAAAACCAGCAGTGAGAGCAAAAGCCTTATCAAAGTTCAAAAAAACCAGCTAAAAAACCCCAAACAAACAAACAAGCATATCCCAAGATAGACACTTAGCTGAACCCACTGTGACACAATATCCAAGTGGCTGTCCTTTCCCACTTCCTTCACTGCTTATTTGGGGCTTGACTATGCTACAGTCTTGCCAGTCCACCCAAGGAAGTCTCAAGGGATGCACTTTCCCACTCCTCTGTGCAAAACTGGGAGAAAAGGTATGGGAAAAGGAAAGCTGAAGCCACTGAGCCACCCCATTCCCTTCCAAGTCAGCAGGCAGACAGGGCAGGAGCAGACAAGGTAGAGACATTCCCTCTTGCCCTTTCCAGCCCACCACCCCAAGAACTGCCTGGCCATGAGACAGTGAGCGGACACTGCGCTTGGTGGCACAACATTCTCTCCCTCCATCCTACCCACCATGGCACAGGGGGAGAAGGAACAGGAGGGCTGGGCATGCCTTCAGCTGCCAGTGCCCAGCTGGGGCTGTGTCTCCTGGAGCAAGAAACAGTCCCGTGTCCCCAGGGAACTGTCAGGGTTTCCAAGGCAGAAACCTTGCACAGCTATGAAGGCACAAGTGGTATAAATAATCAATGTCAACAGAGGAACAGCAAGGGAAATGTTCCACTACAGCAAATCAGCACCTACGTCCCTCACGACAAAGTATCTCCCCTCTTTCTTAATGGGAATAACAAAAAAGTACATTTAATATTGCCAGAGCAGTAAAAGAAGCATAAGTATTCCTTTCCCATCTTCATAGTTAGCATTTTACAGAATGATCCATGCCAGCACATCCCCTTCTCCTGCATGTCCCAAGAGATAGTTAAAATGAGCATTTCTTCATTCATACACGGAATGCACATTCCAGTGCTGCTGTATAAATGCTGTGATGCCAAGGAACAATCACATGATTCTCCTATTCAGGCTGCTTTTTTAAATGGAAGAGTTTTACCCTGAACTATCTGCTTTTGGCTGACGTTTTTCAATTTTCATAGAAATCCACCAAAGAGATTCTGGCATCCAGAAAATGAAACAGTTCAGTTCTGAGCTCAAAAGTGAAGCTTTCCTTTTGGAAAGACTCGCAGATGCTGTTTTGCTGTTTTGATACAAAATAAACTTCCATCTTTCCTGCTACAAGACATTGTTTGGTCTTGACTCTTGCTTTAAACCAGTTTTCTCCCTTATTTCTCACAAGAGCAGCCCAAGACTGTCTGTCTAAATACTTCAGTCTCCTACTGTAGCCCATGCCCTTTGCTTAGGTGATGCAGCTCTGATCACACAGCAAGGTCATGCCATTTCCCTCATGTACAAGCAAGGCCAGCTGGAGAGCCTGGGCAGCATCTGGAAGGCATGGGAGAACAGATAAGCCATTACCAGAAAAGGCAGCTAGATTTAATAAATGCAAGTAAATGTTCTGCTTTTCCTGATAAAAATTGATTTTATTCCTTTAGGGGAAAAAAAGGGAAGCTTTCTTTGCCCTATTCCCTCTCTCCAAATTACATCACTTCAGCCCCGAAAACAAATATACTTGGACACCTGATTAGTGGGAGTTGGACATGCAGGTATTTTCATGCAGCTGAGTCTATTCTCTTAAGCTCAGTTGCAGTGCTCTCCTTTATACACATCGTATCATGTTGCACAGTAAAGGGTTAGGGAAGGGATTTCCAGATCTCCCTGAGAAACCAATTTAGTCCTGAAGGCAAAGAAGCTGAATGAATTCACGTTACCTCAGACTACACTAATTGCATTAAAACCAAGGACATGGTTAAGAAACAGTAAAACACAATTCAGGTCTTCATGAAAAAGCTGCTTCTTGGTTTCTCTGTTGTTTGTACCCTTCTGTTCTTTCACCTCTCCCTGCTCCAGTGGAGACCAGAAGCTGCTGAATCACCAAGAAGGACTTTAGTCCAGGAAACAAGAGCCAAATTCAGCTCCACAAAGTGTTCCAAGGAAGCTACTGCCCATACAGTTCATGCAACAGGTCAGCTGCCATTAGATTCATTCACAGGGAAACCTGACAAGCAGAAATGACAATGTTTAGAGAACAAGGAAGGCTCAGTGTCCCTCTCCTCCTCATCCCCCACTTGTGTCAGGCCTGTGCCTTATGTCTAGTGGTGGCAATTGGTTTCACCAGCTGCAACATGCACGCTCATAGGCACAGGCACTGCACAAACACCGTGGCAGCAGCTCTCCCAGCCCTGTAGGGTACTGTGCCTTGGGATTGCTCAAATGGGTATGACAGAACCTGCTGGGGAAAAGTGCAGAGAGGTGAACCACCTTGCCCAAAATCACAGAGTAAACCCATGGCTTCACCAGTCTCCACCTCCTAATGCCCTAATGACCACAATGGGACAGTACTGCCAGCTGCAAGAGTGTGAGGATGGCAAGTGTTTCATGGAACAGTGCACTCCCTTCTCTCCCAAAGCACATACTGTCTTTGTTAGGCCATCTCCTGCCCCAGCTCGTAACTCAGCTGCACCACGCACTCCAGACTGGCACCACAGAATCTGGCCTCCCGTGGGTAATGGTGGTGCGAGCACAGAAGTGCCCTGAAGGAGCTGTGGCAGGTCCCCAGACCAACCACAGACAGTTTCTAGCAGCCACTCCATGGTCAACAGAGAACCACCTTCACATTTTGTTTCATTGGTCAGGTCTTCTGACACTTGCTTGAAACCCAGGCTCATTTGGAAGACATTAGGATTTTGGGTGGAGGTGCTGCTCAAGTCCTGGACCTGCACTCGGAGATTTATCTTTTCATTTCAAACCTCTCAAAGCAAGACAGATGGGATTTTCCCACCCTTTCACTTTCCCCATAAAAGTGCTTTCTAATGACTTTTGCAAAGCCAGCTTTGCCTGCAACGTGTAGTTCTCCTCACTCGACTGTTTCAACACACTGAGAACTTCACCAGCTCCCCACTCTGCTGCCTGTGACATGCAGCAGCCACCAGTGCCCCTGCCCTGACACACACACCTCTGGGGAGAAATTAGCCACTTGGGAGTGGGGCAGCTGGAGGTGAAGCCGTGAAGAGGCACATGGTGCTGCCTGCGCTGGGGGCTGTCAGAAGCAGGTCAAAACCTGGCCCTCATGCACAGCCCATCTGTGCCACACCAGGGACAGAGATGCACGTGGCTTTCAAGGCCAGTGGGTGTTGCCTTCTTAGCAGACCATGACATCAGTGCTCTGTACAGGCTTCATTTCACAACAGCATAGAAGAAGCAGAAGGTTGGGTTAGAAAGGAGAACAGAAAAACAGTATGCAATCTTTTATTTACACTGAAAAAAACCATGAGAAGACTGGAGGGGAGGATCCAGCCTTCTTAACACAGTGTCTTAACTCTGGGGAGGGACACTGATGACCTTTTTTAAAAACACTCACCTCTTTCTAATGAATATGCAAGAAGCCCAGAGGACTGCTTCACTATCTTCATAAAATAGACCTGGGTGGGACAATGACACTGTCACGCATTCCTTCCAAGTATAAAAGGTCTTCAGTCAGATTAATCCTCCTGCACCAAAGAGTGCAACATCTCATCATGTGAATGAAGACTGCAGCGTAACAAACATCTCTCTGGTGGCTGAAGTAAGGCTGTATGAACAACATCAGTTCTGGCATTTTCCACACACTTTTTTGGTAAACTTAATTGTATTCTTTCAATAAAGACGTTCATGAGTTTTGGAGCTTTAGGATTTTGGATTTTTTCATGCATAAGATATTTAATCATAGATACCAGACAGAAGCCTCTGTATAGTAAATCAATGGATTTTTTTTTCATCCCATTCACAGAAAACCCCATCTCCAGAGCTGATCAAACCAGAAGAGGCAGAGAAAACTGAAGAGCTGTTTGGTTTTCAGAAGATCCCTCCACAATAGGAGACAGAAACTTCTCAACAGGCTTACTTCGAATCACTGCAAAAAGTAGATCTCATGTGAAAGCTGAAAGGTTAGTTGGAGAAGAGCTGACTTTGCTTTTAGGGAGTGGTGACGCAGGGCTGAAGTGGTGATACACAGTGAAACAACCAGGTGGAGAAGAGTGAGACTTGCCTGCAGGCTAGCACTGAATATTAGCAAGCTGGTGTAACAGGGGCTGTGCTGTTCAAATAGCCTGAAGAGGCACTCTGTGCATGAGATGAGTATCCTGTACTCTATCTCAAGACATATTTTCCTTTACAAAACAGTTGCTTGTACAGTTCTCAAGGCTTTTTGTTTATCCTGTAGGTTTTTTGGGGTGACAGAAGAGGGTTGGTTTACTTGTTTTTAACCACAGTGTCCTGTCTCTGAATAAAACTGGTGATGTTTATGACGCTCAGTGCTCTACAGGTATTTATCAGCTGTATACGGTGCAACAGGCCAGTGAATAATTCTCATATTACTACAATTAACCCACTTCATCACTGGTTCAACTCCTGGTAAGACTTTTGCCTCTAAAGCAATATACTTTTAAAGCAAGTAATTACTTGTGCTGAAGGGTAAAAAAAAAAAAGGAGAAAAAAAACCCCAAATACATCCTCTTGCAGATATTGGCAACTCTGCTTCATTTCATAACCACTATGTTTTCAAAAAGTAAAATAAATAAAGGAGAGTGGAGTGAATGCTGAGGTTTAAAAAAGATCAATAAAAAGACTTGACTAGAACAGACTGTGCATTAAGACTACAAAGAAATGTTTCTCTGACCTCTCTCTTGAACCCTGTGTTTTGGCAGCCACCTAACTTAACCTGTTTAGCATGAAAGGAAGCAGTGAGTCAGAGTCTTAAGCCTCCATAAATGCATGCTAGTAGAAGAAAACATCAACCGTATTTATTTTTTACAGAAATCCTAATATCAGGAAGACACTACAGCAGTGGCACAAAGAAAACATATTGGAAGCAGAATTTCTCATTCTTTTATATTATAAGACAGGCTTCCAGGTTACCCCAGGTACTACCACTGGCCAGTGGGACAATTCCCCCTGTCCCTGAGGGCCCTGAACTTTTATTCACACACTGGTCCATCTCTATCTCGCATGACATGAACACTCCTCCAATGGGTCCTCAAAAGTGTTTCCAGACCATTGCTTCCAATAGGGTGGAGTCTAACTTAGAAGTTAAATTTGAGCATCCATGTATCTTTGCTTACCACTCCCTGAGAGAGAAGCAACATTTACTACTGACTGGCTAAAGCATGCATCAGGTCTGTGTGTGCTTTCAGACACAGCCCACTGCAAAATGGGGTACAGCTATTAGGGTGCCAAAGGTTCAACAGTGACATTTCTTGGATTAAGTTTTTTCTTCCCCCTAAATCATGCACATAAATCAAAACTGAAGAAGACAACAGGGTAACATTTGTACTGACTAGCATTTTAACCTTAAAGTGATAGCAAAGTAGAGAATATATTTGTCTTAAAAGACAAAAACTACCTAGTAAAAGATGGGAAAAGGACTGTAAGACAGTGAAAAGCATAGAAGAGATTCAGGCAGAGGGGAAAGAAGAAATAAGCTTTCTTTTCATCCCCCAAAAGGGCAACACTTTCTACAATTTTTACAATCCAGACCAAAGGTTCTCCTCCACTTCACAGAGTTTGAAAGAAGGGAAGAGAGAGAAAAAGAAGGAATGGAGCTTCTCTATAAATGTGTTACACCAGGGTGCCTTTCAAGTGCTGCAGCAGTAGTATCCAAGCATTAATTCTTCTTTGCCACACTGCACAGAGCCAGTGGCATCTCAGCAGATTCCAACTTCACCTTAGCAATGCCCAGCAGAGCAGCTGCACTCCAGAGAGCAGCTCGCTTGCACGTCCCTGAGCTGTCAGTTTGCAGCACATCACTCCAGCCATCCGGATGGGAGGCCAGCAGAGTGGGGAAGGCTCACAGTGACCTGCCCAATAACATTTTCTGCAGATTGGAAATTCCAGTCAAAGCTCATCCAGTCCTAACATAACTTCCCGCAATCAAACCTGACAAGGAAAGCCAACGACAGAATGCATTTCTAGCCTCACCTGCTCTCCTAAGAGTAGTTCTACATGCTAGAAGCATTTTGATGGCCTTCCTGAAATGTCTGTATGGCTAAAGTAACCTACAAATACCAAGGAGCAGCACATCCTTTATTCCACTTGCGTCAGTTTTGGAAACCAAGTGGTGTATTTATGTTGGGGGGGGCGACTGCAAAACAAGTCAAGTCAGAACAAGGAGATGGGCAATGGAAGAACAGAGGAGCAAGGACTAGCTACCAAATTCTGGTAGAGGTAACTCTTACCATTTGAAGGGTATGTTGACAAATATGTGATGACAGGACTATTAATCTTTATAATCAGCTATAAAGGTGCCTCCAGAGTAGAATTGTCTTTACTCATTACCTCTGTAAGTATGAACCTAAAAGAAGGAATGGGAAATGGCCAATTTGCAAAACTGTGCTGTCTGAGCAGGACTGCCACTCCCTGCTCCACTAGTGTCAAGCCCCACACATACATGCCAACACAAAGAGCAGAGCCCTGTGTACACAGGTCTGATCCTTAGCACAGTATCTTCTGCTGATAATAAAGTAAGAGTCATTTGAAGACATTAAAACAGGTCAAGAAACCAAAAACCTGGACTTGGATTCACAGGCACAGGTAATCAGTGCAGCTTCAGTGATAATAGCCAAGCTACATCAATTTATTCCTACTAAAGTCTGGTCTATTAAATGTGAACACCTTCCTTGGGTTTTATTTTCTCTCACTGGATTTAGGAAAAAAGGCTCTTTTATTTTTAAATAAAAACTTCCTTTTCAGCGTCAAGCATCTGTATTTGAATTCAGTGAAAAGGGAGCAGCAGAAATTATTCATTTTTCAAAAATACTTCCATCACTGCATGTGGAAAAAAAATTTTTAAAAGTAAGGCTGTGTATATATATGTATGAAGACATTAAAAAAATCCCATATATGTGGCATATGACATATATGGCCTCCACCATACACATACCATATCTATTTGCACACATACCATATATAGACACACATACAGTATGGACATGGGCCTGCATGTTTGTATGTAGACACCTGTGGCAGAGATGTCTGAAGAGAGGGCAAAGAGAAGTCTTCATGCAGTCCAGACCTTCAGGCATGGCCTCTCCAGGCACCAGGATAATTGCTACTCAGTGACCTTGAGGAACAGAAAATTTTCCTTTCTGGAAGGTCCACTGTTGTGAGCATTCAAGCAGGCATTTCCAGCCCTTCCACACTCTCCAGTAAGGTTCTCAGACAGAGTGGTTCCTCATTAAATCCTCTGCATTTTCAGAGTTCCTTCAGCAAGGCCTGACAGGTCTCACCCATTTTAAACAAGGTACCTAAACTTATGTCCGCATTGGAATAGCCTTATCCTTCATGGCTAAGATTAAATGCTCTGTTCAATCAGTATTTCATAGAATGTTGGGGTTTTTTTTTCCTTTTCCCACAGGAAAGGAAAAGATCTGTTGCATCTTTCCTCCCAGCAGCCTTCTGCAAGCAACAGTGAAGGTGTTCTGGCTAGGGCAGGCCCAGGTTCCCAAGGATGCCCCTCTTACGCCACACGCAGCAAAGAGGCACGGGGCAGTGCCAAAAGGAATGCCAAAGTTTGTCATTCCCTTTGTGGAATGTCAATGCTCATTGATCACTAAATCACTTCAACAGTTTATTAAATAGATGCCATAGAGAGTTACTGCCAGTCTTCTGTTAATTTAAAAATACTAATGGAGTTTTTTTAGGGGTGTAATTTCTTTCTGAATGAAAAATGCTCCCTGTGTTAAATTATGAACATTTTGGACCTCACTAACTAGTGTGCAAGGCTGTTGATAACACAGAACACAGATTTAGTAGAAATTTTAACACTGCAATATGTTTTTAAGGTTGCTCCATAGCTTTGTTGTCTTATTTCTTTATCATTTCAAAGGATCCCTTCCACTTGGTTTTTCCATTTGCATACAAACTGACATTCTCTTGATATATATTATTCACAGGTTTATGTCAATACCAGCATAAGCAGAAACTATCAATCACTTCTCTGATGATAACAGTAAATAAATAATGCACACTTTAAACCTTCAAAGCACTGCATAAATATCAGTTTGTTTTCACGACATCCCTTTAAGCGTTGAGGAAAGCAGTTTAACCATTTCACTAGACAAACGCTCAGATTCAAGCACAGCTTAAGACCTGTATGAATCATTTCGTGTATTACCCACAGAAGAACATGCATTCTGATACATAACCTATACATAAAAGACAGGGAAATGCCTATTCCTCCCTTTTCCTCCCCCCCCCCCAAAAAAAAAATGAAACTGAAGCCAACTATTTCCTAATTTTAAAAGAAAGTCAGAAAGTATTTCCATAACAGAATTGCCATGCAGTATGACCAGATTCTGCTGCCTTTCCCTTTGGATATTGAAAGCTTCTGCTTCCCCACAAACATGGGGGAAACGGGAGACACCACTGTCTGCTACCTCCTAGTGCCCCCTTTCCCAAAGGGCATGAGGGCTGGAGCAGCAGCTACACATCTTCGTGGCACCTCCAGGCACTTCTTTGTGGCCACCTATACTGTGCCACTCTCCCATACAAGGGACGGCACACATCTGCCACAGGCAGGTATGTGCCCTGGGCACGAAATGAAATACAAGGGAAAAAAGCTTTCTTGTGGTGAGGGTGGTCAAACCCTGGCACAGACTGACTGATGAGTTTGTGGACTCTCCATCCTCTGAGAAACTGAAAACCCAGCTGGACACCGCTCTGAGCAACCTGCTGCAGCTGCCTCTGCCTTGAGCAGGGGTTGGGCTGGATACTCTCCAGAGATGCCTTCTTGCCTCAATTGGTCTGTGTCTTTTGCATAAAGAAGTTGGGAATCCCTCATTTGAACTGCTACTTGCCCATGAAAAATAAATACCAGTGTCTGAGGATACCAAAGCATTTAACTGCCTTTTACTTTTCTGTGGGTACAGCTAGAAATGTCATGCCCATGGCTAGAGAGGTCATCAACTACCCACTCCTGCAACAAATGATGTAGGAACCAGACACATGAAACAAAAAAAACATAGACAGAGGACCAAAACTAGACATCTGATTCCAATATCCAGTGCAAGGAGCAGACGGGCGTTCTTTGTGTTTGGAAGCCTTTCAGCTCTAAAATAAAACTACTGTTCATTCTCCAACAAAAGACTGGGATCAAGTATCAAACTTTTTTCTTTTTCTTTTCTCTTCTTTTTGTTCAACAGCTATCAGCCAGACTTCGTAGCATTTTTCTCCCAGAGTTTTTCTTCACAGATTAAAAAAAAATTCCTGCCCATTACATCTCTGGTTATTTGACATCCATTGATCGTTCTGCCTGTCCACCTAGCAGAACAGGAGCAAAAAAGCAAGAAAACTAAGATAAGGCTAGATTTTTTGTCCTGGAAAGCTGCAGCACTGTGCTGTCTTCCCTGTTTTCTCTCCCTTTCCCCCTCCTTACCATATCTGCTTTCATCCCTAGAGACATTTCCAATAGCAGATAAATCAGCACTTTGAATTCTTCTTCTGATGTTGTAACAAGCTGGCAACTGGCAATGACATGTTGTAGAGAGACACATGTGAATACCTAAGTCAGAAATAACGAGATTTCTCTCTCATATTCAGTGTGAAATAAGAGGCAAGCAACATCACTACTGAAAACAGAGGAGTGCAAGAAGAGGTGTGGGGAAGGGAGGTAGAAAGAGTGGATGTCTAATGCACTTTGCTTACTACAGTGGCTTTCAGAAGAAAGACTCTCACAGGCAGCACCCTGGGAAACACAGACTCAGCAGGACGGGACAGTTGCAGAAGGCAGTGTCTCAAATCCAGGCAGCTCCACCCCATATCCCAAGGACACATCCCCCATGGCCAGGCACTGCTGTGTGATGTGGCCAAATGAACCAGCCCTTCAAATAAAAACATACTGGACAAAAGGAGGAGACAAAAGAGAAAGGGAATAAAAGGTCCCAGTAAATCAATTAATGCAACAGTCTGCTTCAGTTTATAGGCAGCACTGGTAATTGCTGTGTGTGTTGCCTGTGATGAATAGGGACTGGTTACCGTTGCACAACTCATCCTTCTCTGCACGGCTGGGAACCAGCAGAATGCTGATCTCCACTGAAAGTCTTTAATTATTGTTAAATTAATCAGGGCAGGGTGTCAGGTCTGGGTTCATGCTTAATTGTCCCAATTTCTTGCAGCCTCAGACTTCCACCTTTCTTCCTCATGCTCCCACCCCTCCCCTGCCCATGCACCATTGTTATATTGGTGTTGTTTACACAGCAATGAGCCACACAAAGGTTTTTGAGATCCTGCACTTCCACTACCTCAGGACTCTGTGTCTTCGAAAGCCACAGCGTAATACAAAACTCTGGAAAGCAGAACTCCAGACAAACCACAAGACAGGGGGTAGAGTTTTTTGCCACCAGTGCAGAATTCAGACATGGTTGCTGTTGTTACTTCTTAACACTGGTCATGAAACCACTTTTCAGTCATGATCTCGTTCTCTGGGGTGGTAGAGAACGAGGGGCATCACCATCTTAAGCTTTCTCATTCCCATTAGTGATCACTCCCCTGAACAGCTTTTGTCTAAAATGAGCATAAGCAAGGCAAAAAATCTGGTCTAAACTGTTTTAGTGTTCAGTGCAGAAGAGGTCAAGAGACTGTCAGTGGTTAGACATGACTTCCATGTGTACTTGTGAAAAAGACTTTAGAAGTCTTCTTCACAAAGTCTTAAGCCCCTAGTTTCTCTCTTCTCTGTCTCCCCAAAACACCAAACGACTAGTGGGATTGGACTAGGATATTCCATGCAACTTCCAAAGAGTTAAACCACAAGTACCTAAAAGATTACAGCAAGGAGAAAGAGGCTGTGCTCCATGAATAGAGAGGATAGGACAAGAAATAATGGGAGCAATTAAAGAATAATTAAGTTGTAGCAGAAGACATCTAGGTTAGGTGTAAGAAGAAAAAAGGCAGTAAGAGCAGGAAATTACTTGAATAAATTTCCTAGGAGACTGGGGGATCTGTCACCAGGGGGGTATTAGGAAGCAGACAGACATAGCCTGAAGACATTGAGGTGGTCTGAATGACTTCTTCCAGACCTACAGTGAAGAATGAGACTGGTCTAAGGGGAGGGCAGTCACAGATGAGCAAAGCAGCAGCAAGGATCCTGAGGACCTGCTCAAAATAGATCTGCAGTGACAAATGCAGTACTCAAGGTTTGGCACTGTAGAATTCTGAAAATTTCCCACACTTCAGTGCCAGCCCAGCCTTTACACACTACATAAACAAGATGGAATTTTCCATGATTCTTATAATGCAAACATATCATTTAGAGCAAAGTTTTGGAGAAAAAATAATAAGGTGCATTAAATTGGACAGTTTCTTTATTAATCAAAAAGCATAATCCTCCCAGCAGTCGGAGTTCACCATTTTCCATCACTTTGCAGAAAACGTTAGCTACTTTTATAATGAAACCTGCGTGACATAATCATACTTCTCCCCTTTCTCACCCAGCTGAAATGATCCATACAGCAAGGCACCAAGGGAAAGGCCTGAAAAATCAAACCTGTGCACAGCCAGCATAACCAATATTTTATTTACTTTTTTAGTATAGGTTAAAGAAGACTTCATGGAGATTGTTCAGAAAGTTCCTTCATTATTTCTAGGTCATCGACAGGAGCAAGTTTACTGTTTTGAGGAATATATTATTAAGAGATGCCCAATCTAAGTGATCTAATGTATTTAACATTGTGGGGCTGCTTACAAAGAATTTGGCCATGAATCTGACAGGAGGAGAAAGACTTGAATTCTGAAATCTCAGGTAGGATCCCTAGTCATTCATTCCTTCACATTACTTACTATATGGCTTCTTTACTTCTGGCTTCTCACCGATAAAAAACCTTCAACCTGCTGAAGTTAGACTGTGTAAGAATATATCTTTGCATAATTACATTTGATAAAGAAGCACTTTAGATAAAATGTGGTTGTTGTATCACTACAATGATTCTTTCTTACTTTCTAAAAATGGAACAAATTAGCAAGTCTTTATTATCCTAGAAAAGGCATCTAGCTTCTTACTGGCACTCCCATATTTGCTTGGCTCAGTTTTACATTCATCAGGGGTGATATCATTTATGTAGTTTTATTTGCACTAGAGTGGCAATTTAGGATCATTTGCAATCCCAGAAATATGTATCACACTGCACAGCTCTGATCTCCCCACTGTGCTGTGACTAGGGAGCCTAACACCAACATAAGTGATGTAATAGTTTCTTCTTACCTAATTGACTGCTTTCAGCTCTGAGACCTTATTTTGGGAGGGTTGAGGGAAGGGAAACTGTGGGAAAGAGAAGAACAAGAAGCAAGAATAGGGACCACAATGAGATTCACTCCGTAAGAAGAAAATGTCTTATGTTTTTATTCAGATGCATGCAACAGCAAAGTTAATTAGATAAAACTGGTCTTCAAAATATACATTTCAGTCAGCCCATTTTTTTTCCACTGAAGGGCAGATATGGAATGATCTACTTCAAAGATGAGTATGTTGGAGTCACACTGTGGCAGATAGATGGACTATAGCAGGCACTTCCACAGCATTGGCCCATCTTTTTCTTCCCAAATCAAGACTCATGAATGCCTGTCTTCTCTTCGGTCCCCAAACTGCTCTAGACTAAGCAGCCCAGACAACTCCTGGTCTTCAACTGCCTCGTTATCTTGGATTATTTTTGTTCAAAAGGTACTTCTTCTAAAGAAGATAGACTCCCATTCAAACAGTATTACTTATTCAATAACAAACGTTCTCTCATACGTGTGCATTGCATGTACCACCTAATTTTCTGAGGGTCACTACACGTCTTACCAAAAATGGCATTTCTGGGAGTGTTCTTATTTTCTTTTTACATATATTAGAAAATCTATTTCACAAGTACCTGTAGCTGAGACATCATTTTTTTCTTTTTATCTGTGTGATACTTGCGTAATAAAATCACTGTGTTTCATACTATCAGGAGAGAGTAAAAGGACAGAGTGGGTAAAACCAGTTCTAGGGACAGTGCAAACCAAATCAGGACATCGAGAGTTTGCTGGCACTTATTATTCTGCTTTTCTTGTCCATTGTAAGCATCATAGCATTTTTCCTGAAAAATGTTCTTAAAGTCTTTTTCTGAGTTTGTTTACCCCTGGGGCTAGTATTTTGTACTGGAATTTTAGCTCTGCCAGCAGAAGAGTCAGTTAGGCAGAGTGTTAACCAATGCTTGGGCCTTCATACTTTATTCCCAGATGCCTCTTTACACTGTAGCAATTCCTATGTTATTGTTAAATAATTGGAGGTGGGGAAGATGTGAGAAGGGAGTTATGTGTATTGGCTTCTACAGATGAGAAAGAAAAAGATACTTAAAATTCTCTCAAATTGATAATTTCTTAATTATCTTTATAGATTTACTGTCTGTCTTGCTATTGCTACCACTGCATCTCATTAGGGCTTGTTTAGCCTCAGATGGTCTCACAATTGTTGTTTCACGATGCTTTTGAAAATTACTATAATTTGTTACTTGTGTTAAAAAAGGCTTGAATTATGAGCTATTTCAACAAATATTTACCGAGTATTACAGAAACCATAATGAAATTTCACTCTGTAACACTTGGTGGTTTTATTTTTTATTATCACGATGTTCTTTATTTAATCATCTGAAGCATAACCAAACAGTTAAACCCTAAGTAGAGCTCTTAAGAGCTAAGTTATGGTTAGCTTAGAGTTCCAGAAGTAGGACTTCTTTCATTTGAGCAGCACGTTATTGCAGCTTATACATAACAAATCATAGCCATTTGTAGCTGAAAATTACTACTTGAAGGCTAAGCAGAAACAAGATGACAGTCTTACTTGACCTTCCAGGACTGTGTGTCAATTCTCTGTGCCACAAACAAGTTCCACTGGATATACTCAGAAGAGAGGTCAAATCAAAAAAAGAATAGGTTTTTTTCCTCCTATGAGACAAAACATGCTTTGGCAGTCTTGAGTTTGGAGAGTGGAAAACAAGAAACATGAAAATACCCTCTCCTGGCACCACTTTTCTAAAGTGGAGACTCAAATGGTGACCAGAGGGTTTCCACTGCCCTCTTTACAGCTGGCAGCGCTTGTTAGTGCACAAGGTAACAACAGGGAACATTTTAGATGGCCTCAACCTCCTTCTTGAGCATGAGATGGAAATGAATAGCCCTACTGTGAGGTGCCTGAAGGGCTATGACCCCAGACCTGTCAGCAGGGAGAACAGAGCTATTTGTCACGTTAGAATATTACTTTTCCTTCTCAGAGTACTGCGCTCAGTTTATCTACTAAAAAAAAAAATCCTTAACATGCTAGAAGGATTTAGCAAAGGTACTGCTCTTCTCCATTTTCAGTCTGTTTTGCCTGTGGACTTGACAAGAAGAATCTGTGTCCGGCCTTTTTCACTGCATGATGGAAGGTGCGTGCTCTCTGCAGGCTCTACAACAGGACACTTTCCAGAAACAGCAGCAAATCTGAAAGCAAAAGGCCCTCAGGAAGATGAGTAATGCGGAGAGCAAAGGGAGAGATTTCTGTGGCACGAGGCCCAAACTGCAACTCTTTACAAAGATCAATGGGGTTTGGATGTTACTGAGCCTGAACGGAGAAGGCCCCTGTGTATGAAAAAAGTGCCTGCCCATCACTCATCGCTGTCCCGCGGGAGGCAACTCAGAATTTGGTGTCAAACCACTTCAGCCTGAAAACTGTATTTCTCCAGGCTAGCACTGACATTCATAGCTCAGAAGAAAGACTACAGGCCTGATTCATCCTCATTTCATACCACAGCAGTTCCACAGAAGTCAATGAAGCTGCACCAGCACATACCTGGAACGGGTCTGGCTCAGCAGTCAGGAAGTGCTGGGGTCTCTCCTAGACAGCTTCTTGGGAAGAAAAGCTCCTGCATGGAGTTCCCACCATGTGAGCAACAGCGGTGCTTCTGAAAGTCTGTGCACAGGATTTTTGAAAGGGTTTATACTTCCCAGCTCTGTGGGAAATATAAGCCCAGTATGAGCACTTCACATGGATATCCCGTACAGAAAAAAATATGACCAGCAGGGCACTGATTTACTTTAGATCCTAACGTTACTTCAAGGCAATTGCCACTGCATTTTGGTGATGTTGTAGCCTCTCCAAACAGCATGTTCTGGAAATCATTTTCAGTGCTGCTTTTTATGTTAACATTTTGAATTATTAAGCTAAGTACTTCAAAATCAGCCCTGCTGTGAGCCTCTGTGAGGATTGACCAGATGACCTCCAGAGATCCTTTCCAACTTAGAGTTTTCCCTGAATTTAAGATTCAGAGATTATTTATTTCTGGTGATGCTTACTCTGCCAAGACCTGTTTCAAACCAGACTCTAGTCATGCACTCCCTTTTGTAACCCTTTTTTACTAACAGTACTAATTAGAGTTCATTACTGCAAGATCATTTCCAACTTATCTACACCAAATCTGCTTTTAACACTTACATTTATTGTGCATGGGAGTTCATTGTAATTTCTCCTTACTTAAGACATTCCTTACACCTGAAAAGCAACATTTTCCAGACTGCCACCATCGGTTTCCCCGGAGCTTCCATATGGCTTTGAGCATCTCGCCATTTCAGTTATCCCATAGTAAATGAATAGAGCCTGATGGTAGCCAGAACAAGAAAGAAAATCTCTTTTTTTTTGTTTTTTAATTAAAAATAAATACACTTACACGCTGATCAGATATGTTGTGATGTCTCCCTGTGCTCCGTTCTGTATGTCTATACACCACGTTTATGTAGAGTCTGTGTAAGCTATTTTCCCAGGAAAAGTCTGTCTAAGCCCCAGACTGACACACCCTGTTCCTCCCTGGATACACGACTCAAACGCAGACAAATTACAAATGTGAACATGCTACATCACTCATGTTTCTCTTGGCACTTCCCAAGATTTTTTACATGGTGTTCCAAAAGTGCTTCTGTCAGTCAGGATCCAGCTCCTCACCACAACGGCAAATGCCAAAGTGATAGGGCAGGCACAGATTTATTGAGGGAGGATTGCAGGAGCAGGGAGATAGGATGGGCTGCCTGGCCCATACCTCTCCAGTTATTCTGCTGTCCTCTCACCTCTACCACCCATATTCTTTTCAGCACTGCAGATACCCTGGTGCTTACTAAAACAGCTGCCTCTGCCTGGTGGCACTGCTGGAGCAAACCAGTTCATTTGAGCTGGTAAGCCTGTCAGTCATTATATAAAAGATGTTCCAGTTTTGCAGTATATAAATTAAGCTTGACACTACTGCAGCAGGACCTTTACTTTTCCTGCAAATCCAGTTACACTTGATGGAAGTTAATAACTGCAGGCAGCAAGAGAAAGACACTGCTTTCAGGAAAAATAGTGAGGAATAGATTTCAGGGGACATGAAGATGTTCCTTGCACTGAAGGATTTTAAAATTAGCTGACAGTCAAATATCCCAAAACACCTACTTGTGTATCCCTTTGATCTTTGGTGCTCAGCCCTGTGGCCTGTTGGAGGTAGCATCTTTCCTTCTCCTGCTTGCTTTGTGCAGGAGTTATATTTCAAGGCATCAGAGTGCCAAAGGCTGTTAGTAGAAGGTATCATTTATGTGGTCCTTATCCTGATTAGCTGTGTTTCCACATGTCCTTTAATTCACCCAACTAATCCTACTGATATCATGACCTTTATCTTTTACCCCCTTTATCACTCTCAGCTAATGAACTAGTTCCCATAACCTAGGTCAAACATGACAAATAATCAGCCAGACTGAACTCTATAGTTTTGTCTGCAAAACCAAAATACCTTAGCTTTGCCAAATTCAAAGCACAGCCACAAGCTAGAAATCAGATTATAATGTATTTGTAGCAAATATTTAATGCAAATTCTGGCACTGTTTTTTTTAAATGAAATATTCCATCAGATATTTGTCTGTTAGTCCAGACTTTAACTACCTTAACTATAAAATAATATTCTGCAGACATTTGCCACAAATCATTGCATTATGTTTGAATGCACTCTGATATAAAAGCAAGCAGGAAGAAAGCAGCCGCGTCATGGCTGGAGATTTGTGCAACCAAATTGAGACCATGGGAAAAAGATACACCATCATGTTGGGAGACTCCCTCCTATTCTGCTTTGATGCACACACAGCTTAGGTGGTATCAGCAAACAAGCAGGCCAGTATTAAGCATGATAAATGAGGACTTATGTACTTAAGCCCTGAGCATATTTCCTGTGCGGAAAGAAAGCTAAGAAGGCAGAAAACTCAGCAATCTGCAAAATTGGGCATTATTTGGTTCACCTGGAAGAGTGGAGACCAGACCTCTCCTTGGAGGCAGTCAAAAGCCATCACAACGGCAATGTGAGATGACAAGATATGCTACCAGACAACAGGCATCCCCTCACTGCACATGGCATATAGAGTCACCAGGAGCTGCCATGCACCTGAGCAGTGACTTCCTGGGCTCACCACCAGCAGGCTTCAGAAAGCAGCCACAGATGCAGGCTGTCTTCTCCCACAGGAGCTAATCCAGCCTGGAGAGTGGTCCCTTAGTGGGGAGCAGACCTCAGCCAGGCTCACCTTGTATATCTACCCCATTGGCTACATATATGCTAGACTGTCCCACATAACACCAGAAGTTTGTTTTACTGGCCTAAGCAAACAAAAAGAGCAAAACCAAAAACAAAACCAACCAAAAACTCAAAAGCATCCTACTTCTCCATATTTGCACAACAAACTCAGTGACTCATAGTGTCACTAAACGAGATGGCGTCGATAGGACCAAAGCACACAAAGACCAGTGACCCATGTCAGCAGCAACTATTCTGCCTGGCATGGTCCCCAAAAGAGGCATCCCCCCTCTCTGTGCAGCCCGGCCGCAAACAAGGTCCATTGTGTCTTTCCAGTGATCCATTCTGTTTGCTGAAAGCTGAAACAGGGCCAGTGGCTCTTCTGTTGGCATCCCAGTCCACTTTTCGTCTGCGTGCCTTGTTCTCTCCTTCTACCCTCAGCCAACCACCTCGCTTAAACAGCTGACAACATTCGTTTGGATTTATCATGCAGTTATGGCCCAAGTCCAGACCCAAGCTGGCAGGATCAGTAGAGGACCAGCATCGTCCTATTCAGCTACACACAACCTACTTGTCATCCTTTTGGGAACCAGTGACTCAGACGTAACTTTATTGCGGCCTGGCAGCTGGTGGGACTGAGTGAGACGTACAGAGACAATAACTCTGGCACCCATCAGGCCCTGGAGTGCAGAGCAGAAAGCCTGACTGCAGCCCTCATTCAAGCCCTGGCATAATCAAAACAACATTACCATTCTTGGTGGCAGATTTTCACCTTCTGTAAGCCCAGACTATCTGTGAGTGTTTTGTTTTACCAATTTACTATGTCTGAAAGTCAATGGATTATAAAACAGAAGAGCAAGCTCTCTTTTTTCTTTTGTGCTACTGCTATTAGCAAAATCACTGCAGTCTGTATTTGGGGCTGTACATATGGTGGATGCTTGACTGCACCCTTGGCAGATACCTGGGAGACAGCAAATGAAAGTAAGGGTTTATTCTTTTGCAAAGCTGCAGACAAGATCTTTTTTTCAGGTGCTATTTCTAAAGGAGGCAAGTGAGAGAAATCTTATATTTATTATAGGCAACCTTTCCCTCTTAGGTTGTGGTTTCAGAGGAGAACTGGGCAGCCCCATAGGCTCCCTGTGCTGCCACATTCTTTCCTCCTTGCCCATTGCCTGCTAACACCTGCTGCAGTGCCCTTCCAGTCCTGCTGATAGAGCTGGTTCTGCAGGCTTGCTGAGCCCAGACCAAGGAGCTCGTCTGGGTGGGTGAGGAGGAGAAAACAAAATATTAAGTCACCCTAAACTGAAAACAGTTGCAGCCTGCTTGCCTCCATGCAGTGTATTATTCAGAGTACCTGCTCCTAGTAGGTACCAGAGGGCCACAGCCCTGCCATAAGCACTACAACATCCCTGCAATGCCCAGCAGAGATCATGTCCTCCACGTAGCTTTGCATATGCTCTAGCTAGAAATCCAACTCCTTTCTATCTTCTCAGTTACCAAGGATCCAACCAGTACCAAACTACATCTGTGTCTTTCCATAAATACAGATTTTAGCCCTGCCTCAATAATGCCAACAGTGGACTGTAAGGCAAGAGGAAACATTTTCAGGGCAGTCACAGAGCAGAGACTAAACACATCTCCCTCCTTTTCCTTTCCCAGGACGAAAGAAGATGCTGTTATTACATCCTCGGAGCTATTTACACGCAGCCCATGCATGCCCCATTCACCTGAGGCAATGCTAACTCCTGGTCTAGGAAACTCCAGCAGCTGATCTCCCTCCTCCTCAAATCTCAGCTCAGTGTCCCATCCCCTCCCCCAGCTTCATTTTTTGTCTGGTCTTCTAGAGGGAATAACTCCTGCGGTTGCCTCAGCAGCTGCTCTTCCCTTTCCCAAGCAGCAGCAAGAGCTAAATTGACCTAATTCCTGCTTGTTTCCCTGCCACCCACAGAATCTGAAATAGCAGCAGTGAAAACTGCCAAGGCGCTCGTCAGCGGCCGCTCTGCTGCAGCGCGGGACCCGCTCACGTTCATCCATTTTCTGCAGGTCCCGCAAGGCTCAGAAACTTCTCAGACTGCAAGTTTCGAAACCTGCAAAAGTGGCGGACAATTACTGCAGACAGCTCCTTAGGCAGCCTCGAGGACAAGTGGATTTTTCGTACCCTATGGCACATCCTCAGCAGTGCTCTTTATACTGCAAACATCAGACATATCTATTTGTAAAAATCTGTGGATAAGTCTCGCAGCTGCTGTCTCACCTCCTTTTCAGCTGTAGTTTGGATTTGCAGCCAGGCTTGGACTATCGGGCTGATTTTTTTTTTTTTCTTTTAATGAAAGCTGGGACAGTCATGATCAAAACTTCAGCCAGAACAGTTGAATTTGTGTATGCAATTCTATAGTGAAATAAGCTGTCACATGCCAGGCAATGTGAGTGACCTGCTACAGCTTCATCAGAAGCAACCCCCCTTTGCTGAAGTCTACAGCCTCAGATACATTTAAAAAAAACTACATAAAAAATTATTCTTTCCCTCTGATGGCAACACACTGCCACAATCCAAGCTGCCCAACTGCCCCCAAAATTTACCAAGCTCCAAAGCAAGCAGGAGTGGGAGCATTTGTGTTAATTAGTGTGTGGAAAGGGAGCCAAAGATATGGTAAGATTTGATATGGCATATGGGATCCAATAACATGTCATTAGAGGTAGAAAGCAACCCATCACAGAGTAGCTTTTCAGCTGCTTATAAAGGCTTTCAGTTCAAACTTCTGGCCGACATTTTCCATGCCATAATTGCTACTATTCTGGTAATTAAAGCTTGCTATAGTGCAAAAACAAAAGGGCATTTCCTAACTTCTGAGTGAGTGCCTCTGCAACTTTACTCATGTGGTTTCTAGTAACAGCTGAAGGAAGAAGGCTGAGGTCTCTCAACCTGAACATGAGAAATGTTGTCATTCAAGTTCTCCCATACTTGGTGGGCATCAGCCAGGGATGTAAATTTTACCAGAACATATTTTCTGTCCTTGCATCTGCACTGGGTTTTTATGGCTCTTGAGACTCAAAGCAATCTCAAATTTATGTGGAACTCCTGCATGAGTCAGACAAGAGATATCACAAAATGTAACAGTGGCCAAGCACTCTCCAAATAATCCTCCTTCCTATACTTTTGGTAAGGGGAATGGTTACCAGCAGAAAAAGCTCATAAGTTATCATAACATGAAACATCAGATTTCAATATTTAACTGAAGTTTCTGTAGGTATCTTGGCCTCTTCCCTATCCCAGCCCTCATCAGCACAGTGACCAATGAATGTCATTCACTTAAAGCTCACCAAAGCTTCCACTAAGAATTTCTGGCACTGCTTATACTCCTAGGAAACCTCAGAGCCAAAGAGTCTGTGTAATAACTATGAAAATTGTATTATTAGTTTCTAAACAGAAGCAGCATGACACTACAAAGGAAATATGCAGGCTGTCAGAGGCACTGAGAGAAGGTGTCAGCTACAAATTAATGGCTATTAAAACATATTATTTGTTCCAAAGTGTTAGAAATGAGATTTTTAGCTCCAACGGCAGAAAAGGTGGTGGTGTCAGGTCCCACATTGGCATGCCATCTCTCCCAGCTGCTGCTGCAAGCATTTCAAAGCTGTTGATTGGTATCATTTAGCTACTCCCATGGAAACCTCAGGAGAAGCAAAAAGAGGCTTCCTTCAGCAAAGGTAGAGAAGTTCCTCTTTTGGCTCTGCTGACAAACATACATGATTCAAGAAATGAAGGCAGAGGAGCAGAGATCACCTCAAGTTAACACAGATGGATGACTTGGACACAAATCTAGCTGGTGGATCCCTCTTCATTGAGAAACTGAAAGTACAGCCAGTTAACTAAGTTTGGGCTCAGCTAAGTACAGTGTGGCTTCTACATCCCAACTCAGGGTACTGCAGGTTTCCAAAGAGCGGTGTGAAAGCAGAGAGGCTCTCACAAGCATTTTAACTGCTCTTCCCATTTGGCCATTTAAAATTTACCACCTCAAAGCAGCAGTCTCTTATATGAAACAGCCTAGGAAAATTAATTGGGAAGGCTAAAAGCCAAGCCAGTGGCAGGCAGAAATCTCTATGCTGTCTGTAACAGGAAATGTCTTAGCTACCATGCCAGCTCTTTTTTGTGGAGGAGGTATAGAGGGAGGTGTGCGTTAATCATTGCTATTGTAGATGGGATTAATTCCATACGTGCTGCCACACAAGACACTTGGGGACTACAGGCTCATACTGCTAAGTGGAAATACTACTGAAGTATTTTCACTTGCAAGGAGAGGGAGCAAGTGTGGCACACACTGGTACTGCACAGCCCACAGGTGAAGAAAGGACCATCGATTTTAATCTGTTTGAAAATGTTTTTGTTGAACCTACTGCAAACATGTTGATGGAGACATGTAAGTCCAAGTTAAATAACTGGCCACAGCCACAAGAGCAGGTCGGCAGAGTCAATGCTTGGCACAGCATGCAATACCTGCATTTCATGCCAGCACTTCTTCAAAAATCTTTCTATGGATCCCTGAGCCTTGGAAGGCAAGGGCAGGAATGCTCAAGGATATGGGATATGTAGAGCTTCAGAAAAGTTAGGCTGATTTCAGAGCATCCTACCACCTGGGTCTCATCACAGCCACAGCTCAGGTGCTGCAAGACCAGGCTGCCAATGTCACAGACCTGAGACTTCTCTGCTCCTGGCTCCCATGTGACTGCTGGCTAGGTGGGGATATGGCAAAGAAAAAGCCAGGTTTCAGATCCTGCACTGCAAAGCAGGTTTTCTAGAATCGGGCTGGTGCCAGTCAAAATTGCATTGTCACTAACTCAGTGTCACAGACTTGTCCAATTTCAAGTTGGCATTGTCTGATGG
Organism: Coloeus monedula; assembly: GCF_965178545.1. Taxonomy (NCBI): domain Eukaryota; kingdom Metazoa; phylum Chordata; class Aves; order Passeriformes; family Corvidae; genus Coloeus; species Coloeus monedula. Next base: position 103,451,970 of record NC_138783.1, on the reverse strand, counting down.
AAAAAGTGTTGTATCAGAATATGCCCAACCAAAATATCTGAATATAAAATTATGAAGCACTTAGTCCCTGAGTCCACTGTGTCTTGGGACAGGCTATCTGAAAATCTAGGGTACTTCACATATTGCTCAGTGATCTTTTGAGTCTAAAATACAATGGGGACTTCAAAACACCAGGCTTCTCTGTCTAGAGATCTAGCAACAACCTAAGGCACACCTCCTTTACCTGGTCAAAAGGACAAAAATATCACAGAATTAGTGCATCCATAATTACATTGACACTATCAGCTTTTGAAAACTAAAAAAAATTTCTAAAAAAATACCATATGAACTCCATATGCTATCCAATGCCAGGGAGCAGCAATCCTAGCCTAGTTACTTACTCATTTCTCTTTTCAGTGAATTACATCTTTCTACAAAGTTGCACAAACTTCTGACATCAATCTCAGACTCTCACTAAATGTCACTCCATGCAGAACTTGGGTGCTCGCAATAACTGAGCTGATGAAAGGATGTAAAAGTCTGAAGTGTAAAATAAGGGGACCCAGGGACACAAAGGGGAACAAATACAGGCAGCCTTCACTGGTAAACACTCCAGCAAGAACTCACACCGTGGAAGTCAGAAAGTGAGCTTAAATTAGAGGAGGTGCTGTTATTCTTAAGGTTTGTAATCAAAATGCTGTGGTTCCAATTAGGAAAGAAAAGATGCCTGGCCAACATGCTATTACCAGCTTTTTGGCAGGAAAAGTCATTTACAACAACCAGGCTGGCTCTCTTGCACTCAAGTATTTGTTTTTACATTCAAGCCTTCCCAGACTCGACAGCTCTTGGAACAGCCACACTCGTATAGGGCAAAGTCCATATCAGATGGATCATCAAGCAGAACAAAGTGTTATTACTTTCTCAAAGCTGCTATTCAGTCACACCCCTTACATTATTTCTGTGAAAATGAGGGAGTGATTTCAATTATGGAAGTATGGAAATTTCAATTATTTGAGTATGGATAAAAAGAGACTGAAAATAGGAGATGAGCTGTAGGCTTTTTTTTTACCTTCAAGGCTGAAGTTCATAGTAAAGCTCCTTCCTTTCAATTGTGCTTTTCCACCTGTCAATCTTTGGAATGTGTCTGGGAACACCCCAGTGCTGGGCAAGTTGCTGAGTGTTGGAGGTGTTTGGTTATACTGGAGCAGAAACAAGAAAAGGAAAGGATGTTCACTAAGACTAGCATTGCCTAGGGAGAGCTGGGGCTCCTAACGTCAGACTCCTGCTCTGCATCAGCCACAGGAACACCTCTCTGTCTCTCTTTCCTTCTTTCTGTGTCTTGATCTTCAGTGACTTGAATCTCTTGGGAAACCTCCCTCTCAAGTTTCACTCTTCCACACAGTCTCAGCCCAGTGCAGAACTGCATGTATTCAGCAGAAAATGTCCTCCACTTTTTTATCCATGTTATTTAAAGCTCCACTTCATTATATTTACTGGTATTCTGATTTTAATAAATAATAATTGCATGCTTCTTGGAGGCTCTAGGCATCTTAACGCATAATTAATCATAGTACCAAACCCCATGAGCCTTCAAATCATCATTAGAAAGAAAATCTTTCAGCCAAACACCTTGGTAAAAAAATGAGATCCTTTCCCTTAATTGGTCTGGGAAGCACAGGCACAGCTCTCTTAAATGGATGTCTTCTACACAGTACCCACAGATCTGGGCTCAGACCAAACCAGGGAAATAAAGTCCCCACAGGCCCCACACAGGCACATCCTGCCAGCACCCCTCTCTGTCTGCAGCACAGTGTGTCAGGTTGAAATGACCATGAGGAGAAGGAAGGGGGAAAGAAAAATGGGAGTACTCCTTCTTCTCAAGTAATGTAAGAAGAAATATGTAAAGTGATACTTCAGGGACAAAACACTACAACATGGACATGGGCAATTTCACAAAGCTGCCATTAAATGACAAGCACTCCTCTGAAAGGTGGAAGTGTAAGAGTAAGTCTTCAGAGGTGCTTTAGCTCTTTTTCCACCCAACACCTCCTTAAATCTGGAGAGCTAAACTCAATCCAATTTCCTTTACAGTAAACATCAGCCTTGATTACAGCTGGAGAGTCAGCATGTATGCCTAACAACAGCAGAAAGTTACTTCTGGTCTACACAATAATATTAATCATAGTCTAACCTCAATGAGCACCATGGCCATAGGCAGAGGGTTTTCTCTTGCCTGGACAGAGCTCCAGGTTAGCTCTGTCCCTGTGTTCTGTGCTTGCTCAGCACTTGTAGCCTTGGAGAATTCGACCCTCCCTGCTGGCCTCAATAAGCAATGAACAAGTACAGCTACCTGGGAGCAGCAGCACAGTCTCCAATGGCCTTGGAGCTTGTGGTCAGGCCACCCTCACTGCACCTCCCATATACACCACGGGCCCAGCCACAGCCATTGGTGGGTCCCTCCAACACAGATGTGGTGCAAAGCTCCAGTTTTCCCAGTTTGTAACCCAGCTCACTGCATTCACCTGTGGTGCTTGCTATTGGCATGACCCCATTACAGGGCTAACCCCTGAGCAATCCTAACAAGTAAGAGTGGAGGGCTTAAAAGACAGCTTATTTCCTTTTAATTATTTAAATTCCCCTTCAGTTTTCAAGTCTTCTACACAGTGAAGGAAGGTCTAATATGTAATGGATTACTGGCAGGGCAGAATGAGCAAATAGCTAACTTATTTGTTTTAGATGGAGTAATACAATAAAAAGTGTGCAACCTACTGCATTGTGCCCATGAACTTTATCCTTCTGAATAACAGACAGTGTCCAAGGAAAGTTTCCTGCTCTGAGAGTCTGCAACCTGGGACTGGAGCCCAAAGACTCCCAAGAAGATCCAGCAGATGGTAAACAGCTGTGTGTCCTGAGGGAATGGCTAACCTGGCAGTGGTTTCCCATATACCAAATCCTTATTGCTTTAACAAGGTTGCCTGGAAGTGGCTTGAACAGAAGTAAAGGGAATGCTGCTCTGATCAAGTGACTCATAGAAAGAGGGAGGGAGGTCTTAAGATACTTTCTGGAAAGGATTTCAAAGCTGGGCATATTGTTCCAGGAAATGTTTACAGACTGGGAAAAAGGAAGTTTTGACTTTCATTGGCTTATTCTGTTGCAACACGGCATGCTTACCAAAAATACACAAAGAGAGTGAAAATAAAAGCTCCCTTCTGAAGAAGAGCTGGGCAGGAGGCAAAAGGAGTGCAGTTCTGCCCACTTTAAAGTGTCAGCCAGCAGAAGAAAATGAACTCTGTCCCGGCTCCACAAGGCACACTCATACCTCAGCCCCACAAAGATTATCAAAAAGGAACAAATGCCAGAGTAAACCAGAGAGGTCAGAGCATGAGGAGCATAATCTCACTGCAGTTTTTGGGGTCATACCTGTCATATACTAGTCACTTTGCAGATGCCAAAGAAGACAGTGCTCCTCCCTGGAGATGTTAGCAATGTCTGGGAGATGGAGCAGTTACAGGGAGACTAGATTTGGGGTTGTGGTGGGTGAGGGGATTTTTTTGTTTTTACAGATTGAACAAGTTCACAACAACCAACAGAAAAAGCAGGACTTCATGGATGCTCCTGTGGAAGGGCTCAAGAAAATCATGTTACATTTTAGGTCAGTGGCTCTTAATTTTTTGCGCAGCTCAGATTTCTTTGATAAATGTGCCTTCCTGTTTAGTCCTTCAGTTGCTGCACTATGTCCTGAGCCAGTGTAATTTCATTCCTCTAATCCACTTGGGATGTCTCTTCTCATCCCCTACCAAGAAGCTGCAAGATCCTCCTTTTGCTGCCACTGGGTTTTCTGGCAGCAGCATAAGCCCAGAGAAAGAGCTCATGCTCCTCTCTATGCTTGCAGAGGGGCCAGGTGCCAGGGTTGTGAGACAGCCACACTTCAGCTGCTCCTCACCCTGGCTGAGCTACTGACTCTCCAAAGAAATGTTGTCCTTCCAGTGAAAAGAGCTGCAAGAACAGAAGCCTCTGAAGGAACGATATGAGAGCAGCCCATCAGAAAGTAAGGGCTAAAATGACAGTGCAGGCAAACTGCACTGTGTCCTCCCTGTTCTGAAGCCTCAGAGCACCTCCTCTTTTCCTCCCCACCCTATAAACCTGACTCCAAAAAGGACGTGAGCACTTTCAAATAGGCCCCAGAGCCTGCAGGGAGGAAGAACAATGAAAACAAAGGGTCATCACAGGCCATTACAGCAGTGATCAATCCAATACCCATCAAAGGTGAAATTATGTTCATTTGGACTGACAAAAAGACAAGGAGCTTGATCTAGAAGGAGTGAAAGAAAGTTTGGCAAGAAGGTAAGCATTTCACTCCTGGAGATGTGTGCTGGAAGATGACAGGACATGCAGAAGTCATCCTCTTCATCCTTAGCTCTTTTTGCAAACCATTTATATCCATTTTCTTGAACTGATGAAAGCTTAATGAGGGGAAAAACAAACAAACAATCAAATAAACAAACCCAAACCACAAAGGTTACTTCATTCTGAAACCATTTTTTAAGAAACAGAAGTCCTTCAGATGTCAATACTATGCTAACCTGTCCCTAAATGGACTAGCTTTTGCTTAGGAAATGAAGGGTCCGTGCAGTTCAGTGACTTAGACATTTTGAAATCCTAGCCTACTTGACAAGATACTAGTCAAAAAGCAGCCAGAATGTGTGAATTAATAGGACCCATATGTAACTGCCTAATAGTAACCACTTGCTTAATACTGTGTAGCTACATGGTATAACAGAAGAATTAGCTAGTGACATCCACTTAGGAAATATGATCCAATCGATACTATGATTTCTTTTTAAGTGCTGAACTGGTTTTGACACATATAAAAATGTGGTTTCAATCAGACCAAACTGCACCACAAAAAAAGCCTTGTAAAGAAGCCCAGACCTGTGGTCTTTAAACAATGCACTGAAGTAAAGAACATTCACAATGGGATTGAGACTGGGAGCATGGGGGGAAGAAATAAGTGGTCCCTCAGTCATTATTACCAGCCATGAAATCACACAGACCTTTCATCTTATATTATCAATCTCCCTTTGTGCCGGACGTACAATAAAATATGTAGTGTCAGGCAGAGCTGTAACAGGAGGAACAGTCAAATTCCCCTTGCTTTTCTCCTCCTGACCGCCCTCATTTACATTAACTTCTCAGCAAACAGTAATAGCTAATGGAGCAAGACTGTTACAGTCCTGGTTCAGTGACACTGGCTAACTGGGAACACTAAAAGGATGTTCAAAAACACCAACCAAAATTACAGCAACTGACACAGGGAAAAAAAAAAAAAAACAACTAAAAATGATATAAGAAAATAACCCCCCCAGACTAAAATATCCCCCACGCCAGGGCCCACGACAGTGTAATATTTTTATGAAAAAACCCCACTGATCACAGCTGATCTAATTTTCTGTATGTCCAAACAGGAGCTGAATGAAGTTTCCTCCTGGTGATGGTCTCAATCCAAGCCCTCAACACACCAAGCACTGTTATTTTCTTGGATACAGCAAGACACAGCGCCTGAACAATGTCCCACCTGCAGTTTTAAGATGGTGTTTCATTAAACTGAATTATCTTTGTGCAAAATGTACAGATTAGTTCCCTGGCTAGCTCATATTCATAAGTACACACAAGCACCAATGACGCCAGACGAGTTTGATCCCATGCAGGGATCGATGGCGAAGCTAATTGAGCCTTCACAGACCGACTGAGAGTAACACATCTCCTGTGCATATAAAGTCAGAGGGAAAGGGCCTGGAACAGCACACACCCTCAGCAGTATGTAGGAAGTGCGTGTGTGTCCATCCCCATAATTGTATGCCTACCCTCTGACTCTGTTCGGCAGGTGACAGAGAAAGATGGCCATGAGCTCTGCAGGCATATGAACAGCCTAAAAATCTTAAGGACTACGGCAGCCCATGGCAAACAGGTACACTTCAGTTTAAGAGCTGAATGTGTCATAAGGACCTCAAGAACTACACCTCCACACTTCCTTAAACAGGTTAGTACTTGCTTTACAGCTTCTGGCATTGCTGCTGTTCCCCCTGGAGCTGCCCCAATGGGTGCTGAGCCCAACACCTGCAGCCTTTGAGGGAAGCCAGCCCTACGCTGTCCTCAGGGTGCAGCTGCAATGCATTCACTGCCTTGTCACGTGTGCCTCCGCAAGATTTGTGCTAACTGAGCTTGCATCCTTGTAGTACTCTGGTTGTAGCATCAAGGTGCTCTAGTGAAGCTGCCTGCAGCAGGATGTGGCCAGCCTTTGCAGGCTCTTTTGCAGGCTGCAAAACTGGGGTGGTGGCAGGCAGGCAACTATCGATACCACCATGGCTAAAGACTTGGCTGCATTTCAGTACAGTCCCAGCAGGCTCTACAGAGCCTGGTGTGGGTCCTTCTCCTCCATTCAAGTTACAAAATGAAGAAGTCAGCATTCAAGTTACTCAGCCTACCAAACATTACTTTCCCAACTATGTCAGGATCTGAAAGAGATTTGTTAAAAAAATAACAACTTGCTGCTTTTTAAAAGCTTTGAGTTTCTTGGCTATTTCTTATCAAAGGTCACATGGAGTAGATTTTAAGAGTCAAAGAGCTGTTTTCCTGTTTTGGAAATCTAGCTTCACAGCTGAGTGAGAATGGATAGACATGAGTGGGTTTCTTTGCTTTCTGAAACAAATATTCATTCCCACATATCTGAGTCAAACATTAACAGTAATGTCTTACTCTAGGAGCCCATAACAACATGAAAGGTGCATGTGCAGATTTAAAGCAGTCAGCTTTTAGAAAAAGACAATAAGGGTGATGCCAGCAGTATCTCAGAGAGGTCTTCATCCCCTTGTACCAAAGAAGCTCATGTCACCCGCGCTGTACTATCTAGGAATAAAGAACAAATTTTTTTGTTGCTTTCATCTGTTTCTTTAGTTTTGTTGTTCTTTATTTATGATCTCACTGGCCATGTCAAGATGACAAGCTGTCCTGAACAGAAGAACATCATGCCAGTTAGGATAAGAAAACTTCCACCAGAGAAAGGATGATGAAAAAATCAGCACAGTCCAAATCAAGTCCCCCGGTTCAGGGAAAAAAAAGAAAAAAAAAAAAAAGGCAGTAAGCTCAATATTTCAACAAGCAATTTTTGCCCTAGCAATTAAATATTTCCTCCATGTTCATGAAGTGCCTAGCACAAATCTGAGGAATCTCCACAGCTCACATGTAAGGAAAGGAGGGGGTTGAGGCACATCCCCTCCTCTGCAGGTACAATCTCATACAAGGATGCAAGAGGAAAGATTCTGCAGCTGGAGGTGCCACATGAGACTGAGCACACTGCACCATGTCAACTTCACAGAGCAAAGCCAACATATTAATAGCTACAGAGAAAAAAATACCAGACAAATGTTTGCCAAAGCTCTAGTAAGAAGAAGGACCAGTTCAAAAAAAAGGTTATTCCACAACTAGTTCATCTTAGGAGCAGACTGATAATCTGGTGAACTGCAAGGACAATCCCTCTGTTTCTGAGGATGGAGTTAGTAAAGCTTCTGAAATGGCACACTGGTGAACAGACACTGATGTTAACTCTGTAATTGCACCACAGCAATAAAAATAGAGAACCACTATGCACCAAAGAGTACAAAAAGGTGAAGAGCTGATGGATTTATTCATATTTATTTTGAAGTGAGCCAAAAGCAAATGTGAATTTCAAACACTGCCCCTCAGCTGCATCTCATCACTTTTAACCTTACTCATTACAAAAATCCAAATATAGTGTACTGATCTCAGGACTTGCACTTGCAATTCACTGGTCACTGTGTTAAGATGCCAAGTGCTAGCAGAAGTCAGGCATGTTTTTATTTATCAATTTACACATTTCAGTCTAGACTAAGGCCTGGAGGAGATATTTTCTTTTTTGCAGAGTGGGCCACAAACAATATAGGGGACATCTTCCCCTCTGCTCAAGAGAGAGCAATATATCGCCATCAAATCCTGCAACAGTTTCCTTGAGAAAAGGAAAGCTATACCTGCTTGGTAGACACTTAAATGCTTGTTGACATGACTCAGTTGTTGAACAGTAGTTTTCCTGTGGATATACCTGCTTATGGGAGAGCCCTTCTCCCATTGTATTCAGCCACCTGTCACTCTACCGCAGATACCAGACACTCTTCTTCTTCATCCCTACTGCATATTGAAATCAAGGATCTCCCTCAACTGCTTCAGGCAAAACTCAGCTGCATTAGTTTAAATAACTTGGTGGTTCAAGACAAGCCAGTCCCTCTGGATTTTAATTCTTCTAAGACTTGTTCTATCCAAAGTTTCCATAACAGTTTGACTACTTCAGCTAGGGGTGCGATGTTTTACCTGTAAAATTAAAGTGGTAGCTACAGATGTTCTTACACTGATAAAAAATATTTCGCAACACAGTAGTTCATTTCTCCTTTGTGCGGCGAATTCCTGCAGCAGTGGAAACACCTTTGCACTGCCACTAGAACATCCATGTAAACTTCATGAAGGCTCAGTGAGGTCAAGTGCCAGGTGTTGCACCTGGGTCAAGGCAGACCCCTATATCAATAACAGGCTGGGGGATTAACAGATCGAGAGCAGCCCTGCTGGTCCGGGGTGCTGGTGGATGAGTGGCTGGACATGATCCAGCAATGTGCTCTTGCAACCCTGGGAGCCAACCGTGCCCAAGGCTGCATCCAAAGCAGTGTGGCCAGCAGGTCGAGAGAGGGGATTCTGCCCCTCTGCTCTGGTGAGACCCCACCTGCAGTGCTGCATCCAGCTCTGGGGTCCTCAACACAGAAAAGACATGGACTTGTTGGAGCATGTCCAGAGGAAGCCACAAAGATGATCTGAGGGCCGGAGAACCTCTCCTATGAAGACAGATTATGAAGAACAGAGAGAGTTGGGGCTGTTTAGCCTGGAGAAATGAAGGGTCTAGACAGACCTTATAGCAGCCTTTCAGTACTTAAAACAGGCCTAAAAGAAAGTTGGGGAGGGGCTCTTTACGAGTGTAGTGATAGGACAAGAGCTTATGCTTTTAAACTAAAAGGAAGGAATTTTTTACAGTGAGGGTGGTGAAACTCTGGAATGGGTTGCCCAGAGAGGTGGTAGACATCCCACCCCTGGAAACATTCCAGGTCAGGTTGGACAGGGCTCTGAGCATCCTGATCTAGTGGAAGATATCCCTGTTCATTGGAGGAGGGTTGGACTAGGTGAGCTTTAAAGGTCCCTTCCAACCCAAACCATTCTATGATTCTATACCAAAGAGATGATGCCATTTTTAGAGTTCTGCTTTCAAACCAACATAATGAAAGCACTTTGTAAAAAACTACACCCTTCAAGCAATCTTGTTCAACTGTGTTTTGTCTCCTGCTTCATCCATTTGTACTGGTCCCCACTCCATATTCCAGTCCTTGTGTAACTAAGCGGCTTCTTAGATGCTCTCCCACGAGCATCTGCAGGTGTCACAATGCTGGGAAGGCAAGGGTGGGGATGTGCCCAGGTGACAGGAGCCCTCACTTTGATGGCCCCCACAAAGCAGTGGGACCACATCCCTGGTGAGTTTTATTCAATGCAGCCTGCCTTTCCCCCTCTCCCCGGTGCTGAGCAGGTGCATTTTCCATCATTCAGCACAAATGTGGGCAGTGTAAATATGAAGGGGCAGAGAACAAGGTTCTAGGTATCTATCTGAGTCCTAGGTTCTCAGTATCACTTATTAATAGGTGATTTTTTGGGGGAGACGTGAGCATATGCTGTTTGAACCAAAGAGAAGCTGGCTGCTGTAAGCAGGATGTGTGCATGTTCAGTAAGATGAAAGCAAACCCCTCTGTCAAGAGCAGTGCCAGATACATTTCTCTACCAGCAGGCACAAGAGTGGCTCAGAAGGATCCATTTTAACAGGGCGAGAAGATATCAATTCACCATTTCAGTCCTGGCATCCCCATCACAGCTGCCAGAAAGGAGCTGCCAGAGGGGGCTGTGGGGAATGAATACAAATTTTTCTGCTGATTTTCCAGACAAGACCACCATCCATTTCATTGGAGGTTTTGCAGTCATAGCTAGTGACTTGGAAAGTGAGGTTGTACATCCTAAGCCATCCAGCCTGGCTTTTAGATTTTATAGTTTTTAATTTAGATTCTCTTGATTAATCCTTCCATTTTTCTTTCCTGCTATGCTGGAAACTGTAATATATCATGGGCAGAAAACAGAACTGAGGGGGAGGGCAGGAAGGGAAAAAGAACAACAAATCTACAAAAGTGATCAGGTCAGCCAAAGCAGGCAACAAGGAGAAGAATACAAAATGTCAGCAGTAAAAGTAGAGGCTGAAGGGACTGGCAGGGCAGCAAAGCTAGCCATGGGATGTAGGGGTTTTCAGTAGAAGATAATCTTTAAAACAACAAATCAATTCAGGGCATTGTCATAAAACACTCCCTGTACAGAGGGTAACACAACTCTCCAAACATGGGTGGAGAATGACCTCTTCACTCAAGCTACAGCTATAGTCACCCCCTAAGCTTTTCCACAAAGGACAGAAAGGGAGACAGAAGTGAACTGGCCAAACACTGGCACTCAGTCATAACTCCACCCTGCCTTTTAGCTATTGGCAAGGAAGTGTTCATCCAGCAGAATAACGTGGATTTTTATCAGAACTGTTTTTTCAACACATTTGTAACATTAAAGAAAAAAAAAAAACAACTACTTAAATTTTACACTGGCACCTCCTTACTAATAAAGTTGACACTCCTCAAGAAAACCCAGTAATCACATCCAGCAACTTTATTAATTGCATATAGTGGTTTTCTTACAACCCAAACTCCTGACATCAGGTGATTGACTGGAAGCTGAGATTATCATTTTAGTGAGAGGAAAGGAAGAAAAATATAAAAATGAAACCTTATAATTGTGGAGAAGCCCCTACAGATAACCGAAAGTTTCAAAATAGAGAAAAGTTTAAAATAAACCAAAAGCATTATTATATTCAAAATTTAGTATTTTTTTTTGTTTTAATAAACATCACTGGTTTAAGACTAGATAGATTTTGACTGTCTGTAAGTTGCAACTCACTTCAAATAGACTAGTAAGTTCTAACACAATGAATCTGTTTCTCTGCAATTTTTGACTACTTGACATTTCAGAACAGCCTACATTAATCTTCAGTTTCAGTATTTGGAGCCCCTGAACTAAAAGGAAACAGCAAGAACCTACACTTTGTCCACCACCCCCCCTCCTTACCAACTCTCACATAAGGGACCACTTTGAAAAAAATATTTTCTGTGAATAGTACAAAGAAGGGAAATGAGAAAGATGGGATGTCTAAAAAATTTATCTGAGAGTACAAAGAGAACTGGCATTGTCTAGTCTGAGGAAAAAGAGGGGATGTAGGACAACAGCCTTCAAATTCATAAAGTCTGTCATGGAGAAAAGTTAAATTTTCTATATTAATGATCAACAGAGAAGTAAGCAGCTTAGATCACAGAGAGTACAATTCCAGTTGGGTAGCTGGGGACACCTTCTAATGATAAAAATAGAAAAGGCCTGGAACATGCTGACCACGAAGACTTCAGTATCAGATGCTTTTCAACATTGGTTAAGCAAACACCTTTTGAGAATGACATTGGTACAGTTGATCCACCTCAGGGTAAGGAGATGGACTGCATGATCCTCCAAGGTCCCCTCCAGCCTGAGCTGCCTACAACTGCATGAACTTTAACAGCTGGACTTGATGATGAACTTGAATGTCTTTTTCAACATAAATGACTCTATGTTTCTGATCAATTATTAAACTAAAAATACTTGCCCTTTTAAAATGCTCTGCCATATAATATGAAATAACCTCTGAAAACAAGCTAGTTTGTGGGAGAAATATCCTTTGCAAATAATTTTTCGTCATTAAAATAAAAAGGAAGAATTTTCTGGTTTTCTTCTTTATTGTAGCAACAATATTTACTCATTGGTCTCATTCCTGCAGCAAAGTAAAAGGCCTACAGAGCATTCCTTTTAATGAAAACAAAAGCTTAAAATGACTACTCTCTCCTTCTCTAATATTTTGGCTGGTTTTCAGATCACTTGTGGGTGTCTTACCTGCTCTCCCTTCAGACTATCTCTGTCCTCACAACAGCTATACTACAAGGTAACTCTTCCCCTTAGTTTCATTTTCAGCTCTCTGCTACACTGTGATAGAACATATATGTCCCAATTGCATTGTACTGATTTTCCCCCACCTGAGGATTGATGACAACTCTCCCTAAAACACTCTCTCTTGATTTTGCCTGCATGGACGTAGAAGAATCAAATAGAAACAGGTCATCCACGCAGTGGTAAATGAGATTTCAGAATGGGAATATGCCAGAAACTCATCCCAGTTCCAAGAAGACAGGCAGGAAATGCCAGAATACTCAAGCCCAGGCAGTGATCTGCAATCGTGATTTGGTCGAGTACGTGGAAGCATTCATCAATAGTAATATGAACTGATGGCATGTCATAGCAAAACCCATGAAACGTGGACAAGTCTCCCTTTACAGGATTACCTCTGTCATCCCCAAAACCTGACAAATGAATCTGAAAACTTCTCTCAGTCCTAAGTCCAGCCTGGCTCTGAAGTATCACAGGGACTGTACCAGAGTCTTTCTCTCTCTTCCACTGAGAAAGAAATGGAGAGCTCAGTGAATTCTCTCCCTCACAACACATTGGTAGAGGCAACTTTTGTTTCCAAAAGTGCCAACTTTCTTTTAAACACACTTGTGATGAGCAGTAAGGGAGAAGATACTACTTAACAATGTGTCAGACCCAGCTCCACCCTCCCAGGAGAAGTTCTCAGGGGAGAGGGTAGTCAACAGGACTGCCATCCAAATGTGGGGGGCAAAAAGGACAAGGGATAAAAAAGAATGGACATTTGGAGAAAAAGAGTTTAAGATAAGTAAGATGAGAAGATGAGAAGCAAAACGGTGAAGCTGTTGTGTTCACCACCAGAGATGGTAAATGCTAGCACCTTTGCAAGTTCAAAACAAATCTTAGTCCAGGAGCAAATAGTTTGAAAGAGAGTACTTAGAGGTTAGATGCACAAGGGATTATAAGAGCACAAGACCTTCCAGGCATCCACGCTACCTCCCAACCAGTCAGGATTATTTCCCACCATTCATTAGTAATGTGTTGCACTTACCAAAAAAAAAAAAAAGTTTCAAATCCATTATCTTTATTGTAGGGCTCCTGAATAGCTAGGTTCAAAAGAAGAGTGAAGATATTTTAATAAAGTGAACAGAAACTATTATAATGGTTTCTAATTGTTCTTAAAGACTTCTGCATCTACTGTAATGAGCACATCTGACACTCAGGAGGTAGCTGCTGCTCTTTGGAGGACAGTACATTTTGGACAATTGCCCTCTTGAGGAAATATTGATACAACTAGTCCTGAAATAGCTCTATTGTGTCAAAGGCATCACACTGACCAGATAAACCTTAATGTTGTCAGAGAAATCACTGTGTTCGTAGGTTGCTGAAGCATGTACTTGCAGTTTTCTGAACAGGACATGCCGTTTTTGGTTCTAACAGCTTCAGAGAGCCCAGAAGAAGGTCTCATGCCTTTCATTTATATTGCTGTAGCTTTTTGACTAAAATACATAGAATCATAGAACTGGTTAGTTTGGAAAATACCTTTAAAAACACTGAGTCCAACTGTTACCTCATGTCTTATTTTAGGAATGGTACTCCCCAGTTTAGTGTTCCCACTGAGACTCTCCAAGACACGTGCCGCTCATGGGTGGCTGGAGAGGAGAACTGGAGGCACAGAAGATAAATATCACCAGTTGAGAAAACAACAATTTACTGGAAACGGCAGAGATAAGAAAACAAAGAGTAACAGCAAGAATATTAATAACAAAAGTGCACAAAAGAGTGGCATAGAATAACCTCCGGGTCCTGGCTATGCCCCCTCCTAGCTACTGCAAAAATTAATCCTGTCCTCACCAGAATCAGGACAACCCAGCACTGCCCAGTCCATGTCTCTAAGTACCATGACTACATGTCTTTTAAAAACCTCCAGGGATGGTGACTCAACCACTTCCCTGGGCAGCCTGTTCCAATGCTTAACAACCCTTTCCATAAATAATTTTTTTCTTAATGTCCAATCTGAACCTGCCTTGGCACAACTTGAGGCCATTTCCTCTTGTCCTGTCTCTTGTCACCAACCCCCACCTAGCTAGAACCTCCTTTCAGGTAGTTGTAGAGAGTGATAAGGTCTCCCTTGAGCTTTTTTTCTCCAGGATAAACAACCCCAGCTCCCTCAACTGCTCCACGTAAGACTCTGCTCCTCATCAAACTCATTCTCCAGACCCTTCACCAGCTCCACTGCCCTTCCCCAGACGCACTCCAGCACCTCAATGTCCTTCATGTAGTGAGGAGCTAAAAACTGAACACTGGATTTGAGATGTGGCCTCACCAGTGCCAAGTACAGGGGGACAATCACTGCCCTGGTCCTGCTGGCCACACTACTGCTGATCCAGGCCAGGATGCCATTGGCCTTTTTGGCCACCTGGGCACACACTGCCTCATGTTCAGCTGCTGTTGATCAACAACCCCAGGTCCTTTTCTGGCGGGCAGCTTTCCAGCCATTCTTCCCCAAGACCGTAGCATTGCATGGGGCTGTTAGGACCCAAGTGCAGGACCTGGCACTTGCCTTTATTAAACCTCACACAATTTGCCTCAACCCATCAATCCAGCCCATCCAGATCCCCCTGCAGAGCCTTCCTACCCTCCAGCAGACCAACACAAAAAATCAACTTGGTGTCATCTGCAAACTGACTGAGGATGCCCTCATCCAGATAACTGATAAAGATTTTCAAGAGGACTGGCCCCAACACTAAGCCCTGTGACTCAACCCCAACACTGGTTGTCAACCTAAGGAAGTAACTGAAAAAACTTTCCCAATTAATGTCACCTGGTGGATAAGCAGCCATTACAGATTATCAAGCATTAAAACCAGCATTCTAGAAATGCAGTTGGCCTCATCGGCCCTAGAGAACAGAGGTATCTGCGGGTGAAAATACGATTTCAATGAAATAACAAAAGTTTGGTTTGAGTGATTTTCCATGAAGCATTTCACCTCAGCATCTTTCTTCCAATGGCCAGGTAGAGCACTGGCAAAGATCACTGCTCTACCTCCTGAACAGTCTCAGCCTTTTTCTTTGGAAGCAATCCCTCTTGCAATGAGCCTGATTAGAGACAGACAATGCAGATGGGTGCCGCCAAGCTAAACTCTAACTTCAGTGACAGTCGGAGCAGTCGCATAGGAAGGAGAAATGCAGATTCAGGGTCTGTTTTGCTGTTCTCCCATGTCCCTAGATCTAGCTTATTAACAATCCCTCTGAGTTCTCTCTCTATAAAAACTTCAAGCAGTTTTTCATGTCATCCTCACGCACAATAACAAAATGCTATAAGTTGCACAACATGGCAAAGTCAAAACAAGCTCCCTCTCCTCCTTATGCTTTCCAGCAGCTTTTCTATCTGCGGGAAGGGGCGGAGAGCTGGAGGGCTGCTCCCCCTCCTTGCTCTTGTTTTGCCCTCAACCTCCCATAAGCTACTGACAAATATCAGATTGCTGGCTCAGCTGGAGCATTCACTAAACAAGAGATAAGGATTACTTACATAGGAACTCTAAACCCATCATCAAAATGTCTATAATTGCAGGAGAAACCAGCTGTCCAAAATGTGGAGGTCTCCGCTGAGTTTTGCCCACAGCCTGGGGCTTTTGCTTTCACCTCCCCCTTGTACTTGTTCAAAGAGAAGAAAAAATCCTCTTTTAGCTCAATTACTAGGGGCCATTTCCACTGGTAATCTATGTCTCCAAGTACGAGAACAAGCATCTGCCAATTAACTACATAAAGACAAGCACAAAATCCCAGATTTTGAAAGGCTTTCAAAGGTGATGCCTCTGCTACAAGACCTGCCTCCCTACCTACTTCTGCAGATAGTGCAAAGAACTTCATCTTTCTCCCTTTGCTCTCTAGCTTGGCTTATCTAAGGTCTACCAGACACACACACTTACAAGGAACTTTTCACCAGAAGCAGGGCTTTTGCCAGGATACACAAATACAAGAACAGGCATAAGCTACCTGTCCCCCAATATTGCCTCATTGCACTATCCCTCTCTTCAAGATCTACTTTGCTTTCTTTGCACCCAACAGTGACCTAAACTGCTCAGCTACGAGATCTGAACTAGTATTTCCAGCAACTCATAAAAGCCAAAGTCAGGCAATAGCCCCTGTGCTTTGATATGTCAGAAGTGCTTGATCTCAGTAGCACGCCAGCCCACCTATGAGTAACAAGGAGTCATTTTTCATACACTTTCACAGAAAAGAGTATAAATGGAGGTTCACGCCTGATAAAGCAGCCATCTCAGCCTGTGATTGAGTCATGACGGCTTCTTCAACCATGATAGCATGGTATTAAGGAATTCTATTTCTATGCCCCTCTATTTTTCCTCTGCAGTTTCATTTTACGTTTTAAGCTCAGAGTTTTATTGGGTTTTATTTCTTCAGCTCTTATAAAAACTATGGATCATTTGTACCTCTTGAAATTCCCAATGACCAGTACAGTCTGTCCTGATTGATGTTGATTTTAAGTTGTTTTGCAGAAACTAAGTAAATGACAGACTATGAACAGAAAGGAGTAATTAAAGAGGACAGAGAGCCTGAAGGCTGCAAAGGTGGCCACTAATCAGATGAAAACTAAATTTCCAGGTTAAAAAACATGGATGGAAGCTTGTCATAAACAGCTGGTTTATGCACAACGCAGGTAAGGGGTTAACAGACCACCAGTGCTATTAGTGAATTAATTATCCATTAAATATTTCATTAATTATCATTAATTAGTGAAACTTATCTCACCCCAACTCATCTGAAGAAAAGAAGATGTAATTTCTGGCCAACATTTCACTCCTTGTGCCACTCAAAGCAGTGACTGATACAGCTGCAGTGAAGGTAAATGAAGAGCAGAAAGCCAACCAGAAACAGCCAGTGTTCTCACACCGTATTGTATGCATCCATCATATGGCAAGATAAGAAATGAAAAAGCAACTTCCTGTTCTTGTGAACAAAAATAGACATTTGAGTTTGGGTGTTACAGCTGTAGTTCCCCCACTCTCAGCTCTGTGCCTTTTTTTCCATACCACCCACAACACTCAGAGCAGCTTCCAATTTCCTTTTTACCTAATGACCTAAATCTCCACAGAACCTATTTTCCCCTTGAATCTTTCCTACATCTGCCAGATTTGGCCTAGTGTCTTTGCATTATTTCATGGCCAAAAACATCATTCTGGCACTGGTAAACTACCTGAAAGTGTAGTATTTCCTCACATAATCCTCTATGTGCATTTATGCAGTGCTGTATGCAGTGGGAATCTTAAGGATGACTTCCCACATTACTTCCAGCATTCCCATAGCATGCACTCTCTAGATTTCATTACAAAGAGCCCTAATCCTCACACAGTCATGCCTAAATCTGTCTGCTGCTACAGCTATGACACCAGCACGGTGATGAAGCAGCTGTACAGGGAGAGTCCAAAAAAGTGCAGCAAGCTTCTTTTCTGCTCAACATGCATTTTGTCTCCCTCACACTTACGTTACTTGCAGAAAAGCAAATAATTCATGGTCTCAAATATATATATATGTTAATTTTGCTGTTAATGTTATTATTAATGTTTAATTAGTCTTTGCTCTGAAGATGAAAAACAGTGAAGCACATAAGTTAGGCTCCTGCAATTACTGTGATTGCACTCACAAAACCAGCTAATTGCACTTGCAAATTACAACTTAGCTATTTGCACATGTACTTCTGCAGTCTGCCGGCACCACCACGATAACTGTGGAGAGAGCCTGGAAAAAAAATAGGGTGAATTATAGTAATTTTGCGGACGGTTATTGGGGCTTTGTTTCCCTTCATGCACACTAGGATTTTCTGATTCTGTTGGCATGGCACAAGGGTTTTCAGATGATTTCACCCCTTGATGCATGTGAGACCTGGAGCTGTTCCAGGGGCTGTGGGCCCCAGAAGGTGCTGTTGTGGTGTCCCTCAGCCAAAATAAGCAGAGATCTCCAGGTGACGTGGTGATCATCGGCCTTCTCTCCCCACTGTGTCAGCCCTTGCTGAAGGGGAACTGCTTCTCCCCCTCCAGATGTGAAGTCCAGCAGGCTCATCTCCTCTGTGGTGCATCCACACCCATGAAAGGCTGCTGGCCCTCAACCTCTGCCTTCAGTGTTCAGCTGTTTCCTAGCACTGTGGTGGCCGAAAAGCTGAGTGTGGGGTGAATGAGCTTGGTGAAGCACAAAACAAAGCTCTCAGAAATGACTTCTGCAGAACTTGTATCTTGGGCTAAATGGCTGTTGTAAAATGGTCTTTTCGGGATACTTGTACATGCTTTTCAATCCGATACAGCACGCTCAGAAACTCCACCATGTCCTTTAGGAAGGTGGTGACACCAAGGTAGCACTGGCCCTTTACCTCTTTCATCTCACCATGCCCTCAGGAGAAACTGAGCATTTGTATAGTGCAAGGGTAGCACACCTAATTGCTCAGAGCTCCCTGGTGTCTCCATCTGACAACACTTGAACCCTTCACAGCAATGCAAAAAGGACTGGACTCATCAGTCACCTGAAGAAGCAATGAAGAGAGTCTGTAGTGTCCCTCTGGCACAATTCATTCATATTTGACCGCCTACTTGATGGAATATTAACAAAAGTGTCAATGATTGTTAATTTTTTGCTGATGATTCCTTATGAAATGCACATTATCTGGATGTCTGAAGGTAGCAGGAACTAAATGGTTGATCAAAACCCTTTTTTCTGAGCAGAGGATTTCAGTATGTCTGTTTTGCAGCAGCCATGTTCTTTAACAGCAGCAGGGCCTTTGAATCCTTTCCCCTCCCCCTTACAAAATTAAACATTTGCTTGTTTTTCTAATCTTGCTATAGACAGCCGCCACAGGTCACGCACAGAATTGAGGACATGATATTAAAATCAATCTGTCCCGCATACTCATTTGAATGGAGGGGAAAAAACAAAGCCACAGAGCAGAACTGCAGGACTGGAATAAAAACCAATAAAGTGCCTCCTCTCTAATTTCTCTGAAGGCCTTTCTAGAGTTTTATTCCCAACAGTGCTCCATAGATGCCTCGGTTTGCCTGCAGAAACACTTGATATTTCTGTAGTGCAAATCAAAGTGAATTAAACATTAAAGCACTGTGATAGCATAGCAGGTCTGCTATAGGAGAGAAACTGGTTAATGTGGCACTGAAGTTTATGAAGCAGTGGACTGGACTTTCCCTCTCCTCCTTCTCCTCCTTCAGATGTATTTACTTATTTATTAGTTTCATTCATGCATCATTCACTGCAAAGCAGAGAAATCTTTTTCCAGTATAACACTCTAGTTATATTGGTCTGGCACTTTGAATGTTCTGCATATTGCATGACACAGTTACATACACACAAGCTGTGGGACGCTGCATTCTGATGTGTCCTCGGAAATGGTGCTTTCCAATACTCCCTCATTAAAAGGCAGCACATTAACTGAAGGATCCCAAACACTGCTCAGAAGAGGAATCCCTCTTCCTTTAATGGAAGGCTAAGGGGTGCATAAACACCCACTACTTGAACATCATTACTACCAATCATCTTCCATTCCAGGGTATAAAAAAGCATCAAAGTGATGTTTTATTCTCAGGTAAGACCCTGGAGGACCTTGTACTGACTCCCATTCTCTCATCGGACTCACAATGGAGCTGGCAACCTGACCAGAGAGCACAAGTTGTTTTCTGCAGTCAGCTTTCTGTCTGGCTCCTTCTCCCTCTTCTCCCCATAGACACTCCCTGATTGCTTTCCCTTGGCCTCTTGGCCAACCCTGCAAGATTCTAAAATGAGAGAGAAGCAAGGACTTGTACACATCAAGGGAGCCAGCACTCACACAGGTACCAAAGGGTCTGCAGTGGATCCACACTCAGGTGTAGTGAAGACGACTTTGGCATCTGCACAGACACAACCACAATCTGCACAACCACAGCAAAAGCTGGAGCTTCCAGAAAGAAATAAAAGAAGTAATTCAGAGGAGCACACTGGAGAGCTAGCAAAGAGAAATAATTCTTAAAGCCAACTAAAGGGAGAGACTCTAGCCAGGGCCTTGACTTCTATATAGTAGAAATCTGCACCTCAATTAAGCCCAGAGGAAGTTTATCCACTGGAGCTGAATAATGAAACCATCATTCAAAATGATTTGATGTAACTTTTGTGGTTGGTTGTGGTTTTTTCTTTTCAAGAGAGAAGCTGCAAAGCAGTTTAAAGCTCAACTGCATTAAGGTTCATGGGGGCTAGGTCATCTAGAGAAGCTCTGATTCCCTCTGGGCATTTTGATGATTCTGACTCCCCTCCCACACATTTCTCTCTCTCTCTCTCAGCGTGACACATCCATGGCTATCAAACCCTGACCAGCAAAGGCTGGGCATGTGAACATCATTCACACTCCATCCCTATTTTATTTAGAAATATTTAACAGGTTATGTAAAGATGCTTTTGATTAACTGTTATGTTGGACAAGAAGTTCAAAGCCTCCTTCAGCACTGGTGATCCCATTCCTGGCCCTGTTTTCAAACCGCAGACCTTAATTTCACAGCTACCTTTACTTCAGAAGGATGATTTTGTATCATCAGAGAGATTGCTCTACATCTGTAATGGAGTTCCCTTCAATGCAAAGAGGAGATGCAACATGTATATGTATCTGAATATGTGTATATATACATATCTGGGTCATCACCTGTCAAACACCTCAGCCAAGTAACATTCAGCCATGTTCCTCCAGAGAGGGCAGAGTACTCATACATAGGTTCCCATTGGCACTAGAAACAGACCTAATACTCTTTTTGGAAATAGTATTTCCACATTGGAAAGGAGAGGTGGGAAGGACATGGAAACATCCCAGGTGAGTGTTTCTTTTTATTTCAAGAGATAAACGTACAGAACTCCTCTGGAAGCAAGCCAAAAAGCTCATAAATAATCTTGATCAGAAACTGGCAGACCAGGTTCCTTTTTTCCCGTTATTATTATTTTGAGGATAAAGTCTTGTGGAGAATTGAGGAAAACAAGCATCAAATGTGTTGTAGTGATACTGATGTGAAGACAGGATGAAATTTTATATCTTCAGTTCATCTGCTCTCTTTCAAATATGGTGTATGCATTGTCCCTCCATCTTCACTTTCTTTGAGAGCACAGCCACAGCAAGTACATGCTATCAATTATTTATTAAAATCCTTAGCTTCTTCTGCTCTGATTTCTGACTATAAATATGATTGTGCCTAGGCAAGATGAATGGATACATCATTGATTCAAACAAGTGCTTCTTTGATTGATAAGCAGCTTAAATGGCCTTCACTGCCTACGTATTTTGATTTACATTAAGTGCCCAAACTCCTCACTAACATCATAGCGTCTTTGACGAAGGTATTAGCCAAAATCTATGAAAAGACTATGCCTCCCCTAAGAGTTTTATAATCTAAACACTCATGAAAAGTTGAGATACAAAGGAGTGAACCAGCCTGCTTGCCACCCAGAGCAGGCTACTAGCCAGGCACAGAATATATTCCATATCTCCTGTCTCTCAGCAGGGATGGTGGCATCTAGCCACATTGCTGCAAGCTCTGCAATAGCTTTCACCAATACTGCTCAAGACTCAGGCTGACCCAGTGAAGCTGGCCCTTCTCCAATACATTATGAGAAGCTGGAGGTCTGTTAAAAACTTACTGTTTCTTTCTCCCTTTCACTGGTTGGCATTATCCCTCAAGAGAGGTCCTGCAACTAACCAAAAAACCATATTACTTGCTTAAACAGAAAATACAAAAATACAGAAAAGTGTAGGTATAGAGATTTGAGGAGAGCTTGTTTAAGCTTACCAATCTAGGTATTTAAGTTTGGTTTTGAAGTGTTCTCTCTGAATGAAAGTTTTTATTGACAGGAAATGTTTGGCTTTTTTCCCCTGAAAATCAATTCTGAGAAAAGCTTGTATACTCCTCTGGCAAACTGCTGATTTAGAGAGTAACAAGGGGATAATAATGATCTGACACCACTCTCTCTCAAGAAAAAACAATAAAAAAGTAAGTAACTTGATCCCCCAAGACACTGATGTGGGTAGTATGGCTAGTCCCCTTTTTTCACCTCTGTAATCACTGCACTTCCCTACAAAGTCAAGGACATAAATTTTTACTAAGAACATTTCAAAAGGCCTCCTGATGTCCTACCCTCCTGAAGGGCAGCAGCTCCCTGCACACATAAAATTTCTGCTGAAGCTCAATTCCAGCTAAAGGTTTACATGCCATTTATATCCCTGCACTGAACCTACCTCTTTTTTTCCCCTCAAGCAGCACCCCAGGTTTCATCCTCTTTCCTTACTGTATTCCTCTTCCCTTCCATCGTTAGCATCCTAACCTGTCACACTAGGACCAAATAACACCCAGCTGTGTTCATTTGCAGCCGTGATGCTTCGTGACATGTTAGAGCACATGCAGTAGAACAGAACTAGATGGAACTATACTTTCGCTATAATATCCCGTAGGTGACTTCCATAGACCAAAGCACTCCATATGTAAATTGTGGAAAGGCACCAAGAACAACTTAGGCCCACCTTTATCTTAGGCCCATCTTTATCTCAGACAAGATCTGTTTTGCAGTGTAGTTGCAGCATGAGTTTTAAGATTTCTTACCCTGTTTATCTTCAGGAATTACCCAGCTATAAGAAATTTTATACTGGGAAAATCTGGTTTAATAATGGTTCATATGAAAGCACCTGGTTAGTACAGCAAAGGCCGTATTTTGTCATCAGTAGTTCAGAACTCAGTGCAGAGGGACAGAAGCACCAGAAGCTTTATTTAAACTGCCCTCTAGATAGAGCTCCCCAGACTTATTTAGCATGAGCATAACTGTGACACATAAACAAAGCATGTTCCATATTACAGTATTACATGAGCTAAAGAAAATTACTTTAGAACCACAGCCGATAGAATGGTTTGGACTGGATGGGACCCTTAAAGAACATCTAGTTTTAACCTCTAATTGAGCAGGTTGCTCAAAGCCTCATCCATTCTGGCCTTCAACACTTCCAGGTTGATGGGGCATCCACAGCTTCTCTGGACAACCTGTTGCAGTAAATCACCACCCACAAAGTAATAGCTAATCTACATCTACCCTTTGTCCTATCACTACACACCATTGTAAAAAGTCCCTCTCCAGCTCCCTTGTAGACCTCTCCTAGGTACTAGAAAGTGTTATAAGGCTCCTCAGAGCCTTCTCCTCTTCTCTTCTCTTCTCTTCTCTTCTCTTCTCTTCTCTTCTCTTCTCTTCTCTTCGTTCATCTTCATAGAAGAAGTGCTCCAGCACTGATCATTTTTGCGGTCCTCCTCTGGACTCATTTCAACAGGTCCATGTACTTTGCAGGAGTGATGATGGAACTGTTTGTTCTATTGACAAGGTCTTTGTCAGCATGAGTTTCAAATGCCACAACTTGCATTTAAAAATACAAACAAAACCATAAAAGGCACTAGAAACACAGGGACCACTATGACAGGGTTTTATGATTATAATGGGAAACAGGAAATACTTTCACAGGCACAAATCTGGGAGACACTGAAGGGAGAACTTTAGACTATATGCACATACTTTTCAGGGATACAGACCTTTTTAAAGCACATTTCCAGCATTCCATTATTGAAAACCTTTTAAAATATTCAGACATGATTAGATCAAACATTTCCCTACAAAGCCCAATGAATGAGGTATGGCATTTCAGCTGTCTGAAAGACATGACTGCAGAGTGAAGCCTAGGGGAGGAGAAGAGACTTTAAGCTTCACTGACATATACTCCATATAAAAGGCATGCTAGGCAGACTTTTTGGGTCAGTGGTAATCAGCAAGAACATTAAAGACTACATGTACTGTAACCATGGAAAAAATCTATTTATTCTCTAATAGCAGAAGCAGTCACAATGGTTGTGGTGAGCAGCCAAGTGAGGGGCCACTTACTCTCCAGCCATGTCCTACTGAAGCCAATGGTGCTACAACAACTGCACCAGTGGTGAAGTCAGCTTGTCAGAGCCCCAAGACAGCACTGTGCTCCTAAGCTGCATAGGCACACTCTGGTTTGGCACCACCTGGTTAGGAGACAGCTTCAGCAGACAGATCTAATGAAAATGTTCCTCCCCACCAAAAGCATGTTAGGGAATGTAAAAGGGCACTGATGATCAGTATTGAACAAATGTGTCACCAGCCCCCTGACTCACACACTAAGGAAAGCTGTTGCACTTTATGAAGTGCTTGGTGTTGCTAAAATCAGATGTCCAGAGGCTCAAATTCCTTGCTCAGGTTTATATTCTTTTCTCGTTGCTCTGTTTGAAATTCTTGAGCTGTTAAAAGCAAGACAGTCTTTCTGACTGTCAAGTCATTCAAATCCCAGATTTCATTCCCCATTAAAACAGTACACAGTGACAAGAAACAGATCCTTATTTTACTCCAGCAGAGTTTTCCCCTCAAATTAATCATTCACACTATGAGCAATTAAAGAAAATGAAATCTGTACACATCACTTGGATAGATACTGCACTTGACTATATGTAAACAGGCTCCAGCTTGTTTGAATGAGATTTTAATTACCTTATGTTCAACTGGAAATCTTATGTGGACGACATAGGGCCCTTTCCCGAACTTAAAACATACAACTTTAAAATAAGACCCATTCCTTCAAAGTAGATCCCCAAATACCCAGTCTCTTCAGAGGTTGTTCTTAGGTGTGGCTGGTTTAAAGGTTTATATCTCTGTTAAATGCACATTAAGAAAAAATATGAGGACTTTAACATGAGTAAAATAGGACAAAGGCTATCAAAAATCTTTCAGCAAAGAAAGATCCTTGAAATTAGTTTGAATCCTTCTGCTTAGTCCTCTCTAATGTCTGTCTGCCTCATCACTCAGTGCTACCTTAGTCAAGGGGCACAAGGGGCCCAAAGCAAGTTTGATTTTAAGTATGATTGACAGCAACAGGAGGAGAATCAGGAGAAAACTTCATGAAGAGGCCACTTGAGGAAAATCCATAAAACCTTCCACCACATGGTAAAGACTTGCTCCCACCAAGGACCCAAAGGGTCTGGCTACAAACTCTGCAAAGACCTTTCAAGACCACCTCGTACAGAGTCACATCTTGTGTCTCCTGCAAAGCCATCTGACAGGAGGATGCTACAAGTGTCAATATTCGCCTGCTTGTCCCAGAGTCTTCAGGATGGGCACAGCTACTTTTAAGAGGAAAGCAAGGAAGCAGTCACTTGGCACTCAGTGTGTGGGGAAATATCCAGCCAGACAAACAGAGCTAGGGAATGCAGCAAATAATTCAATACAAAAACCAGAAGCCTGGGTTTTAGCAGGTACCTGGAGCTGCCACAATTCAAATCCTAACAGCACAGGCTCAAATAGAGAAAAGGATCATGGAAAATTAACAGGAGAGAAATCCAAAGCTTTGCCTCAATGAAACCATTTCCTAACTTTTAAGCAATGGCAAAATTACCTACATGCACTGCAATTACTGACCACCTTTCCTTTCCTCTGCTCCTGGAGCCAGAGCACCTGCACACCATCACAACATTACAGGTCTCATTTAGTGTGTGTTGTGAGAATTGTTATGTAAGACTGAGTTCAAGTGCTCTGTGTTTTGGGAAGGTACCGGCTGGTGTTTGTTACCCATCAGAACCAAGGTGTCAAGCATATGATGCTGCTTTTTCAGCAAATAAAGAGCCTCTTTCTGGCATAGGAGCAAGTGATCAGCTTTCCCAGGAGTGTTTTTGCAGGACACCAGCTCAATATTTTAAAAAAATTTTAAAAGTCAAGGATTATGTATGATGAACAGCTGGAGAATGTTAAACATATTTTACTTTAGGTTTGGCAGGGTTTAGTAAATCATGATTTAATCACGCTTCCAGGCCATCACTGCAAGTGAACTCTGGAAATGCTCAAAAAGACATAAAGAAAGGATAAACAGAAGAATGGAAAAGACATTTTACCAGGAAGGACAGTCATTTGTTATTCAGCTTTGGAGTGAAACAAATGTGAAGATGTCTCAGAAATGAGAGATGAGAACAGCTATGGAAGAACACCATGTCACCTTCCTCCCTCGATTATGGGCACGCTTCAGCTGCAAACCTGGGTTGGACCTCTGGCTGGGTGTCCCCACTCCACACACACAGGCACACACAGAGCTGTAGGCTTCAGAATGAGAACTGCCTGCTCTTTATTCTAATAAGACTTCAACGTCTGGAAACACTGCCAGCTTTTTCAATCAGCTAGGCAGCTCATAAGCCCAGATAAAATAAAATTAGTTCCACGCAAGTTTTGAGGAGTACTGTCATATGCTTTACGGAAAATTAAGGGACAAGTCAGTGAAAGCTGTGAAACTGACTTCAGTGGCAGAGTATTTAGCTGTCTGAGCTCTGCATCTACCTTCTTTGAGCAATATTAGTAGCTGTAATAGCTAAGCCAATGCTCTGATTGATTCTTTATTAACACCACTTGTTCATCTTTTGTGGTTTCATTACCTTCTAGAAGCCAAACGTTATAGATTCTGGGCCAAATTCAGAAGCAAGGCTTGTAAAACTGATATAAACTATACTTGCATAAATTATATTCTACAAGATCTTCTTACATCCAAAAGAAATGGGAAAACAGTCAAACTGAAGGTCAAACTGATTACGTGTGATTCATTGCACAAGCCACACCATCTTCTGCCCTACTAACTGGTTGCGTGAACCAAAGAATACAAGACCCCTACTAGGTCAGACCAACATTCTGTGCAGCTCAGCAGCCTAATTTCAGTCCTTTGACTGGGCTTTTAGGTTACAGGACACTATATTACATGGGTGAGACAGTGCAGGAGCTGGCTGCATCCACTCTACACAAATCTGAAGTGGCAGCACCTCCCAAAAAATAAACAACGCCAGCAAAAGTTAACCAAGCCAAAAGAAATGCAATGACTTTTCTCTAGAGCACCCTGTTTCCAGCAATGTCTCCCTCTGGAATTTCTTGAAACAGAGCAGATGCCCCTGTACTCATCAGCACTCAGCAGATCTCCCTTTCAGTAGCAGCCCAAAAGTTTAGGTGAGAAGCTCCCCATCTGGCCAAGGATCCACCTCCCATAGCCTTGAACTTGTCACTTGCTAATTTGTTTTTATGTTTCCAACGGCCTTCTACAGCAACCAACTCTGCTGGTTTCCTTGGTGACAAACTACAGCAATCCAGGCTTCTGGTCAGCAGCCTAATAGTGTAAACTTTACATGGCTTTATTTTAACATTTCCACCTTTGATTTAAAGGATTATTTTACAGGAAACTAGCATAAAAATTAAGAATTCATTTTCTGGATTTCTTTTTTCACAGACTTGTGACTTTTTATATTATTAAAAATGTTTATATCACAATGCAAACATTTTAAAAACATTACTGTTTTCTGTTTTTCATGTCTCAGGTTTTTAAAGGACTGTACAAAAATTTTGGCCTTTTTAGTAAAAAAATTTCCATTCTAATTGTCCAATTTTTTTCCCCACTTACTACATCTCTCCATGTTCTTTGTGAAATCGCTGTGTTGGTATAAGTGAAGAAAACCCTACCTAGTGTCTTTAATTTTCTCCTCTGCCCTGAAACAAACTCCTCTCCCTTTCTTAATCATGTGGAAGTTACAAAGAAGGATAAAATTATGCAAAATTTTACAGTACAAAGAAGTTTGCCAAGCATTCTCTTTTACAGGATAGCATGGAACAAAGTGGCAAACATCCCTTCTTATCAACATAGCTAAAACTCCTAGCAAGTAGCTAGATTGTCTTTAAATAGTTTTTTGAAGCATTCAGCTTCTTGATAACTTCTAATGGTTTGGCCAGAAAGATTGTTCTGAAAATCCACAGAAGTTGAGGCTTGAGGGCTTTCTTATCTATGTGAGAATGGTATTTTTTCAAGCTTACTCTTGCTGAACATCCACACTTCCCAAGTTTTGAAGCAGGATGGCACAGTTGGCAGAATACAATGAAACCAGTCAAGAAGGTCTGTGTGAGCAGCTTATCACTAACAGTTTACCACTAACAAGGACTGCAGATGGGCCATGCTTTGAAAGTCAGACACTTGAAACTCGGCTGTGATGGACTTGCACCTTAGCACTGTTACAAAAATGGCACATTTACAAAATATTATCCATTTTACCCCATGGAAACACAGGTTTACAAAAATGAGCAACCAAATGAACAACTTTAACATGCTTTCAACTTGTCCTGTCTCGGGACTACTAGTGCTGAGTCAGATTCCTGCTAGAAACTGGCTGGATTTCTGGAAGGAAGGTATTAAAGACTGTGGTGTAAGTTAATCCTTTCCATTTAAGCACATTTTAAAGGCTGCTGCGAGACACTAAGATATAAGACAACCCATAACATCTTTCCAAAAGGGAAAACTAGAAAAAAAAAATGGGATGAGATGGGATGGGATGGGATGGGATGGGATGGGATGGGATGGGATGGGATGGGATGGGAAGGGGAAGGGGAAGGGGAAGGGGAAGGGGAAGGGGAAGGGAAAGGGGAAGGGAAAGGGAAAAGGAAAGGGAAAGGGAAAGGGAAAGGGAAAGGGAAAGGGAAGGGCACAGATTCCAGCCTCTTTTTTAATCATTCTTTGGACAACAATGGCAAGAGGGTGAAACACGAACAGTGCCCATGCAGAATTAAGTCCATTTTTCACTTCAGAATCCACGCTATAAAAATCAGTGTGCTTACATACAGTCAGGACCTCAATATGATACTTCCTGCCATTGTAAGCATGGAACAAATGGCTCCAGTTCAGATACATAAGCTGAGACAGTGTGTACTGAAGCCTTTCCTCCCAGCCCTGTGGCTTGTGGTAGCTGCCGGAGCCCCAGGACAGAGAAGCCAACCTCAGTGGGCAGCTCTATCCTCACCACACCCAAAGCCAGGTAGCAGAGACCCATATCAGCCAAAAGTAACAGCAGCTCTTGTGGGCCCATGTGTCAGTTCTTTATGTGCAGACAATGGCCAAGAGGGCATCCCCACTGAAATCAATGACAAAACTCACATGGCCAGGACATTATATGGGGTGCCTAGTGGGATCTGGGACAACAGTGCCATTGCTTCAGCCACCTCAGAGAGAATGGGAGACACCAAAAAAAATTAAAAATTAAACCAAATGGGGGATTTTGCTCTGAAGTCTTAAATTCAAAGAAAATAAAACCCCTTTAGAGAGTGATAAATATCATTCTCAGCTTTTATCTAAGCATCAGCTCAAAGTATTTCCTTCTTCTCTAATTAAAATAGGGATTTGAGTGCCAGAACAATGATCTCTAGTCAAAGACTCTCACAGACGGAGGGATCACACCAACTCATTTCCTACTGGAACAATAAAATCAAACCCAAGGTTTGGGAGACCGGCATTTGTTGCTATTATTCGAGCTGGCATCATGCACGCTCTGCAGTACTTTGATGTGGCTGCCTTAGGCAGCTCATAACAGGAGTAATAATACTGTAAAATATAAACAATCCCAGTCAGCAGCTTGGGAGAGGATAAAAAAACACAAAAAACCCAACCCAGAGCCCCTGCTTTTGGAGCAAGAACCAGCATACTGCCTTTCCTGTTTGCAGGGCCTGCTAAAACTAACCCCAAATTTTAACAGTGCTAAGACCGTGCTCCTAAACCTGCTGAAATGGGAGATGGGTGCCAGCACAGAAACTCCCCTGAGCCAAGATGAACAATGCAGTCATACCCCAGAGTTACCCCAAGTGTCCCCCTGACTACCAGTGAAAGGGCTCTCCTGATGACACGGGGGCTGCAAAAACTTTAAATTGCCATTGAAAGAGGTAATCATGGAAATAAATTTAAGTGCTGAGAAAATACTGCTCACATTCCAATGCACCCCTGACACATAGGAGTAGATAATTTTTAAAATCATTAACTGCTTTTCAAGCGCACATGGCAATGAAAGTGAAAAAAATGGGCACTGGAAAGAGCCATGGAGCGTATCCACACATCCCATGCCATGTGACCAGCCAGGAATCCATCCTTTCAAAGGGGTGGAAAACAACACAGACATGTTGACCACTTAGGAGTAATAGTATTTTCCTGATTCTGCACCAGGTCCCTGTTCCCGCCTCCCATCTTCTCACCTCTTCCCTTTCCACTGCCATCCTGATCCTATGCCTCTTGAAACCAGCAGACTTCCTGATACTGCTTTTAATGGCTGTCAGTCAGACTCAACAACACTTGAGGCTCTGCCTTTATGAGCAAACCCCACCAAGTGAGGAATTTCCATCATGAGATGTGATATGCATGGGAAGGCATGGCCAGCAATGCTTGGAGAAAGGGCCTGCCATAGTGGAGTTGAACCAGGAGGTTGAATAGAATGACTAAGATCACAGAAATCGTAGTTTAGCAAGGGAAGACATAGCCTAGCCTTGAGATGGGAGGGCAAACTGACTTTGCTCCAATAACTGCAGTTCTGCAGGAGACAAAAAAAAAAAGGCAGCACAGGTCACAAAATTAGAATAAAATTAATGGTATTAATGCTAAGAAAGAGAGGGCTCCAAGTAAATCCAAAACGGTTATTGTCCTTCTACTATCAATTGCTGTGCTAAAAGCCTTTGTACTTTAGAGCCTGGAGCCAAGATCACAAGCCTCAAGATTCATTAGATCAAAAGAAATAGAAAAACAGACAGATTTAAGGACATAACCAAACATATCTATTTACAGGTTTAATCCTTAAGGCACTGGCTGTTCCACTCAGTCTGTACATGGATGATGGTATTGATGGTGGTGCTGTTCCAACTCTCTTATTAAAATACATTCAGATGGAGACATAAACACTGAGTTGTGTTTTCTAGAAGTAAACTTACAGCTATCAAAACCAGACAGTATTCCTCACTTCCTTTATCACATTATTTCCAGATAGATGGAATGCATAATATGAAATGCTGGTCATAGAATATGCAGCCTCTGAATCATAAAATGAAGACAGGTTTTAAGTAAGTCTATTCAGTAGCCTAAGAGATTACAAGCATTAAAGAAGAGCGTTTCAGAGAAAAAAAAATTAAAATATGGCAGCTCCTTAGCATTTACCCAGATTCCTGTAATTTAGAAATGAGTTAACAAGAAATGCCAAGAGAAAAAGTTCTAAGCACTGTCATATGTATTGGCCAATTTTGAAAGAAAAGTATCTCAAGTCAACCAATTTTAACTGTTATTCTTCTATCATTTTAAATTTTCTTTGCAAAAATAGAAGGTACTATCACTGCCAGGTAAAACTACCACCTCCAGATTAAACAACAAAAGCTACCAAGACCTCCTCTGCGAAAATTGGAGGGGAAAAATCCCTATGGAAGTACATAGTGAATGCAACAGTAAAGTTCCTTTAACTAGGATGGAAAATTGCCTCTTACTGCACTTACAGAAAACATCGCAACATGCCTATCAGGAAGTCCTCTAGACGGACAACCCACCATTTATTTGTGTTTTGGATTTAAGATGGTTAGATCAGTTCCAAGTAAAATCACCTTATAAAGGAGGTCATATGCCAATCTCTGTCCACTATTGCCAAGTTCAATATTCAGACTTCAGTAGTCAAATGCCATTGGCTCCTAAAACAGAGTCTGCATACATAATATCTAGGCAGAAGTACCAGGGCTCTGTGGGTTGTTTTATAAATGGTAGTTTAGTGCTCTTCATTCACCTTTACAGCTGTGAACCTCTAGAGTTCAAAATACTAATGTTTACAACCAGACCAGCTAGCAACTTGTTTCTTTTTAAACTTGGAGAGCTAATGCTCAAATGAACATATGACTCTAGTTTTTGGCAGTCCAAGATGGTCGATAAAATCCCAGAAGTTGTCAACACTATCCAGAGTGTCAGCAAGCCTTGAACCAAGAGCAACAGTTCATCTACCATTTTACAAGGTGCTCTTCCATCAGTGTTTTTCCAAACACCTACTAATACCGTCTCTGGAATAGTACAGCCTATGCACAAAATGAATAAGATTAATAAAATTGCTGTTAATTGCATTCAGGAACAAAGTTGTAACAAGGTAAGAACAGAATGCCTTAGCTTCCACTTAGCCAAGTGTGCTCGCCACAGTGCATTTTTCTCATGCACAATTTACACTCAAAGGCAATGAAGACCTTATAGAGTACTCTCAGCTTCACTTTCACTCACTCTCATCTTTCGTAGGCCACAACCTACTCCTAGGCCATCCACCCTTTCCTCATGTCATGCAGTGACAAAGGGTCTGAAAACAATCAAACTGATTTCCACAGAGATGAGGACAGCAGCACAATTACACACTTTTGGTTTTTTTCCTGCAAAGCAATCTCTCTTAATGCTTCAGTGTTTTTAGCACAAAACTCTGCTTGCAAAAGAAAACAAACAGTCCTAGCCTGACTTTAGTCCTGCACAAGGATGCTGCCCCACTCCCCACGCTTGAAATCGAAACCAAACCAAAACCAGCCATCAGCCTCCCACCCCTACGAAAATTTGCAGAGATTATCCTCCCTCCCTCATCACTGCTGCATGCAGCCTAACAATCTCCCAAGCAAAGTGACTCTTTGAGGGCAAACATCTTCTTCTGAAAGGCGCTCCCACGTGTCTCCTGTCATCAGAATGAGAAATCCACATGCGCTGGTGACAGCTACTTGGTGGCTATTCTGCCATGGGACATGGGATCTCATAAAGGAGTTCAGGCCATTCAGGCTCTAGACAATCAATTCCTAGCTGCATACCGCAGCAAATTGCCATGATAACATCACTAACATCACTTCTGCCTCCTTGTCACAACAGGACAGACACTTTCTCCATGCAGTATCTCCCAAAATGTTTCAAAGGACAAGTCACACTTACGGAGATCCCCAGCAGGGCTAGAACACCTCTTTATCCAGCTCTACATCAACATAGGGACAAGAACACAACTGTGAAAGAGTTAATTCTCCCAGTGTGGTATTTTTCTTTATTTTACCTTAGTTTAAGTGAAGGTAATTTTGCAGCACAGGTATATGCTAACCCAGGTCTACAAGGACTAAAGCCTTTTTATCTTCAAATCATCCATTCTACTAAATTCTTTTTTCCACACACTTACAGTTAAGGTGATTTGTTTGAGCTTAGGTATTTTGGTTTGTTCTTGACATGAAAAATGAAAAATCGTAGAGCTGAATATTTAGGAAGTCATTTATATGAAACAAAGTATCCCACACTGTTTTAGTTTTCTTGCTCATACTCACATGAGTTAGTCACAGCACGTTTGTCAAACATTGCCCTTTACATTAAGGCTTTGGCAAGTATGATAAAGTATAAGCACAAGCTCTGTAAAATCATACTCACAACACAAATTTACCTTTATAGCACTTAATTATAGAGGACAGCAACAGTAGGGTGTGTATATTTGATGCTTTCTTAAGCTGCCAAATTATAGCAGAACACGATTTTGAACATCTGAGGACAAAGATATAAACATCAGCCCCTTTTATACAGATAGGAGGAGGCTTGTACCTACTAACTGAGCTCCTATTCAATAAGAAAACATGTAAAATGAAGCAAGAAGCTCATTTTCTCAAGAAAAGAAAGATAACACTGTTCCCAAGCTTAGTACCACTGATTAGTAGAATATACCCTCATTTACTGCTACTGTATAGCCTAGACATACATTGGCCCTAAGTTCCATAATTAGTGTCCTCTGTTACAAGGATAGAGTATTACATTCATGTCAGAAAGGAGGGGAGAAGGAGAGGGGTGGGGAAAGATACTGTTCCATATAAAAGAAGCTACTGTGTTTCACTGGCTCTCTGCAGAAGGGTTCTGTAGGTGGTCATTTAAACAACAAAGAAAGTTCAAGGGTTCAAAACAGATTTCTGCTCCTTAATACACAGAAATCTGCATTTTTAAACTCAGTCTCCCTGCTGTGCAATTATGTATGAGTTTAAGACTAGTCGTTTTCTTACAAGAGGCTGTGTTGTGCAAGTGGGAGACAAAATCAGGTCACTCAATCACAAGAAGTAAATTTCTCCCCACCAGCCACTGCACTCCTGAGAGAGACAAAGAGGAAAAGGCAGATTTTGTTACCTGCTCAGACTAGTGCAATTTCTAATCATATCCTTTGGAATTTTGAATACCTCTTCCATTTCCCTTCAGACCTAGGGACTAAGATGAGAACCTAATTAAACTGTAAGTGGTGCTGGGTAAAAATCAACACTTGCTAAGATATGACATAAAGAAAAGATCGGCCAAGATTGCTGCTGTAAAATATACATCCCCTGTTTAAAACAAGGCACCTGTCCTTTCTGAGACTCCTGTGTCTATTCCAGTATCATTCTCTTTCTCTTACTTGCCTTTGAACACTTAATTTAAAGTTGCTTCTTTCCTCAGAGACATTTTATATATCTGCTCAGCGTGTTCACAATGGTCCATATGCACTGAAGGTCATTCCCTTCCAGATCAAAAAACCTAGAGAAGAACATATTAGTCCCAATCGCTCTGCTTCACCCCACTGCTCACTTTAGAACCTCTCAAACTGTCAGCAGAAATTCCCCCAATTTCACAGCAGCTTTGCACAGGCAAGAGAAGCCACAGCAGCAAAGCCTGACCCATGAAGAAGCCTCCCTCAGCCACCACCATGTGATTAATATTCACACACAAAGAACATGAATATTTTACAACTCTCCAGAGGGGGAAAAATAAACAAAAAAACCAACAAAACACAAACAAACAAAACACTATCCGTTGGTGTTGGACCAGAATTCATTATTAGTGAATATCTCTGAGACAAAATTTCTATTGCTAAAACCACCTGATTTCTTGTATGCTTTCACAGAGAAACCAGTAATTAGGGCTAAGGTTTTTTCCAGAAAGACATGGCAAAGGAAGCACATCAAGACAAAGCCATAGGACTATGTCTGTGTCATTTGCTCCCAAACATTACCTTCTGCATGATCATGAATGCACAGATGTGTTTGGAAGAGCCAGCCTGGGAAGAAATTACCTCCCTGACTACTTTGGAGGAGATTACTCTCAAACCATCCAGCAACAACTGTTTCTATAGGAAAGATGTAACCCAAGTCCATCAGCTTCGTTTATTTACGGTAGTTCAGCTCTGCCAACAGTTCTGTTACACAGCACAAATTCAGGTGTGCTGCACTGTCTCACACAGGGTGCCAGTTCCAGGACTCCCAAACACTGTCTTATTTCCCTTAGGAGCAGTCATTCTTTAGTTTCTGTATCAAAAAATGAGTACTATCAGACATTTCTATTTATTAGGTATTTAAAAAAATATTTTGTTGACCGAATGTCAACAGTAAATATATCCTGTTACTCAAAGCTTATTTGAAAAAGAAATTGATGCTTTACACTAGAGATTACAAAGTTAATTCTGTTTAGTTTCAACACAGGCAATATACTACACTAGATCAAAAAGGAAAAACAAATCAGAAACTGCTCTGATTCTCCAATATAGCCCACAGATCTAACCATGACCCTGTGTAGTTCAGTGCTGAAGAGCTGTGGATTAATTCGTGGTTAGTGAGTCAAGAAACAAAATCAGTCACTGGATCACAGTAGTACCCTTTATCTATAAATAAGAAAAAGCCTGGGTTTTGTCCTTCCTTTCCCTATACAATAAACTACAAATGGCTACAAAGAATGTTGAAAAGGAATTTAAAATGTGTGAATAAATCTAATAATTGAAGATATCACAGTTTAAATATATGGATAGATAGATAGATAGATAGATAGATAGATAGATAGATAGATAGATATTTAACCTGCATGTATGTATCTGTGGATGTTAGAATCTACAGATAAGGTTGCCATGCTCAAACTGTGTTAAGGACCACAGTCAGACGAGCTGCATGTTTTCCCTTGCTGGGGTCACAAGACTACTTTTTGTGACAGTGGCAGAAGTAAAGGGAAAGACAATTTTGAAAACAATCTTTTTTTCAGCCTGATTTACCACTTTTCTGTCTGAAAGAGGCACCAGTGCATGGTCTACTGAAAACAACCTTTTTTTGTCTATAATTTTCCTCCTAATTTACGGAGCAAATTTTTTTCTGCCTGCACAGGCAACGTATCATAGATTATGTTCAGAGGGAAGAGAGACCTCAGGTAGCCCCAAATGAGCTAATAAACATCTCTTTGTGACTTGTACTGAAGAGTTTTCCTGAAATGAGAGTGAACTTCAACAGTACAAGCCTAACTGCTGCTTCTCCAGCAAATGCCCCTCCAATGTTAATTGAGGGACAACTTCTCTCTACAACCTTCATCCTCCAAGCACTCAGAAAGACTCATTTTTCTTTGAATGCATTTTCACAAGTCAGATGCAGACATGGCACAAAGGAGGGGACTAAAAAATTAAGTTCTCCGAAACCTGCACTAGCTTTGGGAGTGCAGCACAACATCCATCTCCAGACAGAACTGGCAACATCTAGCTGTGTGTATTAATGCTGTGGTGGAGCCAGCGCTGCAAAAGCCAGAGGTAGGGACAGCCTGAAGGATAAGGAAAGCTTCAGCTGTACTAGAGGCAGCTCAAGGAAGGAAATGGTAAAGCAAGGTGAGAAGCTGGACCCAGCCAACTCCAGGACCCACTCAAAGCTGTTTCACGTGAGGCATATAAGTGCATGAAGATTAGATGGGGGAAAAAAAGCAAGCCCAGCATTAAGAGTTCAGATGATAAATCCCTCCAGATGGGACCCATGCACCACTGTTCTTTCTGTCCGATCTCGCATTACAAAGGACTGAAGCCACAAAACTGCTCTCAGATCACACACATCCAGAGTGAACTAGATCCTCTTTGAATTCAATTTCAGCAGGTATTAAAAGGAAGGGATTTCTCTTTCAGCTCTTGTTAGCATTTTCATCCCATTCTGGAATTTGTCTATCATTTTTATCTTTTGATTTAGAAATTTTAATAAAGATTGATGGTCTCCCTGAGGAAAAACAGGTGAGGAGATAGCACAAGTCGGATTATATCATCCCAATAAATCTTCCTTTCAAAACAAACACAGCTTTCTCTTCTTGCAAAATACTGCTCTTTAAAGACTATACTTTGTTTTTTAATAAAGAAAAAAGTCTTTCAACTGTGTTAATGATTAGCAAATGATATGGCAGCTCACCAAGATGCTTAGGCCTGTAGCTTTAGTCACGTATCAGATTAATACACATAAATGAAGGATTCTGTATTCTTCATTTACAATGGCTGAAGTCATCGGGTTTAGTGAGGGAAGGCTACAGCACTGAGCCTGGAAAAATGGGGAGGATGGAGAGAGAAACTGAGGAGAAAGGAGCTCCCAGAACACACTCATAAGGATACTGCTGTCTGCAGCCTCCTTTGAGTTGTGAATGATACCAAGAAATAAAAGAGCTCCAGAAGCAGCTTATAAAAATAATTAGTGGCATGAAAAGATCTACAGATGGAAAGACACTGGAGAGGTCTAATGTATTTAATTTAGATATAAGGGCACTAGAAAGAGGTACACAAAGGAATGAATAGTACAGAGAGAGAATTCCAGGATTCTTTAATTATCCAGCTTTGTAATGCAAGAACAAGTGGGTATTCAGAGAAATTAAACTAATTCCAGAGCGTTCCCAGGCAATACACAGGTAACCAGCAAAGCTGCTGACCATGTTTCATCACTGAGGCCAAGAATTTAGGAAGAATTAGAAAAAAAACCAAAAACACACACCCAGTTCAGTTAATAGTAGCATGTGCAATGACAACATACAGAGCGAACAAACAACACATAAGAAGCTCATGCTTCAAAGGACCTGTCAAAGCCAAGCCTTCCTTCTCTAGGATAAAGCTTCATGTGTGGGCAGTTGTTACTACTTTTTACTACAGTAGTTCTTACACTTTGCTTGAACCATCTGGTACCAGCCATGATTTTCTGATCAAAACTATTTTTCTGCATATTTGAGGATTGCCATTAGGCTCATGGTAGAAAGAATATTCTTTTCCTGCCCTGAGCCCTCGCTCCATGCTACCTCAGCCTGCAGCAGCCCATGCCTGGGATGGGAGGGACCCTGCGCTGCTCCCTCCACTGTTACAGCAGAACATTAACATTGACATGTGTTTGTTTCCATGGCCCTGGAACACCTCTCAGAAGCACTTCATTTCCTCTCTAGCAGCAGAAAGGCTCAATATAACTTCCCAAACTGGCTGTCATCCTCAGGTATTTTCACCACTATTGAAGGGGATGTGCGTGGACACTGCTCCACAGCTTTTCTTATCAGCTGATAAAAAGGGGACACTAATGTAATTCTCCTGCCACTGGCCATAGCTACAGAGTCCTCCTTAAGATGTGGAAGTTGTTAAAAATGAGTCTGTGCGCACCCAGGACCAGTGGTCTGGGCTCGTTTCCAGAGCTGAAAAGAAAACCATGTTCTCCCCCGGGAAATGGGCAGAGGAGTCAATCCTGCATCACACCAGCACCTGGGGAGCATGGGGCAGAAGGGGCACCCTCAGTACCCCTCAGGCCACAAGCATGGGACAATTTTTGCCTCCAGAGGGCAGAGAAACGTAAATGGAAACGATCCAGCTTGCTGTGACTGATCTGTATGCCCGGTCTTTTTACTGAGTTCCCTCGGAGAGGGAGGGAAAGAAGGAGGAAAAAAAAAAAAAA
The DNA here is from genome assembly GCF_965178545.1 of Coloeus monedula. Taxonomy (NCBI): domain Eukaryota; kingdom Metazoa; phylum Chordata; class Aves; order Passeriformes; family Corvidae; genus Coloeus; species Coloeus monedula. Next base: position 103,413,277 of record NC_138783.1, on the reverse strand, counting down.
GCCGAGGTGATTCATGAGGGCGGGAAGCTTTGTCTGCCTGAATAATGAACCAACGGCTGGCCCCGCCACAGCCCCGCGTCCCCGCACAATCGCATCCGTCTGCGCTTTGTTGCCGGCCCGCTCAGCCATCAGCTGAGAAGTTCATCTGTCTCAGCAGTACGCGGTAATGATGGCAAGGGTTAAATACCACTTACATGGAGGTACAAAAGGCCAGTATAATTTTATATGAGGCCAGACAGCTGGTTTGTATAATTCCAGTTTTCACAGAGCGTTTTCTTTCCACTGCGTCCCCTTAAAAAAGCTTTTCCTCGTGAGTTAATTCTCTCACTGGAGAATGCCAGTGCAGCTCCAATTATCTCTGAGATAATCCAAAGTTAAATTCGCTGTCAAACTCAGACCTGGGATAAGGCTTCAAGAGAAAACCTCTTGTAAAAGTCCTCACCATGAAATCATTTAAAAACAAGGTAGAGAGTTTGTTTTGTGTCTATCCTGTTGCGGTTTTTTTCCCTAAAAAAACCCTAACCACTGTATGTTTCTAGGAGTTTCCAGATAAGAACATCTGTTTTTAAATAATCTCAGTGCTACTTTGGAGTTTCTACAGCTTACAGTGACACAATCAGCTGCTTTTTATTAACTTATTTGTTTGTGCAACAGCATTGGTGAATGTTCATCCATTCATCGCTGCACATCAAGCAACTGGGGCAGATCCAGTAGTAGGAGTGTTCAGTGCTTGCCAATTCTGGTACATCAGCACTAACTAGTAGCTGAATCATGCTTGCCTTGCCTGAGCAGGCACTCACTGAAGGCAAACACATACACAGTTGCTTACTGAATCCTCTTTCCTCCACATTTTAACAGCTAAAAAGTGAACTAAAAGCATAAGGAAACAACAAGGCATTCAAGGTGCAGCTGAATCCTCCGTCCTCTAACTCCCTGTCTCCAAGACTCTTTCAAATCATGAAAAAAATGCCCTTTTCCAGGGATATCCCTGCAACCATGGGTATAGGAAGGAACTAATCCATGAAGACTCTTGTAAATTTTTTTTTAAGATTTTACACTATCAGGCACAGCTTTGCAAGGCTTTGGAATACCGTCCTAGAAGCTCTTGGAATTTCTCACAGTGTGAGCTAACAGTCTCTGACTGCCAAAGAGCTGAGGGGAGGGGGCAGAGCAAAGCAGTCTCCTAATTTGATAACATGCTGTATGACCTTCACCTCAGCCCACTACTTGCAGCTTTTGGCACATGACTCTCCTGTCGAGAATGGATGGAGGATACTGGGCATCACTCTTCAATTCACCAGACAAAGAGCAGGAGCAATAGTGGGACTCACAGATGCAGGATGTGCCACAGCAGCCCTCAGGAACCAAAAATGAACAGTTTCACTTCAACAATGTGTTACCACAGAAGGGAGAAAGCCCCTTTACTGCACTCAGTCTGACTGGCAAGCTATCTTCCCTGCAAGTCTTCCTAATGGCTCAGAGCAGTGGACTTGATGCCTGTCCTGTTAGAGGATAAAAAGCATGGTCCTTGAAGCTTTTAATCATGGCACCTCAAGCTCTTAAATGCTTCAAAGACTGCATTATAGAGAGGCACACAGAAGAACCAGAAAATCCCATGGAGTCCAGTCCGTTTTCTGCAACTATATATATTCTGTAACTACCCCTTTGACAGAACTGTTCTATCCGATCTGATTTTCACTTTTTGCAATGAGTGGAAGTGGACAAGCTGCTTGGCAGCTCTGAAGATGCTGTGCATGATGGAGCGAGGGGGTGTTTCACTGAAAGGCAGGTCTCAATTTGTCCTGCAGTGCCCAATGATCTCACAAGAACAAACTGCAAGCAGTTTTGAAATGTCTTGACCAAAGAACTATTGCTGTCCCTGCTGGAAACAAAAGCACCTTGTAATCATGCCATAAACCAAGAAGTTTTATAACAAGCCCTCTCCTCTACCAAACTGCCACTGTAAATCGAAGAATGGAGATCTCCACCTCCACTAAAATGAACAAAGCTGTAGATCTGGGTTTAAAAGGTGAGGGGGATCTGATTACACTTTACAAGCCACCTGCAGATCTCGAGTAAACTACTATTAATTGAATCACTCTTCTGAAATTTCCTTTAAAGAAAAAGAAAGATACCGACTCATTATGGTTTCTTTGATCCTTTCAAACACAAGCAGCTATATGAAGCAAGTAATTTTCCTTCCTTGGGTCCTCCCCTATTTGCTCCCTGAAGTGTCAGCCTGCTCCAGAAGGCAGTCCCTGCTTGTGCCATAACACTGCTTATCCTGCCCATCATCTCTGTTAAAGACGCAGCAGTTCTGTTTAAACTACTAACGAGGTAGGTCCACTGCCATGGGTGGGTAAAACAAAATTATTTCTGATGTTTACCAAGGCACAGCAAAGAACGATCACATCAGGACACTACTTGTGATTTTCCTAGCCTCTACCACATTTTGGGAAAGGGCTGACTCCTAAGACATCCTGCTCTGTCCATATCCCCTCAGGAATGCCAGTCAAACCCAATGTTCCCCAAAATCCTTTTATGTTAGAGCATCTCTTTCTTGAGAGCCTTCATACTTAAATGATCATTTAAATATTCTTCTGCATGTGCATGATACCTACACTCACTCTATGCTTGCCAACTACGGAAGAAAACCTAATAGTAGTTTAATAACACACTAAGGTGATGGTAACAAAAGCAAAGCTACAGCTTTCCATAACATTAGATTTACTATATTAAGCTTTTAACACTGCAAGAGATTAACAGTGACAGATTCTCTTGTAGACTAGCAAAAGCTATTGCAATTCTTGCAACTTGCACATTAATCACATTTAAACATGCTGCTAACAGATGGGCATCATGGAGTGCTAGGTCTCTCACAAGCCAGTACTAACAAAAAGCATGTCTAGGAGATCTTGTGGCTGCTACAGTTCAGGGGGATTGTATATCCAGGCACCTTGTTATTGTTTTTGTTGCATATTATCTAGGATTATTAGAAAAGCTCAAGTTAAATAGATGACAGACTTCAGCATACGTGAGTGGGAAGGGAAAGGAAGGGGGGCAGAAAGAGTCAAAACAAGACCACCCACACAAAGTTCCTCTAAGTCCACATTTCACATGCATGATCATGATTTTTCCACTACACAGGGAAAGCATTAGGTTCTGCACTGCAACTTTTCCTCTGACACTACTACCTGCAAAAACCTTTCCCCAAAGCCCAGACACAAGCCCAAGCTCTGAAAAATGAGCTTCCAGGCTCAAACCTGGCTGGACAGAGAATGACAGCCTGTCCTCCCTCCCCTTTCATTAGTGCAGATGTCACATTCAGGTGGCCCTTTTTGACTGAAGCTGGGAGAGCACCTGAAGAAAACCAGCATTAGTACTTGGCACCCAGATAGAATATAGATGTTTAATAAACTTCCCAGCACCGTTTTTTAATTAAACCAAGTCCCAAGGTAAAACCTCATCTTTACATGACTGTAATTAACCAGGACATGTTGTCTGTAATGTAAGAAAGCTCAATCTCCTCTATGAGCCAAGCTTCAAAAGAAAGACTGGCAATTGCAAACTCAGCCCAACCTAAGGTTAGTCCTCACAGAGTAAGGCCTGCAGATCTCCTCAGCTCCAGCCTGCAAGGACTCCTGGCTTGCAAAAAGTAAGACTGGAGAATCCAACCTGGGGGTACTGTCTTCACACAGCACCTGAAAGCATTTGCCCATAAAGGACAGAAGCACTCCTGATGTGGAAGGGTCTCAGCCTTGCAGATTGCCTGTCATTTACAGAACAGTGTGTCGTGGATCTATCACCCCACAACCCAACTCAGTCTCACTGCTTGTGTGGTAACTCCTCTGAGAGGGAGGATGTGCTGTCACTCTGCCACAGACTGAGAACAGAGTGCCCAAAAGTCTGTGGCAGTACCCACTTCACACTGTGACATTCACAGAACTTAAGGGATTCATGTGAACTAGAAACTTTCACTGCTCAAGAGTGAAAGACAGGCTCATCTTTGAACAGAATGGATGGCCAAAAGTTTAGAGTGCTAAAACTTGGTGATCTGAATGCCACTAACAACCTTCCCTGGAAGTTCTCATGAAAAGTCAGTGGATGAATCCAGGTCTCCTAAGCAATAGTATTTTAGCCACTGGGTCCTCCTCCTCGGTTCCAGCCTGCAAAACTAAACATTCTCAGCTCATTCAGGAGGAGTTCAGCACCTGGATGGGTCTGAGTCTGCTCTACACACCTACCAGCCATTGACAGATAGCAGCTGAGTCCACCTAAAAGCTACCTGCTATGTTTCCTCATAAACCCCATTCCAGTGTCCAAAATGTGCTTGGCCAGGACCACACTGGCATGGGGCTTCCACGGAGCAGGGTTCACATGATACTCACAGCTAACCACTATGACTCCAAAACACAGCAGAGAAAAGGCTGTACAGACATGAAAGGAAAATTCAGGCGAGCTTCCACAAGCTCTACAAACCTGTAAAATGTTCCCGTAGTGCTATCAGGGCACAAAGCAGTAGAGAGAACTCTATTATACCAACGTAATAGAATAATATTGGTATATAATGAAAATAATATCGGCATATAATTTAGCATCCTCATACCCAAGGAGTATTATGATCCGAAAGAAAAAAACAAGAATTACTTTGACACTGGAGATGTAACTTGGACAAAGAAATATTCTAGTATCAGCCAAAGTTTGTCTCAGTCAGTTCCAGCCTTCAATACAAGAGCAATTAATTATGCTATCCAGCATTTAGCTCTAGGGCTCTGTCCATCTGCCTCATGCCACTAGAATCAAGAAGCTGCAGAAGAGCAGACTGCAGCAAACAAGGTCAGTATGTGCCAACTTCTGTAGAGACATATTTAACAAGCCCAAGGTTGGACTGTCTCAAAAGGGAACAAAGGCACGGGAGACATCTCTTTGCAAAAACAAATACAACATGTTCCTTCAGTGCATCTGCAAATGACACTGTAGACTTGCGCACTTTACCTTTCACTTACCCATCTGTTTTCCTGGAAGATTTGATTTCATTAACTTGGCTTTCCTACATTTCCGTTTTATTTTTCAACCCTTGCTGTAATATAGCTGGGGCAGTTCATTCAAAAGCAAAGTCTTTACTCTTGTAAGTATGCAAGTACCAAAGAGCAGAATTCCCACATCCCTGAGCAAGATGTATCTCACTTCTGATCACCTATTATATCCAGTAGAAGAGTTTCCATCAACACCATCACAGTCTCTGAGTACAAACTAATCTTCCATTGTGAGAGGGAGGGGATGGGAAGGAAGTGAACTCAATCATGAGATGCTTTTGAATGAAGATACAAAGTCAAAACAAGGAAAAAACAAGATACATCAATTACCTTCAGTTTTTACCTCTATCATGAGAGCTGGAGTACTAAATATTTTCTCTCACTTGACCAGTTTGCTGCTGATGTTGCTGTAAATTTCTTCTCCCATTTATCAAGCTTTTCTAATCTCAGTGACCAATGATATGTTGTCCAGTCTTTCCACTGGTCTTCTTCTGTTATCTAGATAAGTGTTTCTGTGTGTGTATATACATATGTGTGTGTGTGTGTATGTGTATAAACAAGGGTGTTCCTCCTCTAGTGACACACAGAATTTTGAGGAACAACCTCTTCTTGTTTTTCTTCCTCTTTGAGGAAAACCTATTTCCATTGTCGTTTTAAAAGGTCTGCACAAAAATGGGCACACTTACTTATTTTATGGTGACAGAACCTTTTAGTCTCACAGTCCAAGATGCTGCTTTATCAAGACAGATTTAAAACCAAACAGGATTCAGAAAGGAAATAAATAATCAGCCTGAGCGGTGACATTTTGCAGTTCCCTCTTATTTTCTTTAACTAATTGCCATTCTACTGGGTTCTTAGGAACAAGCAGATAAATGAAACATACTTTTAATCTACACTAATAATTTGTGTTAAGTTCCACTTGGAGAATTTTATAAATGAATAGTCACATTATAGCTGCTGAATGTAGCTGTAACCCATTCACTCATCTACAGACACAGCACCTCTCAAATACGGGTGCTCATTTTCATGATTTTATTGTTGGATCTGAGAGAGAATTGCACTCTAAATTTTGTATGTGTTGACAGAGGTGCCTAAAATCATTTACAGCATAAACTGGGTAAATACCCTGGGTCATACTTCATTCTGGACACTGATTCACATCAGCTAACAGCAACAGATAATTAATGATAAACCTTCAGGTGAGTCTCCTAGTCTCCCTTAGGAGAGTTTTGTCCAGAGCACAGCTTATCCAACCTCTGTCTGGGCACCAAGGCTATAACAAGCCTGCAGCAGCTGTAACAGAGGACTAAAAATACTACTGAAGTAATGAAGTAGTGATACTTATTTTAAGCTATTAGCAGAGTAATGATTGCCACAAAATACACTTCAGCTAGAGTGCAATTTGAAAGTACAGGAACTTAAACCAGTGCTTTTAATATGCCAGGCACAATGAGTGCATTTACAACATCTATTAAAAGCAGGTTATGTTTGGGGGAGGGGGATAATTACATCTTAGCAGGTAGTTTATTTACTGAACAAGACAGCATCACATTAAAGATAATCAATGGAGAATAAACCACAGCTGTAAAAATTAATACTGTTCATTCACACCATGAAGGGAGTGAGGGGGGGTTATCTTTGCTATTAAGACAGAATTAAAAGTATAGGCCCTGTGAAACCACCATGAGAAGAGGAGTAAAGGATAGGATGGCACAAAATGAAAGTCATTCGAGGCATAAGTTTCAAAAAAAAACAATATTGAAAAGAAATAATCAGTAATTCTAGAGGGGAAAGAGGAATATGAACAACCAGTTTTGCAAGCAGCGGAACTAATGAAGCCTGGTTTTCTCCAGCTTTTATGTCATGCAAAGACTGACTTTCACATTGATGTAAATGTGAGCTCCAACTGGAGCACTTTTTTTATTAGGTTGGAACATTTATTTGGGATTCTTTCCCCAGTGGATTTTCTAGTTTCTAATAAAGAACAAGACCTTCCTCCAAATGTAGCAGGAAGAATCTGTCCTCTCCTTTACTTTGCAGCCTCTTTTATGATTTCTACATTGTGGCAATGTAGTTGAAATTGTAGATGAGTAACAAATTTAAAACTTCTGAATGGCTGGTGTGAGATACCCAGGCACACCCACCCCCTTCCCTGCTATACACACAGCGTGCACTATTCCTTAATACATGTTTTGATAAGAAACAAGGCTAAAAACAGTGCTGCCAGGATAATCCAACTTATGGGGAAAATTTGTCTTTGGCATGCTAACCATGTGCAAGGCTTCAGGCAATTTTCTGCAGAGACCAAGACTCAGGTTCCTGCAGCAACACTTGTTGCAGGGAACAGTCAATACAGGAGGGGAGGTGAGATCTCCTCAGTGTGCTGAGATAGGAGCCTCTGTGATGATTTTAACTGCTGGGGTATGGGAAGGCCAGGGGAGCTGTGTTTAACACAGTCTGAAGCAGCAGAACCAGCCAGAAGGGGTTTCAGGTAAGTATGAGAAAGTCATCCTCCCCAAAAAAAACAAGAAAAAAAAAAGTTTGCATTCAAAATCTGGGCTTTGCAGAGCTATGTAGCTTCCAGGGGTAAGGCTGGGCATGTGAAAGTCACTGGTCAATACATGATATATGATTTCTTTTTTTAGAAATTAATTAAGATACATCTCTTGACTCTTCTCCTGCACACAACACTTCACCAAAGAGAAGACCCTGCCTATGACAAGAACTGGCCCTCTTTTTCCTGCAAGTAAATAAACCTTACAGTGAGAAAAATGGAGCTGCATAGTGTCCATTCTTTTGGACCCCGTCTGATTTGCATGGTAAGAATTAAATCATAATTAATCCCTTGTTTCACTTATTAAATTGCCCCTTATCATAGCTCACTAAGTACTGGATGCAGTGAAACATGTATAACATCTTTAAAAAGTTTGCCTCTGAGCATCACAGGGAGTTACTGCTGCCTATCTTGAACTTCATTCATCATGAAGATCTGATTTCTGCAATCATGGACAGTCTGAAGAGAACAATGCTTGGTAGGCAATGCCTTTTTGGAGGGAAGAAAAAGAAAACCAAAAAATCAGGCAAAATTAAGCATGCACAGAGAGCCCAGTTTTGTCTTTAAAGCAATCCAAAGCTTCTGGACACACCGGAATTTTTCAAAGCACCTTGCATATTCTGCTCCTAAAAATGACCCAGTTCTGTAGCCACTGAGACACACATCTTCAAGAAGAAGGATTAGCACCTTTTCCTCCCCAACGCACCCTCTGTCAACTTAAAAGTGAGGTCAACTTAAAAGCCTGTTCAAACATTGTCAAGATGACAAAAAATGCTTTGGGAATGCAGGGGGAAAAGCTGCGGAGGCCTGAAGACTCTGTGCATATTTATAGCACAAACACACCGCCCCATGCTCATTCCCCATAATCACATGCACACACTCGCAAGACGTCTCCTCTGGACTTTCTCAGGGACTCAATCTGAGTGGCTGTAGTTCAAAGTCCAACTGCCTTGGCAGCTCAAAAGAAAGAGAAAACCATGGTGGCTTTGTAAGAATTACAGTGATCCTATTAAAAAAAATATGTCACTCTGCTGGGACTTAACGTGGCAGTGCCACGCAGCACTCATTGAATTGAGCAGCATTTCAAGCACACAGCTCCTGGTGTAATAAGACTACAGGCTTAATTAGGTTCCTATCAGTATTGCTTTTCTCCTGCCTTCAGACAAGAACGTATAAGAAAAGATTGTCCAATACAGATACTGCAATTTAAAGTCTCAAGTTAAGAACACAGTGGGTGTATATCTACTATAAAATCTACCCTAAAAACATGCCAGTTGTTAAGCTAAGCAGTGCATTAGAAGCAGTTAGATATAATGAGAATGTAAATGGAAAGTATTCTAGGGAGATATTTCAGCTAAAAACAGCATACACTGTATGCTATCTTTTATTTTAATCATGCTCTAAGCCCTGCCTTTTTGAACTTTTTATAAATTCTGCTATCTCCCTTTGCAGTTACTTACATATTGGTATATAAATTCAAAGATGAGAAGCAATTAGGACTGAAGCAAAGACTCCCTCTCTTGATGCTAATACATCAAAGGAAGTGAAAAAAACCTTCTCCCCCTCATACGCACTGCGTAACACAGAGAGTTTCTGCTCTTCACAGCCTAATAGCTCAAGTAGTTCCAATCGAGAGTCTGATGTCAGCCTCTGATTACATGGAGATGCCAAGCAATTGGAAAGAGCAGCTTTTGAAAATCCCAGCTCTCTGACTGCGGCGACCACACAACCCTGCAACAATGCTTTTAAAACACATATGTGTATTACTCACATCAGCTGGTCCTATTTTTTTCCCCACTTTGGACATGGTAACATTGCTATTAAGAGTTTCCTGGGGCTCTCTGCTTGATTTAGGTACAACATGTGTGAAGGAAATGTGTCAGATGAGGGGCTTTTTTAAACAACCATTGCTCCCCTGCACCCAATCTCTTTAGCTCTCCAGTTTGGAGAGAGGAAGAGCCAGGTGCTGCCTTTAAACAGGCACACTTGAGAAGTCTGCTTTTGCCTGAATGGAGAAGAAGAGGTTGGGACTGGCTCATGGCAGGGATCAGAAAGGACTGTCTCCCATTCTTTTTCTGGACCTTTGCTCATCTCTGCCAGACCAGCCTAATCTGATCCTTGGAACTGAAGCCTCAGAACAGGTAAACCTGTGTACGAAATGCCAACAAAACCTGATTCTGATGATCCAGAACAGCATCTGAGTGGCACCCTTAAATTGGGTATTTATAGTTCCTTCCTGCAAGTCCTTCCCTCAGTCCAAGGACATTTGAGAACTGTGCAAGAGTTTTTGGAAACACTCCAGGCCCTCCATCGTTCATAAAGGAAAACTAACATCTCTTATGCATCTGAATCAACAGGTGAATGACCTCCCCATGCCCTCAATATGTTATCAGAGTCCGTTTATTTATTAATCACCATATCTCTCCTGTATGAGCAGGGGAAGTAACCAAAAGTAGGAATGACTCCATTTATTTCACTGGAATATTAATCTTTTGTTTCTGTATGAACACACACATTACGCTATTAAGGCTTTTAAATACAAGCATGGAGTTTTAAAGAGGTTGTAGAAATAACTTCTGTTAAACCACTAGATCCACAGTAAGTCTATGCCTCTTATGGGTCTGGTTCTATCTTCTCTGCAGTTTTGCTCCTGTGTAAAAAGGAGCTAAAACATTCCCAGCAGAATTTCTAATAAACCCACTGGAGACTTTTGCTTGGCTCTTGAGCATGAGGCAGAAAGAAGTTCCACTAACTACTATGATATTACACAGCTGTGTAGCTGCAGTGAGGTGGAAATCAAGCACTGAATGTTTTTTGATATCATGCTTTTTAACTGGCAGGCTCTCCATCTAGCAACACAATCCCCAAACACTCAAACCTGGTACATTAGCTTAAGTACTATTTGTGGAATGACAAGCAAGGAGCTGTAGAACAGACATAGGCTTTCTGAGGTACACCAATGGAAGACCAAGTAAATGACATTCAGCAAAACTCTAGAAGATTTCCACCTTTATCAGGGAATGGCTTCGGAGGGAAACCTCTGCTGTCTGCTCTTCATCTGTTACCAGGCTGTGCCAGATAAAGTCTAGTGAATCTACCTGAGCACTGAGCCCTTAGAGCCTTTTCACTGAGCCTCTCACTGGCCTTGGCAGGACAAAGGATTTTACGTTATGCTTTTATCTGCAAAGAGACCAGAGTCTGCATTCCACAAGCTAACATGACCAAAGGTGACAACCCCAGCTTTCAAAAAGTTACATCCCTGCCAAAGCCACCTGACAAATTCTATCCCATTACCTTCTATCACATACTAAATGCATGAGAAAAAAATACCTCAAGCCAAGCCTCTGAATGGTCATGTTCCTGTGTTAAAGGTCTTCTATTGCTGTTCTGTAAACAAAGATAAGGCATTTTTCTCCTAGATGACAGTAGTCTAGCTAATGGTGCTCTAGCGAATGTTCCGGTAAAGTGGAGATGGCATCCTGAAGTGAGCAGGTTTTTCTTCCTCTGTCCCTTTGTTGTTCTGACAGCAGTAAAGGTAAGAAGGAAAACCCATACTTTGGCCTCCCTTTCCTTTCCACTCTGCTAAAGTGCCATCAAGCCTCTGCATTTAGAAGAAACCATGCACTGAGGAAATTCTCCAGCTTTCCCACACTCACAACTTGGGTTATTTACATTCATGGGCAAACTACAGGCAAGAGCACCAGAGAGGTGAGCTCTCTGACACAAATGAGTACACAGTGACCAGCACAACACCGAGAAATCAAACCTAGCAAATAAAGCCAAAAGCCCTTCTCCTTTTCCAAAAGGACAAGTGAAGAGGTTGGGTCATTACATTCAGGCAAGTAGAGAACACAAAGCTGAAGGTGATGGTTTAGTACATCCAGTGTACAGCTGCTTTTCTTTGGAGGTTTTATTCTGCACCCAACAAGGACTTGCCAATTAATACAATTTTAGTATAGAAAGGGAGCTCTGAATACATCCTCTCGCTTCATGTCCCCCAGGTTACATTAGTGTGTACCTCTAAAAGTGTAACTATCCTCACACTTAGATAGGCTCATTAATTATAAAGGGCTATAATACAAAGTTAAAGGAATCTTTTCTGGTTTGTCTCCAGCAGTATCTGAGATATTTTTCGTAAATATATCCAACCCATGGAGACCTAAAGCTGTGCCCCAGTACCACAGAAAATTCGTACAATGAAAATTGCACTTTAAATCTTAAGAATCTTGAGAAGCTGAGATAAAGTGCAACAACTTGGACTCTTTTTTTTCTTTCAAGATGCATCTACTCTTAAGGTCTTATGTACCTCCCTGAAGATCTCTGCAAGGATGCTCAATGACCCTAAGCCTGCGATGGCCTTACGATACAACTGAATTCTGAGATGGAAGCATGAAAGTTTCTTGATTCCATTTCAACAGCAATTGAAATGGACTTCAGCACATTAAGTTAAGAAGGAGGAGGTGCATTATCTGATGAGCTTTGGGTCTAATATATGTTTTGTAAAAATGGTAGGATTGTGGCAGAAAACACATGAAAACCTTAAAATGGATTGAACGTTTCCCTGCAGAGCTCAAAACACAAACAGAAAAGCATTATATCAGTGTGGTTAAAAGCCACACTAACAAAAACCCCAAACCAAACAAAATCAAAACAAAACCACCTAAAAAGCACAAGGAAAGAGACTAAAAGCAAGAGTGAAACTCGCCAGGCTGTTCTCAGTAATCAACTTCAATCAAACAGAATAAATTAATGCAGAGACTAAAATTATAAAGAATCAGTTCACAGCTGTCTTTTTTATCTCAATACTGACACTTCAGGAAAGAAGAAAATCCTATAGGGGAGCTCACTGTAGAGATCCAGAGGCCTCTGAAGAGCAGAGTAGAGATCCCCACACTCGTAAGAGGCTGCATCACTAACTGTTAGCACATAGCAAAATCAGGAATGGAAAAGTGGAGCAATGAAGATACAGCAGGCAACTTCTGGAAACGATACAGCTTTTAGAAAGACTGGCTACTGGTAACACACTGATGCTTTCAAAAAAAAGCCTGGAATGCGTGGAATTCTCTGGGATGCCAGGGTGCAAAAAGGATCTCATTAGCTAGGGCTTTCAAAATCTGCTGCCTGGTTGTTACCGATTATTCAGAAAGCAAGATGGCTTACATCATCAGTTTCTGTAAAGTACTATATTCCACTTAAACTGCCAGATCTCTAGTCCCCTAGACTGAGAAATCACCTTTCCAAATAAACCATGGAGGCACTGAGTCCCTACACAATAGTCCAGCACTTCTTCTACATTTCCCTATTACCAAGATAATCAAGCATCTAATAATAAAACTGGGCAGTACCACACTGCTCAGTTCTCTTGCTGGCAAGAAGAAAACTTTAAGCAACAGCCAGACTCACAACAATAATGTTATTCCCACCTGGTTCTGCTTTAGAAGCAGACCCTGGAGCTGCTCATGATGAAAAGCAGTAAAGTACTTGGAGTGGCAGACGGGCAAAGTAGTTAGTTCAGGAGCTGAACAGAAAAACATTTCTCACCCTTGCTTCTCTTACAGTCAGAGGATGGGAAAGGAGTCATATTTGCAAGATGCTGGCTGGCCAGAGGCTTAAAAGGAAGATGAAAGGACAAGCAGCATCTGGGGAGGCAGAGGCGAGGGACCTTGAGTTTTTGAAGATGACCTGCTTGTGACCGCCCAGAATCATTATTTATTGTGCCTAACAAGGTTTTCCAATCACACTAAACAGTGGCAAAAACAAAGGGCAACACATAGGTAAACACCTTTACCAGTAGCTTAGCAGAGGAGTTTAAGTACTTTTCTTAAAGCAAAGTATACACATACTTGCAAATGCTCACCATTGCAAGAGCTGAGAATGTTAAGGCCTTGTGAAAATGACAGCAGCAGTGATAAGCATTACTGGAAAAATGCCAGTTTTAATTTTAATTCTTTGTTAATATTTCCTGAATCCAACATAGATGTTTTAATAAAATAATATGTAATTTTCAATATAATATACATTATTAGGCAAAACTGTATTATATGCTATTTTCAAGAGAACTCCTTTCCTGCTCCCCTTCCCTTTGATATTATCTCTACAACTGCCAAGGAATGGCATTCTGGGCAAGGAATGCCCCTCTAACCACTGGCTCCAACAGCTCTTGAGACGGCATTAGCCCATCATTTCCTTTTCCTAATGCAGCATGTGCGTCCACAGGGGGAATCTCAGAATCCAGCTGGTTTATGAGGCATGGAGAAAAAGGCCTTCCACTGCCACAGCTCAGTATGTAGGGCTGTCCAGTAGTATTAGTCTCAAATCACTGTGCTGCACTTTAAGTTGGAACATGAAGAATGTCTCACTGTGGCAATATAGGCTAGTAGTTTTAAACTGACTCCTTGAAAAACATGTGGTTGGGCTGTACTGTCCTGGTGTTAGCATCCCAGTACATGGTGTCTTGGTCAACGCACCAAGAAGCCCAGCCCCTCCAGATTCATAATATGCAATAAATTCAATGCAGCCATTACAGTCATGCCACGGGTGGGGTGGCTGCATGCCTGTCACCAACTTGCTCCTTGTGGTTGTGAGTCCAAACCTCCAGCCAGTTCTGAATTATTCTTAGATGTGTCATTTGGGCTGGACAGCCAAAACACAGCCCTGAGGCCATCCCATCATTTCCATGCTCACCACAGGAGATAGAAGTCAGTATGCTTTAATGCTAAACTGGTTAGGTCCTGGGCAGATCTGTGACCACCTGCGATATATCTCTTGGTTTCAAAAAAACAACTGGGTGTAGTAACTTGAGTGTAATACTTTCAGGAGTGAATTATGTAGGCACTTCATGCATAAAACAAACATTAGCATAGTCTTGCTGAAAGTAATAATGAAGGAGGAGGCGTCAGCCCAGAGAGGAGAAAGCACACTATCATTATACACTACAGGGAAGATGGGCAGCTTCCTGACAGGCAGTTTTATCTGTCCCTTGGAAACAGTGAGTGGTCTGGAGGCCAAAGGGAGGTATTGCTGTGGGTGTGTATGGGTTTTGGGGGGAATGTGAGGAGATGATGTGTAGAGTGGTGCTGTTCAGCTCTGGGTCTCAGCTGAGATGTTCAGATGCATCACTATGTACATGCAGCTCCGCTGATCCAGCACTGGAGGGGGGGTAAAAGCAATCAGAGCAGACAAAGAAGTTGACTGCTCATGTATGTTGGATCGGTACTGAGACTTTCACCTTTAGGGAACATGTGGCACAGTGCTGCATGGAGAAAAGTGATGTGGACTGAGAGGTGTGCTTTGAGCAGCTGCACAGCTGCAGGCAGGACACAAACCTACTGGAGGATGGGTGGTGGCAAAGCCCAGCTCTGTGGAGGATCCCTTGGCTGACCAGACCTAGGGTCATCTTACAGCTCTATCAGTGGCACTGTGCCATATACAAGGGGAAGGAGGAACAACTGGCAAACACAGGGAAGACCATGACCAAAATTTTCTCCCCTCTTAAAGAGAGAAGGATTTAAAAGAAAACAGAGCACAAAAAAAAAAAAAAAAAAGGATTCTGCATTTATCATCACACGGATAAAGCCAGACTCTCTAATTAAGCAGATGACATAACTGTGCTGTAATATCAAGATTTTGCTCTGTGATTTGCAAACAAGCTGCACTTGCACAATCCAGAAAGAAAAAAGCCATACAGATTAGAACAGCTAAGCTCTGCTCTCACTTACATTAGTATATACCCACAGTTATTCAGCTCAAAAGACCTACAGATGAGAATGTGATACGAGGAGTTTCATTTCCTCAGACAGTTCCCTCACTAGCTCAGCCAAGCCTCCTTCTCATTGCAGTTTCCAATCACAGCCCAGCACTCTGCTCTGATTACACACTCATCCTGAAACCACAAAAAACCTCCCTCGGTCTCATCTACGGCTGATGTATATTAATACATCACCAGCAAAGTCACTGTACAGCTGCTGAGTATGTAGCTTAAATACCGTTGAATACTTAAGGCTTGATTCTGTTAATCAGGACAGCTTCACTGATCCTAGAAGAGTCATGTATATTCTACAGTGCTTGAAAGGGGAGGAAATCCAGAGTACAATTTTTTAAATGGCATATTCATTAAAAACACCTAGAAGAGGGCATGGTCTTGTTAACCCTGGTGTAAACTCACTTTGCTATACTTAGTGGAGGTACTCAGGATTTAGCGGAGTACAGCAGAAGGCAAAAACTAAGCCAAATTCTCCTTTCAAGCCATTGCTTTTCCTAAAACAGATACTAAAAGGTCAGAACCAACACCAATCTCTGCTACTCCAGACTTCCAATCCACAGCCCTATGAATCAAAAAAATACATATCCACAAGTGCTTGGGAAGCATATGCACCAGTGAGAGCACAAAATCATTACACTGCTGTGAACACGAGCCATATTCAGCAGAAATCAGCAGCTGTTAGGACTACAGAGCTTGTCACTGCTTTTATAGTTTGGGTGGAGAAGAAACAGGATTCAAGCACTGCTCATAACACAAGTTCCATATTGCCTTGATCTTTATCCTTCTCCCTCCCCCCCCCCCCCCCCCCGCCCGGCTCTTCAGGGCCACTCTTTAAACAGAAAGAAGTCATTAGCCAAACTTCCTTATTTTATGGCCCCGAAAGTTAGGCAACGACGAAGCAGTTTTATTATTTCTACTTAAGAGCGTAACATTTCGATCGGGAATTCAGAGACACTTCCAAGGGGAAGAGGGACAGGCCGGCAAAGGGAGAAAACCCAAAGATGCCCGAGTGAGGCGGATCATCGCCATCAGCCCCGGTGCCCCGCTGACAGACCTCGTCCCCCTCCCTGGCCAAACCCTTGGCTGCAGAAGATGCGTCCCGAGAGCCCCGCCAGCCAGCTCCTTACGTAAGGCACAAACCACTGACATCATCCCTCCCGCCGGCATCGCCGCGGCGCCCAGCGGCGCCCACAGACCCGACCCGACCCGCGCTCGCCCGTTCCCTTCCCACTCTGCTGCCCCGCCAGGGCTCCTTTCCCACCGACTCTGGCCCCAAACTTTGCACGGCAGATTACCAGGGGACGGCTTTACCCGCCGGGCGCCCCGAGCTGCGGTGCGCTCCATCCATCCCGCGGTGCTCCCCATCCATCCCGCATTCCGTGGTACTTACGCACTGCCTCCTGCTTGGGGTCGAGGCCCCGCACAGCTCCCTGGAGGCCAGCGATGCGGCCGTGCAGCGCCCGTACGCGGCGGTGGGTGCCCTGGATGTCAGCCTCGACCTCCTGGAAAAGGGTGCAGGCATGCCGGGCCACGTCGGAGAGCTGTCGGAGAATCCGCGACAGGGCTACGTTGCTGACCGAGCAGAGGTCCAGCACCATCAGCACCGCCGCCGCCTGCCTCTCCCCGCCGCCGGCCGCCTCGGCGCCCTCGCTCGCCGTCCCCGGCTCCTCCGGCGGCGGGTCCCGCGGCGGCGGTGGCGGCTCCGCGCCCCAGCTCTCCTCCAGCACGGAGGCGGCGGGCTGCCGCCGGCACAGCCGCTGCGGCTCTACGGTCCGCTTGGCGAAGGGCATGGCCGAGCCCTCGGCCGGAGCTTTCCCGGGCTCCCGCGGGCACTGGCGGGGATCGCTGCCCTCCTCCTCGTCCTCCTGCTCTTCGTCCTTCTCCTCCTAGCCGCCGCCGCTCCTTGCCCGCCGCCGTCACTCGCGGACGGCCGCCGGCGGGCGGCTCATCGCCTCGCTCCCTCCCTGCGCGGGGCTCCTGGGCTGCGGGGCGGCCGCCGCGCCGCCGAGCATCCGCCGCCGCCGCTGCCGCTGCCGCCGCGGGGAGCCGGGGCGCATCCGCGCCGCCTCGCTCGCTCGCCCGCTCGCTCTCACGCCGTCCCGCTCCGGTGTGAAGGGGCGGCCCGAAAACCCGGAGAGAGGAATCCCACGGCCGCGAGGAGGAGCGAGCCGCCGAGCCTCCCGCCCGGGAGCGCGGCGGGGCGGGGGCGGCGGGGGGACCGGGGCGGTGCCGAGCTGTCGCCGCCGCGGGGAGGCGCTGCGGGGCGGGCGCGGCGGCGCGGGCCCGGTGCGAGGGCGGCGGAGGCACCGGCGGCCCCTGTCGGGGGGGGACCGCTGCTTCGGGCGGACTCTGCCTCCTCGGCTCCGGCCCAGCCCGTCTCCCCTCCGGCGGGAGCACTGCTCAGGTGCGCAGAAGAAGAAAGAGAAGCCGTCTCGAGGGGCAGAAGGGAACCCAACTCAGCAAGGCCCGACTGCTGCGGGAGGGTGGTGCCCGCCCACTGGTGTCACCTCTTGGGGCACCGCGGAGGTTGTTGCACTCCCTGAAGTCAGGTGCAGGCACTTGGGCACCGGCTGCTTAGGAGGGGTCAGGGAAAGCTGGGTTCCCGTCAGACAAGGAGCGCTGCTTCTGACGCAACACAGCTCAGCTTGCGTACATACACTCCTGAAAGGTGAACGTGCCTAATAAGCAGGCATGAAATCTGAACACAGACTCTAAATTATTGGTGGTAAATACCACTGAAAGAAGTACTGTAAAAGGAGAGCCGGGCAGATGCAAATGCAGGCATTCCAGTTTGGAAACAGCAGCTTGTTTGCCCATTTGACCTTAACTTGTCATCCTTGCACTTGTGTGTTGTTGTACAGCCTGTCATTACATGACCACATAGAGGCAGCTTTTAATTACCTCTGGTCAAATAGCCTGAGTTGCAGAGAGCATCACTGCCAGCCTGGTGATACACATACCCCACACTCTGCAGATGCAGTGACTCTCTCCTGGGACAAGCTTAGGTCCACAGGGGGGATACAGCTGCTTTCAGAGATCAGAGTCTGAGCTGATGAACGTTGCTGGCCCTAGTGCTGGCTTTTGACGTGGACTGTTCATGTGCCTTCATGCTTTGCCTCTGGAAAGGGGAACACACCATGACACAAAGTCAGCTCAGGTCTTTAGCTCAGGTTTCTGACTTGGCTTGAAATGTGTCCCAGCCCTATGCTTGGGCAAGGAGGAAGGCACAGAGCCTATCCCAATCTCAGCATCTCTTCCCCACGCTTCCTGGAGGGCTTGATGTTCAGGTGTGAACCAGTGGGAGAAAGCAGGGATGTGAGAGCTGCCACAGGTCCAGGGACAATGCTCAATCAGTACTAAAAATATTTCTTGGACCCAAGATGAGCCACTACTAAAATCACTGAGGTATTTGTACCCCATACTTCGGAGTTTCTTCTGCAGTGGGGAGGCTTTTATCTCTTGTAATGGAGTGTGTACTGCTCTTCCTACCTGGTGGAGTCATGATACATTTTTTATAAGCCACTGAAAGTTATTTTAATATTTCACTTGAGATTCATAAAGCAGGAGGGCACTGTTAAGTCTTAAAGCTTCAGAAAGAGCAGCAGCCACCCAAACTGGTGTGGGATCAGAAGAAAAGGACCAAGAAACAGCAGTATAACATTCACCAGGCAGGGGCAGGAGATACCTCTGAGGAAATCAGCTCGGGCACTCATTCAGCCTCTCTCTCAGGCACATGATAAGCCAGTGAATTGAGCCATAGGTAACAGGTAAAAGTTGCAAGGGGCAGGATTTTAGATTGCACCTTACCACAGCCTCCCAATAGCACCTACTCTCTGATCAGCTCAGATAGGACAAGAGCTGGGCAGCTCTCTTCCTTCCCTTGTAAACTTGATTCCAGCAGTATATCTCTACTCAACCTCAACAAAGCTACTAGAACCCAGTGCTTGCTCTTCATTTACTTCTCCCGGTCTGTTATTACTACTTCACATTTACATAGACTCCATGGTCTCTCTTTTTATCCTATGCTTGGAAAGGTACATCTTACTTAGAGACACTACTAGTCCCATGACAATTGTGTGGCTTGAGTACAGGACATACAGCACCTCACTACACAGGAATGAACTTGTTCAAAGAAGGTTCTGCCAAGTCTGTCCATCTCCACCATAGCTAGCATATTTTCATTTTGCAGGTTTGTAGCGTTACTGTCCTTCCCTCTACAAGTCTAGATGTTGCATTTTTCTTAATTTTTCCTTGCAAGCAGAACAGACTCCACATGCAGCTTGGGTGAGGGGCACTGGCACTTTCTACCAGGCAAGTGGAAATACAATTTCATTTTCCTCTGGTCAGAACACAGCTCCTATCTTTGCAGGTGCTGGGGAGTCAGCCCCAGTCATGCACTTACTATGTGGTTTTTATCAGTAATATTGTGTGGTGCAAATCCAAATTAAGTAGCTTCTCAGCTGCCCCCAGGATTGCTCTTGGTATGTCTGTTCAACAGCAGATGTGGTAAGAGGGGAGCAGTCCCAAAGGTTAGCCTCATTTTCACCCAATGGGTCTTTGAAGTCTCTTATAGGAAAAGGAGAGGAAAAATACCTTCCATGGGGGATTTTGAATGTTGTCTCAGTTGTGAAGTGCCCCTCAGAGGGGCCAATCCCTCTGCACTGACTGGAGGCTTCTCTTGGCTGGAGTTAAACCTCAAGACCCAGAGTATTAATTTGTGAACATACCAGCCTGGACCAACCAACCACATTGCTAGATTTCAAGAAGCACTTGCTGACCTTAGAGATTGAGACATGTCAGAAAGAATATGAGTCATGAACAGAGATAAATAGGTGAAATGATTCCTTGTGTGTTTATTTATGGCAGGAAAAATGTCATGTTGAACTGTACTGCTGTCTTGCATGTGCATGAGCTGTATTCACCGTGTTAGTTGCTATAAATTTAGGTTGGGATGCTGCTGTCGATGGCATTGGCTTTCACCCATGTTGGTGAAAGGCAATGGTTTGCTTTCAAGACACATACAATGTGGGAGTGGAAGAGTGGGCTAACAGAGTAAAAGAAAGGTCCTGCTTGATCTCCCACTGGTGCTGCTGGTGGTAGCAGGCGCCTGGTCATAGCCCACAGTAACTCTTGTGTAGCTTCCCACCCCCTTCCCACCGCCGGACTTATTCCCTGGCTCCCACTGGCTGCTGATAGCCTGGCTGAGGTGGGACTTTACAGCAACACCAGCTAGGGAATACTCCTGCCGATGGAGACAGAGGGCAGAGCCATTGGCAGATAAGAAGTGATCTGGTTTCCTGCTGCAGCGAGCTGCAGGAAGCAGGGAGGTGGGATTAGGCAATCTCACCCGGTTTGGCAGGGCTGCTATGGCCTGCTGCAGTATCTCTTGCTCTGCAGTGCCAGAAAGGGAGGAGAGGCTGATGAGTGCTGTAGGCTATTGTCATTTCCTCCTCTTTCCACAGCTGTCAGGAAGGTGCCTTTAGGTGTCTTATTAATGAAGTTGCAGCCTTTTGGCCATAATGTGGAATCTGTCATCACTGATGTTAGCCCACCCTAAAGATATCACTTATTTATTTTCAGCAAAGATGTCACAGACAAAACATTCCCAAACCTGTACCTACTTAGGCTAGAAAAACTGTCCTTTTTTGGAAACTTCCTTCAATACTCAGCTGCCATTCTGCACTTAGACCCGACAGCGACATTCCTTGATCGCAATAAGGCCACAATAAACATAAAAGCCCATAAGGCAGGAAAATAGCAGTCAGGGCAGTTCCCTATGAGTTTGGACCTGCTCATTTATGACTCTCAGTCCTGCCAGTTTGTTTCAGCAGATAAATGTTAAAATCATTTCCAAAACATGGGACATTAAGATTTTACTGGGAAATACTTTTCCTGAAGAGGGTACCTAATTTTGAGGGACTTAGTGAGGCAAAAGGCTGGTAATTCAAATTTTGATGGTGTGTCCAGGACACAGAGATTACTTTCTCTGTCAGTGAGAAAGTACTCTCTCTCAGTACACACTGCTGATGTACTGAGACACACATCTTCTTACTTTTGGTTTCTGTTTCCCTGAAACTTTATTGGCACAAACAGCTCTACAAATGTATACAGCATGCAAGAGACCACAGATCTCTTCTAGGCGTTGCTGTATGAATATGACTAGATATTGGTATTCTATGGGTAGGAGTATTCCCTGTTCATCCTTGTTTCTCTCACAACACTCACAAAATCATTGTTGCTGCCAGTTTGCCATCACCACTAACGCTGTGCAGTCTGATTTTTCTCTTGTCCTGTGGGCCTGGGCACCCTTTTTCCTCATTTTTTCCTTCTTCTTTGAGAAAAAGAATTTTACTGTCCTCAGTAGAGCTGTTCCCTAACCTTCCTCACGCCTCCAGCTGAGGACGCATACAGGCATTAGAATAGTGACTGTTTCTCTGCATTAATCTCTTTCCTGTCCAACTGCATTTCCCCGGGCACTTGTGTGCTGTCACCAGCTTACACTGATCCAGCTCACTACTGCTCTTTCTGGTCGTTGTTAATATTTGTATTGCCACACACCTTTTCACCCTTGAACTATGAGCCCACTGATTTAGTCATTGCTTTAAGTGGGGAAAATACAGGGCCTGCAGGAGTCCTTATACCTGTAGCAAAAGGAATTACTGGACTCCACATGGTGCTGAAAAACAGAATTACATACATTCAAGCTAACTTCCTTTCTCCAAAGTCTCCTAATTATGGTTGTTAAAGAGTTTACTTGTAATCAGTGTAGAGATGACATTTCAAGCTGAAGAGTGATTATTAAATTGACACTTCCTTTAAAATGTGCCTGAAGTCAAGACTGACATGCTAATTGAATTTTATTAGCAAGAGATGTCTGTTTTAATAGGGAAACTTCCTAATCTCTCTATCAAGTTCATGTTACGTGCATACCTACTCAATGTTTTCCGTCATTACTATCTGGTATTGCTAGTCAGAAAAAAAGCCTCATTGGAGCATCCCCCTGAGCAGCAAATGCTGTAATTTCCTTTGATATCAATATTAGTTTCACATTCGTATATCCCATTGACTGGTAACACTGGGAGATGTCAAGGAAGAAAGAAACCAAAGCTGTTTAAGCCTTTAAAAATAATAGTGGTTAAGAATGTGCAATAAATCCAAGACCAAATCAAAATGAAGTTGGGTATTGCTGGCAAATTTCAGGGTCCCCTGAAACATATTAAACATTTCCAACAGTTCTAGTATGACAGGTATAAATATCCACACCATTATCCCCGAGAATACTGATGCTCATTTTGTCATCTCAGAAGAAAGGAGCTGTGTAGAGGACAGCTGGGATACCTTTCCTAGACTCCATACCAGAACACAACACAGCAGAGTGGCATCCAGCTCCAAGCTGGATCAGGGAAACTAGATTCTGCCATGTGGGCTGTGCCACTCTGTGTTGGGAAAGGGCAAGTGGGTGCTTCTTCAGAAGACAGAGCTCTCAAACTAAAGTCAGGCTCTGTTCTATACAGGAAAGCTCTGTTGAGGCAACACCACCAGCAACCTCAGCTGAAGGGCCGTGACACCTGACTCCAAACTGTGCAGAGAACTGGTTAATTCAGTCTCTACAGTTCAAAGTAGGAACATTCATAATGACAAAAAGTTAACACAGGGAGTTATATCTTAATAAAACACAATAAAAGGAGAAGCAGAAAATAATAAACTGTGTTCTTTACAAAGAAATATAATCACTTCTAGGGAAACAGAAGGGAAAAAGATGTTTTACTTCCAGTGTGATCTCCATCCACCCTCTTTGTTGCTCTGACTTCTTAATTGCACTTGATTTGATAGCAGTGGGGGTTTAACCTACGTTGTGGATATTTTCACTGTTCTCTTTAATTTTGCCTGCTGGCATCAGGCAGTTTGTGCACATCAAGCCAAGTCTGCCGTCTTGAGTCAGGACTTATATGACCTCAGCTGACATTTTGCCTGTATCAGGACAGTGGGAGTACAGTAATGTAGAGAAAGGAAGATTTATTTGGAACAGAATGTGAAAACCCCATCATCCACAGATGAGCTTTTATCCACTATTAACAACACACGTTTTTACACATTCCAAAATAATTTGGCATGTGCAGATTGCATGCTGAACAAGTCCTAACTCTCTGTCATACAGTCTGAAGGTGAAAGTAATTTCAAGTTTCTGTATTCTGGAGCCAATCCAGCTTGAGGTTCATGTCACCAAGTCAGGGGCAGTAAAATGTCACTTCCCCTTTTGCTCATGATGAAGAGCTGAAGAAGGAGATACTCTGGGAAAGGCTAGATCAGGTCAATGCCTCCACACTTTCTGTTGCTTCTCCAAGGGGCAAGGAATTTTAGTTTGGTTGGGTGGTTGTTTGCCTGGCCTGTACCTTTCTTTCTTGTGGCATGACCTTAACTCACTCAGCACTGGGTGCTGCTTGGAGAGCCAAGCACGCCGAGCTCGCTCACTTTGCAGTGCTGAGAGGGGAGGCTCAGTCCACATCACAGGTTTCCTAGCAGTGCCTCATGCCAGCCATTCCCCCAGGGGTTTAGCCAAGCTCCTGCCTTGTGCTCACTGTGGTGGATTCCAGCAGAGGAAGAGCAAGAGTGAGTCAGGTTGGTTTCATCAAACTGATGAGTTTCCAAACTCATGAGGGAGAGTGCATTAGGGTATTGCAAGCTCTGGCCTACAGTGTACAGGCCATATTCCAGCTCAGGGTGTCAGAAGTTTAATTTATTGGAAAACCTGTGTTCCAGGAGTCCAAAATAGCAAAAAATGGAGCAAATTAGGATTTGGGGTAAGTAAATGCAAAAGCTCATGCTACCCTGCACGTACTCTTTCCAGCTGTATGATTTCCATTATGAATAAATTTTCTCTGCCAGGAGTAACTCTTTGATTTTGAAAGAAATCAAAATAACAAAAGATATATAATTACTTTGTAGGTGGGCTAATTCTTTCTTCCATGTCTTTGTCCACAATGAGGCAAGAGGAGTAGTTTTATGCTCAGTGGCTTGGCGGTACTTCCAGCTCTCCACTAGCAGAAGGGAAAGGTACCCTAAACACTAATATTTTAAATCTTACCATAAAGCACTGAAGGCTGGTTCATACCCTTGAGCAGGCTGAATAGTTCCTCCATGTGGCAGTACTAGTGCTGGAAGTATGGCCAGCAGCCCAGCTTTTAAGAAAAATCTTCATCTGATATAAATCATTTTTAGTTGGAGACCACTTGTGGTCTCATCTTGGCCAGTCAAATTAGCTTCCTGTTTTGTTTAACAACAATTAGTACTCTAAGTACTCTGAAAATGCACCATAATAGGAAAAGTCTGACAAAGTAAGTGATTACTATTTCAAAGGAAGGCAAGGTTTATAGAAGCATAATTAGTCATCTGCTCTTAAACCAGAAAAATATGGTGGAGAAAATATATCTTTGGGGTTTTAAAAAGAGATACAGAAATATGTTAAATGATGGAATGTCATTAGGGTGTGCATTTATTTTAAGGATAAACAGAGCTGTTATACAGTTGCCCACCTTTATGTCTGCTCTTTCTGTTTTCTGCCTAATGGGCTTTCTTCCTTGCATACAGAAAAAACCCCAGTCCTATCCTGTTTATAGTTGAGGTGCAATATGCCGAAAATTATTACTTCAGATTTTGTACATTAAGTCTGTCTGCTGGCAAGAGGAAAACCCTCTCATATTGTCTAATTATGGCTTCAAGCAACACTAATGAAGAAGTTGCACAGGCTGGGGCCTGTTCACTCTTCTCTGGAGGCGTCAACAGAGAGTCTGTGGTTGTGGTCACACAGAACTGGGGAGGGAGGCTGGGGCTGCCAGGCACAGCAGCCTGCAGAGGGAAGGTTAGGTCTCAAGAGTGCAAGAGTGGAGTCAAGTCCACAGCCCCAGTATAGGAATGCAGCCTCAACTCGTGAGGCTGAGACCCCCCACCAATGCCTTCTTCCCCTGCCACCCTGGGAGCCTCAGCTGGGATGTGTCTCGGAGGGGATGGAGCCCTCCATGCCTTGGGAACGAGATGTGCACAGCTGTGCCAGCACAACTGCAGCACATGTCTACAAGTGTATTCCTGGCAGCGGGCTGCAAGCCAGCATGAGAGGCAGCTGTCCAGCTTTGGGGAAGTTGTGTCTGGTTGATGGAGAGACCCAGGTATATATTTCTTGGGATCAAATCAATGTAAAATAAGGCAGCCTCAGTGGAGACCCATGCTGGACAAGCCAGGCTATGTACTCAGAGCAAGGACTGAGGCATGGCAATGGAGATCAGGGAACTTGCTACTTTAGTATCAACTGCAGTTTAGCTGTAAAACCCACTGTAAAAGTTGAACGTAAAAGTCACATCTGAGTTCCCTGCTGCTATTGCTTACCTTTTACAGATTCCAAAGCTAACTAGTTTAGCATTAGCTGTGCTAATTTTGTAAACACAGTTGAAACCATAGCACAGGCATACATGTAGTCATTTAGAGTACTGCAGAGAATAGTATAGATACCAAAGAGAATCAGAAGAAACTCCACTGATAGCTGGCCTACATGAAGAAAAAGAGACTCAGATATGAGTTAATTGGGATTTTCTTCTACATCTCATTAACCTCTTGGATGGAGAATCCAGCAAAGCTGTGATTTATTTACCATAGATGCACTCAAAGGATACCGCATAACTTAGTGTTTTGGCACTGTGAAAGTTATTTGCAATAATGAATTTTTTAAATTCTTTGGAGAAAAGTGAGTGCATATTCCCTTCCCCCACCAAATTTAAAAAAAAAAAGAAAAAAAGAAATTGCAGAGTAACATTCAAAGGCTCATTAAAAGCAACCAGGGAAAATAGATTACGGAGACTTCAAAGACTGACGATACTGGTTAAGAATCAGCTCTCTTTTTCAAAGAAAATGTTATTAGCTAATCCTTGAAATTTGGGTTTTGGCAGATGACACAGTATTTCCTGCAGGTGCAGGAACTAGAAGTATTAAAAGAGTTTTGGTAGTGCACAAAAAACTTCTCTACTAAACCTACAGTTCCCTTTGCTCAAGTCAGCTTGAGTGCACTCCCTGATCCCTCATACATGTACTGAAATGGAGCAGCATTTCAGGAGGCTCTAACTACATTAACCTATATATCTTCTTCAAGAAAGCAAGTTCTATTAAGATAATGTTTTTTGAGTTTCTTTAGTAGGAAAAATAATGCCTTAATTATTGCTATTATTTGTAATATTTGAGGGAATAACAGAAAAGCCAATGCAATGAATAATGGAAATAATATCTACATATGGGTCAACAAGCACACAAATGAAACACTATATACATGCCAACAAACATCATTCCACACCACATTCCTGCTTAGATCAGTATGGATATGCTTTGGCATATTGTCTCTTTTAAGATCTTTTTTACAAGGTCCTGTGTGTTTTTGTCTGCTCTATCCATGGCTAATCCCAACTCCTCCATGAGTTAGAAGTCCCTGTTTATCAAAAGAGACAAGTCCAGCCAGATCTGTCTAAAGTCCTTTGTTAAGCTGTGATCCTTTGGCTTTGATTTGAAGCTTGACTGTCTCACAATGACAATTTTCCCACTGAGACTTTCACCTAAAATTTGGCCCAGAAGATGCCCAAAGCTATGTCTTACTGTTTCCATGGCAACAAATTGATTGAAGTCAAATAACTGAGCTTAAGATGCCCTTAGTAGGTAGCAACCTGAAAATGAGCACCTGAATAAATAAAGGATGATGGAATAGTGGAAACATTCGCAAACTTATTCCCATTTTCTAGAAATTTAAAGAGGTTTTTGGCAGGTATTAATTTTCAGATAGAATCTGAACACCACTGCTTATAAATTCAATTAAGTCTTTCAGGTGAAATTTAAACTACAACAAAACTGAAGTTCATAACTTGTAGAGAAGAGATGATGGGAGGGCATTAATTCTAGCATTAACGGTAAAGACCCATGTCTGCGTGTATTAGGATGTCAGAGGGACACAGTAAAGCTCACCACTTTACTGAGTGCTTTGCACATGTCTTGTCAAAAGTATTTTGAAGTGTTTTGAGATCTTGGATATGTTACATAGGCACTTGCATTTGCTTGTAAGAGACAGCTACTCCTATTACTCACAAGTTCATTCTCTGACGTGTATTTTGTCCCCATACACAGTATCAGGTATACAGTGCTGACAACTAATACAAGAAAACTTGACACAGTTACAATTGTTATAGCCGTGTGTGTATGCACTGCAAAACAGACACAAGATACCACCCTGAAAAGTTAAGCTAGTTCAAAAATGAATATTTGACTTGTTTGATTTGATTCGGCACCTAGAGTAACTACATATTTTCCAACACATTTTTAATTAGAGGTCTCTGAACTGTCTGGGAGAGCTGGGACAGGCAGTAGAGTATGACTGATGACACCAAATGGAATTAATACAGCATTATTAAACAGGCATCGCAAACATTATACATCTATGTGTCCAATCCT
Source organism: Coloeus monedula (assembly GCF_965178545.1). Lineage (NCBI taxonomy): Eukaryota > Metazoa > Chordata > Aves > Passeriformes > Corvidae > Coloeus > Coloeus monedula. The sequence continues at coordinate 103,385,448 of NC_138783.1, read as the reverse complement.
TCCCCCACCCCCAAAAAACACAAATGCAGGCACAAAATCTACTTAGGTCCATGTTTAAACTATTGCAGAAGCGTTCAAATTTTCAAAAGCATCTCTTGTTGGCCCTTATATCTCTAGTTTTATTGACATTTGTGCAGATGTGTGAAAATGCCTGCTGAAGTTTGATGCAGTGTAATACTGTTCAGAGAACAAGAGGGTTAAGAAAATTTAAATTTTTTTGTTAGAAAAGATGTTTAAAACAACTTGGGTGCTATAGAATACTTATTGCTCAAAGAAAAATAACCTAGAAATTAGCAAGTGAAATAAATGTTTTTGGAAATAAAAAGACTGCATTGTGAGTTCTCATTTCTTTTGCACAGGTTTATTTTCCTGCAGATGACAGTAAATTTTGGGTGTACTGCAGGATCTTGGCACCCAATGTGGCGCCTGAGGGCATTAAGAGAAAGGGGTGAAAAAGGAATAACAGTTCCTGAGTAACTTAATTTTGTGTGCTGAATATAGGAACCTTGTTAGGCAGCACTATGTGGTCTAGTTTATCCTGGTTTGGGTGGCAGGTGGCCGTGGCTATATTCTTCCCCTTTGCAGCTCCTTAACTAAACATGGGTCCTCTGACTAAGGCTACCATTGCTGTTATCCAGCTTGCGTTATGGGTCGAGAAGGTGAGGAATTCATGGGTTTTTAGCTTCCTCCGGAATGTGGGCACATGGATAAAGGGCTATCACATACTAAGTGCATGTTTTTGGGGTTATGTTAAAAATGGTACCTTTTGTGAGGAAATGACATCAGGGGAAGTTTTCTCCCAACTCCTCAACCAGTTCTTTGGACCCACCCCACCAATTTTCGAAGGGTTTAGATTTCCTCTGGGTACTAACCGACTGGTGCTGGTAGGCCTACTCTATTTAGCACTCAGGGATAAGCTGAGATTGGCTTGGATAACTACCCAGACACCAGCCCCAGAGACTAGAGATCCTACCCCAGAACCTGACATGGCCCAGAAACTGACATGGCCCCAGAGACTAGAGATCCAGCCCCAGAGCCTGACACAGCCCCACACACTAGAGATCCTGTCCCACAGCCTGATACTGCCCAACAGCCCACCTCAGAAATGGCCTAGCCGAACTGGGTGGGCGTACTGGTGAAGGGGATGCAGGAGATGCGCCAGGAGATATGCCAGGTGCTAAGGGAATACACCTCCTCAGCTAGTGAAAAACCCTCTCCCTGCCCCAAAGAGGGTGAGTCCCATGGTGCAGCAGTGGAACCCATGGATGTTACAACCGTCCAGGCTTCAGCTGAACCACAAGGACAATCACAGCCAGCAGCAGTCGCCCCTGTGCAAAGGAGGAAGTGTAAGACCAAATCAGTACGACCAGTTAATGATGATGGGCAACCAGGGCCCTCACAACCAGCAGAAGAGCCAGAGCCAGAAATCATCACTGAGTCCCTGTCATACGACAGTCTTGGTGCTATGCGAAAAGACATTGTGCAAAGGGGGAGTGAGCCTTATACAACCTGGCTGCTTCGGGTTTGGGACCTTGTGGGCACAAGTGTGCAACTGGATAGTGGTGAGGCAAGGTATCTGGGATCGTTGACCCAGGACCCAGGTGTGGACCAGGTATTTGTGAGGGAGCCAGGGCCCCTTTCTCTCTGGGAGCGGCTCCATAGCTCAGTGGTTAGAGAACATGGCATAGAGTGGGTGTACCACATCCCTTACCATGCACCAGCAGCTGGGAAGGTTGAGCGGTGTAATGGATTGCTTAAAACCACCTTGAAGGCACTGGGTGGGGGGACTTTCAAAAACTGGGAGGTGCATTTAGCAAGAGCCACCTGGTTAGTTAACACCCGAGGCTCCACCAGCCGAGCAGGCCCTGCCCAATCCGAACCCATACAAACAACAGATGGAGATAAGGTTCCAGTGGTGCACATGAGAGGTATGCTTGGAAAAACTGTTTGGGTTAATTCTGCCTCGAGCAAAGACAGACCCATCTGTGGGGTTGTCTTCGCTCAGGGACCAGGTTGCACCTGGTGGGTGATGCAAAAGGATGGAGAGACCCGATGCTTACCTCAAGGGGACCTTGTTTTAGGGTGAACTACCCATGGCTCTGTACTTTTATCAGTATCAGCATGCATATATGTGCATAATTCGGGTGATGCATGTATGTATATGGTTAAAAAGGTTAAGTTTCATGTAACATGTTAGTATGGGAAAAATTCAAGGTGGATGATTCAAGGGGTTTTAGTTATTGTCCTGTTTTCTTTTTTCTCTTAAAGGATTTTTCCCCATACATGTTGCCAGGGGGACAAATTACTGGGTGCTTCAGAAAAACAAGGGACCTGGCCACAGGGCAAAGGGTGCATCTCTTTCACCTAGGTTTGCGGGCAGTCAGTTCCCGGCGTTTGGACGGAGAGAGAGGCTGCTTCTTCAGCTTCCTTCCTTCTACCGGAGAGACCCCAGAATTTCTAAGCCCACCTTTCCCAAGGCCTCCCTGCTCCCGCCATTGCTTCGAGCCTTCACTACTCTGTAGCCCCGCTCACCCTGCCTGCCGAGACCTCTGGGGGTTTTCCACCACAGCTCCGGAATTTTGATACATCTGGTCTGCCACCCAGGATTTGTGCTCGTCCCTGCCGTTCCAGCTGCTGTTCCCGAGGGTCCGGCCGGACACCGGGATCGGCTGCCCAGGGGTTTGTGAAGCCTTTGTCCCATCCCTTCCCGGGATCCCAGGCCGCCAGTGCCGCGTGCTCCCCGAGCTCGCTCCGGAGCGCCCCCTGCAGCCGCGGGGGAACCATCGCACCTGCCCTGCTCACCGGGAGCCGCCAGCGCCCCTGCCGGCTGCGAGCGGAACTGCACCCGAGGGGAAAGGGCCCGACAGCCGAGAAGGCTGGCACTGGGTTTGGGATTGTTTGCTGGTACTGCCATGGTTATTGCTGTTTGTTTGACTGGTTATACACATATAGATATATAACAGTAAAGAACTGTTATTCCTATTTCCCATATCTTTGCCTAAAAGCCCCTTGATTTCAAAATTATAACTCGGAGGGAAGGGGGTTGCCTCTGCCATTCCAAGGGAGGCTCCTGCTTTCCTTAGCAGACACCTGTCTTTTAAACCAAGACACAGGATCTCTCCCCTACCCCAACACAGAGTCTTCCCTGTGGGCCGAGGCCATTGAGGGCAGGTGGGGTAAGGAGTAGGAAGAGAGTGTGCAGAAAAAGGACATTTTGGGGGATACTCTGACCCTAACATGAGTCTCCTGACTGTAATTATAAACATAAGAAAGGTATCTATGACCCTTGTACTTGCTCTTTACTTAATGTCATGGTACAATGAGTTGTTCATCTTGCTAAGATCAGAATCGTGCTCTAAAATTGTCCTTATCTGCCCCTGATTTATAGAGGCATTGTCTTCCTAGTTTGGTCATCTCAGTGATAAACTCAGTATCAATAGTTAGGGGAATGAATCTGGGTCCCAATATCTCCCTTTTAGAGGAAGATATGCTCACAATATATCTCAGCATCTTCTGTGTTAGATTAGTGATATCAGGGTTTCCAGTAAGTTTTCTGGAGTCTCTTGCTCCTCACGTCTAGAAGGCAGAGAAACAACGATTCATGAATGATTTTGAGTGAGGATGAGCTATAAAAAGGGAAACATCAAAAAAGGAGAGTGGCCACAGTAAATTATAAAAGCCACAGTGATTTTAAAGTACTGTCTTTCCCCAGTCTAAGTAGGTAGGAACTTTAGTAGTAGGGCAACCAGTTTAGAGGAGGTGGTCTGGATCCTGATGCATGACTTTTGCTGCACTGAATGTTTTTTGAAGGCAGTGTAACATCCGCTTATCAGCCATTATGTTCAACCAGAGAACATTTCCCTGGTCATTCACTAGAATGACAGTAAGAACTACATCAAGACCCTTGTCCTGGCTCATTGTAATTGTCCCGGCTATGTATTTTATGGGGATTTCTCCATGACTGCCATAGTGTCTGCTATCAATTTTGGTTTCCAAATGATATGTGTTTATTGCTACTTTAATAAGAACATTTGTTTAGTTAAGAATATTTACTATTTTAATATTTTTACATATCTTGACAGCAGCCATGGCTGTACAGGCAAATAAAAATGTGCTATCTGAATAAGAACTGAGAGCACTCTCTCTGGTTCCTTACAATACACCCTACCCACACTAGGCCCCTCTCTGTGCAGGGACAATGATGTTGCAGTGAGGCTGTTGACTGGAGAATGTGTCAGGATGCTCTTCAAATGAGTGATGTGGCACCGAGAATAATTAAGACTATAACGTTACCTGCATTTGTTACTATTTTAACATTTGTCACAATACTTAAAATCTTACCACAGGCAAAATGTCTCAACAACATTGTTTTCGCTTCAAAACTAGACACAGAATTCCAGTCCTGCAAGTCTGCCTTGACAAGCATACAACACCGAGCATTGTAAAGTAAAATGAAATTGAAATGGCAATTCAGAAAAATCTGTGTGCAAAACACATTAAAAATTCACTGCAACATCACTGATCAAGTATAAGGTCTTAGGTTACATGAAATGAGTTACTAAAGCACAAATTGTTCTTGAGAACTACTTATCTTGCTCTTCATAATTAATTTAATACCTTAGATGAGGAGAACAAAGGTTAAGGCTTACTCTCCAGTGGGGGTCACTGTTGAAGAACAGCCTCTAATTTTTCTTCTACAGAAGTTCAAACATATCCTAAAAATGCTAGACGAAGTCTATACAGCTCATGCAAAGGTATTGGAATTTGATTAGAGTAGTTCACATCAACTGTCAAAGTGAATCCTATGTAAAGGCAAAGCATGTGGACTGTAGAAAGTAAATTATCAGGTAATTAACACTAGAGGCATAACAAAGAAGTGAAACTAAAGATGGGAGGGTGGGTACAGTGTTTGCCCTCAGTCAAGGCTTGGCCAGAATGCTGAGCTTTTGTACCAGCTGACTGACCAGCCCATTGACTCTGTTTTGATAACTTTAGTGCAGGTCTGTATCCTCACAAGTAGCACTTGAGTTCTGAATTTCACCCCTTTAAAGATATTCACTACTCTTCACTGTTGGTATTAGATTTCTTACTGAGCTTGCTATAGTGCTTCCATTCTAGACCAAAACCTCCCATAAAATGGAAAATACCCCCTTAGAGCAGCATCAGTGTTATGTGATATATTGTTTCTCGACAGTGTGATATTTATACCTGGTAGTATTCAGATTAAAAAACTCTTATTACTCCTTGTTTTCAGAGTACAGCAACAGCAGGCCTCAGACCACAGGAGACAGATAGAGTTGCAGGCAGCCCTTATATACTCTTAGAGGAATGGTTTTAATAGAATAGAATAACCATGTGTTCTAAGTCAGATCTTTTGCTCTTGTAAGTCGGAGTTATGCCACCAAAGTTCTGTCATTTGTAGTGGCCAACATCCAGCTCAGAAACTTTCAGTCTGTAGAAAGGGGAGCAGGCAGCTCACCTGGCATCAAGAACAAAGAAGGGAGGAGATATTCTAGTAGTTCCAAACATAAAGATGTTAATCCCTGCCTGAAGGGATTATAAACTTGAGCTTTTTACGGTTCAAGGAGCAGTCCCCATACTGTTAATCATCCCAAATAACTCTTCACTGGTAGTAGGTTAAAAGGTCTGTTGCAGGGAGTACATTCTCAGTGCTTCAAATAGTCCTGGTGAAGTTGAACAGAGTTGGGAGACATCTGAAATGCAGGCATGATATTTCCTACCTACTACAAATGCTTTGTCTATGTTTTAACCATTAGTATTTGTCAGGGTCAGCAACTCCATGATACACAGGGGAAACCAGAGAGCAGGAGAAATACTGTTCATTTGTTCCTGAGCTGGGACTGAGCTCTGCTTTCCTCTCCATGCTGGTTCAGACATGTCTGCACATGCAGCATGCTCCCATCTGGTACCTGAAGATGCGACTCTTGGCCACAAGCACAAAAGAAATCAGGATTTCAGGAAAACACTGAGAGATCTTTAAGAAATACCATTAAATTAACACTATGAAGAATCAGAATTAAACTGTTATTTTTAGATAAAGAATCTCTGTTTAAGAGGAAAATTGCTGGCAAAGATCATTCAAAAAGCGTGTTCATATAGCTGTAAGCCTCATTCTTTGTTTAATGCTTGCAATCTCAGCATCTTTGCAAATGCAAAATACCAGTTCTTTCACTTCTGTGCATACCTGTGTCCTTTCATGTCCTTGAACCTTCTTTCTCCATTGCATCTGACACGCTGAAGTGTGTCAGCCAATGTGGGTAACCTGTGGTTAATGCTTGCTACAAAAGGCAAGATTGATTGTAGCATGAAGTATTTATCTAGAGAACTTGGATGTGGTGTAAGGAGATGTATATGGCAAAGACAAAAGAAAATGCTTCTTCTCAGCTGTACAGATGTAGACCGGTGACTTCAAGATCTGCTTCTGTTGCACTCCATTATAAAATGAAAGTTGAATATTTAGTTCTGCTCCAATTTTAGCATCATTTCCACAGAGAACACAGAGCACTTCACAGACTTTTCGAGAACATTTTTTCCTCATCATGTTTATGGAAAAAGAAATTTGTCATGCTACCTTGCGAAAGGCGGTTGCTTTGTTGACCAGATGCCAAAATGAAATTCAGACATGGATGGCCAGAAATAAGATTTACTTTAATCCCACTAATCCTGAGCTGTTGATTGGTACAAGGCACCATTATAGCTGGGTAAGCTTCCCAGGCTTATCGTCTGATTCTCTTCGGAGTCATGAGATCACTTTCGATTCTCAATCTTTCCCTTGTAAAGGGCAATGTTCCTGTCTCATGTTCCATTTTCTGCTATAAACAATAATGAGCAAAAGAAATCATGTACTTTTGCCAGAAGAAGTACAAAAGTACAAAAGAAAAAGCAGAAAACTCAGGGCAGGTGTCGTATTGAGCCTGGTGATATGCATTACCAGGGAGAGTGGAATGAGGAGATGTGGGATGTCCTTGAGGAGATTAGCAGCTTGTCCAGGTAATTACAGGGCCTTCTTGTACTGACTTCAGTGAAGCCCCAGGGCATCTTCAGAAGCTGAAATTGTACTTACAGAATCATAGAATCATTTATGCTGGAAAGCACCTGTAAAATCACCAATTCCAATTGTTATGCCAACACTGCCAAGTCCACCACTAAACCATGTTCCCAAGTGCCACCTCTACATGTCTTCTAAATAGCTCACAGATCCTTTTCCATTTGGCACTTTTCAGACACTCTTCCCCAAGCCTGCAGAGTCACATGAGGTTGCTGTGATCCAAGTGTGGGACCCGGCACTTTACCTGGTTGAACCTCATACAACTGGTCTCATCCCATCAATCCAGCCTGTCCAGATACCTCTGTAGAACCTTCCTACCCTCCAGTAGATCAATGCACATGACCAACTTGGTGTCATCTGCAAACTGACTGAGGGTGCCCTTGACCCTGATCTTCAGTAAAGATATTAAACAGGACTGGCCCCAGTACTGAGCCTTGGGGAGTATAACAGGTGCCCGGCCACCAGCTGGATGTAATTCCATTCACCATCACTCTCTGGACCCAGCCATTCAGCCACGTTTTTACCTTTCATCCAAACCAAGAGCAGCCAGTTGCTCCAGCAGAATGTTGTGGGAAATGGTGTCAATGTTGTCAGGTAGACAATATCCGCAGGCTTTCCCTCATGCACTAAGCAGATCACCCTGACATGGGGGGGGGGTTGTCAAGCAGGACCTGCCTTTCCTAAATGCATGTTGACTGGGCCCCAGTCCCCTTGTTGTCCTGTATGTGCCATCTGATGGCACTGAAGTTGATCTACTCTATGACTTTCCCTGGCACTAATGTCAGGCCTGTAGTTCCCTGGATCCTCCTTCTGGCCCTTCTTGTAGATGGGCCGACTTCTGTCAGGAAGGTTTAGCTTTTTATGCCAGTGGGAAGAAGGAGAGAAACAGAACTACCAAACCATTTTCAGCTGGATTTGAGAACCACCCGAGATCTGGTGGGATCCTATTGATGTTTCTCTTCCATCTGAAAGTAGCCTATAGACTTTCACAGGTTTGTGAATTACAAGGCGGAAAGCGGCTCTAGACATGAAGCACTGATCCAGTCCCATTAGCAATTGTACCCAAACCCTGAAAGCTCACACTACCTGGCTGAAGAACGAATAAGGCCTTTAGAGTAAGGTTGTCTCTTGACAACAATCTGCTTAGTTTACTTTTTTTTAATGTACTGATTGCATTATGTGTTCCAACTTGACAGAGCTGCCTCACAGTCCAGAACACCACATTTGGTGTGCTTTTTACCTCACTGGAACATTATCTGTAAATCTGCTGTCTGCATTCAAGATCCTCTGGAAAAATTCCTGCCCTTGAAGCTTATCTAGTTGCAGGGTAGTTAGAAGGACACAGATTCCAGTACATCTGATGTACCTTACGTTGCAATGTTATCAAGGTAACACCATCACATCAACAACACAATTGGAGTTGAAGTAAAAAGACACATATTCAGTTTTAGGCTTAACTTTATCTAGGGACTTGTAGATAAAACTTTAAAGGACAGTAGATAAGTAACAAAAAGCTTCTGAGTCATAGTTTCACCTAGAAAGAAAAGGTGAAAGTTTTAGAGATGAGAATGGCTGAGTTATGTTGATTTTTCCTTTAAGGTGTCTTTGGGGATTTATACCTCAGAACAGTTTTTGAAACTGTGACTCTCTTTTTAGTGTGTTTGTGGTATTACTGCAATGGAGCCTGCTCTATTTCTGAGGCTTATCGGTGCTATGGTAATACAGACAATAGCTGGTAGTAAACAGCATAACCTCCCACACACAATATCTGTATAAGGCAGATGATTGAGAACACTTCTTATGATCCCTTTTAGCAGTGGATGAAATTAATTTGTTAACATTTCCCTGTAGTCTCACAAAGAAGCTGAACAACATGGAAATATAAACCAGATAATAAATGTAAGCGTTGATTCATCTCAGCCCTAAGAAGTTATTCATCATTTGTACTAAATGTCTTCAAACACACTAAAGGGGAGTCTCTTCTTCTGCCAGCGCACAATGCATTCTTGGGACCATGAAGTCCTTCCAAACATGATAAAACTTTCCATACCACTGCTGTTAGGGTAGAAGTTAAGAACTGCATAACTGAGGCCAGTTATGCTGTAGTGGTGAGATGGGTCACACTGATCAACATCGCTAGTTACTGGTCTGCAGCCTACCCAACTCGTCACTTTCCTGAGGGATTTGTAAGGGTTATTGGTTTACAGAAGTACTATTTGAAAATAATATCATGAATATATGATTTGCAAAACTAGCAGCTGAGGGATTGAAAAATGGCTGTCTGTCCTCTCCCAAATCCTGCCTTCTAGAGGTAGGATGTTAAAAAAACCCATCTTTGGATAGTGCTACCTGACAGAAATGTCAAATGGAAGGAAATATGTGAGAAGCAGCAGGTCCAAGCTATGCCAGGGTTTGGGATGCAGCAGGAGGTAGAAATGCTGGCATCTGTGAGAAGCTGCTTGAGGGGAACAGAAGAAACTGGTATCCTGTCCAATATATTTTATCTCCCCCAAATGTGGTACATAGGCCTGACTTGTAGGCCCCACTCTGTGCTGCTGAAGTCAGTGGAAATCTCTGCTTTGGCAAGGGCATAGTTGATTCCAGTGGTAGGAAACACTGGACAGTGTTGAAAAGACCCTTTTAGCTGTCATTAATACAGCAACAACAATTTTCGCTGTTAAGGGATTGCCTTATACTGGAGGAGAATCTCCGAACACCCTTTTGTAAGAGTACTGTGCTTGCTAGGAATTATTACAGTGAGGTCAGGGGATTACTCCAGCGAGTTGACTGAACTTCTCCTAAAACTTCTGTCCTAGCAATTCTAGTGGTGATCTCATTCTCCAGTTGGATAATGGGCATTTCTCCATCTGTTCTCATAAGAACTGGGCAGCTCAGAGATGCCTCTGACTGTCCTAGCTTCTTGATTTCTGATTATATACAGCTTATGGTTCTGACAGTTCACATAAATAGTCTTATTTAATGCAGACCTGATGATCTCTTAATGCTTTTCTAGGCTAAGGTTTCAAAAGCATTTTCTCTTTAATTTAGTTTATGGCAGCACTGTATTTCACAGCTGGTTTTAATGTATTTTTGGAGACTATATGGAATCAGTACTTGAGTTACAAGGTATGTATATCAGATGGAGACATAGCCACCATTCCTTGGCAAACTGTTAGATCAAATGAGCTGAATCTCCTCTACTTTATTGCCTAATTAATTCTTGAACGATTGCTGAATTGCTGAAGTGGGAAGCCTTCCAACTTTGGTCACACTCTGTATTGGGTTATGTCAGAAAGGATTGGAAAGTGAGAGTTTTCTTTAATCTGGGTTCACAGAGGGAAAATTCTAGGTAGGTGGGCAGAGATTGCTTTTGCCTGTTCTTACAGTTGAATAGCAAGAGGAAGCGGCTCTTCAGCCAAGGGTCAAAATCTCCAGGGAGGAGCAGATCTGGCTGGGGAACAGGACCAAGAAAGTGCTCATACTTCTCAATTGCCAGGTTGCTGATAAACAGGATGAGCTTGGTTTTCTGCAGAAAAGTCTTCCTTGGATGAGTAGATCTTTTGTGAGTTCTGCAAGCACTACCAGTAGTAGGACAGCAGATTAGTTGGAGAGGTAAGTTACGGGCTGCTGAAGATGGAGTCACAGCACAGAAGAATTCTTCTGAGAACTGACCCTGAAGAGTTAAAGAAACAATGACTTAGGAAGAACATTGTTTCTGGCAGGATGATGTTAGACATAGGATTGTCAGTGAAAAACTTCTTATTTTTCTGGAGCAGCAGTTTCCTGTTTCTGTGGCTTTATCCTGGTTTTGAGCATAGGAAGACTCTTTGGTATTGGGCGACATGACAGGCTTACACTCCCTCCTGAGAATTACAAAATATTTCTTCTACAGCCATGGGCTTCAGGAGCATTTGACACACTTACTGCGTCAGGTACAGGAGGGACAAGTCCTTATCTCCTTTGGGTACCTCTGCACAGAGCTGCCCTATGTCTACTAGCTGCACCTTGGACATTCCAGCAGGAGAGAAATAAGAGCATGTGCAAGAACCAGTACCCTACCACTTGCCCATCCCAGTGTTGCCTCCAACAGTGACAGTGATTAGAAATACCAGTCAGAAAGAGCATACAAACCTACTCACTTCCCTTTTGTACTTCCAGCATCCACAGTTCATGTATTTAGGATGCTGGAGGGCACTTCCCAGTCTCCTGCCTTTAACATTTGTATATATAACTGCTGTCAATTAATTTGCCCAGTTTGTCTAAAGTAATAGGGTGGAAATGTTGTTGGCAAGGGTACTCGTTTATAAGATATTGTGGGTGTTGTGGCTATGCTTATTCCTGGAATGAAGAATGCAGTTGAAACCTTACAAATGAATGACACTGCTTATCCTTACTGTGTCAGCTCAGGCCAGTTCTCACTGTGTGTGTAACACAGGTTACACAGAAGTCAGTGACACATTGCCTTTGTTTTAATGAATGGAATAAAATGGCCAAAGGCTAATAGAAAATTCAAGATATGAAACTTAGTGGCTGTTTTATATTTGGATGACAGGCAATCAACTTTGAACTCCTACCTTGGCTGGGCATTAGGAAGCTATTCTTTTCCAGCAGACTCCTAGATAGCAGTCAGCTGGAGGAGTGGGAGCTCAGCATTGCAGTGAACACCAGCAAAGTCAAAGGCAAAGTCCTGTAAGAGTACTCAGGCAGGCTTTGTTTTTCTAACAGCTTGTTGGGATGCTCTTCTTTTCCCCCATATGATCTCTCTCCAAATATCACCATCCTTTTCCCTGGCACTTGGCTTATGTTCTCATAGAGTCATAGAATCACAGAATATCCTGAGTTGGAAGGGACCCACAAGGATTACTGAGTTAAGTTCCTGACCCAGAACCTCTTCTATGCTATGCAGTCCTCTGAGGATTTGATGGCGACCTCCTCAGAAGTAATGTGGAGTTTCTTGGCAATTGAAGTATTCCACGTGGAAGACTGGTGCTCAGATGGTGTGCAAGCAATGCCTTCCTTCCAGTGCCTTGGCTCACATCTGCAGTAATTCCCTGGGAGCAATTTTCTCTGAAAAGCTGTCTCTGATGGCCCACAAGAGCAAGTAAACTTTTGCAACTAATGAAACTTCTGCAACAAGACCCAATGTCTTTTTTGGAGCAAAAACCTTTATAAAAAAATATGGAGTATAACAACACATGCTAGCTGAGTTAGACCCCAAACAAATAAGTGGAAAAGATAATGCAGAACAGCACCACCTCATGCTGCCTATCACTACTGCAACAACAAACACCTCCTTTACATTTTCACTACTCTTACTCCTATCAAACTTCCATGGTCCTGGAAAAGCCATTGAGAAAAACAAGCCTGTTTCTAAATAAATGTCTGTTGGCTGCATACGGGCTTGTATCTCCACTGGTCACATTACCCAGGGATCACAAATCAAAAAGATGTTGTAAACGGTCCTATTTAAACTGTATTAAACATGTACAAAACCAGAGCTGTTCCAAAAGTCCCTCTGTCATTCAGGGGTAGTTATAGAGGGGGAAGACTATCTCAGTGACGTGCTTCTATTTTGGTCTCTCCAAGGGCTGGAGGGAGGAGGAGACTGAGCTCCCCGTGTGACAGGGAGCACACAGGAAGGTAGATGCTCTCCCAGGTATTTTTGCCTGCAAGAGTGTTGTCTATAGGAGCTCATGGTAAGAGCATGAATAGAAATGTGCTTGTTCTTTCACTGGCATCGTAAGAGAACTGCATTGTACACTGGATCTAGGCAACACTGGAGACACCCATTTCCCTGCACTGTTTAATGTGTAAAATGAAGGGGGATGGCTTGTTCTTGTTGAAATACTGACTCATCAAATTTTGCAAAAGACTAACTCTTCTTGCATTTTTGAGTGCAGTTGTGAAGTCTTTGCACAGAACTAATGCAGACAAGGACAACATTATATTCACTCTACAAAATCACCTGTTTCTTTTCTTACCACATATATAGGAAAGTCTTAGGGAAATCACCATGCCTTTTCAAAGAGAAATTAAATGAACGTAAGAATATTCATATGAATAATGTAAATCATATTACTTTTCATTCTGATATGATTTGTCCATATTTCCAGAACACTCAATACCTTATCTTTTTGTTTTTCACTGCAAGATATTACTTACACTGTCAAGTTAGTTGTGGATGATTTAACCTTAGGGCAAGTCAGAACCAGTGTCCAGAAGGTGAGGAAGAAGTGGCCAGAGATGGTGGCCAAGAGCTGCAAAATGAGGCAGCGCTAATGCGCCCACTTGGGTGCAAGGGACCCTGCTCTGCCGTGGTCCCCTCACACTGTCTGCAGAAAAGCAGGATGGAGAGGGGCAGGCATGTTGTGTTGTGGCAGAACAAGGAGGAAGGGGCTGCTGACCTTGCTGAAGACCCATGCCTGTGTCTCCTGCAAGAAATTCAAGACACCCTTCATACTGCACAGCTAGGGGCACTGGCACAGCTGGTCTCATGCCAGCATCACTGGTGGAGCTGCCCAGGATTTCTTGCCTGCCCAGTAAGCTCAGTCAGCTGTGGTCTGCGTTGTGATAAGCCTCCTTGGACAGAACCACATGAGAGTGCTGTAAGTGAGTTGGCCCACAAGGAATGCTTTCATTCTGGGAGCATTTATTTGTTTTGGCTGCTCTCTCATATGCCTGCAACACTATAGCATTCATCAATAGATACAGATCAGTGTTTGTATGCTCAGCACCTTTCTTGCATCTGAATTTTTTCCAAACCAACCAAGTTACACAGATCTGGCTGATATGTCTGAAGCCTCCAAACTTCCTTTTTTCCTCTCCAGCCTGTAATAGCTGGCTGCTGGGGATTAGTCTGCTAATTAGCAAGGGTGGACCAAAAAGAAAAGAAAAAAAAAAGAGCATATAATTCAAAGATATATCCCCTAGGCATGTAATTGAGGGATCACCATCTCCTAAGAGAAGCTGCTTGCCCTGCAATACATGTGTTTATATTTCACATTGCATGCCATATCCTGCACTTTCTTTCAGAAGAGTTAAATACAGCAGAAAATTATACTTAATATTTTAATAACCTTTAACTGTGAACCCCCAGCCTCACTACCCTGCAAAGGAAGAGACCTAGGAAAAAACCACTTATTGGGGAAACTTAAATTAGTTATGCAACTTGCTCAAAATTATTGCAGACTTTCAGCACTTTCATGAAGATGGGCTTGGTTCCTCAGGCTTGTTCATACGGAATGACCTGGAGTTATAACAGTACACCAGATGCAAACCCAGCAGCATCTTTTCCACGGGACACAACCCTGCAGTTTCACCACAGCCTCCCTGCACAGTCATTGCGGTGCTCCGATGTGAGAGCTTTGTTTTGTTTGCACCTACATTTCCCCACATTAATGAGCAGCCTCAAGAATTAAAATTCAAGTGAAAGTACCATCATATACTATGAAAAAATTTCACATCCCTTAATTCCCTGCTGAGAAGAAGCCCAGACCACACATGTAAGGTCCTCCTCTTCTTGCATGTTCTAGCTAGCAGGAAATCCAGCCAGAGGTTCCTGGCCCCATGGAGACCATGTGAACAGAGAAGTAGAAGGCACAGAAGCAGCAGCCACCAGCCCTGGAGGACAGCTTTGGACCCCTGGTAGGAAGGAGTTTCTTTTTTCAGAGTCCTGGAGACGCTGGGAAGGCCCACCCTGTGCTCCTCCAGGGTACAACAGCTCTCTATGCCAACTTCTCCTTAAGAGCTGTGCAGAAGGAAGAAGATAAATTTGCTTTCCAGAAAGAAAATACTCACTTCTCACTCTGGATAAGAGGTAAAATATAATGTGAGAAGAACGGGAAGCAGAAGCTGTGTGGAGCAAAGGCAGTGAGCCCTCCTCTGGTGTCTTGCAAATCTGACAGGTGTTTCAGGACCTTACACATCCATATCTATATCTTCAGGCTCTGCAGATGGCCACACTGACATCTCTGAGATCACAGAACCACATCCACAAGGCTGCAGACAACCCAACTCCCACTGAGCACAGGGTTGGTTGTTGGCTCAGCCCTGCCATTAGCATTACTGTTTTGTGCCATTACAAGGCCTGAGGATCCTCACAGGGAGGTTGCTAAGCGTGAGAAGAAAAAAAAACTTTTTAAAAAATTCACAGCAACATAACATGCAGCTTCTAGAGCTCCATGTGTCTGAGAGCTGATGGTGTTCTGAAGGCATGTATGCAGTGCTCATCTCTAGCTCCAGGTGCTCTCCCTGCTTGAGACAGAAACGATGCAAATACAGCTCCCATTGGTGGGGTACTCCTGGAGGACCACACAAGTGCATTCCTCTCCATCCCCTCGAGTAAAAAGCGGCCTCCAGCCTTTCACTGTGTCAGCACAAAGAGTAATTCACATGCATATGAATGCATTTGGCTAATCATAGTGTAGGGATAATTCTCTGTATATAATTACATGCAGTACTAGGCAGTTAACACTGCAGGGATGTTAAGGTCTACTTACATGTAAGAAGGGGGATGGAAGGTTATTATGCAATGGGCAAATAGGCAGTTTCAGGCCTATTGGTATATTGTGCATAGACAGTGAGCCAAAATCTAAATGTAACTCAGTGCAGGCCTGATTAAAAACAAAAATAGCTGTTGCTGGTGAGGTTCAATTTAAACTCTATCCCCTTTTCTTTGTCAAAAACTTATGTCTTTGCATGAGGATCTCCATCATAGTGATAGCTGAAGCTGTCTGGCTTGCTGCATGATTATTAAGCCTGGTCCTATGCACCATGCTCACTGTCTCACTTTCAGAAGTTCTGAGCAGCTCTATATCTCATAGACAGCAAGGGATTAGCAAGTACTTAGTATCCCTGAATGCCATGACAGCTTTGTCTGGGGTTGAGGCTTTTCTGAAATCCATGAGTGAAAGAGCAATATGGAACCTTTTGAGTAGAAAAAATTAATACAAACCTGAAAGCAGGATGTCCTTTCCCCTATTTTTTAAAATATCAAGTATAATTCAAAACTGAAGAATAATTATGAAAGAAAAGTAAAACACATCCTTGAATTAGATGTCAAGAAGGTGCAGAAAGCAATTCACACTAGTGGGGACACAAGAGACAGGGAAACTCAGAAATATGAGCAACTCAGCAGCAAGAGAGATCCAAGCAGTCACAGTATATGAGGCTATTTTCCAAAGCTCAGGAGTCAGGGTAAAAAATTACGAGGTTTTAAAAGAATAGAAACTTCTATTCCAGTTTCTAAGAATGGAGAAGATACACCAATCTGCTTTTGTCCAAAGCTATTTTTTGCTCTGTTGTCACCACAACTAGAAGCTAATTCATACACGCCAAGTTTGAAATTATTGAACAATTAGCCAGCTTTCTAAGAAACAGCAAATATTAATAGACTCGTGAGAATGTCTTATGAACTGGCAAAGCTGAATTAGGAACCCCTGGTGTCAGAACAAACCCAAACAGAGACAACAAGAATTGCTGACTGAAGCCAGGGCAAATCTCCCTATAAATCCTGTGTGAGCCAGTGATTCTCTGCATGACCTTTGGCAAATTGTTTGGTCTTGGTTTGTTCCTCTGTCTACTCAGCTGGAAAACTGGGTTAAAAAAAAATGCAGGAGCCGACTGAAAACCAGATGCTGAGCATGAGCTAAGTCTTTCCAGGTAAATAAATTATTTAAAAATAATTATGATAACAAAATGTCAAGTATATCTCATGTTTTACTCTATGTATTTACTACTGGACCCAAGCCCATTTCCCCCAGAGGATGTACATGGCCACAGTTGAGAGGAGGGATCTGGTGCCAAATCAACAGGGAGAGCCATCAATCCTTGCAGGGTATATTGGACTGCCAAAGACAACACTGTGATAACAGCTAATCCCACCCAGATTTCCAACCCAGCTCACAGCTGAGGCCAAGGCCAAGGCCGAATGATTTTCTATGCAGAAAGGGGCAAGGAAGCTACTGGGAGCCCTAAGAAAGCCCTTGAGTTGGTCTCTGTGGAGCTGGGGAAACCCCACAGGAGCAAGGTTTCCCATTGGGTTGGTTTGGATCCAGGGAAGTGTCCCTGTAGTTTCTGTCAAAAGACAGGCTACTTCCCCTAAATCCCACATCCCCCTTTCAAATAAGTCAGGCTCAATAACCTTTCAGAGATACACTGCAGAAGCCATTTGCTAGAGCTAGTTTTGTGGAGAGGCTGGGGACATATTACAGAAGCAAGGGGGAAGAGGCTGTTGGATTGGGGTTTGGGGTTAAGTTTGTGGTTGTTTTGTTTGGACTTTTTTTTTTTTTCCCAGCTTTGATTTATTGCCAAAGTTCACTTCCTAGCATTTATTTACTGCTGCTGGCAGGCTGAGCGTGCACGCTGCCTAACAGATTTATCTGTTAGACTGCTGGGTGGTCACCATTCTTGTGTTGTAAGATTAATTGTAAAGACTCCTAGGGCAACTGGTACTGGGAAGTTTAGGCCATTTAAGTAAAATAATGATGCCTTTTTCTCCATGGCCCCATCCATCTGCAGTAGGGAAGTCAGGAACTGTAGCAGACCAGTGGTGCAACTCCTCAAGCCTGGGGAGGGCTGGTGGCTATCTCAGCACAGAGAAGGTTTGTGTACCTTATCAGCTCATTCTCCAGACCCAGCTAGGCAACACAGTGCTGAAAACACTGAAACTTGCCTTGCTGTCCCCTTTGTTCCTATGGGAATGCCACAGCTATGGGCTGTAAATTTTTCACTCTCATGGATTTCCAGACCTACGGGCTCAATTTAGCCACCAGTGAATGTGGTATAAGTTCCTGGCTTGTAAACTCATGTCTGAGTCTTCAAAAGGATTTCATTCTCTTTTGACACCTAAATACTATTGATTTCTCTTAGTTTGTCTTGGAGGTCAGCACAGAAATCCCTTTTGGGGCCTGTGCTTAAAAGCCAATAATCACTGAGAAAAATATAGTTAACTCTAATTGCTGTGGTCTGAACTAAGCTTTTCTTATTGTCCTGCAACTGTGGTGAGTTCAGGAGATGTTCACAGAAAGCACTGATTTGGCACTAATCCAACACATGTCTCCATTTGGGTGTCTGAGGTCAATGATTTGGGCTGAGAGGGAAATTGCTGGCTTCCACCCCTTAGGGCTAGACAGTGATCACCAACAGCAATGATGTGGAAGTACAAGACTCTCAGTGCTGATGACTTCTCTTATTTGAGCCATGAGCTACACCTGCAAAGCCAACAGGGACTATTTTCATAGAGGGAACTCCACTGGCTTCACAGCCTTGTATGACCCTGACAGCCATAGTTGCACCTGGGAGCTATTGGGATGCCATGTGTACTCATACCCGTGCTGCCAGAGGTGTTTCACCAGTGAGGAGGGGTTAATGGGAGTCCCATTGCCTTGCAGCACCAGTAATTATTGTATAGTTCTTAGAGTGAGGGGACAACTCTGCTGTAGAAAGTATTTTTAGACTGATACCTTTTATGGGTTTGCACTGAGTGAGAGTGACCTTACTTGCCAGTTCAAAGATCAGTTTTAATAAAGCTTAAAGGACTTTGCCAGTTTGGGAACATAGGGTGCCACTTCTCTGGGGTGTAGAGATTGCTGGCTGGGTTTTTTTTCTTTTTATACTTCAGTGACCATTATTTTTCCATTAGCATTAGCTTCTCATTTCCTTACAACTGAGTGGGCAATAACAAGACCTTAGACACACAGGGACTGCTGCTAAACTCACAGGCACACACAGTAAGCAGAAGCTTCACAGCAGATCGACCAGACTTCAGGCAGCAAATAACCCCCTTCTGGCTTTCTGATGTTCCAGACACAGTATGAAAAGGTCAAGTGCCAACGAAAAGCAGCAGAAATGTCCCCTTTCACTTTTTGTTCCTGGTCCGACCCTGTGTCACACAGTGCTTGCACAGGAGCCCATCAAGGAGGGAGAGCAGCTGGCTTGCATCCGGTGGCTCCCAAATCAGCCAGTGCTTGAACAGCACAGGCTCCCCAGGAGCTGTGAGCTCTGGTGTGTGACTGAGAAGAAAGAGTTTCCCACTCTTGATCAAGCTGGTGGAAATGCATGGGCCTGTTTGCTCCTGTGTTGAACAAGCAATCCAGCATTGTTCTTTCGTATAATTTTTCCATAATTCCCCTTTCCAGAGGCTTCTCCATGTTGCTTTGCTCCTGCTCCCCTAAATAAGCCATATCTCTGCAAATTTTCCTCTCTTCTGCAGTGGTTTCATCGCACAGCCCTCTCAAAGGAGAAGAGAAGTTCCCCGCTGGTTTCTTCTTCCATCTGGAAGACACACTTGCCACCTCTGAGCAGGTTTGGCAGGCTAACCTGTCTCCTCTGCAGCTGCCAGGCCAAGACCAGGGTGATTACATGAAGGTTATCACACATGTACACACCTTTTTCTTTCCAAATACCTAAAATCTTTACTAGGTTTCCACATCTAGGAAATCATCCATCAAAGGCGCAACATGGGCAGGAGGTGGGAAGGAAGCAAAGAACTGAAATAAATGTTCTTAAACCAGCTTTAGATCTCTACTTTTTTCAGGCTGGAGCAGTTGTGGATCAAAAGAACATTTGAAGGTACCTGAGAAAGAAAGTGAGGTGACACCTTCAGAGGGCAGGCAAAGCCCCTCAGCAAATACCTGTACTTGGTAGTTTTTGACTTGTTGGTCCATTAAAGGATCTGCCTTGTCCATTCCAGGGTCTCTGTAAGCAAATCTTTTCTCTCACTCTGACAAACTAATCATGCAAATGTTCTGCTGTGGGACAAGTTTACAAGTGTTTCTTCTTAGGGGTCAGAAAGACTTACTAAGCCCTATGAAAACTTGGGGGCTGAACTAGGTGACCTTTAAAGGTGCCTTCCAAACGAACTATCCTGGGATTCTATGAAAGCCTTGAGACCCCACCCACAATTACGAAATGCTAACTAATGGCCATAAACTAGCTCACTCCAGGCTGTCAGAGAAGTATGTCCAAGAGCATCCTGCGGCAGCCTCTTCTTTACCACATTACCATGATCATGTCCTTACACTCTTCTATCCCATAGGGAGCTCAGCCAAGAAAATAGGCTGGCAATGAGCACTTCGTTCTCTCTGATGATCAATCCCATGCAATAAGACCCATAAATCCCCTTCTCCTTTGGCAACTTTGGACATAAAGGTTCAGGTGACTGTACCATGTTAGGGAGAGTGAATAATCAATTATAGAAATGGAAAAAAGCTTACAGAATGCACTAGACTTTCATTTTCTTCCTCTCTTAATTATGAAATTACATGATTTGATGTATTCTTTCATGTTTATATCTTGCATCCATTTTAGTGGAAGTTTTTGAATGAATGAGAGTTGCAGTACTTAATTCATGATAACCATTGACTATATAACAATATGAGTACCAGAAAAGATGACACTTTAATGGCAAAGTTACCAGTTCTCAACAGAAAATGAAGTCTTTTTTCTGAAGTGCATTTGTAAATTCAGTGCATGGTTAAATTTCACTCTCTGCCTTTGAGCACAGTGGTTAGTCATAAAAGCAGATCAGAAGGTGGGGAATACAGAACACAGCTCTGCACACAGCTCAACTCCATTTTCCTTTTCTTCTTTTTTTTCAGTAAAAGGGATAGATATTTTTCATAAGCAGAAAGCTGCTGTTGCCATTTTTTTAACAAAAAGGCCTTCTTGCCTCTCTCAGCAAAACTGGAGCATTCTTGTCTGTAAAAATGTCACATCTTCACCTGGGGCAAATTCATGGAAATTTACAAAGATTTACAACAAGAAGCAAAGTTTTAATTTTCATGAATATGCCCCAGGTGAAAATGTGAATTTTTTACAGAGAGGAATGTACCATTCTTCTTAGCAAAAGAGTATTTTCCTAAAGAAATAGCAGTTCAATTTTAAAAGCTGCCTTCTGTTACATTTTTTAGATCTACAAAGGGAAAGTTTAATGCACCCATAAACTCCTCTCCCTTCCCATTTTGCCGCAAACCGGATCTTCTCAGTTAGAGAGACAGTATTATTTTTATTGTCATTATACTTAGGATTCTTAATCATGGATCAAGATGCCGTCATGCCAGGCACTGTATAAAGAGAGAACATAAGGCTGGTTCTTGCTTCAAAGAGCCAAGCCCCCATGGCAAGAGGCAGCAGCATGGGGGAGCGTATGGAAACGAGACAACGGATTATCGGCAGAAGAGGTTTAGAAGTTGATGTACCGCACCACTTTGCCTCGTGCTGTGAAAACGGAGGCACCACCTATCAAATCACAAAATGTTTGAATTTGAGCTGAGGATTAGGGACAGACTTTGAAGGATCTTGCTCGTCTGCAGCAGCCAGAAAAAGATGAGGCGGAATGCCATTAATGCGAAATTCTCCATTTGTCCTGCTGTCACTCAGATAACAAGTTGCTTATGTATGAAGACAGGACTGATATAAAACACCAGAAAGTAGAGAAGGATTTAGGGGTAACTGTGGCATGAGAAACCAACAATGTTCTGCTACTGCAGAAACTGAAAATATTGTACTGGGGTACAGTGTCAGGATCACCATTTATAAAACTGTCTGACATACCTCTTGTCAATTTAGCGCTGTCAAGGCCCTGCCTAGGGTATTTCATTCAGTTCTAAGCACATCTTAATTTTTTTTTTAAGAGGACAAAAAAACCCCTATGTCCTAAGTACAGTTCTTCAAAGTAGCAAAATCAATTAGAGATCTAGAAAATACAATTTATGAAGTAAGACTGAAGGAAATTACATGGTTTAGTCTAGAAAAGACAAGACTGAAGGGAGATAATAGGAGTCGTTAAATACATCCAAGTTATCTGCAAATATGGGGGAATAATTTTGATGAAAGGATGGGAAATAATGGACCTTGATAGTTGCAAAAAAGATTCAGGATGAACATGAAAAAAAATTCTAATAGTAAGGATGATTAAGCACTAGATAGATTGGCTGGGGAAACTGTTACATCTCTATCATTTTTTGTTTGTTTTTGAATAAGAGCTTAGGCAAACATCTGTTGTGAACAGCTTAGGTACAAGCTGATCCTGCTGTTGGGCAGAGAAGGGATCAGATCTGTGGTAAGCCATCAAGGTGCTCTGAACCACACCAGCTGCCCAGCTGGAACTGCATGTGCCTGAGGGGTACAAAAACCCCCAACCAGACTGAGTGGAGGCACATGTGAGAAACCCTGAAATGTGCTGGGCAGGACCATCTCTCACAATTCTTTCAAAAGTAGTTGGAAAATTTATGGCATGTAGAGTGTAATATTTCCTGTGACATGTATTATAGCTAGGGGCTTTCAGTGTGTCCGTGTGCTTGAGTATTTTGAAGTTTTATGCAGCTTTTTGAGAAGGTGATGGACACCAGCGCTCTGGAAGCCAAAGAAAAAGCTCTCCGACTTTTTAAAAGCTTGCTCCTCAGTCACTCATGTCCTCCACTAATTCAAGGGCGCCTCTGCTCTGCAGTCTTTTCCAGACCAGTTTGGGCAAGACTTAATCAGCATTCATAAAAAGAGATGATTGCTCTTAGAGAGCGTAGAGAAATGGGAAGCAGGAAACGTGGTTACATTGATGAGAAGTACAACCAGTGAGGCTTGAGTACAGCGCTGAATCAAACCACAAAAGTGCACAAAAAAGGGCTTCTGGAGACATGCAGAAAAGCCAGGAACTTGTGCTCTCCCAAAATTTGTTCTGTGGTTTGGAGATTTGGGTCAGACCACACATATCAGAGGGAGTTGCAGTGACAAGGGTGGGAAGCAAAGAGACCCACACTACAGCAAATGAAACCCTAGAAGCGATTTATAGGAAGTGCCTCAGTCTTACCCGCCTAAAATCCCTTTCAAGTGGAGCAGGAGGGAGAGACTATGGCTGCCACAGCATCCCGCTGCTTCCGCAGTGGTAGGTGCTGCTGCACAGCTTTGAAACGGCACGTCGGGTTCTGAAGGCATGAGCATATGAAAAAGATTACACAGTCACTCTGCAGCCTTATTCTGTGATAAGTAGCTTGTCCTGAAAATGGGGAAGAAGCTGTTCCACTGTTATTGGGGCAGGAGCAAACACGTGAAGAAGTACCAGGGTGAAAGACATGTCATAAGATACAGTCATTAAACTTTCTGACTCCTCTTCTTCTCCTTACAGTATGGTGGAGTATTTAGGAGTACTTAGCTCTACAGTGTTTGTTTTTCTTTGAGCATTATGATTTGATACTTGAACACTTTGCTCCTTGGAAAGACAAACACCTTATGATCCACCACAGAGAAGGGATGGTCAAGAGACAGGTTGTGGCACAAAAACCACTTTGGTTCTTGCCCTTCCATCCTGCTGCTATCTGCAGCTGCAGCTTGCTGTGTAGTCAGTTAAAAGCAATAGTTTGTCAGCATCACAATTCTGCAGGAGCAACTACTCACCCGTCCTGGCATCACAGATGCATGTGTGTATTCACACCTCTCCTGCTAACACTGCGGGATTTACCCAAGACTGGTCATGGAAAGTGAAAACAATGATACCCCATTGCCTCCATGAGGAAATAAAACATCTGGAGAACACGCACTCAACACCTCAGCCCCTCATCTGCAATGCAACTCCTTACCACGTTTCTGCCCAAAGAAACAAATCATAAGGGGGAGTGATACAGACAGAAAAACATAGTAATAAAAAATTCCTAACCCATCTCAGACCTGCCCCACATTGGGAAGATGCTGCACATAGAAGCTTTCCTTGAAGGTGCTGTCTTCCTGCCTAGCACCAGTGCAGCTCTGGTGACAGACAGGACAACCAGAGAAACATGAATGTTGACAACATTAGGAGAGTTTCAGCAAGTGCACCCACATAGGGACCAAGTTTCAAACAAACAAGGCAAGGGGGGGTGTGCTGCATGTGAAGCTGCACTGTGGGTGCTGTCAAGTGGATTAGAAGCAGGTGGAAGATTTATCTCTGCCTACATAGACTGTCTGAGTTTACTTCCAAAATTTGCAGGGAAAATGTAGCTCCCTACTGCTGAGGAAAATTAACAATTTCTACAAGATGTGTGCTTTTGTCCTTTCACATAAAGGAAAATTGTTTTTTTCTTTTTAAAGAAAATAATCTCTTTTTTTTTCCTCCTTTTTTTTTTTTCCCCCGGGGGTGTGGTAGAGCAGTGCAGACCAGAAGTGACCAGAAGGGTGCTTGTCCAGTGGAGAGGAGAGGTCCCAATAGAAAATATTTTTCCTGCCAGGTGGTCTCCTGCTTCTCAACTTTGTGAAATGCCACAAAGACCTGGATAGTACCAAAGGTACTCATATGCACATGGGAGAGGGGGGTGAATGGAAAGAAGACAACAGATAACAAATTACTTTTGAGACAGATTTTGACAGGAAAACACTCTGGAAGTCAGGTCGCCTACAGAGACTGATTCATTTCAGCTTGAAGCACAAATGTGGTTGCTGGCCTAATCCCCTCAAAGCCACAGAGAACTTCCACTAAAGAGTTCATTAGACTTTGACAAACTATATGCACTGAGCTGTGTGTGCTTGCTGGGCTTTCCTTCAACAGTGGAAAGTGTTTACTACACTGGCAAACGTCTTAGAAGGGAAGGTATATTTTCTCATGTATTTCCACGTAAAGCATTTTTGAAATATTTATTCAGTGTGACTCCAAAGCTGCCATGTAGCTCTCAGGAACAGCTCTGACCTTGGTAACGGATGAGAAATCAAGCAGCTCAGCTCTGAAAACAGTCTTCCCAAGATGCTCTCAAGTTTAGTGTTGTAGTTATAAGCAGGAACTTCCCAGTTCAGTGCCCATGTGGAGGGGAAAAAAAGGAAAATAAAAGGATGTTTCTATTCACCAGCTCAGCCCTCACAAAGTACTGCTGTGTTTCCTTCCCAGGGAAGTGCCTTGGGATTTAAGACATTATTTCCTTAAGGACTACCTGCTTCAGTTGTTTCCAGTGATCGATTTTCGTGTCCCTTTTAGGCAGTCTAATTCACTTTATGTAGTCAATGTTAAAAAACAGGAATCTAATTAGATCATATTATCAGCGTAAGATAAAATAGTAGTGGTTTTCTTTTTTCAAGCATTTTTATTTCAGTAGCAGTTTGGAGCAAGTCCAAACACTCAGAAATTCTGTAGATTTGCTTTTAAGAGCCCAGCAGGGGGTTTTCAAGGAAAACACTCCAGTATATGAAAGAATTTTTGAATAGCCAAGCCTGTGTACTACAAGATTGAATGTGGGTTTTTTTCAGTGTGATTTGGTGAAGTCTGTGTTTCTGGTTGCTACTTCCTACCATTATGTTTTCCCCTTAAAATGCAGGAAAGTTTTCATTTTTTAAAAAGTTATTACACTAAATAGCAAAACAAGCAAGCGCTTAATAGGATTATTACTCTAGCTGTAATGTCTTGAAGTTTGTGGGAAGTGAAACATCTTTTGTTAGAGCTACTGACAGGCCTTGGAAAAACAGACAAGTCATTTTTTCCATGCCTGAAGCTCCTATAGCCAAGGCCCAATTCTGTTTGGCCTCAGAGAGAATGATAAACTCTCATTTTGATGGAAAATCTATTATCCCAAGCACAGTCATGAGCTCCTGTGCACTCCCATTACTGAGCTGTGCTCTTAAAAGCTAATGAATCTTCAATTTTTAGGCTCTGATACAACCCAGCAAGCTTGTTTAAGTTGATGACGTATCCTCAGCCACTGACATGTCAATTTGAGACTGAAGGAGCACCACGGTGCTGAGGAGGAGGAGCTTTTGCAGCAATTGACCACCAGGCAAAAGTCATGTTGGCCCCCATGATGCAGGGCCATGTTCTTCCTTTGGTTTCCCACAGCTTCTCAGCATTCCATGAGGGTTGGATCCAACCCAGAGACACGGACATCTCAGAAATCTAGTCCAACTCATGCCATGAAACCAGGCATTCAGGTGATGGAGATATCATGCCAATGCCCCACTGAAGACAGGGCTTTGCAGTCTCTGCCCAGCACAACCACAGGTGCCCCATTCCCATCCATGAAGTGGTTCAGTCCCCATAAGGCACCAAAGGATTCGCAGCTTAGACCTGCAGGAAAGGGTCCCTCAGGAGCACAGTGCCTTCCTATGCCTATCCCATGGGACTCTAATTAGGAGTGAGTCCATTACAAACTGCTACCTGCACTGTAAAACAGTTCTCAGTTCTCAAATCTGCTGTTCACAGCACCATCCAAGCACCAAGGTCCTTTATATTGGCCCTGCCACTGCACCCCTGCAGGAGAGCACTGCACAGGATGTGGCCTCTGCAGTTATCAGGTGCTTTTTGGCTGGAAACCAGTGGTTCATCACTCTCTTGTTGAGATACATAGGGATGGTGTAGTCTCCCTTACAGACAATAGGAATTAATGCCTTTTGATAATCTCCAGGCATTGCAGAAAGATGGCAACAACCATCACAGGCTTGTCTCAGCCTCTAGAATCAAGTCTTTCCAGCTGTCACCAGGAAGGGCTTGGAAAGAAATAATCTGTCACTTGAAACCTTTTTTTAACTCTGAAAAATATAGATCAGTATTAGTGTCCTCACCTATCAAAACAAAATCCATCTAATCAATATCTTACCTTAAACTCATTAACGACAAATATAAAAAAATTTTTTTAATAATTTATTTTGCCTTCATGAGCTGTGTATTTTTCCCTATCTTTGCACACAGCTGTGAAGGAGCTGGGCTACCCACTCACTTTCATGGCTGAGAAGATTGCCAAAGTGGTAACTTACCCTGCAGAAGTTTGTAAGAAAAAGAATATTGCCCCCAGCTTCCTCTCTTGTTGCTGTGCAAAGAGCATCCTTCGGAAACCATCCAGCACTCGTGGCCTGGTCTGCAGCCCCTCAAAGACTGTGCTGACAATGCATAGGGGGTTTTGGGTCAAGAGGGAAAGGGAGAACTTTCACTCAGCTCTCCCAGCCAGGGAGCTGTTGGGTCCCTCCTACCGCTCACTGGCATGGGCTTGTTTTGCATCTTGAGAGAGTTTAGGATGCAGCTGAGGAGTTTTCAGCAACATATTCTGGGGTATAGATGGCCCAAGGGCAGCATGGTTGCCAAGGGCAATAGCCAGCTCTGCCATGCCAAGGGCCAGCTTGGCCGTTTGTCAGGATCATAAGCAAAGAAATTAATTTGCATATGAATTACTTAGGATTTTAACCAGAGATTAATAAAGAAAGGTTATGGTAATTATCTATACACATATATCTATATTATCACAGTAATAGTTCTTCACACAACACAGTAGCCAGCGTCACTTGCTCTTGGGGCTTCAGAGAAATATGGCTGGAAAAGAGAAACCCACTGCTCTGCTGGGTCAAACTTCTCCACACATGGCTCTTGCTTCAGCAGTGACTGGACTCCCACTAGAGCACAAGGGACAGGGAGCTGCCCCGGGGACAGGGAGCTGTGCAGCTGGGTATCTCTGCTGTGCCCCTGGCAGACAGGAAGCCACCACTGCCTGCAAGCAAGGCTCAGGCCTGAATCCTCTCCTCCTTCTCTTCCTCCTTATTCTCCTCACCAGGAGCCACCTTCCTTCAGCACAGCTCCAGCAGACTTGGGCTGCCATCCAGACTCCCTGAATTGTTGCACCTCACAGCACTGGGTGACCTTGCTAAAAAGCCACCCATCAAGAAAAAATACCCATCTTCACTGGCAGAGGATCATGTGCCTCCACCATGCCTGTGACAGGTGGAAAGACACTGGCACAGGGTGTGCACAGACCAGTGCCCAGGAGGGAGGGTGAAAGAGGGGAAAACAGCTCTCCCCCAAAAGCTCTTCACACTGAAATAATACAAAAGCTCAGGGAGATTTATACTTCTCCATATTAGCCTTAAATCACAGATTTGTCTACTAGTTGGTCCTGTTGATTCCCCTCTTACACACTCTGGGGCTTTTGTCTTCAGGCATGCATATGCTGCAGTTCAGTTAAGAAAATGGAGATTGGACTTCAAGTTCTCACAATAATCTCAACTGTTTAGCTTTACAAATGATTAGCTGCTATAGTTAGTCATACAAAAATAGAGGATTTTAAGTCAGTACTGCCTAGAAACTGCTGTTGCAAGCAAGAGAAAGGAAAAGAGATCTCTGTCCTTAAAGAAATGCAGGACCAAAACCATTCCCTGAGCACAGAGGTGGTCTGTTCAGCATGGCCACATCAATGGCCCAGCAGAGTAAGGTCAAAGAGAATCTGTAATACAATAAAGTAGCAGCTTACTTGTCCCTGTTTAAGGATTCACATCCATAGACACTGCTAAACAAAAAATCTTCTCTAGCAGGAAGGCACTGGAACACATCACCAATATGCTGGACTTGGGTGTTTTTCCAAGAAACGTGAAATGATCTGGGCTTTAAGTTTCATTTTCCTCAGCAACGCTAGGCAAGAGCAGGCACAGCAAGACTATTTTAGCTTACTTTTTGTTAGTAGTTTGCAAACAGAAACGCAACAGCTTAACAGTTTAACACAGCTGGGGATATTCAGCTTCAATGGCTAAATATGCCTGAAATATGTCGTAGCTGACTTGGAGGATTTTATATTTATTCTGCCCAAAAACTTGCTGTAACACTATTTGTCACTGCAGGTAATTGGCTCTGCTCAGTCTCTGTATTCAACAAAGGAAAGCTCCAGATTTTCCTGTCCATGGGTGAAGGAGACAGTGTTCTTCAGTCCATCTTGGTAGTAGCTTTCAAGATTTCTTTTTTAAGGAGTTATCCAGAAAGGACTGATTACTACTCAGGGATGGGCTGGGTACAAGTCAGCGGGTGGTGAGCAATTGTATTGTGCATCAGGGTTTTAGTTCTCTCTTTTTTTTCTTTATTTTTTTCCAAATACTTTTTATTTTTCTGATTTTCTTTCCCATCCCACTGGGAAGAAAAAGAAAAAGAAAAAGAAAAAGAAAAAGAAAAAGAAAAAGAAAGATAAAAAGAAGGCAAATAAGTCTGCAGCTATTTCTAAGAAGGCCTTCCATCCAGGCACAGATTCACAGGGTTGAGCAGAATTGTGGACAGAAAGGGAGAAAAACTTAAGAGATTTGCAGTTGCTCTCTCCTATTAGTAAGTCCTGTGCCTCTCTGGCTACACAATTTTTCTCCCCTCCTCACTTCTCCTGATCTGTTGAAATTGGACCTGTCCTCATCTTTAAAAAACACCTGCCACCAGCACTGCCTTCTGAGATGTCTTTGTCCAAGCGAGCACCTTCCCTACCTCCTCCCAGCCTCCTTATCCTCGTGGGGCGCTAGAGGGGCTGATGGCCCTCCCTCATCAGCACTCATTGCCCCAAACTGAGCATGTGATGGGTCCTGGCTCCAGTGCAGGTGAGGATCTTTCCTAGTTCATGTTAATCTGCTCAGGGAAAATCTCATTTGTCTTTCTCGCTTCAATGTGCTCAAGATACTGTACAAGCACCTTCCCAAAACCATCCTCCAGATAATACTTTGCAGCCTGGTGGGGGGCTTGGTGAGGAGGGTGGAAATTCATTGATTAGATGAGTGGAAAGGGGCAGCTGTGACCTCTAGAGGAGCTGACAGAGGTGCTGCTGCTTGGTGCAGTTGTGCATAAGGACCCAAACTTGTGTCTCTTTCTCACCACTGAAGACAGAATTCAATGAAAACATCCCTACTCTCTGCCTTCTGAAGAACTTTCCAGGTTATAAAACCCTCCCAAAAATCAGTGTGGAGGGGGCTTTAGGAGGTCCCCTGCTCAGAGCAACTGCAGTTAGAAGTTGCTCAGGGTTCTGTCCAGCTCCGTTTTGGGTGTGCCCAAGAACGGAGAAACCACAACACCTCTGGGCAGTCTGTTCCAGTGTGGTGGTCTAGTCCAGCAGAAGCAGGTGTCACCATTTCCCACAATATGTGCCCACCCTGGGCCTGACACCACTGAAGGCCTAAGAGAAGGAAAGACTCCAGCTCCCACTGGGACTCCTTTTACACATGCTGGCATTAAGTGTTGTCACTTGTTTTCCTTTTTTAACAGGGGAGTGAGGGGCATTAGGATCCTTATGTCCAGAGAGAGGAGAGAGCAGCCCCTGCCTTCTCATGCAATGAATGACACCGTGGGCATTGAGGAGTCTGTGAGCTTTAGCATCACCCTCTAGTCATCCATGACTGTCAGCCAGGGGTGCTGGTGTGATGAGGGCGCTCAGTGCACAACCATGGTTGGTCTCATCCTCAGCTCCAGGATGAGCCATGCAAGCTCCTCTTTGGTTATCTGGAGGAACATGATTTTCATGAGAGCGGGTCCTGAAGAGGGGGCAGCAGGAACAATCTACAGCAAGCTCCTGGGCATATGAACACAGCATGGCCCCCACTGGCATCTTGTGTGGTCTACAGTTCTCTTGTCCAGGTCCATCATGGAGAGGAGTGACACACCAGAAAATTTCCTGCATCCTGCCTGTAAAAATAGTCAAAGTAGGACATTTCCTTTGCTGCTTCAGAGCTCATTCTTTGTTACTGAAGCACATCATGTAACAGTCTGCAATTAAAACCATCAACAGCATGGAAGACCATACCACAATAGCTTTGTAGTCAATTATTTGATTTATAATTAAACATGCTGAATTTCAGCTTACTGACTAGAAAGTAGGACAAGTACTTTGTGTTTGCCTGGTTCTAAAAAAAAAAAATCCAGGGATCCAGGCTGCAGTTTCAATAGCATGGATAATTTCTCTCCTCCAGTGTGGGCTGTCTAGGCAATTGAGTAGGTTAGGACAAACTAAGTTTTGGAATGCAAATTTTAAGTATTACCATAACAACAATTAGAAGCCCCAAGATAAATAAACAGCTGGTGTCTGTGAAAGCCCCTTAACCATGTGGGAAAGCAATCTGGGTAAGACAGGGTGCACTGCAGCTCGTGGGTCAGGTCGGCGTGCTCCCTCCTTGGGGTGTTGTCCTCCTGGATTCAGCAATGCTGCCGTCAGCTGACACAGCACGGCAGTTTTGGGTCAGCTTTGAGTCAACCCTGGGCATAGCCATTTCCAGCTACTTTTTCACTCACACAGGACATGTCATCCATCCCTTCATTCCCTCTCTACCTGCCCCTCAGATGGCAAGGAAGATTTGAAGGTGGTTTTCATGTCAGAGTCCTCCAAAGGACACAGAGGAGTCCTTTCTGTTTGTCGGCTCTAAAATAAAAGACAGAATAAAGAAAAAGGCCAGGTCTGTGACTAGTCTTAGTCTGACTGGCACACAGAACTTTGCTTTGCTAAAACCTAGAAATCCTTGTGGTTCTGGGGCTAATCAAACACATATTAGGCTGGACCACATCTGCTAGGTACATCAGAACCTAACACCTGTGATCATGTCTTGCAGTTCTTTGTCTTGCTTCCAGTTTTATGCACATAAAGTGATATACATTCTATTCCATGGGCATCCTGTGCACAATATGCAATGTGCTAGGGCTAAAACCATAGGTTTTACTCAGCTGAAGGACAGAGCACTACACTGGATTTAGCCAATTCATACTCATTCTTCTCTGAGAAGTGGTGAGAGTGTCTTAAAGGCTGTTACGCTTTTCTAACCGCTTCATACAATTAGTCTTGAGGACCTTTTTAGAAAATTTCTGTAAAATGTACTTTCTCCACTACTCTCTTGTATGCATTAGATTTTGTTTTTCTCTTCCACAGCTTTGTAAGAGGCCACTAGAAACTCACAGACACTCCGCCTCCACTGGACATGCCACAAAGCTTATGATGACTGCCAGCTCCTCTGGGATTTCCATGCTCATGTAATGAGAATGAATGCTGAGACACAGCTCATTGTTCAAGATCCCAAACATCTGTTTGTGGGATAGACATTCTGTGTATCCATACAACTTATTCTAAAAGTGACTTTCATGTGAACACATTGTGACTTGTGCTCAAGACTTGGATGTTTTTTTCTACCCACTGCATCGCTGGAGCAGCAGAAAGACTTCAAGCTGTGAGTGGTCAAATGTGCATTTATCTGATATGTTTTCATACCTGGAGAGAAGACTTAGTTTCCTATGTAGACAAAACTATCATTACTTTTCCCATACTCTGGCTTTTGAACATTTCCGTTACTTACCCTTGAAAAAAATTTACCTTTAGGGTCAAGACATGGCAGTGAAATAAGGCCTGAGTAGTCAATATCTGCCTATTCCACCTCTTGACAGTAGAAAAAGGGCTTTACTTGCTGATTTGTACATTGGGACATTTGTATGCCTGCTTCCCAGTCCGCTTTTCTACAGTGGTGCCAAACTGTTCTTTGTAGATAAGACTACCCATTGTGTCATCAGAAGAACCTACCTACTTGCATGTGATATTTTAGGAACGTGGAACAGTAATGTTTCCCTGTTTCAGGGATTGTTTCAAGAGTCAGTTTTCAGCTTGATCAGTAACAAGTATGCCTTAGTGCAGGAGTGGTTCCTCTCCTCTCATGAGCCTAGCCCAAGCGTAGTTTCCAAAGGCTTGGATTGTTTTGGTATCACAGTGGTTGCACGTGCAGAAGAGGTAGACTCCTATATTGAGAAGGTTGCAGTAATTGGTCTAATACCTTGCAAGAGCTCAGAGGAGCTCAGAGGTGTTCAGCTGATGGGTCAGGTTGCAAGACTGGAAAACCGGTGAAATTTAATAAATGCCAAAAAAGGAATATTCTTTTTGTGTGTCAGATGCAATAAGCACAATGCTAAAAATACATGGTTACAGTTACTCAGAAAAGCAGTAATGCGCAGAGTAGAAATGACTGGATTTCAATGCAAGAAAACAAAAAAGAAGAAATTTCCATGTATAAAAACATGTATTTCACTTCATACATTCTTCTTGCTCATGTCCCATTCCTGAGCAGACAGTCAGCAGTGGATTTTTTTTCCCCTATTTTCAACTTCAGTACACAGAAACACATGTTTTGTAACCATGAAGATCAAATAGTAGAGTA
This sequence comes from Coloeus monedula, assembly GCF_965178545.1. NCBI lineage: Eukaryota > Metazoa > Chordata > Aves > Passeriformes > Corvidae > Coloeus > Coloeus monedula. The sequence continues at coordinate 103,352,528 of NC_138783.1, read as the reverse complement.
CTAAAGAAGGGTTATGTCCAGTATTACTTCAACAGCGACATCAATTGTTAAAAATAAAATTAAGACAATTTTACCATATTTTCCTTGCTTTGTCATCCAGTCATTTTTCCCAAATTAACTTTCCAACTGCAGAGGGCAGTGGTTTAAGCATGAAGGAACCAACTGGGATTTTTGTATGACTAAATGTTATTCCCTGCAGTCTGGGAAATGTTTGCATCAGCTGTTGCCAAATCCTGCCTGCCTCCCAGTGAGCACAAGGCCATGGCCTCTTGCTGGGGAGGGGAAGATGTTCCTCTGAGCCCACTATGTGGGGCATGAGGTGACTCAGAGTGACACAGAAAAATCTTCTTCCTCCCAAATCATGGCTCAGGCATAACACTGTAATAAGTATAGTTATTTACCTCTCCACAGTGTAAAACAGAAGCATCCTTTTATCTTTCAGCCAACTCTCCAGAACACCAGCAGAGAACAGGAGCCCCTGGCTGGCTTTCAGTCTCTGGAAGGAGACTGCTGGCACATCTGAGCTCCTGGGAAGGCTGGCATGCTTAGAGAGGCATTTCAACCAGGCAGTTAAACTTCTGCCTGGCACCACAGTGTCACCAGTGCACTGTGGGGACCATCTATCCAAGCAGCAGCCATGTGGGTTTTACAGATATACATTTAGTATGACAAAAAAGTCAACATTAGCTTGGGATTCAGCTCCCAGAAGTGTGAGCCTTCCACAGTGCATCCTCTAGTGCTTCATCCAGTCATGGTTAAACTGTATGGTCAGTGGTGTGGGACCCTGTTGGCGTGGCAGAGCAGGGGTGCCCACAGGTGCTGACTGTCGCCAGTGATTCTGAATGCCTCTGGCCACTGCCACAGTGCTGTTCTTTACCTTCCCCACACACCGCCATGCTTCTCCCTTGCTGGCTTTAGGCTTTTTTGTGTGATAGACAGAAGTATTTTCTGCTCCTCTTCCTCTTTATCATCCCAGTCCTCCAGTGAAACACTTACTTTCATCACACTTGCCATTTCACCAGCTGTAACCTGCATCTGTGACTGCTGGCAAGTACAGAATGTTTCAGGTTTGCCCATTCACTTCCCTGTGTCCTGTAAATTTTCATTTTAGGTTGCCACCTTCTTGGCTTCCCAAATGTATCTCTATAGAAGAGCTGATTGCAGACAACCTCTATCTGGGACACTCCAAGAAGGCAGCAAGTAGTAGCTGATTCTTACCCAAAGCTAGCTGTATATTTTCTTTTCTGTGTCTAGCATACATTAATCCCTTCCCATACCCAGGTGTCTGAGTCTTACTCAGCATGACCTGGCTCTCTCCCAAAAAGCCAGTGTTCTCATTTCAAATCTGAGGAGTGATTTGTTTCTGAAAGTGTGCAAAAAGCCCAAGTAGCTCTCATCAGTTACTGGCACTGAAAGATGACTGTCCTTATTCCATGAAGTTTGCTAGATCTCATTACTGGAACTTAATTTCTAATAGCCACCCTGCCAAATGTTGATTAGCACACTAAGAAGTATTAGAAAAATGCAGCAAGTGTCAAAATTCAGTCTATGTCTCCAAGCCTCACACCTTGCTTTTTCATTATGTTCATTCACTTGCAAAATTTGTTTGCTTGTTTTTGGAGAGTGATAGAGCCATTAAGAGGAATTAAAGAGGATCTGCTGAAACTGAGGAAGAAAAGCTTAAACATCTGCACAGATGGGAGGGAGGGAGGGGCACTTCTTCAGGTTGGCTTAAGGCTGCATGATTAGGACTGTATGTACTCCTGGGAAAACAGAAATTGTCTGGAATACAGGTCTGCAATCCAGAATCAACCTCATCCTGGAAACGCTGGTTTCTGCAGTGGGATTTCTCAGCCACAGCTGGGATAATTACACCCACAGACTCATGAGTACACAAAAGTGGGGAAGAATTTGTGGAGAGGAGAAAGCCGCTTGTTATCGCTCGGTGGAGGTAGTGCAGGATTTAGCCTGATTACAGGAGCTGCACCTAATCTTTCATTCCCCAGCACCTGCCTCATACAGGGACTCTCATCAGATAATGAGGAGTGACACATGGTGTGAAGTGCCAGCCCTATCTAATCGACGCTGTCATCGCCACTGTCACAAGGAAGCACTACGGGAGATAAATTTAAGCCTGACTAGTGTTTAGAATTTGGATGTTGTTTGTTGCTATTTTAATGCAACCACTCTTCAACTCAGTTCTCTAACAGAGGCAGAAAGAGAACTGCTGAGTTAGTGATCATGAGAAACAATTCCAGCTAATTAGTGTTTTTGACCCATATTGGAAAAACATGGTTGGTTTTTTTCCCTTGGGCAATTCTAAAATGCATCTTACAGTCTCGAGTCTGATGTAGAGGACTCACTGTAACTGCTGGATTTAGCATCTCAGTACCTGCTTTAGGGTACACTTTGTGAGACCATTTTAACTATTTTGTATGCAATTTCCCCAAACTAGTTTTGACTTTTCAAAGGTCAGATATAAACTTCATTTCATAGCACCATCTTGAGCCCACATGAACAACTGTACATAACAAAAGAAATGCATGAGTCGGCAAATTTTCCCTGTGAGGACTGAAGTTTTAGTTTGATTCTTCCAAGAAATTATTATAAATGACTATGGGAAGATTATGAAAAATGCATGTAGAGTCCTTTCATAATTCTTGCACTGAGAAATATAATAAAAGAAAAATAATTCCCCTTTTGTCTCTATTTTGTTGTATAATCCTTGGTGTTAGAGCTGTGATTGTATCTCTAAGCCCTTTTCTTAACAATTGCTAATTACAATGCGCCAGCCACATTTCACAGATGGTAACTTCAGACCTGGTCATGCAGAAGTTTACACCCATGTTTAAACTCCTGTACTGTGAACAGCCTCCTTGGCTTAGAGGAATTGCTCCCTGTACAGAAAAATAGATCCTGTGTTTGAAAGCCTACAGGAGGACTGGAAGTTGTGACCTCTCAAATGGTTTCATCCAGCTCAGCATCTGTGCAGAAACCTCCTTGCTGCCTGACATTTGCAGAAGTCTACCCACACAAAAACAAATGGCAAAATTTTTGTCTCAATCTGTGGCAATTTAAGATAAAAAGTTCAAAAATATTTTCACATTTATTTTTCCTGAGCCAATGAAAGGAGCATTTGACCGTCTCCAGTGCTAACATCCATTAACATTTCGGAGCATGCACAGTCTTTGCTTTGTTGGCAATGAGTGCAATTATTGTTTGAAGGACTGAGAAGTGAAATCCCTGGAAGCTGAACTCTGTGGGCTCTCTCCAGACCACAGCATCCTCCCCCATGTGTCCATAGGACACAGTGTCACAGTGTCTGCCCAAGGCCTGTGGTGTGTGTTGCAGTGGAATTAGCCTGTAAACAGCAGGGCTACCCATGGGGTGCCCACAGCTGGAGGGATATTTGCATACATCTCTACCCTCTTGGGAATACTGTGACTTGCAAGGAAGGGCACTTTCCTTGGTAGGTGGTGCTAGGTAAGTGAGGTGCTTACTGTGGGATAAATGTTACACCAAAGAGTAGCAAAAAATCCTGCCTTTGAGCCTAACAGGCTTTCCTATGGCATCCTGCCAAGGCTCCTGGTGAACCTCAGATCTGAACTGCAGTTTTTCCTGTAAGCAAATGAAGCACATGCTGACCAAATGGACCAAATGGGCCGATCTACTCCAAGGCCAACAACCACATGGCTTCTGCAGTTGCAAGTCTGAAAATCCAACAACATTTACATTCTTGGAGTAATGAGCTCTGTTGGCTGACTACAGAGGGGGTTGAAGACCTTTTTGTCATCCCCACTCTCACCAGCAGGAACAGGACTATGATTCTGGTTGATGAAACCCTGTTGCTGAGCAGCAGGTTTCTCTTTAACTGAGAAAATGTTTCAAGAGTTATTATCATATTTTGTTTCAGAAGAGGAAAACATAGAACTATTTGGGTTTCCTGGTTGTGTGTTCTGTTGCTGCATAATATTTGTAAAGAAATATTCATATATAGTAATTTTGTGTAAATCTATTGCTACAGCAATTTTGCATAAAAACCATCATGCAAGCTCTGGTCCCGCTCACCCCAATCAGTGACCTCACTGACTGAAGACTTAACACTGATCACTAGGTCAAGATCCACATGTGGATTTTGGTATACTTCTTCAAAGAAATAAATTAAAATTAGATTAAAATGAACAGACCCTCTAAGGCCCATAAACAGCTTCCCAGCCTCTTCCTCAAGAAAAAAAGAAAAAACAGAGTTCTCAGCAGACTTAAATTCCCTCTGCAGGGATCCCTACCCCCACAGAAAAATCCTATAGGTTCCAGAAGCCAAAAATACTTCTAAAAACCCAGTTTTATAAGGTAGGCTTCCTCTTCTCCCTTGTGTCTCCCTTTATGTCTGGGGTATGAGAAGTAATTATAATGTCATAAAGAACCCTTCTGTGTGCAGCAGAGAGGTGGATGACACCACATACACTGCCACTGCTCTTCTCCCATCATCTGGGAGTCAAGACATGTGTCACACCCCACTGGGAATACAGCACCATGGGTTGCTCACTGGCAGCAACACAGAGGTCCCTGGTGAACCTTATGCAAATGATCCCAGTGATAAATAAGGGAGGGGGAAAAAACAATAAATCCAGATTAATATTAAATTAAATAAACTCATTTTCAAAGTTCAGCATAATTTATCTCTTGGTCTCTCAGTCATCTTTATTCAAGAACTTCTTAAAGTTCAAGCGCCTTATTTGCTACTTGTTTCATACCTTTTTACTGCACGAGAACCTGAACTACAGCCATAGATGGGATTGCTTAACTACAACAACATAAGTATATCCTAACATACTCCTAAGGTTTAGATAAATCCAGGTTTCTCTGCATCCCTGGCTTCAGACTCAGCTACACTGTTCTTGTCCTTTTTTATTTTTCCAGCATGACTTGACATAACCATAGATGTCTGATTATTTTTTTATTTCAACCAAGGTGTCCCAGTTATCTCCACTTTTTGGTTAGGAGGTAGTTAATGCCAGTTTAACAAAGGAGACCATATACAAATATTCATAAAAAATCGCTCTGTACTTTTCTGAGTTTATCCTCCAAATCAGACTTGACAATTAGGTCAGCACAAAGAAATGCATTTGTGATGTTGTGTGAATTGGGAGCTATGTTTTGATCCATGTCCATGTCTCTACAGGTGGAATTGCATTTGGGAAAAGTGTAGTCTTTAGTATACCATTTACTCCTCACAGAGGAAGAAAAGTCATTTCAGATGGAATCCATGTTTCTTTGTAAATGCAGAGCCCACCAGCTGAGGAAGACAGCCCATGGCTAGGACTAGGACAGGGACTTACCAAGCACTCTCCTCAAATACTCACAGAGCAAAGAAATCCTCCCAGCAGGCCCTGGTTAGGAACCCACAAGCTGAAATCTACGTATAAGATCCCTTCACAAGACATTTTAGAAGCAGCACTGGTTACAGCTGGTCCTCCCCTCTGCCTCCCCCCCACCCCCCTTTTTATTTTCCCTGTTTTTCCAAACAAGAGACTTGAGTGGGCAAAGAATATGAGCACTTGCTTTGGAAAGGAGGAGATCTCTATGGTTGTCTTCTAGCTATGGGGTGGAAACAGTCACTTTTTGAAGACCACCCCAAAAAAAACTAGAGATCTGCATTCAATTCATCCTCAGACAGCCTGAGGCAATCAAATTCAATCCTGCTTTGATGGACTATACTGGGGAGAATAGCTTCTTCTCATCACAGAGAATTCGACATTTATTTGGTGAGAAGAAAGAGGATCCAGGCACTGCTTAAAAAAATTATCTTTAAATTTCATAAAAAAATCTCCATGGTGAGGGGGTTATTTTTACCTCTCTTCCTTGCCTAATTAATATTTACTGATTACATGTGAAGTGGGACAGCTTCAAGCTTGAGAGATCTTTTCTTGGAAGAACTTTCTCATTGAGTGATTGACTGAAGCCTACATCTCTGAGAGAAGCGAGAGTAAGACCTGCCTCCTCCATCAGTTTTCCCAGTGGCAAAACGTGTGTCCTTTTGCTCATAAGAATCTGAGGCTGGAAACCAAGGGGATGGGTGTCAGTCAGCTGTCTCAACTCCCTGGAGAAGACCTCTGTGCGCTAAGCCTGCAATGGTCTTCTGTATCTCTGCAGTGCTGCGGGTCAAGGAGCTCCTGCTGGTGCACCTCACTACTAAGTCACAGCTTTGGGCAGTGCTGTTGCCTTCCCAAGCAGCCTGGCAATGGGGTTTGCACTTGAAGAGATGAAGGCATCCTTCTCAATGCTCAGAGGTGCTCCCTGAGCTGAGCTCAGGGGTGACACACACTCACTGACACTTTGTCAATGTCAGTCACACCATCAGTTGTCCCTTGGCCACTGTGGCACATGATGGATGCCAGCTTGGTAAATGGCCTCTCCAGTGCCCTGCTTTGCTTCACTTCAATATTCACTACAGCTAGGTCGCTCTTCAGGCCACATCCACCTTGTTGTCCACAGGCTGAAGCTGCCACAGGAAATAGGGTGGCTGCTTGACCCTCCAGCTCCTGGTTTGAAGACCCACTTGTAGAGATAGAGACTCCTTGCCAGGAGCCAGGCAATCTTCTAGGATCTCTTCTCAGTGAAGAAAACAAAAAGACACAGAAGCCTTGCAGTCCCAAGGTGCAATGTCCCACCATAGGTCTTATCTTAATATGAAGGTTTTGGTCTTCCTTATGTAAGTGTCCCCACAGTGCAGCTGGGCTCACAACTTAAATTGCGCTAGAAATGCCAGTGGAAAAAGGATCATGAGGAAAATGTGCATAAATACGCAAGGTACCAATCAGTGCAAATGCTGGTTTACATATTTACTAATTCAGCAGTAACAACTGGACCAACTACATGCTGCCAGATTATTCAGCAATATTGTGATTTAAAATCCTTGTCTAATCTTGTTAACATGGTGGCTTTTGAGAAGTACATCTGAGGTACTGACCCTCCTTATAGATGTTGTAGAAAATGCTGCAGAGAATACATCAAGACCCAGAAGGAAATTCGTGTAAGTCAGTGGGATCCACCTCCTGCAGTGGTTTGGCTGCACACATGCTCCTCAATGCCTTGGCATTTTAGTTTGTGTGCTGGGCTTGGGAGGGATGGCCTGTGCCCACTAAGTACTGATTTCCTCCATTAACTGGAGCCAAGTGATTCTCACACTGCTGGCTTTAGTCTTTATTCATCTTTAAACAGATGAGTTATATCTGTGCTATCTCAGTTAGATATCCGGACACTGAGCTCTGCACACACCCCAACAGAGCCACCATGAAGTCACTTTAACTCCAGCTGGAGTACCACATACACTGAACTGGACAAGTGAAGAAATTCTTGCAGGATTAAGACTTGGGGAGCTAAAGAAATGTGGCCTGATTTCCCAGAGAGTCAGCTGAGTGCTCAGATCTCCTGTTGAATTCAAAGGATCTGTAGGTTCTCAGCACTTCAGAAAATCAGTTTGTACCAGATTTTTATAACAGAATGATGCCATGCTGCACTTAAAAATAAACATTTCCCCCTCATGCCCCCTCTCAGTGTCCCATTTTAACTTACTTTATTTCATTTGACTTTCTCCATAACTTTCTCGGTATGAGTAAAAGAAAAAAATTGCTAAGTTTTAATTAGAAAGTAATCTTTCAACCTACAATGTAAGCAAGGATTTAAAGCCAAGCAAAAAAAAATGTTGCAAAGCCTGTTATCCTTAGTTACAAAATAAATATGTAAACGATGTCACCATACTCTTACTAAATATCTTTCAGCCGTTCTTTTTAATAAAGAAAAAGATGAATTTTTCTGTATTATTCTGAGTTTAAAGTAGCTCAAATGTTTGGTCTACCAACTTTGACAATGTCCCTTTAAGTTTTCTGATTTTAGTGGAGGATCTAGCCCTGGGGTTTTTTGGCTTAGACACAGTACTTGTCAAAACCCTTCAGACTCTCTTACTGAAATGGCTGATGCTGTTCTGGAGGTTTTTTTTCTTAATATTATTCTTTTTCTTTTCTCCTCAGAATGACCTTATTTCCAGCTCCAATTTCATGAGAAAATATGATCGTGTCAGATTTTTTCTTTGGAGAGAATTTTCATTTTATGGATCTGACAGATTTTCAATTTCATGCTTTGATTTGAAGTTTCTGTGATTCTTTTCCTCTTTCATTTTAATCTGACAGTCTGTGAGGCTAGGGGGATCTATTCTTGAATGGTTAAAGCAAAAGGTTTTGCATCAAGAGATCTGGATTCTACTTCTGGTCTAATCTCCCAACTTGTTATGCAATTTCAGCAATATGAGTATATGAGTTTGTATGTTTGTGTGTCTGTGTGTATTTTGCTGGGTCTTGTCCTATAAATACATAAATAGGCATTTAATCAGACAACTATAGGCATAAAAGCAGTAATGATTACCCACCCTATTTCAATTAATGCTTTTGAGTATTTTAAACTTCTTGGCTGTGAAAGGAAAAAAAGGAATAATTCATGTGAGCATTATGGTATCAGTGTTCTCTTCAGCAGTTGAATTTTGACGTATTTAAAACTAACATTGATTTGCCAAAGTTTTTCATGCCCACACATTCATGCAATATCCTAAACATACTTTTATTTCAGCAAACAGGTAGGGAGGGCTGCAGACTGCAGAGCTGAGGTAGTTGCTAAAACTAGTTTAGGTTTCCTGGTCAGTAACTGAGAGGCATCTTCCACAGAGGCTCCAGCCACTGACAAAGAGGTGCCTTGAGAGCAGACAAATATTGCCAGAGTTTGCTACTCATCTGAAGGAGAGAAATTTAGGTGCTTCTGTTCCATGGAGTGTATCTCCTTGGGAGACCTTCAAAGGCAGGTACTTCTCAATAGGGAAATTAGGTGGTTACTTTAAAAAGACTATTTCATTAGGTGCCAAAAATGTAGATGCAAATTACATGCTTATGTTGGCTAGATCCCTGTACAGAGATGTGAATATTTGGCTTCAAGAGTCCTTCATCTGTTTCTCATCTTGTGGTCATTAATATTTTTATATTTGTGTACTCATAGGTGAGGAATTCCTCATTTATAGAGGTTATCTGAACATACAAAAAAAAAAAAGAATTATGCCAGTCCAAAGTGGACAAAAGGTCAAACTCTTGAGCACTGAAAATACTGCTCCATGAAAATTGACAGTATTCCCATCCAGGCTCAGAAACTCTGTGCTGTTCTTGCAGACTGTATTTTTTATCAAGCCCAATGCTTTCCCCTTCTAGCTGTCAAGCATAACTGGGAAGGGAATGTGAAAACCCACAACTTTGCTTGCACAGTTCAACTATTTTCTCATTCATGAATTAGATGGGAACTATGGGACTATTTACAATTTGGTTATTATCTGAAATGTGATCCGTGTAATTGGTCATATAATTCATATCTATTCTCTCAGACCAAACAATTCCAAGACCATAAAAAAGGTTTCAGTCTTGTGCCACCAGCCTTGCCAGTGAGAGTTCCCAGGTGATGATTCTCAGATGAGTTTTCACATGTTTTTCATTTTACAGGCTTATTTTCTGGTAAAAAAAAACCAAACCCAAAACCAAAAAACACAAACAATAAAAAGATAAGAAAATTCATCTACTTGAATGTTGGTGGAAAGCACATAAAAGGAGATCTGATACTATAAAAGAGAATTTGCTAGTGTCTTCAAATACTGGTATTTTATTGGCTACTGCTCATTCAGACGCGATCTGTATCACAGAGCTTAGCAGATCTGATGACTGATCTGATTCATTTTCATTCATATTCATTTCGAGGGGAATAATAAGCATGTAAGAAGAAATGTGGCTCTTCCATCTTTGGCTATGTACCCATAATTTCGGGCCATGGAAGAGACTGGTTCGAATGTCGTCAAGACCTGAAATCCTGAAAGGATTTCATTCTTGGTCTTGTGGAGGCACTGTAAATTCTTTTTGACATGTTTACACAGTGTCTGCTACAAGTGACTGGAGCATAAAGGCAAATGGTGCACCATGACAGCCATATTCTTCAGTGAAAGGTACTGCATCTAGAAAGGGATATAAGCTGAGAGGGAAATAAACTTCAGAGGAAATATCAATTCACAGAAAAATGCTATTTTTAACTAAGATCACATGCATTGTTTCAATAATAGTCTTTTAAAAGCAGATATTAAAAATGGCTGCAACACTGATAACCTGTTGCTAATACTGGTCTCTCCATCTCCTAGGGAGGGAGCAGATCCAGCAGCATCCACGGCTCTTGGCAGGCCCATAGAGCTATGGCAGAAGGAGCACAGTGACATAAGCATAGCCCTAGGGGGAAACTTCTTAATCCTCCATTAAGATGAGGAAGTTTACCTTCAGCTGGGAGGGGGATGCTATATTGCTTTTGCCAAATTTGGCACAGGATAAGGGTACAAATATGGGTAGTCATTGAGAGCACATGTATCTCATGTTTTTACAGTAACTTACTGCACTGTAATTTCCTGAATAGTGTTCTGTGTATGGTAACCTACTTAATTATGCAACTTTATTTTTCTTGAAATACAGTCTCTTTTTGGTTTTGGTTGGTTTAGCAGAAGTATGAGGAAGTAGTGAGCAGGGATGGGTTTGCAGTGGGAGAGAGTTATATATGTGTCTATTATTTTTAGGAATTTATGTCATATTGCAACCTTTTTCTCAACCAGCTATTCTCACTTCTCACTGAACTGTGTTCAAAAGGCCAGGTAAATTGTATGTGAAGGAACTCCCTCAGAAACACTGTTTCTCCCCAGCCTTGACATGCCCCACATGTTTGAAGGCCTGGGTGTTCAGTGTTTGAGCAGCATAGCTTCCTGCAACCACTCCCCTCCCATCGGCACGACCTATTTAGTCCCATCTGGTACAGGAAACACTTAGAGAGCCTTCTTTCCTCCTGGCAGTACAACTGAAATTTATTGGTCTCTAGTAAAACCATCACAGAGTAAAATCCAGCAGCTTTCCAATTAGAGGAATGGCAGACCAACCAGCCATCTTTTCATATCCCCTCCAGTTCATTCCCTGTGTTTCCACATCATCATTTAAGCCTTGATGCCGTTGCCTGTGGAAGGAGTTTATTGGGTTGGCTTCATGAAAAATCCACCTCTTCCAGGAAGATCTGAAACCCCAGCCATACTCATTCCTCTTCAGCAGGAACTTCCGTGGATGAAGCACGGGGTTTTTTGCAATACCAAGGACAGACGCCTTCTAGGTGCTATTAGCGTCAGGGACAGTTATTTTAAGCACCACAGAAATGCTGCTCCATTTAAGAGCACTGCAATGCTGCTGGAATGGCTGCCCCTTGACAACTTCTAACCCTTTTGGGTAGGAGCAAGCAGGGTGTTTGCTCTGAGGGAGCCATGTGGCCTCTCTCTATGGTCTCTATGGGAAGATGTTCATATGAAAGGACAAGATCCCCTTTTTGCTCCACAGAGGATGAGTGTCAGGGTCACACCAGTGTTTGGTGATGGGATGGTAAGGCTTGGTACTGTGAACCTAGGATGTGCATAGGGATATGAGAGAGTATTAGGTCTGCCACAGCAGTACTGGGGGACAGCCCCTGAAGGTGTGGGGCAACCTGTCCTGTTAGCTGTGGCCAGCTTTCCTCTTGAAATTTATTTTAGATGGTGTCTGGGGGGGTCTCAGCATGAATTACTATGTTGGCACTGTGGGTGACGGATTTGACAGCACAAAGGCACCTCAAGCTCTTGGGATGAATCATCCTGTGGAGGTATTTGTGGCTCCAGGTCCAATAAAGAGAGCTGAGGCAGCCTGGCAGCCTGTACCCCACTTTCAGACTGCTAAAGGAAGAGAGGAGCCCCACTGGTGTCTCGACCCCTTCCAGCCTCCACAGGTTTGATTTCTCCCCTATTTTACTGTGTCTGCTGGGACACAAGCCAAAGCCACACAGAGCTGGATCTGCTCCTGATGTTCTTCAAGTTCCCACTGTTCATCTCTAAGACTTTGGGTTGGCCCTTCAGAGGAGCTGAGGCCAGCAGGGAAATTTGGAGCTTGATCAGCTTCCTGAAGGGGGGGAGCTTAGATTCAGTGGGTTGTTTCAATCACATCCCCACCAATATTTGCTAGAATAATAAAAACTCATTTCTTTCCATTAGCTCAACTTGGATTCGCTGTGTTGGTGGTCTCTTTCTCTCTATTTTCTTTAAGTCTTTCTTTATAAACTTAATCAAAACAAGTTTCCTAGATTTGCTGGGTGATTCCATGACATTTCCTGACCACCAGCTTTCATGTCTGCTTTGCCTGTTCCTCCCTGTCCTGCAAGGATCTTTAACACAACCCTCTGAATCCACGCAATCCCAGCCCTCTGGTCTTCCCTTCATAAGGCACTGAAACAGACTGAAGTAGGCTTGATTATTTGACAGAGTAAAGCTAAAGGGTGTCTCTCTGCTGCTCCAAGGGAAAAATCCCTTTCCCTGACACTCAGCTCTGATTTACAGCTCATGTCCTACGTGACCAGCAGCTCCCCGTCACCTCTCCCTTCTCATTAGTTGGCTGTTTTCCAGACAGTGGCTCATCATGTCTGTCCTGAGGTGTCTTACAGACTAGGAAACTCATTGTGTCATGCTGATGGATGGCATTAGAGGTGGGAAATGATGGCTTCCCCCTGCCCCAAGCCCAGGTGGAGGGATGCCTGCCATTCAGAGGTCAGAGATCTGCAGATCCCTCCAGCACCCAGGGCTTGCTCCCCAGAAAAGTCCATGCCACCTCTTCTCCCATCCTTGATAACCATGACCTACCTTTATGCATGCTTTTACTTCTCTCTGTTGGGATGAATGCCCTTTCTTAACCTTGCAGGAATGTGAGTGCATACTGACCAGAGGGGATGTTTAAAACATGTCAGCCTCTACATAATACCATGTGAAAGTGCTTACCTGGAAACACTGGGGCATGAAGACTACAGTATGCTGCTGGGGAGCACGAATATTTATTGGTGGCTTTAGGCCTGACAACCTTTGCTGGCTGTCAGAGTGGCAGGGAATAGAGGCAGAGACAGATCTGTGCTTCACCCCTGCTTTATCTACCAGGAATTTATTGTTCAATCATTAACATCTTACGTAGAACCTCCTTCCTCCAAAGCTGCAGTTATTAGAGGGGAAGGAAAGCCCTTTATGCCCTTTCCTTGTTTCCTCTAAAAGAACCCAAAAAACCCAAGCTACATATCCTGTGGAATGTTTGTTTTGTTTTAGAAGTCTTTGCAACAAGATGGTAAAAAGTGTCAGAAAAAAAAACAGCGGTTGCTTTGTGGTTTTCCTTGATTCATTGTGTTCCAGCTGACCAGCTGCAAACTTTTTTTCATGCCTTCATTGTTGTTTTTACTGACAGTGGTTTTATTGCTTGATTTCTAGTCGGGCGTTTCTTGCAGGTGTACCTCCAGTGGTAAATCAAGGCCGCCCTTGGTTCTTTGATCCGGGTCTTCAAATAACGAAACCGAGCACTCGGCTCTCCCTTTTATCCAGGTGGCTGTGTGCCTTGCCAGTGCTAATGAGTCCGGTCTCACGGCACCGAGGAGACAAGCTGTAGGTAACTATTGTCCCCATTTAAGCAGAGGTACAGAAGGCTCTGCCTGCACAGCAAGGGAAGGCAGTGGTGCAGCCAGAGCAGCACACCCAGCTCCGGCTGCCAGCACAGCCTCTCTAAACTGACTCCCCCTACTTTGATAGCGACACAGGGAGAGCAATAGCAAGCCCTGGCAGGTGCCATTGCTCCTTTGTGGATAGAAAGACCGGCCATAATAATGAGAACACATCACGAAGAAGCATGCTTCATCTTTAAAGCCCTTTTCAAAAGTAGTTCCATAACTTCCCAGGTACACACTTTGGCCTATGATCCCTGCTCAGCTTACTGAAACTGCTTATCTGCTGTGCTCTTAATAATTTCTGCCAGAGCTCAGGAGATTTTTCTCCTGGGAACTAAGGGTGTGCATGAGACAATGGGAGCAAGTCAAAAAAAGACAAAGGACTACAACATCTCACTCTTAAAAATTTGCCACCTGTGTTGTTCCTAGCCTGCTGTAGAGACTATAGAGCATCCTGGTGCAAAGCAGCTTCACAGCTGGAGACACAGACGGCCTGAAAGGGATCCCATCTGAAGTTGCAGGGCAAACCAACAGGAGAAGTAGCTGTGTTGCTGACAGGGGTGGGTAATTTTGGTGTAGCTGCCCAAGCTTGCCCACTGAAATGTCACCTCATGAGAAATGACACAGAAGTTGGCTCTTAGTAATCATATAATCTAGTAGCTGTTTCAGATCCACTGCTGACATGTTTTTCCATACCCTCCAGAACTTTTAGTTCCAATTTTAAGAAATGAAAGGTTGTATACTTCTTGTTATGGTGCAAACTGTGTCCAGATATAACTTAATGCCCAGCTGTGCTTTTAGCTGGAGGGTATGGTTTCACAAGGCACCTCAAGTTGAATGAATGACTCACAGGTTTGCTGTTTTGCTGGTCCAAATTGGCTTATCTTACAATCAGATGAGTGCCAGAGCTGGTGCAAGGAGAATCTGTGAGGTGAGGAGTGTGCAGTGCAGACTGGAGTCTGGAGGAGGGCGTGGAGGGGATCCAGGGTGGAGGAGAACAGGCTTTCCCCTCCTGTAGCAGCGAGTAGCTTCTAGTTCAGCTCATCCATAGCCAAGCCATTACTGACCAGAGAGAGAGATCAGATCACAGCAGTGTCTGGACAACTGAGTCACTTCTACAGGTGCAGGGGGAAAGCTTCTGAAGGATCTCATGGCAAGCTCATTGCTCCAGGCCACCATGGTGAGGACTCAAAGAGAACTGCAAGAGAGGTGTCAGCTTGGAAGCCTCATTACTCAGGAGAAAACAAAGGCAAGATCCTGCAACAGTAATTAGTATTATAGGCTGCTGTTGTACTCCCACAACAAGGGATGCAAGTTTTAATGGATACACTATAAAAAGTAGGGAAAAACAAGGGAAAGAAAATATGCATTCTTGAGCCAAGCTGGTTCAATAAAGCAGTACATACTTAATGGATAATGATTCCAAAACAAAACCAAACTAAACAGGATTGCAGAAAGGTGGGAGAAAATGCAAGTGCAACTGAAACGAACTGGAAGACTGTGAAAATCTTAATGAGGTCTGAGGAGGGGAAGGTAAAGGGAGGAGCTGGTCAGAAATTTCTGCAGACTTCTCTCTCTCAAGTGTCTCATAAAATCCCACATAGCTCAAATTATTTTTCTCTAAGACACACATTATAAAGACAAACCTATTATTAATGGGAAATTTTCCTGATATGAAATGCAATATGAATTTGATCTTGTTCTTGCCATATGTCTTCTGAAATGACAGCTAAAGACGGCTGAATTGCCTCTAAGTGCTAGGCAGTAGTTGCTGACTAAGGAGCTTTTTTTATTGAGAAAATTATTATATTCCTTTCCATGATAATAAAATTCTTCATAACCCTCATTAAAAATGCTAAGACTTCCCAGGTAGCCTCTGTGCCCTTCCAGGAATATTATGCTCTCCTGGAGTTCAGGCAAACCCAAGTAATGTGTAGAGCTGTCTGTGTATTTTCAACATCTTTGCAATCCTCCTGTAAGAACTTGTGATTTGAATAAGCCCAGGAGTGTTCTGATGCTTCTGAGCTGATTCTTGTGCTGCTAATCTTTGCTCCACTATTTTTAGATAATTTTCCAATCTGCTTCCTTTTCAGTTACATACTCGATCAAAGTGACGGCTTATTTATGTGGTCCGGGAGCGTTTGCTGTTTGCCTCGGTATGTCAGTCTGAGCTCTGCAAACACTTCCTGACAGAAGCAAGCTCCAGTTCCCCTTATCATTGGCTCCCTGCTGTAGGAGAGGTCTCCATGGGGCACCTGACCATGGGGTGCTGGAGGAGAAGGGCAGAGTCCAAACCCCCTCTCTCACCCTCACTATGTGCCCCTGCTGCCTGCCAATATAAGGTAATGATCAATAAAAAGCAGTCTTCACAGTTTCAAATATTCAGAAAGAGTGAATGATCCTGCAGAATGTGAATGCTTTGTCAGCATACAGCAGTGCCCCCAGCCACGGCTGTAGGAGAGCCCTGTGGCACCTGACAGAGGCCAGGAAAGGTCCCCTGGAACACTTACAATCTTGCTTTTGCCATGTGTCACCCAAAGATAGGCACACAATTGAGGCCAGAGGGTCTCTGTGGGCCCAGACCCACTCAAGCCCATGTTTGTGCAGATGTGCAATGAGCTGCAGCAAGGAACAGGGTAAAAAATTATAACTTGTTTCCAAATCTGTTTTACTCCTGTCTGCCCTTAAATAGCTGCAAGCCAAAGGCTGATGATTGGAACCTGGTGGGTGCAGGACCCAGGCTGCTGCATCCTGGCCACCTGGTCTCATGGATAGGTTGGTGACTGCGTAGAACCCAGCTCTGCTCCCACATGAAATAAAAACTGCCTCGAGACCAGTGAGATACCCTGCTGCTACAGCCTTAAGGAGCAGAGAGTGGGCTTGAGCCATGAGGGGGGATGTCTGTGTGTCTGTTGCCCTTTATACCATCTGAAGTGCTCCCAGGCCAAGAAATGAAGCTTTATTACATTCAAAGCTTTATTACAATAAATAGTTGGATGGATTCAGAGCTGCCTTCTGTGTCTGAAGAATGGGCTCCTCCGCCTGCAGCCACTCAGTGTGAGCTGCCAGTGGTGAGTGACAGCTGTGTTGGCACTGCAAAGCAAGACTGCCATTTTGCAAAAAAAAGCAACATTTCTTTATACAGGCAGGCAAGTTTCACCTTGACTTAAACTAGGACAACTCATGCAATATTTGCTGGAGGAAATACAGTGAAAACAAACCTGAGATGGCAGAGAGATGGGCTGGATGGTTTTTGCCCTCATCTCTGAGTCTGTAAAAGTGAGGAAATCTCACTTAGGGTCATATCTGAGCATTTCTGTGGATATTCACAAATATGTCAGGTTTTGCTCAAAAAACAGCCCCGAGATGTTCAGACGAGACAGTTCAAGCCCACCCTCCTTCTCTGCTGAAGGAGCTGAGAAGCAGTGAAGGGTCAGGGGAATGTGTCCTAGCTACAGTGCAGCAGTTTGTGTTTCACACTCCCATGCAAACTGTGGGGGTTTGCACTTCTAGGAAATGGGGCTGCCCTCGAGGAAGAAAGAGAGGTTTATCTGAGCTGACGCTGTGAACAGCACTTGGCTGCTATAGCTGCCACTTTTACTTAAGGCCAACACAAACTCACGTGCTTTACACAACTGCAGATGCTGTGGGTGTTGCAAAAAATCAACAATTGCTGACAATACATCTACAGATGAGCCCAAACCCAAGCTATTCCTTGAATTTTGAACACTGAACTTCACTGGAGTGCCAAATGCAATTTACACAGGATACAGGCAGAATCTTAAAGCTTGAGATTCTTACAGCTAAAGTCTTGCTTAAAAATAGATCCATAGTAGCCAGCTCAAGGCCCTCAGTAATTTGTTTATTTTGAGTTTCTTCCTTTCACATTTGTGACTCAACAACCTGGCAGCAAAAGGCCTCAGTTATTCTCATTATACAGGGCAGCGTGTTTAAAGAAATTGGACCCAATTATGTCGGTTATGTTTATCTTGCCCGACTACCTCTTCTAGCAAGGAATTACATAGCCAAGATAGTTTCTGTGTGATAAGTGTCTCTCATTTCCTTCCAAACCACAAGTGCTTTTTGCCCAGAGAAGACTGGCCAGAGCAGCAGGTAGGTGGGGCCATCTCCATCCTCTGAGCCAGCAGCCACCCGTGTCCCTTGGCAGACTGCCTTGGGCACCTGCCTCCATCGAGGGTGCTCAGGCCACCTGTTGCTTGGGGTCCCTGGTGCTGAGAGGGTTATGCAGCAAGGGCTCACCACCCACTGACACCTCACCTGCACTTGGCTGGTGCAGCCCCTGGGAGCCTCATTTTCACAGCTGGTGAAGCAGAGGGGATAGAGCTTGGTTCACCTTCAGGACTGCTGCATATTCAGGTATTACAAGGAAAGAAGTCCCAGAGCAGATCATGTGTTGGGAAAATTTTGTCTGTCTGTGGCATAATCACCTGTGCCATATGCAGGTATGCCCTGACTAAGAACAGGAGCCAGCAGGGATGTGAAAAACTCGGCGTGGTAAAAGTACAAGCCGGTGCTAAATTTACCATAACAGGTCAAGGCAATGCAGCAAACCCCTTCAAACAAACACAACAGGTTTAACAGCAAAACAACTGTTTTTTGGTGCATCCTCAATGTTTCCATGTGCTTATACCAGGGCTTAACCTTCACATATGAAGCTGCTCACTGGAGAACACAGACTTGCAAGAAAGTTTACTGCAGTCTCCCTTTGTTCCCATCTCCCCTGTGTTCAGACCATAAAGCCTCCTTGCTCTGTCCCTGGTACCCCCTTTGCCACCTCGGCAGTCTGCTCTCCCTGCTCAAGTACCTGCTGCTATCTACTCCCACCTGCATGGCATGGAGTCTGCCTTAGGGCTTTATTCCAGCAGTAATGCTTCTGGAAAAGTGTGGTTGATCTGGGAAGTGCACATGGAAATATCTTCCAGAGAGCAGAATTTTTTGGTTTCAGACCATAGACTTGGCTTTAGAGAAGCTGGGTGACCCCTGATAAGATGGAAATGTGTAGAAATGGGTATGTATTTTTAAAGACCACAGAAGCTGTTGGCATAGTTTTTTTCCTAACCCTATTTTAGGGTTCATTCCTCTCTTTGGGAAGGGAGTCTCACGAGGGAGAGGCTGTGAGCTATTGAAAAAGCAAATTAGAAGAGGCCAGCTTAGCTTTCCTTCCCAAGCACCCAAAATACTCAACCAGTTTGCGGGAGGTGATTAATGTTGAGAAGGTTAGTCTTTGATGGGAAGAAGAAATAAGGACCATGAGCAATGATGCCATCAAACAGGGTCATTAAAGAATCGGTCAAAGAAAAAAACCAGGAATGTAGAGGACTGCAGAGGACCACTGCTGCCAGCTGTCAGTGGCCCTTCTTCCCTTCCCTTCTCTTCCCTCTCCATATTTTTTTGAGCATGTGCTATTCATAGGCTTCAAGGCTTCCTAAGTTTTCAGTTAAAACAAGTTCTAGTTCAAAAAGCAAACTCTCCCTATGGATTTATTACTCTAATAAGGAAAAATAATGGAATGCCTTGAGCCAGCAAACCCTGCCCTGTGTACATACAACCCACACAGGTAACTACTGACAGTTCATCAGGATCAGCAGGAAATATGCAGGGGAACTGGGAGGTGGCAGTGGCCCACTTAATTGTGCAAGCTGAGGAAAATTGAAAATAATTTCAGAGAAAAGCATCAGGAATGAGAGGAAAACAAAACTTGAGCACCCTTTCAATAGGTATGACTGGTAAAAAAGAGCTTTTTAAAACCTCTAGTGACCCTCAGAGATATCCAAATCAAAAGCAACAAGGGGCTGGGGGCAGGTGGAGGGGCAAGGTAGGGGACAGGCTGAGGAAAAATAAATCGCCATGAGCTTGATGAAGATCATAAAGCCCTGACTTCACCCTCCATATCTGTCATGCAGACAAAGCAAAAGCCTTCAATTTTCAAAGCCTCTCACATTCAAGTCCCCTTAAGGCACCTCATAGTGAAAAGGCAAAATATAAAGAGCTAAAGTTACAGGCTACTCTGGGAATGACCAAATATATCTACTTTTAGAAAATCTTATTTTGAAATTACAACTAGTTTTATCTACTATTTTTTTAATGTTTTAAATCAGTAATGATTTGCATATATTGGAAAAAACTGCATCAATTGTCTTTTATTTAAATGTGGAAACAAAATGGAGCTTTCCTGGTCCTCCAGTCAGTACTAAATCAAGGAGGATTAACCAGCATGCAGCATATTTCTCATTCATGCTCATTTGGCCTCTTTTTTTTTTTCCCCTGGAGAGTTTTGGCCTCTTATCTTCAGCTGACATTACACACCAATCACACCATCGGTGCTGAAAGCCAGGCTAACATTTGTGGCAGCAGCTACTTCTCAACTAAATCCCCGTGTTTACCTTGAGAAATGCCAATCATTCTCCACTCCCAGGACCCAGACCTTGCAGTGGTGGTTAATGGCAGCATTTACCAGCTGCAGCAAAAGCCTCATCTGAGCAACCTTTACCTGGAGAGGCAACTGGAACAGCAATGGTAACCCATGGACCACCTTTCCCTGTGGGAGCCAGAACACTCAGAAGCTCAGCATTGGGAGGTGGAATTATTTTAGGTCAGGAGACACCTGACCCCCTGGAGCCTTGCTGAAAAGGGGAAGTTAGTGGAGGTGATAACAGTCTGATCGAGGTTCCTGCTGAAGTCTCCTGTCATCTAGAGTTCACCATTGAAAGGGAATTTAGCCCTCTGTCTCAAGAGGTTTGTAAGTTCAAACTAAATTTTCCAACAAATCCCCTAAGTTGTGCAAAGATCAAGTGTAAGAGCTGGGGAATTTGTCAGCTAGCTCACTGAAGTGAAAAAAAAAAAAGGAAAAAAAAAGAAGGGCATTTTAAAAAATAAAATGCAACCAGAGTAATAAAATAAGCATGGTAAATTCAGTGTTATTTGTTTTTATACTAATTTTATGCTGCCCCCACAAACTCAGTATACCACAGCTTTGTATATTAAGAAAATATGTGCAATATGGAAAGTATTAAGGATGTGTTGCAGAGGTTGCTTTAGAGGAGGGTCATTACTTTTGGCTGTCTGAGGAGCTGTCTGGAGTCGAGGAATGTGTGTGTCAGCTGATTAAAGACCACAGAAGTGATTAGTGAGGGAACCCTTAACAACGCTGCATGTCAATGCACATCTTGAGGTTAAGGAGTTAATTGCCTCTCTCAAAACTGCGGTTTCAAGACTTCTGTAGACCTGGGAAGCAAACCCAATGGCAGTTTAAACTTGATCCACAGTTTTCAAAATTCATTTCACAAATAAAAAGGCTAGATATGTCTCCTTTTAATTCCTGCAGAACATTTTAATGCTGAGGTAAACAGTTAATTCTGTTTAGGCATGAGGGAGCCATGAACTACACAAGTGTTTACCCATCACCTCCCCTGTTTGCTCCAACTTTCTATTTTCAGGAAAGCTTTTCCTTGATTTATGAAGCACACTACTCCAAGAGTTCAAGTGTGTGTACCTTCCACAAAAGCGCTGATGTGCAGCATGTCCTTCAAAATGCCCTTCCTGCCCCTGGGAACAAGCACTGGCCATTCTTCCCACCAAACCATCCTCTTCCCACCCACATAAGCCTGAAGGAATAAATATTGTCCAAAAATTAACAGATCAAGATTTTATAGACTGCAGGAACAGAAAGACTTCTTGTTGAAAATGCTCTGGTGTCTTTACTGCATATACATGAGAAGCTGGAGCACTTCTACGTGGCAGCTCTGCCTGGACCCACCCTGGTGGGCACTGGATACCCTCCAGCCTGTCGGGTGCTGCCTGGAGAGCTGTCCTGGAGGTGATGGGTGCCCCCAGGAGCCTGATCTCTCACCTGGACCCCAGACTGCTCACACTGCTCACACCTAGGACCCTGCTTTTCAGCTGAAACACTGAAATGTCACAATTGAGAAAATGAGGTACTCTTCCACCAGAGGAGTCCCAGACCATTTCCAGCTTTTAGAGCTGTCCCCAGACAGACCACGGAAATCAGAGATAAGACACACATATTTTTTAGACAATATGTACTCACTCATGGCAAGTGCTGCTTATGTCCCCCACTGCCACTGCTGGGAGGACTGCACTGTGCTAGCCCAATCTCGAGTATTGCTCACTGTACTGCAGTCTGTGAGAAAATTAAACCCAGAAAAAGACCCAGCTGAATAGAGGAAAAATAAACATTTGTTCAGGTCAGCTGTTCTGATCTGCTCACGTTTTGCTCAGCTCCCCATGCAAGCCAGAGAGATACATGATAGACATCATCTATAGTCAAGTGCGTCTTTTCTTACCACTAACATGCAGGCACCGTAAATCCTACCTTGGCTGCAGCCAGCTGGCTCTAGGTGAAGCCCTACCCTCAGCCAGCCCTGAGTAAATAACCTCTCCCTCTAGCTCTGGGCCTGCAAACCCTGATCCATGCCCCTGCACTGGCTGGCAGGCTGGGAAGGTACAGGGCGAGCTAACAAGCTCAGGCAGCGCCTGCAGAGAATCCATGCTTTCAAGCGATAGATGTTGGGAGTGATGCCTTTGGCTGTGGACACTTTGTGTCCCTGCCAATAGCTGCTTAACACAACTATGAGTTTATGCACCAGCAGCTTTAAACAATAGGCGAGGTCCTTCATGACCTCAGCTAAATCTTTAACCTGAGAAGGGGAGAGCAGCTTTAATTTGCACAGGCACCTGCAGATTCAGATGTTTATTTCAGTTGTTTTGGTTTTTTTTAAGCAGCTGGGCTTGTCTTCTCTAGATATGAGTTTTTCTTGAGATATTCTGCATTTAATTATCAGCTGGGATAGGAGGCTTGCAAGCACAGCTGTTATTGCAACATTTCAGTGCTTTGACTTTCAGGCCCAGATGGAGTGAGCT
Source organism: Coloeus monedula (assembly GCF_965178545.1). Taxonomy (NCBI): domain Eukaryota; kingdom Metazoa; phylum Chordata; class Aves; order Passeriformes; family Corvidae; genus Coloeus; species Coloeus monedula. Next base: position 103,330,025 of record NC_138783.1, on the reverse strand, counting down.
GTGCAAAAATGGGGAATCAGGAGTAAAGCAAACTTTCTCAAACTTTCAAAGCAACTCGATGTGAGAAACAGGCTGGGATGGATTAAGAGCACACACAGCCCAGCTGAGCCGATGAGTCACGGTGCTGCACTGCCGTGACACCACGCTGTGGTACCCTGCCTCTGCACAAACGCCGAGAGGAAGGGCTCCTCCACAGCGTGCTGCTGGAAATCTCTGCAGTGCTGGGCAAGGATTTGGCTCTGCCTTTACCTGGTCAAATACCCTTAATTCTTTTCCAGGAGCCCATCACAGATAATGGCCTTGATTGCAGAAGAAGATATTTGGCTTTTGAGTGTAGACATGGGGATGGCATGGGCTCCTCGGCTTGGTTGATGATCCTTTCATCAGCCCTGGCTGCACGAATGGCCTCACAGCAAGCCAAAGGAAGCAATCAGTTTGGGGTAAGACAGTACATTTTTTGCCAGGCTGGTGTTAGCTCGTTTTTCTCCCCCCGTCGGGGCAGCAGCAGGGCTCACGGGGCATTGCCATGGTGGGAAGGAGCAGCTGCAGGGCTGGGAAGGCAGGAGAGCAGTGCTGGTTTAAGACACAAGAGAGACAGGCCAAGGTGAGGTGCTGGCAGCCCTCCCGTGCTCACCAACAAGGTGGCATAGCAAGAGTTGCCCTCCAAAAGTGCTCTCCTCTCCTTCTTATTGCAGAGGGAGCCCAGGCAACTAGATGACACCAGAACTTTAATTCCTAACCAGGAGGAATCAAGAAAGGTTAACTCGACCTCCAATGGCTTCCCCAGACCACAGAAAAGGATCTGAATCCAGATTTCCGTGGCTCATGCCCTAATGCCTGAACAATCTTTCCTTTCTGGATGCAGGCATCTGGGAGCCAGACTCTTGTCTGCAGTGTCAGTGGCAAAGAATCAAACATCATGACAGCAAAGACAGCCTCAAGCACTTTTCCCTCCCAGAATTAAACAGATTATTTCCTCAGGGTAATATTTTATGAATGTAACTGGAACCCACCCCATTAATACCTACATTTACTAGCGGCTTCCTGTCAGGGGCTCCTGCTGCTGTGCACTGTGCGGGACATTGGCTGGCAATGCTCAGCACCTGCCCCCAGCCAGTCCCATCAGTTTAGGTTTTCCAGTTGTCTTCATGCTAGTGCTGAATAAAATCCAGGTCTCTATTTCCCTGTCAGCTGGTTACAGATAAGGGGAAAGGCATCCTGTCTCACTTTGGAGGCCAATGAATCCAGTCCGCAAGCTTAAAGGAGTGGATTTCTAGGAAGGCAGGATTTCAGACAGCTTTGTGGAGCTCTCCCTATTGCCTGTGCAAGAAAATAATCTCTTTGGATGGCTCATCCCATATTAGCTTCCCAATTCATCCCCTCTACTCTGGAGCCAGGGCCATCCATACTTTATTAGTTCACTGAGCCCTGTTGCACCTGCCACATACATGTTATTAGGTCACTGCTGATTAAATAATTCAGTCTCCCTGAAAAATTACAGTCCTCAAAAAAGTGGGTTATGTGCTGAGGCCAATCCTGTTTGCCTCAAGGAAGATCACTGCTCTTCTGCCTCTCCAGGGCACAGAAACAAGAATTCAGTTTCATTAATTTTCCCTGGAGAAACACTCAGCTAAATAATTATGATCAGCTGCTGCCTAAACATAAGATACATGCAGGCTACAAATCATAAGCAAAATACAGCAATGAATGTCTTCTAATTTCTTTTATAAAGCTAGATATGGTGGTCAATGTGGATGGGATGTTCCCATTTCTAATGGGACAATATCTACCTTATTTTATCAGAGAATCACAGACTGGTTGAGGTTGGAAGGGATCTCTGGGAATCACTTCAAGCAGGGCCACCTAGACCTGGTTGCCCAGACCCATGTCCAAATGGCTTTTGAATATTTTCAAGAAGGGAATCTCTACAAATCTCTCTGGGCAACTCAACCCTCATAGTGAGAAAGTGTTTCCTGATGTTCAGAGGGAACCTCCTGTGCTTCAGTTTGTGCCCATTGCCTCTCATCCTGCCACTGGGCACCTAATGGTCCCAAACATTCTGGGAGTCTCCTCTGAGAAGGTAAGCCTTGGTCCTAGAGCAAAGTACAGGACACACAGGTTTAGCCCTTTGCAATAGGTCTTTGGAAGTCACAGTTACTGAACCCTCCACCAGTAGAAGGACCTTTAGGTTATTACACATTGAACGTGATGCTTTAGGATGGGAGCAATGCTGTTGCATGAGTATTGACAGCTGAACAGCACTGCTGCCTATTTGCTCTCTCCCAGTATTGACTGTATTTCTTAAAGCTCCAGCTGTTGGAAGCAAGGCATTAAAAAAAGAGTAAGCTTAGCTTTAATTCAGAAAAATCTGTGGTCAAGAATTAAAAAGGGGCCCCAAGTAAAAATTCAGGGTCCAGAAGTCACATTAAGCAAACTTAAACAAATTTTTAGATCTCACTGTTTTTAAGCTCACCTCATGGTTTTGAAAGCTGGATTGATAAATATCAGTCACTGAGATTTGTAACACCTTGGCCAACATGACACAGAGAAAGTGAAAATTAAACCTCTTTTATGTAAAATTGTTTTTCCTGCTAATTTCTTAAGGTCCTAAAGAACTTCTAGAATTTAATCTAATTTTGCCACTTTGTGATGTGTATTGACTTTTGCAATTTAGTCAACCCAGACAATGAAAGAAGACCAGTCCCTCTGAGTACTGTGGCTACCCTTGACCTGCACAGTTACTGCTTCAAACCTAAAGCACTTGCCTACAGCAAACTTACACATCCAGCAAACAAGTTCACATTTCCCTTGTGTATCACCCACTTCTGATTGCAGTAAAAGCTGCACAATGAAACTACTGTCAGAAAGTAGCAGCTACAAACATATACATCTAGGTTGAGGATTAACATAAATAACTTGTGCCCTTCTAACAGATGAGGGGATTATATGGTATCCAATTGTGTAGGCAGTGCATATATCAACCTCATTTCTTTTAGACAAAAGCTAAATTTGAGGCCTGAATTATTACTTCTTCCCTAATGATAAAAGACAGCTGCATAAGGCAAAATGTGCAGTGATGTCTGAGCACAAAAATGAGTGCAACTCCCAAAAGGCTTTGCAAAATTCAAAGAGGAGCAATAAATACTCCTGTTTAAGGGAAGTGAAAATTGAGACATCCATTACTTTTATTAGAACTGATTTTGTTATCTCACTCCTCTTCTGCCTTTGATCTCACTTCTTCTTCCTGAGACTAAATAGATTAGTCTGTTAATGAGACACCTCAGGATGTAAAATTACCTGCAAGATGGTTCTTTTCCTTGGGAGCTTCCCAAGCCCACGCTCAGTCACCATTACCGTAAATTCCAGAGCAACTCATGAGCTTGGGATTTGCCTTCTCAGGAGATGCACACAGAGATGCTATCTGAGGGAGTGGAAATCAAAGAGCACAAGGCCAGAGGACAGTTTTTATCCATCTGAAGAGACACCTTTTATTAGCACTGTTTTCAGGAAGATACAGGCTTTCAGTCAGCTAAGGCCTGCCTCTCCAGCTCTTGCAGAAACTTTTCAATGCAGTTCTCTGAAAAATGCAGTTACAGAATGTCCCTGCTATGGGGCAGGGTGGCTCACACATGCATCTGATGGTTTACAAAAATATTATTACTTTAAAATGATGCCTCAGGTTTGATGCAAACATTGCAAAAAGAGTGAGAGACAGAGATTAACACTGTCTCTTACAGACTTGTACAGTGTTATTTACAAATTCTCAATTCATTAGTATGATCCCACCATTCCAGGATGCCAGCTGATGTTTGCAGGGCTGCCAGATAGAGGGGAGAAAGAAAATAGGTAACAACTCCTGGGTGTCATGATGCTGTATTTTACAGTCACCACTTTAGAAATGAGATGACAACAAACTGGCTTCAATTTTGGCTACCATACTATTACTACAAAAAAAAAAAAAAAAAAAAAAAAAAAAAAAAAAAAAAAGCAGAAAAAGCCCCAGAGAGAAGCAACAGAACCAACTAGAGACAAAGAAATGTCTGGAAGAAGACAGGCTGAACAGATGGGAATTCCTCTGTCTATACTGGAGAAAAATAACACCGGAAAAGATAAAAAAACTCCATATCAAATAATGAACCGCAAAAGGCAAAGTAAAGCAGAAACTTCTGTATCTATGTCTGTATAGGAGTTATACTGCTGAGTGTGCAGTACAGGTATTTCAACTCAAGGCTGACAGAAATGGCTGTGGTCAGAAGCGAAGCAGAGGCTGGCCTTGAGCACACGCTTCAGGTTCCAGGGATGCCAGAAGAAACACCAGCATGTCAGCCAAGGCAGTGATCACCCAAACTCTATTTACTGAGTTGTTTTTGGCAACTTTATGGCTCTTCCTTTTTCCCCTAACACTTTTTAGCACTGCATAATGTCGGAGTGACATCTTGAATGAAATGGTCCTTCCCCAAGCTGGAGCTGCAGCCCTCTGTGTCCTGCGTCAGTGTTGCTATTAGTCTCAGATATTATTATTTCTGTAACTTCTCCCAAACTGTGTCATGCACTCTCAGGTTTCTGTGCTCAGTTTGAGCTGAGTGCAGGTTTCCACTGACCATTTCAATATTCAGCTTGCAGAGCTATGAGTCTACAATAAGACCATGTCCATCCAGACAATGTGTCATAGAGGCCCCTTGCTCCATCACCTGCAGCCAAAGCCACTTCCAGAGTCAACTAAATCAGAGCGAAGTCGTAAACCCAACCATACAATTTTACCGGAGAACAAAAGCAAGATGAGTCCCCCAGGCTATGGGCTGAAAGCAGGACCAGCCAGTAAGCACCTGTGTTTTGCTCAGCTTTCCCAGTTTCTGCTACACCAAGCACGTGCCAAATCTAGAAAATAAGGCAATGAATCAAACTAGAGAGAAAAGTAATAAAGTACAGCTGAGGATCCAACTCATTAAAATATGAATTAGGCTATGTTAGATTTATAATTAAGGTGGGGGAAATTAAACTGCATTTTTCTTCCTCAAATTAGAGCTTACCTATGGTGGTAAAATTCAGAGCAGGAGGAAGATGCTGCTGGCCTGCCTCCACCTCAGCCCCTGCAGTCCAGCACTAGCTCTGGAGTCTGCCACACTTGACCGAAACACCCATAACTTGTTTGCTCTCACTCTGACATTGCTCCAAGTGCACTTAATGGCCAGCTCTAATTGGAGCATGACATACGTGCAGCAGCAGTTTGAAAGGCTGTAAGAATAAATGCATATGTGTTACTATTTCCTCTAAAGTGAGTGATTGGGTGAGTGATTGGAGTGAATAGATTGGAGTGAAACAGGAAGGTCAGTGCCAAATCAGAGCCCCTAAAAGTCCTGGGATGTCAAAAGTCCTGGGATGACTGGATCAAAGTTCCTGAGGATTTTTGCATCAACAAATTCAAAAAGTTCAGCCCTGAAGGGGCACCCTCTGAGTAATACAACCAGATATTTGGAGAGCCATCAAAGTGACAGCTTTTTTTCCCCCCTATGTGCTGTGGTACTACATGCTGGAAACATACCTTTCTCAAGGAGGGTTTTTTAATCCCAGGGGACATTTTGACTGATAGATTCAGGTGACTGATGACTCTGGCAGCACTGGTTTCTTTAGCATCCAAACTGAGACACCCAAAAGGGAGTGGTTTTTCTGCTGGCAGAGAATGGTGCCCCCAGTATGACCCACTGGGAGGGCCAATTGCTTTTGGAAGCACACACCTCCTTCACGCAAGGTGATTACTCTGAAGGGAAATAGCTGTAAGAACTCATTAATGAAACAGGAAGCCATTATTTCTGACCAAGTATACAGTGTCCTTTACAAACAGCACGGGGCTGGAAAACAAATCCAGGTGAAATTATGTGCTGGCCTTTTCCCCTCAGTGTGAAAACTGCAGTAAACAATGCGGGCTCTGTATTGGTCTGCTCAGCACCGGTATCGCTGCCTTAACGCAACCTGAACCTGTGACAGGCAGCACAAACTACTGAATTCCTTAAGTGACCTTGGAAGGGAATAGCTCATGTATCACGTGGCAGCCCTACTCCAAGCGTCCTGCTAGCAAGGTGTCCAGTGGAGCGTTTTTAAGCATGGAGCAAAGTGGCGGAGGCACACTGACTTCCCTGCCACCTTAGAAGCATGATTACTTTCTGGACTCACATTTTCTCTCCATCATGGTCCTACCAGAGCTGACATACTGCCTCCTTCTCCTCCTTCCTCCTTGCTGGGCTCTGGATGCCATTTGCTGTCACAGGGCTGTCACGCTATTGCTGCTCTGCTCCTGCTCATCTCTGGAGGGCACTGAGGTCCTGGTGGAGGGCCTGTGGCAGTGAGGCATTACCTGCACATTTCCCAGCTGTTATACCCATGTTTTATTGAAAACCACAGCACACTGATGAGTTCCCTACATGAACCAAGGATGGCATGTAAAAAGACAACATTTCTTGTGGGATCAGCCTAGGCTAAGGAAGCAATCTCCCCCTCTCCCTCCCATCCTCTCTCCCTCCCACAAAAACCAGACTAGATGCAATATATATAGCCTTAGTCTTGTCTAGCCCATCACATTTCTGATGCATAAAGCATCCTCAAAACGTCCTCAGGTAAGATATTTTTCCTACCTCGTGCAATTTAAGTTAACAATCAATAAACATAAACCAACCCAGGACTTAACTGGAAATACTGATTAGGCATGTAGCTGGGGGACTACTGGGCTAACACATCTGGGACACAGCTAATGGCACTGCTTCCAGATGTGTGCCCAAAATGGTGGGTACTGAGGCGATATTGAGGACATGAGAGCCTGCTGCAAGCTGAGCTCACATCCCCAAGGCCTCCTGCTCCAAGGTGCATTTGAAGGCACTGTAAAACAGGAGGAGCGATCAGACCATGAGGTGAAGGAGCTCTGGTCTGGCTACAGGCTACAGATACCCAGGGATTCCATTTCTTTGTTAATTTTCCTTTATTCTGCTTTACTGCAGAATCCATGTAAACATCCCACCGAAGGAGGCATGCTTGTAAAGCAGCACTACCTTAAAAAACAGATAAAAAAGGACTTTTGAAGCTTCTCCTACTTCTTTTCTTTCCTACTTCAACTAAGAACTTTTCTCTGGAGCAGGAAGATGCATTTTTAATTTTTAAGACAGATTACTGAGAACATGAATTTAAATACGGAGAGCAAATCTAGATTTGCATGAAGGCACCCCAAAGTACCATCTAATTGTAAAAACTAAGAATGGAGGAGCCATCTAAATCCATCCCACTGCTGATGGAGAATAGCTCCCCACAGGATATTTACCAGTTTTTAACGCCTTGGCCTTGTGCCTCACGTGCACCAGAGACATACTTTTAGGCCAATAAAACATCCCTTGTCATGGCTTAATGCTGGAAGAATTAATTTATCACTCATTATTTCCTCTTTTAAAGCTCTGCTCTTTGGATAGCTGTGACATAATTCTTAAAAATCACACTAGTTAAAGAGCAGAATACTCTGTCGCCTCTGGCTCCCTGCCACAAAGGCAGCTATTCAAACAATTTCAACTCTTGCAGCTGACAAAGGGCCAAAGCCACTGATCACAAGGATACTGGGTGGAACACCTGGAGTTCTCTTGCAGGTCCTGCCTGGGCACCCTGCAACTAAGGCTCTGTTGGAGGCTGGGAACGGTTCTTCCTTCATGGTGGTGAAAGGGTGTCCCTCTTCGGGCTAAATCAGGGAGTTAACGTCTGAATTCTGACAAAGCAAGGCCTGACAAAGCAAAGATGAAGTTTTGACTTAACTGGAGCCTAAGGAAATATGATTTCACTTCAAATAAATCTCTGTTTCTATCATGTACACACAATCCCAATGTAAGTGATTTCATCTTTCAAAGCTGAAGGTCAGCCATTTCAACATGGTATTTTTTCCACTGAGTGTCACAGTTTCTGGTCTCCTGGCAGATCTGCACCACCAACATCCTAAATAAAACACAAAATCAAGGCAATTTGAACTCATTGGACACTTTTATTTTAATGTAGCACCCAGCTTTATATCACATACATTTTCCAAAATTAGATGGGCATAGTATAGAACACTATACGTTTTGCAGCTTACCATGGGGACAGTCTGCAGCTGTGAAAACAAATTACTTAAATCTGGCTATCTAATTTATAAGTTAAAATCCAAACATATAATAATCTTGGGGTATTTTTTTTTAGATTAACAACAATAATGCTTGCAATACAACTTTTTTATATCAAAAAATCAGTAACAGAGTAAAACAATGCATATGGTCATAGCACATATCAAGATAGCTGAAAAAAGCTTCAAAATACGTCATCTCTTTTCAAATATACTATATCACTAAGATTTACTTTTTTTCTTGAAAAAAGTATTTTACTCTTTAGTCAGTAAAATATGTGGCATCATGAACCAATGTATTTCCTTGTCAAGGACTGTGTAAGCTGAAGACAGAAAGGCTGATGGTACTGGAAAGTGGACATCCCTCATTTCCCAGCTAGCAACTTTTACAGGATCTCTTCCTCGTGATTTGGAAGCTCAGCTGGGAGGAAAGCAACCTATGCATCACCAACAGGCAATTTTCACATTATGCCCATCCTAAATGCTTCCTGTGAAGGGTTCCAAATCTCAGCCATCCCTTTGTGGTCATTTCACCATGCAAAGCCTCATCACCCTATGCTGGCTAGCCTTGGCAGTGTTTTCCAACCAGAGACTGGTTTGGATTGGAAGGGACCTTGAAGATCATCTAGTTCCAATCCCCCTGTTGTGGACAGGGACACCTTTCATTAGATCAGATTGCTCAAAGCCCCATCCAACCTGGCCCTGAACACTTCCCAGGGATGGGGCAGCCACATTTTCTCTGGCAACCTCTTCCAGCATCTCACCACCTTCACAGTAAAGAGTTTCTTCCTTGTATCTAATCCAAACCTGCCTTCTTTCAGTTTGAAGCCATTCCCTCTTGTCCTATCACTACATGTCCTCGTAAAAAGTCCCTCCCCAGCTCTCTTGTAGCCCCTTTAGGTACCCAAAGGTGCTATAAGGTCTCCCCAGAGCCTTCTCCAGGCTGAACAACCTGAACTCAGCCTGTCCTCACAGGAGAGGTGCTCCAGCCCTCTGATCATCTGTCAAGCTGGAACTGTCTGGATGATAGCAAACAAATTCCTCTCCCTGATGTGGATACAGAATTCCCAGCAGCAAAACTACTGCCATGCAGTCTGAAGATAATATTTTGACTTTAACAGGATATCCAACAACTTACCAGTAACAAGGCTGCATTGACTAAATATTTACATTTTTGTTACATCACCAAAACTCTCTGGAAGAGCGAACTGAGGACTTTCTGGAAAGAGTTGGTAATGTTTCCACTGCATCCTAGTATAAAATTAATAACTAGGAGAAGGACATTGATCCTTAAGGATTAATGTGTGTTCACAGGTAGTTTGTTTAATAAAGGAATGCCTCAGAAATGGAAACTGTTTTCCTTGCTTAGTTACCAGGTCATTATTTATTTTCAAAGGCTCATATAAAAATGGCTTATCTTCAAAGGCAATCAGTCACTACACTTAGCTGGGCATTTTTCTTTTTTCACTATGGAATTACTGTAGATTGAAATAAATATAGGTATCAGGTGATAGAAGTGTTAACAGACCCATAAAGAAATGCATGAACAAAAGGAAGACGTGAGTGCACACTTACACCCACACTGAGGAAGATCTTTATCTGCTCTGCCTAGCCCTGTTCTGCAGACAAAAAATATTTAATTGCCCACTGAAGACTTGAGAAGGGGCACCAGGCTCATGGTCAGCATATCCTCTCAGATGCAAGGATGCCATGCTCCAGCTCCTGTTCCCATTTATCCTCTCTTGCTGGGCATGTTGTGCTCTGCCCAAGTACCTACAGAAACTATGAACTGAGGACAGTGAGAGCTCATGCATGGGAACATGATCTTGCTCTCTGGTCAGGCTGACAGCTGGGGCAGGCAGACCTTAGTTGCTGTTCTGGGTCAGGCATGCCAGAGTCTTAAAGCTAATCACTCACCTGTAGCTCAAGAAAGCACCCTGAACATTAAGCCTGTGAGGTCTCCCTCTCTGACTAAATGGTTTTGGATGCAGGAGCATCTCCCATCCAAGGTTTGAGAATGTAAAGGTTTTTGCAAGAAATTATGATTTTGCTATATCCACATTTTTCTAAAGGAAAAAAAATTTTGAAGAAAATCTGTAATACTGGATTTAGACGTGAAGTTGGGCCAGCCAGGGCTTGTTAACAGTAGCCATGAGCACGGCTGCACGGAACAACTGCCAGAAGCACTGTCATAGCTTCATGATGCCACCTCCACCCCTCAAAATGCTAACAGCTTCCCAAGAACAGACACACTTTTTCATTTTGTGGGCTATCATAAATGCTTAACCATTGGAACAAACAGAAGAGTAACCTCCTGCATCATATGTATAACACATTGACACCTCTCCTTGAACATTTCGCTTTACTGCTGTGTGAAGCAGTGTATCGTCATCATAGCTGACGTTTCACCAGAAAGAATACAAATCTACTCACGTTCCAGTCATTGAAGCTGAGTGCGGTATTTGATTGCAACACTAAAAGTGCAGGGATTATTAAATACTTTTATTTATTAATCCAATGGTAAAGTAACAGCCAAGCAAATACTTCATTGTTGGCTAAGAAAGTATCATAATTTCCAGTGAATGAAAAAACCTCCTGGATTTTAGAAGAGAGACATTTGAAACCGACAGTATAAAGCAGACTCTTTCACTCTTCCCTTGAACAGCATCTATTCCATTAATAACTCAGGTGAAATAAATGGGAGATTATTTCAAAGGAAGCTCCTTTCAAACATGAAAAAGTCCTCCACTGCCTTAAAAATGCAATGTGCACACTTCTTTGTAATCATTTAAAAGCTTTCCTTAAAAAATCACCCATAAAAGAAAAAACAAGTGTGCCATATGATTATTTCCCATGAAATAGTAAGGGCTTATTAACCAAATTACAATGTATGAACTAAAAAGCAGACAGGGCAAGCACTTAACCTCATTAAATCTCAGGAATGACTCAGTAGTATTATGAACAAATGAAATAAATGATGATAAACTCTCAACAATACCACTATTAGCAAGAGGGCAGTGGCTCTTTTGCAGCTTCCCAGAAAAGCTTGCATTCCTCACATTTTGTCGCTGACCAGGAATGACCATCTGACCCCAGCTATGCAACAGTCACATGAGAGAAGTCTCAAATCCAGAAGAACAGTTGTTGCTTGTTGACATAGCGATCTTTAGTTGAATCAACACTAGTGTATCACAAAAACAGACTTTCAGTAACAATTCTGCAAATGCTGATTTTCACCTGCAGACTTCTGGATTCGTGTCCCCCATCCACATTCCCTTCAGCAAGAGTAGACTGTTTCCTTATCACTTTAAACACTCCCAGTGATGCCTTTCTTATCTCTCAACAAAACTTTTGGCTGCTCTGGTGCCCTCTGATATGCCACGGCAGCCATTCCATGACACACCCCAAGGAGAGGTTACCCAGCTGCTTCAAACCTGCTTCTCCTTCCTCTTCAGCCCCAGGGCCATCCTACAGCTAAAGGGAGGAAGCACCACACCCACAAGGGTGACAGAATTGCTGCACTGTTTCTGCAAGGTGAACACACACACTTAGGTCAGTGAAACATGTGCAGTGTCATGTTTAAGGTGGACAACAGTAGGCAACATGCCCTTGCAGTAAAGCACATCATACCCATGGTGGGAGCAGGGCTGACATTATGTCTGAAGTCACCCAGTCCAACAGTATTGCTCCAAGAAATAAAGCGACATTAGTTAGCCAGCTTCCACTGCAAGAACTGAGATCAAAGCCACCAACCACTGCATCCATGGAAAAATCCCCACGGGATTCAGCTGGTCCTGGATCAAACGCAGGTTAAACATTAATCTTTGCTTCTCCTCTTAGAAAACAGACGGGCATTAGCAGCTTTCTCCTATCAGTAGCATCTCCACTGATGTGCAAAGGAATCTTAACAAAAGCCTGCTGTAAAAGGCAATTACTTCCATCTCACATTTTATAGCCTCATACATAGCACTTTTGCTATCTTTCCTCTTCTGGAAGTACAGTTCTTGTACACATCCTTAAAACAAATCAGCAGCTATTAAGACAACAAAGCAGACTAATACAAATGTACATAGAATAGCTTTTATAAAAATGCCCTGAATGCATTTTTAACCTCTTGTTAGAAATATACTGTTGGTTAAAGAAAAAGAAGAAAAGAAAAAAAGCTATACACCAGCCATCTCAAACATGCTAAAGGAATGCAGAGACACTGGTAGTTGCAAGCAAGTGCTCAAATACTGGTGATTAGAAACAGCTGTAGCTCAAAAAGATTTTTTTTTCTTAATTTCCAAAATAATTATATTTTAGTATTTTTTACTGTTCTCTTATATGATTTGAACTAATAAAATACAAGTTCTCTAACATTAAAATACATCCGTGATTGCATAATAAACAGTACTAAGAAAATAATTATTTGACATGTGATTGAGGATAAAGATTCTGTACATCTTGTAATTTCCATTCCTATGGTATGTTAAATCCACAGGTACTCTACAATGATACAATCCTACAGGAATCAGTAACATCCAGATGCACAACTCAGAGGATGAGTTTTCAATTTAAGCAAGAATTCAGGAATGCTGTACCTCTTAATGATCAGGGCAGGAGGTGCTGCCAAAACACATATAAATCAGGAATTCTTTACATAAATAAAATACTCCCGGTTATTCATTTCAGTGATAAACCGCATTTACACATTAGGCTGGGAAGGGGGAGGAAAGAAGGCAAAGCATCCCCCATGCAGAAATATTCCACAGTCAGGTATTTGTTTTCTGTACCTTCCTCACCTGCAAAGGCAAAATGTGCATAATAGGGTGAAGAGAGACCCAGCAAGGCCAGTCCTCCCCATTGCCCTGGAAGAGACCCTGCTCAGCTGCACAGAGCTCCTCTCCTTGCAAAGCTGCTGAGCACTGCTCTGCTCCTGCTCATGCACAACCGTGCGTGTCACAAGACGGTGACAGGACGTAGCTGCTCCAGCTGTGTTTCCAAGGCAATTCGTTCCTTGTGAACCTCCTGCAGGAGGAGAGGTGCATTAGAACTTTCAGGATGCTTGCATGGCACCACCCTGCTCCAGTAAAGGGCAGCCAGGCAGGCTCTTGCTGACCCCCATGAAAGGGCTCCCTGCAGGTGTGGGAGCTGGGCTGGACTACAACTCCTCCAGTGTCTGCTTCCTCATTTGGGCAGGCTCAGAGCCCCAGCATGGGAGTGCACTTGAACCCCCCTAAGCCTCAGTGCAAGATGTGCCTGAGGAGTACCCATCAAGTCTTCTGGTCTCCATAAAAACAGCAGAGCTCTGCTCTATCAGAAAGCTTCCAAAACAGCAATGTAACTTGAAGGACAAGTTCAATTTTCTTCTTGTGTGAACTTAGGCAAAGTGCTCTGTCTTTTCCTGCCGTAAAACACAGGTAACAGCACTGGCCTGCTGAAGATGGAAGCAAGTAAGACCGGACCCAAGGAATGATGGCAATGTGCTGTCACTGAAAGCTTTCATCTCTGTGCTTATTTCAATTACTGTCCTGTATTTTGCTCTGATTTCAATACTGCTGGAGGTGACACATAACTGATTGTAGGGAGCTTTGTCACTGATTTTAAATGCATTCCTTACCTTCAGCTGCTGCTGGAGCTCACTGTTCAACCTGGCGAGCACAGCATTGGCTTCTTTGTTTTTTCGTATAGCGGTCTGAATAGCCCTTTTCTGCTTGGAAGACTGTCTGCCAGACAGATAAATACAAAACATTTCAATTAAGAGCCTCGACACTGGCTGATGCCAGAAGAGCACCCACCCATTTTGTATAATTCTCTGCACCCTGGACAAGGCTTCAAAGACAAGGTACAAACTACAGATTTAAGAGAAGAAGAATGTAACACTGAAATGAGATGGCTGAATCAGGTGGAGTGTTTGAAACTTGTTAACCTGAATGACAGAAATACTTTAGGCTGTCTCAATTTCAAAATCACTGCATTCTCATGGAGCTTAAGAATGATCCCTGCATAGCTGTGCTTATTGCAGCATCTTTGCATTAGCTGTTTTCAGACATTTGTAGAGTTTAGAGTCAGGAGTGGTTAACAGAAAATACAAAAATCATTCTATACAGAAAGAAAGGACATTGGCATGAAAATGCTGTCTCAGATTTTTGCTGCTTCTGATGTTTCTTTACTTCAAAATTTAATACTTCTTTTATTCAAAGCAGTAATTTCCACCAAAACCATCTGACATCACAGACAGGAAGATGACTGATGGACTTCCCTCATGTCTTTTGCTGATAAAATAAAGGATGTATCTTTTTTATTTTAAGAACTTATTTTATTAATTAAGAATTTTTATTACTTTATAGCCTGTGGTAACTGGTCTGGAGGAAATGACATCTATGCTGACAGGTATAAAAAGAGACAGCTGTACACAAGGACCAACCTATTCAAAGCAAGAGAGATAACAGCAAAAAAGAAAGAAAATACAAAAAATACTGACTGAATATCGAAGCCCCTTTCCAAATAGATTATTTTAAAGTTTTACATGAGTAAACAAGAGCTCTTTAATGCCAGATGTGATCTAAAACAGATACCCTATTTAAATATGGTCCAGTGGCACACAGTCCCCATTAGCTCTTCTCTCTTAACAGAGCTGATGGCACTGATTTTTGCAATAGACTCTTTCTCACAGCACAGCAACAGGACTTATGCTGTTATCTTCCAGTGAACTATCAGTTTTCTGCTTCACTATTTTGCTGCAAACTACTATCCATAGGCTATAAAGTAATAAATGATAGGTAAAAAAAATAAAAGCAGGGCTATATAGCTCTGTGGTCATTTTAACATTTTAGGAAAGATATAGACAAGACAGGATTGAGATGTTAACAAACATCTTTGAACCACTACGGAATATGCACTCCCAAAGCACAAAATAGTACTTTAAGAGCATCCTAGGAGTCTTATTACTTATTCTAATCTCCAATTATGCAGCACCGATTCAGTTTACTGATAAGCAGTTTGCCAAGAAACACTCAATTGATTTAGGCAGCTTGATTTTGTTTCAGACAATCAGATGTCTTTGCAAGGCCCTAGGTGATGGTGGAGTATAATGTTTGCACAGTGCTTCAACTGAGGGAGAGGCACAGACCCAATAGGGTTTCAAGTGCCTTCACTTACCATTTCTACAGCCCCTTCTCCACTGCTATTAAATACACAGAGTGAAATTCCTACAAGTCTTTGTTGCTGACAGCTTCAACAGCTGTGTTTATGAGAGCAAGTAACACATGTTGGGTTTGGCCATTATCGGATGGACCACAAGTGGTCTGTGGCTCAACTCACACCAGTGGCAAGCCCGTTTCCAACATGCCTTGCAATGAAGAAATATCACAAGGACATGACCAACATCAAGCATTTCATGACTCAGCTTCCTGGGCATTTATTTGGTCATATCTGTCCACGTGAAGAAGCAAAATTCCAGAAGATACATGCAAGGCAGAAACATACACCTTCACATATAAAAGGAGTTGTGTTAGAGAAGTTGGTGTTGGAGATGGTTGAACAGCTAGGCTTGCTCTTCAGCTGTGTCTACCAGGTAGAGAGGTAGGACACCTTTGAAGAGGTTATCTACCTCTATCTACCTCTAAATACTACTGATAGTCACTACAGGCTTAGTCTGCCTTTGAGAAGACTGATGAAGATTTCAGAGACCTGTATCTTGTGAAGCATTCTCAGAAACAGAACTATTAAGCATAGAGCTACACAAAGAGCAAACCCTGCTACATCAGATCTCATGTTGCAGTTTGGCATGCTTGGGTCAGGTTTTTACTTTTGGACTGGGAGGTGAGGCTTGACTGCTGGCAGGGAAGAAGTCACATTTATAGTGGGAGAAAGCTCGGGGGTCTCCAGCCCTTGCACCTCTGTCCGGAGCTTCCTGCGGGCAGGTTTGGAGGGTGGCTGAGCAAGAACAACCTCCTGAAAGGAAAAAGCACAGCAATGTTAAGTCAGGCCATATGTGTCCCATCATTAGGCTGGAGAATACTTGTGACACATATTGCTGACAGCTAGTTAAGATTTCATAATTTAAAGAGGTACAGAGCACAATTCAAATTTGGTAATAGCCTCTCAGGTTTCTGACTTTGAAAAAGGAACAATAACTCCTGCAATCCCTTCATGAATGAAAGGGTGTTTTGCCTTCATCTGGATGACAGGCTCATCAGAACTGGGTTGTATAGCTTAGTGTGCATTGGGTGGAGGGAGGGGGTATAAATACATGTACTAGCCCCCAGTTGACCCAAAAGCATTAAAAACAAAGCAAGATTTACTTTTGACTATGCTCAGTCAGAAAGAATCAATAATCAATCACTTGCATCCCAACTTACTGCCTCACACGTCTGGCTTGGAGCCTCTCCCTTCTCCCCTCCTCTCTTAAATGAAGCAACAATGAATATAGTTTTGAAATACAAATACATGAAATTATCCATGCAAAATTAACATGCTGGAAGTACAGAAGGCCAGCTATTTCTCTTGATAAGTTACATCAAAGAAATAGTCTGGGTTATCCAGGCAAAGCAGAGCCTTGGATTTTTACGATTTCAGTGGTGTTTTCATTATTATAAATTAAGACATCCTTTCTTTTGCAATGAGAAGTAGTTTTACCACCTTACAGCTGACTGAATTTATAAATATAAATGTATCCTCCTCAGTGTATTTTATTATTAGGTTTGTTTTACAAGGGATATAACTACTACTGCCTCATTTCATAAATGAGAAAGTTAGGACTCAAAAAGTTGAATTGACTTGAGACAGGTTTTTTCAGCATCACAGACAAAACCAAAGACCAAATTTCACTATCATACATTTTACTGGGCTAGATTATCTTCACTACTGTGTTTTGGCCAAATGTTAATAAAATAAGAAAAAAATTAATGGGGAAACATTTAATGACAAAGCAATTACAAGGATAAAACCCAATGCTGTAGTAAGCAGCCTGACTCACGAGAAGAGACTAGTACCAGTGATACAAAATGTAACTGATATAAGACCATCAATCTTTCACATTAGAAGGGTTGCAATTTTTAAAAGAATTTGAATTATAAGGAAAAAGGTTTAAACATTAAAAAACAGTTCTGTAATTACTGCAAAAAAAAAAAATCTAAAAATACTATCAGATATTCTGGTCAGGATGTCAGCACATCATGACTGCACAGATCTCTGGTAATGCCATGCTCTGAAATCCTCTGCACAGGCACAGCTCCCTGCAAACACACAAGGGAGGAACCTGCATATGCCTTCCACAACTATAATGCCAAACACACAATCCCAGTCCACCTTAAACTGCCCAAACCCTACCAAATCCACAGGATAAGCCCCTCTTCCCTTTCAAACACAATGCTATAAGCAATGGTCCAATACCTAAAAGCAGATCCCTCTGCAGGGGCTCTTTGGCTGGCTACTCCTGCACCAGGCTTTGGAAGGTGGGTCAGCACTGCATCAACCACCTGCCTCCCACACCCCACAGCCCGAGGCTTTGCTGCTTTTTAGGGAACCAGGTGGGATGAGGGTGAGCATGAAGTAGGTGGACCACAAGGATTTCATTTCCCCAGCGGGGGGCTAGAAAGCAGAGCAAAGAAGAAGCAGGGCCAGGCTAGAAGTAGCATATCATGAGCACAAGCAGAGCAAGGCCACTGCCCAGAAAGCCCTGTCACATACAGAAAATGATGACACCGGATGTTTGTCTGTGCCCCGTTACAGTAAGAAGTGTGATGATGCTCCCAGGCCAAGGTACCTACTCCATTCAGCACCTGCCAAAAGTTCTTGGTTGGGCTGAGTAAATGTCTTGCAGGTGCTCTCTGGCTGCAGGAGGGGCCAGAGTGGGGAGGATCTGTATTTGCCCCCTATCCAAACCTGTTCTGGCTGGGTCTGGTGGAAGGAGGTGGTCATAGCATGACCAGGAGAGGAAAAATGCTCACAGCCACTGCTAAGGCCACTCCATCCCTAAGCAAGGCCCTTTCAAGTATGCCATTTTAATTTCGGTGCTTACTTTATACAAATGGTAGGTTTGTACAAAAACACATTAGAAACTGCACATCTTGAGCAAATCTCTCCCAGTCTATGGACATTTAGTGGCAGATCCTGATCTCTAGCAAACAGGTGTGTATACATCAAAATCAAATCCTCAGCAACTGAAACCAAGAAGTGCATCACAATTTGGAGGAACTACACCGAGACAGGGGCTGAGTACAGTAAAACCCTTTTTTGTTTTCTCTATGGCTCCACAAGCCCCTACTGATTTGAAATAAATGGCAAGCTGCCTCTCTCAAAGCATCAACGTATATGTTCTAAGAGGTTTCTTAACGATTTATCTGAGCTGATGTCACACATGATCACAGTTCTCTTCAGCATCTTGACCTCCAGAGAAGGTAAACATGTAAAAACATAATCCTAACCCTCTGTTTAATCGCTTTTAAACAACTGCATTTGTTGATGAAGGCAAGTCACTCCATAATGGTACAACGTGTGCAGATCTCACCTTTTTTGCTGAACTGTTTTCTTCTGCCTGTGATGGGGGTCTGTTCATCTGAGGATGTAATTCAACCTCAGATGGTTGCTCTGTCTGCAACAACAAATCAGTCATTGCTACACCCTGAAAATGACTAGCAGTCACATACAATAAAGTCAATGAAAGGAAATGTTACACACAAAAGGAAAGTTACTTTAACAATTCAACAGTAGGGAAAATGGAGATATAGAGTGACAGCTGAGTGGATGACATATGTCTTTTGCAGATTTTTAATGAAACCATATTCTTGCATTTTATTGTGCTGGGAAAACAGGAGAAAAGTTTTTTAATGAAGCATTAGGAACCATGTCTCTGAATGTAAACAATCTAGTACCCAGAATTTCTTCTAGAATTACCATTATGGCCTAAATACTCAGATAAAAACTAAGAGAGTGGAAAAAAGCTAGAAAGATCTTGGATATGCCCTGTCACCTTATTATCACCTGAAACTGATGAAAATTCATAGGAGTGAGCTTCTGTCTTTGAAGTTTGCGAGGCTGGAGTGACAAAGCCTAAATCATATCAAAAATTCCAGCAAAGTTACTGAAAACACAAGTTATAAAAAAGCAGACAAGTCTTCCCTCCTCCCTTCTCACATTTCAAACAGAAACCCAGCTGAACACTCACCACCCAGATCTACACATCTGTGAAACAAAACACCTGATTCCCAACATATCTGACCGAGAAGCAAATTAAAATAGAGGGTTAATCCCTTGCTATGCCTCTCATGAAAGCTTTCTGTACCTTTTGATTTCCTCCACCAGGACAGGGCACAGCACTGGGGAGGGTGGCAGGATTCAGAGCTGCCTGTCCCCAGGTGCACAGCAGCAAACATGGTTATTATAAACATGGTGTGGCTGTTGTCTGTCCAGAAGGTAAGGGCTGGCTCTCCAAGATGGGGAAGGCAGGCAGGAGCAGGAGACTGAGGGCACTTGGCACTGACAGACAGCCTCTTCTCCTCTTTCCCAGCTTCTGCCAAGTTGGAGCCAGGCTGGCAGTGGTACCCAGGCAGGAAGGGCAATCTGCCATCCTGCTCCTTCCTCAAATAGGCTTGTTTCTACACAGGCGAAAGCCTGTGCTTAAAACCAAGTCCAAAGCAAACCTCAAATTTTTAAGGGGCCAGGATTTTAGCCATAATAATAATTTGTTGCACACCGAAGAACCTAACTCACTGTTGCCAAGAGGCTTCTGCATAGGCCCACCAAGCTCTGCAGCAGTCACAAGTTTCCAAGGGCTTAACTCTAAGTTAAATAAAAACAACAGAAAACACAGAATTTGGTATCTTTAAAAAGGAGGAACTTTTCCATACCATTTTCATTTTTTCTGCAATAGACACAATAAGAGCTGTAGAGAAAGGTGCAGGGGAAGTGTGGTTCTGTGGTACTGCTCTTCTCCAACCATACTGTATCAAACATGTGCACAGAGGAGGAAGTCTTGAAATAAATTTTTTTTAAATGCATGTGAAATTCCTCAGGAGGGAGGAAAAACTGACAAGATTTCTCTCCCACCCCTTTTTAAGTGTGCTACATCTGCACTATTACCTGATGGCTAAAAACCCCCCAAAGAACCCCTCACACTGTAATCTTTCCAGTATTTGAATATTAATATCTTAATTTTTTTTTTTTTTTTTAATAACTATTGGATGCTAACATTTGAATTTTGAAAAGCTTTTTGTATATTGAAGGGCTTCCTCTGTAAATGTAGATTTCTGGTCAAACTGAGTGAAATGGAAAAAAGCAATCTTTTTTTATGTGTCTATAAAAATCAAAGACCTTTAAAAGTCCATTGAATGCAACAGAACATTTCTTTATCAGCAAGCTGAATAGCCCACAACCTCCCTGATTTCTACAACCACTTTTTATATATTTGAAAGAAATGAAGACTCTAAGGAGAGCTAACAGTAGCCTGGCAAAATCCACAAGGGTTTCATGAATGACTGGGGGATGGCAAAACTCAAATATTGAACAGAACCACACAGTAAGTTTGGGCCACATCAATTTGACAACCCATTCATTCATTTAGGGACAGCAAGAATAAACCCAGCCCTTCAGAGAGACATGTAATACACACACTATGAAGTCCTCATGGCACAACACAGAGCAGTGCCAGGATACAGGAGAGAAAGGTCTTAATGACGTTTCCTGGACAGGGAGCACTAGATACCTGCCTTAACCTGGCCAGGCAGGCGGTTTCTGGGGCTCACACTCTTTTTGGAGCCTACACTAAACCTTGCATCAAAAGCAAAAATATATTCACTTATTCCACAGAACAGAGAGGAAAAAAAAAACCCTGACCAACTCCATGTTATTTATGTATAGATAAAAAAATGCAGCTTTTGAAGAACCAGTGTGTTCAAACAGTGTAGAAGTAACTGAACAGATTGGTATTCTATGATGTCAGTTTCAAAAAATCAGAAAAATTGAAATCACTGTCAGATAAGGGGTCTAGAGTGGAAAGAATTTTTTTTTTTAAATGGAACCCAAACTTTTGCAGAACCACCCTCTCTTTTTTCCTTTCTTTCTTTCTTTTTTTTTTTTTTTAATTGGTCTCATTGCAGGAGAATACCATTTTAAACCAAAGGGAACTGAAAAGGGAAAAAAAGGGTAAACCTTGTGTTCTGGTGAAAGCAAATATAAATTGTGGTGGTAATGTCAAGAAGGGTGAGATTTCACAATCTGTGAGAGCAAGACACATTTTTTTGTAAGCTGAGTGTTGTGATGTGTCTGTCAGGCACAGCCTGCAGCCCATGCTCAGGGCTGTGGTACCTGCTGGCTGAGGCTGGGTCACTGGGCTGGCCACGTCTCCCTGCTGCCAGGACATGAAGATGGCAAAATTCGGCAGCCAGCAGTGCAGGGGCTGGTAAAAATAAAGAAATAGCAACCAAGTGACTGCCATGTCCCTAAGCTGCCACCTAGTGGCACGTGGGACAAGCCATTTCTGAGTGCTTGGCACATGCATCATGCATCCATGCAAAGGTTTGCTGGTGCAGCCAACCAACAAAGTCCTCTCCGAGAGGCTTTACGAACACATCTGCAAGTTGATGTCTCCCCACATTGTCCCCACACAGCTTTTAAAGGAAAAGTAACTCCTGTTTTTTCTTTTGGCAGAGGGATTCTTTGCAGATTTCCTTCCCTTCACTGATCTGGACGTGGGGTGGAAGTCAGTATTTATAGCCTTCTGGTATTGGGCAGAGAGAGCCTGGCTCAACAGTTGTCTGGTCCTATAGTGGAGTACAAGGAAAAGGAGATCCTTCAGGAGCAGCTGAGGTGAGTTCCCTTTAGTTCTTCATCATTTTAATGCCATGCTTAGCATAGTCTGCAGGCAACTCATTCAGAAACGTGGCAATAAACTACCTCCCTCCAACCACAGAAGTGTCTTAAAATTTTCACACATCTTGGCACAATTATATTTGCATTTAAATTCTTCACCATTGGTTTATTAATTATACATTATGCAGTATGGTCTTCCAAAGGAAACTATTTATGGTAGTGTAGAAGTGCTTTGCTGGAGGTGTCTCACATCCTCAGAACAGAGTAAACTACTGACACTGGGAATGCTGCTGTGCTGCCTGGTATGGCTGCTAACACACCCAGGATTACAGGAGATGGGCAAAGAATACCCTGGTCATCTGCACTATCAGCAGCGCAGAGTCTGCAGACCTAATGGTATCTTGATTTTGGGAAGCAGGGTAAGTGACCACAGAAAAGAGCATGAGAGTGTCCTATTCCAAATCTTCTGAAGAGATTCTCTTTGCAGAGAACCGCTTTAGAACTGTCTAACCAGTCCAATTATTAACAGACAGTATCTCCTGTTTTGTCAGCACAGCCTCAAATTTTCTAGGAATAGCCATACCCTTCTCATTCTTCCTGGCAGAAGGTCGAACTGGCCCAGAAAGTTTCTGTGCAATGGCCACAGACAGAGCCCAACCTGCAGCCTATGGCCAGCACTGAGCATTAGGACAAAAAGTTCCTCATCATTAAGGAGAGTATTAGGAGTTGCAAATGCTCATTATTTCATCACATGATCCCTGACCAGCCATTGATAATCTCCTCACTGCTCCATGTGACGATACTTACCAGGACCTTCCTAAAAGAGTATGTAACGCTTACTTGAGCACCGAGTGCTTCGACAGCCTCGGATGGAAGATTTTCATAACCAACAGAGAACACAATATCTTAACTGGTTCTTCACTTACATTTCCAGTTCTTTTGCTTTGCAATGCTGGATTATATGTAAATTTCACACCTACTTTTCAAGACAATCCATAACTGATCTTCCATTCTGGAAGATCTACACCAAGCTTTCATATTTCTGTTACCTGATAGCCTTTTTGCAAGAGGTGAAGTATATATATTCAATCATTCCCACAATTCAATTTCGTCCACACTTATGCTCCAGGCTAACTTTACACATGGAAATAGACCCATTGTAGTCACTGGTACTACTCACAGAAATGAAATTATCTCTGTGCATTCACTGGAGTAGCCCATAATCATTACCTGTATAGTGCCACTGCTTAGCTTTGCAAAAAAAAGTATTGAGAACAGCTTATCTGTAAGGAAAAGTAGGATATTAAATATGCTTAACACTCTGCATGTGCCCATTGCAATCTTCTATCATCTTTACGTAAGTTCATTTAAGAGGTATTTTGCTCCCTTCTAAACACTCATATTTCTGTGCTTAAAGCAAATTTCTGGGAAGTCGAGACATCTCAATTCCAGTTTCTGTGAGTCTCCTCCATCCCACACTGAATCATCAATTCTTTTTATTGCTTATTAGAAAAACTGAAAATGGTAAGACAGAAAAAACCCCCACAGGGTTGCAAATGCAACAAGTTGCCAGGGTCTTAGTGTGCTGCCTGCTTTCTCAGCACTGTGCAGCCCTGAAGTTTTGATAAGCTTTTTCTTTCCCAGAGTTATCTGAGGGCTGGTGATAAGGTTGAGGAGAAAGGCAGTAAATACAAACAAATTGCTGTAATGTTCAGCTCATTCACAAGGAAAGAATAGGACCCAGATGGAAGCATTAACAATCTGTTTTAATACTTCAACTTCGACAAAACCAGATTAACGTAAGCTAGAAAGGCATATGTGCATTCCACTAGAGATACAGGCATTGGGCTCTTAGCTTCTTATTTTGTTATGATAAATGTGAAGCCAAATTAAAAATTTGTTACAACACATTTTAATTAAGATACTCGCCTTCTTCCACTCTTCCAGAAACCTCTTTAGAAAGGATTTTACAGCATCCATCAACTACTCCTCAAATTCAATTTTAACTGTGCTACTTTCCACCACTTCTTAAACTGTAATTTATTTTGTCTGGGTGTCTTAGATTTAATATATAATTTTCATGAGAGGAAGATAATCCATTTGTATTATATTAAAGTGGCAGATGGCAAAATCTTTCATGTTATAGAAGACTTTCAGTTTCATTACTGTTACAGGCTTCTTCAGTACCTATTGCACAGCTTATACAACATAAGTTATTCTGCAGCCAAAACTGTGGAGATGATCAAAAAACCCTCAACCCTTCCTTGCACAGTAGTTGTAAAGGCAAGCTAAAAAAGTGTTGCTTTCATTTAATGTAAAATAGTTGTTTGCTAGAGTACCATCATGTATAAAATTGCATGGTGCCAAAAGCAAAATCTTCACTTTCTGGAGGGGGAGGTAAAAGGGGGGTAATTTTTATTTATGTAACAGAAAACTTCCTTCCTGTAAAATTCCAGGTATCCTGCCAGCACTTGAAATTCCTCATGTAATTTTACAGAATAAAGAAATGTCTGAGTATTTTCTCCAAACAACCTTGTAAGCAAGCCCAACCTCATCCTCCACGTATCTCTGCTTTAGCCAAAGATGCTGGTGTGGGGGGGATGCCTGGACCACCTCCCAGCACGGAGCCTGCACGTGGCTATGCTGCTCTGGAGGCCCAGAGGTCTCAGCAGGACAGATGGGCGTCCTTCCCCACCTCCTGGCCTCAGCACGGGCGCGTGTAATTGATGGTTACAAACGCAGCCTGAGCATACCCCACATTCATGGCTCTCCATGGATTTGGCAGGTCATGGAGGCATGTTAGTAGAGACAACTTCTTGAGCTGGGTCCCAGTTTTCACTTGCAATTCTGCATGATGAATGGCCAAAAAGCTTCAAGGAGTTATGAAGTATCAAGTAACATTTGGAGAGCAGAACATTCAATATGCTAAAAAGAATAACATCTTTGCTTTCCAACACCACCAGGTGCTGTAACTGGGCAGGGTGACCCACCCATCATCCCTCAGAGTGCTTCATTTTCAGCATTTCACCAAATCAGTAACATCTAATGGTAACAATGGTTACTAAACTGACAACCAAACTCTGAGCTCATATAACCCAGTGAGATTTTAATCTTCAGAGTTGCACTGGACTCAGGGTACTTCAATTTGATAATGTTAACAGCTGCCTACCTACTCTACTTCACTCGAATGCTTTGCCTTCATTCAATTTTTTCAGTGCCAGCCAAAACTGCCAGCATGGAATCAGTGGGAAAAATCCATTCCAAGGTTTCCAGAAAGAAAAGTGCAGCACAAACCAGTGTGAATTTACAAAAGCAACAGGCTTAAAGTTGTGACTCTGGGAAAAGAGATCAGGAACATCAGTTTTTTCAGCCAAGATACACAGAGTTTTCTTCCAGGCCCACTGTTTTCAAATTCCCTTATACAGCACAGGCAGGATTGAAGATACATCTTCACTACTGGACAAGAAGGTACTGAAATGCAGTAATTTAAACAAAGGAATGTTGATATAATTGGGCAATGTTGCAGATAATTAGCTGATGTTGGATAAAATCCTAAAGTTATATTTGTTCTTCAGTGTTCATCCATAATTCCTATTACCATAAATGTTACTAAATCTCCCAGAGAAAGCAGCTGTGGTAAATGACTTCTGTAGGCTTAAAAGCCAACAGTAATAAAGTATTATTTTGTTTTCCATTAAAAAAATAACAACAGGGGCTTATACAAGACATGCATACATGTTTGGCTCCAGTGGAATGTTATTCATGAGTACCCAAAGTTATTTTCTATCTGAAATCTGTGTCACTGCAAATGAGCTGCATAGCTATTGCCTTCCCGCTGTGATTCTTGCACCTCCATGTTACACAAATTTTCTCTGTACAGCCTTGGATCCACGCAGAAGTTTTGGGGCCACCTTAATGCCATTCCTCCTTGATGACTCAAGTTTACTATCAAGTTAGGAACACAGGATGAGGAAGACCTACCCAAGCCACTGAATCCCATTCTCTAAAAGCCCAGAAAAAAACCACAGTAGGTATTTCCAAAAGCTACAGGTTATCTGTTCTATATACTACAGCATGCCATGGGAAACAAGCAGAGGTAAGGCACTGCTAGTATCCTAAGTCTACAACAGCTTGTAGTATATTAAATATTTATGGTCAAAAAAGTTGGGAAACTGATACGGAGAAAATTATCCTTAAATCCAAGAAGCTACTGCAGACTTGCTAGATGTGAAACGTGCTACTAGAGATCACAGAAGGTGTCAGTGAAGTTACACACAGGCTTATGCACAAAAGGAAAACACTTCAAAATAACATATCCAGAAAAAACCCTCTCATCTATGTATAAGAGTTTTCCCATACATAATCTTTCAAAGCACTCATTATGGAATTTAGGCAAAACTTGAATTACTTATTTTTTTAAGAGGAAAGCAATATGAATTGATGAATCTAATAAAAGATTTCATACTGCAATTCACAATGTCTTACTGTAAATATAAATTCAAAATGGCTTGCAGTGCAGAGAGGTATGGGCTGGAATTTGGGTTAAAAGATCACAAATTGAAGATAATGGTGTGTCCACACAATTTAAACTGACATTTCATCCATCTTTCTTTATTAAGTTTACTAACAGTCACCATAGAGACCTCAGATAAAAGCATCACTGCATCAGAAAAGTGTCTGGTGAAAGCTCTGAGGAAATCTCAAGTACAGCTTATGGACTGATACAAAGTCAATAAAATGCTGACTTTGGCAATGGAGACATCCTGAGAAGGAGCTACCATAGCCTTTTAGAGGCCATCAAGAAAAAGAGCTAAATCCACCAACTCCAAAAGCTGTTGTAGAAGTAAAAGGAGATGCAGCCACCATCTGCAAAGGTGTCTGCCCAGCAGAGGTGTGGAACAGCACGGGCTGGCAGCAGCAAGCTGAGCAGAGAAGCCAGCTCTGCTGCTATTTGTCATAAACTGGCCAGGTCCTCACAGCATCCCAAGATCTGAGCCTGCCACAGTAAACCTGTGCATCCCCTGAGCTGTGAAGTCAAGGCCACAACAGTATCAGCTCTAAGTATCACCTTATGCTCTGCTCAGCCCGTGATACAGTCCTTGTCCCTTGAAATTCAACTGCCTGGACTATGGAAGCAGAGTTGGACGTGGACATAATTTAGGAAGTCTGCAATATGAGCAGAGATGTTTGGCATGCTCTGAATAACCAGTGATTCAATAACCACCAAGGTTGATTACCTTGGAGATTCTGACAGGAAAAATAACATTTTCCAAAAGGCTGAACTACATTCTACTAAAAAACACTGCAACACAGGACCAAAGTCAAGGTGCCATTTCTATACTCCTATTGATTAAGCTCATAGAAGGACTTCTGCTCCACTGAAATGTAACACCTACCCCTTGGTACCTCTCTTTTATGCACTTTGGTCTTTACATCCCATGAGCCCTTTAATCTCATTCTAAAGAGCAAGCTGATTCAAGCTGCTTCTCAGTCATCCACAGAAAACCATAGTCCTCAGAAAGAAATTATTTCCTTCTCCTCCATCAACTAATTTCCAAAGCTGAGCCAAAATAAGCATATCATGAGAATACTTATAAGGTGCACAGCCACCTGAAATATGCAGGGTTTGCTTCACTTCCAAGCTACATCTGTCATTAACAGTGCTTCACTGCAGGCATACAGCAAAATGAACCAAAGAATGATTTTCAATAACATTGTCGAAAAATAAGTTAAAACAGAAATTTAAGACGAGTTTGGTAAATCTTGAAACAAGAAAAAGCTGAATATGCAATTTCAGCCTCATGACTTTTCTTCAGTTCTTGATCCTGTCTCAGCTTTGAAAGCAGATCCCTTCTTCCAGCTTCTCTGTGCTCTTTAAATCAAGGGCCCCACTGGACTACCATAATCCATATGCTCACTATTGCTTACATGCTATTTGCAAAGGTCAGCTCAGCTGAATTATGACCCCATCACACATACTTCCCTACTGCCTGTTACCTTTATCACAGAAGGGCATGCTTGGATAAAAAATAAACAGTGTGATGAGCATAAACTTTATTATGTTTTTAAGAACTTGTTTTATATACAATTTTGAGAGACATGAGAACAATAGTATTTTAACATTTGATTCAATATCTTTAAATATCATCAGAAATAAATTAAGTAAATGTAAGTGATGCATGTTAGCAAAGCATCAGCTGCATATTCATTACTGAGCAGACATAGAAACCACTTTTTTTTTTTTTTTTGCTTTTAGAAACCAGACCTTTGTAATTGAGAGGACTGGATCAAAAATTTTACATGAGAATCTTCTTGTGTTTATCATTTTCGAAATGCCCTGTATTCTGCATGTCCCAGTGTAGGGTGAGCACTTGGTTCAGTATTTGGTTAGGAAGCTGCTGGACATGCATAAACAAATCAAGTTGTCACTCCCCTGCTAAGGAGATACAACTTGATGACAGGACAAGAGAATGGACAATTAACAGAACCTTTCTTGAAACCAATGGTTCTGTTCTCTGAGAGCAGGATTTGTTGCAGTTAGTGCTTTTCCCAATGGCAGCAAGAGGGCTTGCACTGTGGGAAGCTGGAGCAGCAGCAGGAGGGCTGGTGTGGGTTGCAGCAGCAACTGCTGCAGGCACACGGCTGGGAAGTAGGGAGCTGTGCTGTGGGATCTGGGATTGGGAGGTAGGGAGCTGTGCTGTGGCATCTGGGGAAGCCAGAGGGAAATGCTGCTCTCTGGCGAGTGTCAGAAAAAGCAAGAATGTGATGGATGCACTAAGGGGTGTGTGCTGTTAGCAGCATGGTTAATGGCATCCTGACTGGGGAAACATGCCAGCTCAAACCAGTGTTTTACAGTCCTCAAGGCAGAAACTGCACTCAGTGCTTACAAGGGCTGGGGGGAGGAAGAGCACAACAAGCTGCTGGTGGAGCTGGGGGTAGCAACAGGCCTCTAAACATTTCTATCATAAGCACTGTGCAGTAAGACGTGTTCAACAGCACACTCTTAAGGGTAGATCCAAAGCTCAAGTGATGACCATTCTGGCCCAAGGAAGGTATCTCACCAGCTTTTTGTATGTAAGGGCTGTCAGCTCCCCTGTGGATTTGTTCCTATTATACACTTCATCTAAAGGAGTATTATATGAAGCATATTGCTGCCTAAGACTTAACACAGCCAACAACACAGAAAAAGATGATGATCCTCCATGATTTCCTGAAACAAGAACAATTATCTGGATGCAGACATGCATGATTTTTTCAATTTGTGCTGTGCTGCAGTTGTATGACGCTCTAAAAAACAAAACCCAAAAACTTACCCAAAATGCAAAATAAAAGCACACCACTAATGGTCTGAAACTTTAAAACATAATTGACATGGCATTCTCTTCCTTTCAGCATTATTTTTTTTAAACCCATGGTGCAATGGGTTTAAAATGGGTGCAATGCACTCTTCTATGCCGTGGCTCCCTTAGCAGATGCCCTCAGTGTATTTGAAGCCCAAGAAGCAAACAGCAATAGCAGGTATCAAGCCCATGCCTTCAGGCAGGAGACCCTTTTTAACAGATTAGCTTTGCTAGCCTTTAATTTACAGTTAGGTCTAGTGGATGCATGTCAGCTCCACTGCAAAGAGGTTTAATTAGTCTGTAATTTGACACTGCAACACGCTGCCCAGACAGACCAATGAAGGAGGACATGGAACTGCAAACTGATGATTTTTTGAACTTGGAAGCAAGAACAGCTGCTGTGTCCAAGCCAACTTGTGCTAACCACTGTGATGTTAACATAAATAAACAAATAACACACAGCAAAGAACTAAAGCTTTGTCCATACCTGAGATACAGATGGTCGAGGGGGCAGTGCAGGTGGTGGCGGGGGCAGCCAGCCAGACCTCACAGCTGAACAGTGGGAAAAGAAGAAGATGATGATAAAAAACCCCAACCAAACAAATCCACTGTAATTTAATTCCAAATAAACCCAGAATTAATTCCCAGGATAAGTGGAAATTCCTCCTAATGAAGAGGCAGTATTCAACATTTAATAACAAAACCCAAACCTGATCTTTACTGAGCAAAAGCTGGTTTGAAATAACTTCATGAGTAGTGAATGAGTAGTGACCTAATTGCTGTAAACCCCCCAATGTTATGATAAAAAGCAGAGAAAGAAGCCAGTCAGCCAAAAAAACTGTAGGTAAAGCAATCCAATTCCAGTTAAAGAAACCCAGAAACAGGGTCCACTTGTTCTTGGACTTTGCTCTTTGTCATTAAAAATACCGCCCTTCTTAAAAGTGACACCTTAGCTCCCAACGTAGACACCAGCAGTCACTCTGGGTAAAACACATTCTGTGATGGAGTATAGCCTTAAACAGAAAACATCTGTCATGGAATTAAAGCACAAAAGCCTAAATGAACCAAAAAGAAACCCATTTCTTTGGGTTTATATTTTGTATTTGCATGCTATTACTCAGTGGAGGTATTTCAGAGGGAGGAGGAAGACAAACCCTTAGAGTTAGTTCAAGCCCTTATAAGACAATATAATGTCAGCTTTGAGTTTGAGCCAGCAAAAGGGAGGGTAATAATCATGTAGGTCCAATGCTGTAATTCTCAGTTTTCTTAAAATACCTAAAACCCATTTGGGACAAAACTACAGGATAGATGACAGCTTCCAAAGGCAACTGAGAGGAGACAGAGAGCACTAGGCTGGCACAGAGACATCAACCAGGACTAACTGGGTTACCCTTCCCAAGCTCCTGTTGCACTGACTGCTCAGCACTTGCTCTGACAAAAACACCAGACAGTCCATCTTGCACTGGTGTATTTTTGTGTAACAAAAAGGCCCCAACAGTATTAAACTTAGAAATGCCCTTTACCACAATAATGCTAAGCAATCAATTACATTTATACACTTTTTATTTCCATGCATATTTTAAAAAGACCACAAAGACCATTAAGAGCCTTGTTATAGCTTAGCCATTTATATATTTTATACACCAAATCTAAAAATGTCTACATGGCTGAAAATATGAAGAAAAAAGATACTAACCATTACAGATAATTATGGCATGAGAGTAAAACTGTGTGTGAAAACATTGAGAACAGTCAAATTGACTATTTACAGCTCCAAAGAGACTTGTAATACACTGGGAGGCTCTTTCCATCGTCTGTTTCATCATCTCTTGTAAAATGAAGCCTAATATTGCACACAATACCAAAGAGAGAGCTAGAACAACTAAAACAGAACTGAAGTTATGCAAGGAAGTCACTAACACACCTACAGGTGTTAGATTTGAAAAAACAGTCATCAGGATCCCTTCTCTTGCATTTCATTAGTTCTGTTTGTAAGACCATTGCAATAACAGCATGATGTGGTAAATACATTCTCCATCTCTCCCATGCAACTGATCTTTACAAAGGAAGAAACCTTCCTTTCCTTTAATCTGAGCTTCAGGTTATTACTTCATTTATCTGGGCACTGGCAGTGGTTTTGGCAGTTACAGCTTGTGACAATATTTGAAAACAACAACTCAGACACCACATGCTGGAAAAGCATCTCCTGAAGTCGGCGGACACACTGTGAAACTCCATGAGTCTTCTGGGATTTGGCCCACAAAATTCCAAAGGGAAAAGTAATTGCTCCATAAAACAGTCAAATGAAAAAAACCACACCACCACACAAAAAAAGCCACCACAAAATGCAGCTTTCAAAATGCAACATATATGAATCTAGCATTAAAGAAGTTAGATGCTTACAACATGTGCATTTGACCCAGTTTCCTCTTTTTAATCCTAAAAATTCTAACTTAAGCTACTCATGAAATATTCATAGAATTCCTGCTGTTGCAGAAGATCTTTGGCCTGTTGTTAGAAGGAAATCATGCTTATGTGAGCACAATTACTAGTGAAAGTTAGCTGACTTCGGAGGACTCACAACAACTTATAAAAAAAACCCCCAGGCTTCAGCCTTCTCTAGTGTCCCTACCCTAAAAGAGGACAACACGAACAGATACCTGTAGGTTTTCATGTGCATTGGCAGGTGACTCTTACCATTCCAGAATACTCTCCTTCCTGGGAGTGCCCTGCACAGTTCGGCTCCTGCTGTTAGAGATGGCAGCGCTACTTAGTCCTCAGAGCAAAACACAGGGGAAGGTCTGTTTCCAAAATAAAAGCAAGTACCCTGGGGCCGAGCAGCAAACAGACAAATAGACAAATGTCATGCTTCCAGGTGCACGGCTCAGAGCTTGGATAAGTTGATGTCCCTGATCTTTGAAAAGAAGTCTTCACACCCTGTGCAGAAGCCCAGGGAGCTGGATGGGCCTTGCACAGGTCCTCTTGCTATTGAGCAACTTGCTGCACTCAAACCAGGCTGAGCCACAGAATCATGGAACAGTTTGGGCTGGAAGGGACCTTAAAGACCAGCGCAGTCCAACCCCCCCTGTCACGAGCAGGGACATCTTCCCCTAGACCAGATTGCTTAAAGCCCCATCATGGAAGGCAAATCCCACAGAGAGCAGTGTAGAAAGCCCATACAGGTACCAGTAAAACAGATTTAAGTATCCATATCACGTGTATTCCAGTAAATGACAGCCCTTTCATGCACTAGTTACTCCCACAAAGATAGGGTTTTCAGTTCAAAAATCATGGCTCTTTACTTAGCATGTTTACACTTTAAGACGGATTATCCACATGGAAACCTTCCAAGACCATTTTTCTGCCCTATTTTGGCAACCACAAAGGTCTGATAGTACTAACATGACACCACAATAGATAAAAAAACAGGTTTTCCAATCTGAGGGTAGATTAATATTTTAAAACAAACACCAGGCTGCAATTGTACACTCTGAGAACTGGTTATGCTGTCTTATCTGACCACTCTGCCTCCAGCCTCCCTAGCAGACAACAACACTCAGCACTTAATCATTACTTGTGGTAGTGAAAAATAACAATCCTAGGAACCACCCAGATAGCTCTTTTACTTATTTGATGTAGGAAGAGGAGATGAAGGAAAAATAAAAGTTGTAACAGCCCATACAGACCTATGGAAGTAGGTCTTTAAGTCACTAGGCACAGCAGCAGTGGAGATTCGCAAAACTAGGATGAGCAAGTCTGGGTGCATGGGATTCTTCAGTGCAATATAAGAGCAAGGTGCTGTACTTCTCTTACCCAATGACAGTCACTTATGCTCTTGGTTTTCAGTACTGAAGAAAAAACTACCATAATACACTGAGCTTCTGGATGCCTGCTATTTTTGAAAATTAATAGTGAAACAGCAGCATACAAAACTACATTTCCTGAAATATTTCCATGTCAGATATTTAATATTAATTCCCTACATGTGGATGACGTCTTGGTTTTAGATGTCTATCACCTTAGCTTGAGTATCACCTCAGACAGGTTAAACTTTGGGTGGAAAAAATGTATACCCTCCTTCCCATCTGAACTGAATACATACGTAAGCAGTGTCCTGAAAGAAGGGTGCTTTTGCTGGGTCAAGGGCCATTTTGTACCTTGCTGGCCAAGGTGAAACTAGATCTTGCCTCCCAAAGGGGACTGACCTCATCTCAAGTCAAAAGAGAGAGTCTGGCTGATGTATTTGGTATTTTTCAAGGGGATGCTACAGCACAGCTGGATCAAAGGAGAGGCTGGTTGCATGGTAGATTTCCATCAGTTTATGCTGCTTCCGAGTCTTGAGCTCCCAGATCAGGTTTAACAAAACACCAACCAATTAATTTTATCAGGAAGCAAAGGGAGTAAGATACTGCAATCAGTTCAAAATAGATAAGCTAACAGAATGAATTATTCTTCAGCTCCCCCAACTACCTAAGGCTTTGGTTCCTCAGGGAAGCCAGCATTTTCACCACTCGGACACTATTCCAGAGAGCTTTTTGAAACACTTTTCCTGCTTCTGTTGCCAAAGGCAGAGCACAGAAAAGTCCTGTGTCTAAGCTGGTTTCTGTTTACCTCCTTCTTACTAAACTTCTATTCTTGTTCAGTGAAATTGGTACTTGGTTATCCCCTAACAGTGACACCATTCTTTGTACAACTTCATTTATTTACATTCCTGACAGCAGCATTGTGATTGTGAAATAACCATTTCTTAAGAGATCTGATTTATTAATTCTCACTACCAAATCTTAAAAAAAAAAAAAAAAAAAAAAAACCAACCAAAAAACCCCCAAACCAAAAAAACTGTAAAGCTGTAGCCAGGAATATAAATTTAATAAAGGATTCTAGTAAGGTAGTTGTGAAATCCCTACTGATCCAGGGATCTGTTTCAATAATTCTTCCTAATGTCTCCTCGGATGTAACAGCATTGCAAAAAAACTGGTTTAGACTCCTGACATTAACTTTGTTACCAGGTCTGTAGAAATGCTGTAGAAAGCATTGCCAGTGGCAGAATGACCTCTCTTCCCACAGTTAGTTTTAGGAACCCACTCAGCAGGCAGTTTCATGTGTCACAGCAGATAATACACACACCTGATGTCACAGACACACAGTCATGCTACAGGTCTGTTTCATGTGCTCATCATACAGAACATCATTTGTACCTTAAGTGAGTGGAGAATTATCCACGTACTTTCCAAGTAATTAGGAAGAGATTTAGTCAGACCTTAAGTAATTAATGTTTCTATGCTATGAACTCACAGGTGTGACCATTTAGGACACTGTGTGCTAACGTATCTGATGGGTCACTTCCAAATCAAACAAGCAAAATATCACTAGAGGTTTTCTTATTATGTCTGTTTTTAATGTCCTATCCATGAATTTCAGCATGTGTTAAGAAAACCTGTAAAATAGATTTTTTTTTAAACATCTATTTTCTGGTTTACATCACATATTCACAACATCTGTATTTTTACCTCCCTGTCCCTCATTTTCCTTAAACCACTGCATTTTCTAGTTACTGTTTTCTCTACCCTCTCCTCTTCTGCATGTTTCTATTTGGGGACTGTTTCTCCCTCCTCCCTTCACCCTTAAACAAAACTATCCAAGATTTTGTTCTGTCTCACTTCACGTTTAGCTTCATTCTCCACCCACAGGGAGGCACAGTCCCTCCACCTACTTCCCACAGATCCATGTTACCAGAGCTTCTCCCCTCTGGAGATCTGGGTGGTAGTGCTGGAGGTTCCAGCACTGGCCCCCTGTGACCACTTCCAACATGGACACACTTGGAACAGGCACGTGGGAGCCAGGACAAGCAGGGGGCTACCAGCCATCACCCCTCTTGTCCCACCTGTGGCTCACACACTTCTTGGGGACATCTGCATCTCCAGGGTCTTCCCCACAAGGGAGGCAGCTTGACCCCTGTTCCACATGAAACATAGCAGATCCTATCTTGTTTAACTTACAAAGCTGTTCCATGATGGATGAACATCTTTTTCACAGAACAGAGTAACCCACATGGGATCACAAAGAAGTTCAGTGGGGCTGGTAGTGCTAGTCAAGTACATTTCAACCTTCACAATTTTCTGTAGAAGAGTTTTTGGATTAAAATTTAATTTTTAACAACCTGCAACAGGATCAAAACAGACTGCAAATCATTCCTCAACTCCTGAAAGAGCTAAGATTAGATAAATGGGAAAATACAATTTTTTAAAAGTTCAATTTATTGACACAACTTGTAAAAAACCAGCTACACTTGAAAGGCTGATAAGATTTACCCCAGTAAAGTACTCTCTGGACTCAGCCCTTAGAGATATACATAAAAATCTGAAAATCTAAAAATGCAAAAATAAGTTATCCCATCAGGTTCCTATCACTTAATAACTATTCATCCACTTATATCATTACTATTTTCTCCATCTTATTTAACCTTAATTGTGTTCCTGTCCAGTTGGGCAAAGAAGTAAGTTACACAGTTGTAAACACATAAATCCTTCATATAAAATTCTAAAAGGCTGAGAGGCACAAAACTCCTCCATTCAAATCAGAAGGAGGACATGAATATTTCATTCAGAGTAAGTTCAGTTCAGTCATGAAATATATTCTGAAGGGGAACAAGGCTAGAAAAAAACAGCAGTTCCAGTAACTGATCAGGGGCTGGGCTGGTCCCAAACGAAAAAAAAATACTTTCTGATTTAAAAAAGTATTTTTTCAGCAATTATTTTAAAAATGTATTTCATAGCCTGAGAAAAATATGAATAGCAGCTCAATTTTGTGTTCTCTGTGCTCTATGCATAAGACATTTTTAATTTTATCACAACCCTTACAACCAGTCACTAACTTGACTCTACACTCCTCACTTGATGAAGCTTGCAATATTAGAGTTCTTGTACACCATGCAAACAATAATTCAGGAAGTGGCATATTTGGTGAGGGTATTTGCCATTATCTCTTCTCTAAAATAAAGGTCCTTCAGAATTCTCAGCTTCCTAATTTAATGTTTAATGGTCTGATTAATAAACACAACACAGTAACATGCAAGACAGTACAGTATTACAGCATGAACAAAATCCCAAGAAAGTAGCTGAATTTTACTAAATCAAGACTAATGTAAGAGCAATGAGAGGAATGAGTCCTGAAAATTAATTACTTAATTAAATTCATCCTTAAAAAAAAGAACATAACTACTCTAAGTTTCCCCTTGTCACTTTGGCTTTCCAATAAAATTTTAGTTAAGAAATCTGCACTTATGGTAATACAAAAACATAACTGCACCACCCATTAAAAGCTTGTCTTTAGCAACTACATCTTTCAGACAGCTAACCTCAATGGGCACAGACATTTCCTAACAAATATAATTAAGCATAAAAGAATACAGAAGATAATACTACAGTAAACATGCTTATCTAGGTTAAGTTTTGCAGGTTTTTTTGCACTCAGTTTCACGTGCACAAAAGGGGAAGTCACTTGCATTTGGCTCACTAAGATAAAAAGACAATCTAATTGGAAAGATATTCCTGAAAACAACTGGAAAAACAGTATTATGGTTACTGTTTGGACCTGTTTGTATCAAAACATCTATGACATCAGAGTAACAATCATTTTAATTCTCAAAATTTTCTTTCCTACACAATTATGAACTGTTTCATTTTACATGTAGACTTAAAAACATTCAGAAATACAACAAATTTGATTTAGGCAAATATGAAAAAACTAAGATATCTCAAAACACATTTAACTATTCACGAATCTCTACATTTGGCAAACAAAACCCACCAAGCCTGTAAGCTCAAGGAAAGGATGTGCTAATTGAATAAAGTAATGGAAGTTTGATGAAGTAAAGAAGTAATGACAAGTCCTCTTCAAAGTTATGAAAAAGAGGGTAAAATGTGATGTTGAACAGTCTTCCTTTAGCAGTAATGAAAATGGAGGGTGCAGAAAGACAGTTGTACTAACTCAGTCTTAATGATAAAAGTACCACTTTAAACTGCTTGGGAAACACATGTATGAAGGAATACAGAAGTGATGTGGGGACACACTTATATCACTGATGGGAATGCTGATGCACACCAGTAAAATCTGTTCCCTTGCTCCTTTCCTGTGAACAACAGATTTAGAACAAACAGGACGTTTTCTTGTCTGGCAGTCATCACTACCCAGCAATGCTAAGTAGAGGTTACAGATCTGACTGTAGTCAGGAAAACATCATCTGTAACAGAAAATACTGCACTTGCAACAAAATGCTTGTTGTGTTTCCACCTGACCGAGTGTGGAACTTAACACCTCACATTTTACAAGGGAGAAAACCTCCAAAACACTAGCCCCTTGTTGCTGGCTGAAACCAGCAGCCCAGAAGCAGAGAATCCAGGTTACAGTGAGTGCTTCCTTAGAAGCCAACGTAAAAAATGGTGCCTGCATTCCACGCGTTCTTCACCACAGGGACAGCCACAGCAGGAGGTGACTTTCAAAAGCAAATGAGTGCTGAAAACCTCCAGTCAAAAATTCATTTGTAAATAGTTATATGGCTGTTTTGTTCAATCTGCTTCCAGATATCACAAAACTACACTGTTCATGACAATTTTGTTGTTTCATCAAAGCAAATTCTCTTTTCCCAACAAGTATCCTTTGTTCAACAGAAGTGTTAATTAAAAGTAGTTATGTGACTCAGAAATGAAACTAAATGGGAAATAAAATGTATTTCAGGGGCAACTGTATAAATCTAACAAGACTCAGACTGCTGTCACCGCCCAGAAGTGATTCTTTAACAACTGTCATGGGCAGCAAACAGAACTGAACAAAACATCAGAAGATAATGGATGCATTTTCAGGTTTTAATACTTAAACTGAGACTTGCCCCAGCCCCAGAGTCACCCGAAGGCAGACTCAAGCTTACTGCTGCTGTTGAGGCTAGAAGGTGGCTGGGGCTCTGCTACAGGATCTCTGGACTCTGAGCTGCCCCAATTTTGGCCCCATCAATACCCAGGCCTTACTCTGGGAGCTGTTGTCTTGTATCTGACTAGAGACTGGGCTAGGGGAGAAATAAAGAAGTAAACTAGGTCATGTATGCATTTAAAGTGACATTTCTGTTTCTACTTAAAACCTGCTGTTGTCCTTCCAGGAATGCATAAACTCTAGCCAAGTATTTTCTTAATATGAACACAGGCCAAATACCAGAGATTACATATTCAACAAAAAGAAATACATTGAGAATTTAGCAGCACAGGATTTTTCTCAGATGCTAACATAAAGACTACATAAATAAAAACAAAAATAGAAGAGATTTCTGTCTCTTAACAGAAATTCACTTGGATATTTCAGAAAGTGGTGCCTTTCTATAAGTTCCCATGCTTTTTTATGTTTTTTCTGGGTAACACTCATTACAGCATCCCAGAGGAGTGCAGCTATAAAATATGAATGAAGGTGCCTTCTTCAAGTCCAGTTACCTTCCAATTCAACAATTTTAAAGCCCATTTCTGTGGCTAATGCGTTGCTGGACATCCCAGCTATCACAGATAAATATTCTGTGTGTACACTGGCCAGGAGAAAGGCATAATATGATGGTGACAAACATGATATAGCAGCAGTAAATGAATCACAAAAAATAAACAAAAAATCCCAGTGCCCACAACAGGGATTCGCAAGTCTTTAACTGAATTTACTTGGAGAAAAGATATTTTTCTTTTTCTGCCCTTTAAAAAAGGAAATAACCAAAACAAATGCTTCAAAGCACAGATG
Source organism: Coloeus monedula (assembly GCF_965178545.1). Classification (NCBI taxonomy): domain Eukaryota; kingdom Metazoa; phylum Chordata; class Aves; order Passeriformes; family Corvidae; genus Coloeus; species Coloeus monedula. Next base: position 103,290,998 of record NC_138783.1, on the reverse strand, counting down.
GTTTTACAATTAAAGAAATGATACCTATACATCAACATGACCCATGTAGAACTGAAAACAAAACTCAATACTACTGAGCATTCCTTTGTGGGTCTGGAAGCAGATTATCCACCAATCTCCCCAAACTATAATTATTTCTGAACTAGAATTAGTAGGACAAAAATTAATGTACCAAAATATGATTATTCTAGTCATGAGGGATATACACAGAAGCATAGAATATCCTGAGTTGGAAGGGACCCACCAGGATGATCAAATCGAACTTCTGGCCCTGCACAGGACACCCCAAGAGTCACATCATGTGCCTGAAAGTGTTGTCCAAATGCTTCTCAAACTCAGACTTGGTGCTGTGATCACTTCCCTGGGGAGCCTGTTCCAGTGCTCAACCACCCTCTGAGTGAAGAAAATTTTCCTGATATCCAACCTAAACCTCCCCTGACACAATTTCAGGCCATTCCCTCAGGTCCTGTCACTGTAACCACAGAGCAGAGATCAGTGCCTGCCCCTCCTCTTTCCCTCATGGGGAAGTTGTAGACCACAATGAGGCCTCTCCTCAGTCTCCTCTCCTCCAGGCTGAACAGACCCAGTGCCCTCAGCTGCTCCTTATATGGCTTCACCTCAAGGCTCTTTGTTGCCCTCCTTTGGACACTCTCTAATGGCTTAATGTCTTTTTTATATTTTGGTACCCAAAACTGCACAGTTTGCTAACTTCCCCAAAAGAAACCACTTCGTGACTTTCAAAATGATCCATAGGAAAAGCAAAATGTTAATTTTCATTCACAGAATTTACATTCTTCTTTCATTTGTTTTCCAAGTGAAATTTAATCCAAGTTTATTTCCTTCCAGTTTCCTTCCAGTTACACTTGTTATCTGGATTCCAAGAAGACCTGCTGCAGTAGAAAATGTATACTTGGCTCTGTTTGGGGTTTTATTTTGATGTATAACAAAATCAAAATTGGAGGCATCAAATCCCTCAACAGGAACAAAAATAAAGAATTACTCCTCTGTGTAAGGCAAAAAAAAAAGCTTATTCCTATTGAGTTTCAGGGTTCAGCACACATAGCAGGGCTCTCGAATTCTCTCTGTTGTTTGCACAAAAAATGGTCCATATAGCAAGAGGTAAAACTCTTTTCTACTCCAAGAACCACATTAGAGAGCCCAGTTAAATATTCCTTGACACAGTCAAACCTTGGCTTTCTTCTGAAGCAGAAGCATGACCGTGTTTAAGCTAGTCCTTGAGTCAGATGATTGGTGTGCAGTACACAAACCTCTGATCTGGTTCAAGGACACTGCTGAAGCACAGTCATGCTGGATGCCTGCTGCCCTGAACAAACAGCTCCTCTTCCCACTTGAAGGCAAGAGGCACACTCGAAGGGTAACATGCTGAAAAGCCATTTTCTTTCAGTTCACCCCAGCTGCTATTCTACATTTACCTTCTCTCCCCTCAGTGTGCACCCGTGTCAAAAGAAATTACTCCTTGTTTTTACTCAGAGTGGCTTCTGATTGTTCCCACACTTATGTTCGACTTTAACATCAAAAATGTTTGCTTTCTTTCTCCCAGTTTAAACATTAAGGGTTTTCTTCCTGTTTCTGAACTACAAAAACTAAATAGTAATAAAAATCAATTATATTGCAGCTACTGATGAGAGTTGTCTAAACAGCCAGACTAGTTATAAACAGTCAGTGATGACAGACTACCATATGTTAAGCTTCCCATTAGTGTGCCAGAAAACATTATAATCACCTTAATTATAGAAACACTGATTTTTCCCCTCAGTGGCAATGTAACACAAGCAAGTGCACAAGCAGAACTCCTGCTCTGCAGTGCATTACTGTCTGCAGCAAAGGCCAGCATATGCACATACTGCCAAGCATTTCTGCAAACAGATCAAACTGCCAAGCACACAGCTAACCTGAATGGTCTCAGAAGGAGCAGAGAAAGGAAACTTTACCTTGTGTGTTTTGCTGAAATATTTTGTTCAGATCCAAAGAGGAAGCTCTGGAATGTGATTTTTGTGGCCTTGGAGGTGGAGTAGGAGGCTCTTCTCCCTTTTTCATGGCATCTTCTATTGATGTGCTAGAGTAAGACCTAAGGTAAAGCACGTCGGGGAAAAGCAGAAAATATTTTATTTCAAAAATTAATTTTTAACAACTATAGTGAATAGTACCTAAAAATACACTGACCAGAACTCAGGTTCGTGGTGGAAATTCCTTGCCCTAATGACTAAGAGTTCCCTCTTACAACAACACAGATTTTTTTGGCAACAGAAGGACCTAAGCATGTGGAGAAAGGAACGAGTCATGCTTACAGGGCTAGTATTTTTTTAAGGCTTTTAGTAACACAGCTTGAGGCCTTCTTATGTAATCTTGCCAGCAGGATAATTGTAGCAACTATTTTGAATAAACCAAAGTAAAATTCCCCACATACACCCCTTGGAGTTTCTGTTGCCTTTCCCAACTGCACGGGCAGTGTTTATACAGGTATAGATTCAACCTACCTCTTGCAAGTTCACATTTCATAATTTGTAATATTCGCACTAGTAGAATAAATTTTTAACTATTAGAATAAATTTTCCATAGGAAACAGTCACCAAATTCCACTAAATCCAGCAAAACAGTATGGCTCCAAAGTGACTGCAACTGGTCAAATACATGGCTCAGTACTGCTTTCCAGGCCGTCCCACAGCACATTTATCCCAATGTGGTGCATTTGCTAAGAATTTTGATTTTGCTAAATACTGTCCAATATTTTTCAGCTGTTGTAGTTATCAGTTTAGAAAAACCAAGACCAAGCAAGACCAAGACTGTTCAAAACGAGCACAGATAACGTGAGATGTTACACTTAATGTAACACATTCTGCGTGCCAGGACAAGACCAAAAGCACATTTGAGTAGAACAGAAATAACTCCCACTAATGGCAAACGGATTTTTCTTTGCCAAACCGGTTCGCAATATCCAGTGCCAGCTGTCCAATTAAAAGCATATTGAGCAACATCTTATTACCCTCACTCTCCAGGTCCAAGTTTGTCCATTTATGAGCCACTTCACACAACCACTCACAAAAAGATAATGGATGTTCTCTGTCTCCCTGCTTTATGTCACACAACTTCGCAAAACTCCTAGGTTTTTCCACTCCATTATGAATTCCATATAAAATCAACATTTTTACTCCTTATAATCCAACATCTTTATTCAAATCTCATTCAAGATCTTCTTTAGGCAGAAGATCATCAAGACTTGGTATTCCTACTCGCCCAATTTTCTGATCTAGCCCCTCAACTTTTCTCCTACTCAGTCCTTCCTCTGCTTTTTCTAGAACTGCTCTTTTTTTCTTCATAAATAAACAAATTTCTAGCAAAACTTATGTATTTCCCCAGCTGGGGTTGTGTGTCATCAGCACAGATTTAATAATACTATGCATATCATTTGGATTGTTACAATGAGATGCTACATCCTGTTTCCAAGTCAATAAATCACAGTGAGTAAACAGTACATGCACATACACGGCTTTCCCAGCAGTCCCACTTGTTTATCTTAAAGGAGCCCGAATCACTGGTTTACTCCATCCTCTTGCCCTAGCTCTGCTAGAGACAAGACTTCCTGATTTACTTCTTTCTCTAATAAAACTATCAGAGTCCTCCTCACCCTCTGAATCAGTTTTTAGGACCAGAGGAGGCACCAACAATTCTACTTGTTCATTATCACCACCAATGAGATTTACTTTTAATACCACCAATTCTTTCACCATTTTGTTTTCTCACTACTGAATATATTCCAACTCGATTTTGAAGTCCATTAATACACATTTTTTCCTAATATGCCAATCATTCTTTAAAGAGAAAAATAAATCCCCCTATGGTATTTCATCCCATTTCCAACAAGCACAGCAGGCCTGAGTTCAAGGATGTGCTCAAGCACCTTTAGTCTCAACTTCTGCATTGAAGCAGTGACATACAGTCAGATGTGAGACAGCCACATGTGACACAGTAGTCACATTCGAGTGACTTTTTTTGAGCTTGTTTAAGCATTTGGTATTCTATGTATTTGTGCACATTTTTTGCATATTTGCAATTTAGTAACATAGCAAGAAAATATAAAACTCTGCAGAAACTAAAAAGCTTTGGCTAGCAGCAGAAAAACAGCACACAAGGCAGTTCAGCCTTCCCGAATATAGGTCCTAGGAACAGAGGACTTCAATCCTCAATCATCATGCTTACAGCTGATCCTCTCTTACTAGCAGGCTTTGACAAGCTTGTAAGCAGACAGCTTCTGATTATACTCTCATTACCCAAGCAAAAAAATCCCAAGCAGATACCTCTAACTAGCACTAAAAATGAAAAGTTTAAGGTGAATTAAGAATATGGCTATACACCAGTAGGTGACAACCAACCCAAGATGTAATCTATTTATACACAGCATCTTCTGGCACAGGTTTCCCTTTCCTTTCGAACATCCAAATTCAGCAGGTGTCACTTCTAGCACACAACAGTCTGTAAGTCCTTCCATCACACACCAACCACCCATAGCCAAGCACATGCATGCCAACAAAAGGATTCACTCACCCACACCTGAGAGCTGAGCTACTGCTGCTGTTTCTGTGGGACTGTGCAGTGCCTCCCTCCATATGAAATCACCATGCAGGTTGCAAGAGCACAGAACTGCTGAGGATGTTCCCTGCAATGGGGTGGTCCCAGCTGTCCTGCCACAACACCCCTGGGGCTGGGCTGGAGGCAGTCACCACCCTGACAAGGCAGCAGGGCTGGGCAGACAGGCAAAACCTCCAGCACCTTATGACCAGAGATCATGGGGCCCTAGCACAGTATTTATGTAGGGTCTATAGCTTACAGATTCCTCCTGCTAAATCTGTCTGATCTGAGCTGTACTTCCAGCACAACACCAACTAAAAAAAAAAAAAAATCCAACACCAGTTCTAACACCTTGTATCTAACACCAGAGGAACATATGCCTTTTCCTGAAATAGGAATGAAAGCAGTACCTGGATCGTGGTCTGGCTCTGAGTGCATTAGGTTCTTGAGCAGCTGGAACAGAAAAGAAAAAAGAACTGCTAAAACATCACGTTTTAAATAAATGTTTTTAGCTTCGGAATCAGCGTCCATTAAATGTGAGTGTTGCAAATGTGGATGTGAGAGTATGCTCATCTCACATAAGCAATGGGGATTGATTTTCACTTCTCCTTCCCCTTTGTTTTTGTAGTGTGTGAATCTCCCAAGAACTCAAAAGCCACCATGTAGTGAGAGCTTCACCTTTCTAATTTGGTTACCAGAACACAGGAAGAGCAATAGGTCTGGTAGCTCTGACCTGTAGTCATGGATGTAGTTGTGATAAAGCAACATAAGGAACAGCATAAAATTTTTACAGAAAACATCTTGCTCTTAGTCTAGGTATCTATTAGTTGTCCTGCTTCCAAAAGCACAAAGGTTTATGTCCTTCCTAAATACTTTACTAATTAGTATAAATGTACATCACCCATTACAAAAAATTAACGTGTCATGTTAAGACTGTTTTGACCTTGGGAAGTAAAGATATTTGAAGGTAGAAAGCTTTAAAGTCTAATGTTGATCAAACACATTTCCATCAATGTAAAAGTGAGTTTCTTTTATTTGCATGAATTCCAAATATCCTGCCACATGCAGGTTTTATGTGATAGGAAAACAACAGTGCTGAATTATCCTCTCTGGGTAATTCCTCGAGGCTATTCCTTGGTTTGCATTGTCTTCTCTGTTATTCTTTTTACTAGTATCAGATAATTTTGAGAAAACATATCTGCATGATTGCTTTCAAATTCAACCCACTGAGATATCCACAAGGTATAACAGCAGCATCAGTGATCCCAGTGCATACACAAAGTGAATCCTTGTTTTTTTCCCAGTCTGCTAATCAAGGTACAACACTCAAGAGAAAACAAGTAGGTTGGGGAAAAAAAAAATTGTCAGAATTTCTTACTTCCTTCAGATATATGCCTGCTTTCACGTCAGACATTTATTATCAGCTACTACAGAGCATTTCCTGAGAATACAACAGATCCTCCAAACCACAGAGCAGGAGCTGCCTGTGGCAGCAGCTGGCAAATACTGAGTTTTTAATGGCTTGCACTGTACTACTGCACAGACCCTCCATAGGAGGCTTTAGGCTCACAGAAAACAAGTAGCAGCATATGGCACATGTACAGCCACACACCAGCTCTCCATAAAAGAAACTGCTTTCAGGATCGTGCAGAGCTAGTTGGTGTTTTGAATGGAATAAACCCCACTGCAGCTGGCAGTAACAAGGACGACCACTTATAAACCAAGTTCTAGTAGATTGTCATCACCAAACTGGTTCACAGTCATTCCAGATTTCTCTGCAACAAACTCTTCCTAGCAACTAAAGCAGGGAGAGCGAATTAATATTAAAATATGCAGTGGTGATAATCCTCCTCTGTCTCTCTGTGTCAAACTCCCAGAGAATACAACTTCAGACACTGCTTCCCTACAGCCATATGACCCAATTTTCCAATGCTGAAATTGCTGATTATTAAATTACATGCACAGTTATTAAATATGCCACTTAGAAATAGAAAGTATAAATCCTTTCCAAGCTAAACCATGTTTAAGAATCTTCAAATTTTCCTTTTCCTATGGAGACTGTAATTCTATTCATACTTCTTTCAGAAAGTCTTTCATATAAAAACCCATAGGTAAAACTGACATTCAAACTCTCCAAGGACATCCTGTGGAGGTAAACAGGAAAGCACATAAGGAAGAGAGAATTCCAAAATGACTACTAATAAAAAATGACAGCAACAGAATACCACTGCCAAGGATTTTCTTTTAAGCTTTTGAAAAACTAGGGAATTCAAGGCTACAATTACAGAATACCCAGACTTAGCTTTCCTCTCAAAAGAAGTAGTATAATACAAAAAATAGTGTAAAGCAGGTAGTTCGTTATTGAATAATTGTGGCAGGATTTCCAAGAAACGTGCAGCTCTTTGGTACATTCAGTCTGTGCACACTTCATATCTGAGGTGCAGGTTTATACATATACATGACAAAATCATTCAAGATGATACAAAACTATTTATCCAGTTCCTGAGTTTCCATATTTCTACTGCTATGGTTACACAAGCCTAACTTTCATGAAATAGGTAAGTTGAAGCTGTTGAGTAAATCATTTACATTGATTCTTCAAAAGTTTGTACGATTCCTGGAGTAGTAGAGCCTGATGGACTGAGCAGCTTGGTCTGCAGTAATTAGAGAGAGTGTGAAGGTTCCTGGTTTGGGTGCTCCTACAGCCCTCTTTCAGGACAACTTCATTTTAACATTTCAAAGGATGCTGATTTGGTAACTTTTGACTGTAGCCTAACATCTTGCACTCAACAGCTGCATCCTTGCTTTACAGGCTTAAGATCAGGTGGGAAAATGTGCTATAAAACGTGAAAGACTAAAGAAAAAAACCAAAGCATTCCTTGCTGGTCAAAATCAACCTCAGTGACTCATCTGTTATTGGTCATCTAGGGAGAAATGTACAATTTAAAAGCTTGGAAATTTGGGCCTCAATCCTTTAAAAGGTTAAGGTCAACAATGATCCTGCACTTAGGAGTCTAAATAAACTGGCCAGATATTCAGAGATGCTGAGCATATAAAGTTCTCACTGATTACAAATTTCTAGACCTTCTGATGGCAAAGAAAACTTTCACACACTATCATCTTTCCCGAGTTTACATAAACAGCCCACATGAATAACCAATGAAGCATGTAAAATTTCTCCCACTTTATCCCAAATGAGTTTTCATGCTGGAGGTTAATGATTACAATAACCTTTCAGAATGGTGAGTGATTCTGGAATAACCACTCAATTACTGTGCTGCATCTACTCCACTGGATAGATAAACATTTCTGCTTTTCACATCAGTTGTAGCATGCAACCTGAGAACATGCTGGCTCAAATCCTCAATGTGCAGCACAGCAAGAGTGGAACCCCTACAGGGGCAGGGGCCATGGTGATGGAGAGAAATTCTGCCACTGTCCCCCTTGATATGCAACTCCGCTGGAGGAGCACAGCAGCATTGGGAAGACCTCCCTGACTAGGAAATCAAAGATATGGAGGAAAAGAGGTTGGTGGCAAAGGAGATGTGCAGGTGACAGAAAGTTTTTTCCTAAATGTACAAAAGATGGAATTGCTGAACTGAAAGTAAAACTCCCCTGTGCTCCTGAGCAAAACCAGGGGGAATGAGAACAGAACTGAAAGTCATGCAACCACCCTCCCCTTTCCCTGAGAGGGATGTGCAAGAGCGTGTGTGTGTGAAGGATAAGCAGCAATCTTTTGAGAATAGGAGCTGAAGATAGCAAATCTGGCAGCTGCCAAGTGTTTGGGAAGAAGCCAGGAAAAAAAGAGCTGGAAAATGAGGCATGCAGCTGTTGAGCAGCCACAAATAAATCGAGCTATAAGACAAAACTGCTGTGACAGACATGTGGGGTCCATTTTCTTAATCAAGGATATCTTCATGAGTAAAAACATTCATGCTAAAGGAAAAGAAAGCAAGAGTTTAGCTTGACTGGGACCAGGGAGGGCTTACAAACATTCTTAGCACTGTAGGACAGAGATTAACAAAGAAGAAGGCAAGGGAGGTCTGATGAACTGAACTGAATGCAGGGGAAGTTTCTGGAGCAACTAAGTAATTTTGACATCTGCTGTTCCAAAAATAACATTTTCCAGAATGATAGGAACAAGGAGTGTATGTTAGAGCTGAAGAGAGAAAGATCAGGAGTGGTTTCAACAAAGAAACAAGCCCTGAGTCAAAAGCTTGCGTCAGTATCTTAAGTGCTTCAATGTCTGTGTTTCCAAAAGGCTCTCTGTCCTGTAACTCCTTGACACAAAATAGGAAAGCAGGGCTTTCACAAGGAAACAGGGCATTTCAGAATAGTTACTACAACATTACATAGTTGTTTGATACTTTCAATGAGGTTTTACCAAGAGGTACAACATTCACGCTCTTGCATTTTGCTTGTAGCACAGAAAAACTTCAGATTCTTTAAAACGGCTGGGTTAAAATATTTCCCACACAGGAAGAACACATACACTAACAATGAGGGAAAGAAAGCAAGAAAACCTTTTAACAACCTGAAGTAGTAAGTAATATTTATCTTACAAATAGTAGTCATGATGAGGTAACAGCTAATTTCAGTAGGAAAATAGTACAACAGCAAGAAGTTCTTTCAAAAATTAATCAAGATACGTTAATTTAGGCTTACTGTGATATACAAATACTTGATCAAAATTCTCACGCAAGTAACACATGGACTTTTTTTTTTTTTCTTACCTGCTTTCACAGTCAAGTGCTGAAATTCCTTTGGTATAGTTTTGAGAGTAGTGCTTACTTTAAGAGCTTAAGAAAAAAAAAGAAATTATAATTACTTTAAGTATGTGTGGGTAAAATCTACAAGTATCACCCCTGAGAAAGGAACACCTAAACTGGTATTAGACATCTTATAACACCAAACATACTTGAGAAGTAGCCAAATACCCTCAGAAAAACAAAGCACTCAAACAAGTAACAATTTCTAAGAGCACAAAAGTCAAGAACAGAAAGACCTATGCTCAAATTGCCAAGTAATCTCAAATTTTGAGAATTTGTGGGATTGAGTGCTTATTCCCCTTCCACATTCCCCTACACATCCTTTCTAATGACTTTCTGAAGGAGTTCTTAATGCACCATAATGTATTTTGATATACTGTAATACTCCGTGTTAAATGACCACTTGGAATGAAACCTCTCCTGCTCTAGGATGACCCTGTTTTAGCAGGGAGGTTGAACCAGATGTCCCTTCCAACCTTACCTGCTCTATGATTCTGTCATCTGCCTTTCTCAAACAAAACGTGCAAAAAGTTCTGGGTCTTGTAACCCAGCTCAGTTTACGTTATCTTCCAAATTCAACTACATTATAACCTAAGTGAAGTTAATTTGCTTCTATACTTTTGAAAATGCAAGAAAATTTGCTTCTACTGTCCTGAACTGCAGGTACTTGACTTCTGGGGAGATCCCCTCACTCAGGAGAGTGATCTGCTCTCACTTTTGTCAGAATAGTAATAAAAGGTACAACAAAAGTATTTGTTCTTTGGCTGGAAAGGTAGCAATCTGTGTCATACATACAGCATATCCTCAGCCCTGTAGGAGGACTGCATGTCTCAAAACAGGTTCCCATGTGACTTAACATGTCAGCTACAAAAATCAAAGCACGACTTCATCATCTAAACAGGGAAAAAATATTCCCTTAGTAAAAGATAAATGTTCCCTAGACATTTCAGAGCAATCACCTTCAAGGTTCAAGTCCTTCTCTGGTTCATTATACATTTTACAACAAAACAAACCTTGTCAACAAAGCACTGATTTCTTGGCATATGCTGACGTGTCAAAATGTTTTACTAACGAATGTCAACTCTTGACAAAATTTCTTTGAAATAGGGACACTGGGAATCTGTCAAACTCTGTCACACCTGAGTGTTGAAGGTGAATCAGGAATGTGGACTACCTGGTTTAACAGCTCTGATGCAACCTTAGCATGTGGACATCTGGGAGGCAAAAATATTTTTTAATTTAATTAATACATAATCTGCAGCTCTGAGAATCAGGCAACAAAATACCCACAACTCTTTCGTTTCTACAGCAGAGGGACAGCAAGTAAAAACTGAGAAAAGGGAGCATAAAAGGCAATGAATGGCTGTGTGATGATCCAGTGCCAATTCTGGAAGCCATAGAAACTACTGCATGTAAAAAGGGAAAGATCACTTCAATTTCACATGGCTTGCTGCTGATGGATTTCAAGTGAAATGAATGAATCAAGTCTTTTCAGTCCAATTTGACTAAAACTTTTGTTTTGCAAGAAAGTACAGGGATTATTTTTTTGAAATAGCAACAAAACCTAATTTTGAGTGTTGATGCAAAAATGGAAATTCAAAATTTGTCACAGTGTAATCTTTACTCTTAAAAAATTCCTGATAATTGAAATTTTGTTTAAGTAAGAAGTACAACACTAGTTGCCTTAGGGCTAGACATATTTTAGAAGGTACATTTCATATCACTCACATATGATAGAACTAATTTTGAAGCATACCCCTCCACTTATTTGTCTTCAACTCAGCTGTTGTGAGTTGCCTCTTTAAATCTACAGCAACACATAGCCAGCTTAGAAATTAAACATACCATTGCTTCTGTCAGCAAACATCGTGGCTTACTGAAAACACACAATTTAATCCCCAATGGGAAAAAAAAGTTATTTACTTGAATACCTTGTTTGTCATCTTTCTTTCCATCTTGTAACAGGGCAGAGTTATCAGGTACCTCTTCAGCTGATGACTTCTTAAAAGAAGAAAGATTTGTTAATTACACTCATTGTCATAGCTCATACTTGTGTCTTTCCACAGTCAAATATTTAAGAATACAGATCAACACAAATAACGGCGACATTTGCTCTTGCACCACAATTTCTTTGTTAGGTAAAGAAGCATAAAGGACCTACAGAAAGACAATATAGCTGTGCTTTTCAAGGTACAGCAATTCCACACCTGAAATCAGTTAGAGGAACACTTCAACAGTGAATCACTGAAGAAGATAAGGACTATGTGTAAAGAAAGACTTCTCGCAACAGAGCCACGTGTAACACCTGTGTTAGGATGGATGAAACCTTCTCCAGTGTCCATGAGGAAAGCCTCTGACAAAAACTCCAGCTGTACTGCAGAGCCTGATGGTCATGCTTTAAAGGCTCCTGGCTGATGTGGCTGATCCTTGAACTACTCCTTTCTTCCAACATGCAGTCATCGAGATGGGAAAATCAAATTTCATTACCAAGTCTGTTGGAGGCTCATTCAGGCCTTTGATAGGAAAACAGGGAATTTCTCCCCAGTCTTATTCCTTAATTTTCTGTTATTTCAGCAGCAACTTACAGGAATTTATTGTTCCTGGAGCTTCTGCTGTGTAGCCCACAAGATGGAACCTGGAACAAATTCTACCTCCATTATCTCTAAGAACAAGGATACACTCTGCAACCAAATAAAACATTAAAGCCAATTCCAGAAACCCTGAACTTCTCTAAATATTAAGTGAGGCTGTTTTTTTCCCAGGGAGCATGGAAGAGGTTTGACCTAAAAATGTCCTGAAATAAATTGGGCCTAAGCAAATGAGTTGAGAAACCTAGATTTCATAGACATTTTTAAAAGACCACAAAAATCTCAAGTCAGTAGTTCAAAAAGGAAAACTCCACAGTAAAGGTCTGTGAGATGTGTTTTATAAAGTTTCTGAGGAATGGGATACCCTAATACTTCTGAGAAAGCAACACAGCAAAAATATGGCTTGAGGACTCTGAAAATGTATGAACAAAACATTTCACACCCATAGCTAGCCCTGACACTCAAGTGAAGAACATGAGACCACAGACCTAACTCAGTGCATGCTTTAATTGATAGAACAGCTTTCAGAAATTTCAATGAACTGTGAGCATGACATTTCAGAGGGAGCTCAGAGGAACCCCAGCCAGTCATTTTATGCATGTTTTAACTTAAAGATTTTGGTAGTGAGAAGGCTTGTAGAAAAGAACCAAAGGAGAGTGGGAGACAAAAACTACCCATGAAAGACAAAACTTCCTTGGTAAACAAAAATCAGCCACCCATGTCATTCTCAAAGCACAATATAAGCCTTGGTGTGTTTTGCAAGTTTAACAAAGCCTAGCATGCAGGTGACGTGTCTCCTGGCATTATTTTCTTTATGAATGCATTCAGGAACTGTTTCCATTTTATTGCAGTATTGTAGTTCAGCAGTCACAGTAAAAACAGGCATCTCAAATGAAATTAAATAACCTGAATGGATGATAGATGGAAATTATAAAAGACATGGAGGTAACGCATAACAGATTGCATTGACAATATAATATTTTTAAAGTAGTGATCAAGTATCTAAAGTATAATTCCTCAACTAGCCAAGATACAAATGAAATGGCAGCAGTGAATTGCTGCACTTCCCATTGAGGGAGATGAATGGAAGATGAATTACTGACCTTCCAAAATATACTCATTTGGTGTATTAATTCTGAATGTAAAAACACAAGTTGAACAAAACAAAAATCAAGTCAAAATTATTCTCAAATCACTTTTGAGGAGATTTAAAGTCCATTAATCTTGGATAATTTAAACTGAAGCTTTTTAATTATGCAAATGAAAGATACAAAATTACATATTTGTTTACATTTCAAATACAATTTAATTCTATATTATATCTATATCTTCTTTTATAGTTTATGTTGCAAGCCACCCAAAATAAGGTCATAAGCAAGGGATTAGGCTGTTCTGGTAACAGACCTGCCTACACTGCCAGCATACCAGAACCCTGCACTACCAGATCTGCAGTGCTGCTTCCAAAGCCCAGTGTGACTGCTGTGCTTTGGCCAAGCTGCTGTAGGATGAGCAACACCTCCCAGGGATACCACATATACTTTAACAGTTCCAGAAGGTACACCGGGTGCTCAACGCGCTGGCTGCAGCATTGCCCAAAGTGAACACTGTACTCCATAGAAGCTTAGGAGATTCTGTTTGGTGGTACCACTGCCAAGAAGGATTTGATGAGGGAGCAGCTAGGTTCTGACCCAGGGACTCCCCAGAGCAAGGCATTGGGAGGAAATAACTGGAGAACAGCCTTGCTGAGCTGCCGTAACATACCATAATTTTTAAACTTGGAAGCAGTGTCAGAAGGGCTGGTTCCTGAAGTCTGCCATTTCATTAACTACCTTAACACTAAACCTTTAAATTCCTCAGCACATATACTGAGAGTTGCAATATTCAGGCACAACTCAGTGGCCATCATTCATTCAGTTCTATAGGGTCTTTAAATATTTTGGATTTTAACCTCAGTGTTAAATTCTTCTCCTCAATTCAGTTTTTCTTGCAGCAGTCTTCACAGAATCATACAACAGTTGGGTTTGGAAGGGGCCTCTGGAGATCTAGTCCAAAACCCCTGTTCCATCTAACCAAACCTACCATGTTCAGTTCTGGGTCCCTCACTACAAGAAAGGACATTGGCATGTGTTCAAAGAAGGGCAGTGGAGCTGGTGGAGGGTCCGGAGCACAAAAGGAGCAGCTGAGGGACCTGGGGTTGTTTATCCTGGAGAAAAGGATGCTCAGGGGTGACCTTATTGCTCTCTACAACTATCTGAAAGAAGGCAGTGCTGGCCTAACAGTTGGAATTGATGATCTTGGAAGTCTTTTCCAAACTACAGGATTTTATCGTTCTAGGTCTGTGCTGAAGCTTCCTATTTTCAACCAATTCAGACTCAGGAGATACTTCACCTAAACACAGTCCGTGTGCCGCTCTGCCCCTCCTGCAGCAGCCCTGCAGGACACCAACAGGTAGAGTCCATTTCTCTGCAGATTCCAGCATCTCACAAGTCCCTCAATGACTACTGTGAACTCTGTTACGTGGGAATATCTCTTGAAAAGCCTGTCAGGCCTTTCCACACGCAGAAGAAATGGCTGAGATGGGGGTTTGAGATGGCTTAATGGGGAGCTTAGAGACTCCTAAGGTCCTCTTAGAGACTCACACTCCTGCTGCTCACATAGCACAGTCTCTATGAAGCTGGTCCAGCCTCCTCCCCTCTGCAAGGTGAGGACCCAGCTTACACCTTCTCACCTCTGTTCGACTGAAGTCCCGAGTCTGCTGACTGCTTGGCAATGGCTCAGAATAAGAATCAAACAGCGCACAGTCACGCATGGGCTTCAAACAAGCTGCAGGGGAAAGAAAAAAAAAGTTTTTAAAAAAATCCACAAAAAACCAAACTAACAAACCAAACTAATAAAAACCCACAAAAAAACCCCAAACAAAAAACAAAACAAAAAAAAGGTCACCCCCCCCCCCAAGAAAAACCCAACAATAAAAAAACCCAACCCATCCACCCTCAAAAAAACACCAAAAAACCAACCCAAAACCAAACACAGAGACACACCAAGTCTTTGGTTAATACACACTTCTTAGAAGCCTGTTCTTGCATAATTTTGCCCTTCATTTCTACATCTCAGACACGATCCATAAGACATGGATGACAAACACCATGAAGAAAATCTTTCTATCTTGCATTGTAAGTCCGTGTCATGAAAGGGACAGCATGTATAATTTCTGTTATAGAAATAATCGTGAAATTTGGAAGAAATTTTTCCTTCTCGCAGTCCAGTATCAACTGAGTTGATCTGACAGTTTATACCTTGTTCTCTTAACAATGTTAAAGGTACTCACATTATCTTCAGCTGCAATTTTGACTTTTTGAATACTGAAAAGTGTAGAATCTAAATTATATACTAAAATTGAAGGCCAGCAAAATCAAAGCACTAAATACAGTGGATGCTGTAGCATATACTATCTTCAACTAAACAACATTGAGAACACGGGGAAAAAAAAAGAAAAAAATCAAATCTAACTTCTCAAAGGAATATTCCCAACAAGCTAATTTCTATCTTCTGCTGGTATCACTCTGGGATTAGTTCCTCTGAGATAAATCTGTTTTATGAGCGGGAAAACATTTTTTTTAAGGATCAATACATCAAAAGGCAGAATAGCCACAGTTCTAGTTTTTGGCTATCTATTTTATCTCAATAAATTAACCTCTTGGAAATCAGTCTTAATTTACAGTACAGTGGGTTGTGCACAGGGCAAATAGTTTTTGAGATTCTGCAAATTAGTTTTAATAAAAAGTTTCCAAAAAGAAGGTGGTGGGTCAAATTGTCAATGGACCTGTGCCAGGAGAGCATGTGGACCAGTTGTGCTCCTAGTTTATGGTACAAGTCATAAAACTAGCAAGATTAATGCATTCTTAAATGCTTTTTTTCTCCAAGTCATTTTACTTCAAGCTTTAACAACACCCTTATTGATGCAAATACTTCAATTGAACCAAATTATGCCTCATTCTGAAACTAATACAACAATCTAATGAAAAAGTTTCAGTAATCTTCATTGGGGTCCTAAGAAGCCAAAAATATCTGAAAAGAATTTATAAATTTCACATAAAACAAATTATGAAAATATGAAAACATAAGATTTCTCTTGAAAATTGCTTTTTACATTTTAGGTAAATGTATGAGGCACTTGCATACTTATCAATGCTTTTATTTCAGAAGTAATAAAACCAGGGCTCTATGCTTTTCTGTGATTCACAGGCTTACAGCACGTTGAGATGTTCTGCTTCTTATTAATGCAAGTCTTTCAAAAGATGGATTTATGAATCCTGACCAGATAGCAGAATGAGCAGGAGATATTTTCAGACCCTCAAATTAACCAGAATTAGGTCATTAGCTGGGGTATTTAAAGGACCCACAAGAAACAATTAGTTCTTTCACCTCTTCCACATAGATTTGCCTGAAATGGTTGGTTTCATGCAACAGCATGAAACAATAATCGTCTAAGAAAATGGTAGAACTAAGTGCTGAAAGGGACAAATAGGGAAAAAGACAACTCCCAGGGAACAACTGCAGCTTACCATGCTGTTTCTCCCATTGACATAATGATTCCCTGCTACTAGAGATAGTTATTTCCATTGCAGTTTTACCCAAAAGAGCTTAATGTGAAGACACACCAAGAAGAACCTGCATGGGTGAGCTTACAAGCCAATTTATCATGAGACCAGGCATGAAAGAAGTGAACAAAGTGGTGGTCCTGGGGGGGAAAAGGGTAGCTGTAATTATGACAGGGGAATGTAATTAGGGAGAGTAAAAATGATGAAGATTTGGAAATGCAGGTTTTCCAGGAGCTTATTGCTTTGGATATGAATATAGTGGATTACAGGGAACATGACTCCATCAGAAATTATTTCACAAATCTGATACAGGGTCAACATTTAATTTTTCCTAACTGCAGCTTGATTTGTTCTTTTCCTGCCTTTTAATATATTCAGTGTCATCGAATTTAATGGAGATTTTATTAGGTCTTAAATATTATCCCTGAGCACTGTAATTATCATCTGTGATTAATCCTTCTTGCCCTCGAGAGTCATGCACATTTTTTAGATGTAACAGTATATATTTCAATGTTCATTTATAATTAAAAGAGACATAACAAGAGAACAAATGAAAGGGCACGTCTTTCACAGCACATTGTTACTGAAGTATATTATATTTTGGATTAATTCATCCTTGTGCTACACAAATTGTTGTAATCCTCCTGTCATTAATGCAAACTACCCATAGAAGAATCTGTGGATTACATAAAATAAATTACAAAAAAATACAACCATCTGACAAAATACATTAGTATATTAAGTTCTAATGCAGTCCAGTATCGTTTTTAACAAATCTTAAAGAGATAGATACTTTCAGGAAAGATCATCAAAAGAATTAAAAGCCACATCATAGATTCATAGAATGGTTTGGATTGGATGAGACTTTAAAGATCATCTTGTTCCAACCTCCCTTGCCATGGGGAGGGACACTTCCACTAGACCAGGTTTCTCTAGGCCTTATCCAACCTGGCCTTGAACACTTTCAGGGGTGAGGCATCCACAGCTGCTCTGGGCAATCCATTCCAGTGACTCAGTGCCCTCACAATAAACAATTTCTTCCTAAAATCTAACTTAAACCTGTCCTCTTTCAGTTTAAAGCCATTGCCTTTGTTTTACAGGTACTCATCTGCCTCTTTACCTGTCCTGACACCTGAAGCACAATGGAGAAAGAGGCAGACATTAAGAGGCAGGTAACTGCTGCACTTTGCATCTCTATCTCTATGCTTTGATATATTACTTCTTGAGCAATCACCTCATAAGCACAATTAAAAACACATGCCTTAAATGCAGCTGGAGAATCATTACATGGCACAGAAGCCCATTCCAAGATGGAAAGTGAACCTATCTAACACACGCTGGATTTCTGAGATGGCTACAGGGACATGAGTTGCTGCAGAAACTTTACCTGCTTGAAGGTACTCGGGCAGCAGTGTCTCTGGCAGTGTCTCAGGCAGCTGGTAACCATTCTTCCTCGCAACCACAAGGTGGAAAGCGGCACAAAACTCCGGGAGTGTCAGCGCCCCATCACAATCCACGTCACTCAGCTCCCTGTGGATAAAACAGGCACACATTTTCCAAGGTGTTACCTCAGGGAAACACATGCGTGCCATCACAAGGGAGACAAAAATGCAACTCCGAGAAGGGGTATTTTAACCCAAGACAAGCACCTCTGTCATGTACACTTGATCCTGACTTACACAGTTGTCTCAGGAAAGATGAAGGAAGCTGATTTTCTAGTACTGACTTGCCATTTTTTTCCTTTTCAGTAGATTTCTTCAATACATCATGCCAATGAATATGATGGTATGTGTGTATTAGAATGTGAAATACATATCCTATTCTTACAGAATCATAGGGTGGCTGGGGTTAGAAGGGACTTCACAGATAATCTGGTTCCAGCTCCCCTGCCATGGGCAGAGAACCTTTCACTAGACCAGGTCACTCAAAGCCCCATTCAGCCTGGCCATGAACACCTACGGGGATGGGGAGTCCACAACCTCTCTAGGCAATGTGTTCTAAGGCCTCATGACCCTTACAGTAAAGAATTCCTTCCTAATATCTAATCTAAACCTGCCCTAGTTTAGCTTACACCCAATCCCCCTTGTCCTATCACTACATGCCCTTGTGAAAAGCCCCTCTCCAGCTCTCTTGTGGACCCTGCTAGGTACTGGAAAGCTGGTAGAAGATCTCCCAGACCCTTCTCTTCTTCAGGCTGAACAGCCCCAAGTCTCTCAGCCTGTTTCCATAGGAGAGATGCTCCAGCCCTGTGACCAACTTAGTGGACCTGCTCTGGACTCATTCCAACAGGTCCACATTCTTCTTATGCTGAGGACCCCAGAGCTGGATGCAGCACTCCAGGTGGGGTCTCACCAGAGCAGAGCAGAGGGGCAAAATCCCTTCCCTTGCCCTGCTGGCCACACCTCTTTTGATGCCACCCAGGATACAGTTGGCCTTCTGAGCTGCAAGGGCACATTGTTCCAAGGGTGAAATTAACCTTCCAATATTTGGAAGCACTTTTGGCTAATCCATGCACGATCTTAAAACAATTCAAGAAGAAAAAGTTAAATATGGACTTTAGCATCATTGACTAACATTAAAAAAAGAGCAAAATTAATGCTCTTAGCAAGTTTAAATATGGTTGTTAACTTCTCACTAAGCAGTTCTCTCTAATTCTAGCACACTTCACAAACACTAAAACTGAATTCAAGAATTCAATTCTGTGAATTAACTCTGCAAAAATTGAGTAATATTTTATCTTTGGCACATGGTCTAAAATAAACATATAATTTCTTGCTCTTTGAAAGTAACAAGCATTTCTCAAGCTGTTGAGGTTATAGTGACAAGTACTGAAACATCCCATGTGTTTAACAGAGCAACACAACCTGATAAATCACACTGCCACAAAATTACAACTATCTACTAGAAGGTAATACTTTTCTTGAAATTCTGGACAGAGAACAAGTTGTGTCACCAATAAAATCTGTTTTGCCACCATATTAGGTTAAGCCGTTCTTTTTAAGTAATCTTAAATTTAAATTCCAAAATTCACTTCCCCCACCACTATGTTTCTTGAGTTGTTGTTTTTTTTTTTTATTTTCACAACTGACAATCCGCTTTGAAAAGATTCCAGACATATCCTTTGACCCTGACAGATGTTTAGGCTCTTGCAAGCTTTTCGTCTCATCTCTCTTCATAAAAGCATATATAAAAATAAAATCACTATCAGCATTTCTGATCCATGTTTAAAACTGTTTGTTCCCCCTAACAGAGATGCAAGGATGACAACAAGTTACAAAGCACCATGTTGTTTATGAAAATATAAAAGAATTCTTGTCAAATTTTATCACGCACAGTTCCATCTGCAATTGTTTCTCAATAAGCTCATTAAAAGTAAATGCACTGGTTCATTAGAAAAGCACTAATGAATTATGTAGTTGTTTAATTAGGCCTCCTCTGACAGAACAGAGACAGAAACATAAAACCAACAACACATCTAAAACATTCCAGAGGTGCTTCTCCTGTGTGTCATTTCATGAAAAATACCAGTTCTTTGAGCTAATGATGCTGCTTACAATACACTTAAGAACAGCTCTCAGCTACGTCACCGTTCAAACCTTCCCAGTCCTGCTGAGTAGGCAAACATCTCTCCAGAAAACAAGTGTGTCAGGAAGATCAATGAGCACCCTGCTGCTTGGGCCTCAAAGTGATTCTGGAGATAAGAGCAATAACTGTAATTGAAGACACTTTTAAAATTTAACAAGAACTGTTGAATTAAGCGTATTTAAAAAAAACCAAACATGATACACATCCCCAACACTATTACAGTACTCACCAGATGTGAGAAAGTTCTGGGATGGGCAGCTTTGATTTTGTGAAGAAATTCTTTGCTACGGAACCTGTTGGGAAAGCATGCCTCATCAACCATTGGAAATTAATTCTCTAAATTCTTCCCTTTTACCAGGTCTGACGTGCCAGAAGCAGACAGTTAATTTACATGTGAGAGATGCTCAGATTAATCAGATGCTACTGGAGATGTTGGACCATTTGTCTCCTTCTGAGTAAATGATAGAGAAAGCCCGACAAAGCTGTTGACCTCAATTCTCCATTCCCTCCATATGGGAAAAATAAATAAAGAGAAACCCACTTTAGTACTAGTAACTCTAACCTGCATAATAAGTATGTCACCAATGATGAAATAACAGGCACAAACAGCCCTGCTTCACCAGAAGTCATGTGTATGGCAGTACAGTGCTTTGACAACTGCACTGCTCTCCCAAGATGCTGTTTTAACTATGACTTTTCCCTGCAGTGAAAATTTTATGAGAGAAAAAAAAAAAGGAAAAAGAAACTGCAGAAGATTCAGATTGCACACAGCTCCTGTCCTACTGCAGGCATCCTCACTCACCCTGCCACAGCAGCCCTTCTCATACTTCTAGTTAACAAATCCACTTCTTCACCATCTCATATGCACAGGGAAGGGGTACCCTGGAAGCCCTTCCTGGGTACAGGCTTACAAATCATAAGGAAGCAAAGCACAGACTTCTGGGATGATAATCCTCTTCCCCTAAGGCAACCACTGGGGAAAGAACCAACACTGAAGAACCATTTGTTCTTTGAAGCAAACTGCATAAAGGAGACTTAATGGAGGCGAAGAACTGCTGAAGCACTAACTTCAGTTAGCAGCAGAGCATTTCTGTAAACTTTTGGCTGGATCCAAGCCCCGGTGATACAGCAGGGCTCATTACAATTTCCTCAATTTAAAACCTGTGACATATTCCTTGCCAGACCAACTGTCTGTACACGGCAAAGTCTCCTCTCACAACCAGCCTGGACCTTCTATTCAGGATGGAAATCTGACTATGATCAGAGCCATCTAAGTATGCTCTTAACAATACTTCTATGATGTGTGTGCTCTCCAGGATTGTTTTATAATTATCTAATAGTCAAAATCTCAGTCCACCAGAACCATAAACCCTCAGGCTTGACTGCACAGGGCAGTTTTGCATGCTTCACTGTCACCAGATGGACACTGCCACAGTTCTGCTGGATAAGCCAGCACAGCCCTCAGGGGTTTTTCAACTCAATATACACTGCAGGTGTGATCCATAAATACAGCACATCAAATACAGAGAGCTCATTTTAATTTTTACCAAATTGCCAACACTTCTTTCTTAGATGTAATTATTTCTCTAAAATCAGGATATTTAGGAGGAAATGTAAGGGTCACAGCATTGGTTTGAATAGTCTGCCTTTTAAAAGAAAATACAATCAACTCTTAAAAATGCACTGCCAGAGAAAAAAGCATTTATTTACTTAACATTCTCACCTCCCAGCCTGGTCCCCCTACTTGATGTGCACAGTATTTGGTAAAAATTACCTGAAATAAAGGCGTTGAGGTCGGGCTGCAGGGACCTGAACTGGTTAACGTAGTAATCTCGCTGCTCCTCCGTTATCCTCCAAGGGTCATCTGAGTACTGGGTGCTGCTGTCCTGCTGCTCCCGCTCCACTGAAAGAGACTGATGGGGGGACACTGGCATCAGCCACAGGGAGGGCACCAGAAGGGCATTGGAAACCTCAAGAAACCAGATTTACACTCTTCTATTTAGCAGAGACAAACTTTCAGAAGACAAGAAGCAGAAATGGCCACACTGATGACCATCCCACTACTTACCTGTTGAAAACCTGAGGCTACTATTATGTATCTTTACCCAGGCAATTAAAGGAAGTTTTACATGACCAAAGCTCAAAGGAAATCTTGGTACTGCTGACCACTAGAAGTCCAAGTCATACTTTATTACCTCTAGATTCATTTTGGGGGTCCACTTTGGCTGCCATGCATTACGACCTTGAACTGCACACTGTACACCTCAAATGGATGGAGCCAGTAAAGGACCTAAAGCTGCATTTATGCAGCTTTGTGCAAGAAAATTTATCTTTGCTGTGAAACTACATATTTAATCTAGGAATGGTGCTGTAACTATGGAGATATTCCACTTTTTCTGGACCCTCTGCTCACCCCAGTAACTCAGCACTCATTATGCCAACTCAGGGAGACATACAAGCCCCTACAGACCCCCTCAGGCTCTGTCACTTCCCAAGGTTTAAGTAAAAATCCTCCTTTGGGTAAAGGAATATTCTGGAGGAGAAGGGTATTTAATTCAATTACATCTTTGCTCTGTCTTTGCTCTCTGATTAACTTGCTTAAGGGGGGCCTGGTAACTTTTGCAAGGTTGGATGGAGGTATCTACAAGAGGGCTGCCCACACAGCTGGTGTCTTTGCTAAAACGGAATAAATTAGTATTCAGTATTTAAGCAGGGATGATAACAGTCTTAAAAAGGGAGGGCAAGAATGAACAACAATCAGCTGTGAAACCATTTCTCTGACATACCTGTCTATTTCCCAAGAATCAAATGCAAAACACCAGTTCTGAAATACATCAAAAGATCCCTGAAACAGGCAACATCATAAAGCCGTAAATTAATTTTCATTTCAAAGTGCTACACAAATGCACCCAATTTCATTTCAAGTTAGCACAAATTATGTGACACTACCTGTAGATCTCTTTTGGAAGCTCAGGTGACATTTTATTGTGGGTGTGAGGTGCTAAGCACACAGGAAAATGTAGAGTCTCTGAGTCTTACTTATTCAGGAAAATCTCTTGCTTAAGAGAGTTTTGCCCTTCCTTAGGGCAAACTACTTGTTTGCATAATAAATGCACAGCAGGCATACTGGAACACAGGAAAGATCTGCTTTTGCAACCAGCAGGAAGATATAAGACCCATTTTCATAAAAACAAACAAATGCCCAGAAATTAATTTATTTTAAGGTGCAATTTAACCAATTGGGGTAAAAAACCAAAATATGCAGAATGTTAGCCATAAATACTACGCACATGTTACAGCTGGGAATCTAAATCAAGAAGGAATCTCTGTGAAATCACATGTACTTTATATGAAAAGGGTTTACTTCTACTTACCGTTAGCAATTTAATTATTTATTTTAATTTCTCCATCCCATCAGCTTTTTTCCCTCATATACTAAAAAAGCACACTTCAGTCTCCAGTCTAAAAACACCATTAAGAACATTTTTCACTTTCAAAGTGAGAATTTTTCTGCCTTTTTAAAGAATTTCTCTATTATTTTGTTAGCAGTACTACTAAAGAAAAATATGCAATTCATTACCCGGTTAGGAGTTGAACAGGTGGCTGCAGATTTGGCTCCATAATTCCCTGATGATGGTCCATCTTGCTGGTGAGCAGAGTGTCTGACTTCATAAGGAGCTACATTGGACATTCAAAATTAAATATATAAATTATGGGATAATAAAAAATTAGTGCTAGGCTAAAGGAAATAGATAAATACCACAAGATCAAGAGTGTAGCTTGTGAACATTGTATCAGAGCATCAAAGTCCATGTTGTCAAGCATCTACCAAGTGAACCTGGTATCACTGTATCAAAGTCCATTTTGTCTTATGCAACAAAATTCCAGCCACATACTTGTCTTTTCCATTGCATCATTCTTCAGACATTACTGAGACATTGCCAGTTATATACTCTAGATAACAGAAATCAGTGTTCATCATGTTTAAATATACATTTATATAGCCTATCCATGCATTTATACATTTTATATATGTATAGCCCCATATAGCACAAGATATATTTTAAATAAGAAGTAATTCAAGTGAGCTGCAAAAAAATTTGTTTTGACAATGTTATCAAGTAGCAAATCATTACTTTCCCATATACTCTTCCTCTCCCTTCCCTAATTTCTGTTGAAAATCAAAATACATGACATACCACTTGGCACTGTTTGGAATAAAGTTAGTGAAGGAAAGTAACAATTTCTTTTTCTTTTGCTAAAATAAGTCACCTAGGCTCCACTGCAGCAACTACAGTAAGCAGTGACACGACAGCACATTTAGGAACAATGTTTTAAAAATATGGCAAGTATGCAAACAAAAAGGCAACTCACTTTCAGACTTTTACAGAGCTGAGAACTGCTGCCAGCCTATTTAAAATTTACCATTACAAAGTCTGCATTAGACAGTCAGAACCTTTATGACTCATGATGAAAAAGGAGACCAAGAAATCCTAAAAATTTTGAGCTCAGGAAGACCTTAAAAATTATACCCCTAACCCCCTCGTTTTCCTAAGGGTTCCTATCCTGTATTGGTATCTATTTTTATTCCTGCACAAGTAACTGCTAATTTCAGATTAAAAAAAGAAAAGGAAGGAAGGTGGAATGTGGGATACATTTAGATGCCCTCAGAGGGGACATTTAAGCATGAAGCCGCATTGCTGTGTGCTTGCTAGCACGAAAAACCTCCTAAACTATAAAGAAAAATGTACACAGTCATGTACAGGAAGAACCAGCAGGTCTTGCATTAGGCCCGGCACTTGGTACAGCACAGGCCATAAAATGTTAACTGCTCACTGCCACTGAGAACATGTTTGGCTGAAGTATTCTCAGCAGGATTAAAATAGGACAGATCACTGTTCTGGAAAACAGGAAGAAATCCTTTCTGAAAAATAACCATTGTTCTATACCTCTAAGATTTTATTACCTTGAAAATTTGAGCAGTTAAATAATTAATTTTGGAAGAAGTTGGCAGCTGGACTGGACACTGCTGTCCCTGCTCACTCTGCATAGCTGCTGAGTCCATGAGAAATTTCACAGAAGTTATATTTGCAACCAAATTCAGAAGGAAAAAAAGACCCCAACACCCAAAATGCTCCCTCATAGCACTGACAGATCTGGGACAGAGTCCCAGAAACCAGCAGAGCACCTGACAGGTACCTGGTCAGCCGGTCCCGACGGACGCCCCCTGCCCGGCTCACCACAGCGTGGCCTCTTTGCCACGTGTCTACTTCACTGGGGCAGAACATGCATTGTACCAGAAAACCACACTAGTGTGCTTGTTTCAGAATTAATCCTGCCTCTGAACAAGCTGCAGTTTACCTAAGCAGCAGGGGAATGCCTGTGACTCAGTATTGGTACAATTTTCAGGTGGAGGCCACTTTATAGAGTCAAACACATTCTTATCACAGGTGTACTGAGTTTCAACATGTTGAATAGCTCTTTTTTCACTCATTTATAAATAAGGACAAAAGCTGAATTACTAGCATGCTTCACTCTTCACTCACTGCAAACACACTAATGTAAAGCAAGAGGGATGATGGCATACACCAGTGCCTACTATTGCCACCAACTTGGTCACCACATGTTGCAATTATGAGAGCACAGGTGCTTTACTATTAAAATGAACTTGTAAAGCCATAGTTAAACTGTATTCTGCCCCATTAGCCTCTTATTAAAAACTGAATGTTTTGCCTCCTACTCTAATGGCATCAAAATGAAGGAGAGAACATCTATGCAGTGCCTCGTGTTTGTCTGAATTGCCTAAGTTACACCGTGGGGCTGCTTTTATACTCTCATCCTACCATAATTTCTGTCACAAAACCAGAGATATTATTATCCTTTCCTGCAAAGGAAGGTTCGCTTCCAATCTGAAAATTAATATGCGGCTACTGAAATTGGGAGCAGGCTTTTCTCCCCCTCTAATGAAACCAAAACCATCATGCACTCTGACAATATTTGCAGGTTCTCTGACACTGGGGTATATTGCATGTAGTCTTGTCAGAGATTAGGTATTAGCATTTGTGAGCAGTCACACATAAATCTAATTTAATAGAAAGTGAAGAGGAAGACAGGATTGAACAACCAAAATAAATTGATCAAATAATTTTCCAAAACACAAGTCTAATTGAATTTTAACATCATTAGGCTGATTGTCACTTGCATTTAGAATTTGGATACTTCTGATAAGGGAAAAAAAAAAGAAAAAATATATTAATACAATGTGTATTGCCATTTTTATCCTACCTCCATGCTGCTGCTCCAGCCCACTTCTTGCTTTACCATATCCATAACTTAGGGATATTCTCTGGTAGGTAGACGGAGAAGCAGGAGGTGAGCAAATTGGAGACATTGGAGGAGACTTGGGTTCCTATTTCAAAAACATACCAACATAAAACACACTTCTGAGACAAAAATTGTAAGAAATAACCAAGTAATGCTGCAAAGTGGTCCAAGTGCATACAATATGATGGACAATCAAGAAACCAACACTGCAGCATCCTTAGGCCCTTTATTTCCAAGAAAAGGCTTAAAACAGACAAGGCAGGATTTGGTACTGAGCCTTTAAGGGGTAAAGCATAGCAGTACTATAGCAAAGCTTCACAATGATCCACTCAATATATTTTACTTCCAAAGATGCCAGAAATAGTATATGTAGAAAGCACAATGTGAGTGGATAGCTTTGAATTTACATAGTGTGAGTGCATTCTTTGTGGGAGATCATTTTTTGTACAAAAAAAATGTACAAAAAAATTAAACTATATCTCTGAATCAGTATTTTAAACACTGTGGATCTGTAGGGTCACTGGGTAAGCTTTCTCTTTCCTTTGACTTACTGAGATTGCTTGAGAAAAGGATGTAAGCCTGAAAGGTTTTACCGAATAAAGAGGAAAATATAACACAACACAGATAACCCAGATGGAGCCAGGGGTTTGAGGGCAGTGTTCTGCCCTGGTGTCAGTACACAGAGAGACAGGCATACATGCTCATCTTCCTCATCCTGTTATTCCACCTGTGTATCTTGTCATCAGCTTGCTCCTGCTGGCTGACCTCAGGCTGGGAATGCCATTACTGACGCCAACGCACCGTGTGATAAACGTGAGCACGCGTTTTGGGAAGATAAAAGTGCTTCCATCAGGCACTTACAACATGACCTGATACAGTACCAGAGGAGAAGGTGTCAAGCCTGGGGAAAATTATGCAAATCAGTCTTTATGAAAATTATGTGGCACTGTGAAGCTTCTTGTATCTGAACAAGTGCTCTCTACTCTCCTAAATACAGGTAATACGAATGTCCCTTGGATGCTTTATGAAACTGGCATCTCAGAACAACAGATGCTGGGACAATGTTTCACTCGGGACAAAAGAAGAGCAGATTTCTTCTGGACTATTCCTTAGGGAGACAGAAATGAAAGAAAACTTGGGGGCCTTACCCCACCCAAAAATAGCGGCTCATGATTCAATACCTCATCTCCAGTTGAGTATTTCTAGAGTGACTAAGAACCATATTTGGCCATGGGAAATCACTCACTTTCCTGTTCTGTTTCACAGACAGATTTCTCTTTGCTGCTTTTGCTTATTCCTCTCCAAGAAACGGTGCTGGATTAAGTAAGAGGACAACACTGAAAGAACTTACACAGAATATTACAGGGCTGACAGCTTTATACTAGCTCATACAGAGAATTTTCTTCAGGGAAGCAACTGGGATGCATCAAAACCAGAATACAAGCGTGATGGGGATTATTTGCACATCAGGAGTTCATCTCCTGCCTAGTATTGGAAAATTGAATAAGCGCCTGTGAGTGTAATCATTTACAGGACTGGACCCAAAAGGAGGATGCATAATGACATGTTGGCCTGAAGGAGACAAGCCTGTTACCTGTTTGTCCCCTTCATCTGTTCTTTTGTAAGAATTTTTTTCCAAAGTTGCATGTGGAACCTGAAATTTAACTCCGTGGAATTCTGCTGGAGTCCCATATCGTACTTCAGTGTCATTTTTCAGCGCCATAAATCGCGGCAGAGGCAACTCTTTATGAAGAGAGAGAAAAATTCAATTTAGACTACAGACAGAAGAAGACTGCAGAACATTTAAGCAGTATCATCTTGTAAAACCAATGAAAAGTTTATCTATAAAAGACTGCTACTTATATTTTGTAACATTTTTAAGTGTGGGACTCCTTTGATTATTTTATGTCTTAATAAAAATGTGAATGTTACACAAAGCTACATTCACTAGCTTAATATATAATCTCTTCATGCAAAGAGAAGGAGAAAGAAATAAGCCTTGTGCATGTTATTAAAGCAAGCAGCAAACTCATTTCCTGCCTTCAAAACCTTGCCTGTAATGAAAAGAATAGTTTCCCACAGAAACTGCGGGACGGATGAATTAATCAGTCAGGATCACAGTACGCTTAACGCTGCCATCATAAAAGGAACAAATCAAAAATGGTAGGGTTCAGGGATCACACCAAGGCCTAGAGAGACAGCTGTGTCAAAAGGTCCCATGTTGCATCTGCTGTGCAGAGCAAGAGAGTGACACTTTGTCACTCTTTAAGACAATTCCCAATTATTTTGCAGAAACACCATTTATTTTTGAGCACAGTCACCCTACAAGATCAATACAATTAAAATTAACAGAATGCTCAAAACCAAGCAAAGCCATTCATCCATAACCATGAAGAAAAAGAAATCAATTGCAGTTTGGTACACTTCTCACCCCATTCTAAAGGCACTCATATATTTTCTAGAAAAAAAGTAATTAGCACTGGAAGCAGTTGTACAGAAATTGTACTGAAACAGTAAGTAAGCAGGATATCAATACAAGGGCTGCAAGTACCTGTTTTCACTCAGATTTGTGGATTATTTGCATATGCTGAACATGTAAAACAGAATAAATCTCAGTTCAGATTTCTAATTTAGTTTGTTGAGGGTTTTTTGTTGGTTTGGTTTTTTTTTTCTTTTTGATTAACATCTTTAAAAAAGGACAGCAATGCAAGAGAGAGTGCACAAACTGTCTGTAAGGAAAACTGACAGACAAATCCACTCCTCTTCACCCTTGATTCAAAGTCCTGTTCCAGCAAGGCAATGAACCAAACTGTGCCAGCTGCATCTGATCCCCTCCACTTGGTCAGGAGCTCTGCACCGTGAGAGCTCAGCGTCACAGGTCAGCATGTGTTTGTCATTCTGGCCTTCCCTCCCTGGGATGGGGCAGACCTGGGAACCATCTCCCTGTGCCTTGCAACACACATGAATTTGACATTTCGTTGCCCTTACCAGGGATAGCAGAGCAAAAGCTGTGCTGGGAGCAGTGACCTGATTGCAGGACTGTGAGTAGGTCCTGCCTTTCCAGCCTTCTCTCTGATCTTGCAGCCGGTTGCATTGCTCCTCCATCCAGTGAGATGGTGCAAGCACAGCCTCAGGATATGGCTTGAATGCCCACCTGGGATATGGGAGCTAAGGGTTCAAACCTGTTCAAGCTCAAGCAAAAAGCCCTGCGTTTTGAAGCCCAAGCTCTGCTGAGGCAGAGTGTGCATCACCAGGGCAAGAACACAGAGTTCCCTCCAAGCTGCTATCAAGGTTTCACAGCTGAAGGGACCTGCTTCCTCTCTTCATCGCTTGAGTTAGATAAGACTCTTTCAAAAAGCCTTCTTCTCCACAAAAAATGGTACATTTAATATTACTGTCAATTCATCGGGAAGAATAAAGCTGTTTTAAAATACATCTAATACACATTTTCATACCTATTCACAGTAAGCACTATGATTTTATCAGCATTACCCGTTTATTTCAGTGGGATTATTTGCTGAAGCAGACAAGTGTTACAATCTGCCCTGCAAAGAGAGACTTCTTGACCTGCCCATGTCCCCCACCATGTGCCTCCACCCAAAGCACCTATCAGCTCTTACTCTGGACAGCTGTCAAGATTAGAGGCTGAAGGTGAGAGAGAAATGCCTCTCCCACACTGATCATCTGTCATTCCTGCTGTTCCTTTGTAATGCCTTTTCCAGAGGTGGATGTCATCACAGATCTCCCATATATGTAATTCACTGCAATTTTCTACCACTCACTCAGTGCATGTAACATTACCTTCCACTCTTTCTCTGCTCCTTAAAATTGTTGATAGAAACGTAAGAAGAAAGAGTTTACCACCATGGAGAGCTGACAAGCATTAAAGAAAGTGAGAAACAAGTACATAGCACTGCAAGCAAAATTTGCTACTTACCATTCTTAATGCTCTCAATCCGTACTGGGAACCCTGACTGTGCTGCCGCAATTAACTTCAAAGCAATATAAAATTGAGCAGGACCAAAATAACCCACGCGCTTGGCTCCACAAACTTCTGTAATCTAAGAGAGAAGAGACACATTGTTGGTTAAATGCATTTCACTCTTCCAGGAGATGTCAACATCTCTACACAAACAAAGAAAAAACTCTTAAAAAACCCCCCACAAAACGCTTGTTGTATTTGAAGTTTTCTACTACGCATATTTGTTTCAACTCAGAACATTAGTACACCAGAGACAGATTGGTAGTTGCTATGCTTTTCAGAAGCACTGCTAGTTAACATTGCCATCCTTAAGCAAGTTAGGGTTTTTCATACTATGTAAGATTTTAACCACAGGTGAAACGAGAATTTCTTAAGTACCCTGTCTAGTAAAACATTTCCACCACAGAAGCTGCGATATCTTTAGAAAATTGTACTTAATATTAGCCCTAACAACAACAGTTCAGGTAACTACCATTACTGGAACATAAACAAAATAAAAGACCCCAGCACACCACTTGAGCAAACACTATTTCTTGTGTGAAAAATTACCATGGTCTCAGCACTGAAATTTAACTTTGTTATTTGCTTCACTCTGCCACTTTTATGAAGCAAAGAGCACCATGTTCACACACTCAGACAACGCCCAAACAAACAACAGGTATCAGAAGGTTTTAAGCACGAGCGCCAGTTCTCCTGTGCCTGGAGCTCCCAGATGTTCACAAACAAACCTCAGACAGGCACTGGGGTTAGAACAAAGCCTATTTGCCCCAGACATAAAAGGAAATCTCAAATTGTTTTCCTGAAAATACACCTAGATTAGCAATGTCTCCTGGCTGGCAAGGTGCAGTCTCTGTGACAGCTCTCCATGGGCAAGGGCTGCTTCAGGAAAGCCACGTTCATGGATTGGCTCCCAAGCTACAACAGCATGACAGAAAGTATTATGTTGCATATAAGCAAACAGCACAACTGAATAGTCTATTTTTTCTCATTTATTTTTATATGTATATATACACGTACCTGCACAGTGTGAAAATGTCAGGTCAAACAATTACTGAAAAAATCAAATGTTTTGGAATGGTAATTCTTACTAATCAAAGACAAATGTCTTCAAGCAAGCCCTTTATTCTCTGGATGTGGCCTCTGCTTTGAGTTGAATGAGCTCTGGCTACTTTCTCTTCCTACAAGTTTCAGACTTGGTCACAAGATACATCAAATAGTTTTTTTATCTTACTGCTTGATGAAAAGCAAGATTGAGTCTCTGTATAAGGACAGCTTCAATTAACCAGCAGCATTTGCCATTCTCTTTCCTCTACTGTTTTCTTTAGTTACTCTGGCCTTTTGTATTCTGCCCTTCCCTCTATCACCTGTTGCAGTGGGGATACTGCAACATGCATATATCAAACCAGGAGTCCCGTGGAAAGGAAATATATATGGACAGACAGATTCTTGCTAGCTGTTTCAGAGATGTTTATTTCCCCACCCGCATGGCCGGGGCTCTGCCCAGGAACTGTTCCAGTCACGGACCGAGGGTCCTTCTGCCCGCGCAGGGAACACAAACCAACCCATGGGAACGAGGCTGAGCAGGGGCAGGGAAACCCCGTGTCTGTGCCCTCAGGGCCCCTCTGCCAGGGATACACGGCAGGGGAGGAGACCCCAACAATCACCGGCCTTGCTTATTTTATTTTCCGGCAGGAAAGCAAGGCATTTGGGATGCGCCCCAGATGGATGTCTGGGCACACCACTGGTACCCTTTCTGAGCTTCAAAGCAACATTCTTCCCCTTGTCCCTGGATGCTCCCAATTCACTCAGTCTCACTGCCCATACCACCCGCTCCTGCATGGTCCTTCCCCAGCCAGCAGCCCTGGCTCTGCCTGGTGCAGGGGTGTGGAGCACAGGCGACTGCACTGGACCCCAGACACAGAACATGCACAGCAGCTGCACTTCAGACTGCTCCCCATGGGCACAACCTCCCAGGCACACCAGGCTCTGGCAGCTCTGGGGACAACGCTGCTATGGCAGGTATGTGAGAAGCCACCAGCTTATCCAACAGCCTAGGGAGAAGCAGATGGAGAAGAGGCACAACCAAGCTGAAATTCAATCTGAGTTCACAGCCCTGGTCTGTTATGGGAGACGTTTGTTTAAAAAATGCCAGCGCTGAATCAGGCAGTTGGCAAAAGCTGGGCACCCACCAGCTGCCAGGCCCTCCCGTGGAGGCCATGGGTGCTCAGCTCCTGTGTGACCCATGGGCAGTGCCTGGGATGGCCCCTGCTGTGGGGCAGAAATGGCACACAAAGCCCCTGGGTGTCCCAGGATGTACCCCATAGGGATTTTTCTCCTCTTGGGCTCTTTTCCTGTCATGGCTATGCTTCCTGTTGTGCCTATGCTTGCTGACACCAAGCAACAGCATTACCATGATGTGTTTCCTCTCGCTGGCTGCTGGAAAAAGGCAATCTTGAGCAGCTTGGACTTTCACATAGATGCTACTATCTTCCCAAAGAGTTAACTTTCCATATATTTTTCTATACTTTGAAATACTAAGGCTGTTTAATGCTGCAAATGCTCTGCTTGCTCCTCATATGGAAACATGAACATTTTATTCTGAACAAGCAGACTAAAAATTTTTAGCAAGGATATACCATCCCTCAAAATACAGTGATGTTTCTCAAGCACACATACAGCCAACCAACCTGAAACCGCCTCTCTGTAATTTTGCTTTTTGATGATAACAATAGAAATAAATTTTGTAGACACAAGCTTCTCTGTTATTTGTGCAACCAGACTCTGAGTTCTTTGTTAATGGTTCCAAGCAAAAGATGGAAGCTGACAGAGTAGTCAAATTTATTACACAATTAATTAAGGGTATTTATATAGATTAATTGCAGGTACAGGCATGTACTCTCATCAGGTTCCTTCTCCAGTTAAAGGAGACGGTCTTGGGTTCCTTCCAGCCAGCATTTCACACTGTCTGCATCAGGACCCTGCTCAGAAGTGCCAACAGAACAGTCCCTCTCTCCAGCAACCACAGATGTTAGTGGCAGATTAGCCTTTATCCAAAAGTAAATCCTCAGAACACGCTGCCTACTCAAATTTCCCCAGCAGCTTAAACTGAACACTGTAATATTTTTTTGTTTCCTGATTTTACCTTTCACAGGGTCAGTGCACATAGCTTTTTGATGGGCAGATTACACTTAGTGATATGCAATTCTGAAATTAAGCTACTTTGTATGAGACACTATTAGGAGTCTCCAAGATTCATCCAAATTAAAGACACTGCATATGAATGTGATATGGTAATTTTTCATTTAAATCCTTAAAACTGTTGTCAGTTTGGGCTGCATGCTTTTCAGCAAGCCAGCAAGGAAAGAACTGGTATTTTCTGCTTGTGCACTGCTGAACAGGCACACATATAAATCAAAACAACTTGCATGCCTTGATATTTCAAGGCATTTTAAGGCTGTCGATTTATATTACAATTTTTCTTTAATTCTCCAGCAGAAAACTGTAATCGTCCAGTGACAGCAAAATTTTTAAGGAAAGTGTAATGAAGAGTGTATTGGAAATAATTTTTTCATGGTGGTAGGTTACAGATGTTGCTTGCCAAATCTAACCTCAGGATGATAAACAGAATTAGTCCAAAATCACACAGAATCACAGAATGGCTGGGGTTGGAAGTGACTGACCTCTGGAGATCCTCTAGGTCCAATCTCCTTGCTAACACAGGATCACCTAGAG
This sequence comes from Coloeus monedula, assembly GCF_965178545.1. Classification (NCBI taxonomy): domain Eukaryota; kingdom Metazoa; phylum Chordata; class Aves; order Passeriformes; family Corvidae; genus Coloeus; species Coloeus monedula. The sequence goes on along the minus strand of NC_138783.1, from coordinate 103,256,830 downwards.
CTGGTTGTACAGGATTGTGCCCAGGAACGTTTCAAATATGTCCAGAGAAGGAGATGTTCCAGTTCTCTGCCATTCTCACAGTAAAGAGGTTTTCCTCATATTCAGATGGAACTTCCTGTGTTTTCCTTTGTCCCTGTTGCCCCTTGTCCTGTTATGAGGCACAACCAAGAAGCCTGGCTCCATCCTCTTGACACCTCCCTTCAGATACTCACCTACATTGATAAAATGCCCTCTCCATCTTCTTCAGGCTAAACAGGTCCAGGTGCCTCAGTCCCCTCCTAAGAGATGCTCCAGTCTCCTGGTCATCTTTGGAGCAGTGATGCTTGAACTTTAACCACTTGGACCCACCCCATACCTTTTAGAGCCCTAACCCATGGGATTCCTCCCTGAAGAGGCCAAAGTCAGCTCTCCTGAAATCCAGGGCTGGGACCCTACTTTTCGCCCTGCTTCCTCCACACAGGATCCTGAAATCCAACATGTCATGGTCACTGCAGCCAAGGCTGCCCCCAACCTTCACATCCCAAACCAGTCGTTCTTCGTTTGTTAGTACAAGATCTAGCATCACACGCCTCCATGCTGGCTCCTCCATCACTTTTGTCAAAAACTATCACCAGGATAGTTTTTGATAGCTCTGCAGGACTCTCCTGGCCTGTGTGTCCAGCTATGCTGTCTTCCCAGAAGATACCAGAGTGGTTGAAGAAAGTGGTGAAGGCTTGTGATCATGAGGGTACTTCCAGCTGTCTGTAGAAGGCCTCATCGACTCCTCCTCCTGATCAGGTGGCCTGCAGCAGTATTCCAGTCATGGAAAATTGCCCTGTTCAATGGTTTTTGAGGCAAGAACACTATGCTGAGTGGAAAATGCATTTTCAGCAGGTAGCCTTAACACACTTGTTCTGTAGAGGAATTGCACCACGTTCCCTACCAAACATCCATAAGAAGGAGAGAAGGAGCAAGATCTGTAAGCCTGCATGCCTTCTGGCAGGTCAGAAGTTTTTCTATGGTTGTAAAAACACATACTTTTTAGCAATTATTAAAAAACAAATCTCTGATTTGTAAATCTTAAAATCTGAAATGTTCTGTTCAGAAGAGTTGCTGTTTTAAACTACTGTGCTCTGTGCAAACTTCCAATAGAAAAGCCCTACATCTTCAGATACTGGAACACAGAGCAGATTTTTGTACTTTTTATCCACTCACTGCTCTGCTCTATTGGCTGACAGCAAGTGTTATTTTTATAATTGCTCCTTGAAGACATCCCACATGAAGCAGCTTTTCCCAGCACAATCTGACATTGTTCCAGCTCTCCCCAGCTCTCTCCAGACAAGTTTCCACTGCAGTCTCCAAGAGCACTGACCTCACAAACACACTGGGCAGGTCTAATTCAGATTGCAAGAACTAAACTTCAAAAACTGAATATGAGCTGCTTTCCGTAAGTAGAAAAAGATTGTTTTCCGTAAGTAGAAAAAGAAGTATAATCAGAAATAATTATACCCTAATCCTGTGGACAGGCTGAAATGGCCATTCTGCAGCCTCAAGGGAAAGGTTTTCACCTGTTAGGCAAAGGTAGACCTGGGACTCTGCTTTTTCATTCAGCCATTAACACTGCTGTGGCAGCCTCTGTATCAGGCTAGCACACAGTTTTGTCCATTCTCTGTCACCCTGCTGCTACCTGCCACATAGATGGTCGCTGCTGGTCATTCATGTGCAAACCCAGCTCAAAGGTGCTCACACCTCCATGCGGGCTGTGGGACCCTGTGAGAGCATGTGTGAGTTCAGTGCAGTCACCTCATTCAGAGTGAAAAAGAAGATGACCATCACAGGCTCCTATGTTAAAGGAAATTTTCTTGCTACAGTTTCCATCTCAGCCCAACCCCAGAATGCACAGCTATTTTACTTGTCCTTGCTCAGTCTATGATGACATAGAAATATTTTCCAGTTTATCAACTGCCTCTGAATTTTAGGGAAGGTGTTGAAAAGCTTTTGCCGCTACCCATGCACGCCTCACCCAACGCTCTCCCGAGGACGACCAACTCTGATGCCACTGTTCAGACCTCAACCACAGTGACCTAAGGCTCCCTTCAACCAGCTGCTTATAATAGTTTCAAAAACAAATACTTGTAGCAGTGGCTTATCAACAGCTTATCTCAAAATTGTGTCATGCATCTGACCCACTTTACCCTTTCTTTTTTTTTAAATTTGTGTTTACAGACTCTTTGATCTGCCTGTTACAGACAAGTTTTGTTACATTCTTAAACAGGTATTTCTCTCTCAATGGATCATTGTTCAGACATTTGTAAAATGACTTGGAGCCCAGGGCTATACATCTATTTCTTCAATATTTAAAGCAAAGTAAGAAACAACACATCAAGGATTACTGACTGGGAAGACAACAGGAACATGCTGGGGTGTTACATACCCAGATGTACATAGGAAGAGGCTTTGCCATGGATTAGGTTCTTTACCTCTCCTCCTTCCTATCAGTGTAACTATTTATTTTATTCCATCATCTTGTCTTTTAAAAACAGATGTTTCATTTATTTTAGACTTTTTTTAAACATCACATGAAATGCTTACTAAAAATCAAGCCATTTTGAACAAGCAGGGTTCCAATGTCTAAAACAAAATTAAAAAAGCTTAGTTTATGCACAAAAGACAATGCGTACATAGTATATTTTTAAAGACCTAATTATAATACATTCTCATGGTTTAAGCTCTGCATGATCATCACTTTACATTTACGAACACCAGCTTGCTAACCTATGACAACCATTAATTTTAAATTGCAAGGCAAGCAACAGATAAACTGCCAAAGCTTCTGTCCTGGGTTGCAGTGTATTCTATTGCCATCCCCATCAGCCGTTGAAACCAGGTGGGGCAGTGTTTCCTTGCCTCCTCCCCCCAGACTATCTTGCTGTTAATGGCCCATCATTGTCCTGCCGCATGACTCAGAGATAACTCCCTCCGGACTATCTTCTGTTAATGAGCCTAATCAACACTTGGCCTCATGACTCATTACCCCATTGTGAGATGCTCCACCCAGAGGGAGGAACCAAGCATCCCATCGTGGATATAAGCTGGGACTCTGAACACCAGAGCCGCTTTTCCACTGGATTTCCAGAGGACAGGAGCTACACAGCCACCACTGGACCTTCTGAGGAGGAGCAGACTCTTCTTTTTCTACAGGATCACCACTTCAGAGGACTGCAGCCACCATTCTACCAGACTGCTACCACCACCACCCTGACTAACAGGGTGCCAGGTTGTATCCTAACTCTGTCAGTTTAACCCAGTGTTATCTGCTTTTATTGTTTTTTTCTTTCCCCCTCCTTTTATTTCCCTATTAAATTGTTATTCTGACTTGGTGCCTCCCACTGGTTTGTTTTCAAACTAGTACAGCTTCACAACTTCACATAACAAAGCCAGTGCTAAAAGCAGCAGAGAGCAACCCTGTGAGTTAGGCAAAAGCCTGCCGACAGCACCATCAGGGTTTCCCTAAACTCCCTCCTCCTGCCACAACCCAGAACCATTCACATCTGCCTGCACTGGTGCTCCATCTCACCTTTGCATATCTGGGGGGAAAGCACTTCACTTCGGGAACAGGGAGACACTTTTCTGTCAGCTCCAAGCAGGGCATTTTATGCCAACACCGAGAACTACCAGGCTCATGATTCAGGGCCCGCTGTGCGTGCACACATGTGCAGCCACTGACCACTGACAGAACTGCATCAAACAAACACGAAACCAGGTTCAAACAACTCTAACAATTAAGCTTAACAGTAAAACCATTTTATATACTGGAAAACGTTGATTCCTTAGCAGAGGTTAAAAGTAACCCCAACCTGTAACACAAGTGGTTTCAATCAGTAAAGAGCCTGTGAGCTGGAGCAGGGCTGTCACACTTGGTCAGTGCAAGGGTCTGTCCAGTCCTCTCTCGTAGAACAGTGAGCTGTGGATGCCTGAGGAAACCCAAGCATGTGAATCATCCAGTACTTCTCTTCAAGTGGGAAGCCTGGTAATGCCAGCATACCACGAGTCACAAAAACATTGATCTGAATTACGCAGCTATGAGGACATGTGAGTCAGCACTGATAATCAAAAGATTCCAATTATTAAGGAGTGTTGGCAAGAAAAAGTCTGCCAGGGAATAAAGGCTGCTGATACATGCTAATATTTACAACCGTTGAAATATACCTGAAAGAAATGCTATCCCCTATGCTCAACCTTGTGTTTTTTAATATACAAAGGCTACTCAATCATTTACTTGCATGTGACATGGAAAAGCTACACTTTGATCTCATGTCAGTCTCACAGTGGAGTTTAAGAAGCCCCATTCCTGAGAAATATCTGGTAATTGCCACACCAAGTAAATTATTTTCATTATAACAGTGCCTACAGCATTAGGTCAGAGGTTGTTACATACATTTGCTAAATCCACTTATTCACTGAACTGCTTCACATTCTTTGTACATAATCAGTTTGCATCTGGATATGGCAAGACAGATACTCAGCAGGTCACTCTCTGAAATGCTGCATGCACAGCCTTGCCAAAAATCACTGTTAAAACCTGAAAACCCACAGAAATTTTCAAAGTACACAGAACTGAGTTATACATGCTTTATCTGCTTTTCAAATCTTGACTGTGGAAGCAAGGGAGTAAGAGCAAGTAAAATGGCAAGCACGGAGCTGTCACACTGCCCCATTCAAACAAGTAAATAGCAGAAAATTTCCACAAGGGCTATCCAAATTTCTTCTGATGCATGTCACTGCCAAGAGCATTTCATTCTCTTGGCCATGAGTTTCATAAAGCCCATCCTACAGATGGTTAGCACTATATGTGCTATATACATTGCAAGTACAGTTCTTTAAAGGCACTAGTCATCCCAGGATTTCTGTTCGTTTTCCTGCTCACCTCATCTCTTTCAAGAGCACACCTAGGGACATAACACAGAGAAGGTCCAGGACACAAGAGAATAGAACCCAGACTCTCTAATTCTTGTCCACTCAGCAGAGACATTGTCCTGAACTCCCCTAACCCACAAGCAACTGATACTGCAAGAGCTTGATGGAGGCAGGATATCCACACTGAAATGTGGCCAGGGCTGGAACCAGGCCAACCAAAATACTCATCTATTCCTAAAACTTTCATTTTCTGGTGGTTGAACTGAAAATAGTATCTAAATCTTACTCCTAGTGAGAGTGAATGAGGAGCTGCTTTTCAGCTCAAGTGGAAATGACATGTTTTGCACAGGAGCTACACCAGTATCCTGTGGGAATGAAAATACAGGATGATCATGGAATATTAAAGGCCAACACTACTTTTATCGTGCAAAATCCTTGTGGTTTGGGCATTTTAGACTACTTCAGCAATGAAGTTGTTAATTATTTCAAATAATACTTTACACAAGCAGCGTATCCATTAGCATATCTTGATCCTGAGAGTACATTTTCACTGACTTAAAATATGGTACTCATTTATAAGCTTGAGTTCATTATTAGTCCAATGTATTTCAAAATGCATGTTTTTTTAAAATCTATTCAAAATGCTGTGTGTATATACACAGGCAAAATTGAAATTAAATGTAACTTGAAACTCAGCCTTAAAAATCAAACCTTTGAAGGAAAGGTTTCTGCAATCTGTCCAAGCCTTTTTTTTTTTATAAAATGAAAAATTGTCTCTCCATTGCTGCAGTTTAGATATGGATTAAAACATGAGGGTTTTTTTAAAAAAAAACAGTGAAAAACACTGACATTTTATAATGGAACTTGAAGCCATTTAAAAGGCTGGACTCTCCAAGTCTGCACAGAAGCATGAATCTTGTAGTTTGCAATTCATACAGAGAATCCTTATCCTACCTTTGTTAAATTTCAGTCTCTTAACAGCATATCACAGACTGAGAAATTAAAGATTTTTCTGAAGAAAAAAATAAATCCCCATTGGTTGCGTTGGTGTCCTTTTTTTCTTGGACTAAAACTTCAGTTTGGGTATTATTCATACCAAACAAATGTGTATTACAGAAAATTCCACAAGGTGTTGCTAGACAGGATTTAATTTACCCTTTGAAGAAGCAAACATCAATTCTTTGCTGCTACTTACTCTTCAATAAATGAGTAACTTATGAAGCTCTGCAATACAACTCTGTTTTGTTCTCATGTTAAAACATCATCATAAAAAGCTTCAGTGTAAGTAACAATCTGTGAAATCATTGCCCAAACACCCATAAAGAAGCTTGCCAAACTCACCCAAAGTGCAAAGGCATCTTGAAAAAGGCTGAAAAAGCTTAGCATTAAGGAGATAACATCTCCTGTGGACACACGGACAATTCGTTATGAACAATCAAAAGATCTTGTCAAAATCAGAGACCCTTTTAACACCTAAGGAAAAACAATGGAAACTACTGCTAGATAAATGCTGAAGTCTAGTGAGGAAAACGGGCAGAAAGGCTTGTAAGCTTTTTTGCAAAAGTATAAAAATTAACTGTTTTCAGAAATTTCTTTCAACAGTTCCACTGTTAAACTCAAGCCAAGGCTACCCAAAATATGTGCCTTTACAGTCAAAAAATCTTTCTTTTCCCATTCTGTCCAAGTAACTGCATTGCTAGGTGTGAACCCCAGAAAACAAAGCTGTTTTAACTCACCACTGAGAGGTCTAGAGGACTGCCTACAGATGGTACTGCAGTATGCTCCTGCTGCCTCTACAACAGCTGCCTTATTATTTCCACATTTCTTTGTAACTACATGGAAATACTTCAGGAGTTTCACTCTCAGATGCTATGCCAGGATAACTTTATGATCTGTTCCATTTGTAGCCGTTCTCACAGCTGAAAGCATACCAAGAGCGACCGACAGCAAACCTCATGACAATTGCTGTTATCTTTACATATCCAGGCAAAAACATTTCTCTACTTATCTTGAAAGGCGTGCAGCCTTTTCTTCTTAGCAAGCGTGCTCCTATTTGTTGATGGGACACAACCCCTCCAGCCACCACTGCAGTCCTGATGTACCCAGTCACAAACTAGATGTAAATAAATTCTTCACCTCTGATCTTACTCAAATAAGGCACCTCACTCAATTTCCCTCTGCACAGGGACAAAATATTTGGATGCTGAGCCACATGGGTCATGGTTTAATTGTGCAGGATAAATTTGTGCGGGTTGTAGATGACAAAAGATCAAATACAGAGGACACCTAATGTAGTCTGGAAAGATTACAGAAAAACATCCAATGTTTAGCTTTTTACATTTTAGTGACATCTTGCATCATTGCAGTACAAGGCCTGTAAGGAAATTCAAAATCTTTTGAAGTTTCAGCACAAACATGAGTTTCTGCTGTTTGAGTTCTAATACACAGGATATTACCCAAATAACGAGGTAGTGTGAAAAACTAAAAAGACACAGGCAGAGGTCACTGGCAGAGGCAGTAATCAAAACTCCACTTTCAGCAGTCATCACTACTTTACTCATTTTGCCAAGCTCTTTTGGCCGCAAGCATCAGTAGCACTGCTGACTACAAGTTCATTGATCCACTCTTCAGGTTTCCTCCCACACACTCTTACAAAATTCTAGCCCAAAGCTCAAGAGACTTCCACTTCTTCTCACATTGCCAGCACTGAGCCCCTTCCAGAATGCCCCAGCAGTCCAGGGGACAGGTGGCCAGGCTGTACCCAGAAACGCCCGCACAGCTACAGACCTTCCACCTCCGTGAGCTCACATCCCTGAGTGAGGACTTACAGAGGAGACTGGAAAACCCCTCCCATGGAAGATGAGCTGACAAAGGCTTAGACCTAAATCACTTCGCTCAAAATAATATGCAATTGAGTCAGCTTTCCCATGACTTTTGGGATAAACCCTTAAAAATGCAGGAGAAGTAACTAGCTTCAACTATTATTGAAAGAAATAAAAGCAGAGGTAGTCACCCTAAACTGAGCTGAGACTTGAATTTTGTGCACCCGTGCTGAACTGTGGATCGGCTGCACAACTGCTGGTGGCTGTGGCTGCCCATGGGATCCACAGGCTGCCCTGCCAAAAGCCCACTGGCACAGGGCCACAGCAGGGGGACAGGCAGGCCCCTAGAGCACCTCTCACTACTTCCATGCATAAGGCATTCCCAGGACATGCATCTGGGAAATATTCCCAAAATACAATGACCCAAACCCAACCAGCGATGATACATAGAAGAGCTGGCCAAAAAAATACAGCAGCAAAGCTATCAGCTCCAGGTTTCTGGATTGAACTTCAGAAAGACTTGCACATGGATCAAAGCTGGATGGCCTCTCCCACGCAAGACTCTTTAATAGCAAGATTTTTCTACAAGACAAAACTCTCATTGATCCCTCTGGATCTATTTGTTTTCAGTGGGCCTTGGTTCCAGTAAAAAAATAGAATAAGGCTTTTCTTACACATTTTTGTCTAACATATGATTTATAACACCAGATTTTTTCACTCTGGCCAGTGCAACACAGATGAGTGCTGAAACATTCAGTTCAGCAACACCTTTATGCTTGTTTTCATTAAATTTCCTCCCTAATCTTTAATGGCTTAAAACAACTCTAAGACCCAAACATCACAATATTCAAAAATAAATAATATATCACCTAAGAACACCAACTGTCTTGCAAAATCTTCCTTAGCATTACAGAAAGAGGTAATGGTCCAGAATTAAACTTTAGCAACATGGTTTTAAAGATTCAGCACACTATTTAGAAAAGCTATTCTTTTTTTAACCACTCACAAAAATTAAATTCTGTACATTAAAAAAGGAGACCAAAAGTCCTACAAACTGTTCTAAATTATGCCTTTTCCAAAACCCCAGAGAGAGTAACTGATGAAGCTTGTTTTCCAAGTCGTGGTAGCAGAGTGAAGATTTGTGCAGTTTAAAATTAATTGACATGTTATTAGGAGCATTGCACTCAATTGAAATGGGCATAACTCACTGACAAAGAGGTAAGTCAGGGGTGAAATTCTGTAAAAGGATTTTCTAACCACCAGGTCAGTGGCAATTTGTGTGGAACGGCTTAGGCTGGTTCACTCTGGAAAGGCAAAAGTCACTTAATGGTGCAGCCTATTTCTCAGCTATCAGAGATGCTGCATGATCCATCACACATCACTGCTGCAGCCATTTCTGCTCAACTTTTCTCTCACATTCTGATAAAGATAATGATGGCCTAACTTGCACTTGCAAGAGACTATCAAAAATTGCTTTGGACTTCTAAGACACCAATAATTCTCCACACAGGGTATCTGTGCACCAAACCAAGGAACTCGCACACTTGCACAGCCGAGGGGAGCAACCCAATGGCCAAGATTTGCTATAGATACACAAATCCCAGTTTCATTTCTCCATTCTTGGCACAACTTTCAACAAACACTTATGGCTCAAAATAGCAAATAAATAAGGGAGAAATTAAAATATTGCACAGAAGAAAGACTGCTGATTTATTTGATTCTGAAGAGATGGGTAAAATGGCGAGTGATCTGTGACCAGTGTTGCATGCTGATTTCAGGTCTCCAAAGGCACTAATGATCACTTCAGGAAACATACTACTATCTGCAAATCTAGAAACAAAGGTCCAGTCAAATCTTAGTGATTCTATAAGGATATGAGTATAGCTGTTTGTGATCCAGGTCTCATTTGATACAGAATTCAAAACACTCTGTGAATTCTGTATCAAATGGGACCTGGATCACAAATAGCTATGCTCGTATCTGTTTGTGATTGACACAAAGTACATGACCTAGCACTTATCTTTAACCCTGCAAGAAATCCTTCTGCAATCAAATGGGACAATTCACAAATGGAGCATAACCCAAAAACAGGACAGTAAGTCTGCATTTGCCTTAGGAAGACAGCTACATGCTTGTCTTCTGTTGTGCTGCACACTCAGTATTTACAATCTGCTCTAATAACTACTATATTAAGCAATTATTTTGCATTGGCCCATCATTCAAGAAAAAGGAGCTCAGCAGAGATGCACTGGGAAAGAGCAACCACGTACCACTTCCACTCATGGCTGTTGCTGAAACACCTTCTCCAGCTCTCGGCACAGTTGTGTGTGCAAGAGGAGCTCACAAGGTACTTGAAATGCAAAATTATTCAGTTTCTCATTTCTTTGCTCTTAATGCAACAATTAACAACATGCTTATTTTGATGCACCTCCATTATTGAGGAGAAAACACAGCAGGCAAAGTATTTAAGAATATTAGCTGTAAGGCTTTTATGACTTTCACAGGACTTTCTGAATTAATCTAGAAAAACAAAAGGACATCTGTATACATTACTACATATCAGAATAAAAAATTATTTGCAAAAGCTTGTCACATGCAGCTTTTCTAAATATCTGCTCATTTTTAGCATTATTTTGCTTCAATATTGAAAATTAAGCCTATGCACCAGGAGAGTGAATGAACTAGTTAGCAATCATTTTTCCTTTCAATTGCTTTCTTTTCTTTCTTGTTCTTTAATACTGGGAAGTTTTATATTTAGGCAGAAGTCGCTAGGCAAATTATTGCTTAAAGTAAATGAAAGCTAAATACCAGAACCCAAGTCTGTGTTGCATGCCAATTCATGTCTTAAAGGCAGCAGCCTCTCTTCCTTCTCCAAACCCTCTGCCTTATACTCTGCACAATTTCTGCACTAAATGAAACAAGAGTCCTGCAGTGCAAATAGTTTATCGTGCAATTAAACGCCACAACACACTCACAAAAGGAGCCAAAGCGCAGCAGTTTTAAAAAATAACCCAAACTGCAGAAGACAGAAATTATATTTTACTAAGCACATACTCTTTGAATGCCTGAGCTAGAAATTCTTTTCTTCTAAATTTCTCTCTCAGATTCACATTAAAACAACCCCATGTGAATTCACTAGGAAAGCTCAAGGGTTGAAAACCCCTGAGTTTCTTAACTACTATGTAAGTTTGAAGCCTAACTGAGAACAAGCAAAAGTCCTTAGCAAATATATATTCTTTCCCCTATTTTCCTTGACTAAACCATTTAAACTCCTCAGAGTGCAGAAACTGCTTAAGCTTTTAATTCCCTTGGTGCTTTTGCACAGGAATCTGTTGGCTTAGTAGACTTACAACAACCACTTTGTTAGGCACGAGAAGCAAGATAACAAGGAAAGTCCTATTCCCAACATTCCCCTTCACTCCAGTCCCACCTAACAAATATTGCTCTACCACCCCAGCTGCTGCCCAGCAAGACTGCCACAGAAAGTGCTGTCAGTTTGGGATTATCTCAAGTTTTTTTTTTACACTGGGAAATTAAATTTTAGATGCTCTTATTACTGACAACTTACTGAAAGCAAGTTTAAATGGAACAGGAAAATATCTGAATACAACAGAAGACACATTATTGCCACATTTCTTCACTTGGAATTTTTCAACTATGGCTTAGTTTTATTTTGCTGTTGAAACTGGGTCTACAGTCAGAAAGCAGGAGTGATTTTTCCATGTGTAATATTTACAAAATCTTATAATAGATTTAGATTATATTTCATCATTAGATTTGAGGGTAGGGAAAGAAGAGCTGATGCAAGATACTGGAGGTTTTTGGGGGGAGAGGGAGGCCTTATAAGTTGCTGGGGCTTGCATAGCAGTTTTACATTTGCCCTCCTGGTGACTCATCCACCAAGAAACCAAAAAAGCACCTCCACTGATGATCTGCTTCTCCCCACAGTTGTGGGCTCATTGCTGACAAGCATGACTGGCAGTTTTTTCTTTCTTCAAGTCCTTTGACATACTAACTTTCTAAGTTCTTCTATAGCATCTGTACAGAGGAGTTTCAACCTCTAGAAAAAATTCTTTCAAGTAGAAAAAAAGATCAAACTATTTACCCACAAAAACTTTCTCTCTAGAAACAAATCAGTGTATACATATTTTGCAATGCTATCTGAAAGACTCTCAGATTTTATTAAAAAGTGAAACATCAAGATAAAATGATTTTTTAAAAAAAATCTATGGTATGACACCAGTTCTGAATTAAAACAACTTGCCTACTCTAACTAGCAACAAGAAATTAAAAGCAGCACTGTCCATTATACATTTTTAAAAATGTAACTTCCTAACTCTCAGATAAAATTCTTAAAATATTTGGGAGAAAAAATTAAAAAAATAAAAGCCTTTTCTCAACATGTATGGCAGATACACTATTTAGTACATTTCAAAACCCTGTTGGGATTGATGTCACAAATAATTCTGACTCTCAGCATTGTATGTATCTTACTAGCACAAAGAGGGTATTTAATACTGAAACATAAAATACAGCTGTGAGGAGTCCTATGCCTATAGATTCAGGTGATATTGAGGTACATGCAAAACCAGGATGATTTTAACTCCAACAAATGACAAACTGTGCTACCTTTTCCTCACGAATAAACCCTAAGAACTACATAAACCTACTGAGAATTGGTATGTTCCTATGCAAACAATCACAAAAACATTGTGACAATCGCAAATGTCACAATGCGTTAAGAAGCAAAAAGCATTCCAAATGCCACATAAATAATACAGTTTACGAACACCAATTAAAAAATATTTTTGAGAAAGATAACCTTATTCCTAAAATAGACATGCCCTTTTAGAAACCTATTTGCTTACCTGTATGTTTCATCCTTCCAGATGCAGAAATATAGAAAACCTTTCGTTCACAATGAACAAGTCGCACAAAAATGACTCAATTGAACTACAGTTTATAATAGAATTTATTTGTATTCTGTACCTTTCTTTTTAATGTCACAATATTTGGGCAGCATACCCAGGCTCTTACTGTTTTAAATCCCTCAGAACTGCTTTCACAATAATAATTCCCACAACACTGAAAATCTTTGGCACTATACTTTAATGTCAAAAGAAATTAATTCAAACTCAAAGAATACAAAACCTTTTGTCCTTTTTAACAAGACATTTTAATGAGGTATATAATTGTACTTATTGCACATCAAGAGCACAAATTTAACTCAGATTGCATAAGAATACCAGAATTATTTTTTCCTGCTTGCTAAAAAAGCTGGAGGCATTTCCATGTAGTATTAACCTTAAAAACCTTGACACCCCCACAGGAAACTGATTTTCTACAAAAACTTTGGGAAGGGTTCAGCTTGGATTCCTGAGCAAGACATTTACAATCCATTTGGGTCCCAACCTACAACACAGCCCACAGATGAGAGCACAGCATATGGAAACCCAACACACTGAACAAGCCCACATCCGATGAAACTTTGAGAATAGGAGGAGCTGAATGGAAGGTAACAAAACAAACAATTCCAGAGTTTAACACTTTTGCTAAGTCTCCTTATTAAACATTCTGTAATGAAATTGTTTTCACAGTAATTGCTGATCTTCTGTAAGTCTTGACAGACACACGAGATGGCAATCATCCAACTTGTTTTGCCCCCACGAATTTATTATATTACTTGTTTTTAAAGGAACTAATAAGAAACATTTCCTACTCAGAAAGGAATTTACTATGAATTTATTCCCTTACAGAGGGAATTTTAATTTTAATTTTGGGGTTGTTTTTTTCAGTTTGGTGCCATTAGTTCCAGCTGAGGGCCCTTTGAACACTGGGCACTGTTATGAGGCTTTTATTTTCTGGTCCACAACTGATGCTGGTTTCAGGGACAAAAAGCGTCTGTGACCACACAAGGAAGCCACTAGCAGTTGTATGTTTTTAAAACTAGAATTGAAAGGAAAGAAAACAGACACAGGTGAACACACCATGCAACACAATACAGCATTTCAACATCTCTGTAGGAGCTCTAACTTCAACCCTGCCTTGCTGGAAACTAACATGCTTTTATGAACTCAAAATCTTCATGAACTCTTTATGCATTAGTCCACCGGGGCAAGGAGACAGTTTTGGGGCAGGCACAATTCACTGACGGACAGCAAAGATCCTGCAGTTGGTTGATGCATTTTGGCTGTCTTCAGAGTCGTGATCTGTGGTTGTGATCACCAGAATGGGTAGTACAGCCCTATCCATAGGGAGGACCTCTCCTGGCACTGCAGCTCCCCAGGGCCTTTGAAAACATACCAGTGTGCCTCAGACACAAGGGAGTCCCCCTCAGAACTCAGAGGAAAGCCACAGTGAAATTCCCACTTCTCTGAAGAATCACTCCCATATGGGCTTTATTCTTCTGTCCAATGTGACCATTTGTACTGTTTTCTGTCTTATTAGCAAATGCTACCTCAGGATTCTTGACAAAAAACTTTCTTTACTTGCACCTTCCCAAGACTTCCTGCAGAAATGTCCAAATGTAAATTCCAGTTTGCAGCACTAAACTAAAAGGAGGCATGGTAACAGTTGGCTTAAAAAAGGAGAGGAATAATCTGTTCTTTATATCCTCTGTACACAGGATATAAACAACATAAGGCTTAAAAACAACCTTAAACCCAAAGGTAAAGCAGCAGTAGAGTCCATTACCTATAAAAGTTTTAGAGTTAGCACAAGGATTAACAAATTGCTCAACACATGGAAATGGGATTTTGCTATGGACAGGAAAGGGTATTTAGGGATCATCCAAGGTTCTTTCCATGCTTGTAGATTATTCAGCCTCCTTTAAAGATGTGGCTAATGTGATCACACCACACAATACTCTCACCAATACACTTCATAACTCATTAGCTTTGGTGCCCACTTGGTTTGAAAGAAGGGCAGAGGTGTCAAGAAAAGCATCTCCCAGACCATGATTTTCACAGGTCTTATCAGTACCACTGACCCAGCTCAGCCCATTCCCTATGCTGACACAGCTGTCAGATGTCATGAGTTGTTTCTGAACCAGTTAATGTTTCTGCTACCACTGGCCCATGAAAAGTGCTATGCTGTGCTCACGCTGCCACTTGCCTTTTTCCTATGAAAAGGCAGCGTGGAAAACCAGGAGCAAGGGATGGCAGCCCAGTGGCAACTCTTAGGACACAAGTCCTAAGTCCTGAAAGATAAGATTGTGTCCACTGGTCCCTACATCAGCAGCCATTTCAAGAAAAAACTACAGAAAGATTGCTAATTTTCAATAACACCTAACATCGACAAAAACCTCAGACATGCTCTTACTGATTATCCTTTCTTTTATTTCCTGTCACACCTTGAACAGTGAAAATCACGAAGTCCTGTCTTACTGGGCAGCCTTCTTACTAATGATCAAACCTTCTTGCTTTTATACACTAAAGGGATCCACGATCACTCCAGATTCACGGGTCTTCCTCCCTACTGGCTTCTTGCTCTAAAAGCAGCAGAGCCAGTAATAAGAGCAGAGAAATATTCAGACCCAGCTGAGCAGGGCTACAGGGACAAAGGTGTGCATTGCCCATAGTTGTATCCTGCTTCTCAGAGGAAGTTCAGCCCTGGCATTTTCAGAACATGCACAAACATCTCTCTAGACTGGGGAAGCTGGTGAAACACAAGCATACATCCTCTGAAATTATTTTCCATTCCAAACAGTCTTTCAAACAAACCACGTTGCAAGCATTTTATACAGCTTAAGACCTGGAACGCATTTACAAAGTCAAAAGGTACACGGTCAAGGAAAGTTTGGCTCATAATTAGATAACCTTACATAATTTTTTCCAAGATTTGGTATCAGCAAAAACATTTCTGCCATGAAATGAATGGTGGAGTTTGTTATTTTTAAATTCCACTGGATGTAGTTGTGCAGGTTTTGTACAAGAAAGTATTTTCCTGCAATGTTTATACTTAAACATTTCTATAAGAAAAATTTAAAGGTAAGACAAATGTTCCTTCCAAGTTAAGAACAACAGCAGAGAAATAGTGAGAAATTAAGCAAAGTCATTTTTACTCATAGTAAAAACCACTTTTTTTTTAAAGATTAAAAAAATAATCTGTAAATACTTTCCGAATGTTCCACAATCCTCTTAATTAAGAATGAAATAGATATGGAGATAATTAATGAGATAGATATATCACAAAAGAAATGTTTTGTATAAGACAATCTTGCTGCCGAGGAGACTTAAGCAAGCAGAAGAATCTCCTGCACACCAGCACAACTAGGGCAGTTTCCTCACCACAGGCAGTGGAACTTCCTGCAGGGAAACCACTGCTAAATGATCTAGACTTCTTAGACACAGCTGAAGAAATTAATGCCTCCTCACACAAGTGAGTGAGGAATGAGAAAATGGCAATGATGTTGGGTATTTAATTTAGAAGCAGCCATCAGCTGCAACATGCTGAGCTGGCCCACTGTGTGAGGGGCTCATCTCCTTATTGTGCCAAGGATAACCCACCTGTTCATCTGAATCCCCAATATGATACATCATTTGGGGTCACAGGGAACCTGGGCCTAAGTACAATTTAAAAGAAAAAACGGGGTGGGGGGGGGGAAGGAGCAGGCATGTTCTCTCCAGCTCCCAGGCAGATGGCAGTCACAAAGGCTGGAAACACTAGCAGAAAGAACTGGCACAAAAGGAACAAGAATAGTGCTGGGGCACATTGTCTTCAGCTTCACGGGGAGTTAGAGGGAATTTATAGAACAGACAGCTCCCAAAGCCCTGCAGTGATCAGCTGGGGGGGCAGGGGATCCTGCAAAGCACTCCGTGGGCAAGGGGTGCCTGCAAACAGAACTCCTGGCAAGCCCTTAGGGGACAACATTAAACCTCTCAGTGGCTGTGGCCTATTAAATAGCAGAATATATGAGAATCCATCTCCACCAGTGTCCAAGCACTTGCATTTTTCTTAATGCCAGAAAACTAAGGAAACCAAGGAGGCGACAGGATTCAGCTCTAGTTTCAAGGAAATCTTCTCAAAGTAATACATTTTAGTAAGACATACAATTAAAAAAAAGCCCTAAGTAAAGCTGACAAAAAGAACAAGAACACATCCCTTCCGTTTCTCATCCCACTATTTATTTATTTCCTGGCAGATGCAGAGAAGTGTTGAAGCAGCAGCTCTCTTGGCTGGTGGAAGTCGCCAGCTGGAAACGAGGGGAACAAAGAGCAGTGCAGGTGGAGCCGCGTGGGAAGAGACAGGGGGAGCAAAGATGGGCACAAAAACAGCGGCACAGAGCAGATATGGAGACACCCGCCTGTCCCTTCTGCTCTTCTCCACTCACTACTACAGTGATTTTTAAAATGCTATTTTACAGCCATCTTTTATCTCATCCCCACACCACTCTTTGGAATCACAAAATCATTTAGGTTGAAAAAGACCCTAATTGAGTCCAACTGTTAGCCCAACACTGCTCCACAGATGGTGACTTGACCACTTCCCTGGGCAGCCTACATCAGTCAAGGAGTTGTCATTGAGCAGCAAAACCAATAAACCCCAGCTTTCTCTAGACCCTTGTCTTGAGGTGACATTCCTTTAATGTTTAACATGGGCTGATTTCCTTTTGGAACCTTCCTCTCAGCAGCAAAATTAATAGGGTTTTCTTTTACCAAATGACTTAGTCTTCCACATAACTCTCAGGAACTCTTCAAAGTCTCTCAATTTTCTTGAAATTTTGTTGATATAGTTAACAAATTCAGAAGTTACTACTGGGCTGAATTAATAGCATCATTGCACAAGCCACACCTCTTTCGACAATCGGACCAAAGAAACCTCAGCCCATGACATAGGAAATTGACAAATTTTACATTACAGTAAGAAAGGTGAAGTAGAGTAAGTAGCAATAAAGGAGACCATCTCTTTTTTTTTAGCTGAAAGCACACAGCTATATAGGAAATGGCAAAACCTTTCAGGCATATAGGTTTGTGTTTAGTCATATAGTGATAACAAAAAGACCATTAGTTGATAGGTCATTCCTAGCAGGAGATAAAATCTTGAATAAAGAACAGGGTGACACATCAAGCCAACCCCTAATGTGGTACCAGATGAGGGATGCCTTTCCTGCAGTATACATTACACATTCAGAAACCCAAAGGTGTCTTCAGCCATTTGACCATTTAATGGTTAATGAGACTGATGGGTGTTCACATAAGGATAAAAATAGCCTTCATATTATCCTTGCAACCTTGGCAATAAATGAGCTATTGCTGCTACAGAGGGGTAAACTGAATGTTCTATTGCAAATTAGTACTTCTAGCATTGCACTTGCAGCAGTTCTAGACAGACCACAAGAAAAGGGGAACTCTAACAGAGAGTGAGACTATCATTATTAAAAGCATTGACAGAAAATTCTAACGGAACAGAAACATCAGCAGCAGAGCAAAAGAAACATTTTATATTACATAGTACTAAAAATCCATTTGAGGTTAAAAAAATTTTAAGTGTAAAGTTTGGGAAGTGGTTCACTATGGCAATGTATATTAGCTTATGATTCAAACACCTTTCCTTGGAACAACACAACTCCATTAAGCTCTTTCATTAAGAAACTATAGCACTGGCCATCTTACAGCAATGGTGAACTGTTTTTGAAATGGCTTAATGTTCTCCTACAAAGGAAAATTTCTGTACAATGTTTCTTGCAAGACATATTGTCTTGAAAGTGTCATCAGGAAGCAAAGCAAACTTTCAGGTATTTAAAGTTGACCCAAATAATATCACTGCTCCAAGAGAAGTTTTTCTCCACATAGTCACATATCACCCAAGCCCCTCAACGAGACAGTGCTGTGGAAAATGTAGAAATGCTGTTCTGGGCCAATGCCAATTTAACCATAGGATGGTCCTGCAACTCTAGATTTAGGGCCCTATATATTACCAGAATTCTCCATATGGAAGGGAATAGGAACACATAAAGCTAGACAGCACTACTCATCCACTCATTTAAATGTATTTCCCATCTGCATCCCTTGACACATCGTTCCTCTTTCTCTTCATTAAAATGTCAAACACTCAAAATTTGAAACTTAACTTGACCAACTTACTAGGACTATAAAAGTATTATGGTGCTCAACTATTAATTGGATGGTTACTAATATTTGCACTTACATGTTGCCAAATAATTTAAACTATAAAATTTAAACTGTGTAGTAAGGAAAAAAAAAGAAAGAAAAAAGATTCACAAATGTCTCTTTTACTTTCGCCCTTCTGGATGTTTCACTCCCTCAGAGATGTTTACTTTAAGGTCTGTCCTTCAGTACCTGAACAGAAGACCTTCATTCCACTTCCAGAGTAATCTCTTTTGTTGCAGGGCTTTAATTCAGTAGTTATACTGAAACAAAGTGCCTTGCCAGACTTTAGTAAACTAAAGCTTTACCTCTTGCATACTTCCCCTGCAATCAAATATATGCATAGTAAGTAATGCAATCTAAAAACAGCTAATGAGTATTTCCTATGGAAAAATACTCCTTTGGAGAGTATACTCCTCAAGGACAGTCCTGATTTAGACTAGATCAAATAAAAGATATAATTACTATAATACAGCTGTGGGTGGAGGAGGGGGTGGAGAGAGAAAGAAAATGAGGGACTGATAACTTGATGTAAATAACACTAAGAATTATTTTCCTGCTGACATCAGCACTGCCCAGTGCTGTTCTTTCTTGTTCTGAAACATATGCTCTGGCCAGTGAACCTGGGACCTGTCATGCTGTGAGGTAGCAGGTGCTGTAACATCGTCAACCCCAGGCTCCCCATCCTGGTTCCTTCCTCTCACAACACTTAAAAGATGTTTTGACAGACACGACTTCACAGCTGTACTATTATAGAGGTATACTGTATCTCCAGAATAATAATACAGTGCTGTTTTTAAAAAGAAGTCCATGGTTTAGTGAGGGTAGCAACAGGAAACAATACAATTGCAAAAAAACCCCAAGCATACTATTTGATACAGGGGTACATCTCCACCATATATCAGGCATAGAAAACAGAAAGCTGAGGCTCTCCTCATTTCTAACCTTGGCAGCACCTCGTGAAAAACTCAACCTAAAAATTGGGTAAGATTTTGGCTCCAAATTTTGTTTTCGGGCATTTTGGGGGTTGGTTATTTGTTTTGGGTTTGGTCCTTCTATTGCTATTGCCAGGCTTTCCTTGAGATTACCCAAAGACTTTGCAGGAAGCTTCAGATCTCAGCAGAGTTTTAAACCTCATGTTATCCCTCTTTAAAGGTTACTGGGTTCTAGCCTGTTTCATCTTCCATCTGCAGCAGCCATTTATATTTATAACCTGCTCATCACCATGATACCTACAGCATCTAATAAAAACCAGAAACAAGCAGCTTCCTGGACCCTGCCTTTTATTACTCAACAACAGACAACAGCTCTTAACAACATAATTGGGATTTATTTATTTTTGCCTTCTGATCTCCTCCCAAACCAGACAAGCCCCAATAAACACTGGCCACCTCGATGACTCCTTCAGGCTTCTCCTCTTTCACATCCACTGCTTCCAATGACATTCACTGCTGTCCTGCTTCTACTTAACCTCCCTCAACCTCAGGTAAGGTCTCCGCTTATACATTCTTATAAGAGAAAACTAGTTTCAACCTATCTATTCTTCATGCTTCCAACCAGCACCGTAAGGGATCTCCTGTAAGTACCAGGAGCACAAAAAGCTGCTGGGAGGCATGAACTTTGCAGGTACCAAACACAGAAAGGAACCCGGCCTGTAACCCAGACATCAGCCCAGCATGACCTGCAGAAATGTGCTACCTACTTTGGAATAGGTTTGTTTCTCCTTCTCACGCTTCTTAAAAAGGGTATTACTGTCTATTAGGTACAAAGGAAAATTTGTTTCCACTAATACTGAAGTCAGAGTTTACAGAAGAGACAGCCTGAACATATGGGACAAGTCCAGGTAGCTAAATACGAGAACACTTATAACAGTTACATTTATATAGGTCTTCCACAAATTTCAGCAATAATAGAGAAAAAGCTCGTTCTTCAGAGATTGAAACATTTGATTCTTGCTTATCAGAATGAGTTATGACAACTCTGCATGGCAGATCTGACAGCTGGTGTCTATCATTCTGAAAGCAGCGGCAGAAAGCATTTAAAGTTTTTAAAAACCACTGGAGTTAACATCCAGAAGTGGCGAACACTTCAAAAAAGTGAGAAATCCTCCCCGGCTAGATGGCAGCCATGAGATCCAGTGACCTTGACCTAGACTAAATGAAAATACTGCAACATCTTGAAGCACTTCCCAAAAAAAAAAAAAAAAAAAACAAAAACAAAAACAAAAAAAACAAAAAAAAATCCAAACCAACAATCCACTACAATTCCAATGAACCTTCCAAATTTCTACCACGAAATGAAATGGGTTTTTTCCAGGTCACCTAAATACAAAGGTACCACAGAGCCCCATGGAAGCTGTTGTTTTGATGTTTCACAGCTTTGTGGTTCCTCAGCAGATGACATCCAAGGCACCACAGTCTCCCTTCTGAACAGGCTGCCTGGCCACCATCACTTCTATCTGTAATGGCAGAATTAGTGTAAGGAACAGAAAGCAACTAGAAATGATGCACACAAACAACCTCTTGCCCAAAATACATGTGTTTAAGACGTCACAGTGCTTCAACATCCAAGCACTTCAAAACAAAAGTGTTTTTCTTTAATTCAACGAATTACAGGTTTTTAAACATTTCCAAGGCAACTTCTCTTGCAAACATTGTTAAATTTGCCCTAGAAGACCAGAAGACATTCTGGCATTTCCCATAAAAATGCAGTTCTGGGTTTTGTTCTGCTTTCAGACAAAATGAGACTTAACTAATACAGAAGAAAACAGAAATTCTGTGACATATGATGCATTTTTGCCACAAACAAATCTCTTACAGATATATCTCCTACTCCATCAAAATATTTTTTTCCTAAAATGAGCATCTTTCTTCCACAGTTACTGTTATGTGATTTTTTAGACTGGCTACCCCAAAAAACCTTGATGCTTCCTGTACCCCTCCTGTTTTATCATATTTGGCATGTTTCTTGAGTTCACTTCCCTAGCACTTATAACTACAGAGGTCCTCTTAAAGGCAATGCAGCAAACAGACAAAACATTATCTCCTACAGTTGTGCAGTTATCTTAATCAATATCATTAAAACCCTTCTTTAGTTGAGAGTTATGGACTATTTTTATAAGACTGAAGAGTTGTCAAAAGTTTTCTTAACTGAAGGCATACCCTAACAGCTAATTCCATTGCACGTGGTATATGCAGAAGACACTTCCCGTCCTTCCTTGATCTTATATCACATTTACCTGTAGTTGGAATCAACACATCTTTTGGAAAAGCAGGTTAAATTTTTTCTCTTCCACACCACTAAACAAAACACTAAAATTATCACTATTTCATCCAACATGCTGGCACCTTATGTGCAGAAATGCATCATTCAGTCGGTGAGAATCTACTTGTTTGTCCAAACCAAGAGTTCGCCCTCGATTCAGCTAAAGAGCACAGGATTTCAAAGCAGCAACACTGGAGTCAAAGACAACACTGTCTCCAGAGCCCATGCACAGTCTGCCAGCATTTACAGCACATCTTCTATCATGACTTGTATTTGCATTTCTATCTGTACACAGTAAAGGAAAAGCAGCCTATGGCTACTAAAACATACAGATGCTCTTATAAAGACAGCAATTATTCAGAGGAGGGAAAGCAAAAAAAAAAAGTTTTAAATACATACAGAATCACAGGATTGAGTTTTGGCCTCCCTCCCCTTTTATTCTTATTTATGGCATTTGGAACCTCAAAGTACTTCACCTTTTACTTCTCCACTGCTGTTACTGTTCGCAACAAAATAATTCTGACTCTATTTGTTAGCCCACAGCAGTCACCCTGTTTTGCAAATGATTAGACACATTGTTTTGTTCCGAATACCATCATCTTGGCTTCCATAGGACATCATTGTGTAAATTATGCCAAAAGTAAATAATGCATGAAATGTGAAATGTTGCCTATGCCAAAGCTGATCTAATGTTTCTTGGTGTGGAAAGAGACTTTAAGAAAAAGAAAAGATTAAAAAAAAAGGTAAATTGATTTGAAAGACTGACACCAAAAAACCACTTGAAATTTATAATCATAATAATAAAGTAATGCTACAGAAATTTGCTATTGAAAGTAGAATTCAGCTCCATGACTCATACCGGAGTGAGCAAGCAGACACCATGGACCATGTTCAGACAGTTTGAATTCAAGCTCAGCCAAGTGTTTCCCATTAGCCAACTCTAAATTTTTACTGACACCAAGACAGTGGGAATTATGAGTCTCAAATCCAGCATTTTATTATGGCTCGGCCCAAAGGAGCATCTCCCCACCACTTCCTGATAACGAAGGGGACCGACCCAGTCCTGCATTATTCAGACTGTAGGACTACACAGGTGCAGGGGTAAAATACTAGAACCAACATTTGCAGCTTTTTTGGAGGGGGGAAAGACTGCAGGGCAGAAAAAATATCCTACAGACATAAAAAATAAAGCAGAAGAAAACACTGAAGATGTGCTCTGGTAGTCAAGCTATCGAAAGTTTCTCAAGACCCCCCTTTTTTTGTGGGCTTCACGGTGATGTATGTGGGGCACTCCTGTAGCTCTGCTCAGCACCGTGTGCTCGGTGCAAAGGCCTGCATGGCTCAAACAGGCACAAGAGATGATTTAACAGGCAGCCACTGTGTAACCTTGGGGTAGTTTTAAGCAGCCTGTTCCTGACCAGAGAGTGCCCAGGGCACATATCAGAGGAGCATCTTCAACACCCCTCTGCAAACGTACCACCCCATCTGAAGCAACTGGCAGCACCATGTGTCTGAACTTCAGTGTTTGCAGGGCAGATTTTTGGAAAAAATAAGCTATTAAAAACATTATTTAAGTCCAAAGAGATAAGACCCTAATTTCATAATTATCTAGATAAAGACATGTCTTGTCAGTTGGTCATCATTAAAACAAGATTCTTACTTTTTAAAAATAAATATGGTAACATTTTTGTTCTTAAAACAAAGTAATAATTTAAAATGTATTTGAGCAACCACATCACCTAATATACATCTTAATTCTTATTTTATAAGAAATTTGCTCCACTATAATCTTTAACCTACTTGTGTGGGTATGTATGACATATGCAAAGTTAAATTTAGCTGAAAACTGGAATTCATTTAAAAATACACAGTCTTCATCTGCTAAAAAACCAAAAGCTACACATTTCTTATATATACAAAGATTTGGAACTTTATAAACACATGTTTTGTCTTTTAAACACCTTGATAAATGAAGTAAATATAATTTGCAGTTAATGATTTCTCTGATTATTTCTGGTCACTGTGTCCTACCAGATCACAGAACTAATGGATCTCATCCCACCATATCCTTCCACCTCATCATCATATCTAAATGGCAGGAGAAAAAAAAAAAAAAAATTAAAAAATAATGATAAACAAAAAAATGTTATTCCCAACAGAGTTCTCTGTTTTATGCAGTGTCACCTAATAATGCTGCTGAATACAATGGATAAAGAAAATACTCCCTCTGTTAAGGAAGAGGGGATTACTATTCGTCCACAGTTGATTTTCTACTCCAGCAACCTTTTCAAGTTAATTATCCACTAACTCAGCTGTTAAACTGTTTGACTGTCTCAAAAGTTGAACTAGGACATATGGCTCATTAATGTTTTATTTTACCATACTGTTGGTATGTTTAGGTGTCAATATATCAAAGAATCTTGCTTTACAGATACTATATCAGATGTATTTCTCAAATCGTAGTATTTTAAATTTAAATAGGTCATTTATCCTGATTCCTTGCCAGAGAAATGCTTGTTCCATCTTTCATGAATCTATCTTGGCTAAGTTTTTCAGCTCAGCTAAATTCATGTTTTCAGACTTTATACCATCCCTCTTTCACAGGGGCTGTTTGAGCCAGATTCAGCCACTGAAGTGAATTGTATTCAACATCTCCTTTGCAAAACAGACTGTGGCAACACCATCAGTCTGTGTATAAACATCACAATACTGACAGCAGATTGCTGTAGATACACATATGACTAAGGAGGGGTTATACTCAACTTTTTGGTTGCACTTATGTAAGTACCATGACAAAACCACTTACTGAAAACATAAAAACCATTCATCATTGTCCTTGCTTCATACTGCATCAACGTCTCATGAAGAAAGTTAACTCTTTTTAATCCCAATGGATCTTTTTCCTCCATCCCTTTTGTAGCATCATTTCAAATCACTGGCACAGCAAAGCATTATTTTCTTGGGAAATTACATAATTAATTGACACTTGGCTATTATGAGGGTTAATTACTGAAGGCTGCAGGCCCTGACCAGGCTAATTCTGACCATCCCACTGAATGTCTGTGGCAAGCAGGTCTAAGAGTCTATTTTACAGTGTGATTTGAAATACACTTGGAAGGAATGGCTTCTACAAATCATCTACTGTGTATCTCAGCATTGAGGTACTCAAAACTACTAATCTTGTAAGGAATGACTATGAAGTGATAGTTTACATCATAAAAAAAACATTTAAAGATGTACTAAGACATCAATTTTATTTTTTTTACAGAACACATCAGCAAGATCACTCCATGTGAAGTTTTACCCTTTCCCTCATTACAATTTAGAAATTTTTTTAATAACAATACTACCCTGACTTTTACATCAGAGTTTTTCATTTTCCTACTTACATAAACACAAGTTTGCTTGTGACTCTAGAAAGGCAACGACAGTTTAGGAGATTGTGGTCAGAAGTACTGATACTGAAATGTCAGTTTTCCTTTCCTCTTCTTGATGCACTGCTTACATGAAGTTGTAACACGCTTTTGTTTCTTCCTGACTCAAAGGCATCAGTAGGATGCAACTTCTCTCTAACACTACTTTTTGATGGACCTACTGTTCAGTCAGCAAAATCACACTGCCAGCACAAGCATAATGCCACATTCTGTCAACAGCTGCAACAGAGTGAACTTTTTTGTAAAGTAACATTGAGTTACCTCCCTCACTCAAACAGCTAGCATTGCAACTGCTACAGTTCCTTTTCTTTTCATTTGAGGCAGGCAGTTAGTTCCACCCCAGCTATCACACAGGTAATAATTTATCCTTACGGAATTAAGAAAAATAAATTTCAGAAAGCCAATCCTTACTGGCATTTTTCCAAAGAAATATCAACTTAACCTTTTTTTTTTATTATTATTCTATTCACACTTCTGCTTTTTGAATGCATAATACAGTTAAAATGTAGAATTGTAACTATAGAGACAAGGCACAATAAACACAAGTTAACTCACGAAGTCTGCGGAAGAAAAGCACGACCGTTTGCCTGTGTTCCCTATTCACACAGTACTGGAAGGAGAGTCCCAGCTAAAAATGCAGTGCCTGTACAGCTCCAGCATCACACAATTAGTACTTGTCATCGTGGAGCTCATAATAACACAGTGTGTTCATTTGCAGAGGAAAGAATGCGTTTTCTTAGGAAATTGGATCTCTGTGCTGATAGTGCCAAGTCCACAAATAAGATTAAGGTTTATAAAAGTGAGAATTAAAAATACTGCCAGAAAACCAAGTGAGAATTAATCAAGTAAGTTAGAAACTAATGAAAAGAAATAAGCATTTTAGTGTAAATCTGAAGTCCAATTCTGCTCCTCAATTTCTTAAGACAAAATATTCAGTGACAACAGTAATGTCAACAAACAGCAGAACTAGCACAAGGTACCTCTCCTTTGCTGATCAGGGGGCAGTGATCCTGTAAAGCATTATTTTATCTGAAATGCCTGCAGACATCAGCCCATTGGTAGTTGGCACCCACAACAAACACACTTGGGGTCCCAGACTCAAGCAGCAGAGGCTGTATGTACTTGCTGGTGACCAGCTTCAAAATAGGGTCACAAGTCAACTGCCCCAAATGAGACAAGGCAAACCAGGCATTGTCAGCACCTAGCACAGCCGTCCGTGTGCAGCACAGACATCCCAATGCACTCAGGGAGCATAATCCAACAGATCTTCCAAGGAATAGGCCCAAAACCCCAGACAGCTTGCCCACATGGGCACGCAAACCTGTTTTTGTCATCCACTGACGGCCAACAGTGGTACCTCCTGCCTTCCTCCCTCACCTCTGCCTGCTGTTTCCCCTTGTTAGAAGGGTTACTGATATTGATCTATGTAACAAAGCATGCTGTGGGATCACCTTCACTTCAGCAGTATTTTTGTGGCCCCAGTAAGTCAAAAACATTTACTTTTTTCAAATTTTGATTTTTCTTTGCACAAATTCAGTTCTTTCCCCCTTTGTTAGGAGCCTAAAGCATAGATAACACCATTTTCAATCTCATCAACACAGATGTATATATATAAATCCAGCTGATGCTGCTGAATTTCTTCTAATTCTGACAGTGTACATAAGTGCATGGTGCATGACTAGTCTGCTCCTTCGCCTTCAACATAAATACTGTAAAAAATAAAAACAAAAACCAAAAACAACCCCAGCACAGATCTTTCAGGCAAATAATTACAGACGTTTTGCGGAGTTACTTTAAAAGCCCCTGGTAAAAGATCTGCCACAAGCTTTGTGCAATTCTAAATAAAATCTTAATGGTTCTGTCTTTAACCACACAATATGTCTAGCCAAAGACTTTCAGTACATGGGGGAGGTATGATTATACAGTCCAAAAAATCCATGCTGCTCTGTCCCTGTCATGGCCGCCTCTGGCCCGTGAAGTGTCTGACATTTTTAATTTTAGTGCTAACTTCAACCTTTTTTCCAGAACTGAGATAACTCTTGCTGAGTTCATTGTTCAATTCCTGTCTGTAAGTAAAGCAAAATCAGAACAACCTCTGCTGTACCCTACTGCCCAGCAGAATTGCTGGCTTTAATGAGCCTGGGTGTAATGAATCTGTGTTCAATCACTTCATTCTTAGCAAGACCCCGGACTCTCGGGTGCACGCCATCTGCTCCGACTGACCCGGCTGCTTTTGGATTTTTTCCATTTATTCCAGCATTTCCTCTTCTGGCACATGCTCTCGCATTCCCTACCTGCTCTCTTGTTAGCTAGCATCTTTCATCCGTGTAACTTCTTGGATTAAGCCAACTAACCTTTAAACCAAACCAAACCCTTGCCTGTTTGCTGTCTGACAGCACACACCACTGCTTTTCCCACAGGAACTGACATCAGCAGCACTACTCCATCTAGGATGCACCCACTGATATTTGTCTAGACAGCAAACCCTGCCATTACAGGTAAAGAAGTGGAAGGAGATTTCCTGTAATGCTTGTGAGCACCATCCTGATGAGTAATAAATCTCAATCAAAGAATGTATAAGGAAAAGCTCCTTCTTTCTCAAAGATTTATCCCACTTATTACACTGAAGACAACAGCACAGGTTTGAAACTGCCACGGCACTAGATGTCAGTTCCGGAAGCATCCTGATTTGTAAAACTACTCCTCAGTGAATGCCTTAAGAATAAAAAGCTGCAAATTGCACATTGCTTACAAAACCATCTATAACTGTCTCTTGCTATAGCCCATGCAAGGGCCAGAGAATGGCGTTAAGTACCTTCTGGACTGTGCAGACTCTGCTTAGTAAAAATCCAGAATTGGTTTCCAAACCAAATCTCCCCATTTCTGACATGAATAAGCTCAGCATGACCATTTCTCAGTTGGTCAGTAGGGATGCTGCCTATATATGAAGCACTAATAGGGATAGACGGGGATTTTTAAAAGCATTAAAAAAACCCAAGAAACATTTATAGTCAAAAATTATTTCAAAGAAAACATGTTATCTTAACCCAAATGAGCTCTCTTACCCTAAAATAGGTGTCCCCTGTACTAACAGAAAACATATACCATGAATCTGTGTGTCTTGCTCCTCTAACTGTTAGAATGGTTGGATTTTCTAAAGTGAAAATATTAAATTGAATTTTTGAAATATAATAAGGCAAAACATCAGAAAAATATCTTAAACAACATTGTGGGATTTTCCCTATCAAAAAAATCCCCATTTGCAATTTATTTTCTTTAACTCATTCTTTTAATTCATTTTTTCCTGAAGTCTGAGTAAATGTAAGAATACCTGACAGTGGTGGGTTCTGAGGACAGACACACCAGCAGTAGAGCAGAATGCCACTGTGATTAGTACCCTGTAAACAAGAGAAAGAAGGAAGGAAGGAAAAAGAGAAGCAGACCCAGATCCCACAGGCCTTATTATCTGAATATTCCTGAAGACAATTACAGGCTTGTTTGCTAGTAATGTTCTCCTCACCATATAAATATACCTGGAAATAATCTAAAATAGTAAAAACCTCCAGAACATTAAAAGCAACCAACAAACAAATCCAAAAACAAAGCCAAAATCGGTACCTCACCATTTCCAGGCTTAAATCACACATTACTATCAAAACGACCCTGAAAACAAACTGTGATAATAACATGATCATAAATTTCACTTAAGTGATAGAATAAGAAAAATTGTGAAAAGAAGAGGTTTTTTCCATACTTCTTTGAAAAATTAAGTGACTATTCTGATAAGCCTTCTTACTTTAAATTAAATGTCCCATGCTTCCTCTTTGCAAAAAGAGGAAAGAGGAAGAACACTCTTAGTGCTGTATCTATGTGAAATCTCTACTTTCACCACTTGATTCACCTGCAAGACCAAGGTCACAGTGAGGCTCAATACAAGGTAGTAATACAGTGCTTGGTAATGTTTTTGTTCTATTGATCTGGTAAGGAGCACAAGTAGGAAGAAAAATATTCTTGAAACGCCACAATTTTCGTTCAGAATCCCCTGTACAATATGAATTTATATAACCCATTAAGAAATGATCTACCAGCTATCAGGACAGCAGTAGAGTAGAATACTCTCAGGCAGTGCCAAGGTACATGAGCTCGATTTCAACTTAACTTTTTCCTGCTTGATAAGTAAAAGCTGTTGAAGAACAAAATTCCTGAAAATAAAAGTTAAATAAATAAATAAACAAACAAACAGAAATATCCTATCTCTGTTCAGGAAGTATTAGGAAACTATAGTGTGTTAGCTAAATTACTAATCCACAGGTGGAGAAGACCACTTCTTCCCTCTTCCTGGAAACTGGCTGGCACAAGGCTTCTCCCACGCCGGAGAAGCTTTTCCTCAAACAGCAGGAGGGCTCCGCTACACAGCCCCTGTTGGGGACCACTTCTGGGGCTCTGCTGCTCTGACGGGTGAGACCCTCGCACTTCGCACCTTGATGTATTCGCGCTCAAGAACTGACAAACACCGCAACATCATTTTACCTACGGATTTTTTTTCCACTGAAACAACATTTAGGGAAAAACCCTCAGTGGTAAACCAGGAATCTAGCGCATGGCACGTCCTTTCATACAACTGCCTTTATGACTTTCGGGACCCTTTCGAGAAAGGCGACGGCACTACCGACCTGACAGGCAGAGCCCGCCCAGAGCCCGCGGGGTGCGCAGCGCTCTCGGGTGCCCAGCCCGGCACCGGGCGGCCCCTCACGCACCCACACCCGGAGGGCAGAACCCCTGAGAGCTGCGCGCCGACCCTGCCAGCGCCTGTCTGGAGCAGGCAAGCGGGCACGGAGCAGCTCCAGCACCGCCGCTGCGGGGCGGGACCGGCCCCGCTCCGCTCTGCCCCGCCGCGAACAGGGCTGTGCCCGGTCCCGGCCCCGCGGGCACCGCAGGGGCACCGGCCCGCCCGCAGCCCCCAACTTCCAGGCGGAGCCAGCGCCAGCCCCTCTCCCGAAGGGCTGCAGGAGCAGATCCCGTCCCGCACCCCCCCAAACCGCCCGCACCCCGCAGCTCCGGGGGGAGCTGGAGCCGGACACCCCCGGACCCACCTGGTGCAGCGTGTCCGGGGGCAGCTGGGAGGCCCGGAACAGCTCGCCCACGCTGCTGCCCCCGGCGGCCGCCTCGGGGGGCGGACAGCACCGCGAGAAGAGCTCGGAGTAGCGCTGCTGCTCGGTCTCGCTCAGGGGCAGGAGCAGACCGCCGGTGCCGGCGGCAGCAGCAGCAGCAGCAGCAGCAGCAGCAGCGGGGCCGGACCCCCCCGCCGGCCCCTGCTCCATGGCGGGGCGGCGCAGGCAGAGCCGCTCGGCAGGGCAGCGGGTACCGCGCCGCCGGGGAGCGGGGGGACGGCCGGGGGGACGGGAGGTGGGGCGGGAGGTGTGGCGGGGGCCGGGGGCGGTGCCGCGCTGCGGCGGGGAAGGTGCAGTCCCCGCCCGGTGAGCGCCGCGCCGGCTCCGCAGTGCCCCGGCCGCTGCCGCCGGCCCCGCCTCTGCCCTCCCCGCGGCCGCTCCGGCTGGCAGCGCCCGCCTGCGCTCCCGGGCCTCCCGCTCCTGCCCCGCTGCGGGACGGCGCCCACCGCTCAGCAGCACGCGGGTTTCTCCCCAGATCGTAGAATCACGGAATGGCTTGGATTGGAAGGGACCTTAAAGAATGTCTCGTTCCCACCTGCCTGCCATGGGCAGGGACACCTCCCGGTTGACCAGGTTGCTTAATGCCCCATCCAACCTGGCCTTGAACACTGCCGGGGACGGGGCATCGCTCACCAGTAGCGTTTTCGAAGTACCACCTGCTGCCCACCCACCCACGTGGGCACCGCAGAAAAGAAATGCCATAATTCGATACCCTGCAGTGAGAGCTAATCAATTAGCCATGACGGTTTGAGAGAGAAGCATCTCACTGTGTTCTCTATAGTCTTTGCTTTAAGGTGAAGGGCAAAGAGCCCCTTATTCATGGAGACAAGAGTCCTCTTTATTACTCTTCTGTCAGCAGTGACACTGTAAATGTTCCCTTTACAGGTTGAGCAACACCTTAAAAGCCCGGCAGGTCACGACCGAGCTGGGAGGGCTGGGTACATCTCAGCCAGGAGGTTGTTTGTGTGTCGTACTGGTTTTTGCAGCCTTTCTTCCCAGCAGCTCTTTGGGGAAATTCAAAGAATAAGCTAATCAGCCTGAAGGCGATCCTTGTAAATATCGGTGACCCACAGAGGAGTCACCAAGTTCTCTTCACAGCAGCTTTGGTGCAGAGACATGGCCTGGCCCAGGAGAAATCAGACCACCTGCTGTTTGCTTTCAGTCCTGTACCGTTAGCAATGTCGGGCTAGCGTTGTTACCTGTGTTACTGAATGCAAAATACTTGGGAAGTCAGTGTGGTTTAATTTTTATATGCTTCTTTACTATTAACTCTTAAAAATAAATGAAATCCAAATGTAATAATTTTACATAACATTTATACTAGAAAATAGTTCATTTATGGTCTGTAAGGCCAAAAAAAATTATAAAATTGTCACCTCTGTTCTTGTTAACTGAGCACCGTTACCTCCTTTTAAAATCTTTTTTAAGCTACTTTGTCATCTCCACACCACACATCTGTGCCTCCTTCTCACTTGCACAAAACATGCAAAGTCTTAATTCCTCTAATTCGAAATGAAGATCTGTTCCTGCCTTCTCAATGTGTGGAATGCTGAATGGGTTGTTAGATGCAGCTATTAGCAGGTGAATAATTGATACTTGTGTTTAAGGATGGAGTGTTATGGAGAAATCTTTTTTCTTTTAGGGACAGAAGATTGTCATGGTATTTTCTCATTTTAAAGCATATTGTTATGAAGGAGGGTAAGACTATTTCAGCAACTGAACCTTGTAGCCACACTTAAAGTGGCAAATATCCATAGTAGCTCAAAAAAATTAAGCAAGTCTTCTTGAGAAGGCTCTGCAGAGCAGAGAATGAATGACCCATCAACTGCAACTCTCAACCTGGAGAGTCCTAAAATGTCACTGGCCTTTTTCTGTATCTTCATCCAGGTACAAGGTACTGCTCTGAGGAAATGGTGCCAGCCATGTGGAGAGGATGTAGGGCCATACCTAACTGTTGCCATATTTAACTATATGACTCTCATGATAAAATATCTTCAAAGTAGCTTATGGAAGAACAGCTGGCTTCCAGCTGAACTTGAACAGGAGAGATGTTATTCTGACACACAAAAGAAAACACTGTGAATAATTTGTGTTAACTGTGCATTTTCATGTGCCTGAAGATGCTCACTGATAAGAGACCAGCTCAATACTTGTGATGCTAATGTCTCATCACGACAAATATGCCCTTTGCCAACACTCCAGCAAACACCATTGGATCTTCGCTGATGTGTCAGCCAGTTCTTCGAAGTTTTTCTAAGGTGGACCCTGGCAGGAAGATTTTGGAAACACACACTGTCCAGAGCACAATAGTCTGTCTCACCAGCCACACCTCTTACTGCCAACACACACAGCTGCTTTTTTTTTTCTCCTTTGGACAATTTTCTCTTCTTCCTTGACCTTTAAAACTTGCATTCCTCTCTCCATACAGCCCACTCTCATCAGAAATGACACCGTGGCTGTGTTCACAACCAGTCTACCCCAGTATTGTGATCTCCAACATGTTGTCTCCAAGACATGAAAGAAATGAACCACCACAAGCTGAGGGAGGAGGCAGAGAAATCCATGCCTCTTATGTCTGCAAAGTAAGTGTGAGCCTAGAGGTGTACCAGGTGTGAGCTGACCACCCCTGTTCGCCTTTGGGGTGCTCAGGTGTCTGCCTGCTCCCTGCAGGTGTTCTGCACTCAGCAGTGCCAACCACACTGCCTTATTCTGTTGCACCCACTGCTTATGCGGAGCTTTAATCCGCCCCATGTGCCAGAGCCACTTTCTGTACAGTCCAGTGTGCCTTGTGCAATGACATTTACAGCCTTTAAAAAGTTAAAGTTCCTGTGAGGGTACATTAGCTCAGACTAAGAAGCACTTAATGATAACAAAAGCCATACAAATATCGTAGGAAGAGAGATTCAACCTTCCTGTTTACATGGAAGTTGTGATGTCATTAAAGGTTACAAAGCTTCCCTACAACTAAGAAATGCTACATATCAGTATCAGAGTCCGAACAATTAAAGTATTTATTTTTTGCTGGAAAAAATAGTCAGTAATGTAAACTGAATTGAAATCTGACTTATCAAAGTATGGCTTAGATCTGTGTGTGGTCCTCCTTCCCTCCCCACCCAACTAGTAATGCAATTACTTACTCTGAAGTCAGCCAGCAGCAGTCCTGCAAACAATTGTGTGATCACATGTGGGAGGGAGACCGAGGTCACAGAAAAAAAAAAATAAAACCAAAATAAATTCTACTTCCAAAGATGTGCTAATGGAAATAAATAGTTATGTCTCTGACAGGTATATTTTTGTTCAGGATATAAATTATAATAATTTATATATATTGATATATATATTGTCATGTATAATATGACATAATGTATAACCTCCAGTAAAAGATTTCTCCCAATACTTTAGTATTTAGGAGATCCTGGGAATTTTTATTTGAGCAGTACAACCAAACACTAGTCACTCAAATTCATGTGTTATTTCACTAGTCTTAGGGTTGAGATCATGTCGGACTTGTCCTGGTCCAAAAGACATGAGATCTGGATGGCAGCTGCTTTCCATTGACAGTGGAAAAATTCCATATATCGCCAAGCAAAGCTTTGGAAACTCATGCAAATGGTTGGCTGGAAAACTGTGATTTAGCTTTTCCCAAACCAGCTCAAGTGAATCTCACCCATTGTTCCTCATAACAATTTTTATTTACTTTCTTTGCAAAATCAAAGAAGACTTTGATGACAAGCAACTGGTGGGGCATGTTTCCTGGCCATGGTATCAGACATGCTTGGAATATACTTGACAAGCTTGCTGTTTAGTGTATAGATTCAGCATGCAAATACTCATACTCTTCTTTGCATTGTTGCTTACATGAAGAGATCCCATTTCTAAGAAAACCAGGAGAAATGCTTAATGAACTGTAAAATTTGATTCCCTGTTGTCCAGGTTGTTAACACCTTTAATGCATGAAAAAACCTAAGAAATAGTAACTGTTTTCTACTCTGACCAATTAATTGTTTTCAAAATCTAGATGGCATCATAAACTGCACATTGTGGAAGATGCAATTCGTGGCAGGTTGTTTGTTTTCTGTAAGCAACTGAATACATAATTGAGAATTAGAGTTTGTGTCGTAAAATATTTGACAAATATCCATACGTTAATTAGTTGGGAGGGGAGGGAAGGGGAGGCAAGAAGAGGAGGGAAGGAGGGAAAGAGGACCACACACAGATCTAAGCCATACTTTCATAAGTAAAATTTCAATCCAGTTTACATAACTGACATGAATTTTTCTAGCAAACAATAAATACTTGAATTGTTTTGATTTACTGGTATGTGCAGTTTCTTGGTTCCAGGAAAGCTTTGTAACCTAAAATGATGTCACAACCAGTTGTGTTTAGAGAGCCTTTTTATAAAGTCCTTTTATGAAGACTTATGCATGTAGTATGAGCTTTAGTGGCAGAACGCAAAGCCCATGCACACATCTTTGTAAGAGCAAGGACAAAAAAAGTACACTGCTTTTTAGGTAACTTTCCAGGGAAGTACAGCCACATTTCCATTGATTTGCATCACAGTGCCTCCAGCTTATTTCTTTTAAAATAAAGACTTCATGTGAAATTGAAAAACAATTTAGGTGCATGTTTGTTTTACTTTTAGTTTTAGTTCTGGAATATTATCCACTTACTTTCGTATTCTGCAGAAGCAAAAGGTCACTCAACAGACCAAGCACTAGAACATGTTGTTCCTCTATCATTTGTCCTTTGACTTAGGAAATTCACAAAGCCTTCAGCAACTATTCAAACACCAGGTTTCAACCAGAACACAACAAACCTTAATGTATTGCAGGGTGATGGTTCCTAAAGGTCGTATCATCAGACACCTGAAATCCTGAACCAAGAAATGCTGCTAAGGGAAAATCTACATGATCCTGGAAGTCCCACACAGAAAAATTTAAAAATAAATAAATAAATAAAATAAAAGAGGGACTTACGAATGTCTTCCTCCACAGACACAAGATAAAATGTAGAACTTTCAATATATCCTGAAAGTTAACTCTATTCTCATGGACAAAGAGAGAAACACATGTTAGGAAGAAGGGGCTATTATAAGAGCTCAGATGATAATTAAAGAAAATTTCTTAGTGCTTTGTGTGGCAGCTGATGTACTATAGCTTGTTTTTTTATCTGTTACTGGTAACCACACTCTTAAGTGAAAAATAATCACAGAAAGGCACAGAGACATTAATCACTACAATTAAACCATTAATGCAAAGTAAAATGGGTATTTTACATTTGAAGAAATAACAAGTAAAAAAAATCACTGTACGTTTACTCGTCTGTGTGTCCTGCAGCTAATTTGCCTCCCAAAATTTTGCCTTTAGACTTGGAAACAAGTTCTAATAAGTGTTCAGTTATGAGATAACCTATTGACCATAAAGGGCTTTCAGTGCTGCTACTGCAGTCTCAAGTTTCCTATGTAGTTTTGACCTAAGTAAGTTGTCTTTCGGGCAAATAGTATATGCCCGTATGCCGTTTTCCTGGTTACATTTTAACATAGCAAGTGGTCCACCTTGTCCTCCAGTTCATTCATGAACTCAATATTAACCATAAACAAATCAGCTGCAATTCACTCTGGCTTCTGCTGTTAGTAAAGACAGTGGACATATACCAACGATAATTTCTATTTATGACTCATTTTCCCAGACTAAAACCAGCTTCAACACCACTGCAGCTGCAGAAAGTATCGTGGCAGGCACTTTCAGCAGGAGCATGCACTGTGCTGTAAAGCTTGTAACCTTTACATGAGAAAGCTTTTCATTCAGCATCAGCCTGAGAGGGCCTGTACTGTCACTGTGTGGCTCTTTATACAAAAGGCACTGTAACAGCAGCCAGGCCTGCAACGTGATAGCAACCTCCAACTCTCAAATCCCACATGCAAAGACGGAGAAAGACACAGCCAGTTCATATTTCCCAGCAGCACCATGCCCCAGCCTCGCTACCTCTTCACAACCTCTCACAAAGTGGAGTTTGTCGGAGCTGGGCAGCTGTGCCTGGTGCAGGGCGGCAGGGCAGGGCTCAGGAGCACGGATGGGCTGGTGGAACAGCTCCAAGATGTGCCAGCCACAGCCTGGCTGCACAGCCACTCTAACACTGTCATATGGAAACCTCCTTTCCCTTCTACCACCACTCTAAGTTCACAACAGATACTTGGGATATTGTTTCCAAAGACAAGAAAACTGAGAGACCTGAGTGGTGTTAGTTTGGATCAGGCTTTGTTTCTCAGCAGCACAGGAGAATGTCTTCTTGTTTTCTAGTAAAGCCCTCCTATAGCAGGGACAGCCTCGGACAGTCAGAGCCCCTGAGGCCACAAACAGGAGATACACAGAAAAAATAACATAGACCACAGCTGGCCTCTCAATGTCACTGCCAGCCCAGACATCACCAGCCTGTTCATGGTCAGCAGCCAGCAAGCAGGGGAAGGTACCACAGAGGTAATTCATTGTCTCTGTCTCATGTAGAAGGCAGAGATGCAGAGTTGAACACAAGAGGTCCCACATGGATTACACACCTTGACCTGGGCCACAGTGAAGACAGAACACAAATGGTTTATGGCATGGTCCCAGGAACGGCTTTCCCCTGGGAGCCTCTTGCGGCATTGAACAAGACGGTCTCCCCAAATCCCACTTCAAGCTATGTCTCCTCCCTCCAGGAGGGAATAGAGGTGGCTGACCCGCTCCTCACAGAGTACTGCCAGCTTGCTTCCTCACTCTGGCCCAGCTTCACCAAAGGTATTCTTAATTTATAGCAATGTGAGAAGAGAAATGGCTTCTGTTCTTTGCAATATATTTAAAGTCCTTCAAAGATTTGATATTGAGGTATCTAAAGCCAGAATTTAAAATAGGAATAGAATCAGACCTAAAATAAAGGCTAGTCTGTGCATATATACTTTTTGTTATTGAGCCAATATCATGTCAATTATTATAAAAAATCTTATCTTTTTAGTTACATGTGTTCTTATTGCCAGTATTTGACTGGGAAAGACTAAATACTGTTAGAATACTATTTGCTTTGTCATTTATATACATTCACCATTTTTTCAGTGTAAGAATTCCAGGCAGTTGGCAGCTGACATATTATTATTCAGTACAGAGATGAGATATTAAATCTCATCATGGTGAAGAAATGTGTGTGCAAGAAAGATAAATTAGTCTTATGACTGAGGAGTGTATCTTAGTGAGACTCAGAAGAGTGTGGTACTGCTCCAACATTTGCTACATTTGCTGTGCAACCCTGTAGACATTATTTAATAGTAGTAAAGGAAAATATTTTCCAGTCATACTCCAGTCTTGTGAGATACAGGAAATCTCCTGTGAGATACATGCAATCTCTTGTGAGATTGTTGGGCATTGAGGTGTTCTGAAAGGGTGAAGGGGAGCAAATAAAAAGAAAAAAAAAAGGAAAAAAAGAATGAAAGACATCTCTGCATAGGCAGAGTTTAAGCTCTCTCCACTGGTGCAACCTGTCTCCTGTCTGAGCACAGCACTGAAGAGCTCAGGTTTGCACGCATGGATCTGCCTGGACATATCATGTGTCTGCCCTTGTCACACAGCACAGCAGGACAAAGCAATAGATGCAGCCTTTCCTGTTTACTGCTCTGGGTGTGGTACATCAGCTGCTCCTGGCCCTAATATTAGAAAAACAATTGGAATTGGGCCACAGGACGTGTAGCTACTCTCTCATGCTGGGTCAGTTAGAAGTTTACAAATATTTCCTACAATACCACTCCAATTCTGCTCATAACTGATATTTCAATCCCTCCTGTTCGGGTGCAGGAATACTGCAGTGAAATTCAGGATTAGTCTGTCCTGAAAAATCACAGGTAGTGACAAAAGGTTTTACAAAAGATTCCCATTCTACATTAAAACTTCCAGGGATGTCTGGTGGTTTTGCTTTTACATATCAAGGTATTAAAAGTGTCCTTATCTTGTAGCCTTGTGGAAACCTCAAAGGCA
Source organism: Coloeus monedula (assembly GCF_965178545.1). Taxonomy (NCBI): domain Eukaryota; kingdom Metazoa; phylum Chordata; class Aves; order Passeriformes; family Corvidae; genus Coloeus; species Coloeus monedula. The sequence continues at coordinate 103,218,138 of NC_138783.1, read as the reverse complement.
TCTGCTGAAGGACAGGTGAAGCATTTCAAACTAGGATGGCTCAAAAGCAAAGCCCCTGCTCCTGGAATCCCTGGGTTTCTAGTGAATATGTACCCTCTTTCCTAGCAAGCAGACAAGCATTTTTGAACAGTTGTATTTCTGAACACTGTTGTACTTTGCACTTAGTTTAAATAATAAACATTTGGCAAGACTTGCCTTCTCTAAAACTGTGGATATTTTATGGGAGGAACATTTCCAACATGTTGGTTATAATTTAATGAATGTATTTGCAGTGTAGTTGATTTGAAGGAGTAAGAATTGTTCAGATACCCTGGTTTGGGTTTTTTCGGTTGTGTTTTTTGGGGAGTTTAGTTGGTTGGTTAGTTGGTTGGTTGGCTGGTTGGTTGGTTGGTTGGTTGATTGGGTTTTTTTGGTGGGGGATTTTTGGGGGGTTTTGCTAATTTTTTTTTTGTCTTTCAAGGTAAATAAGATACAGTTTTATGAAATGTATGTCCTAATACAGTTACAGAAGAGTCTACTTATTTCTAGAAAAGAGTAACTGTCATATTTATGCTGTCAATGTTGTGTTAACTAGCCATATTGGAATAAAATACGAATAATTTCATAAAGTATGAATATCTACAGTCAAAACTAGAGTATTGGATGGGGGGGGTGCAGAGGGGAGGGAAATTTTACTGTGCTTTGTAGAATAACTGAGTCTTTCGTGTGTTAACTCTTGGTACTTAAACACAGTCAGGTAATCCTGTTCCCTGAGAGCAAGATCTTTTTGTACTTGCTTACCTTTAAAATCCATTAAGGAATACTGAATTTACACAGGGCTACACACAGCTGCTAGGTTAAACATGTGCTGGTTAATGGTCTAAAAATTTGCTAAAAGATAGATAGCACTGTAATAGATTCATAATAAATGAGCATGCCAGATGAGGCTTGATCTCAATATGATTTTCTATTTTAGTGAATTGTCATTGAGGCTTTCATGGAACAGTGCATCTTGAGCAAGCATCTAAATGAAAAGTCCTCATCTAAAAAGTGAAACAACTTTTCCAGTTATAAGAAATGCCATGGAAAGAAAATTAAATACAAACAAAAGGGAAAGCTAAAAAGAATAGCTAAGCAGGATGACTGGGTATGAGTTCTGCAAAATCCTTCAGTATTTAAAAAATGTGTAGGAATTTTAAAAATATATGGGCAATTATCAGCTTTCAGACAAGTATATTTCTTCTAAGATATCCACATTAAAAAAAATTCAGCAAGGAGAGCAAAGATGATGGTATTGCAGGGTAATATCAGATGTGCTTGAAATTTGCATTAGAAAACCAGTCTTTCTGGGACATTCAGAGAACAGATGTTCAGAGAGTCTGCTGCTTGGAGTAGATACAAATCAAAACTGTGTGAGAAATATTATAGCTGCTGAAGTCTGCAAGAAGGACAGATTCTCCTTTCTGGATTTTTTTTTAATGTCAGCTGTAGTAATCTTTGATCCCATAGATTCAGAAAAATCCTATTATCCTGAGAAAACTCAGCAGTGGTATGGAAATGGAAAGTAATTTACTTATCAGCATTTCTAATGTAAAAAAAAAAAGAAAATCAAACCAAACCAGACCAACCAACCAACCCCGCAAAACCCCAAGAATTTTGGGAAGCAAAATTTCTGAACTGTGTCTTTCCCACATTTTTATCTGTTCTGGATACTCAGGTGCCCCCACACTTTCCCCAGTAGGAGCACTGATTTTGGTCTGTCTCTACCTTCACAACAGTGGCAGAAAGCTTTAGTCAAAAAGCTTCTTCTCTTCTGAAGGCTTGAAGATGTCAGCATTAGGTTTTATTTGCAGCAGTCACTCAAGCCGGTGCACAGCAATCTCATAACATTATTGAAACATTTTCTTCTTCCTTTGTAGAACTTTCAGGGTTTTTTTCTTGCTTTCTGCAGTCCAGTGGTTGCTGATGGAAAAGAATCAGCTTGTTGATCCCTCTTTCCTTTCCTGAAGTTCTGTCCTGGGCAGATGTATATTGCTTGGATTCAAAAAGCACTTGCTTGTAGCTTCTCTGGATCATCTGTGAAATTCAGCATTCTATGCTACAGGAAGAGAAAGCACTATAGCTGCCACAGCAGCAATTAGCCAAATCCTATACTATCAGTTAAATTAAAACTGAGAAAAATCTTCATGCTCAGGAGGAAGAAACTAGCATGCAGTTGGCATATATTAAACCAGATACCAATCTCAGCAGAACCAGAATTAATTAGGAGTAATTGAAATCTACTTCCACACTGAAGAGAGTAATTTTTTTATGAATATATATTTTCTTATCTTTATGTTTGAACCTTTACGATTATGATCACATTTTTAAATGTTACTTTGGTTTGATAACTGAAAATTATATGTGATGATAGATGTCATTGTATTAGGATTGTTTTAGATAAAACATCTTCCAAAAAAATAAATATTGAGATTAAGAAATAAAGTGCCTCACAATTAGGAAATGTCACAAGCAAGAAGCCTACACAATGTTATTTCTGGCCTTTTATGGGCACAGAGGCTGAAAAGTGAAAGGTAAAATAAATTCCTTAATTTTCAGCCATATTTGCTAAATAGTGATGGCATTTACCAGATTATCTGCAATTTGGTAGATGTGGCCTTACTCTGTACAAATATGCATAGGCACAGATATCTGCAGTCTGGTCTGACTTCTAAAGGTATGGTAATTTTTTTAACCATATTTCTAAATACAGCTTACTTCTACTTCCACAGTACTAAAATATCACCGAGGAAAAAAATTATCTTTTCTTTTGCAACACTTTTGCACATCTGTGCAAATTTAAGTAACTATGTAGCCAGTGCAGCAAGAATAAGGACCATGGTTGCTGCCGGGAATTCTACTCTGTAATTGAATCAGCCCATGTGGATCTCAGCTCTCGAATCAGATGAAATGCAGACTGTTGTGTTTACGTACAGCCGTGCTGACTATATTGGTTTCCTCACGAGTAAAGATACCTATCAACGTACTGCACTAATGACAGGGCTGGTCTGTAACAACATTCCTCACAGTAAAGCACAGTCATATGTTAAAAGAAAGGGGAATACAGAAGGGAAAAAAGCTCAGCTGCTTCCTTTTTTTCAATACTGCTCAAGATAGTAATTGCAGAACATGAAGCACCTAAAAATATCTGAATATTGATTGCCTCACAGCGCTGATGCTATCAGTTATGCTTGTTTCTCTCCAGTGTATCTGTTTGCCCAGTTCTGTTGGTCTTTTACTTATGCTACTTAACAGCAAAAGCTGAGGATGTTACTGCCTCTCAGTAATAGTTGGTAAACAGATGCTTTTCAAAGCAACAGCTGCACTTTCACAAAAAACTTTAATTTTCTTTTACAATTTTACAATGAGATGAAGCAGCTGGAATGCTTTGGAGACAAAGGAGCTCATGAATAATTCACTTGACACCTTTATATTGAAGTATGGGTGTCTTCATTAAATAAAATTGCCTCCTGTCAAGGGCAGTGAGAGGATTTCGGGAGGAAGGCTATGTTGCTTCCCTTTGAGACCCCAGAGAATTATGGTTGGTGGCAAGGTGGAATTTAATGTCAGTATAATTTTTTTAACTTTTTGTTTATCAGTACCCCTTAAGTAATTTCAATATAAAAATCACTTGAGTTCAGTACTCTGGAAAATAATGCAAAGTAAAAAAATTCAGCAGGTATATAGATTACAAATGCTTGTGGCCAGTGAAAAAGAACAGATTATGCCTGTTTACACATATGGCTGAAGTTGCATACTGCAGAATACAAGGTGTTTTAGCCATTTTTTAGTATGAGGTGGTGCTGGACACCCTCCTGAGTGTTCCTGAGGGGTGTCTGGGGTTTCCCCCAGAGCTGGCTCAGCAGGGCCAGTGTTCCGGGGTGGTTCTGCACCTTATCTGTGGGTTGCAAACACCTGCTGGAGCATGGTTTTGCTAGAATCCAGCCAGATCCTTGGCATACTTACACACACACACCCCCCCGAGGCAGAGCATAAACTGCAGGCACTTAACATCCTTGTGCTGTCTCACTGGCAGCATCATAAGAGATGCCACTTTGGTTAATTGCTGCAGAGCAGGAGTGCCAATTTGGCTCTGGCTAGCACAGGATGTGGATGGAAGCACAGAGTTTTCCTTGACAGTAGAGAAGGCTGCAGGGATCTGAAGCAAGGTAAGAGCCTGTAGCTCTCCTCTCAAAATACCTGCCTGCTCAGATCCAGTAACATCTCAGCTTTCAAGCAAGCCCCTAAAGCTCACATAGCATGTAAATGTTACTATTGGCAGGTGTGAGGAAGCAGGCAAATGTCTTAATCAGGTAGTAAACGTTGTATTTAATAAATTGCACAGACAGAAAATCTGGGATGGGACTTACAGCAAAGAAGATCCTGAATTACCAGCAGAAGAGCCACAGGCCTTCAGTCGGGGTCTCTCAAGAGGGAGATATGTGGAGGAAGCCATATCAAAGTATTTAAAATGTTTTGGGGAGTTGTTCTAGAAATAACAGTGAACTACCTCCTTCCAGCCAGGGAACCTGTAAATGAGTCTGGAGTAAAACACTGAGAATTTGCAGGCTAGTTCTTCAGAGGGATTCCATGTGTGCACAACTACTACTACATAATTAGGAATGTTTGTTAATATTGTATTACTCACTAGCAAAGTTGAATATACTAATGCAGGAAAAGGCACTGTTATTCCACATATCATTTGAGAATAATCTTGTGTCGGTAGAGTCCCCTAGGCAGACAATGTAAAATTCCTTTTAACAAATACCCGCTGGTTTCCAGTCACCCCTGATGAACAGGTAGAGAGCTTGACCACTAAAAGTACTGAGGATGTGTACATGCTGCAATCATTGTGTGACTGCAGCCTGCAGAGACACTCCAGAGTGAACTTAGGGGCAGATGGTTTGGAGAAAGATGCTGCAGCATCTCGGTGTGGCCAGCCACAAATTTTTACCTGAATTTTTAAATGGGATTTGGAACCTTTATTGACCTATGTGTATCATCTCCTAAGGTCTCTAGCTAGTCTCGAGCTACCTTCAGCACACCTACTTAGGTTATACCTCTGTCTTTGCCTTAGGGTAGAGATGCGGTGAGCTCTGTGACCTGACCATGATCCCACAGCTGGTGCAGGAAAGGTGAAAACTCTGACTATAGCATCACTAAAAATATCCCACTACGTATTTTTTCATGTTTCCACCCTCAATGGTGTGTACTTACTTGTGAGTATTGCAAATAGCTGCAGCCTTCTAGACAAAACTACTGTATCAAAAAGAGAAATTTTCTCTCTACCCCTACTAGATACAAGAAGCAGAGCTAATCCCACTGGGAAGCTTTTGACCAGCTTAAATGAGAGCTCTTCTACTTGCAGATTCTTTTTGATGACAGTGCATCACTACTATTTTGAGTCAGCCTGAGTTTGGTGCACTGTAAAAAATCTTGCTCACAGTGATTCAGCTGCAGTGCTGTTAGCAGCATTAGCATGGACAGTGCTGCCAGCAGAAACCTCAGGAGCAAGGAAAGCTGGCATGATACTGAGAGCAATACAAAGCTGTTGACAAATACAGCTCTTAGTACCACTGGCTGTGCTAAGGAAGGATGGAAAGCCTCCTGCAGCTTGCTTGGTACAAGCACAAGTGCAAAGTCATTCCTTGGGCTTTCAGATTGTCTGGCTGAACCAAGGAACACCATGGGAAGCTGCTGAGTGATGCTGTCTGGCTATGATCCCACGCTAAAAATACAGAATGGAAGATAACTGCTAGTCTTTTCAGAGTTTTCCTCCTCAGTTTTTTGTGGCTTTTATGCTGTGCATAGGCAGTGCTGAATGGGAAACAGCACCTCATTTTCTCAATGAACCTCAAAGCTTCTTTGGTCTGGTACCTTTTTTGCTCCTAGATGCATTTCTGTGAAGATGTTTCATGGCCCTAGCATGCTATCAATTACAATTTATTAAATCCTAGGGAGGACTTTACTCATTTTTTTACCTCTTATTGAGGACAACTGACAATTTATGGCACAAAAACATAACACCTGTTAAATTTTAGAATCAGTGAACTTCTAGCCTTTTGTTTGTCATGCAGACTTTCTAATTCAATATTTTGAAAGCTGCATTTCAAGGCAAAAATCAAATAGTATCTCCTTTTCCAGATGGTGGAAAAGAGAAACTTTTCCCTAAACTATCTCCTGAGTGACTAATGGCCATACTTCTGGAACAGATGTAAGTGAGCATCATATCTATTCTGAACACTCCTATCAGCATTTCCAAGGGGTTTGTAAAGGATGACAAAAAGCTGTGGTACAGAAATTACTGTGATGGCAGATTAGAATTCCAAGGCTTGTGTGCTTTTTCATTTCAGAAACAGTTGTAGTGATTAAGATGATGCCAATCCTTACTCTCCTCACTGCCCAGACCCAGTTACATTTTCCAAATCCCTTACGAGTAATGTTTATGTGATTCTAAGCCAGTATCATATGAAATCTAGAAGCTCAGCATCAACTGCCTCTCACAGTAATTTGGGTTTTGTTACTAAACTTTTAGATTTCACAACAAAGTGGCTGAAGGACCATTTTGCTCTACTGATTCCACCAGGGAGGACATTGAAATTGTGGTTGTGTTCACCTCTGGCAGGAGGACAACAAAGTGTTGGTCAATAACAATTTATGTTGTTGCAGATATTTCTTTACTGAATGTGTTTCTAAGACATAAGCTACAATTTTGCAAAACCAAAGGGAATAAATGCAGCGTTAAACTCTACAGCTGATCACCAAGTTAGTTACTGCACAAACATTTTTTAAGTGCTGTGTAATTTTAGTGACTACTAACTGCTTGCAAGCCACTTAAATAAATCTAATCAAATAAACCAAACCTTTCTAAGAGTCATAAAAGAAAAACTACTCCTTTGGCTCCACAGTCCTTCATTACTTGGCTAGATGCATTTGTTGAGACAGAGCTCCACTAGACTGATTCAAGCCAGGATAAAAACTTCATATCCCAGATGACAAAACATTTTCCATCAGGCTACCTTTCAGAGGTAAATCTCTTACACTGGCAATTCCTGTCCTGTGACTAAAATTTATTGCAATTTGAACTGAATACTCTTTATTTTCAGAGACAATGAATGTCAGTTTGAAATGGTCAATAACCTGTAATAACTGAAATAGTGTCAAACCCTAGTGTGCCTAATGGTAGGAGAAAATAATGAAGTATAGATTTTAAAAGGTCATTATCAAAATTTCTTCATGTGCACTAAAAATGTAGAACTTGGGAAAATGTGTGAAAGGTTCCCTTTTATTCTGCAGCTGACCTGACACAACACATCTGCATCCCTGAATATATGCAGCAAGAAGAAATAGCTTGAAATATGTATTTGCAAGGCTTACATTAGTCATCACTAACATGTTTTTGTACTCTGAGTGATCTGCTGAAAGAACTGAGTTTGAATGCTTGGTTTGTGGGGGTGGGGGGGAGGGGGGGAGGAGGAGGGGTAGAAGTTTCAGTTTTGACAAGAAAAAGTATTACTTCTTCATATAATCTTTGTATCTTCATGTAAGCTGTGAGACATTCACCCACCTTCCTCTTTGGGATATTGGGAGGAACACTGGTTAGAAAGCAGTAGTAGCCTCAGGTCAAAGGCAGGTATCCAGGCATGTAAGAAGATGTTCAGTTGACTTCACTGCAGTGATAATTAGTTACACTCAAATGATGTCCCTTGAGGTAATGCACTTGAGAGAAAATCTGGCATGCAGCTCAAAGTTTTCTGGGGCCATAGCCTTGGATCCTCAGCCAAGTATGCTCAGATGTATTGCAAGCTTCTTTATAACAAAAAGTGGAAAAACTTTTTTTGCCATTAGAGTGTATGAAGCTACATAACAGAAATACTAGAATTGGTCTGGATGGAAATCTACAACAGCACCGGAAGAAACAAGAGAGCAAAGCCGCAAAGCTGCAGCACAGTGGAAGAGCCATTCCTCTCCCTGTTAGCTCAGCATTGAGACAGATCATAGTCATAAAGATATGTGAAATGAAGAAGCAAACAGAACAGGCAGCAATCTTGTTGAATATTTATGGAGGATAAAATACACAAGGTTGTTCAGCAAAAATATTGTCCCATAATAATGGTTGATGCCTAGGGAGTTTAAAAACCTGTCCAAACCCATTTGTTGTCACCAATGAAGAGGAACCCAAGAGATGTAGTGAGGACCTGAAAGCTATTTGCTGCTGCCTTCCATGACATACAGGTGATCCTGGCAAAACTGGTCAGGCACACACGTCTTAGAGCTTGCAAGTCTGTGCGCATGAGAGTGTGAGTGGGTAGAATCAACTTACTTAGGGAATTGTAAATTAAAATCATGTTCTGCCGGCCTAAGGTCTTGTACTTTCTTTTGTTACACTTGCAACCTGAGGACTATGTATCTCCAGTTGTGTAATACTTTGCTGTGGACTTGTTGTCTTGAGCTGAATGGATCAGAAATTCTGATTCTGTTCTCACAACACTTCCTTCAGCAATTTCAAGTTTGAGTAATTGTGGGCATATGGAGTTTTCCAATATATATAGCAAGTCAAACTTATTTAATGGTTTTGAAAGTGAAATTGGTCAAGTTTGGATGGAAATATATTGCATGATTGCTTATGCAGAGAAAGAGCTGGCACTGGTAACTCTGTTAAACTCTTGCAAATCAATATCCTGAATTGGTGTTATCAGTGCAGATGCTATTATCATACAGCTGTGTAGAGCAAAATGGCCCAGAAATTATCTCACAGTTCACCCTTCAGCAAAGAAACAGGACATCACAAGAAACAGCATGTTTTAGCTATGAGAGACGTGTTTTTTCCACATTCCTTTGCTTGTTCTTTCCATATCTGCTTCATTTTGGGGAAAAAAGGATAATTTTGGTGGAAAGCAATGGGCACACACACACAAACCCAGATATTTCCTATCTTCAAAAAAATCTAGAAATATAGCCAATTGCCCACTTGCACAGAACTCCACAGCACTTGCTGGTGTAAAGCTTAGGTAGACACAGCTTCACCCAGCTGGTGGCACAGATGTAGAGTGCTTCTAGCCCTCACTTTCCCATGAGAACATTAGTTTGCAGAATGCTGTAAGCCCTCTGCGTATTTCAGCATTACTCTATGCAATAAACCAAATACTAGTTGCTATGCAGTATATTCATTAATTTTCATGGAGTCACTTCTTTTGCTCTTCTCTTAGCTTGGCAGCAATACCTGTGCCAAAAAAGGTTTAGCCTTTGTACTCTTTTAACACAAGTTCTCTCTGCTAGTAAGAATTTCTGAAGGGATCAAACATGATCCTGTTAGCAGAAAGGGTCAAAGACCCATTGGTAGTTCTGTGTCTTAGGCTGAAAGATCACCTAGTAGGCATTACCAAGGTCCTGCTGCATTCTAAACACAAATAAATGAGAATGCTGAATAATACTTTGACCTCCTGTACGGCACCAACTCCCAAATCAGTTGCCCAATACTTGCAAGATTTCAGAGGCAGCAGCGGATTGCTCACTTTTTTCTGAGACAGTAGCTACTTTGGCACTTCTTCAGGCTTCCTGTAAGCTGCTGTTATCCCAGAAAAAAGAGAGGCAAGCTGATGTCTGAAAAAACCCAGGCATCATGGCATATTATTACATGCTGCCCTACCCCACTCAGAACAGGTCTTTACACAGACTTAATTTTGTGTTGTTATGTAAACAACACACAAACACTATTATCAGTTACTTAGAAAAATACTACTTAAATACAATGTATTTGGGGAATTCTATTCTATTAAAATAGCTTTATTGTCTTCATGGCACACTTTTGAGTCTTAAGAATGAATTACAAGTGTGACCTGGCTCTTATAACCTGGGGTTTAGTATCCTTTTATCCCTTCTTAGGAGGTGGGTTCTGTGCTTTCAATTTTGGCATTACTTTTTTTCCCCCCTTGCTACTAAATTCCCATGTTGCTACTTATTTGTATTGTATCACAAAAGCTTTGTTAAATAAACGTGTCTGGGATTTGTGGTGAAAGGGGGGGAAATTTATTGTCCTTCATTCTTGTAGTTCAGTCCCAATTAAACTGGGATTCTTCTGTGACCACCCTCTCTGACCACCATCTCCTATGTATATGAGCCTTAAGAGACACAAATGCCTTACTATAAGAGAGGCTGTGGGTAGCTGTACCAGTCCAAGGAAAAGTCTGAGGGAAGAACCAGATTTCACTTCTCTGGGGCCCTCCTCTTCCCTGTGGTTGATTGTGAGAATGTGCTACATTACCCCTTAACAACCTGCGGTAAATTCTTCCCTTTCTTTAAGCGTATGGAGACCAGGGAGTGTTTCCACATTTCAGCCCACCACCTCAACTTCTTGTGTTCCACATGTTACCAGAATATTTCTCTTCTGAACTCTTCTGTGGGATCTGAAGGCGTGCTAGGCCTTAATAAAATACATACAAGATCAACAGTATACTGCCCCTAGATATTTCCACTGCTGAGCCAAGTAAGTGGAGAGAAGAGACTGATGAATGACTCCATGGCCACACATGGGAAAGAGGGAAAAGTGTTTCCAAATGTTCTGCTAAAACCTGTAACATATTTTTTAAAACTCTCACATTTCAAGTCAAAATCCCCTGAGACATAATTTCTGACCTTTAGTATCTTTAATTGTGTGTTTCCATATGTGCCACTGCCAAAATGCTGAGTAGGCATTTGAGATTTACCTTCAGTACATCATTTTAGCTTACAAGATGTTTACTGTGAATCCAGAAACTTTGTTCTGAAATAGTGCCGTTTCACTGCAAATACTAAGCAGAACATATAATGCTACCTAAGCAAATGTCACTGAGGCATTACAGATGATCAGATATCAACATGCTTAAGAAATATAAGCAAAGAGCACTTGAAAGTCTACCAAAAAGCTATATTCCTTTCAACAAAAAGTATCAAAGAAACAAAGTACTTTATGTCTAACACTGGCAAGTAGTACCATGGAATAGGATTGGATCTGTAGAGTAAAACAATTGTTTTTGCGGCCCTTGACTCCATGCTAAATATATTTGATGGGGGTGTTAATGATTTAGATTCTCTTTTGTCTGATTCTGTACATCTGACGCCCTCATTGGCAGGTGGAATATATTTCTGATTTTGTTTCTCTCAAGAAGGATTCAGTGACCAGTGCTCTGTGACCAGCCTGCAGTGTAAACCAAAGTGCACTAAGTGGGGGCAGTCACAAGGTTTGCTTCAAAGTTCACTCCTGGTCCAAAATAAAGTGTTGATGTTAACCCCAGAAGACTTGCAGTCAGGGTTCCGGAACAAGTCCTTTGAGAGGCAACCAAATTTAAAAAAAGAAACAACCCGGTCTTACCTGAAAAGTTATCTATCCCTTTTTCCTACTTGCTTGTTCCACCCAGGCACAGCTCTCCCATAAGTATTCACAAAGCCACATTGTGTCTCTTTCAAATTCAAATTTCAATTCTCTTTCTATATTTTCTTTGCTGCCAGGGAGGTTGCAACCATGAGAACTGCTTATTTTGCTCACCAATAATTGCCACCTTGCACAGCCCCGTCTTCCTGTATCCAACTGTCTTGTTCCCAGAATCCAAGAGAAAGACAGATCTTCAGGTCAATAACTGGCATCTCCCTTTCGTGTCAGCAGAGTGCTGACAGAATGAGGTGCTGCCCTGTGCCTGTGGCATGGAGATGCCACAGTAACACATAACTAATAACAGAGCTATTCTGACATCCAACCCACTGCATCTGCGTCACTCCTCCAAACAAGAAAGGAGATTATTCACGCCCTCCTTAACCTCCCATGTGCAACGGTTTTTAAAGGAAGAGCCAAAAATGACTTTTCACACAGAAATATGTTATCATGTAGTCTATACTTATCTCCCTAAGCTTCAGCAAAAAACAGGCCCTTCCTAAGAAACAGGGCAGAAGTGTTATGTTAACAGTTATCACTGCTCTACTCTTCCCCCACTGCACCTCACAGCAGAGAATAATGGAAAAACAAAACAATAAAGCCAAACGTTAGCATTCCGGGCATGGGGCTAGAAACCTGAGCTAGTATTAGCAGTCAGCAGTTCTGATTTCCTAAATTACTTTGGCCAAGTTGCTTAGGCCCTGTTTACATTAGATTTCCAGCTGTATGGAGAAATAGTTCAAATATGAAAGCTTAGATTTTTCTAAAGCCCCTAGTGCTAGGGATTTCCTCAGTTGATGGATGCTTAGTCTCAGATACCTTTTAAAGAGGATCTCTGCAGTATCTCAAATCACAAGATGCTTTTAAAATTCAGCTTTTATTTAATTTGATCCAGTTGTGCTGCCTCTCAGCAAAGCAGCAATTTTGTTAAACCCTTTTCCTTTAAAAAACCTCTTTGAAGAATATTTTAATGCATGTCAAATAAGGTCCCAATGGTGTCCCATGACAATGCAAGTTCCTGTACTTGTATTTTGCTCAGTTGTCTCCTACTGAAGTCCTAATTATATATCCTGCTTATACCAGTAACTAAGTAGGAATATTAAAGCTTTCCCCCCATGTCAGCAAATGACAGCATGTGAATGGAGTTTTCACCTTCTTTTTGAGGTACTACATCTGCAGAAGACAGACAAGTGGTAGAGAGACTACCTGGCAGTTCACAGAACTGAACACTCCAGACTTGGCAGTGAACCAGCAGTAGAGTGCTACAACTATTGACTTGCACAGCCAGTGGTGCAGTCTCACAACTGGTGCAAACGAATCTGAAACCAGAACCTGAATGAACCATCCCTGCTCTTGCCCATGGCTATGTCCTCCCCTTGGTGCCAGGTTTTAAACCAGGAAGACATGCAATGAGTATGCTCAGCCTGATCATCTGGCTGAAAATCAACTCTGCTAAAGAAAAAAAAAGTCAGCTCCTTTGGGGACCTGGTTCAGCTCCACACTGACCTTGTGAATGTTAGCACTGGGCAGAGCAGAAGAGTGGTGAGCAAGAGGGGAGACCAGCTAACATTATTATGGTCTTATACTGGCTTAAATTGTTCATACAAACATTCTCTGAAATGTGTAGCAAAACAGCATTAGCAGCATTGAACTGGTGCACAGGGAATGTAAGAATGTGTTAAGTGCTGGCACAACAGGGCAGTGCCACTGTCCCTTTTTCTCCCATTTCTGAACCCGTGGCTATACCACTTCAGCTGAGTCACCACTGGGAGCAACTAGCAGAAACAGCAGCAAAGTTTATTTGCTTGGGTACCCACCAATTTTAGAACTGACTGCAGAAATGTAAATGGGCACCAACCTGGTCTAAGCAGAGTTGTCTGCCTGTTCCTTTTTCCCTTACATGATATCCATAGCACACTGTGAATCCATAGTCCTCTGGCCACAGCCTCTGCCTCCCAAAGTAAAAAGCAGCACAGATGTCTGATGTAACACCTGTCCATTAATGCACACTCTGTGCAGGACTGTGGTTCTTGGTATTTAAAACACTTGGAAAGAAGACAGAACATAAAAATCAAGATCACAGAGCTTCCAAAGACTGCACGTGAGGGTGTTCTGCCATAATGTAAATGAGTAAATCAAACAGCATAAACAAAAATCTTCATTACCACAGAAACAGGATCAGTGAGCTGAAACAGCTTGGCATGGTTCCTGTCTCAGTGGATTCACCTCTGAGATATCCAGAACCTTGAAGATAATGCCATTATTAATTGCTTCAAGTCTCAAAAGAGTAAGAGTGAAGAACACAGAAAGAAACCATATGGTGACCTCAGAGAAGTCTCTGAAAAAGAAGGCCAGGCAGCTCAGGTGGGGAGAGACATTCCTGAAGATTAGAAGGCAAGAGCAGAGATCACTTTCCTTCACTGAATACTTGCAGAGGCTTTTAAGCCCTAGAGTGGAAGTTGAAGAGGAAATGGATTATAATAAACAACTCCCTTTCACCTTCTTTGGCATGAAAGGCTGAGACTTTCCTGTGCTTCAGCACATCATTGAGGGCAGCAGTTTACCTCGACTCCTTTCCATATAACTGAAAACAGCAGTGTCTGGATTACAGTCTCCTCTGATTCCTGTGACCCAGACACAGGCTTGGAACTACCCAAGTCCTGCTCCCCAAGTTCCTCCAAGATCACAAAGAGGAAGGCCAAGGCAACAAGCAACAAAGAATTCCATTAAGCCAAGTGCTGGAAGCTTCAGAAGTCAGAATTCTCCTTCCATTTTATTGAAAATCTCCCTGTTGGCATTAATTTAAGTGTTTGTACTTCTAGGAAAATAGATTGTTTGTTGTATAAATTTGCATATCTGCTACATCTTTCAAAAGGCCAAAGTATTTTCTGCCAAGCAAAATATTCTCTGCCATTTCTTTTAATATCCCTGCAGATCTGCAACTCCACATATGGGCAATAACCTGTCCAGACCAGAGGCTGCAGAGCTACAGCAGACTATACAAAGAAAACACATATTGGAAATATATAGCATGCAAAATAACACATATTGCAGCAACTGTTTCATAAGATGACCTGTTAAAAACTACTCATATTTCCCTGCTCTTTTGTAATTCAGCTAGTTCCAGTACTCTGTGCAAAATTAATAAAAGTGTACCAAGCCAGTTATGTAAACGTTGATATCTATTTCTCAAATACTTTACCTGCTATTCTACATGGAATTATTAAAAAAACCCCAAAAAACATACAAAATGCTAAACAAATATCACAGAGCACAGAAATAGCTCAGCAAGCCTAGTTGTTGAGGGAATATTGCCATGTCCATGCAAACAACAAAAAAGTGTTCAGCACCGTTGAATTAGTCTTAGCTCAGTGCAGTGCTACTTTGGGAGGTGAAGGAGGGACTTGTTATATGAGAACAAGTTTGGTTTGTACCTTACAGAATAAACATACTCTACTTCAAAGGTAAAACACTGTATATTCCTGAATGCTGAGGGAATCCACAAGACTGCCTCTTTCCTCTCATTTGTGGCCTGAATTTCAATACAATCTACAGCAGTTAGCTGAAAGTGTGACAAACAGTGCTAGTTATCCAAACCCTGCAGCTCATGAGTTCCCAGTACAGCATCCCAATAGTGGGAACAATGCCATCTAGAAGGTGCAAGAGGAGTATTTGTCCACAATGCTGGATATAATCCCAGTGAGTCATTCTTTCCCCCAAGAACCGACATTCCCATAAATGCACTTTATTCAATGCAAAGCAAAAGCTGCCATTTGTACATGGCTGTGCAGCACACAGATGTTGCACATCAGGATAAAACACAGCCATGGCTGTTTAGAAGTGAACTATCGAAGATGTGCTGTCATTAGACAAATCCCTACCTGCAAGTCACAGAGAACATGTCCAAGACACGGCTGCAGCTCAAGATTTTTTGTGACAGCAGGGTATTGGTTAGGTGTGATTGATACAGGGGAGATAATAATTGCTGGGTAAATTAAAAAAAAGTATTGGATGAGCAGTGGAGAAAATAAACATGGTCACATTTCAAGAAACTCTGAGGGAATGCTTGCACCAATTAAAATGAAGTGTGCTTTTCTTATCTACATGTTTGAAGAAAATGATACTTTATTCCAAACAGGCTACTGAGACTATGCAATGACAGCAAATATGTTACAGAATAGTAACAGTTGAGGCTGCCATTTTACTTTTCCAGTGGACAATTTTGAGGTTTTGTGCTTGTTTTACCTTACACAATTTTCTGACTGAGATGATCGTTCACAGTAATGCCTACATCTACTTGCTGAGTTATGCTAAGAACATCCATCACCTCTGCATAATGTATAAGAGAAAGAAGCAACAGCAAGCCAGCTAATTCTTTGCAGAATAATAAATCAGCATACATGTCTTCAATCTAAAATTAACAAGTGCATATAATTTTCCATAAATATATCTGGAATTTGAAGCATGATGCAGCACATACAATTGAGGATGCTGGAGATGGTGGTTTTTTACTGAAATGAAGATGCAGTATTTCATGCTTAGGTTTGAAAGAAATATAGCTTAATAAAAATAAAGCTTATGATTCAAGTCACTCTTTCACTTCAGAACTCATTTATGGTACATTTTACACATACTGCAAATGATGAACAACAGCCTTGGGTGATTGCTTTCCTTACAAAGTGTGGGAATCAAAGGATACATTTTAGATGTGTGGTCACCGATATGACCATGCCAATGAATTGCAAATAAGCAACGTAAGAGTCGATGATGTGCTGTCTTTGATAGATGTAGTGTTATAAACTGTCTCTTCCATGATAATCTCAATGGGAGAAGAGCACTTAATAACAGGATTTTTGGTGCACAGATTTAAATGGAAAGAAAATTTGGTTGTGTGCAAGTGTAATTGTTAACAAGGAGAACTGTGCTGGTCCCTTACTAACTATTTTGACATCTAGACATGACAGGCTTTGTTCACCAAAGCTAGTACTAGTTCTGGAACGTATTACAATCCAACTTGATTTCCAGATCCTAAACAGAGTCAGCAAAAATTTGTGGAGGGCTGGGGAGCAATTCTTCACTTATAGTTTATCCAAGCCCTACAAGACATCACTGAAGAACAATTTTGTCCATAACTTTTCAAAACTAACTCACATTTTCCCTATCATTTTCCAGGTAAGCAGTGGCCACAAATACTGCTGTTTGCAGCACAATCACAAAGAGCATCCCACCCAAATGCTCATACACACTTCCTCTTTCAAGGGGCCATGTAATCACCCCTCAGTGAGAGCTAACAGAGGTCACTTAAAGCCAGGAAGCCTGACAGAGATTTCCTTTATCCATTATCTGAGGTTTAAGTGACCAACGCTCTGTAACAACACACAGGCTCTGAAAGGTTCAGTCTTCACTCTGAAAACATTTTAGGAAGGCCTCAGCACCTCGTAGGAGTAGACACATACTTGGCAGCCACCACCAAAGCACTGAGTAAGCAGTGCCAAAGGGAAGCTGGTGCCACATCTGGTAGGACAAGGCCCTGTGTCTGTGTTAACTCATGCACTCCTATGGAGCCTGCTACTGTACAGCTTCCAGGCAATTTAACAGGATTCTCATTTTGAATAAGTAAGGCATGCATAGGTATAAATCCAATTTGTGTGGATTAAGGAGAAGATGAATATATACTCATTTAACTTCACCAAAAGATTTCTGCTTTTTAACACTCTGGTCAGAAAAGCAGTGGTTTATTAGGGAAAGCTTCCAGTTAGAGGAGCTGGCTGCCTTCCTCAGTCTTTTTCCCTGATTCCCATGCTACAACCTTTGGCTGCTGTTACCAGCCTTGGAGTCTCCTGCCTTTGCTAGATAGAAACATTTTCCATAACTGGATTCCTTGTTTGAAAAACTGGTGTCCAGACCCTAGAAGGTTCAGTCCATGAAGAGTGTCCTCACAGAGGGGAAATTAAAGTTAAATGCCAGCTATTATTTGGCTGTTTCTCTCTCCTGTGACCATCTCTAGCTGAGCACAGTGAGCTCCACTTCAGAGTTGATTTCCTTCCCTTCTGGAACTCCAGGCATGTGAGCCTCAGTGATGCAGGATTCATCTCTGTGAGTTTAACTCTGAAGCAAGAATTCATCTTAAGACTGTAAGTCACAACATGGCAAGAAAACACATGCTATTTGGAGACCAAAAGTTCCTTTGAATCTTTAGGGGCATTTGGGAGAATCTAACCTGATTCTTAACTGCCTCTATTTCCATTATTGTGCTGGAAAGTGTTATTAGCTGCCAGAAAGATCTACCCTGGTTAAGGCAAGCTCTGTTCATTTAAGCTGAATTGAAAGCAGTTAAACCACAGAATCATAGAATGGTTTGAGTTGGAAGGGACCTTAAAGATCGTGTAGTTACAATACCCCTTCCATGGGCAGGGACACCTTCCACTAGACCAGGTTGCTCAGAGCTCCATCCAGCTGGCCTTGAACAATCTTTAGTCTACTGGCAGGTGAAAGGAGAGATCAGCAAGGCTGGGCAGGCATGGTGGTAAGGCTGTATGTTTGATTTGGAGGGTGGTAGGGCCATATGTTTGATTTGTACGTGGCTGCTCAAACAAAGCCATGTCACTTGCCAGAGTATGAGACACTACCACTGACCCCATTAGAGAGCAATAGAATTTAAGTCTCTGGGAACACTGACTGATCCTGTGTGTGTGACAGTTCAGTAATGCAGTTCAGTGCCTTCTATGCTAAAACTGCAGCTAGAAAATAGTTCAAACATACATTTCTTCTAGAAAATTACAAAAGATTCAGCACCATTGCTGAAAAAACAGTAACTATTCAGCTGTGGCCACTGTAACCATTTTTACTTACAGATTTACTTACCTGGTCTAGTGGAAGGCACTGCCCAACAAGGGAGTTGGAATGAGCTGATCTTTAAGGTCCCTTCCAACCCAAACCGCTCTACGATTCAATGATTCTATCATTTCTAGTTGCGAAAGGGGATTAATACCAAGTTTTTATTGTGATTTAGGGCTCATTAGACAAGACATATCGATAGAGGCGTCCTCTGTGGCGCTGCTTTACCTATAGCCCCACCTCGTGGCCACAGCGCGGCCCAGCCGCCTTCGCCTTCCCCCCGCCCCTCCTGGCCTTCCCCCGGCCCCTCCTCGCCCTCCCTCGGCCCCTCCTCGCCCTCCCTCGGCCCCTCCTCGCCCTCCCTCGGCCCCTCCTCGCCTTCCCTCGGCCCCTCCTCGCCTTCCCTCGGCCCCTCCTCGCCTTCCCCCGGCCCCTCCTGGCCTTCCCCCGGCCCCTCCTCGCCTTCCCCCGGCCCCTCCTCGCCCTCTCCCGGCCCCTCCTCGACCTCCCTCGGCCCCTCCTCGCCTTCCCCTGGCCCCTCCTCGCCCTCCCTCGGCCCCTCCTCGCCTTCCCTCGGCCCCTCCTCGCCTTCCCCCGGCCGCTCCTCGCCTTCCCCTCGCCCGCCCCGCCCCAGCCCCAGCGCTTTCGGGGCTGGGGGTCCTCAGAGCCGGGGCCGCCCCGCGCCACCGGAGGCTCTCTCCCGCCTTTCCAGTGGCTCCTGTGCGCGCTCCCTCCCTCCTTTCCCGCCTCCTCCGCTTCTTCCCGCCCTCTCCGCTCGCTGCCGCCTTCTCCTCGGCTCCCTCCCGGCGCCGCGTCTCGCCCGCCATGGCGAGCAAGGACGGTAGGAGCCCCCGCTCCGCTCTCCCCGGCCGGGCCGTGGGGTGTGAGGGTGCGTGTGCCCGGGATGGCGCAGCGGAGCTGGGGCGCTCCGGGATTCCTCCCCGAGGAGCTTCCGCGGGAGCTGGGAGCGGGGCTGGAGCGGCTGCAGTTTTCGTCCCGCCGGCCGCCCCCGAGGGCCCTGCGGGACCCCCGCTCCTGCCCTGTCCCGGTAGAGCCCCGGCCGGGGCTGCGCCCCCTTTCACCCCCCTCCACCCTCTGTTCATGCCTTCCCTTACTGCAGTGCTGGAGGACACGGTGGAGGAGCGTGTCATCAGCGAGGAGTACAAGATCTGGAAGAGGAACACCCCCTTCTTGTACGACCTGGTGATGACACACGCCCTGGAGTGGCCCAGCCTCACGGTGCAGTGGCTGCCTGATGTGACCAGGTGAGAGACGGGCAGAGAGGCCGAGAAGGCACCGGGAAGGCTTCTTTTCTATTAACCTGGTGTGCTGAGTAACTTGGGGATAAAAACCACGCAAGACGAGAATAATTTGCATTAAACTTCTCTTTGTGAGCTTGTAGCTCTTTATTTTGCTTACAGCTTTAAAAACCCCGCGGGTGTGCAGAAGCATCGAGGAAAAAGGTCACAAGTTGATACTTCACAGAAGTCTAGATTAGCCTATCAGAAGGTGTTGTGAGGTGTGAACACAGAAGTCTTTCTCAATTTATTTCTAAATAAGAGCTCATTTATAGTTAATTCTGATCGAGAAATCTATCTACTAAATTAGCTCATTCTTAAAGACTGTTTTTCCTCACGTGCACCATATATACTCTTCTGTCCAAGCTGTAGGATCTGTAGTATATGCCTGATATCTTTTAAGTCTGGACTTACTTAAGAGAACATTCTAAAACTGGTTCTTCACATTCTGGTTTTGTCCCTGGTTCATTGTTGACTTCACATATTTAAATTTCCCGTTCTTCCCCATCTCCCTGAAAAAATTGTGGGCTGAGTTTCTTTTTCTTAAAGAATCATGAAGGTGGGGATAGAATCTCTTCATGTGCCAGCTACTACAGAACTTAAATTGTTGCAGTAACCACTCGGGGCTCCACTGAGGTAGTGATGTAACATGGATTTAGGTAGATTTTAAAATACCTTATGTGTAAGCTTCATGCAATTATCAGAGGATGGTCTCTTTCTTCTGTAAAGTTCCTTTTTACATATGGGATTGTAACATATGTGTTGGTTAGGTGATGACTTCATTTGGTGTACCAGAATGTTTGGGGATGATGTTGAGAGATGTGAGCTAACCAGTCATGGCATGGAGAAAATGAAGTGGGGACTTGAGGGTGTGGAGCCCTTATGAGGAACACTTCTGCTTGCCTCGTATTTTGCAGATTGACTTAATATTCAGTTTAAAAACTGGTGTTTCCAATTATCCAGTGTCAAAATATGTAAGCCATTTAAGGCAAGGACTGCCTCTTTGTATGGCACCTGACATGATGGGACACCTGTTCCTGATGCAAGTAAGTGCATGTGCATTGTGTGTTTCTTGTTTGGTTTTGTATTTTTTTTCCCTCTTTACACTTGGAAGTGGTGTAGTAATACCTCTGGTTGTTTGTGATTATCCAAATCATTCCGGATTGCTTAGATTCAGGCAACATAATTAATTTGTTGCATTCAAGAATGCAAAGGTTGCTTGGTTTTGACTGCTCAAATTTGTCCTTTCAGAGATAAATGGCACCATCCATCCAGCTGTTCACTTTTAACTAAATGTTACATTCAACCACCAGAAGAGAAATTTGATTCTAGTTAAGGTAACTGGTAAAAGCTTCTAGGAGAAGTAACTAAAACAGGTTGCCACTTGCCCCCTCAGGATTTATGTTTTATGGAAAGGATTATTGCTTCTTTCCTAAATCAATACTGTGAGACTCCAGGGAAATTAGACAGAAGTAGGTATTGGTGTCACCTCTAACTGCTGTGCAAACTGTAACTGTCCCTTTCAAGCCACAGTGGCTATGTTCACTGGCTTGTATTGTCACTCGAGCCTTGCTGGTTGTGTCTTTGGCTTGCTCATGGCAGAGTCCAGTTTGCTCTCTTACAGAGTCTCTCTTTTCTAGTTCCCTGAAGAGGTTTGGATCATGAGGGTTATTGATGCAAGTTATGGAACTTCTGGAACTGAGCACATACTTTTATTCCAACATTTATTATTCTAAACAGGCCAGAAGGAAAGGATTATGCTCTGCACAGGCTGGTTTTGGGAACACACACGTCTGATGAACAGAACCACTTGGTTGTTGCCAGAGTCCAGATTCCCAGCGATGATCAATTTGGTGCTTTGCAGTATGACAGTGAGAAAGGAGGTGGGCATGCAGCATTCTTAGGTTCTGATTGAGCAGTATCATTACTGCTTTCACTTGTTCTGATAATGATGTTCTAACTTGCTGTTAAATACTAAAGTGGACATATACTTACCAGTCTACACTAATTCTAGATTACTAAAAAGAGGAAACTTTTTTTCAGAAGAGCTTAGGTAACATTGTGGTATATAATCCCTACTAGGCTTTCTACCAGCTCTCTCAGTTGTCGTGAAAACAGGTACACATCTACCTCAAATAAAGACTGAAGGTCTGAAAGAGGATTCCAAATATCAAAAGTGTTAATGCTATTGTGTTGCATGGTGTGAGTCTTTCCTAGTCTTTGCTTGTGTTTAATGAGGTGCTACCACTGTATCTTGGAGTAGGGAAGATGCTGTTTCAGTAGTCTAAAATAATTGGTGTGATAAACTGAAATTTTTCTGACAACTGTAGAATTTGGTGGCTTTGGATCTGTGACTGGCAAAATTGAGATGGAGATTAAAATTAACCATGAGGGTGAAGTGAACCGTGCCCGATACATGCCGCAGAACCCCTGCATCATTGCGACAAAAACACCCTCTGCCGATGTGCTGGTGTTTGACTACACTAAACATCCTTTGAAACCAGGTGGGTCAGACTCCTTGGAGCTGAGCAAAATGCCTCTTGTCTTCGAAGGGTAAACTTGTGTTTGACTGTGATGGGGAGAGAGTTGCTGGGCTCTGGAACCCAAAGGAGAAGGCCCATATGTTCAGGGACTTCAACTGCCTGGTTATGCTCACTGTTGTAAGAGAATCTTGATAGAAGCAGCACTCTCTGGAGAGGTTCATGTATAAAATATAATTACTGCAACAGAAGCAAAGTTCTTGGCTGGTAATGATGCTCCTATGGATTGATGTGCAAGGAGATGCTAAAGGGAAGGAATTTTCTGTCTTTCAGACCCGAGTGGAGAGTGTAATCCTGACCTTAGATTAAGAGGACACCAGAAGGAAGGCTATGGCTTATCATGGAACTCAAATTTGAGTGGACATCTTCTCAGTGCATCAGATGATCACGTAAAAACCACATCTTTTCCCCTACTTAAAAAACCCAACTCCTCCTAATTTATGCTGTAGTAGAAAATTGGAGAAAATCTGTCCTAGTGCAGCTGTGTATTGTTATGTGGGGAAGCTCTCACATATTGTAATTACATTTCTAAGGGCTGTCAGTTGGCTTTAGGCTGTAATCAACAACGAGTTCTTTTTAAGATTCTTGATGTAAGAATATTTCTATAGTTTACTGCTGGAAGAAACCCTTTAAACTGGCTTGGGTCAAGACCGTAATTTAATAAGACTCTCAAAGATCAGTTGAACTAATAGCTTATCCATTTCTTTGTGGACTTTAAAAGTGTAAATTGCTTTTGTGGCCTTCTAAATAATCCTTGGGCCTTGAACTTGCAGAAAACTGATTGATAACTTAGCTCTCATTTGTGGCATACTAAGTGTTCTTTTTCAAAAGCAGAGAACTGCTTCAGGAGTGTCGTCTCTGTGGAGTGTGATTGATTATTTATTTGAAAGATAGTACAATCAGAGTCTGCATTTCAGTAGAATGTGGCTTATTTACAGATGGTGTGTTTATGGGATATAAGTGCTGGACCCAAAGAAGGCAAGATTGTTGAGGCAAAAGCCATCTTTACTGGGCACTCTGCAGTAGTGGAAGACGTGGCATGGCACCTGCTCCATGAGTCTCTGTTTGGATCCGTGGCGGATGATCAGAAGCTTATGATGTAAGTTAGGAGGTTTCTGGGTAGTACATGCTGTGTGCTGCCAGTGGACCTAGTCCACAGCACTTGGATAAAGAACAAAGTCTGAATTTTGACATGATTTAATGTAGCTCTTTATGGCAATCAGCTACAGTGATGGTGCAGAATCACTTAAATCTACATGCCATTTAATGTGTTCCCATCACTTGAAAAGAAGATGTAACTAATATGTATGTCAGCTTCCTGGTGCAAGCTGTTCATGTACAACAGACACAAAATACTGAAGGTTTTGGAATGAAAACTGTAGCTTCAGAGTTGGGTTTAGTAATAAAAGCTATCGTGAAAAAGAACCTCCTGTAAAAACTGAAGTTTGTTTGCTCTCCCTCTTTCCTCCCTGCCCCTGGCCCCTTCCCCAAACCCTTCACTGCCACAGTTGGGACACAAGATCTAATGCCACGTCCAAGCCGAGTCACTCAGTAAATGCTCACACAGCCGAGGTCAACTGTCTGTCCTTCAATCCTTACAGCGAGTTCATTCTGGCAACTGGCTCTGCTGACAAGGTTTTTACTTGTGTATATTTTACATTCCCAAGCAGTGCAGATGAAGGCCATTGTATTATAACCCATTTCTTGTTACTTGTGTCTCCCAGACGGTGGCTCTATGGGATCTTCGAAACTTAAAGCTGAAACTCCATTCTTTTGAGTCTCATAAGGATGAGATTTTTCAGGTGGGTAAACTACTCACAACCTGTAGAAAAAACCCACAAAGAGTACTGAGTTGGACAAGAACATGTAGATTTGTGTTGTTGCAACACAAATATATCTGTTGAACCAAAACTCACTATGTTGTGTTTGACAATTACAGACAGTACCATGTAGTTTATTTCTGCCTTTCCCCACTTGCCTTTAAAGCAAGTAGTCAACAACTTGCTGCTAAAAAGATACTGGGTGTTCACAAGTACCTTTAGTACAGGTAGAAGGTTTCTCTAAAATGATGCGCTGTACAGAGGATTTGGGTTCAAACCTAATTTTGTGAACTCTGCCTAATTAATTGGGTGCAAGTAACAGTGATTTTTAGACAAATTTCATAAAATATGGTAGATCTGTAACACTGAAATAATGTTTGTTCAGGTTGAGAAACCTTAAGACTTTAAAGCAGTCTATTTGAGCTACTAGATACCCTCTGTGCTGGAAAAAACTGATTTGCA
This sequence comes from Coloeus monedula, assembly GCF_965178545.1. Lineage (NCBI taxonomy): Eukaryota > Metazoa > Chordata > Aves > Passeriformes > Corvidae > Coloeus > Coloeus monedula. The sequence continues at coordinate 103,193,756 of NC_138783.1, read as the reverse complement.
GAGTACAGTTAAAAATTAGTGGCCAGGGTGCTGGTTATTCAGGATATGCTTTAGAAATCAGTTAACTGCTCCACTGAAGTTGTTTTCTTTTAACAGGTTCACTGGTCTCCTCATAATGAAACCATTCTTGCTTCAAGTGGTACCGATCGTCGGCTTAACGTATGGGATCTAAGGTGAGGAGCAATTCCTTTCTGTTAATATATATGAACAGATGGTTAAAAAAAAGGCTGCTGGCCTGCATTATTTGGCAGGTTTGATTTGTGCTGTTCTCAAGTCTTCCTTGCTTACCTCAGGCCTGGTCTTTTGGGTATAAATAGAAACAGCGCAGTACATCTAAAGTTACTTCTCCATCAGGATTTCTTGCTAATAGTGTTGTTTTCTGTTGTCCATTTGTTGCCTAGATTCAAAAGAAAAAACTTGCAACAGTGTTAAAATGGTAGGATAAAAAGCAGTTCTTTAATGAAAGCTTTCAGGTGCACAAATACAGTTGTATGTGCATGCGTGGTAAAGGATTTCTACAGTTTTTAAAAGGTTAATTAGTTAGTGTATCTCGCAGGTATATTCAGTAGGAGGTCAGTTGGCCCGGTAACCCACTCTTGGGTCTGCCCCTTTGGAGTTGGTCCAAGGGTTTCTTTGCCCTATTTCTTGTTATGTCTCTCAAGTTCTGGTGGAAAACAAGATGTCCTTGTCAGAAATTGTGGTCTTAAGAATAAGACTAAACAGAATTTCAGGAATATGTTAGAAAGGGTTAGCTCATTATTCTAAAATGTGAGAGAGGGCAGGAAAAGTACTAGAAATCATACAACTACATTTTAAAAATCTACAAAGCTACACATACGAAAAAGGGTAAAAATCTTTAGGCATCACATCAGTAAGTGATTTTTGCTTCCATGTGCTTCACAAGTTAAGATTCCATTTCAGTAATGACAGTGCCATACAGCTGATGTTTTATACCTGATGATTATAGTTATTTCACAGTGAGGAAAACAATTTGCAAATATGGGAAACAAAGGCCAGGAACTGTTAAGTTGATATAGAATGCAATTGTAATTTTAATAAAAAGTATAAACTACTTTCTTACAGTAAAATTGGAGAAGAGCAGTCTGCAGAGGATGCAGAAGATGGACCTCCTGAGCTGCTGGTACCATTTTGTTCAGGTTTCAGTGTGCTGACATGCTGTGTGGCAGTGATGTCTTGTCACTGTGCTGCTAAAACTGCAGCTGTTCGTAAATCTTTTCACCTCCCTGGTTTCCAGTCCACTGCTCTCATTTGCTGTAGGCTTCCTCTGTTCAGTTCTGAAGGTTTCCCCATTTCGTGTGTGACTCTGTAAGTGCTCTTAGATGTAATCAGAATGAAAAATGTCTGGATTTCACAGCCCAGCCCTGTGTGAAGAGAGACCATTTTGAGGATGTCAGTTGTTGCTGTAATAATAGGAACTGTTACCTCAAATGCTGTCTCAGCAGCTGCATCTGTGTCCAGTGAATGGGAAGCAGTTGAACACACACCTTCCTTATGTCTGTTGTGAATCTCTAGTAGCAAGTTTTTCTTTGTGTAGTCATTAGCATGATGAATTTAGCTTAAGAATCCCAGGTTTTAACAGATTTATCTAGAGTTGAAATGGCTTACTGAAGCTTGTGGGGTTTTTTTTAACAGTTTATTCATGGAGGACACACTGCCAAAATTTCAGACTTCAGCTGGAATCCTAATGAGCCTTGGGTAATCTGTTCTGTATCAGAGGACAATATAATGCAGATATGGCAAATGGTGAGTGTCACAACAGCACTTGAGTTGCTCTGAAGCTTAGTGTATAAATGAAACTGAAAAGGCTTGTTCTTCTTAAGGCAGCTTGTGCCTTCGAGGACTGAAAGTTGTCTGTGCCATATACTTCTTGCTCTAATCAAACAGTGTAAGACTTTAAAAAGAAAACCCAAGACTCAACAACTTGAATAAAAGCAACTGCTAGTTAATTCTTGATTCCAAGTCCTAGGTACTAGTTAAGATTTATTCTTAATTAAAGCAGTTGAAAACTTATATCCAGTATTAGCCAAGACTTACTCTTCCCCCCGTATGTTGGCTGTAAAGCGGGATGCCTTTTAACTCCCCAGTTAGTTCATATTACATTACAGGAAATGGAACAGCTATCTTAGAAATGTGGAATAAAGTAATTTGGGAATAAATTAAATTAAAAAATTGTAATGGACTTAAGTGTGTTCCACAGGTCAGGCTTCTTTTTTTTTAATATGTGTTCTTGTTTTGTGTGTTTAGACTAAGGTTGAAATAATTCCAAATAAAATGTTCATAATAAGGCTAGTTGTTAAATGGCTACGGCTTTTGCTGTTGAAATGGAGCAATTCAAGAAGGCAACTGCCAAAATGTAGCCACTGTGTGCACATTCCTAAATTTGGCTGCCCTTTAAGAAAGGGCAGGGAGAAAGTCCCTTCAAGGAGGGGATGATAGCTGTGCCACCTTGGTATTATCAAGCTCTTTTTCTAGATGAAGTGTAGAAGATTGTTTAAAACCAGTTGTGTGTATCACTTGTAATGTAATGTCTTGTGTCTTCAGGCAGAAAACATTTACAATGATGAAGAACCAGATATAACAGCAGCTGAACTGGAAGCTCAAGGAATGTAACTTTTCTTCTTTAAGGAACTACTGGGAATGACATAGTAACATAATTCAACTACGCATACAAAAAATAAAGCCCCTAAAATAAAAAAGGGCAACTAAAAGACAAAACCGAAAGCCCCCACAATCACTGGGCAGAAGTATTACATCAAAACAAGAATATTCTTAATGAGGCACAAAAAGCTTGTATAATCACGTTGTCGTGGGCTACCCTTGGTTGTGTAGGCACTTTGAGGTGTTGTATACTGTACAGCAATTAGCTTTAGAGAAAATAAGAATGACTTGATACCTATGTCTATATTTTTAAACAAAATGATTCCTGTAAATAAAATTGTCAAATCCTCACTCTGCACACATAGAAAATATATTAAAAAAACCCCTTTTTATTAATATGTAAAAAGAGCTTTCCACTTTTACACACCACTTTTGGATTGTCTTTGAATAAATAAAATCTATTTAAAAGAAGTTTGGTGTGTTTAATGTCCACTGGCGGAAGTTGAATGCTTTCTTGCCTGAATATAATTTAATTGCTGCCTGGTGATAAAGGTATGTATTTTTTAGTTTATAACTTAGCCCACACTTAAAGGTCTGGGAAGATAGAGTTGTCTTCATGCCAAAAAAATTGGAATAGATGACTCCTTCACAAAGGAAATGGGTATAGGAGGAGGTTTAGGGAATCCATGGGGCGAGCCGGTAGATCTCTTGTAAAGTTCAAGTATAAATCTTGAGCAGACTCAAGTAACTTCTTTGTATTTGGGTGGTTAGTGGTTGGATTTTGTTTGTTTTTATGTGGTTTATGTGTGTGTGTTATGGGGGTTTTTTGGGTGGTGGTAAAAGCACTATCCTTTATCATTTTCTTAAGTGCCAAGGTGCCAGTGCCCTCTCAGTGAATTGGTGACACCTGTATTAGGGCATTTTTTACTTAAGTGAGGCAACTGGGCAGTTGTCTGAAATACATTAGTGTCTGAACAAATAGAAGACAAACAACAGTTTGCTTCTAAACCTCGCACTGACTGAAAAGCTCAAGAATTTTGACTCTATAGAAGCAAAATTTCTCCATATTTATGGATCTACAGACAGGTAATGGATTACGTTGGGAGCTGTCAGACAAATGTCAGTGTCTGCCTGGAGTTTATAGCGCTTACCTACTTAAGACCTTAATGAAATGAACTGCTGGCTGTCCTGATCTTTCTGCTCAAGCTGAAAAAAAGAAGACTGTGGTGACTGATACTGAAAATGTGATACCTTGCTCTCCTCTCCACTGGGACTGTAACAAGTTAGTAGACTGCTGGGCTCAAGCTGCATATTTGAAGCTGCCTGTGCTGGCTCTGGCTGGGATGGAGTGCATGTCCATCTGAGAGTGATGTGGTGCTGGGAGCTGTGGTTTGGATTTATGGCTGGAATGGTGCTGATAAGGTGCCTGTACTTTGACTCTTGCTGGGCAGTGCTTGCACACTGTGTAGGCTGGGGCAAGGGACATGAGCTGCGGGGGAGACAGCTGGGATAGCTGACCCCAACTGGCCAAAGGGATATTCCTTACTTTGGGCCTTGCTCAGCAATAAAACGGATGGAGGAAAGTGAAGAGGGCCTTTGGTAGTGGCCCTCTTGGATGGTGGCAGGGCATTGACCTGTGTCAGGGAGGGAGCAAGTGGTTTCATTCCCTCCTCACCCAGCTCTAAACCTCCTCCAGCTGTACCCAGATTTTCTTCCTGTTCTCTCCACCGCCCTGCTGGGGAAATGCAAGTGACAGCACATGATAAGCATTAAACACTGAATTCAGAGATGGTTTCTGGTCAGGCCCTACATTCTTTTGGCAATCATTGTAACACACACAGCTCTTGAAAAGTAGGAAATGAAGATGTTGATGCCTTTTTCTCTGGTCCTAGAACTATGATCCAGAAATGGTTAAGGGAATAAAAGGGGTTTTACCTCATTTAATAAGGATCCTTATGGTGCACAACTCGATAAGGTGGAAAATGCTGGAGAATGCACACGGCGCTTGACGCGTATACAATTTTTACATATTTTGCAAATTAGCATATCTGACAAAGGTTCCCCAATGAGAAGCTTAATAGATAAAGTAGTGTCCCCCTATTCTGGCAACTTCTAGTCTCCCCCCTCAGATGAGGCTTGTATCCTGTTTACAAAAATATGTCCTAGAGAACTGGTTCCAGCCTTGGTTCCTATGGAGAACCAAGATAGCATGAAGGCTTCAGACCTTCAGCTGGGAGACTTCTAGAACGTTTTGTCCTCCTGCCTAGAAGAATACTGGAACTAAGTTGCAATATCAGGCTTCAAATACGTATACTAAGAAAATATATAAAAGGTATATAAAAGAAAAGGCAAAAAATCACCACAGCATAACGTCAATGGCCCAACTTTCTGGAAAAACAGAAATACTTCCCTGAGAGAATGGTGGTGGTTCCTCCTGGTGAAGATAGAGCAGTGGTCTCTGACATGACCCCTCCCTGCTGCTCGTCCTCTTCAGTGCTCACTTCAAGGAGACCTCCTGGCTGCTTGGCACTAGCATGTAGAGAACAGCTCATCTCTAGAATTGGTGATTCCAGCTTTGTGTGTGAAATATGGTTGGGGTTATTCACTAAAGTCTTTTTACTGCCTCACTAACTGAATGGGAGGGAGAAAGTGGAGTGTAGTAACTGCACTGCTATTGTCATTGCTTTTCTTATGCTACTTATTTTTAATTCCCCACCTGCTCTTACAGGGGCCACCCCCTGCTTTGTAGTCACTAACTCACCACGCACAGACTTGTCTCTCTCCACACCTTTTTCAAGAATGGTTTCTATTAAAGCGATGGAGGTAGGTGCAAAAGAGCTTGAATATTCCTCTGGAAGGCTGAGATGCTGTTGGAGTTCAGCAGGCAGGTGACAACTGGACAGGACATGCTAAACAGCATGAAAGGTCAAACCTGCCAAAGGACATCTTGGCCACCGCTTGATTAACTGTGCTTTGGTCCAGCTGGTGTTCTGGGCGTACAAACACTAAAATGCCATGCACAGGAAATGGAAATGAATGCATTCTCTGAATATGGGTTTTGCCACACCCCCTGCCATGGGCAGGGACATCTTACACTAGACTGGTTGCTCCAAGCCCCATTGAACCTGTCCTTGAACACTTCCGTGGATGAGGCTTTGAGATAAGGCATTCACAGCTTCTCTGGGCAACTTGTTCCAGTACCTCACCACCCTCACAGTAAAGAATTTCTTCCTAATATCTAATCAAAATCTACCTTTTGGGAGTTAAAGTAATTACCCAGCATCACTCCCTGAACTTGTGAAAAGTCCCTCTTTGACACTGACTGTCAAATTTTGTCAGGGTTCTAGATTTTATTTACTGAAACACCAAGAGCTCAGATCTGGAGGTGTAGGGATCACTGGTGGCACCCTAAATGTCCCACAAAGCCCTACTTCCCTCTAGAGCACAGAGGAGCACGCACCTGGGGGGCCTAGGGATGCAGCCAATGCCTGCTCTTACAGCTGAAAGGATGGGATAATTTATTAGGGACCGAAATTATCTTTAACTATACCTGCAGTTCAAAGCACAGCAGTAAATGAAACCTCTACTCTGCTTTCTTTCCCCCAAGTCTGGATTGTCCTGCTCCATACCTGTGTACACACAGCATCCTTCAGTAGCAGCAACTTCATACCAATCTTTTTTAGGCAGCTCTAAGTTAATTAGGAGAGTCTACAACTTAGTGGCCAAAAGTGTTTTATTACTGAGAATGTGGTGCTGGAACCAATATGGCTTTTAATTTGCAAGTAGTTTTTTCAAAGTATTTTTTTAATGCCTGAGTAGCATGTTTGTGAAACAGTGGAAGATCATCATAGTGAAGTCGATGTAGCTGAATGCCTAAGATTTTGATTTTAAGAACTGTTGCCTCCCACAGGAAGTAGATAACTGCTTATGCACTGCTATTTGGTAGTAGTAAATACAATGGGAGTTGAAGTTTAAAAAAAAGAAAAGTAATAGAACATTCAACCTGAACAATGGCTCCAGCAAGATATTTATTTATTGCATTAGACAAGAGTTACTTTAGGTGTGCTCACACGGTACTTACAGAGTACACTTAGTTCAATGTGTTATTCCTGGAGGTTCATATGTGCTGGGAAAAGGACACACTACCAGGCTTTCCACACACTGGCCCTTCTTTTCAAGGGAACTGTATACAGTTTTGAGACCTACCTTTTTTGTATTGGCTGTTCTCAGAAGACCAGGTATAACAAAAATTACAGAAGGTAATTTAAAGTGAAAAAGGGCCAGTTTAGGGTGACTTCCTCATTTGTTCTCAACACCTATGTATTTGATGCAATTTTTCAGTATTTTTTCTCTCCAAGGTTTTCAGCCTACACCAAGGAAATCTAAATTCATTCCTCTTTGAACTGAAGTACAACATGAATGACAGTGAAACTATATACTGTATTTTAAACCAGCCATTTTATTTCAACAGACCTGTTTTTCTGAAGTTGAATGACAAAAATCTTCAGCCGGGCTCTCATCAGACCACACCAGTCCTTTGGGAGAGCAGCAGCACTGTGGCAGAGAGATCTTTTATTGCTAATAAAACCAAGAGCCATTATTAGTGTCCATCAGAAATTTTTGCTCCCACTCTTCCTTAAGAATGGGATGGTTTGCCTCACCAACTCCTCTGAAGATAAACTTGACAGAAGTACTTGTGAGGAGCTGCAAGGGTTTAAGAGTAACTGATACTGAAGTATTTTGGAAGATTAATACCTATACAACAACAAACCTGAAAGTGCATGTAACATTCCTGCATTTTGCTTCAGTGTGGCAAAAAGCAAGTTTGGGGTTTTCCTTTACTGTCTACAAAGATCTGTATTTGCTTTTATTGTAAAATGCAAGACCCTTGAGAACACTGTTGGACACCAGGTCATTTTTGCTATGTAGCTACACAGTTGATGCCATTATCCATACTATACTTTGCTGTCTTCATGTGTATGCGATGCCTCTTCAGCACTGAAACACTGAACAAAGCTGTGTAAACTCTCTACAGGGAACAAGTAGTTAAGTCAACACCGAGTTTGACTTGTTCCCTTACAGCCACTGAGATGTTTGGTGGAGTAGATTCTTCATAATTCTTTCAACATCAACTTCTGTCCTGTGAATGTCAAACCCAAAGCTTCCCCCAGTTCGAGCAGAGTCAAACACGGATAACAGGTTTTGAGAGTTTGACTGTTCTTCCCCTTTAAAAGGCAATGGATCTCTCTTTTAAGACATCAAGAGTGCATAAAATCCATATTCTGGAGAAAAGGGTTAGGAGGAGAGTCAGCAACCACCCAGCAGGAAACAGCAGAGGCACAAAGCCAGCAAAAGCTTTGATGAGCAGGATTTGTAAAACAGGCAGCATGACCAAGATCAAATGGTTTTATATGAATACAAGTGTAAAGGGTAGAAACCAACCAACCAAACAACTCCCAACAAACTACATGAATTAAATATCAGTATCATATCATGGACTTGGCAGAACTGAGGTAGTTTGTTGCAGCGGGGAAGTTATTTTGTCCCTTAACACCAGGACATAAATTGGTGGAAGTGATAGTGAACTACAGCAATATGGAGTATCTGTCACATGGCTGTATTAGATTAAGTTTAAAAATCAGTGACTTAAATTCATTTCCTCAGCTTGAAATATCATGAGATGTAACAGGGTATTTCAATTTGTAAAGGCTCTAAGAGGTTACTTTCTTGAAGTAGAGCTGTAGGAGCAGTGTCCTTGGCATAGTTTGGAATTACACAAAGGCCTGCTTCAAGTGTCCCCGTCCATGAGACAGGCACAGCCCAGATCCCTGTTTGAACAAGAAATTCAAAACAACGTGCAAGCTCAAAGCTAAAAGATAACAAACAGTTTTAAAGGAAATGAAAATAAAGTCTTCAGGGGCAGCATAGTATTCTTAAATCACTTAAAAGTTCAGGCTAGAAGGGTGCCAGAGTCAGCAAGATCTGTAAAAGCTAGCACAGTTTGATGAGGCTGAGTTCAGCTCTTAGAAGGAAATACAACCCTCCTTCAAGAAGAAATTTCTAAACAAGAAGAAAAAGGTGGAATTATCAAAATTTAAATGTAAAACATAAAATTAAAACAAACAAACAAAACAAAACAAACAAAATCAAACCAGAAAGGAACAAAAAGTATCTGTGAGGAGTAACTTTCTAAAGGCCTAAAACCAAGTATTCTCTGACTATATCAAACACGTGTGCCTGGAGGGCTCAGAATGCAGCTGGTGAAAGAGGTTCTCCCCTCAGACCTACTCTTCACAAGAGAAGTACAGCTCAAATGTATGTGTACATGTTTGCACGTGCATTAGCAGGAGAGACTTAGCACTTGATTAAAAAAAGGAAAAAGCCAAAATCCCCAGCTATTAACTGCGACCAAACTTCCCTCTAGCAAAAGCTTGCAAATCTGACCAGTTTTCATAAGGAACTTAGGAAGACTGGCAAGATCCAAGGAAATAATAACAGATTTGACTTCTGTATCAGCATGCACTGGAAGAAAAGAGAGAAAGAGGTGTTTACACAGGAGCAGAGGCAGCACCTTTGAGGAGACAAGTCTCAGATATAAAGGAATACTCTGAAGTACAAGGAAAGCACTAAGACCAGACAGTATAGCTGGATTTCAAAATACCTGGCACGGCTCTAAAAATGGCTCAGGGCTAGGAACTCTGCTGCTCACCTTTTATACAATGGGTATCTTCAAACAAGTTAATAAACTTTTTAAAATTAAAAAATCAGTACTATCTTTAAAGAGTCATAGAGCACATCAGAGTATATTGTTGTAGAGCAGTTCCAAATGCCACCTAGAAAAAATAGACACAAAGGAAAACTGAACTCAAAACGATTTCCAAAACAAAACCCAATTTAGGGAAGTTGCCAAATGTTAGAGAATATGCCAAAAAAAGGCAAACAGAACACTTTTCAGTATTAGGAAACTAGGAGGGAGTGTACGTCAGGAACAAATGATCCCACATAGTATGACACAGTGTGGAGCACTTGATAAACTCACTAGGAAACATTTCTTAGCATAAGTCCCAGTACTTTTTTACAGTGCACCCAAGTGAACTATGATGGATAAGTTTTTAGAGAGAAAAGGCACGAGCAGAATTCAAAGCAGGCAGGTGCAGGTTCAGCCAGAGCTCCAGCTCTCCATCATCCAAGTGACCCTCACCTTAAGACACTCCAGGTCAGGTGAGCAGAGTGCAGCACCCACTCACCCCTTGCCCCGGGCTGCTCCCACCAGATACCACCAGGAACGTGCAAGTCACTGCCACGACCCCAGAACAGCCCCTTCCCAGGGCAGCTCACTCCAACAATACGCCTGAAATCAAATTTCACATCTTTTAATTCTCACTCTTGACTTTTCAAATAAATACAGTTTCAGCAGATTCAGTCAGAAGACATGTGTACGATGTGAAAGAAAAACTCAGAGTCCAATATATTAAGCATACTTATTTACTTAATCTATACAGAATTGAGTAGATAAAATTTCAGATTCACATTAGTGAAAAATCTCTACAAAATGTTTTTGAAAAGCAAAACAAAGACTGCCTGTTCATTTATCACTTTTCCTCATGAAAGCAGACATGGGTTGTAAAAATAAAGCAGTGTGTTTAGCACAAACTAGATTTCTGCATCACTTTTTTCACAGTTATTTCCATCTACAGTCCAAAGAGGTAGATTTTCTGCAACACCTGAGAATTGAACTGTAACATAACCAGGTGTAATGAAAGGAAGGACAAAACAATAGAGATACAGCCCTAACTTACGTGTGTATTTATACACGTATTTGGGTCTTGAATCACATACAATTTAGCTTCTTGCAGCTTAATCGTGGTGAAACTGTTGACCAGGCCCCAGTTTTGACAATCAGACACACTCATCTCAGGCTGCATCACTTTACATCCCGAGTTAAATGGTTTGTAGTAGTGGGAGAAAGGCAGTAATACAAGTTTACTTAAAAACCCTACTGGAGCCCGTTCGGCTGCAGCCTGGCAGTGCAATAGCCTGCAGTATGGCAGATCAGTGACAGTGCTGAGCTTATCCCTTACATCAATTTGTATTTTTTTTTAAAACAACACTTTTTAAGCAATGCATGAAACTCTGTTGACTGGTTCCAGGAAGCAAAGTATAGCTTGCCTTGGCCAGATAAGTTGCTATGATAAGGGTATGTTGATGGTAGAAAAGAGAGAAGATATCCCCGTTTTAAAAGCCTTTCAGCTGGGGCATTCTGCTTCATTTACATATTTAGCCAGTGACAAAGATACTTGTATTGCTGTTCTATACATCTGTCGTGTCTCTAAAAGCCCTTTATTTTATTCTTGCAGCAGGGTCCAAAAACTCTCTTGCCTCCATGTAGAACAAGTACTACCAAAAGAATTGTTCAGAATACAAATGTCCAAATAACAAATTGCAAAAATAGAAAGCTGCATGTCCTACCTTGCCAAGGGTATGATGCACCAGATACAAAGTTTCACACTTTTCCTCAGGAAAATTACATCATACTTAGTGTTAGCTGAAAACCAGTTCTCACACCACCTGTTTTTTCAAGCTTGATTCTATAAAGCAAGTAATTTGAACAGCAAATCTGAAATATTTCTTTCCAGTTATTTTTATGCTACAGGGTTTGCACGATCAACATTTCAAAGCTCTGAATCTAACCTGACTGCTCACTGCTACCTTCTTTTCATTCCTGCATTGTGCTTGGACCACAAACACCAAACCCACAAAAATTTAGGAGAAAGATGGCCAGCTTCCCATTTACTCCATTTTAGAAATGTCAGTTTTGCACAGTTCCTCTTAGTGGTATGAGCTAACACATGTGTTAGGCCTTACATAACCATTCTCTCTGAGACAGCTAAGTTATTTCAACATACATCACTACAGGAAAAGGACTGGGAGCTCAGTGCAGCCTGAACATTTAAGTAACTTAGCCACTGAACTGCCAAGGGCAATGGGGGTGGGAAGCTCGTTGAGATGTGCTTGATTCAGAAGTCCCCTCCCAAGTAAGTGCAAAAAACTTTAAGTACCAGAAAAGGCTACACATGTTCATATTTCTTATAATGACAGTAACCAAAACTAGAAAGTAAATGCACGGGAATTAAAGTTCGGGGTAGCTTGTAGTTAGATCACATTGCCTTGCTAAAAAATAAACGTTGGTCCTAGTTCCTTTCAAGAAAAGAAGTCATAATGTGGATATCAAATTTTCTAGGAAAATACAATATGGTTTAAGGTTAACAAGGGGGCTTTGCTTGTGGTATGTTAGCCTAAGAATGTGAAGTACCATCTTTAATAGATAACCTGACTGGGAAGGCACTCTGCCAACTGGTGCAGCTTTGAGGTTGAACATGCAGGAAATTCCATGTTGTACTTCAGGAAAAGTATCTGAATCTTCATGTTCAATTATAACCACTATAATCTTAACTAACACTTAAATACATTGCATACCTGGCTGTTAGAGGAAGTCTGTATGCCAGTCTTCCACACCTCCAGCAGGAAGTGTCTTATTTGCCAGCTCTTCAGGTAATCCAGAGGTTTGCTCAGACATGAATGGATTTCTCTAGTCAGGATAATCATGTGGTGGACACACTGCAGCTAAGAAGGAAGCACGTGACCAACACCTGTGCAACAAGCTCCACAGCTCCAAATCCCACTCGGTAGCATCACTGTACATTTTCCAACACATATTTAACATGTTCACAGGTAGGGCAAATAGTCCAAACTAACCTTTACAACACAACCCTGAGACATCTGCAAAAAGCTGTACACCCTGTTTCACCAGCTGCAAATTAATGTATTTCAAAGCTGTTTTTTCATACCACGAAGTACATAAAACCCTTTAAACATATCTTTTACTATATTCTGGACCTTTACTTTTCCATTCATATATATGAAAACATATATAGGAGGAAAGCTGACTTTTTTACTGGCCATTAGACATCCTTATGTAGATAAATTTACTGGAAAAATTGATAATCTTTAGTATAGTGAGTGGCAAATCAATGAACAAAACCAGAGTGCTGTTCTTTAAAACGAAAGAGTGACTTGCTGTCACCATTTTCCCCAAACGATATTAGATCTGTACACAGTCTTCCATGACAGTGATTTGTGTAGTGGGGAGGAAACGCACATGCATCCTTTTATGGAAAAATATTTTCTTTTAAAAAATGAGGCAGATGTGCAACACAGTTGTGGAAAATTTATAGTTTAAGCTATTTAAAGCTGCTATGCAGCTTCCTGTACCACATAAGTCCAGTAGTTCTAAGAAAATACAGATATGGTAGAAAAAGTAAGAAAATTTTCACCACAAAACCAAATAGTTACCACCAACAGAGAAAGTTTTACACAAAATATATCTCTCAATACAGTGTTTACACTTCATTTTAGTCTACAGATTCAGTGCCAGGAACAGGACTTGTTGAGACAGTCTTTTCGGAGCTATTGGCCGCACATGATTCCGCATCGGGTTGGATTCCTGGTTCCGTGTCAATGGGAGTTCCCAGCTCCTCATGGGAATTGAGTGTGCAGGACTGTAACACCTGCACAGCCAGATCCACATCTGCTTCTCTAAGAGAAACCTGTTCCTTGAGCACTTCCACCTTCTCATTCAGCTCATTCCTTTCTGTCTGAAGGGCCCTGCATAGCTTCTCCAAACGCTCCAGTTTTATTTGAAAGCCTTTGTATTCTTTATCTCTTACTGTTTTCTGAAGGACAAAGGAAATAAAAATTCTGTGATACAACCATTTTCCCCCCTAAATTAATGAAAAGAATCACCACTATTTAATCTTGAATATTAAGTCTTAAATAATCCAGTAGGCCAAATTCCAGCTGAACTAGAGCCAATTCCTCAGAATATTTCACCTAACCGTGAGCTGGAGTGGAAATGGATGCCTTTAAAAACAAGCAATGAGAACTACATAACCACTTAATGCTAACTGTAAGTAAGGGCTGGGCATCAACCAGGACCCTAACTATGAAATCCCATAACGCTGTCAATCAACTACAACCCAAATAATGGCAACTATAGGGAGGAGAAGGGCACGGAAGTAAGAAATCCCCAATCCATCAGCAGAATCCAAGCCAGAATGTACCATACTCGTGGCTCTCCTAATTAGCTCCTTATAACAAGGGAGGGAAAGGTAAACAGCAGTACAGCAGAACCTACTCAAATCAAGCACAGTTTGCCAAGGCCAGACCTCACATACCTGAACCAGGCCTTGGACAGCGCAGGCACAGCTGCACTGGGCAGCTCCTTCCAGACTACAAGTAAGTAATGGCATTTCATGACCTCAAAAGCAGCAGCAATGCAAGAAAGCAATTGATCCCTCACACAGGGGTTACTTCCTTCATGTCAATCTCATGCATTTCAAACAGATTTCTATCACAGCACTGGTAGAACTTTACTCAGCATATTGAAATACAGCCAATTCCTTCAGCTAGTATGATTTCATACACATTATCCCACCAATTACACAGTAAGCAAAGACGAGGTTCAATTTTTCTTGTGCCATCAGCTTAGATTTACATAACAGCCTTCCATTTCCCATGCCTAAAATGCCTGACAATACCTTACATAATAAGAAATATAACTCAGACAACCCAAGAAGAGGCTACAGTGTATTATTTCCAGTTCTCTAAAACTGAAAAAATGTATGAAGTTCTCTAGGACTCAGACTCTAGCTGAGCCATACTGCTGCTTAAAACATGATTACCTCTTCAGCCATTTGCAGAAGAGCCTTGTTGTTGTTTTCCCATTTTGTACGCCACACAATGGTTTCCTTTTCCAGTTTCTTAATCTTCTTTGTCATCTACAAAAGATAAATAAAAGATTTAATTCTGTTGCTTGTGTTGCAACACAACATGAGTATATTACATGAGTAATTTGACTTCTTAGCATTACTTTCCTAGTCCAGTTTGAACAAGTTATTTTGGAGACGTGCTTCTGAACAAAATCAACCCCAAAAATATATATTCTGCATTCAAAGAAAACAAGATTGAGTCTTAAAAGAAACAGACTATCAACTTTCAAGTACAAGTTATAAAAAGCTCCAGGAAAAGTTTTAAAACATAAGCACAGCCAAAGAGAATGAGAAGCAATATTTGGTAAAATACTGAAATTACAATTTACGTATTATTTAAGTGTGTCAAAAAACAGAAAAAAAATGACATAATTCTCTTCCATAATTCTTATACCCTATCTTCTGATCCAAATGAAATTGTGAAATTGTAAGAATACTCCTTCTATTTTCAGAAGGCAAATGCTTATAAAATCTAAAATGCAACCCACTAACAGCATGCATTTCTGTATTACTTTTTATGAAACTAGGTAATACTATAAATACCTTCTCCATTTCTTGTCTGAAAGTTGTAAAAAGCTCATTACTTTTTGCCATGGTGGTCTGGAATTCTTCAAACTTATCCATGTAAAGAGAAAGCTATTGGAAAAAAGGCAGGAACATTAATCTGAACAGTGTATACAAATACAAAAATATGTAGGTACAAGACAAAATGAAATTAGAAATAGTAAAACATGAACTTCCTAGGTTTTTTTTAAACTATAGTACAATTTCCATTTGAGGAACATGCAGACCTAGTTTGAAAATGTGCTGTTCAAATTATATGTGAACTAGAGGTCTGTGTTTCTAGAACAGCAGTGTATTCTGAAGTAAAGAGAGCATTATGTTTAACTAAACGTTAGAAGACATCACAGTTCATCACTACCTCATTTTTACTTCCCCACTGGGGAAAAAAAAAAAAATCTGTGGACATACACATATACAGGAAATTCAGCACTTGGTTAGTGAAATTAAAACTAGGAATTACCTACCTTTCCACCTTAACCAGCCAAAGCTAATAACCAAGGCTGGGACAAAATAAACAGGATTGATTTCAGAAATCAAAATACACATTCACAACCAATGTAATCTACCCAGTGAGCAAAAATCATGGAAAGTGAATATTGAAAAGAAATTAACGTAACAGTGAAAAGCACTACACTTTGAAAAGTGAAGAGCATTAACATTCAATGACAGAAAATCTTCTTGCCCTGCACTGCAAGATAAATCACCAAGAAAGAATTGCAAAATATGTTTAATAACATCGTTTTTAAAAATAATTCTTAATCAGTGTGGGATTTGATGTTCTAAGAATACATTACCATTTGGCAGTAACTTCTTACTCCCAGTGAAGAACAGGAGGTTTTCTCAATTCTTACACTGGGGGTTGCAGGACAATACAATTCAGAGCATAGAAATATTGTGTTTTGCTCTATTAGTAAAGGGAATTTTTTAACAGGAATCAGCCTAGTTTGTCAGCAGTACATCATGGCTCTTTGCCATTATTGTCACTGAACCTTCTAAGTTCATCATATTCTATAAAAAAAAATCTGTTGTCCCCAAGAAACCACTAACTATACCCATTGTAACTATTAGAAACAACAGAAAAGGCAGTGAGATTTTAAATAAAGGATAATCAACTTGGAAAAAAAATCATAAAAGACTAAGCATGGCAAAAAAAATATTTGGAAGTATCTGGATATTCCTGTGTTCAAGTCCAATAGAGATGTGTATGATTACATCTAACTACACACATGCTTTAAACCTAACTCCTGGAAAGCCTCAGAAAGAACTGGGTCCAGTAAGTGTGAAAAAAGGACATGGAACAGCTTTCAAAGACACTGGCATGGTTTAAGCCCAGCTGGCAACTAAGCACCACACAGCTGCTCACTCATCCCCACTCCCCACCCCAGTGGGATGGGGAGGAGAATCAAAACTGTAGGTTGAGGTAAGAACAGTTTAATAATTGAAACAAAGTATAACACAATAATAATAGATGATGATGATAATTATTACAAAAAAGAAAAAACAAGTAATGCACAACACAGTTGCTCACCACCCTATTGCCCAATAATGCCAGACCCCATTCCCAAGCCCACATCAACTCCCTTTCTGGGTAGCTCCCCCAGTTTATATTATATTATATACTGGGCGTGATGTTTTCTGGTCAAGAATATCCCTTTGGCCTTTTGGACAGGGTCATCTGTCCCAGCTATGCTCCCAGTTTTTTGGGTTTTCTTGTGTCCCTCCTCGGTAGCAGAGCATAAGACATAAAAGAGCCCTTGACTTAAGGTAATCACAATTTAGCAACAGCCAAAACATCCGTGTGCTGTCAAATGCTATTCTTATGATGAATCCAAAACACAGCTACAGAAGAGAAATTTACTCTATTCCAGCTGAAACCAGGACAGAGACTTCATACAAAACCTCAAATGAAGCAGTGACACACAGTGAACACACACAGTGAACAGAATGGCTACTGCTTCCCACTGCTCTGGTGTTGGCTGGAGCTACCATTTCCCTGTGCCTCGTGCTGAGCTCACGTGTGGTCAATGACTGCAGGTGATCCAGAACCAAAGCACAAAAACTGAAGACCATCTCTCCTCTCTCAGAGGGGATTTTGCTGTAGCATTTACATTACAACAAGAAAATAATTTGAAGACAGCAGGGTCTGTGGACAGAGATAGTCAGGTTACTAAGTCTGAATAACTACAGGGATAAATGTGACATTGCTTGCTCCCAATCCTCCACAACAGGTGGTGATGGAAACAGATTCTAAAACCTGCCTGAGTAAAAATCCCCACACAACTCTGTACAGTCACAAGAGAACAATATTTTCAGAGAAGTCATGCTTTCCTAAGCTTTACTTCTTAAGCTTTCCTACATTCTAGTCTTTGTAGTATTAACACTATTAATTTAAAAGAGCACTAAACTCCAGAAATTCAATGTTTAGCACCTTCCAGGAACAGTACACTCCAGATGTATTAAACAGCAAGTACAAAACATTGATTCTTTACAATTTATATTTCATGCTTTGCTACTGAAAAGTTACCTATTGGAAATTAAATTTAAGACTTAATTTAAAAAATACAAAGTACTCTTCACAAGAATCTGATGAATATTAAGTTTTTTCAGATGTTGCATTATGTTCACTACAGTCACAAATCTCTTGGTATTTTCTTTTTGGAACTGTTACTGAAGATCTCTCCATTAAAAAAAGATACCTGCTGCTTCAGCTGAGCTTCCTGTTGCTTCATTTGTTCACATTTGTGTCTGGACTCTGTAGCTTCTTTTAGCAGCTAAAAAATAATGCAAAAAGCCACATAATGAACAAAAGTACTCCCAAAAATGGCTTAACTTGATCTATGATTAAAAATGAACAAACATTAACATCACCTAAGGGCTATTCAACCATGTTTTCTCACACAGGCTTTTTTTATTACTACGCTGTATTTTCACATACACAGTTTAAAGCATGTGATGGCATGCAGAGATTTTTATTGAGACATTTTTCTAACTGGTAACATGAGTCAGCGTTTCTATTTCTCTAGAAAGTTTGAGCTGCTAAATTATGAATAGTTAATTAACAAACTGTATGTAATTTATAACTGGCTTGTAACCGCTCGAATTTATTTTCCACTTTCATTTCTCCAGTCAAAATATTATCTTTGCAGATTAGCTCAAAACAATTTTACTTCAACTTGACACCATTTTGTAGGTTCATATTTGAAGAGATTTTCATCTGCTTATGACTCAGAAATTACATTCAAAAAAAAAATAAAAGAATCCAACACTGCATGGTCATTTTAAGATCATCCAGAAAAAACAAGGTTTTTTGTCTAGAAGTTACAGATTCATTGGAAGAAAACTTCTGAGAAGACTGCAAGTACATTGCTGATTATCAACATGGAAATAAAACATCACACACAATTTGGGGGGCAAACAGAGTAGAAAAAACAGGTGCTTTATTCTGTATTTGTTATTTCTTATAGCATAAAAACAGAGGTTACAACTCTTGATCACAGAAAGTACTTTTGGTGTTTCACAGCATGTTCCCCTGTCTAAGAGAAATTTAATTGATATTCAGCATATTTCCTGAGAAAATGCAAACAGGTAACATTACTTGCCTGTTAGCATAGACATCAATATTAAAGGCATCATATACAAAACTTAAATCTCAGTCTCCTTGTTGAAATCTATCTGAACTTTTAAAAGACAATCCTCTCAATTTGCTGTATTTGCTTTAAATCAGGCAAAGTCTGGTTTGGTGGGTTTTATTTCTTTTAACATATATAGAGTTCACTTACAAACTCCCGTTCTCGCTGATGTTTTTCCTCTGCTTCTTTAATAAGTTGGGTAGTTTGCTGAAGTTTGGCATCCACAAGTTGCTGCTGCAGTTCCTTATGTTTGAACACTTGATCAATATGCTAAAGGAAAAAAGAAAATCATAGTAGTCAAACAGATAGTCTGCTGGTCAATGAAGGCAAGTGTAGTGTTTGGAGAGATGCACATTGTTTAAAAGTTTCATGCAAAAGAGAAAGTGGTAAAAGACTGATTTACATGCTTTTTCCCCCCTTTATCTCCATATGCTGTAATTACCCTTTTTTGTCTTTCATGGAAGGAAGATGCCTGTTTCACTAAGTTGGTACAATACTGTCAGTCACTTCACATCAGACATTGCAAAAATCCTGTGGCAAGTAGTCTACATCCTTGCTTCTGAAGTTGGTTTATCTACTTCTAATCCTTACTGTGTTACTTCTGAAAGCTCTAGTCTTCATAATTAAAAAAGCTCAAAATGAGCAAAGTTTGCAACAACAGTTTATTTAGCTGATGAAATCCCACAGATCATTGCATTTTGCAGTAATACTTCTATCCATAATGTAACACAAGGCAGCTTCCTATCTTTTCTCTTCCCCATATAGTCTCATGGTAGATACAAATATTCCATGATTGCACAAGGTATGGAATTAGCCTACAGAGAGCTTTCCAACTAACTGATTCAGATTAAAAACAAAACAAAGAAACAACCTCCCAGAAACAGTTGAGAAATTATACTCCAAACCTCCTGTGCCAGCTAAGCAGCAGCCAACTAATGTTAGTTGTAGAACTCCATGCAGCTCAGTTCTTTCTTGGACAAGGAGAACTGGCTGTTTGCCATCATGCTAGCTTACAGCAGCTAGCTCACATCCTGGTGCCAATTAGAGACAGCTCAGTTAGCCCTAGAGTAGAGACACTTCTATGACACCAGGCCAAATATGTTCTTACAGCATGATATCTTACTTCAGTTCTGTGCCAACAAGAGCAGCTATGTACACAAAGGAGCTTCCCACAAAGACCCCAACCTTAATGAAGTAGAAGAAATAAGACAGAATAAGTCTTATATCCCCTCCCATTATAATGTGAAATTATAACTCTGAAGAACTTCAACTATTAATACATATTTATGTTGGAAGTAACCTTTGGAGGCCATTTAATCCACTCAAACTAGGGTCAACTTCAAAGCCTTGATCAGGTTACTCACACCTTGCCCAGCTGCGTTCTGAATACCTCTAATGGCCAAGGTTCCACAATCTCTGGACAACTTAATTCTATTTGATTACTTCTATTGTGAAAGACCTTCTCCAATGCTTCCTGAACTTAGATATTCAAAACCAGTCAGAAAAGGCAGTGAGCCAAACAGCTCCTAAATTTTCCTCAGTAGTGAAGTAAAAAGAATAATTTAAAAAATTACAAATACAAAATGGCTGTGAAACATGAGGGGGTTTTGCTCCCCTTTCAATAATTATCTGATCCTTACAGTCGAGGAACTAATAAAATCCCATTACAAGAGTACTGTAAGCACCTCTTCTCTCAATGCATACTGTTCAATGAGTTTCTTCAGTTTTTCCCCCAGTTCAATATTTTCCTGACGGAGCTTGGCATTATGTATATCATGCTGTTCCAGTTGGGCCTGAATTTCGTTCAGTGTGATCTGGAAGTGTGCAGTTGCTTCTTTCCGTCTTTCTTCTTCTTCACGCGCTTGTTGCATGTTTTCTTCCTTTTATGAATAAATATTCATTAAATATTTAAATATAAAATATTAGAAGTGTTCAGGTCAAACCATGCACTTTTTGAGTCAGAAACAATGGCAGTAATTCATTTCTGTACAGTTTCCATTTCTAGAGTGCTAGAACTAATATAAACCACGACCATAATAGGCCAATGCTACCCATGTGAAATTGCAAAACTTTTAGAAACTTTTGTCTTTACCACTACCAACATTACTCAAAGTCTGGTATTAAGGTGCTACATAAATACCTTTGCAAATGTCAGCATTATCCAGACGCAAAAACCAGCATTGCTACTATAATGCAATTTCATACAGCAATCACAGATTCTTGGCTCTCTTCCATTTCACTCCCATCAATTATATTCTGACAGAATTAAGCTTTTTGGTTACCCTGCTATTTCATGCTGCTATTATTTCACTTGTGCTATGTTTTCCAGCAGTCATCAGCACTGCTCCCAGAAACAAATATGACAAGATCAAATACTGCAAGTAATATGAACTCGTTTCAGGGTGAAAGGGAGAAGATCAGCAAGTTAACTATCCCTGTACTCTTTACATTAAAATCAGCTATGCTTACATTACATGCCACTCATCTCCTACATATACAGGTAATGGGCAAAGTGACAAGGAAAAAGGCAGCAGTCCCGATTTTAAGCAGTGATGGGTAAGATTTCAGTCACCAGCAGCACTGTAATTTATGTAAGTAAACTAACCTTCAAAGTTTTGTTATGACGCTGAAGTTCCCGACAGAGAGATTCCAGTTTGCTACGTGCCAAAATGGCCTTGCTATGCTCACTCTGCAAGTGGACTTTCTCCTTCACAACTTGTGCTTGCTTCTTCTGCAGTATCTTCATTTGCTTTTGAACATTCCGGCTCTCCTCCAACTATAGTTAGAGAGTAAATTTGTTAAATAAACATAGGTGAGACCATCTTTATGCATCTAGATGAGCACACTGAAGAAACTTTTGAGCATTTTGGATGAAAACAAGGAAGTAAAATTTTATTAAGGCCCCAAGTTATCTTAAAGAGAAACTACCATCATCCTACAGACAATTCTAAATGTGTAAGGACAGAGGATGAAAATACACAAATTCCAACTTAACATTTGCCTTTGAGGAACAGGCAGCATGGACCTGTCGTTGACCACAAGCTATCAGCCTGCTTTCATCTCCGGGGTAAGAGTAGCCCTCTGAAAGGAAAATGTGGCAGATACAATTAAAAGCCAGCTGAGACTGGCTTTTCAACAAGTCACAACTTTTCCCACTCTTATCTTGAAAGCACATGCAACTGCTTATCCAACAGGTCTTGTTTTTGCTATCAAGAAGAAAAACCACAGAGCTCCTTGTCAGCAGGAGCTCCTACGAAGGGAAGCAGTAATTGATACAAGTTCGTAAAATGCTAAGGTATTTCAGAAAAGAACAGACAAAACCAGCAGCCCTGACAAATCAGGTCAGTTACTATTAAAACTACATAGTCCAGACTTGGATGACTTAAAGAGATCTGCAGTCTCAACCATTTGACGCAATTTTTTTGTTCTATTTCCTTTAGGCTGTCTACATGAGAGATGACACAGTTAAACTGCATACATACTTAGAAATCTATTCTGTGAATATCCAGTGAACAGAAGTTTCTTGCATTAGTATCTCACAGAGTATGTTCCATTATACATGATTTTTGGGCTCCCTGAGAAACCGTATTATTTAGAGTCTGTTTCTTTGCAAAGAAGGCAACAATGTTAAGTGTTACACTGTTTCTCATTAGATAGTGCCTCAGCCATGGGACACCACAGGAGAAGAGGGCTGGCAATGAGGAACATAACCGTGACAGAAAAATAATACAGTGCTGGTTTTCTGAAAGAGCTCAAAATAATGCTGAAGCACAGAAGAAAGAATAAAGTTAAGGATTCCACAACAACAGTAAATTAAATGTGTCTTTAATCTAGTTTAGGGAAAAGGAATATTAGGGGAGTATTTTCACATCCAAACATAAAAAGCCCTTTTCTTGCATGGCCAGAAAACACCACTTCAAGTGGCTGTGCTGTCTGCACACCTATGAAACGTCAGGCCTGTAAAAGTGTGCCAGTGTGAGACATATCATCAAGGACGCAAACCTTCCTGCATCACAGGCTGATCTCCTGATAGATTCCAAATTACGGAAAAAAAAAATTGTGGAAGATCTTTTGCCAGGAGAGAGGCATTCCTACCTTCATTGTACAGTCCTTTTCATGAGACACCACTGAAAAACCTGACAGTGAGCTTTAAAGATGATGAATCTTTAAAAAAAGAAAAAAAGCATTGTAGATGCACTGTCATAAACAGTTCAAACCTCTGCTGGCATTAAAGCCGACACGTATGCCAGTGGTTCTCCACCACTAGCATGAAGAAAAGAATGCACCTTAAAAGGAACACAATCAGATCCAACCTAAACATTCTAAGTGGAACAGGAGCATCTCTCAAACTCATTTAGCTGAAACAGAGCTATTCTTACAGCCAGACAAGCTCCCACCCAGCTCCTCAGCCATTCTGAGCATCACGGGGAAAGCAAGTGGTTTTCCAGGATGGTGACTGTGAATGCTTTCTCCGCCTGTGGTCTATTGATCCTCTCCTGCGAGGGCAAAAAACGAGAACACATCTCTTCTGACTGCCAAGCTTCTTGAAGGAAATGACAATTTATTTGGTCTAGCTGTTTCCTAATCGTTTTGAGATCTTTCCTTCAATAATAAAACTTGAAGTGAAAATAGGGCTGACTCTTTTCTTTCTGCAGAATCAAGAGATTCATGCTGGCCTAGCTCCTCATGCAGGTCCTCATGACCACTGTGAGGTGACATGGGAGCAGTTTGCTTAAATAGAAAAGGC
Organism: Coloeus monedula; assembly: GCF_965178545.1. Classification (NCBI taxonomy): domain Eukaryota; kingdom Metazoa; phylum Chordata; class Aves; order Passeriformes; family Corvidae; genus Coloeus; species Coloeus monedula. The sequence continues at coordinate 103,170,369 of NC_138783.1, read as the reverse complement.
ATCGCATGCACGAGCAATTGCCCATAAACAACTAACTTACGGCATTTTTTTCCTCTCACAATATCAAAGCTCATTTTTTAGGTGGGTTCTCCATCCTTGAGTTACAACACAGAACTATTATTGTTTCTCATTTAAATGAAAGTGACTTCTTAGAGAAGCTACTAATTTTAAAGGAAATGCACTCACGTGAACCAAGAGCTTGTGAGAGAGAGCAAGGAAAACAAAGCAAAAATGTAACACCTCCATGGAGGACTTGATCTCCTCAACAAAACTAATCTAAGTCTGTTCTTAAGTAATCAATATTGCCTCTGTGAGTAAAAAGACTACCTCCTAGATCATCCTCAAAGTTTTGGAGATAGTATAAATCTCAAAGGAAAAAAAATTATTTCAGAAGAGTTATGCCATGTTGTGCAGCCATTATGTCATTTTCAGAAATATTTGCATATAATACTCTTGACAGCTTGAGAAAACTTCTGCTTTTGTAATCTCTTTAGTTCACATTCATTTTATAGCTACGAATATGGTGGGAAAACATATACACACAGGACTTCCAGTCTTTCCATTCCTGTCTGTCCCTGTCTACAGACAAACGAGTCAAGTGTTGCTACCTCCAAGAACATTCTGGAAATTAAGCTTATGAACCCTCTCCTCTAACTCCCCAACTTTGTGACCAATTTAGAGAATAAATTATCATTTAGCATACTTGAGGCGGGAACTTTATGAACTGCTTCTTTTTGGTTTGTTACTGAAGAAATGCAACCCATTCTTTCCGTTCCTTTACATGATCAGAAAGCACAAAACAAAATTAAACCTAGATCTTTCCAACATCCCACATTCCCCAAAAATCACTAAAGAGTTAAATATAACTGAACATTCCACCCCCCAAATCTCTGTATGATAGTATGTTCTTTCTCTTTATCCTACAATGATAAAACACTAGCACAGAAGCATTATCAACAACTAGGAAAATAATTACTCCCAAAAGAACACAACTTTTCTGTTAATCCTAGTATTATGCTTCAACACCAAGTTATCAAAACCTATTTTTTCTTTGGATTTGGGCAGTCATGTGGAAGTGAAATGACTACATGAAAGTTTGGCTGAAGCAATACTCAGTCAGCCTGAGGGTCTTTTTTATAAACACTGTAAAATACTCAAAATCATTAACTGTCCTGCATTAGTTGTTCTTCCATTCCATAGTTAATATTAACACATTAATAACTTCTGCTATCTTTACAAATTACTTACCAGATCAGCATACTTCTTGCACAAAGCTGCCAGCTTTTCTTCTGGAGTAGAAAGTGTGTTCAAGGCTTGCATTAATAATAACACTTCTTTTCCTATGAAATGGATGAAAGAGAATGATACTGAGGAAGAAAAACCACATACCAGAAAAGCAGCCTGTCTTTAGAAGTAAAATATAGATCCATGAGAAATTAGTGTGATTTAAGTTGTTCCCTAGTTTGACAGCTGCATAATCCTAACTGATGACAAATGGGAAGTCATCACAGCAAGAATAAATTTGTCTTGCCCTACGTGCCACTCAACAACTAGGATAGCAAAAATTACTTTAATATAAAACCACAAAAATATTTTTGTTTTATAATTGCACAGATAAAAAGAAAAATCTGAAAAAAAATGACATCTAGAAGGTTAAGTTTCACTAATAAAGGATATTGGCACGTATGTTCTTAATAAGCATTTAGAATTTAATTATCAGCTGTGCTTTGGCAGCATTGAACACTGCATCCCCAGATTTAAATCAGAAAGTTAAAAAAGTTGATTAGCAATTACCATGTTATTATTATTAACATTCCTGTAAAAATAGCACTGCCAGCTGAAGGAGTCTTACATATGCATTAAGAACTGTCTTTCCCAAGTAAAAGTGCACAGAGAGTTTCTCAAAATAGCCTGTTACGGGTGACAAGTTTTTGGCTACAGAGTAAATTTGAGACAAAGAGCAAATCCATAGCTATTTTACAAAAATATTAAAGCCATTTAAAAATCAAAATGCCAAAGAGAACACACCCAAAGTCTTCTCTTTGTGCTTTTCACTCTCAGGATCTTGTTGGCCATCAGGAGGATCAGTACGGGCCTCTTCTCTCCCAGGAGTCTCCTCACGGGACTCTTGGGAGCAGCACGTGGACCCTGGGTGCTTTCTATTCTTTGTGATATATTCTGCTTCTTCCAATGTGCCTGTGTTTTCCAGGCTGTAACAGTTGGACTGTGGATACTGCAACACTGTATCAGACAACTCAGTGCACTTGCTCTTCACCAGCTGATCCTGGTTATTCATCCCCATCTCCTGAGATCCAGCTTCTTCTTCCATGGCACCACCAACCACCTTCAGAAGGGAAAGCAGGAAGTGGATGTAAACAGTCAAGCAAATGTGTTTAAAATGACAACTTCCACCCTTCTTTTGCATGGACAAATAAGGGTAAAATGCAAAAAAGAAACTCTGATAAGTTTAGGGAACTCTACATAAATACATTGTTTCAAGGGCATAGGGCAGAAGCTTGAGCTACTTCAATCTCGATGCCTAATACAACTGTATTAACTGGAGAAATTAACTGTATAAACTTAACTGGAGAAAGCTGGTTGTTATAACAAGAATGATAAACGGGACCAGAAGGACATCTGCTTTTAAAAAATTCACATCAATGAAATTATCAAAAAAAGAGAGTATTAAATGGCTTCAGGCTTGGACTCCTACTAGCTATGATTTTTAACAATACATTCTTTCTGCTCAATTAAACAGATCTTTCTCAAAAGATTTCCTAAAATGCTAAATGCTTAATCACTTAACCAAAAAGTTAAATATCACCAGTTGTTTTATAACACTGCTGTGATATGGTCATATTTTAGAGCAGAATTCTCTATGTAACACTATAGTTTATTAAGCATCTCCAGACTTCTCTCTCTCCACCACCTGAACAACATTCTCAATTTCTAGAAACATTTCAGGCTGATGAGAATTGCAAGAGTGTTTGGCTGGGCAAGTTTTTGTTTTGTTTATTTGGTTACACTGCAGAGGCTGGGACTCAGGACAATACTTGAAGGTGGCTGGATGTTTTTCTGCAGTCCATTTGCAATCCCACTATACAATGTGCACAGATAGTTAAAAGCATGATAAGCAGAACTGAACTCATTGCCAAAGTAAAGGGATCATTCTTCTTGATTTATTTTTAGTGAACTGAAGGTAAATGTTCTTAAAATCACAAGGAATTGTACAAACAGAGCTTGTTTGTACACAGTTATGCTATTTAAGCACAAATTAATTTCAGATTACCTTACATTTTTGTATTAAAAAATGTGCTAATTCTTAAAGCCAGGAGTTTGCACTGGATTTTATGTTCTGCATAGGACTGTTTTCCTCTTCAAAAGGAATTAGCCAACATCAAAGGAATGCAGCCAGTAAGATGTATTTCAACTTCAAATTTGTTGAGCATGCTTGAAAAAGTTTTTTAAAAATCATTAAACAATTTTTTTTTCAATACTCATGCATAACAGCTTTGTTGTTCTCTATTTCTCTATTCTTAAAGTAAGCCCCTTTCTTTAGACCTTATCTCAAGGTAGATTCATTCTTGAGTAGATGGAATTCACACAGTGTCTTTCTCAAAAGACAAGAAGCTTTTTAACTGCAAATAATCTGTATAGACACTAGAAACAACTTCTGACTTACCAAGGAAGACTCACATTGCACAGCTCTTTACAAGTGTGGAAATGATGCACGTGTTTTATGGACAAATATAAATGCACTGCAGTTTTATTCTCCAACCATGTCAGACAGCATACTGATAAATGCCTACAAAGGTCAAGCAGTAATTGAACTGCTGGAACTAATAACCAATTACAACATTTTACACCTCTAAAAAGTCATCTGTAAAATGCGTATTTCTTTCCCCTTGGCTTGTCTTGAACTGTGGGTCTTCCAGGAAAGGCCTACCCTCCTAGGGTAAGCCAAATAAACACAAAAGAAGAAGAAATGTGAAAACAACACCGCTCACTTCACCTCTCTGTATGTACCAATTGCTGAAACCATGGCACAGATGTTGTCTAAAACCCATGATTCATACAGAAGCTGAAGCCACTGTGTCACATTAAGTTGACAAGACAAGAAAGATCAGTGTGTTCTACCACAACATGATACCAAGAGTACCTGCAGTACCAACAGAACAGCTGAAACAAGCAGATTTTCCTTTGCACAGAACACAAACTTCTGATTCAGATACTTGTACCCAAGAAGTCTGGCAAAACAAAAGGAAAGTCTGCTTTAAACTCAAAGTTTCGGGTTTGGCACAGCATTTCCAGACTTTCTGATATCCATAAAGAGACTTTGGAGTTTCTTATTGAAAGGAGAGCACAAAACTGCCAGCAGCTCCAACAAGAGCTGAGGAGGTCTGAGTGGCTGCAGTCACACATTGAACAGCAGCAGTGCCCAAGCAGCTCTTACTATCATTTCATTCTCCTTTTTCATACCCGTCTTCCCTGGGATAGCAATAACATTCATGCAACTTGTTCTAACACAGCTTACAGCCAGATCAGTTCCTCAGCCCAGTTCACTGCACAGCAATAGGCAATCCTGCCAACAGAAGTGTAAAGCAGGATGATTGGAAAGGAGCCAAAGCACGAGAGCCTCTAAAAAATAAAAGTCAATCTAATCACAGTCAGAGCACAAGGAACTAAACACACAATACCTTATCCTCGGCACAGGTATGCAGTTAACACTGGCTACTGAAGGACTGGAACGTCAACCAGACCACGTTTGTGAGCAGCACTGCTTCAAACCTAGTCAACTGAAAGATGTTCACTGGTTTTTATCTGAGAAAATTCTGTTGTTTCCAGTGAAAAAAAGAACATCTATTAGCAGGGGCATACATGTGACCAGTAAGTCATGAAACGCCCATCTCTTTTTTAGCAAACCATCATAGTAACCTAAACGTCAATTCAGAGCTGGCAATTCACATGCATATTCCAAAGCATCTGGAAGTTTCACAAAGTGAACACCACCACCTCATTAATTCAGCAGAGCTTTTTGTTGAAGTCAAATTAGGTGTCAGTTCAATTTTTTACTGACAATAATAATTTCTAAACTCTGAGTAGTCTCTTTTCTTTGTCAAAAAAGCCACAAGGACTTTTAGAATTTCAGACTCATTCTCCGAAGTCTAACAGCAAAGGCAGAAACAACCTATCAGAATACTGAACTGAAGAAAAAGGTTTGCGTACAAGTGTCCTGTGTATCTCCAACACATTTGAAAATTAAAAAGATGGTGAAAATATACAGAACGTGTCAACCTTCTTTTGGTTTTCCAGTGAACATGGAACAAATCCAAGCTTACTGACAAGCAAGTATGCTCCCTGCAAAACCAAAGCTCAGTGTAGCAGTAGACAGGTTTTGTAAAAATATCCAGTTTTCTTATCTTAAATACAATTACAAATTGTTGACCACAGGCTATAATACTGTGTTCAAAAAAGTGGTTCTACCAGCAGCTAGAACAAAATGACAGCATACACGAAAAAACCCCAAAAAACCATAATAAAAACCCTTCTTAGTTAAAACTTCATCTGACAAGTTGTAGCCTGTAAGTTCTAGCAAATCTGACATATTAAAATTCTAACTTATTTAACCTAAATTAGAAAGTTTTTTAACTTCAAAACCCAGAAGTCTGCTATTGCCTGACAGGGGCCACAGACACAAATATCTAGATGATTTCCTGATTATGACTAACAAAGAATTTTCTACATTAGCTGTAACTTTAGATATTAAAAAACATTACCCAGAAGTCTAAAGAGCCTTCTTATACTCAATGCTATTCTTAAAACACTTTAACTACAGGTAGTTTCAGATTTGGTCTGTATCAAGCTTCAAGCTGGGAGTATAGCAATAATAAGCAACACAATTGAGAATGTTAAGTACTAACCCATATTAAACACTGAAGTTGCTCCCTCGTTACTGAGGCAATGGTGAGAACAACCCTAACTCTTACCTCTTATCTTTTCAAATGTGTGCTCATCAGACTAGTGAACTTCTCAGTTTAACATTCCAGCCAGAACAGAGCACTTCCCACAGCACATTGTATAATAGTGCTGACTCAGTACTGACTGAATAAAACCAAAACAAAACTACCCCAGCAAAGACCTTCTACTGAAATCGCCGCTACCTTTTCTAGTTGCTACCATGCTCTCTCAGCTTCCAGCCATCTTCAACTACAGGTGGCTCATGATCTGACAACCCAGAGTCAGACTATTATATGCCTAGAAAGACTTACAGAGCAGCAAAAAGAGTACATTGCACAGGTAATGTGCAACTTCGTAAGACCACAAATTTATCAAAATTCTAAGATATTTGCTACCTACCTAACTGTGAAACCAGCTATTACAAGATGCTGATATTTCTTAATAAGCACATCATCTTCAAGCTATTTAAGAGTTACAGGACAAACCACTTGAGGATGACTGTAGCAAAATTACTGGCAACATTGCTCCTGCTCACCCCGAAGTTTTCACTACTTCTCTGTACCTTCAGCTTATACCTTGATCAAAAAAGATTAACATCAAGAAAACTCTACCTTACTTCATACCTAAAAGATCAGCATACAAGGCAGATATCCCTATTTGTGAAAATAGCTATGATCATAAGAGCCTAAGCCAGCTCTCCTTCAAGCAGTATTGCTTCAGGAACATGTGCTGCACATAAGGATAAAACAGACACTTGTCCTACAGAACTTGTCCTACCACCACACCAAAACGTGTCACAAACCCACTTTTTTTTTTTTGTTCTACTACCTATACAGGTCTATAGCACACAATGCTATATATACCGTGCTTATTATCAGTACCGTGTTTACCTGTATTCCATACTCCTGTGCATACCCATACTCAATCTTTCCCTACATCACCTGAAAACAGTTCTCTGTACCTTTTAATAAAAGAAACCATAATTAGCAGCTGCACCAGAATACATTTTCTCCTGTATGTTAGCTAATTATCCTAAAAAACATAAGCACTAGCATTAATCTATGAAAACAACTCCTACATACCCCACAGCAGCAGTTGGACTGTGCTGTGAAAATACTCTTCCACTCCTAGCCTTTGGAATTGCTAATAACTTTCAAGAAATATCCTGCAAGCTTTGATATGTACACAAACCAGATTTTCACAACTGTAAAAAACAACCTAACTATGTAAGTGAATATATAACCAATTCCTCAACATCAGTTGAGGACTGTTCAGCTGACTACATTTTCAAACTTACTGCACATGCAGCTGGTCACTAAAGCCTTATACCCCTTATCCTGACCCATTGCAGTAAAAAAAAATATTGTGGCAAAAACCTTAAGTTTTTATCACAAATATTTATGGTTCATAACAAATACTAGGCTTCCTGCATACCAGCAATTTACTTTTTCCAGCTAACACAGAAAAGTTTATTTTGAAAACATGTATGTAATATATTTTTCCTCAGTGCCAATACTCAAGATCAATTTTTCAACAAACAGCTATGATAAATAAAGTCATTATTTTTGGTAATAATTTTATTTACAATTTCTGTGTGAAAACCACCATTTTAGGATGACATAAAATTTGGGTTTGAATTTTATAGCAGGTGCACCTTCATCCACTGGTCTAGACACAATTATTCAGATGCTTGTGACCACAAGACTAGCTTATTAAGGTTATTTCTCCATGCAATATTTCTCTATACTGTGCTCGTTGACCTGAATGATCATGCAGTCTAATTATACCTTTCTCAAAACCTAATGGCCTCTGAGGTGGCTTCCCCACTGAACAAGGATCTTAGCTGTGAGATCTGAAAGTCATTTCAAACAAACATTTCACCATGTTGTCATTATATTAAAAACTATGTTCTATGCACTCATTTGTCTACTTTCAAAACATGGGACTGAAGCACCTGCAATATTGCTCATCACTAGTTTCAAAGCACTGCAAGGTTAGAAGTCCCAACAAAGAAGAAGGACTATTAAGAAATAGTCCTAAATTTGTATTTTATCTTCATAAAAGTCAAGACAGACTCTTTGCTACTAGAATTGCACCATTAAGATTCCTCTTATAAGTCAAGACCTCGTCTTCAATATTGGTTCAGAAACATTCTCACGTGACCTCTGCTTATGGTCCTTACTTTTTACTGTTACACTTAACCACACTGGGCTTTTTTGCTCTTTCAGTGGCCTCCTGACCCAGATGATATGCCTGATTTTAAGAAAAGCTTTTAAATTTACCTCAAACACAACCACAAAGGGAAAAAAACCCCCATCTCTTCCCTCATTTCGCTTAAGACATTAAAACAGTGTTGGTGCATCTCTCACACCCCCACCCCAGGCCACACCATGATCTCAAGGCCTACTTGTTAGGCCTTGGCCTTGACAAACAGCACCCTGGAATAAACTCATCTGGAGCTTATCAAAAACACTGTCTGCTCCCAGGAACTAGTGATGTCTAACAAGAACATGGCTTTGAAAAAACATCCTTGAAAATTTATTTTTCTTAAATGAATAACAACCCAAGTGGAACAATATTTTTGTTACTGAACTTTCAGAGAAAATTACCAACCCAAACTGCTGCCAGGATGAAAAATTATTATGACTAAAGCCCTCTGTTGCAACCCTATAAACAGTGGTCTTAAGTGAGATCCTTTGAGCTCTCCTGGACTGCAGCAGGCTGTGGCCAGCATTTCCCTCTCGGGGGGGGGGGCATCCCTCAGACCCAGCCAACTCCCAAGTTTGCTATTCTTGGAGGACCACTGCCAAACGCTGGTGATGGAGCCTGGGCTGATACCACTCCTCAAGGCTCAACTCTGTGCCCCTTGAGAAGACTGACAGGCATCCAACGTGAGTACTCCCCTGGATCTGAGGGGAATTTTTCACAGATACGCACCTGGTACTACTCTTCAAGTCTGAGTCTGTCCGAGTGTGATTATACTATAGCAAATGTACTGTGAATGCTGCTCTCTGAGATTCTTAAGTGCTTTACATTTTTAAGTAAGGCCTGTAAGTGACTTACTGTTGTACTGATAGTAAATTCTGCAGAAACTTTTGTCAAATTCGTTAACTTGAGGCATCGATTAAGTGCTGTTAAGCTTAAGTGCTTCTAAAACCTTTGTGCTTAAACCATCAGTCAAGCCTGGGGCTAAGTTTGGCAGGGGGGGATTCACTCTAAGCCTTGTGACTCAATAGGAGGGTCCCCCTTATTTCTTTTTATCCTTACCCTTTCCTGTCCTTACCCTTTTCCCATCCCCAACCTCCACACGGATCATTTTGGTTGATTTTAGTTTTAAACTGACTGATTTTATTGCGTTTTTTTCTCTGCATGCTTTAACCACACAGTAAGTAGCAGAGTGAACCCTGCCAAGGAACTCTGTCGTGCTTTTGCTTTTATATTAAATCTGGTTTTGCTGGTGATTCTTTGAGCAACCTAAAAAATTAACGACAAACACCTCCTGTAATTCTAGCAAAAAATTCACTGCAGGAACCCGAAGCTTACATGGAAGCTTTCAGCGCATTTACACACAGGACAAAGTGCTGCACATCTAACAAGACTTTTTTTAATGTAAGCATCTGAGACAGGTGCTAATTAAGAAAACATTTAATATAGCATGAATCACTTCCACCAATGGGGTTTCACTTCCTCTTTACTATAAACTTAATAGTTTTGTAGTCAACCACAGTATGATTCTGGAAAAAGCAGGGTAGACAAGTTCTGAATTTCCAACGCAAACAGGTCACAAGGAACCTAAAAATAGTATCAAGGCAGGGGAAGGGAAATCTGCAAGAGAGTGCTGAACAATTTTTAATTCACAAAAAAAAGTTCAAACTAAAATTTGCTTAACATTGCCTCCCACATTTCATTTCTTTAAAATAACTGAATCCCTTTTGGCTGTATTTGAAATAATATGGAACGCAGGTTTGTTTTTTTTTAACATCATCATCTGCTTTCATAATAGACACTGAAGTTACTTACAAGTTACTTCTTAGTAAAGAAACACATCTTAGAAAAAACACATTGCAGAAGATTGTGCTTTTCAGTGAAGAAAACTAGCTCCGTAGCTTCCTAGATCTCTCTAACAGCCAACATAACCTTCCACCACCACCAAGTCACTATTTCTGAGATGTTGCCCTCTGTACCATGGAAAAAAGTTAACACTAAAAAGCCATTTGAATTTATGTAAGGACACAGGATGAGATACTTTAGCAGCACATGAGATTAGCAAGGCAATTTTGTCACATAAAACACCGAGCTGGTGATATTACACACAGCAGCTGAATTACAGCATATTTTAAGTCTTTGCCGTTGGGTGACCAAGCACAGGTATTTTAAGCTTTTCCTACACGGATCTGCAAACCGAAATTACTGTAAAATCACCGGGGACAGCCCTGCTTTCAGTGTGGTTTCGGTAGAAAATGGAAAAAGAAAAAAAAAAGGCCTTTTGTCTTTTTTACTAATTCGGAGAATAAGAAAACGCTCCCGCCACCCGCGCGGGCAGAGCCCCCGTCCGCTCCCGCCTCGCACCTCGGCCGTGTCGAGAGGGTACGGGGGGGCCGCCGGCGAGACCCCGGGAGGCGGCAAACCTCCCCCCCGGGAGGCGGCAAACCTCCCCCCGCCCTGCGGCTCCCGCCCCCCGCACACCGGGCCCGCCACGTGCTGCCGCCCCCGGCGGCCCGCGCTCGGCAGGGACCGCCCCGCGACCCTCGGACAGCGCGGAGGAGCCGCTCCCGACCCCTCGGGGCTACCACGGCTCACCGGGGGCCACGCCGGGACCTTCCCGACACATGCCCGCGGGTGCCTCGGAGGGTCCGGCCTCGGTGGCAGCCCGAGATTCAGGCTCCCGGGAGCGGCGGAGGCGGCGCGGGCACTGTCCGCCCCTGCCCCGTGCGCCCGGGCCGGGCGGCCGCGTGGGGACGGGGCAGGCGGGGAACGCGGCGTCGCGAGCCGGCGGGGCGGGGAAGGTGGAGCTCCCTCCCGCCGGGCCTGACCGCGCCGCCGCCTCACCTCGGGGTTGCCGCTCGGGGCCGCCGCTGCCTCGTCCCCGCCGCCGCTGAGGCTCGGGCTCCGCCGGGTCGGTCCCGCCGCGCCGCCGCCCCCGCGCGTCGCCATGATGTGACGGCAGCATCCAAACAAGTGCCGAGCGCGGGGCACCGGAAGTGCTCCCCGGGGACCCGCCTCCCTCCCGACCGCAGCCAATCGCCGCGCAGTCCTGCGGCCCACGTGGGAGGCCTGTGTCCTCCCTGCCGCGGGGCGTGCCGGGAGTTGTAGTCCCGCCGTCGAGGAGTGGTGGCACGGCATGGCCCCGGGCGAAGAGGGTCAGTGACGGACGGTCCCCTCCCTCCCCGCGCTGCATCCTGCCTCCCTTGTCTCTGTTCCTGCCTTGGTCATGGCTTTGAAGTCGGGGCCGACTCAGCGGCGTGTCCGTGTCGGGACAGGAGGCGGGGCGGCCAGGGTCAGCAGAATCAAAGGGTGCGTCGGGTTGGAGGAGACCACAGTGGGGCATCTGGTCCAACCTGCTCGAGCAGGGCCATCCCAGAGCACAGGCTTGCGTCCACGCGGTTTTGGAATATCTCCAGTCAGGGAGGCTCACTGGAGGTACGCAGTGATGCTCAGCTGCTGCTTCTGCAGGAAAACTGGGGCGTGTGTGCGGGGAGAGCGAGTTGCGCAAGGAAGTTGTGCCAGGAATTGCTGCGGGTGTAGCCGAGGCCGGGACTGCAGGCAGCGCTTCCCCTGGAGATGCCCGTGTGAGCCATCGCCCGCCCCGCCACGGGGCTTCTGCTCGAGGGCGGCGGCGCCGGGATACAGGATCGCCTCTGTGGAAACAAGGATTCAGCACAGGAAGCGGGGAATTAAGCTGCCAAGGCACACCTGCGCTCCCGTGAATCACCGTCCGTGCCATGAGCACACGTGGGCCTCGGGTGTCGGGGACTGCAGGGGGATGACTTAGAACTGGTGGAAACAAACATCCTAGAAATACGTATGTTCCTGCTTTCCAGGAAAGCAAATGTACCCACTTCATATCTGACGGGAACTTTAGAGTTACTGAGTAAAAATAATGACTCTAAACCTCCCTAAGCACTTACTACTTCAGAGAATAGGTCTAGAGTTAGTGTTGACTAAAGTAGCTGCAGTGGGGCAGTAACTGCTTAAAATATCTTGTTCTTACATCTTAAACCTATACTTACCAGAAGTATTCAACTTTTAATTTCAAGATGAAAAACAATTTACATATTTTGGTACCATCCTAATCTTTAGATGGAAGTTTTGTCCCCCCAAAACACTTGTTCTTTTACAAACATGCCTAATACTGCTAAAAATTCTTGGAGAAAGAAAGAAGGCCCACTCTTCTGCAGCAGAATTTTGTTGTTTTAGTATTTTTCCCATGCATCCCTTCCATTTGAGAGTGGCAAGAGATCCATTCATCAGACATGCTCTGTTTGATCCCTGGATAGTTCATGCAATCCTTAAATAGGGCTTTAAGATTATTTTTAATTTCTCCCAAGCATTATATGAAAGTATCTATATATATAGCAAACATAAATTACTTTTGCACCTTCCCCCTCTCAGACACTTTTTGAATGGAAGGAAGATTAATTTCAAGTATGAGCTACTTGGAGAGAATGGGATAAAGAATCACAGAGCTCTTGCTGTCTGTATAAAATTAATTGTGAGGCCTGTTTTGGTGAATTTCGGTGCCAGGGAGGTTAGCATACATTGTGCAGCAGAAGCAGGCACAAGGCTGCTCTGTCAAGGAGAATAAAGTTTTCTTCAAAAATTATCAGATGCCTGAGAATATATTTCCAGCAAAGTTCTTTTCACACATGAACTGCCTGTTCTTTTGGATTTTTTTCTGCTGATAAAGTGATGCAGATGAATTATAATTGTTTTGTGAAGAAAGATGGTCTCCCTAATAACTCAGTTTACTAGAAGTTCAGGTTTTTTTGAGGATAGCTGATGCAGGTGTAGTGGGAGAGGTGCCATCAGCTTCAGGACTCAGATCTCTGGTGCACTGTTTGCCTGCTGTGCTGTTGTCCTCTGGAGAACACAAATGAGAAATTGAATTAAAAGAATTACTTTTAGTATTTTAAATTACATTTAACATTCTCTCCCGGTGTCTCTTGTGTTCCTGTGAACTGCTTTCCCTCAAAAATGCACGTACCAACAAAGTGCATGTCAACAGTATGGGAAATTTATATTCCATTCTGGCAAATAAATACATGTACTGAGAACATATTTTCAGTTGTGCCCTGTAAATGACCTTGCTGGAGATTGCTCGTGCAATCTTACGCACCAGGAGCAGCCAAGTAGCTGTTCCACCCAACTGGCATTGCCAAGAAGGTGTAGTGGTCTCAAGTTTTGACAGGCAAGAAGCTGAAATTCTAGGAAAATTAGTTCTTTTAAATTATTATTTAGGATATAACTAAGTATCCCTTGGTAGAAATCTTTAGTCATCAACTTTTTGCAAATTTTTGGAGCACTCTGTTTTTATGAACGATAGCCAAGTTATGTGGTTATCACCCTGATAAGAGTAGTCTGTCTTCATGAGCCCTCTACCCTTATCAACCAGATTGACACATCTCTTAGCTACTTCACTGCCCTTGTTACAGAGGGGCTCCCAGGCAACTGGGTGAAAAATTAGTTCCTTCATTATGTTTAAACACATCAGCAAGGTGACAACTAGAACAAGACGTTCAAATCTTTAACCAAAGACAATTGAGAAACTGGGAAATAAAAATAAAATTTCTTTTCTTGCGGCACTGTAACAACATACAGTGCAGTCAGGAAACTATTTAATTTTGTCCCTTTCTCATGATGATTATGATAATTGCTTCCATTGGAACTTTGAAGAAGGTCGGGACTATCAGAATTTTTATTGGAACATTTCCCTCCTCGTTAAACCATGACACTGAGTAGGAGCAGTAATTCTTCCAGTGTTATTTTTCACAGAGTAACTAATCAAAAATGAAAATGAAGGCAGGAGGGAAGCAGAAAAATACAGACAAAAAAAAACCCCCAACCCAAATCATCACACTTTACAGGATCCTAAAATTGAGTGATGGCTACTAGGGAAGTTGCCTGGGGTCCATTGTGGACAACATGGCAAACATGTACTGGCTGAACATACTGTATAGCTATAGATAAAAACAAACAAGATGCCAGCATACATGTGGAATGAGATGAGGAGAAATACAGAAAATGGAACCAGCATGCGTCAGCTTGGTGGTGCTTTCTTATATGTGCTTGTTGCATGTCGCACCTTCCTCCCAGAAAATGACCTCTGAAGGTGAGTAAGTTTTAAAGAAAGCTGCCACACACTATTTGGTATATGGAAAAATGCCCCCATTAAAATTTGAAAAGAGTGAAGTTTGAAATGTCTTGCTTGGCTCAGGAAAGTAACTTGTGGGACATAAGTTACCTTGCAAAGAAGGCAAAGTCAAGTTCTTCTGTTTTCCTATGTTACACATTGCTCAGGTAAATTAAAACCCAGCATATTCAAAACCAATAAAAAGATTTTCCCCCTTCACACATCAATAATACCCCACAATACCAGGGACGCAATGAATTTGTTTTAAAAAGGAGCTGTACTTTTTTATGAATAAAACCAAAATCTATTTGCATATTTGTGCAAACATACTTTTAATAGAATTCAGATGTCAGCCACTGGGGTAGTAAGGGGAGCCTTGGCCTATGGTGAGGAGGCAGGTGGTTGGTCTGGGGCTCTGGTGAACCTGGCATTGCTCACTCTAATACTGCTCCTCTACTGTGTTAACAGCGCCCAGAACTGGGGGCCTGACACCCAAGCCAGAAGCAACTCTTGCACTTGTGACTTAAATGTGCTGGTGATTTTCTTCCTTCTTTTTTTCTTCCCCAGACCAAGGGGATGCAGACCATTCCCTACTACACCCCTTGACACGTGACCTCCAAAGCTGGGTTGCTTGCCAGCTCCACTGGGAACAGTGCAGTGGTCAGGATGGAGAGATTGCTAGCTTACTCAGGGCAAACATTATTAGTGGTCTTTCTAATTGCTTATAGCCATTCTGTTTTCAACATGTGCTCAGACATGTCAGCTGACTAGTAAGTATATCCATAGCCAGAGAAACCCCAAGTGGGTTGGATAACAACATTCCTCCACCTGAAAGATCCTTTGCACCAGTATTTTTGCCTGCTTAGGCAATGATTCCTGCTTTTTCATGTACATGCCCACTAATTTTTTTGACACTACATCCCACCAAGGGATTGTTGTTTCCACATCCACAACAAATATCTGTGGAGGCTCCTCTCCACCCCAGTAATGTTCTTAAAGCAGGACCTTTCATCCACCCAACACATGATGGGCCTGAAAGTCCTGTTACACATGATACAGGATGAAAGGTGGTGATGATACAGCACAACCAAAACTGTTTGATGTTTAAATTGCTGGCATCAAAGTCATGAAAGGGCACAAGGCCAGCATTAAAACATTTCTGAAGTAAGTGGGACAAGAAGCTAGGTGTAATCAACCCATTCTCTGGCCATTATTTGATTGTGAGGTTAAATGGGTTTACTTTGGAAGGAGAGGAAATACAGGAAAGCTGCAGTTTTATCTGGCTCTGAAGGCTTCACATTTGCATATGGAAACCATAGCCATGAGAACAAGGAAATACAAACTACCCCGGAATTAAGGTTTTATGCAGGCATACAAGTAAAAAGACCCCCACTAAGCATGGTTTTCTTTAGAGCATCATATATCAGAGCAGGCATCAAATATTTACTCTTTTAATTTTATATAAAGCCCTTAACTAAAGGTGTTTCTCTTGTCTTTCCCTACTTTGCCAGAATCACACGGAGACAACCTATCTGCCCATGTAGTTTTGTGTTAAGTATACCTCCCAAGTTTATCTGGAGAGGTTTGTCATAGATTCATGAATTCCTGAATTAGCAAAGGAAAATGTCACCAACCTGTCCATAATGAAAACCAGACTTGTAGGAAATGAAGCAAGTGGTTTCATTCTTAATATCTACAGAGAGCCATCTCATTACAAATGATAGTGTGACAAACTAATGCTAATTATTTTGGTTGCCCCGTGTCTCTCAATGGTATCTAGTTAAAAGTTAACAATGGAAAAGTACATTATAATTTCTTTAATATATTTAGACACTTTGATACATGTGGTTTTGCATTTATATGTATGCATGGTCTCTCTCTATCTGTCTATAGCAAATGCTGGGATATACTGAGAATAAAACAAAGCCATGCATGTCTTTTGATATTTTTGTAGAAATTGTTGTTTTCTCCAATAGTTAACTGTAATACATACAAAGAAAATATAGCAAGAAATTAATTGGTTTATTTGCCATTTTGTTAAAATATTAGAACTATGATCTAACACACACAAACACTCCAAATGTTTAAAACAAAAGAGAAAAGCATTGAAAATTAGTATTTTGGAAGAAAAATCTACTAATGGATAATGTTATTTAAGGCTAGGCTACTGTACTGCTGCTACAGATCTAGCAGTCAGCACTTAGTGAGACTTATATAAGAGTATCAGGGCAGACAATACATCTTGTAGACTTCTGCTGAATTGAAACCCAGCCCATTATCAGGGTGATGCTGTTTCAGTTTTTACTTTTTTTCTTTTATATATTCTCTGTGTTCTTTACACATATATTTGCAGCTTTGTAGCTTCTTATTGTAGCTTAGCTTCAGCATTTTCCTAGGCAGGAAGACAAAACAAATTCCAGGACCCCTGTGCCATCTTGGTTCTCCTTTGAGACCAAGGTTGAAACCAGCTTTTTGAGACGCATTTTTTTAAACAGGGCCTGGTCCCCCCTGGAGGGGGGGAGAATTTAGACGATACTAGAACTGGGAGGGATTACTTCACAGGGCATGTTGTTAATTGGGGGACTCCTGTCAAATATGCTAATGCGCGGGATCTATAAAAATTGTACATGTGCCACACGGGGTATGTATCTTCATCATTTTCCACCTAACAAGCTGTGCACCTGAGGATCCTTATATAAAGGTACCCCTTTTTATCACCCTAACTGTGTCTGGCTCATATTTTTAGGACCAGAGAAAAAGGCATCAGTTCTGGTGACTCTTCAGTGGGACAGGAGGGACTTCTGCATCCAGCTTCTCGGATTGAGAACCATCCCGCTCCCCCACCCCTCCCACACGCACTTGTGTTGGCATTTTACAACGGGGGTTTTGCGGCGGTCCGGGGAACCGCGAAACTGTCGAAGTTCCAAAAGAATCCTGCACAGAAGGAAGGTACGATAAAAGGGGTATTTCATTGCTAGCATCTGGGGGTTCTGTATTTAGAGATCTCTGGTGGTCCTGGTAGGGCGGGGGAGCAGCCAGGGGGGTTGCAGCGGGGGATCCCATTCCCGCAAGGAAGCTGTGGGGGGAAGGGGGATGCCCTTTTCCTCTTCACAGGGCCTGAAGACTGCAGGTGCACAGCTCGGCCTGTGGTGTGGGGGTAAAGCTCCGGTGGCTGAAGGGTCAGTGGGGCAGCTGGAATCCCAGCCAGGGAGCTTTTTGTGCGCGCTCCTCCTGCTTTCTCTGTAGGCTCCAGGGGTAGTATAGAGATCAGTTTGTAAGCTCTGGTGAGGGGGGAATATAAGTTCGAATCCTGGGCTGGACTCTGGGACTAGCAGCTCTTTTCTCAGCAGTTTTTCTGTTTATAAATAAGGACATGGGGTGTGCATATTCCAAGGAAGGCACGCAGATACCCCGTGACTGCCCCTTAGATCTAATATTAAAACATTGGCATTTGCTAACCAGGGAAAGAACACCTCTTATCATGGAAGAATTGATTCGCCTCTCGACACAGATCTGGCCATTGCAGAGGTTACGAGGGGGAAGGAGCTGGCCTCGCTTTGGCAGCCTAGAAGATGAATTAATTACAGAATTGTTATTAGATCTTAGGTCTCAGAGGAGATGGGATGAATTAAGATATGCAGAATTATTTGCAATATTCATAAACAGACCGGAGGCAAATAAACCTGAGAAAAACTGCTTTGAGATGGCCGTAAGAGAGAAAAGAAAGGATGAAAAAGGGGAGCCTCTTCCTAACCCAGTCTGTGCTGATAAATCCAACATGTCCGATGTGGATATTGTGGCACCGGCTTTGCGGGGGGAGAGGGGAACCCCCCCTTTGCCACCCCCAGCGCCACTGGTGGGGGTGGGAGGGAGACCCGACACGGCCACCTCCACCTGCCGCGGGGGCGGAGCCGGGGCCGGAGACAGAGGCGGGTCTGCCACGGTCCCCGACTGCCCCAGAGGTGGGGACAGGGCCGGAGACAGAGGCGGGTCTGCCACGGTCCCCGACTGCCCCAGAGGTGGGGACAGGGCCGGAGACAGGGCCGGGGCCCGGGCGCTGCCCCCGGCCCGCTGCACGGTCCCCGCCAGAGCTGAGGGAGCTGTCCCCAGCTGGCGTTCAGCCGATGTGACACCCAGTACCGGCCGGACAGCCCCGATTACAAGCGAGCAGGGTGGTTCTGACACAGATAGCTCTTCAGAAGATGAAACTGAGGATAAAGCTGCTGCAGCCACTGTAGCCAGAAAGAAGAGGGGAAAAGCAGCCCGAGTGCTTCTTCTGGCCACAGAAGCACCAGATCCAGTGGCAGAACAAACCAGATCTAAAAAAGGGGAATCAGAAAGGGAGGAGCCTACCATACAAACATCTTCAAAGCAGGCTGTGGGGAATCAAGGTGTGATTTACATAACAATACCGTTTTTACTGGTAGAAGTGCAGCAGTGGAAAGCCTGGGTTGGACGATATAGAGACAATCCAGAGAAGGTAGCTAACCTTGTGAGAAGGGCTATTAAGATATATAACCCAGACTGGAAAGATCTGAATGTAGTGCTAGACACATTACTAGATGAAACAGAAAAAGAAATGGTTAATAAGGCTGTTATATCTACTATAGAGATTCTAATTACAGCTGGAAGTCTTCAAGGGTCAGTTAATGATATTTTCCCTTTAAATGACCCAGGATGGGACCCTAATGTGGCAGAACAAATGGCAAAGTTAAAACGTTATCAGGATTGGATAGTATTTGGCCTAAAACATGCCATCCCTAAAGCAGTGAATTGGTCCAAATTATATGAAGTCAGACAAGACAGAAATGAAAACCCTACAGACTTCTTGAATAGGCTTAAAGAAGCTGCACAAAAATATACATATTTGGACCTTGAAGCACCTGCAGAACAGACCTACCTGGCTTATTTGTTTATATGCCAATCTGCAGGTGACATAAGAAAAAAGCTGAAAAAGATGGATGCGACGCAGGACATATGTAAATTGTTGAATGCAGCCTGGGAAGTGTATCAGAATAGAGATTCAGCAGATAGGGATAGACACCAGCACAAGAAAAGGGGTGATCAGGGAACGTCATCTTGCCCACGAAGAAGGGGCCCTCCTCCTCCTTTTCCTCTAGACAAAGATAAATGTGCTATTTGTAAGAAGAAGGGACACTGGAAGAACGAGTGTCTGATGCAGGAGAAAAAGATGCCCTCAGCTCCTGAATTAGCTGTGAATGGGAACTGATGGGGACTGAAGGCATCACCCCCAGCAGAGCCTTCAGTTGTAGCTAAGCTGGGGAAAGATGATGCCGAATTTCTGGTGGATATGGGGGTAACATATTCTGCTTTAAATACTTTAAAAGGGAAACTGAGTCAAGATACTGTACATGTGATCAGTGCCACAGGGGTAAGCAAATCAAGGCCTTTCTTCCAACCTTTAAAATTGAAGTTAGGAAAACACTGGGTGACTCATCAACTCCTTTATATGCCAGATTCCTCAAAGCCATTATTGCGTAGGGATTTATTAGAGAAATTAGAAGCAGAAATCAAATTTTCCAAAGAAGGGGGAGTGAAAGTTATAATTCCTGAAACTAAATTTGTTGAAGCAGCTGCTATTTTCATACAGAAGAATTATGGAGCAATTCCCAAAGAAGTTGAAGATGCTGTCATTCCAATAGTGTGGGCCAATGATTTCCCTGGGAGATCCTAAAGAACTGAGCCTGTAAGTATCACACTCAAAGTAGGGGCTACACTGGTAAGGCAGAAACAATACCCTTTGAAGTTAGGAGGCTGTAGAGGATTAGCAACTATTATTGAGAAGTTCCTTAAATTTGGGTTATTAGTGGAATGTGAATCCAAATATAACACACCATCCTGCCAGTAAAGAAGGCTCATGGTAAGAGTTATCGATTAGTGCAGGATTTAAGGGAAATTAACAAAATAACAGAGGATATACACCAAATTGTAGCAAACCCCTACGCTCCTTTCACCACACTGACAGATGAATTAGGGTGGTTCACCATTTTAGATCTTAAGGATGCCTTCTTCTGTATTCCTGTGCATAAGAACAGCCAAGAACTGTTTGCTTTTGAGTGGGATAGTCCTGAGACAGGGAGGAAAACCCAGCTCACCTGGACAGTTCTACCCCAGGGATTCAAAAACAGCCCAACAATATTTGAAAACCAGCTGGCAAAGGAACTGGAGAAGTGGAGAAGACAAGAACCAGGAGTGGTTATTCTTCAGTATGTTGATGGTATCCTAATAACAGCTAAAATGCGAGACAACTGCATCCAGCTCACTGTAAGTCTGTTGAACTTTTTGGGACTAAGTGGCTGTAGAGCCTTGAGAGAGAAAGCACAGGTTGCCAGAAAAACTGCTTGGGGCTAGAAATCTTCTGTGGACATTGACAACTCAGGAGGGAATGGAAGGAAGCCATCTGCCATCTTCCAGAGCCCCACACCATGAGAGAGATGCAAGCCTTCCTGGGAATGGTAGATTGGTGTTGCTTATAGATCTCAAATTATGGGCTGCTGGTAAAACCTCTGTATGGAGTCCTTAAAGCAGCCAAAAAAGGAACCATCATGTGGACAGAGAGCGCATGGGCTGCATTTAAACAGCTGAAATGTTCCTTGATGTCAGCCCCAGCTGTGGGGCAGCTGGACTTATCTTAGCCTTTTGAACTCTTTACACATGAGCGACTGAATGTTGCTCTGGGGGTACTGGCGCAGCACCTTGGGAGACCAGCGAAGGGCTGTGGCCTATTTTTCAAAACAGCTAGACAATGTTAGCCAAGGGTGGCCTGGATGTTTGAAAGCTGTGGTGGCTACTGTCATCCTCATACAAGAGGCCCGTGAATTCACCCTTGGGCAGCACATTGTCGTGTATGTACCCCATGCAGTGATAACTGTGCTGGAACAAAAGGGGGGGACACTGGCTATCTCCGAGCAGAAAGCTTAAATATCAATCTGTGTTGTTGGAACAAGATGATGTTACCCTAAAAACAACATCTGTTGTAAACCCTGCAATGTTTTTGTCATCTACATTAATTGACAACGTGCCTGAGCATGATTGTTTACAGACAATAGAAGAGGCCTATTCCAGCAGACCAGACCTGAAGGATGTGCCTCTGGAGAATCCAGACTGGAACTGTATACCAATGGAAGCAGCTTCATGAGAAATGGTAAGCGAGTGACAGGCTATGCAGTGACAACCACGGATAAGGTGATTGGGGCAGAGGCCTTGCCATCAGATGCATCATCACAGAAAGCTGAACTCCTTGCACTAGCAAGAGCTCTAGAACTGACCGAGGGAAAGAAGGTGAATATATGGACTGACTCTAAATATGCCTTTAGTGTTGCCCATGCTCATGGAGCCATCTGGAAGGAGAGGGGGCTACTAACTGCTCAAGGTGATGAAATTAAGCATGCTGAACAGATCCTTGCGCTCCTGCAGAGTATTTGGAAGCCTTCAGAGGTAGCCATTATGCATTGCAGGAAAGGGGAAAACACCTCCTGAACTGGGAAATCGCTTTGTTGATGAAACAGCAAAAAGGGCTGCAGAAAAAGGCATTCTTGCAGTGATATCACAGAAAGAAATAGATTTGTCAGAGTTTACCCCCAAATACGTTCAGGACGACCACAAGTTAATTAAGTTTCTTAAGGCTGAGGTTAAAGAAAGTGGGTGGGCTGTCACCCCAGGGGGACAGGTTGTAGTTCCACCCCTGCTCCTTAAAGAAGTAGTGCAGCAAGAGCATGGAAGTACCCACTGGGAAGCAGAAAATCTTTCAAAATCTGAGGAAGGTAGTAATAGGGAGAGGAATGGCTGATACTGTACACTCTATAACAAGCAAGCGTGAAATCTATTGTAGGAACAACCCTGACATGAACAAAAGAGTTGTGTTAGGAATAATGAAAACAGGAGATCTCCTGGGAGATTACTGGCAAATAGATTTTGCTGAGATGCCACGTCAGGAGGGATACAGGTATGTATTGGTATTGGTTGACACCTTCAGTGGATGGCCTGAGGCTTACCCCTGTTGCACCAACACAGCAAGGGAGGTGGTAAGTTTTGCTCAAACATGTAATTCCAAGGTTTGGGGTTCCTTTGGGGATGTCATCAGATAGGGGACCACACTTTGTTGCAACAGTGGTCAGGGAAGTTACCAGGATTCTGGGAATTACTTGGGACCTACACACACCATACAGGCCCCAAGTAAGTGGCAAACGTATGAATGGAATCCTTAAAACCCAGATCAGTAAGATCTGTCAAGAAACATGGGATCAGGCCTTGTCTACAGCCTTACTGAGATTCCACATACAACCAAGGCAGAGAGACAACGTAAGTCCCAATGAATTATATGGCAGGCTGTATCAGGTTCCACATACCCACGGGGAAATTCACATGAAGGGTAGAAATGATTTACGGAAGTACTTAGCAGCTTTAAGTTAAACTTTGCAGAAGCTCCAGAGACTCATCGTGTTATCTAGATTGGTAGGACTGGACACACCTGCTCATCCATTCCAGCCTGGAGACTGGGTCTATGTTAAATGGTGGGACAGTGACCCTCACAAGCCAAGTGGAAGGGACCATTCCAAGTTTTGCTGACCACTCTTACTGCGGTCAAGGTTGCTGGCAAAGGACTGTGGATCCACTACTCCAGAGTGAAGAAGGCTTCTGCTCCCAAAACCATTGGAAAAACAGAGACTGATACAAATCAGGATGATATGGTTTAAACTGTTTTTTACATGTCTGTCATCCGCCCAGTTGGTAACTGTGACTCAGGGTTGGCCCATGATCTGCGTGGGACTTTAGTCCAAAATGTATCCAAAGCTCTTAATAACAACAATTGCTGGATTTGTACCCAAGTGCCACCTCTAGATGGGAGTAGTAACTGGCCACTGATTGGCATTTTAATGGAAGTGAACTGTACCAAACGGTGGGAATGAATCAATGAGATCCTTCTGCTTCCTATACCCCTGAGCAGCTTAATAGATTGTGGGAACAATACTGTTCCCTGCACACTCGTAAATGCCACAGGAAAAGCCATTCTTCCTTCATATTGCTGCAAGACCAGATTCAGGAAAAGAACAAACCCAAGAACTGTAAGAAAGAGGGAACTGACATCATGGAGACCAGGTCTACCACTTGGGACAGGCTGGTACTGGGTATGTGACAATAAGGCCTGGAAAATCCTGCCCATAGATAAAGATCAGGCTTGGGCCCTTGGGGCTGTAATTCCAAATATAACAATATTTGATCATATTGAAAATCCAAACAGAAGGAGGAAAAGATCTATTAATCCCCTTACTGCATGTCCCACACTTTTCCATAGTATAGTCAGAGCTCTGCTTCCCTCTTTCCGAGTAGTTGAACTGGAGAGGGCTGTTGTAAACATCTCAGCCATTATTGAACATATTGAACAGCATACTACAGGTGCAATTTTGGCCTTACAGGAAGAAGTTCATGGTCTGTCTCCTGTGGTTATGCAGAACAGAATAGCTCTCAGTTTCCTATTTGCTGCACATGGACATGTATGTGCTATTATTAATAGCACCTGTTGTTCTTATGTGGACCAGAGTGGAAGAATTAGGAAGGATTTGGCTGAAATTTGGAAGGGAACTCAAATTTTTCATGAAGTAGCTTCCAGAAATAACACCTTGAATTTCGACCATATCTTTCACACCCTCACCTCATGGTTACCAAACTGGGCCTGGATAAAAGAAGCATTCATAATAGTTGTATAGTTGGCATCTTTGTGAGAGCTGGTGGGATAGCTGGTTGTGTAAACTGGTGCTGGGGTTAAATGTGGAAATAGAGACTAGACAAGGTAGAGTCTTGTTAGTCTCTTAAAAAGAGGAAAATGATGCTGTTTTGGTTTTTACCTATATTTCTTTTATATATTCTCTGTATTGTTTACATATATATTTGCAGCTTTGTAGTTTGCTGTAGCATTTTCCTAGGCAGAAAGACAAAAATTCCAGGACCCCTGTGCTATCTTGGTCCTCCTTTGAAACCAAGGTTGAAACCAGCTTTTTGAGACATATTTTTATAAACAGGGCCTGGTCTCCCCTGAATGGGGGGAGAATTTAGATGATACTAGAACTGGGAAGGATTACTTCACACGGCATGTTGCTAACTGGGGGACTCTATGCTAATGCATGGGATCTATAAAAATTGTACATGTGCCACACAGGGTATGTATCTTCATCATTTTCCACCTAACAAGCTGTGCACCTGAGGATCCTTATATAAAGGTACCCCTTTTTATCACCCTAACTGTGTCTGGCTCATATTTTTAGGACCAGAGAAAAGGCATCAATGGTACAACCACACTCTTGACACAGCCCTGGGACTGAGGGCCCGATGCGGCTGCTAATGCTTGGCAGTGCAGAGAAGTAACCAGACACACTTTGCTCCTTTCTATGCAATAGATATTGCAAAGTAAAAGTCAATAATATGTGAGTGGCCAACAGTTCAAGGATGCATCTCACAGTCCTGCAACAGGCTCCTGCACATAGGGTTATTAAAATGCATGAGGTTAAAATTGACATCCTGCACTTCAGTACTACATACATCACCCCACTGAACACCAAGATCACCAAACAGCAAGGAAAAATAAGATACTGAGGCAACAAACTAAAAAAAAAATCAAAGTTTACTGAAACAATTCAGGAAACTGAAAGCTTTGATTAACTTTGGTAAGAGATCACCTGTAATTGATTGAATAAGTGGAACTTTTCACTACACTTTTCTTATTCCAGGATTTTACAATCTTTCCTCCTCCTCCAGACAGATTATTAAACAAAATGTTCCATACAGGTATTAACTAATACCAACTGGAATTATAAATGAATAGCTGAAGGTGATTCTTCAGCACATAGAATAACTGGAGATGTTGGTATCTCAGAGCTATTCTAAGCTAACCTACATGATTCCTGGGTGATCTTTGCCCTGCTTCTCAAAGGTTAATTAAAAAAATCTGCAAGTTTATCTTCTAAGAAAATTTGTTAACAATCTTTTGATTGGTTGGTTGTTTCTTCTCAATGTTTTGAACAACTGTACTTTCTGTCACACTGTATCCACAGGATGATGGTATTTACATTCATTTTTGGTTTCATTGGTCACTGATTTCACAGTGTTGTTTTTCTGGATTTTAGCATCTGCACCATTCCAGCGCTTGGAACAATGTTGTTAAAAAAAGACCAGCACACCTGCTTATGTAATATACTATTATGACACATTTGGGTACAAAGGCATGCAAAATTCACCATGAACGTGAAAAGGTCTACCTGTGTTCATCTCATGTAGCAAGTGGAATGCAGAAACTTTCCCTCTTCCCATGTACAGTAAGAACTGCTAGGCACTTGTAGCACCTACCTAAATGAAAGACATAGGCCAGGCCTGAAAACTGCAGGATTATGGAGAATTTACTTCAGTTTTCCAGTTTAAAACCAGATCCCCAGATCTGAAAATATTAATATGACTTTTGATAAGAGACTTTAAATATCAGAGCTAAAGTCAGATTCAGCCTTGTTACATTATTGTCTTTTTAAATGCAAATTTAAACAGTGGGTTGGTTTCTTTTATTTTATAGATGTACTTGCTTTTCACAAGACTTGAAAAATGACAATTTTATATGAAGGAACAATCTTTTATGAGAAATGGAGTTTAATATCTATGACCACTATATAGGTTATGCATACATGAAAAGAAAGATGAAGCTTGAGGCCCCATGCAAATAAGGTCATCATACAACTGAAAATGCTAGGAATGATCAGGCTTGTTTTTTAAGAAAGTGGACTTTTGGAGCAGTTATTTTGGAATCTCAGTCATCCAGGGGAGATTTGCCACAATCAGAACTGCCCATCTTTTTAGAAGGTGTCATGTCAAACTGTACAGTAGACAGATCCTAACACCTCCAGCTTAAATCTACAGCAGTTGTATTTGTCAAGAGTACCCATTGAGCTGTGAATAGTCTTATTTTTATGAGCATAACAGATTTAACTTTTGTGGTCTTTAATTAATCCCAGATATAAAAAGCTCCTTAAGTACCTCTTATTTACCATGACTTACCTTGCATCTGTTAACTAAGTGAAAAACACTATAAAAACACAAATTGTGCTTAAAATGGTTTGCAGTTGAGAAAGTGTATGGCAATAAACTAATTTGAGAAGCCAAATGTATGCAGGTTTAAAACAATTCCTTTTTCATAGTGAGAAATAGAGGAGAACTTTCTGTCCAAGTTGCTAATGGAGACAATTTTAAATAGTCCTTTCTTACAATAACAGCAGTTGAAACTACTTAGCTCTTTTCATTTCCCACAGATGAATATTGACTGAGTAATTACAGCTATAATCTCTTCAGTCTCTTTACAAAAGTTTTCTGCGGAATGATGTCATTAAGACAGAGCTTACTGTACGTAGCATGCCTATAATTCAATTGTGCTTAATGGCTCTGACCTACTTAATTTTACCTATTTTCCTTTGTATCTGGAATTTCATGAATGCTTTGTCATAGAAGTTTATGAAAGAGGTGACAAACAGAACATAAAATTTTCGTTTATCTATTTAAAGATACTGACTTACTGGTATAACCACAGGAAACATCCAGATGCCTATGAAGAATCAAAAACCTTTTAGAGAAAACCCCCCTATTTTTAAACTTAAATTCTATGTTTTAAGCACTGTGAAAAACTGTATTTTTAAAATCTATGTCTGAAGTATATATGCTCCTCACTGTCCTCCCTCCAAATAAATGAGCCAATTTTATACATATTTACAGTATTTAATAAAGATGTCCAAACCAGCAAAAGTTTTTACATAAATGTTTCAGCACTTAAAATAAGGAGAAGCATTTAATTTGCTCTCAGCTCAGACAGTAAAATTAAATGGAAACATAATAGCCTTCTGCAGAAAGAATGCATTAAACCATTCCTCTCTGTGGGGAAAGGCAGTATCTCAGTTTGATTAACAAAACCAAATTTAATTCAAGCAGTTATTAACTCTATCCCAATTTAAATGCTTAAATGTTTGCTGCCTGACTGATAAATAATCAGCTTCTTTTGGAGTCTGCATTAGTATGTTTTACCAAATCCTTGAAAGTTACTTGATAAGGTTTTCTATAAATTCTTTGGCTACATACATTAAGGAAGTTAAATACATGTGAAATCTACCAGCTACAAGTACCTTAAAAATAGTACACATTTACAGATTATACAGGGATCAGAGTGCAAATGTCAAGAGAGAATTGTTTTCAAGGACTAAGTTACTTACAACATCCATTTTTACATCCCAAACAGAAGGCTGTAGACAAAAAAAATTGCGATTCTTAGATTTAGAAATCTCTTTGAAGAGCTTCTTGATCACCTAAAAATGCCTCAAACGGAACCATTGCTTCATCTATTAATGTTATCACTTTTAATTATGAGATATAACCTGCAGTGTCTGCCTCCTCTTTTTTTCTTTTGAAGAATATAGAAGTTCAGAAACTGCTCATATAAAGAACAGAAATACTGGCTGTATTCCCATATGGAATTATAACAACTTTAGATTCTTTTATGTCTTCTGAAGATATTTTTGTAAGCAAAATATGAAAGCAGAAATCCATGTCAGTCCTCCGAAAAAGCTCTGGGTTATAGTGATTTTGTGAAAATGTTTAGTTTTCTTCTTGCAGCATTTCCTCTATTTCTTTATCCCAGTTTTCATCACGCTTTTCTGATTCTGTCACCACCTCATACTCTTGAAGCTCTTGTTGTAATTCCTTTTCCCAATCAGCAGTTTCTTCTACAAGAGATAAATGATATGTAAGAATTTAACTGATAATACTGAATGTTGCTTATTTATATAAAACTAGATAAATTTGCACTGAATCGCTCTTATATCCCCTAAACTTCATGGGCTAGTCTCCTTAAAAACTAAAGAAACTTCAAGATCAGAAATTTCACCTTCTTATTGATCACAAGTAGGAATTAATTAATATACAAGGCTATATTCCTATATGCATACTATAATAAAGATATAAAGAGCAAATACACAGCTAAGTCATTATGCATGTCTCTTTGCAAGGTAATTTTCTACTCTACTATCAACTGAATCTCCTTTTCCAGTTCTAAATCTCCATTAAAAAAAATTAGTTTGTAGAAGTGTTGAAGCGTGAAAATCAAGATCAAATACTGTGGCTAGTTTAAAACAAAGAAGAAGGTACTCTCCTCACTGACTTTTGTAGCTAGGCAAGCTCATTTAATCAGGGTTAAAGGTAACCATATTTCATACTTCATGGAAAAAAATTAGTCAGAAGGCATTCCTGTGTTGTTAATCTCTGTTTTAATTAGCTCTACCTATCATAGGCAAGAGTGTGGGGGAGGAG
This sequence comes from Coloeus monedula, assembly GCF_965178545.1. Taxonomy (NCBI): domain Eukaryota; kingdom Metazoa; phylum Chordata; class Aves; order Passeriformes; family Corvidae; genus Coloeus; species Coloeus monedula. Next base: position 103,141,712 of record NC_138783.1, on the reverse strand, counting down.
ATGGGTGTTTGATGTGTTACACGTTGGTTGGTACTTCAGCCTAGATAGGAAGGTACGCAATTCCAGAGTCCAAGTCAGTACGGCCAGCTGCGATTTCTCTGAACAAATAACACATTCATGACCTACTGAAACACTTCCATCAAAGAACTAGATGCAAGAAAGTGATATTACTCATTACAATTCCTCAAGCTTGGCTATGTATTGAACAGAAGAAAAAAAAATGAGAAAACAATGATTCAGCAAAATCCAAAGCACATTTTAAGAAAGTTCTGCAAATGTTGTGATAAGCATCTACATATACAAGTGTTGACATAGTAAATTGTGTATGGCCAGAGCCACATCATCACAGACTCTTTTTATGCTCTTTATACTGATTTTATAAAATCTGAACTATTTTAAATATTAAGCTCCATTTAATCTCTTCTCATGATTCTCAGAACTATTTGTTACATTTTAACTGTAAACCTTTATAGGCAGCGGCCTCTTCAGGCTCATAGTCTGGTGAAAATGTTGCCTTTTTAGCTGGTGCCAAAACAAAAAAAACAGAGCCTGACTTCCAAATACTGTACTTTACCTACAAGGATGTCAATTAAAGAAAAAAAATTAATATGCAGAAGAACCTATGGAAGAGAAGGCAAGGAAAGGAGGAGATAAACAGAAAAAATACCCCACACTCCCTTTCATAGAAGAGCAATCTAAAATTCTTAGGTACTTTGGATTTAAACCACTCACAGTTAACATTCTGTGTAAGATGTGGTTTGACCATGGGGAAGATTATCATTAATTTCTGCAATATCTCACTGATGGTCATTTCATACACTTTGGAAAAAACTGTCACAAATCTACTTTCCTAAATTGAATTGCAACTTTTTTTTTTCTTTTAAATCAACCTTAGAATTGCTTTATGTAAGAAACAGAGGTAATAGTAGCTTTACCTTCTACTACTGAAGTCTCTTCTTTCTTTTTGTCTAGCACTAGTTGTTCCATTTCTTTTCTGAGATCTTCCTGATTCAGATTACAGGCATCAAAAGCATCACTCACAAATTCTGATACACCTGGACTTGTGGAAATCTCTTCCTCATCCTGCAACAAGACATTTTAGTATAAACTTACCCAGACAGGGTGAAAAAAGGCACCAATACATACTTCCACTCGTGACTGCTTTTAAATAGAGCTGGCAAAACCCAAACTTATGGCATTACTCTCACAACTATTTTTGTTTATTGGCTATTTGTCCTTAAGAGTATTTTTGTACAAACAAAAATGGTAAGACAGCTGTACTGAAAATGATCTGCTTTACATTCTAGGTTGTCTTTTTGTGTTCTCTTAACAACTTTAATTCTGATTTTGTAACCTTCAGAAACAACAATAAACTCCTGAGTAGTTTAGAACAGGACCTAAATATTAAAAATTTGACCACAATTCAGTAACAGTTTTCTAGACCAAAGTGAGATTAAGAGAGGACTGTTCTTTGGAAATCTTTGCCTGTTGGCAAGTGAATGCACAGCTCTGCTTCTGCCAAGAGTGTTCTCTGGCACCAACTTTACAATCCAGAAATGAACAAGGGTCATAATGTGTCTAAAGTAAAGGTTTTTGCAGTACCAACCAAAAGTGAAATAAAACAGTGTTGCTATTGCAATGCATCATTTAGATTTCCAATACTTCAGCCTGACCACTGCTTGAAGAGTTGGACAGAACATGGCACACAAATATGTTTTTATGAAGGTACTGCTAGTGTCTCAGTGCAATGCTAACCTTCTATTCCAAACATTTTGGGAATTTCACTCTTGAGAGTAAAATCACATCTTATCATAATGTGCAGGATACTAAGGAAAGCATTCTTCAGATAAACTACTGTTTCTGCTACTGAAAATGAGTTTCAAGGCTATATGCTAAAAATTAGTAATACAGCAAAACAGCAGCAGGTTAGGACTGTCAGATACTGTATTATTATGGTTTCATAGCAGAACTTACTCAAGAAGATGCATAATTACTTATTAAGGAACAGCTTCACATACTAAACACCAGATAAAATATAACAGCATTTTTACCTCTTGTGATTTTATTTGAGGCTTGATTGTAATAGGTGGTGTTTTTGGCCGTACTGTTTCTGTCAAGGGAGGGAAAAAAAAAGGTAGATTACATTTAAATATATAAAAATCTCGTTTAATTTGCATAGCTATTAAATATACAAGGAAATACTGTATTTTAAGGAATCCTTGTGGTTAAAGGCTGAATTTAGCCACAGGTGAACCATTTTTAAAAACAAAGAGAAGCAATTTTCTATTCTTAATTAAGACAAATTTAGCAAGCCATTTCCTCATTATGACTCCACTTAAAGAACAGGACCTCTCTGAACCTCAAAATGACATCCCAAGATCTTTAAAGTTACAAATGCATAGACTTGGTCATGCAATCCAGTCACTGTCTATCACAGTTCTCCCACTCCCCTGGCTGGGTACTATTACTGACATGGGCACCGGTTAGCTCTCGGGCACACCAGACTGCACATGGACTATGCACAACGCTAAGTGCACAGGAGAACAGTGTTCTGCAAAGGCCTGTTTCACACAGCCAAAGGAAGTCACTGAGAAACAAACCCTAGAAGCTGGTCCCAATTTCCTAAGAAAACTCACTGTGCATTCCATATTTAGAGCATGGTGCTAGGAAGACAACGATTGTTTACAAGCAAGGTTAGATCTTTTCCCTGGCAGGTGAAGGAACACCCCAGCTTTCTTCCTCGTGTTAACTCTCACGAGAGAGGACTTACAATGAAGAGTCAGGTGGCTGCAAGAACAATTAACATACAGGGGAGGCTGTGGTAGTGGTGGAGTGCTTGCTTAGCAGTTCTCTTTGCTCAAACATGCAAAGCAGCTCTCAGCTTGCAGCTCTGCTTTCTCCAGGGTACCCAGGTGGACTCTTCCTGATAACTCAGCAATTTCTGAATGGGGAATTTTTTTGTGTTTAATTTTTAAAATTAAGACCAGTTTTAATTAAAATCATTCCCCAACTGGTAGCTGTCACTGCTTTTATAGCTCTTCTACTCAATGCCCACTCCTCTGTCCCATCTTCTCTCTTCCTTCCACTTCCCCATCTCCAGAGGATCTCTCACCATACCCAAAGAGGCTCTAGCACTCCCTGCTTGGAGAAGCTGCAGGACATGGCAGTAACTCTTTGCTGTTCAAGAGGGGTGCCTCAGGCCCCACCTGCTGCTCTCATGCAGATGGGACACGGCTGCTCTGCACTGGGCCATGCCCCAGTCAGGTGTGACTGATGCACCATTAGCATTATTCTGGACATACTGGCCTGGCATCATTTCCTCCACTGCTGGTGTGCTCCCATCCCAAGGTAACTCAGTTTACATCTACAGAGCTACCTAATACCTAGAGAAGGGCTAGAACTTGGCATTTTGTTATAGATCTTACATAGCCTTTACACTAGAACGTGGAATGTCTTCCATTTGTCTCTTCTCTCTTCCTTTCACATCAACCATGTTAATTTAACTTTCTGAAAAGAGCAGGTAAGGCGGAGACAGAGAAACAGAAGGCTAATTCTGTTTTATAGACACTCAGCTTTGAGAAGAAACCCTGAACATTATGAAGAACTACCAACAGGCAATTACTTCCAGTTTTAGCCTCCAGTTAGGGAATCCAACCCTCAAAAAGTTTACTTAAACCAAAAATAACACGTAATATTCAGAGCTTCCCAAATTGATGCAATTTCTGAGTCAAACAAAACATGCATTTACTACAGTCTGGTACATGTATCTTTGCCATTACAGAACATACAGTCACTAGGACAGAAAATCTATCTGCATATCCCACACTGGTGGTTTGAACTGTAGAAAAGCTGCAACAGGCCAAAAGGCAGTGTTGGTGGTTTTTTTTGGTCTTTTGTTTTGTTTTTTTTTTTTTTTTAAATGAAGATATGTTTTGCTTTAGTCTCAAAGGGAATTTTACTAGAATCCAGCAACTTTCACTTTGAATGGTACTTTCCAAGGGTTTGAATGACTCAAACATAACATTTTTATTGTTCAATAGGGTCAGATGCCATATCTCCTGTAAAGTTGAGACACTTCAAACAGCCATAGTTTTGGGACAATAAACAACTGTCCTGAATAAAAGTAGTGGGAATGGGTGCCTCTTGGTCTGCAGTAGATTCTGGAGTAGTCAGCATTGCATGGATATTAACTCAAAAAACTACTTTTTAGAAAACTACTTTTTTCACTCTACATGGGGACCTTGCCTAGGCTGACACAGGCACATTCCAAACAAAATCCTTGAGAAACACGAGACAAACTGACAACAAAGGCACATATGCAACATGGAAGCCCAGCTTTGTAATGCCATCTGTAGCCTCCCCTTCACCCCACAGTTCAGCTGCCTGTCCAAGGAGCCAAGGCCCACCTGAGTAACCTTAGCTCAGAGTGTGCAAAACAAGTTGTGCAAAAGACCTGTGAAAAAGTCCGTAAAAAGAATAAGAAAGGCAACTCAAGAGGAAAAATACCTATATAGAAAGATATTATATTCAAAAAGAAGGAAAAAGAAGTTAACTTGGCAGTGATCAGCTGGCTGTCAGTCAGGCCAGCAGTGTCAACAGGACATAAGTATTAGTGGATTTCATGGATGACAATTCATTGATACTGGGGATATGAGAATAGTTCCAAGGTGAAGCAAAGGCTTTCTCCTCCTGCCCAATGCCTACCCAGCCTGCCAAGATCCTTCAGGTGTCTTACCAAGGCTGGTGAGTGTACCTAGGTTAAGCCTAGATTTAATGAGCTACTGGTTATCTTTTGCATTTCTGTCAGTAACTGCTTTGTACTCTTTAAGCTGCAAATATTCCTGCTTGCAGAATTTGTTAACATGCAAAGAGGTCCAGTGGTTCATAAGAGGGTCAGTAAGAATCACCTGTAGAAACTGATCAATGTAACTGAAGTTACCTTTGTTGAAAAAGCTTTTTCATTTCAAGGCTGTATCCCAGGCAGCCTCCTGGTCCCCATTTTTTCTGTTTCCACATCCTGCATGTGTCTCTGCCTCCAGCATCACAGTCATTCTACTCCTGTATCACTCACTAACTTCTGTTTGGGTTGGCTAGTACTTGCTGTCTGATCAACTGAACCAAAGGTATCTCCTACTTCTTTTTGACAAGTCAAAAATCACACCTGGGACCAATAACGGTCATGAGCTGTCACAAGCCAAGTACATTTCTCCTCTTGAGATTTCCACTCTTCTGACAAAATTGGCTGAAACTGGAGAACAGCTTAAAAGCACCAGGAGCCTCCTCCTCCCCAGTCTACACAAAGACACCAAGTATGGTGAGAGAAGCCCTGATTTAATAGGCAATCCAGGATAAAAATGTGATGGCACCTGATGTATACAATGAACATTTGTTGATGTCTAAAAATTTTTAGCTTTTTAAAAATATTTGTAGCTTTGTAGATTTCTTAATATATAGTTGTACAGATTCTAGCACTTCCTCACACTTCAGAACAGTAGTTACCCTTTCTCATACATTATGCCACAGTATTGAAATTCTGTTTGGTCTTATTTTCAAGACAAAGGGTTTCTAACAAGGAGATCCTGTTTTGCACCAGCACCTGGGCTGAAGTAATAAGATACTTTGTAGATATAACAAGATACAGGGCTAAGAACCCTTGGAGGGGCTCCAGTGCAGCAGATCCAAAGGTGGGTTACCAGGGCAGCTGTTCTCCTACTGAATGTACTTGCTAGATATGCTAATTAATTAAACTTATAAAAATTGTGAAAATTTGATGCTGCACATGCAGATATGTATTATATGAGCAACTGAAAGCTTTCATTAAAAGACTCTTCCTTATGTTGCCAATTTTAATATTGTTTGAAAATTTTTTTTCCGATTTTAGGCAACAGCGTGACACTAAGTTAATGAACTGTGCTAAAACAAATATTTCCCATACCTTTCAGTTCACTATCCTCTTTGCCTTTGCTCTCTTCCTTTCCTACTGCTTGCTGTTGAGCTGCAAGCGCGGTGAGTTGTGCAGACTGTTTAATTAGGGACACCCTGTAGAAATAATTTCTCCAGAACACCTCCTCCTTTACACTAGAGAGAACAAACAGATTTTGATTATTACATTTGGAATATCGTTCCTTTTACCATCTAGCAGTGAAATGAAATTAAATATGCAGAGAGGAGGAGTAGACATAGCTGTTATTTAAGTAAAAACTTAAAAAAGAAATCTGTGACATTAACACATTTTAAAAAGTCCATCATTTTAGAAGTTCTTGACCTTTCACAAGGCATTTGCAGTTGACTTGAACGTATAATAATATGTTATAACTTTAGGAAAAGCTTAACAGCATGCAGCAATACATGGTATGGAAAAATATTATACTGTTCCATCTCTCCTGACAAATTATGTAAACAAACCCAACAAGCCAAACAACCCCATTCTCTTCCCCTCTAAGCCAAACACTCTATTATTGTCAAACTATAATTGTCTACATCTTCCCTAGACATCAGGTGGAACTGGAACATCTGTGGTGGCAGAAGCCATTCCTAGATTGCAGCAGTACTATTTCACTACCTGCATGTCTTTCAGCATGTCCACAGAACCTTTAGTAACTAGGAACTGCCATTGTGGAAATGACCAGCTCTGATAGGTGGGACACTGTCCCCTGCCTCAGGTAACATTTCCCTCGAAATCCCTCCAGCAAGAAAAAAAAGACCCAACTTAAACCCAGAGGCAACAGAAGGCAGAAATGGCAAGATCTGTGGGGAGGAACTTGGGCAGGTTAAGAACGAGTGAAGTTACCTTTGCAGCTATTCAAGCAAACAGTGACCACTGAGACTAAGACCAGGCAAAAAAAAAAAAATTAAGCAATGTGGTAGAAAAGGCAAGGATAGCATGACCAGAGGCTGAAGACAGAGCATCAAATAATAGGGACAGATCTTCAGAACTGACAATAGAGAAGAAGGTAAATAGAATGAGGAGCTGGGAAGGTTTACAAAAGGAGGAGATTTAAGACAGAACATGTAACAAGGAAAGATTTTCTTTCTTGTCTTCATCCTTAAAAGAAGGAGACTAATGTTGGGAACTCCCACTTAAATAGGAAGCTGACTTGTGAAACCACCTTTGGGAGGAGAGTCTGGGACTGGACAAGGAATAACTGCTCTGGAATAAAGCTCTGCAACACAGAGCTTTTCCCATTTCCTATCCAAATCCAGTTTCTCTTGCTTGCATTGCTGCTTTTTTGGTGACACATTCTATTACCATTTCTTGGAGAGGGAGGGGGGCGGGTCTCTGACTATCTGTAATCACCTTTTTGGGATGTCAGTTACACCAAGAGATCTGAACATTTTTATTGTTGCTTTATAGGTCTTTAGGGGAAAAAAAAATCATTTAATTTAGCACACTGGGCAATGAAATACTGAAGGCCTCTCCCATATTGAAGTCAACAGGTCCTTATTAGTTCTGTCTCACAGATATACTTCTTTTCTTACCTCCAACTGCTAAACTGCAATGCACATGCAATATCCCATGTGTTAGGCACTAGCAGATAAAAGTATACGTACACATCGTAAGAACATAAAAAACTGAAGGAAGGGAAAAGAACAGGGAGTAATTTATGAGTATTTAGAGACACATTGAAAGCATGATGATACAGTTACCAGCAGAAATTACTTACTGTTTGGGAACAAGGTCAAACCTCATCCTATTAAGAAGCTCATCTTCTTGCAACATCACCAGTGCAACAGGGTACATTTGATCAAAGTCAAAATGAAACTGCACACCTGCTGGAGGATCCCGCAGAAAATTCCGTTTATCCTTTGAAGAACATATTAAATGTCATTAAATGATATCAGAAAAAGGACACTTATTTCACACACAAGAGCAGCAAAGCAATCTGAAAAGCCTTTATAAAAACAAAAACTATACTGAGGATCTGCTTTGGTTCAAGCTGAAACTGATAGAACTATTTGCTCTTGCACATGATCAGTGCAGTGACAGACATATTAAAAGTATCTTGAAAACATGTAATTTAATAGACTTACTTAAAAAACCCCAGTAGTTTTAATTTCTCCAAGAGAAAATTTCGAATCTTAGAGGAAATTAAATACTTACTGCTGATAAGGCCAGTATTTGTTGTTGAATTGTCTCTTCTTCATTGCTGTCTACCCAGGGAGGCACTGCTGCTTCTAGTGTTGAAAGGAGGAAGATAATTGCATATGTATCACTTGAAAAAACCCCACTCCAAATAACAGACCTTACATAAGGTAACATATAGTGTCCCAAAAGTAAGCAGAGTTACACCAGTAGGCCACGTTACTGTGCCTTTTCCTAAACTAAGTCCATGGCATAAGAGAGAAACCCTAGGAATGGATCTTTGCTTATCAGAGATAAAGAAGTAGTAACTAAATAGTTGCTGATCTCTGTTATTGTAAAAATAAAACTGTGGGGATTTCTTTGCACCAGTCAGAACTTGGTGCCTCTTAGTTTAGCTACTGAGGTAGTGCTGTACAACTGGTTAACTTGCCTGCAAATAGTATATCCAGATTCACTTTAAATGTGTAAACTTTATCTAAATTAAGCTTGCAAAGTAACTTACACCCAGAAGACACCAATTCTTTAACAATGGAGAAGAATGTTATAAATCTGTTACGAATTACAACCCATTATACACTGAGGAAGCCTACTTGAGTTCAGCTGGTTTGTATCTTTATGCAGATACTTTCAAAATAGTTCTTTAGTCTGTACAGAGAGGAAAATAAATTAACATAGATGAATAGATATTTATTAATCTTTTCACTGTCAATGCAAATTCAGCCTACAGAGACAATATGATGCATCTGTAGCAGTTAAGTAATTCTTGTGCCCTTAAACTAACAATGCTTATTTGCCCGTGCAGCTGGTATCAGCAAGATCTTTCACCCACATGGATTCATATCTGATGCTAATGCTCCTTTCATCTGTTACTCCTCCTTTGTCCAATCTAGCTATCTATTTTCATGAAGCTTTCAGAAATATATTAAGAGAAGCCCAAGTTTACTAACAGACAAAAAGACAGAAATACAGACAACACAATCCCAAAAGCAATCTTGCAAGAAGAAACCAGACTAACATACTAAGTACAGGCACCATGAAAAATTTTATCACAATCCATTTAAAACTAGCTCATTTTCAAGATTAGCAGTCACTAGATATTCAAACTGTCAGAAATTACTGCATTCATGTAGCACATTAAAAAAGATAAAAGTCAACGATGAAACACAATGTGAGAAAACAACTTTGCTAGCATGGTGATCTTTGAGTTTATTTCATAAAGCAGAATTTGCTTAAAAAAGCAAATCTAAGCCAACTAGGTAACATAATAGCCTCACTTAAAAATATGATCTTTCTATTCCACCATATGCATTAAATTCTGCCATAATGTGTTTCGTTAAATCATGTTTCGATAGATTAGTTTCAGATATAGCTCAATTATCCAGCTTTCTGGAAGGTCTCACTTATGTGATGTCAGACATCACCAATAAAAGCATACATTACCTGATTTTTTGGTTTGTTGCTCTTGGACAAATTTCTTCTGTTCTTTCTGGAAATCTCCAATAATTGTCTAAAATAAACATTAGGGAATCACGATTAAAAAAAAAAAAAATTCACTCTTCTTGTTTTATGTTCAGTCAGTGCTTTCAAATACAGTGCATATTCTTATATCCATGGTGGCTCTTCTTGTAAGTTAAAGGTCTTTCATGTCAATCATACATTTCCTTTTACTGAAACATTTAATTTTACATTTAAAACTATTGTGTATGCTTCAAAATTATATTTATAGTTTTATCAGTTTTATCAGTTTTATCAGTTCAGGGGACAGGGAAAAAAGATGGAAAATCTTAGCTGATAACTTGAACATTGGCATACTATGCATATCCCCTTACTGTTTTACCATATCAAATACAGACAACACAGACTGTTTAGACTTATTTAAAAGTATTTTTAAAGCACTAAACACTGAAAGATACCATTGGCCTTACAGAAGTTTCAAGAGTTGCCTAAGAAATATATCCATTTCAAGAAACTGGACTTCCAAAACTGTAAAGTTGGATTTCAGAATCAAACTGCTTAGTTGAAATAAAATACTTCCCCATTTATGTTGTTGACAAATTTTCATTAAAGAAATCATATTTAGAAATATCCTACATTGAATTTAGAATTTAAAAAAGTGGAGAATGGTCTCAGAATTTGGCATGCCATAATCTAGAAGTAAGAATGCAAATGTTCTGTGGTTGAAAGCAGAGGCAAAAAAGATGAAGCTAGAAATGAATACTTAAACCACTCACAAAATACAAATTTTATGCAGTGAGGTCTGTGGACCAACAAGTTGCCAAAATGCACAGAAGTGTTCAAGCTAAATCCTGATAAATTCCTATACTTTTTTTTTCCCTTCAGTGACCCAGTATTTCAGTTTAAGATTACTACCAGTGAGAGAACTACAGTAGTGTCAGTTATACAACAGATCATTGTGGTTCCTTCTGGTTTTAAGTTATATGAATTCTTTCTATTTATGCAATAAAACAATTTTTATGGTATAAGAAGAAAGCTTTATTATAATACAACTATGATCTTGTTTCTCCTATATGTAATACTTATTAATCGAAACAGGGAATTCATATTACTCTAAGACATTCACAGAAAAAAGAAAATGGTATTTTAGGCATAAAATACGCTGTAGGTACTTAGCTACAGTTTCTTAGGAGCATTCTTGATAGTATATTAAATTAACAAATAACCTTGTTACTTGATTTTTCCTCATTGACATGGATCAAAATTACATTTGACTCTGCTATGCTGCAGAAAGAAATAAATCTCTGCTATTATCATACGGACAGTTGTCAATGAAATCTGAAGACAAAATGTAAAATGTGATCATAACAGAATTTCATTTGATGTCATTCGATGATTTGTTTGGAAGACAAGATGAACAGTAATTATATCAAGAAACAGAATTCTACTGTATTAAAAAAACCAGGCAATGCTGTAGTTCCCCTGAAGGGCTGTCTGAGAGACGGGAGCAGGAAAAGGGGTTTGCCTGTGTGAGACATTCCTGGATGCACAACCCTACTACAGCTGGGATGGTTTTGGCCCGTTCCCTTTCCTTTCCCTTCCAAGCTACTCTCAATAGCAAACACAGAACACTACATGGCACTTACTGCTGCCTTTTTCTTTTTTTCTTTGCCTTCTGCCAAGTTTGTGGCTTAAAGCACTGGAAGAACACTTGCTGGCACAAGTTAAGCAACTGGAGCTGACAGAAAGGAACAGAGAGGGCAAGAAGTATGTGGCAGGGTCAGGGTGGGGAAAAGAACAGGACAGTAACAAGGTGTTCCATTAGCTCACTGGTTCTTGGGAAACTGTACCTGTATACCCCTAGGGTCTTAGGATATAACATCCACAATGCCGAGCTAATTCTGACTTTTGCTGCAGAGATGCATTTAAGATGCAAGCTACCTCATCCCTTTTTCCAACTAAATAAGCTGTGGAGCAAAAAGAAACCAGTCCACACATCTTGAGACAGGTATTCCCCAAATGCCTGTCTCAAATTCTTCCAGCCCTTCCACCTACATCAGCATTTTTCATAATCTCTTCTGGTCTTTCTGCAGCGTATCAGCGGCCTGACGGAACTGAACAAACACAGGTGCAGCACGGAGAAAAGCAAGGTGACGATTTTTTGACAAGTCTACCATGAATAAACATTTCAGTCACATCGTCACGACAGGAGATGCAGAATATCTCTTGAAAGGCAATATCTAAAGACAGCTTAAAGAAATGTTACCAAATGTCAGATTTGCCACATGTAACAATGGTAAGCAAACAGATCTTTCAGATCCGGTATCTAGAAATAAATTACCTTATCGATGATACTGTCAATTTTTCCTTCTTCTACAGACTTCTTTATTGTCTGTGCTGTTTCAGCAACGGATTCAGATATCTTTTTTGTAGCAGCAGAGGCAAAATTGAAGAGGTAACCTTTCACAGACAAAAAAAGAAAGACCCGAGAATAGATTTCTTTACATCCAGTTCCCTTTTTACATTTATTTTTCCTTCTCTTTAGACATTTGGATACCTACTTAGAAGTTTCTTTCAAAATAACACAGCTTCTGGCCTACAAAAAATTCCTAAAATTCTATTTATCCATTTCTAGTTTACAATCTTTAACGATGAAGATGATGATCACAGCTTTCTGTAAAATCAAGTATTTATACATGAACCTTATTTACTAAATCAAACATTCCTAATGGTCCTTGAAATACTCCTTTCCAATGAGTTTTCTGAAGCAATGTGTCTTTCCTGATTTCATGTAAGTATTTTGGAGACATTATGCTATAAAGTAACTTAGCCACAGTATTAAAACAGAATTATATTATTTTTTAAGAAAATTGACATGCACAATAAAGTCTCATAAACTGAGGCAGCAAATCCATGAAAAATTTCAGGAAGGTAACACTTCCTTTGTAAGTTTTAGCACAGAAGCTTGCTCTTGATGTTTGCCCTTATCTATTTTGCATTGTCTTCCTCTCTTTATCTCCATGAAAAGCACTGTGGCCCTGTTGGCTCATTTTTCTAAATATATTCAGTGTCAGAAGAACAATGACAAATATTCTGAAAGACTCACTTTTCTTATATTAGCAGTGCTGAAATGATGAGAGGTGGCAGGGAAAGAACTACGTATACATAGCACGGCCATCTGCACTGTGTTATTCTGTTTTAATTAAGGAGAACAAACTTGCAAGAAGCAAGATGTGTATCATAAACCTTCAGAAACACTAAAGATCAGCTTATAGACAAGTGATTTTAAAACACTGGTACTATTTCTCAGATGACATGATGTCACAAGCACTTTATTCTGTCTGAACGGTTCGTTACGACTGCAGTACCTCAGTTACAGTACACACATTATGTCAGTGCTGCAGTAAATAAAATAATTGCAGAGGCATCTAGATAGATTGGAACATTTGGGCAAACATCAATGGAATGAAATTTAACAAGAATGAATGCTGGATTCTGCACGTGGGATGAATATAAATTGGCACAGGAGTGTCTGGAGAACAGCCCTGCAGAAAGGGATCAAGGGGGTGCTACTTGCTGGTCAGCTCAATAGGAGTCACGTATTTCAGTTATTCCAGAAAATCACCTTTGACTTTTATACAGGGGGTTATCAGACAAAAAACAAAACAAAAAACCCCCAAAAAACCAAACAAACCAAATCCCAGCACTTCTGTTTCAAACAAAAAACCACCTTCCTTCTCAAGAACTCTCAAAAAATCCAGTTTCCCTATGGGTTAGAAATGGAAAAAATAATCTTATAATGCAAAAAAGAATTAAAAAAAAAAGTTCCTGTAACACATGTGGTTGTTAGCCACTGGTAGAATGAGTTACTTTGGAACACTGATGTCATCTTTTGGAAAGCTGAGTATTCTTTGTGGTGGATAAAATGTTCTCTTGTTATGATATCACAAAATCAATACCAAAATATGCAGAGGTCTAGCCAATCCTTAAGCAAGACAATTTTTTACATGTAACTTTCACTTACAAGTCACAGAATGGGGATAACCAAACATCCTTCAAGTACTGACTAGCATCTTTTATGTCTGTTATCAGGGTTTACAACCCATCACATGATTCAAGTATAAAAAAAAAAGGTTAACTTCTATACTTTAGATATAGACATGTATTATTCCCCTTATGAGAGCAGAGGAAGCAGCAGCCTACTGGACTGCTTACTCCATACCAGCTTTTATTGGCTGTTTCATGTAGCCCTGGAAACTCTCTCATATACAATTGTTTTAGGTGCAAAAATATGTAGAGATATTTGCTGTGATATTCTGGCATTATTGCACAAAGTGGTTTTGGCCAGTCCTGGAACCAGGCTGAAGAGCAAAATGCTTTTTATTTTCACTAAGTGCAAATATTCTTTTGAACTAAGGTACTCATAAGGCTGCTGAAGGGGTGGTACTTAGTCTTAAAAAAATAGGATTAGTGGGGGAAAATAACACTTTCAAATGACTAAGAAACTCACCCTCCATCTTACAAGCCTATGCCTGTATTAAGAATGTGTATCTAGCAAGATTTCTATTATTAGTTCTCATTGGCAAAACAGTCATAATTTCTATAATGGCATGATAATGACCGAAAAATAATGTCTATAAAGCTTCGGTTTTACCAGTAAAGTTCTTTATCTGCCAGGGGATTCTTTTCACACAGCTACCCAGGTTGTAGGCCATGCAGATTTCTAGGATTTCTAGGATTACGTGGTAAAACAGCAAGAAAGCCTTTCCACCACAATCTACCCTGGTGTCACAGACAATGAACCCATGGACCACTAAATCAAATTTTCACTTACAGAGAAAATTATGGGATGGATCTTTATATAGATAATAGTCAATATTTATTCTTCCCCTGAAATTCAAAGCCCTTTTTCCTTCCTGAACAATCAGAGCAATTAGCAGATTAGAATCACTTTACCACAACAAGAGGCATATTTGACCAAACTACACAGACTAAACTGCTGCAGTTCAGACTGCCCAAGACAAAGCACAGTAAGAACCAGCTCAGACTAACGCCCCAGAAAAATACTGATTGAGAATTTCAGAGCATCAATTAAAAAAAACCCCAAAACCTTTAGATCTGTACTTCGGATTAATTTTATCCAAGAATCCACTACGGTAAAGCAGGAATTTTACTTGTAGCAAATTAGAGCTTTGCGCCATCCCTGGCAGCGTTCAAGGCCAGGCTGGATTGGGCTTTTAAGCAGGCTGGTCTAGCAGAAGGTGTCCCTGCCCATAGCAGTGGGGTCGGAACGAGATAATCTTGAAGGTCTTTTCCAACCTAAAGCATTCTATGATTCTAAGAGTGCACACATGTTCAACAAAATCATCAATCCCCATTATTTTCATATGAAAAAATCACAAAACCCCACAGCAATCCATGAAGTATACTATTCTACGTAGACAGACCTATTCTCTCTACACACAGACCTCCTCCCATAGTGCCAACAGAGCAGATACTTAAAGAAGTGCTGCTCCTTTAATAACAGCTCTGAAAGAGGCGATAACCGAAAGACACATTTGCAGCCTTGTTTCCTAAGTTCGTATCCGAAAGCCGGCAGCCCCGGGACACTCACTGCCGATTCCCTTGGCCTGGCTGAGCAGCGCCTCCGAGTCCCCCGGCAGCTCGCCCTGCTCCTGTCCGGTCGGCCCTGCCTCCTCCTCCTCCTGGTCCTGCTCCTGCTCCGCGGGGCTGCCCCTCTTGCCGGCGGGCAGCAGCTGCTCCTCGCCCGCCCGCTCCAGCCCCAGCCAGCTGCCCAGGCCGCGCAACATGGCTCAGGGGCGGCGGCCGCGCTCGGGCCGTGCCGGCGCTGCTGCGGAAACCCGGGCGGCCGCTCCGCGCTCCTTCCGCGTGCGCCACTTCCGCCGGGAGCGGCCGCGGGAAGGGGCGGGCCCGGCCGGAGCGGGGCGCGCGGCACCTGTCCCGCCGGGAGTGGCCCCGGGGGGAGCGGCCCCGGTCCCCGCGCGGCTGCCGGGCCTGCGCTCCGAGGCGCGGTACGTGCAGGGCGCTGCCGCGGGGCTGCGCCCCCCGGGCAGGTGCCGCTCCTCCCCCCCGGCGGTGCGCTCGGGCTCGGCTCCCCCGCGGTGGGCAGCGGCCGCTCCTCGTCTGCGCTGCCGGGCTCTGGTCGGAGCAGCCGCCTCTAACCCCTACGTAAGTCGGAGGCCTGTTCCTGCTCGGCCGCAGCGCCCCGAGCCCTCCCGTGGTGCGGCACGTTTGGGGTGCAGCGCCCACAAATCCCTGCTGGAGGCGGCAGCTCCTGTAGATAAGGCTGGAGAGAGTAATTCGTGTGCCACTTCCCAGCAAAATGATTTCTTCCAGTATTCGCTTTCAGTTCTTCCAGTATTCGCTTTCAGCTTTCCCTCTCCTAACTCTGTTTCCTTCATCTTTTACAAGTGGCTTGTCAGACCACCTGGAGTTCTCTGTATCTATTTCAAGTAAACGCGTTTCCTGAAGCTGCTGCGAAATCGCTGTTTTTGCTAAAATCAGAGCGAGCTTTTCATTTTGGTTCCTGTAAGCAAGGTTTAAGAGTTCTAAAGTGGCATGTACTCGAGATTTATACCGTTGTTGAAATTATACCCCCAGTTTTCCTGAAAAGAGCTTTGAAAATGGCTTAGAGGTTTATGATGTTAATGTTGACAACTAAGTTGTCTGAGGTCTGAAGGAATAGCCTGAAAGAAAGGTA
The DNA here is from genome assembly GCF_965178545.1 of Coloeus monedula. NCBI lineage: Eukaryota > Metazoa > Chordata > Aves > Passeriformes > Corvidae > Coloeus > Coloeus monedula. The sequence continues at coordinate 103,125,453 of NC_138783.1, read as the reverse complement.
GTAGACTGGGCATACCCCACAGTAGTAGGGTCCAAGTCTTAAAATCTTTGCTATTAAAAAAAATACATATTAAAATTAAATGGCAGGGAAAAGTTAATCCCTGATGTTCCTTTTTCTCCTGAGTTAAATACATTTGCTGGTTATGGTCATCCTTTTGACCATATTGACAAGCGAATAGTTTGTTAATTCCTACTACCAGAAATGTAAGAGCATTGATAACAACCATTGTTACTTTCCTGACCTCAGTCTGCTGGAGATCCAGGCCTTATTTATTTTACTTCAGTATAGTAAAGGGAAGCATTAAAATGTTATTGACTAGCTACTGCTTGATACCAGCAGCTGAAGAGCCACATTGCTTTGATTTACACTACATATTTATATGAGGGCCATTAAATCATGTGTTTTTGCATGTTGTTTTGGATCAATTGGGTGTTTAAATAAGGAAAGATTTTCTTGACTCTAGAGTTCTTGCTCTGTGTTGAGCCATTGTTCGAAAATTGTTCAGTGATTAGCCTCCGAAGCCACCTGAATGGAATGTGAATTCATTTACAGATGAGATACACATCATCCTGTTTCAGATGGGTGGAAGAACGCATGCCTTTGTTTGCTAAAATGTGTGAATAGTAAAAAGTTTTGGTAGTCCTTTTGTGCATTTCACACCCAGCAGCCCTTTCTGTATAGAACTGTAAATTAATACCTCAACTCTGTGTGTTGATCAGCCTCATCAGAACCTGTTTAGGGACAACATAGGTGTTTATCTTACATATTAGTATTTAAGCTGGGACAGGTGAATCCTGCTCCCAGATTCCAAAATGGTCATTTTTATTGTATGTTGCTGAAGGTCATTTCAATTTAGATTCTTAGCAGATTGAGTTGTAATCTTCCCAGACATGAATTTATGTTCATCAGATGTACATCTGCGTTGTTTTAGGTTTCCAGCTCAAGGTCTGTGCGTGTGTGCTGATTTTCCAATGAAGTACATCCTGGTAACTGGTGGTGTCATCTCGGGCATTGGCAAAGGGATCATTGCAAGCAGCATTGGCACCATTCTGAAATCATGTGGTCTACGTGTCACTGCAATCAAAATTGATCCTTACATAAACATAGATGCTGGAACCTTTTCACCATACGAACATGGTATGAAGATTAGTGCTGTTCCCTGTCACAAAAATATTGGTATTTACAATAACGTGTTTTGGTTTGGTTTTTTTTAGAAACCAATAGTATGGTGTTTACTAGTTGTTTTATCATTATTTTGAAAGTTTATTGCTTACTGTGTGTTCTCAAGGACACTGCTCTAAGTTAAGAAACACAGGCCTGTTTTTTTGAAGATACTGTTATGAGCAGATGCTTCCTTTCTCTAAAATACCACTTTACTGGGAAAATCCTAGCTGTAAGCCTTGTTCAGTTAATGCTATCTTCAGTTCAACTTTATTGAAAACCCCTTTTAAATAGTGCTATAAAACTTACTTGAAACTTGAGTCCTTAACAGTTACTCGAGAGTGCTGTTCTCTGGGTATCAGTGCTTTCTAATGTAAGTGCCTTCATGAGTTAGCTTAAGTTCTCATTTTAGGAAAAAATAATCTAGTCAAAAACATCAGTGAAGCGTTGAGCGCCTACTAGTGATGTGATTTTGAAGTAGATGCCGAGTTTGGTTGGTTGGCTCTCTAAGCCATGTCGGTTGTATTGACTATTGCTGATGGTTACAAGACATTGCATTTATAATATTGAATTTTCCTTCTGCTGTGTGGCTTGTTACTTGTACATTTATTAAAAGTAATGGTTTTGAAAGTGCCTTCAGCCAGAAGACATTTCTAATTATTTTTATGTATTGGATTTTATTTGCTTACTTTTAGTCCACACCACAGTTTTTGGTACTGAAAATAAATATGTGTATCTCCTTAACTGAAAAAACACTGCTTTGCTTTTTAAGTAGACAGAGCAGAGCACATCAGACCTCTCTTAAAAAGCAAAATTTAATGCACTTTAAGGAGCACATGTGCTGCTACTTAGGCAGTTGAGTGGGCTGTAAGACTCCTTTGATGACTCGAGATTGGGAGGATGTATTCCTTCCCTAGACCTGGTACAGGGAGGAGGGAACACTATGGCATGTAATTCTTTTTTTCACTGAAAATTTTCTTACTACTTGTGAAGAAACAGTCGCTTGCTGGGTAGTACATGGAAGTTACATGACCCAGAATGGCAAGCCTCCTTCCTTAACATTTTGACAGAAATACAATTGATATGATTAATTTAGTGGTTTCCAGTTAACTGTAGAGGCTTTTTAATAATATTTTTTTTTTATTCTTCTCTTCCAAGGCCTGCTTAAGAGAAGTGTTGATTCCACTCTGCTTCTGTTGGCTTAAGTGATGATTTAGTGTAGAGGATGTATCAAGTGCCTCACAGAGTCAAGCATAATTCTTCCACTCTGTTGCACACACTGGGGTGATTCGTTACGCAGTTCATTGAAGTGTAGTGTTGTACTTTGGTGGGATATATATTTCTGTAGTCCACTTTTTTTTTTATGCATCAGTCACATAACTTGTTTAGCCATTGATTTATTGGGTCATGGCAAAATATTTACAGTTTTTCTGAAGAGCTTTCCAGCCTTACCTCAAGATCTAGCAACTTTAGTTCTGTCGGAAGTTGACTACATTCAGAATTTAGAGACTCTTTAGAGGGCTAAGAAAAGTCTGAACCTGAAGGGTATTTTAAGTAGATTTTTCAGGGTCAGCAGTAACCCTTGCTGTGGACATAGTGAACCAAATATACTGGATGGAACAGCCAACTCAGAAACGGTGATCATGTTTGAAGAAGCATTTATGTTCATCATAACTTTACTCCTGATGCAAGCCTTAATCATTAAAATAGATCCAAACAACAAGAATTTCTAGTGAAACACTTTGTACATGCATAATAATTCATGCTTATAAAAGCACAGTTTTTGTCTCCTGCAAGTGAATTAATATTTTATTTGTTTCCGATTTATGATTCCTAGAGATTGTTTCCTTCCTATGAAGGATTATTCTGCTGTTGAAATGCTGATTAAATATTTATGTTGATTAAATATTTTGGCAATATAATTTATATTTACTTGCAATACTAGATATGTCTGAGGGATGGACATTAGATGTAAAACTGATGACTTGGATATTAAATGATATAGAATGACAGTGCAGATTGAGTTGCAGTATGGGCTTTATTGATGTGTTGTTGTCATATATAATTTAAAATTTTTTTCTTCTATTTTAAGATCTCTGTGATATTCCTGCTGTGTGTTTAATAATTTCTGATTATTTTATTGTTTTTCTGTCTGTTTTCACTGTTTTCACTTTCTTTTTTCAGGTGAAGTTTTTGTATTGAATGATGGTGGAGAAGTTGACTTAGATTTAGGAAATTATGAGAGATTTTTGGACATCAATCTCTATAAAGATAACAATATCACCACTGGAAAGATATATCAGCATGTCATTAATAAAGAAAGACATGGCGATTATCTGGGAAAAACCGTTCAAGGTAATATTTTTAATTTTGTGGGCTACTAGTCTATTCAGTTTTCACAAAAGAGGGGATCAGCTAAAACACGCTGCTCTGTGCTGCACCACCTTACTCCTTTCTCTCTTCCAAAAGATATGGGCATATTCCTGTAATGTTTGGCTTCTGGGCTCAAGGAAGGAAGAACTAGAGAAAGGACTTAGTAGTTTCCTCTTGGCTTTCTGTTCTCTTTACCCCTTTTGCATGCAAAAGTTAGTGTATGGGCCTAAAGTAAGCTATGCTTGCCTGCTCTGGTTTTGTTTTGTAGTTGTTCCACACATTACTGATGCAGTTCAGGAATGGGTAATGAATCAGGCAAAAGTTCCAGTGGATGATGACAAAAAAGAGCCACAAATTTGTGTAATTGAGGTAAGTATGGAACCTTCTAGGTTGTATATCTGCAGTGAACACAACGAGCTTGTTTGCTTTCTCTTTGCTCCTTACTGTGAAAAGGTCAGACTCAAGTTTTATGGAGAGCAGAAATTCAAGACACATTTTATATTCTTTGGTTTGTTCTGAAAGGGATAGGCATAGTCTTATCTCTACAGCTTCCATTTACTTGACTAAATCCACTCTAGAATACGGCTGAAATTGAGCTGCTTAAGAGTTTATTAACTTAGAGAATTAAAGCAGACAGTTACCATAATGTGAACTGTCTATTCCAAGATCCAGATGTTTGACTGAAGCTTTATAATGTTAATAGTATTGAGAAAACTTGTCTAGTACCTGAAATCTCCTATGGTCAGTAGGAGAGCCTTTCACATTCTAGCTTTCCATAGAACTTCAAATATTCATCTTGTTGCTTGTAGTCATGCTTAAAGGAATGTATTTGAACAATGTGTAAGTTAGTTTCCCACTTTCTAATGTTATCTTTAAGATCTTTGGAGGCAACTTTGTTAATCACTTAACCTGCTGATGTTTTGCACTGTGGAAACAATGAGTTTTACCCACCCTTTGTAGGGCACTGAGACAACTGGATGAAAGCCAGTAATTGCTAGTATTACTATTACAGCAGAAAATCACAGAATAATGGAATAATAATGGAAAAATAATGGAAAAAGATGATACTTAAGGATTTGACAGAAGAATATGTCACAGATTTAATGCCAGGAGTGACCACTGTAATCAATAGTGCCATAAACTTTGTGACCCAGCAGCAGAATTGCTCAGTGTTTCTAATGCAGAAGAATCTGCCTTTATTGAAGTACACTTACCAGTATAGCTATAGATCTTTTTATGATGTGCACAGTGAGAGTCAACTGTTTCATTTAAAACAAATATGAAAAAGTAAATACAAAAGTCACACAAGAACATTAATAAGCGATGGCCATATCAGTCCTTTAACTTCAGTTTTTTTGGGTTTTTTTGGTTTTTTTTTGTTACACACTTATACCTCCAGCCTGATAAAATTATTTTTCTTCAGTACTCTAAAAATAATTGTAACATTTTTCCGTTATAAAATCCTGAAGGAGTTAGACTAAACATGTGGGTGATGTACAAATGCAGTTGTCAGTTTTTCTGGTACTGGATGAACAGAAATATGTAATTCTGTCAAAAACCACTTGGTGGCACAAAAAGATCATTCTGCAATACAACTATTTCATCAGACTTGTGTGCAAAACTGCTTTATTCAGTGCTTAGTCTAGTACAGCTCGCTGTGTCTTCGAAAGGCATCTGATTTCTGTCTTTGTAAATAAATTTCAGCATGGACTTAGTCTTGCATTTTGGTTTGGTAATAAACAATTATTGATGTTGGAAAGCCGTGATAATACTGAGAAATGTCTGTCTCTTGTTAATCACAAATGTTTGTGAATCTGACAGGAAATAAAGTTTTTCCATATGAAAATCTTCACATCAGCTTAACTGTTGGTTACTGGTTCACCACTTTGAAGGCAGTGTGAAGCATGTATTATTCAGTGGCACCACACATATTCCCATGGGAAGCTTATGTATCTGGTGTAAAGTGAACATAACAAAACTGGAAAATTGTTTAATGTTTTCCACAAGAAACAAAATGTGCAGAGTAGATGAAAGCACTTTGTAGAGTATGCTTGCAGATTTCAGCTGTCAGGGGTTTGAGATAAAAGTTTCAGAAAACATCTTGGAACAGATAAGAGACTTTTTTTTTTCTTTTGTTTTTGCTTTCTGCCACTCTGACATATTCATTTCCTTTTCAGCTGGGTGGAACCATTGGAGATATTGAAGGAATGCCATTTGTTGAAGCATTTAGACAGTTTCAGTTCAAAGCAAAAAGAGAGAACTTCTGTAATATCCATGTTAGCCTAGTGCCACAGGTAAGTTATTATAATAAATAAAATAAATTTTGCTCCATATTGGCTTTATGTTTGTTTACTTGTCTCATTAACCCTTTCATGCTGGAGCCAAGTCAAGACCACTATAACTCTTTGTACAGGGCTAAAAGTACTTTTTCATTTGAACTCTAAATTTTACTTCACTACTCACTGGGGAGATTTTGGTAAGCAAAGGTTTGTAATGATGATAGATTTCACCCTCTAGATAAAAAGCTACCAACTACAGCTGTGGATTAGAGGATTGAACAGCAATTGGTACGATTAATTCTATGTAATTGAGAACAGAATTATTTACTACATCTGAATATTCCAAGGACAGTCACTGAAGGCTTTGTGCTGTGTTGGACAGTCTCCTTTTATTAGCCAAATCCAACTTTTGGAATATTGTTCTTCTTCTACCTGAGCCAATTATATGGAAATTTTTCTGTGAAAACAAAAACAACAAAATAAACTTGACCTGAATTGGGACCCTGTGATTTCTTCACAGTATTTCATATACGAGTAGTAACGGTGGTGCCATTTCTGTTTCTGGCATACTATGGCTCTCTCTGGATATGTTTATTTCTTGCAAATATTGTTACTTGCAATGAATTTTCTCTTTTAATCTGTAGCTGCTTTCTTTGTTAGTAGATGTTAGTTGATACTTGAGCTTTCAAAATGTGCCTTTCCAGCCTAATGCTACTGGTGAACAGAAGACAAAACCAACACAGAACAGTGTTCGAGCACTGAGGGGTCTAGGCTTGTCTCCAGATTTGGTGAGTCAATAAATACAGATTTTTATTTATAGGTCATCTAGAAATGTCCTTGCATAACCTGTGTTCAAAGAACAAGCCGTAGTCTCTCAGGAGATACTTCTATAAAAAATGCAAAATATGTGCTGCATAGCTCCATTAAAGCCACAGGAAATCATATTACTCAAAATCACTCTAAGCTAACTTAATTCAACTAATTTCTTGTAATATCTTGGGACTGTAGCTATGTTCTTTTTAAGGCATCTCTTTGCAAAAATAGTTCTTCGCTGCTAAAAGTAATTGAAATCTCAGTTCACTTTGTAGGAAGACCTAGAATGTTTCTGTCTTCTAACATTCAGAATTTTTTTAATGCATTATTAAGAAGAAGCAATGTGTATATCCTCAAAACAGAAAAATGATTCTTAAGAAGATAGTCACAGAACTAAATTTTGTGTTCTTTCTGTTTTTTTTTTTTTTTGAGTTCTTGCATTTTACATTTATGAATGAGTGTGTTTTTAACTAAAAACGAATGGATTTGTAAACAGGATATGTGAAAGATGTGTTTGGTGTCAGATGGTTGTGACATGGTAATTGTAACCAGCTTGTGGAAGGAGAGACTTGTATTAATGTAATGCTGTACTGTATTCCAAGTTTCCTAATTTCCAAAATCCCTCTTGAAGTGCTAATTGCATAGGGAAAGTTGCAAGTGCTTTTTGAAGGCCTTTAAGGCCTGACTTCTCCCTCCCCTCCAAAAAACAATTTTTTAAAAAAAAGCCTGCTAAGTGGGTGTGTATAATAAAAGGAGAATAGACAAACATAGTCACTGTGTTACATCTTGGGTCCTTGCACAGGCCAGTTCTGGGACTGCCAGGAGCACAGTATCATTTTTGGCTTTTGACTGCTGCTGTTGACACCTGAAGCAGGGACAGATCTCACTCGAGGTGCAGCCTCTGGGCGCCCTCATAAAGTTCCTTGAGCTCTGCTTCAGGACAATATTTAAATCCTTGCTGCCAGGGCAGCACATGGGGCAGCTCCTACAGCAGCAGCCAGAAAAGCTTCCTTGGTGAGCTGTGCTGCCAAGCTGAGCCTGGCTCATCCTGTTCTGTGGGGTGTTGTGAGTGCCAAATGAACACGCTGGAGCTGCAGAGATCATGTGCTCTGATGCAGCACTTGGAGTATGTGCTTGTCAGTGCTGCCCGGTTGGATTCAGTTGTTCCTCCCTCGTCTTCTGTGTGTTATGTTCCTTTGTGGTGCATCTCTGCCACTGTTACTGTAGTTTTGTTATTTTCATGCTGATTGTGATGTTTTTGATTTCTGTGTCTGCATTAACTTTAAATTTGTCTCCACAAGATGGACGATAGATTTCAAAGTGGGTTTAGTCATGTGCTCATACTATCAAGGTTTATGAATTACACCTTCAGCTTCAAACTGTACAAAATTTTTAAGTATGACTTGTGCTTAAGTGAATAGGACGTACGAATTGTTTCCTAATTACATTTTGATTTGAATGTGTGCTAATTTTCCCATATACTTAGCATTTTTCTTCTGTTTCTGGAATTACTTGTGAGAGTAGGGTAAGTTAATTAGACTCCATCAGTAGCAGTGTAGTAAAGCTGCATTAACAAGGTGATCAAAGGTCAGCTGCATGTTTCTGAACAAAAGGGCTTAATGCATTAAGTAGTTGAATTTGCTAGAGGGATGGGGAAAGTAATGAACTAATCTTGTAACAGGATCATCCTACTTTCTGTTATACTTTCAGGTTTCAAAATAACTTAAGGGAGTAGACTGAGTAATCAATAGGCACTTTGATAGAGCAGTCCTGCATTTTGATTTAGTTGCCTGGAAGTACATAGTGTAAAAAAGGACCCCTTCCAAAAAACACCAAAACATATAATTACTTTCTTCGTTGGTTAAAAATTATCAGTATTTTCTAAAATTACTGGGGTTTAAATGTATCAGCAAAATACTAGCAGAATAATTGCACCAGTAAAAACTCCATACAATTATGAATTAGTTTTCTCTTCTTTGGCTTCCTTTTTGTCATGATGTGTAAATTAAAAAGATGCTGAAATACTTATGCATGTAAGCTAAGTATTATTGCTTTCAATTTAAATCTGATCCCGATAAGATTACAGTATTCCTTTTGATTCATCATACTAGTACTTACAGAGCTGCTAGACTTGAGGCAAAGAGTATTACAATAGTAGCTGCAAGAAAGGAGAACACGAGGAAGCAGTATGACAGAGAATGTCAGTGAAAGATGAATGAAAATGGGTCCGTATGGGCAAGTGACTGATGTACTTCTGCCTTGCTAGGTAGATATTTATGAGCTATGATATATCATAGAGCTCCAAAAGAGGGGAAAGAGTAGAAAAAGGCACATTTGTTTGTGCTCTGCTTCTAAAGGAGATTACTTTCTCTGTGAAGTATTGAGGATGTTCTATTGGTTTGCCTAGTAAATATTTGAAGTTTTTCCTTCTGTTATGACAGATAGTCTGCAGAAGTGCAAAACCTATAGAGATGGCCGTGAAGGAGAAGATTTCCATGTTTTGTCATGTGGAGCCTGAGCAGGTCTGTACTTCAATACTACATGTGGGAAAGTATACAAATATTTCTGTGCATTTCTGTTTTCAGACTGCTTCATAACTATGTAATTGTTCTTATAATTCTTGTCTTGCTGTTATGGATGTTACAGCATTTTCAAAATATCTGGAGTATCCATGTTAAGTTTTATGTCAAACGGTCATTTATAATTTAAATGCATATTGTGTAAAAGCTAATAAAAGGAATAGATTTTGAGTGCATGGTTAGTTGTTATACATAGCATGAAACTGCATAGTTTTCACAACTGTGGTTGGTTATTGCCCATAAATCATCTCAGGTGATCATAATGGATGAACAAAGTGTGGTTAAAGCTAACTGATGTGCTTATGTCCGCAGATGGTCACAGTCACATGGGCACTCTTACTGTGATAACATGTAGTAGGCTATTTATGCCCTTAAGCATGCATCCAATGTGTAGGTAGATGTTCTTTTGTAATTCATGTGTGATTTTTTCCCTTAATAGTTTGCAATTAATTGCTATTCACATACTAATTTTGATTAATCAACTGCTCTTTAATATTTTTGCAAGTGAGAGCATTTTACTCTTCAATGTAATGAGTAATACTAAAGGTAGGACAGATGCAAGTGGTTATGTGGCATTTCAAATTGAATGGGCACATAGGGAGGCATGGGGCAGCACGCACATGTTCAAAGTTATGTGATGAACAGAAGCAGCTCAAGGGTAACAAAGCGAGTGTCCTCTACTGCTCATATCTGTCAGGGAAGAGAACACTTGTGCTCAGGATTCTGAGCTCTGTGATCTCAGGTAAGCCAAGCACAATCACCTTAATTGCTGGAGCTTGGATGCAGTTTATAAATGTGTTCTTAACAAAAAGGTCCTTAAATGGGCTGTACTCAGTAATTACATAGCCTACTTCGCTAACAAAATATATTTAGGAGATTTTATGACGATCAAATTGGGTCTGTTTTGTTAGATTTAATTTGTTTTCTTGCTTTCATGGTTAATACTGTTCAAGTTTGTGAGGGGGAAGGAAGTGCTAGCAAGCATGAGTGCTTGTGGGGCCAGATGTTTGCATTGAAACTGATGCATTGATAGGCTTGACAAGCCTGTATGATGTTATGAAGGAGAAATAAAACACATTTTTGCCTTTTGAGTAACTTTGTTCTTGTAGATTTAATGGAGCCTAGAATATTAGCTGTGCTGTCTGGCTCATTCAGAAAGAAGGTATTTAGAAATCAGAATGTGTGTAGAATAAAAAAATACATGCAATATCCAAAAATAGAATGAATGTTTCCTACGAAAAATTTACATAAGTTTTTTATGTTCTGCTTTTTTTTTCTCAGGTGATATTTATTCATGATGTTTCTTCTACTTACCGAGTACCAATCCTATTGGAGGAGCAAGGCATCATTAAGTATTTTAAACAGAGGCTAAATTTACCTATTGATGACCAGCCAAGCGATCTTCTAATGAAGTGGAAGAAAATGGCTTGCAGGTATTCTACATCCTGCTGCTTTCTCTAGAAGTGCTTTAGTTTAGTTTTTAGCTACTGTGAAGTCACCAAACTGGACAGGGGATAGTGCTGATCAACACATGTGAATGGCCTGGGCTTAAAACCATTGGCAGTTCAGAAATCTTAGGAGATGTTTTGTAGAGTTAAAGAAAAAGCAAACACTGTTAAAATGGTTTTCTTTGGTGAAATTTGGTGTAGTAACTGAAGACCTTGTTTTTGTCAGATACGAAAGGTTGCTGAAGGTGTGTTCCATAGCTCTCGTTGGCAAGTACACAAAACTAAGCGACTGCTATGCATCTGTTTTCAAAGCTCTGGAACACTCTGCGCTGGCAATTAATTACAAACTGGATTTAATGGTGAGGATATTTCTGGTTTCTGCTTTCAAGGATACTTTGAATCTACTATTGTATCACTCTTTGGTAACCTACTAGTTGCCATCATGTGAGGCAGTTTTAATTCATGTGAAAATTAGAAAATGGATCATGCAGATAAATAGACTGGCCAAGCATCTAATTTTTAAAAAGAAATGTTTACAGGTTTAATTATTTTATTTGTAACTAAACTTATCTGAAAGGAACACTGAAGTTACCCAAAACTGGATCTGATGAAAAAGCAGACTTTGTCTGCAAATTTGTATTTACTATCAAAGTTAGATTTCACTTGTTTTCATGACACATGGTTTTATGGTAAACTTGTCAATCCTGGGTTAACAGTTGGATTCAATGATCTTAGAGATCCTTTCCAGTCTAATTATTCTGTGACTAGAGAAGGGCAAATGTACCAATCTTAAAATAGCGCAAAAATTAGGATTTGGGGAAGTGGCAGGTGGTCAGCCTTTCCTTGTTCCCTAAAAGATTAGTACCAAATACTCCAAAAAGTTGTTTCTTTGTGCATGAAAAAACAAGAAAGTGGGAACAGCCAGAATTGATCCATGGAGATTTTTAGATCCTGACTGGAAATGACCCTAAGCAGCCTGCTCTAATTTGACTTGCTTTGAGCAGGGAGTGGGGCTTGAGACTTCCCAAGGTCCTTTCTGAGCTATTGTGTCACTGTAGTGTGTTGTACTGACAGCTGCAGAGTGGGAAATTTTTATGATATGAAAAATAGCTTTGCTTATAGCAAAAAAGGTGAAAGGTGCCCTGTCTGCAAATGCATGGCAAGCTTCGTGTGCAGCTGGTCTTAAGTTTGGTGGGGCTTCTGCATTAACAAACATGAGAACTGATGGTTGCTGAGCTCCAGTGCAGTGTTGAAATGTTAAAAGACACAACTCCCACTGTACTTACCTGCGTGTCCAAACCTCATTTTAGTGTTTATGCCCAAAGGCTCTCAGTATAATCCCTTGCTCTGAAGGAACTGCTTAATCTGAATGATGAAATGTTGATACTTCTTGAACTGATAAATATGCTTTCTCAGTATGTTTGGCAAAGAAAATACTATTAACTCCAACTGTCATTAGTTTCTCTTTCCAACCTTGCAGTATTATATTGTCCTTTTATCCTGTAATATCCTTCTAGTATAGAATAGCAACATTCAAAAGTAGTTATTTTTCTGTTGTATTTTTGATGCCTTCTGGAATGTGGAAAAAGTAGAAAATATTTGCTAGAAAGCAGTCCTGTCTGGGAAACTCAGCAATCTCCTTGTCAGTTGCATTTTTCTGCACACAGGTGAGTTCTGCCATTTCAGATGATGTCATTTTTATAGAGGATGGACTCTACATCAGGATGTGGTTAATTATGTTAATCTGAGAAAAAGACTGGCAAAACCCAGAATCAAACTCTGATCTTTTATGTCCCCAGTGCAGTGCATTATCCCCTCACTTCACTCTAGGAGTGCCTCAGGAGCTGTGCTTTTTAATGGCACTGGGGATTCTAATGCAGTATTTCTAGTAGGGCATAGATAATGAGTTTGTCTCCCTTTCTAGCGAAGAGGCCTCAGGAACTCCTTTCTCACGGAAAATACAGATTTTTCCAGTCTCATAATAAGATTGGATAAGCTGTGGCACCCAAAAGCCAGGAAAGAAACGTCCTGGCCACATCCCATTGGGATAACAGGATAAGTTAGGTCAGCACCACTCCTTGTTTGGCCCTGGTTGCCATAGGAAGATAACCTGGGTTCACAGTTACAAAGCATTCTAGTAAGTCTGCCTGCCTGGAGGGTGCCAGACAGAGCTGAAGGCAGGCAGAACTCCTAAGGTATGTGCAAAGAAAGGGGCACAGCTTGCTGCAGTTAGAGCAAACACTCGGTCTTAAAAGCAAATACTGGGTCTTCAGTGAAGTCGTTACAGCTTTATTGGCAAATTCACTTGAAACTCTTAATAATTTCTCTTAATGCTTGATTATATACTGTCTGCTGCTCTTTCTGTGGAAGAAGAAACCATTTCATTGCATATTTTTCTTTTGTTAGTACATAGATTCAACAGAACTTGAACGTTCTACGGAAGCAGAGAACTCAGTGAAATATCACCAGGCATGGCACAAACTATGCAAAGCAGAGTAAGTGACATTGGGCATTCTGTATCCCAGGTGCAGACCATGATATTTCTTTCATGTGATGAAAAATGCTTCAATAAATCAAATAATTTCTCAATGCATCCAAACTTCTATTACTTACATGAAAGGATAGATTGCATGGTTGGTGACAAGCTTCAGCAAATTAAAGTATCAACCCATATCCTCAAACTCTGCCTAATATCGTTAGAAAAGTAGTTTTTAGTTTGTTGGTTAAGGATTTTGGGGGTTTTTGTTGTTGTTTTGCTTTTTGAGATATCTGGACTTTCTTTAGAGTGCAGGTCAGTTGACAAAGGTTTTGTTGTCAACATTCAGCATATTGAGAGGTGCTTGTAAATGCTAGTGACACTCTGCAAATGTCTCTGTTAAGAATCATTGCCAGGATTTCAATTTGTATTTTTAAAGGGATGTTGTTTCTTGGGTAGATGCATTCAGTTTTTTTGGTATTAGAAGATCTAAACTTTGGGTGTTAAGATTCTAAGTAGTGAATATGTAGCTAGTTTATTTGAGCAGTATTTATTTAAGCAGCGGGAATTTCACTGTGAAGTGTGGTATTGGTCAGATGAGAATCAGGGTGGGTAGATGAAACAAATCTCCAAATTTAGAGTTAATTTTGTATTCTGAGTGGTCATATAAAACATGCCTTTCATGCATTGTGCCTGCTTAGTTATAATCTCAAAAGCCTTCAAGTTGTATGGATTACTCTGTTGGCTTTATTCTACATGTTGGTTCTTTTATATATGGCTGTCATTACAGTGGCATTCTGGTCCCAGGAGGTTTTGGAATTAGGGGAACAGAAGGCAAACTCCAAGCTATCTCCTGGGCAAGAACAAAGAAAAAGCCTTTTCTTGGTAAGATCATTAGAGTGAGAAATGACTGTGTTTAGGAGATGTATAGCAAACTAATTGATTTGATTAAAAAAACCCCCAAATCCCCACATTAGGGAGGGATCCTGTCTTTGGGAAGTGTGTGTGCTGTTGTGACTATCTGCCATGTAAAGAATCCCCAAGATCATAGTTGTGTACCACGTCTGCTGTTTAAGGAAGGAAAAAAGACAATCCCTACTGCAAAGGTTTAATTTGCTATGTACAAAAATGGAGAGTCTTTGCTTCTCATTGTAATTAAATCAGTATCATTCCCTTTATTAAACAGTGTGCAGAAATCACAGGGATCTTTGGACCACTTTTGCTATATTAAGTGTTTTTTTTTTTTTTTTTGATTTACTGGTTTATGTTATGGGAAAGTCTAAAGGCGTCATCTGGCCTATAAGCTAAGTGCTGTTTGTGTAAGTGCTGCTGAGGCTTTGCTTCCTACTCCACATTTCTTACTTATTTTTAAGTGTCTGAGTAGTTGCCAAAGCAAAGTTTGAATCTGGATATACCCAGGCTTTCAGCTTCTGTTTGTCTTTGCAGTAATTATTGGTAAAATAGATGAGAGGAAAAAAATACCTTTGAAAGGGCTTAAAGCACATAATTGTATCACATGTATTTATAGTGTGCCAAGTTTGAAGTGTGAGTTTTACACTGAGCAGCCACTTTTGGTTTAACTTTTTGTAAGTCTGTGTATATGCAATGAATACCAAGATTTCAAAGCAGTCAAGTTTAAGACAGAACAACAAGTACTTAGTCCTACTCTTTGTCCTGGTAAATTCTGGAGTTTTTGTTTTCTCTTCTAGGAGTTTGCCTGGGAATGCAGTTAGCAGTTGTGGAATTTGCAAGAAACTGTTTGAATTGGGAAGGTGAGCTTAGTATGCTAGTGTGAATATGATTTATTTAGAAGAATTTTTATTCTCTGTGTGAAATGTATGTCTATTATTAGAACCATTTACAGATCCTGTGGTTGTTAGATACTTAGCTCTTGCAGCAAGATGATTTTCAGCTAAGTACCCTGTGCTACCTCTCTGTGCAAGGGACTAAGAACTCTTTGTTATGCAGTTTGCTTGAAACCTGCTTCTTGATCTAAAGAGTGTAGAAGAAAGTGTGCTTAGAGTTACCTCTGTAGTCTCTTTCTGAAGTGGGCAGGCAGTGAGGAGTAAAATGGGAGGAGTGGTTTTCTCACTTGCCTTCATTTCCCAGAGTAGCCAAACAAGAGCAATTGCAGTAGTAGTATGAAGAGATTTAACTTATCAATGAATTTCTAATAGTAAGAGCTGAGAGGAAAGTGTTTTGTAAAGCAGGAAAGGGAATGTATGTGTCTGAGGTCATATGCTTCCTGTGGTCGCTTCAAACGTGGCGCAGGATGCGTTTCAGCACATGACATTGTAACATAGATGTGGACAAACCTTGAAATGCCACAGAGCTGTTCTGAGTTTGTAGTGCATGTAGAGCAAATGTACTGTGTTTACTCTGAACTTCTATTCCAGATGCAAATTCTACAGAATTTGACCCAGACACAAAAAACCCCGTTGTAAGTACTGTTTTTTTCCTGCATGTGTTTTGTGAGCATACATCTTTGTTAAAAAGGGAGTTAAAATCTATCTATATTTTTATGTGGTAGGACATGAGGTGGTATCTCATGGTGCCAGTCCTTATTCAATATTATTTCAAAAGGTATTTTCTTTTGATAGTCTCTTGCCATTGTCTGTTTGCTTCTGTGAATTGCCTTAGCTTTATTGTTGTTATTTTTCTAATAGTTTCCTTGTCTGTAAACTCATGCTGGGAGTAGACAATAATGATTAGGTTGTCTTTACTAGGGAATAAAATATAAAAGGGAACTGAAAGGTGTAGCACAAAGCTATTACCAAAATAAAAATTTATATGACAAGATAAGGATTAAATGGAATGGGTTAAAAAAATTCTTATATTTCCTTTACATATATAGTATAAATAACCACTACACCCCTCCTCCCCATGCATCTTATTTTTTGACAAAAATTTCAATGCCCCAGATATGGCAGGGCTCTCTGCATCATAGGCTGATGGTAGGATTTTAGAGTGGATTTTGTCACACTATTAATGTAGTAAAACTTAAAAGTGATCAGTGAAAGAGGGTTTTTAAGAAGATGAACAGAAATAAATATGAGAAATAAAGCAATTATCTTGGTGTGAGATATAAACATCCGCTCTAGAGACAAATTAGGTGGGTTGCTCACAGTGACCTACTATTTCTGTATGAATTTCCTTCAAAAGAATTTTGTTGGGATTTGCAAGTAAAACATACTTTTTTTCATGTCTGCTTAGTCTGAAATTTGCAAATAGGAGGGTTTTCAGAGCGTTTGCCCTGTCTGTCAAAGTTGCTTGTTTGCATAGAAAAGAGAATCTAGTCTGAACTTTTGAAGGTAAATTAAAGACCTTCAGAGTTTCAATGTGAGACTTGCTGCTAAAACTTGGTGGAGTTTGGCGAAATCCTCAGGTGTGTGAAGGTAAACTTTGCTTTTGGCATCAAATCTGTGGCCTTGCCATAGTTAGAGCTTTCTTCCTTCCTCCTTGAATGTGTGCAAACATGTACTCTTTCACTGCAGGGGTCAATTTCATAACAGCAATATGTTGTAAAATGTGGAAGATGTTGAAAGCTTACTGTAAAATTCTAGGTTGTAAGAAGAGACAAAATAGAAAACTGATTCTGGGGCATCCTTGCTTCTAGAGCATTTTGAGTGCCAGTTTTATTTAACTGTATTTGGGTGATTTGCAGTTTGCATTCAAGGGCAAGTAAGGTAGATATGTTAAAGAGAAAATTATGTGGACATAAAGTTAAGAAAATAATGGAATGAAGGTATGTGTTGTAGAAGAGTAATACATTGTTTACAATGGAAGTGTCATCATTGCAGTATGTATAATGGATGTTCTGTTTTTCTGAGCTACAGTAAGGTTCTGAAATTGGTTATCGACAGTCATATTTCAGCATCTTAATCTGATCTTTGACACCTCAGTTCTGGACAAGAAACAGATGTAAATCATTCCAAGTGGGAGATTTGCACTACCAGTAATTAGAGCTGCTAAATAATCTGCCTTAGCAGAGTCCATCTTGTGCGAAAGCTGTTTGGATATTCTATATAATCAATAAAAACAGTTGGGAGAGAAGCAGATTACTGAAGCTTGTGAACTACCAAACTGATGTAGATGTTTCATTGTCCAAGAAAGTTAATTGGAATATATCAGCATTGATAATACCTTGTGATGCCACTGTGTGCTAACTTAGGACTGAAGCAGTGTACCTTTCTTTTGGTTTCCCCTTCTTTGGAAACTGAAGAGGGAGCAGAAAGGTACTGGTGAGGCAGTAGTTACATTCCCTTTTATTTTTTAAAAAGAGACAAAACTTGAAACGTAGTTTGGCAGGGGAACTGAGTAGCATCATAAACTATGCAGCTACTTACATCGCTTCTTAATTTGCTAAGCATTCAGGTACTCAGAACTGTACTACTGAAGTTGATCTTTTCCTCTAAAGGGCTTAGAAAATATTTCAGTCTCCTTTGTTTTCCTTTGTTGTCTGCATCTATGGAAATTTGAACCTTTTTGTTGCAAATAGAAACTACAAGTTATGAAGTACTCACATAACTCAGTATTACACAGAATCACAGAATCATTTAGATAGGAAAAAACCTCCAAGATCATTAAGTCCAACCTTAAACCAAATGCGACCTTGTTGACTAGACCATGGCCCTGAGTACCACGTACAGTCATGTCTTGAACACCTCCAGAGAGGATGGCCCCACCATGTCCCTGGGCAGCCCATTCCAATGCTTAACAACCCTTTCAATGAATAAATTATTCCCGATTTCCAACCTGAACCTCCTGTGGCACAGCTTGAGGCCATTTCCTCTCATCCTGTCACTGGCTGCCTGAGAGAAGAGCCCGATCCCCATCTGGCTACAATGTCCTGTCAGGCACTTGTGGGAGAGTGATAAGGTCACCCCTGAGCCTCCTTTTCTCCAGGATAAGCACCAGCTCCCTCAGCAGCTCCACATCAGACTTGTGCTCCAGACCCTTCATCAGCTCTGTTGCCCTTTTCTGGACATGCTCCAGCACCTCAGTGTCCTTTTCCCCAGGGCAGCTTTCCAGCCACTCTTTCCCAAGCCTGGAGTGTTGCCCTAGATCGGTAGGGAAGATGAGGGAAGTATGTGAACTCTGAGCACAGCCCAAGTTCTTGTTCTCATCTTGGTTATTTGCAGGTGATTTTCCCATTATGTATTTTTAAGCTTTCTGCTTTGCTTTCTAGCCTTTTTAAAATTTTTAGTGTTCTTTGCAGGAGAGGATGGCTGTTCAGAAAAGTAATGCATTTGCTTGAGCATAGAGCTTGGTATGAATTTTCTCATGCAAATGGTAATTTCAAAAAGAGCTCCTTTAAAAGGGAAACTGTATAGTCTGAACTGCTAGTGAAGTGGATTCGCTGGATGGATGAAGAGTTATTTGTTTTGTTCCATTTCCCTCATCTTCCTCTACTATTAAACTTGGATTTTTTTTTTTAATGGTCCTTTTAATTATGTTCTTTTTCAATTTTTTTGCAACTGCATCTAATACTGTTCTGAAATAAAAAAAGACTCTTCCTGGAAATAATTTTCCTTTTTTTTTTTCTTGGATTAAAAAACTAATTTTAATTGTGACTGTTGTTCTTCATGACCACCTTGTATAGGATCATGAACCTGAACTTAACTGCACTGGGTAAAATAACTGCATTTTCTTTATGTTCAAGAAATTGTGCAGAAGTATATTTTGCCAGTAGGTGACACTCTTAAAACATGTTAGTTTCCTGGTGCCCATGTTTCTTATTCAGGGTGTCAGTAACCTGATTGAATTCCAAAATTTCTAAGGTTGTCTAAGAGATGAAAAGGTATGTATGTCTCAAACATGCAAAAGCACCTCTTAAAATTCTGTTACTGTACTTAGGTGTGTGTGTAAAGTCCCTAGTGGAGCTTAGTTAACATAATGTGCATGTAGTGTATTTAATTTTGAAATCATAGCATATTCTTAATTTAGAGTATTTTCATAAACCAGAAAAAAAGTAATAAATATGATTTTCTTTCTTCCAAGAAATAATACATTTCATGAATTAAAGGGCTTTTGTAAAAGAATGGCCTGGGAGCATGTTAGGACATTCATAGCATGTTTAAAGATCATATTTTTAGGGCTTCTATTCATGCATCACTGGTGTGGAGTACTATATTTCTCATTTCATGGGGGAGAAATTCAGGGTTAGGAACCACAGTAGTATGGGATATTGAATGCACTTGACAGGCTTTGTAATTAAGCTGAGTCTTTAAGTCCTTAAGTAACTCTGAGATCTAAGTGATTTATCAAGATAATGGATGATGTTGGTGTTAAAATTCAGTCCAAAATTCGTTATCTAGTAGGATTAGTGCCTAATCCACTGATTACTTGTCTTTAAAATGTCTGTTCTTCATATTTCTCTTTCACTAATTTCTTCTTGAAGTAAATAATAATGCGCATGAATCATGTGTGAAAACGCATCTGTTACAGGCACCATGCAATGAAAAGGTTAAGACTGCACCAAATAAAGCTAATGAATTTTAACTACAACAGTTTATAAATAAATACTCGAGTTCCCATTTACAGAGTCATAACAAAAAAAGTACATACTTAGGTAAATATAATTTAAAATGAGCATCTTATGTTGCGCTTATCATACTTGGCCTTGTTACATTGCTATTGAAGATAAGTACTTCATTTTCTAAAAATCTGAACTGCTTGTTGTATGAAGTGTCATCTTTTGTGAATGATGAAACTGAACTGGGAGGACAATTGAATAGTATACACTAGGAAACACTCCTGAAATGGAATGCTGCACCTTTCTTACTGTGTGTTTTAGAAACTGTGTGCTTTGAATTTCTCTAGAGGTCCAAATAATAGCCCAGGTGAAGCAGGATTTGTTAAATAAAGTCTCAAATGTAGCGTGAAATAGAAACAGTAGTTCTGAGCTAGTTGGAAGGCATTTCAGCTGGAATGTGTGGCTGGTGACTGTGGAGGAAACACAATACAGACATACTGTGTTATCTGTTAAATCTTTATTCCATATGCTTCAAAATAATAACAAATCTGTGGGTTTAGATGTACACACAATGTAAACAAATGCCAGGCTCTTCTTCAAAGCAGTGGTACTCGTTCTTGCAGATGCCTCACTGTCCTGTGCTAGTTATCCTTTTTACAATCATCATAAACTCATCAAAGCTGACAGATCCATCCTTATTTTTGTCCAACGATTTAATTATGTTATCAAGTGAGAATTGATCCTGTTTTTATGGGACGAGAATTAAAAAAAAAGAAAGAATGAAATAATTAGATCTCCATGAGCATTTTTCTATGAAGAGTGTTGCCAAGAAGTGACTCAGTCAATAACAGTGTTACTTGAAGATGTTACTGGTGGTGTTGTGTTTACTAGTTTGACTGGTTAAACTAGTAGGACAGTGTCTGCTATTGCCTGCCAAAAATGTTAACAAAGATAAATAACCATTTGAGAAATATGAAGTGTTACTCAGATGGGTTACTTCAGTCTTCTGGGTAAATTTGGAATATGGGAAACAGAGCAGGTGAAATAGCTGCAGCAGGTACATAATCACCAGTAAAAATTAATATGCATGTCACCTAATCCTTTGTTAGGTATTAAATTGGGCCCTGCATGCACTATTTGAAAAACATACTGCTACTGTCTTTATGCTTTGGGCCAGGATCTGAGGGTCTCTTTCCCTCCCTTTCCCCCCTCTTTAGTAGGAATACTGTATTCACTGTTGAAAAACATCTTGCTAATGTATTAAATCTAGTTTAGATTAGTAGCTTCTTTTATTTGTTGTGTCTGGTAAGAGTGCATGTGGCACTTATGCATGCAGTGAATATTCTGATAACAACCCTGATCAGGCTAATTAAATAATATCAACCAAATCTGGAGTTATAATTTAAATTCTTAAAATGTTTTCTTTTTTTCATACCATGAATCTCTGCATGTTTTGTAACATCCTGTTACGTTTTGATATTGATTTATTATGGTGCCATAAATGTCTGCAAACAGACTGGTTGCTTGAAAATGTCTGAGGTCCAGATAGAAAACATCAGTATTGCTTTTTCTGAACAGTTCCATTTCCACATATCTGGGAAAATGGGTATGATGCTGAATTGTCTTCAGCTAACACAAAAAGCATTATTTTTCTGAATTTGCTATCACATTTCTATTAATTTTCGGCAGTTAATTTCTAAGCTGTCTTTTAAGGGAAAGAAAAAACCCTTTGTGTTTTATTGCAGTTTTTTGGGGAGTCTGTTGTTAATAAGCCATTTCACGTTAATTGAAATGACTAAATTGGATTATTGTAGTTCTCAAAATACATATTTTTCTATGGGAGTGCCACTTATTTCAGATCTTCAGCAAAAATTGCTTTTGTGAGATATCCAAACCACAGTATTTAAAGATTTGTCTAGCAAAAGAATCTAAATTGAGTCCTAATGCAGTTCAGGAAAGATTTGGCAGAGGATATATTTAAAATCAGAACATATCTTTTTTTTCAAGCTAAAGGAAGTGAGTATTTCTCTCTCTAGCTTGGTGGCATCTCATTACTTTACTTGGCATCATTCTGGAATGGCAAAACTTTTTTTATTTTGTGATGGTGGTAATTTAACCTAGATAGAAATTGGCTGAGGTCTCTTGGTTTTAAATGTGTTCTACTGTTTTACTTGATTTATAGATATTTTTCCTATATATTTTATAGATTCAAGATTAGTTAATTAGACTGAAATGAAAAATACTTTATAAGATTCAGCTACAATATTTCAGGTGAAATTTGGCTTGCATTAAAAAAAACACCAAAAAACCAAACCCAAACAGAACAGCTTCTTAGATTTTTTCCGTTTTG
Source organism: Coloeus monedula (assembly GCF_965178545.1). NCBI lineage: Eukaryota > Metazoa > Chordata > Aves > Passeriformes > Corvidae > Coloeus > Coloeus monedula. The sequence continues at coordinate 103,103,499 of NC_138783.1, read as the reverse complement.
TTTCATAGGACTTTGTTAAAACTCTGTGCTCAAATATCTGTTTGGAGCTACTGTTCATCAATGTAAATGAAGTTTTATAAGCCAAACCTTATTTAAGAATTAGGGATTTAGTGAAACCATTTAGGCACAGTAATCTGCCCTGAACATCATTGCCTGTATTTCCTTTTTCTATGCATTTCATGGAAGCACAGTGAATACAGTGAGAGCAAAACTTACCTTCAGGTACTGTGCAAACTGATTCTGAAGGAGATTCTTCAGCCCATCAATGGACAGTGCACTGGTGCTGCCCTCCTGTAAAGCATACTGGGTAAAATACTTCAGAAGGTTTTCGTTGAGTAGATGTTCCATGTTTTCTCAGATGTTGTCTTGAAGAATAACTGCAAACAAAGCAGACAATAACAATCAGAATTTGAAATATATCTGACACTCTTTCCATTGTTTAGTTAACCGTTTAATGAATAATACTTAACCTAGATGAAAAGAGTTGGGGTTTTTCTTCTGTAAAATTGATCAACTTTCCCAAGAAAGGAAATGATCTAAGTTAGGTTTAAGGATTTGAAAGATCCAATATATTTAGGTTATGCTTACCTCACTCAGAACCCGGAGCTTTCAGATGTATCCAGCAGTGAGAGTCTCAGACTGGGGCAACCTTTATAGTTGCTTGCATGCTCCACCCTAATTATGAAACTAGCATGTGTCATTGAGTCAGTGCACTAGTTATTGTGTTTTCAGTAGTCAAAGGAATTGGATACTTTAGCAGTAGAAATGAATAATATTTTTTTTATCTCTGAAATGTGTCATCATCCTCCACTGCACTTGATGTATATTTACTTGGTCTTTATAGGTGATGCTGGAGAGGTTTTCTTGCTTGAATTTGTGTATTCTTCACTTCAAGATGAACTACACTCAAAGAGGTGTGAAGAAGACTCCTATGGGGATATGTATAGCATTTGTTATTACAGTGGCCTTTTGGAAAATTGCAAATATAAGGGGTTTTTTAAAAATATCCAGATATGTAAATAAAATATTAAGAAGCTACTCACTCTTTGTATGAGTACATAATCACACTTACCCAAATTTTGTACTATTTCTTAGCACTGGAAAGAGATGAATTTCCTCTGGAATAAAATTCTGGTTGCTAGTGTTAAGAATCAAAATATTCCACGATGTTAATGGAAAAAACCAGAAGCGTTCTAAATGAGAGAGTTGAATGTAAGGTTCAGACAAACAGTCCCTTCTCAGGAACACCTTTATAACTGAGTATTGTGTTCTGCAGGTTCTGAATGTGCCATTCCAAATGCTCCAATGGTTTTATCATGTTCCATTGATTCTCTGTGGAACATCCTGGAGTTGATAATCAGCCTGTGGTTGATGCTTCATGACCCAACACTGTTAATTTTGCAACTACTGAGTTGCTGGCTCTGGCTGTGGTTTCTCCTTGTGGTTTGTAATCTGCCTGCTGTCTGTTGTAATTTTTTTTATGGTTGGCTCCAGACCCACTGACTAGATTTTTCACCCTGTTCATCACTTCTTGAGAATCAGTTGTCATTGCATCACTTACACCTCTAAACCAAGAGCTTTGTGGGTCTGTAGGAGATGGATAGGATAGAAGGGTTGTTTTTGGAACTGCAGGTGCATGGATGTAGGATTCCATAATAGTAAGAGTCTTCCTGAGAAGACCAGGCAAACTTTGGTAGATGAATTACATAGATACCTTGCATTAGCTGCCCATTTGAATGTACTTGTACTGACTTCCAAGTGTCAGAAGAGTATTAGAAGAGTCCCTAGAGATCATATAATTAATGCTTTCCTTTTACCTGGAGTGGGATCACCAATATTTGTGCTGGATGTCTGCTGAACTTAAGTACCTTAAATAATGGGGAATCCACAGCCTCCTTATCTGGTCTATTCCTTGTGGGTTTTTTAGACTGTATTTCCACAAGCCTTGCTGCACTTAAGCCCTTTGATTCTCCTTGTCTCCACAGATAGGCAGAACAGACCTATCATCTTCCTTCTTAAAATGGCCTTTGACATCAGCAAAATTCCCTGTCCTCCTTTTTTTTTGATTTAGAAATCCTTGCTGGTTTGGGCTTCCTTTGTGAGTTCTGCTGCTTAGATCTGGTAATTTCTTCCTGACTTTATTCCGTTGGTTCCCATTCTGCCTGAGATGCCATGTCCAAAGTTGTACCAGTTGTTTACCACTCTGGGTGCTCATGGTGTTGCAGATTTAAATAGTTCAGAGGCATTTGGTTGATAAGAACAATCTCTATGTTATTTTACACAGAGGTCTCCAGCTACAGGTTTTTAACAGTGGAAGACTTTGTCAAGTTTCTTGACACTTAATTTCAAGATTGTGGAGAGAACAAATACACCGATTTCATATTCGTTGCAAAAGCTTGGCATTAGCTTGAGGTTCACAGTACTGAGGCAAGGCATCCCCCAGTATCTGTCCAGTCCTGTTGAGGGACAAAGCTGGAAATACACTTTCTCCTGTGTTTGCTTTTTGGCTCTACAGAAATTCAGGAGCTTCTGCTGTCTATACTTGCAGAACCTCTCCTGCTGCTGTGGGATATGGGAGTAGCAGTGCAAGAAGGTGTGGGACTCATGGCCTGGAATGCATTGTATGGGTTAGGGTGAGTCCCATTCATCAACTGGGGCATGAACTCTGTGGTCATTCATGACAATAAGATAACCATAAGTCCTTTTGTCTTCTTTTTCTTTCTGCCAACAAAATGAAAAAGAAATATCTATCTCTTTCTCCTTTCATCCTCTTTTCCACCTTTGGTAGGTGGTGAAATTTTAGTAGTACTGCATGACCAGGTGATCTGCTAATTCCTCCTTGCAGCTCCTGTCTTGTAGCCTCACCATCCTTACTGCTTTATCCCTTTTGGAAGCAGTGCTGGCAAGCTGGTGTGCCTGCTCTGTACTGTTGACATTACAGTATTTGCAAGATTTGTTTTAAGTATTCAAATGACTTCTCTTTGTACCTAAGGTACCTCCCTGAGTATAAAATGCAGTAGTAAGATGCTTAGTAGTATGGAAAAGCTGCATTTCGAGGGATCACAACTCGGGAAATTCAGCACATTAGCCTTGTTAATTTGCTAAGGGTTGATTAAAGAACACCACCTAATTGCAAAATAGCGTAACCGGTCTGACTGAAACATCTTCCCATGAAAGTGAGAGACTAGCGTCTGGAAGTTTGGGTGATTTCCTCAAGAGTTGTGTGCGAAATCTGGGGATGAATCCAGTGTCCTCAAATCAGCTTTATTCACAAGGCACTGTAATCTATGAGGCTATTTGAGTGAAAGACTGGTGGAACTGGGATTTAGAGTTTGGTCTCCTGACTCTTTGTTCTCTTCATTCTCATTTAGCCTGCAGTGCCCTCCTCCAATGGTTTGTGGCATCTCTGAACTCTGTATTGGAATCAGCCACAGAACTCAGTTTGACAGGCCCCAGTACATTGTGTTTTCCAGAAGACCTCTTTGTAGGACTTAAGTGCTGTTCTGAAATACATCCATCTTACACAGCACAGCCCAACAATGGCAGAATGATATCCAGGTGTAAGGAATTCTGGTTGCTCACTAAGAATTTGAACAAAAGTAGAGGAAGATAGTATGTTACTGTTGCTGCTGTTAGATGATGTGTGACTAGCAGACAGCAGCATTTATCTGTGCTAAAGAACAGCACTTGGAGCTTTTAAGTCTGTGCAAGCTGACTTCCAGCATAGAAGCAGCAATCCAGTTTTGGTTACAGTGCCTTGCTGCTCTTTCTCGCTTGTATGAAAATATATTATTCCTGCATGTATGAAAATATATCATTCCATGACATAATTCAATTGGGTTTGCCCTGGGCTAGAGAAGTCATATTAGTAAGCACAGTATCCTTTTGGAATTGACATTTTTATTTTAGTTTAGACACAAAGCCATTAGCAAAAAGAGGACTAAGTGGGTGATGTCTTCTAAGTTTGTTTAAGGATGCACATCACATGTCCCTGTGATGGTTGTGTGTCATTTTCTTTCAGTGATGGTGTGTGCAGATTCAGTATTCACTCAAAACTGGCCACTGGTGAATATTTCTCTAGTAAACTGGTTTGTTGGCATATTTGGAGTAAACAATTCCAGTCACATTGGAGACTTAAGAGAACACAAGCTGCAAGGATGACCGAAGTTTGGGCAACACCACTAGTGGTAGGAGGGGTGAAGTTTATGGCATCACAGTCATGTGCATTTAACGATAGATTAAATGGGATGGTAATTCAGGTGCTGTCTCTTTTGCCCTTGTCACATCCTTCCTGCCACCACTGATGGCTGAATGTTATGTGGATCTGTGCTTGTTGTTTACCTTAAGGTGCTGGACTATAAATTGGGTTGGTCTGCAAGTGATTTTCTATGCCATTCATTGACACTGTTGGAAGGGACAGGGCACTGTCCACAGGGGTGGGGCCGTCACCTGAGGGCAGCAACTATCTCACATTATCTTTTTTAATCCCCTGGTGATGGGTTAACGCCCTAACCCTCCAGTATTTTTCCACCTTCTTTGGTATATTTTATTGTAGCAGCACCAGACGTACTCGTATGTGACCCCAGCAGCTTTAAAGCTAGTTGAGGAATCTCTGTGAGGTTTGTGTTACAGCCTTGTCACAGTACTGAAATACCTGCTGTCAAGGTGAAGTTTGCTGTAATGGAGAACATACCTTTGTGGATGCTGAGCACTTGAAAGAGCAGGAAGCAGCTTTGTGCTTAGTGTTCACTTATTTCTACTTATGTAGTGCTTGTGCATCATCTCAAGCTTGCAGACATCCATCGCTAGATCAAAGCCCTTTGTTGACTTTGCTTATTTTCTGTAGTGGGAGAAAGATGATGGGACAATTAAAGTAAATTGAGTTGGATCAGGGACTCTGTGGAACATATGAGTCCTATCTGATTTGCAAAGAAATCTTGCACAGGTGTCAAGTAAGTTTGGTTCTTATTGAGTGAAAAAGCAGAGTAGAATTTGTATAGAACTAGGGCTAGTATAAATAATGTACATGTGTCTGTGCCTGTGTAAATTACTGATCCCCACGCTGCATCTGAAGTTAAATATGGGATGCACTGTACTGTAGATAATTTGCAAATAATGAAAACCATGGAGATGCAGATGTCTGCTACTATCACGGGATGTATTCATTTCAGCTCTAAGGGCTTTGGTGAGTTTTGTGGAGAATCAGTCCTGCAACTTCACGCAGTCATCTTCAGACATTCTTGACCTGTCTGCAAAAAGGAAAAGGCTTTTAAGTTGGGATACTGAGAGCCAGTCTAACACATGGGTAACTTTTTCAAGATGTGTGGTGGCTGGCAGATGTGGGAACTAGCTCTGTAGTGGAAATAGGGGAGTTGTGATAGAACTTCTCAGTGTTGTCAGTTGGTTCTTACTGTTAGTCTAGGAGGAGACAAAGGACTGACTGAGAGAAAAAGAATATCCAGTGAACAAACTTTCTGAAAAAGATGAAATAATTACGGGTGAGAAGTTCAGCAAACTGCATCACAGCCATTGTAGAGAACATGGCATTGCTTTGAGGGATGGAACTGTTAGATGGAAGTTGGGATGAGTTGTAAAATCCTTTATGTGTCACAGGTGATGCATTCCCTATGTTAAAATTGTCATTGTTTGTAAAACCTGTAGTGGCGATGTGTAAAAGGGTTGTCTCATCTCACAAATTAAACTTGAGCTATATGGGTTATCCTGACAAGAGTCTCTTGCAGACCCTCCCTTGTGACATATACCTAATGAGCTGTTGAAGGTGTCTCCCTAACCAGGACTGGGTGCGACTGCTACGGGGATGAATGATTTAATAAGATGCATTGTTTGTAGTCAGCTTTAAATTGGTGATGTGTTATTCATTGTAGCTATATGTGTCAGCTGTTGCTGCCATACATACACATCTGGCAGACTAATTTATTGGTGAAACTCCCTGTGAGGTAGGTATTCTATATTGCACAAGATAGTTTTGAGGGAGAATGTGTTTCAATAACAGATTTTATCCTTCCGTTTTGTGAACCTTGACTTGTGCAGCAGTGCAATATGGTTGTTACTGCCACAGCTGAAATTTACAGTTACGTAGTTGCTAAAACCCTAAACCTTTTTGTTCAGTACTAAACTTGGATTTGTTTCTCGAAATTCTTTAGAGTGTTCAAAAATGTGTAAATCTCCATTCCAGCAAAACATACATGGATTTATGGAGGAGTGACTGTGGTTGAGTTTTCAGGTAGGGCAAAGTTAAGGTAATGCTGTACAAGAGGCACTAGTGAGTTTGTTATTTCTGGTGAGATTAGGTCTTTTCTCAGCTCTCCTTTGACACTGGAGATGCCTGGAGTCTCTAGATGTCACAGCTTTATCTGAAAACCTTTCTTCATCCTGAAGAAAAAATCGATGAGGAGAGTTGGAATCAAGTTTGTAATTCATTTTCAGAGCATGTTGTTGCTCTCAACAATGCAAACCTGATGGATTGTTTAAAAGAGGTCTAGAGGTGCATCTAATAAGGCACATGGGCACATAATTTAGGGATTACATGACACTGAGATGCCTCTTCTCAAAAGGGGAAATGTACTGCTAAGAAACTCCCCTGCCCAACATACTTTTTAGCTAGAAATAGTTATAATCTGTTCTCATGTGAATCCAGGACTACTGTCTGTTAATGTAATAATCCTACTAGTGAGTCAGAAATGTTGTATCTGGTTGTCTTGATCCTGGAAGGGTATAATCCATTTTGTATTCTTAGGATTTATTTAAAGTGATTTGACAGACAGGAATCTGATACCATTTGAGTTTGTGTAACTTTCTTGTAAAGCCTACAGTTTGAGATGATGGTATGGTGACATGATAGGATGCTCTTGATTTGCTTTGTGTGCATGTGGGAAAGATGGGGAATCCTGGATTCTGGGTTCTCTAAAACAATTTTGGCTTTTCTATTAAACAGCTGGGAGAATGAGTATTCTGGTGTTTTGACCCCATGGACCAGTGTGCACTCCTCTGTGGGTGTAGACTGGGTCGGGACAGGGGGCTCTCAGCACATTTAACAATGTTCAAGCCCCTAGAAATCAGAGATTGAGGTCTTTTATCAGAGTTGTGCTGCAGTGACCCTTTAGTCCCTGTGACCCTGCTGGAGCTGTGCTGACTTTGCTGCTGAAGTGGAAGGGAATTACTGAGATAGTGCCACAACACTGAGCTAAAGGCGCTTGTGCTAGATAATGACCGCCTGCGTTCCTCCGCGAACAGGTACTGGGAAAACAGCAGCAACCGTGAGAGGTGCCCTTAGGGAGAAAGAAATGGAGGTCATTTTTGGCTAGAAACATCTGAATCTCTGTTCAATTTCTTCACCTTCAGCACTGTGTACCTGCATGGTCAGCCTTGCTGGCCTGATCAGACTCAGCAGCACAAAATGCAAAGGCAGGGGAATAAATAGGACAGTGGTAAGAACTGTGGAGCTCTCTCTTTGATTCAAAGAAAGAGGTGCTTACATGCACCAGTAGAGCTCCAGAAGTTACTAATTCTCAGTCAGTAGTCTACAAGTAAGCCATGCCATGTAAAATCAGATTATTAGTGGTATTCTGGGGTATGTTTCATTACCAATGGGAAACATAACAAAAATGATGCTACAGACTAATGGCTTTACCTTGGCATAGAAATCCCTCATCTATTAGCATTTTGATGTATCAGTATCTAGATATAATAGATGTTTGCTAAATTATTTCCAAAGGAAAACTGTCAGAATTACCATTAATAACTTTCAGATCTCTCTGATAAGGGAATTTAGGACAATGGAAGCAAGAAGCTGCTAGAAAAGTCTCCCCCCCATCATCTGTTTTGACCAAGTAAGAGTGGGATATGAGGGAAAATCAAAGAAATTAGAGGGACTAGTGAGGCTTATGAGAAGAGTAGCAGTTGTCTAACTAACAGTATAGAGCAATCAGTTTTCTAACTATCTTATAAGTGATTATGGCTTATTGAAAGAAATTAAGTTATTGCTACTTACAGTGATTGTAGTCAAGAAAGGATAATGCTTGTATACCTATCTTAATTTTAGATTTTCTAATTACCCAATTTGATTATTAAATCAAAATCAAATTATGCTAAGTTCAATAAGTAACAGCAGTAGCAGTTTGGAATTTCTCAGTTTACACAACTGCATCAAGTGAGGAATTTATAAACATCTGTAAACTAGAACTTCTGAAGAAGTAAATTTGCATTTTGTTGTAAGCTGAAATTAACAAATTATCCACCTCAGCCATAAGTCACTTCTCGGCTGTGCTGGTGGGGAAACCAACTATCAATTAAGTTGAGTTTGCCTTAAAGCCAGTTTAGTGACTAGTCTTCACTTCAACACAAAAGGATTTTGGTTTTTTGTTTTTTTTTTTTTCTTCCTGTAATACACAGGAGTTCACAGCTAAGCTGTAACAAATTGGAGCCTTAAGTAATTTACTAGGATTCAAAATCAAGAGTGGAGAGAATGTTATAAGGAAGTTTTAAGTGTCTGTAGCTTGTAAGGCTGTGCACCAGATGCCATGTGGAGCTCAGCCTTAAGGCTGGCATCAGTTTGGAACAGACCTGTGTAACCCCAAGATACCTGTGCATGCTATGCCAAAATGTCAAAAAGGGAGAAACATTGGTTTTCCTCTGAGGCATTACTAAAGTCTATTTTTCCCAGCACCTCTGCACAGTCACCTTCTATTGCCCACTGGATCCTAGTATTAAAAAGCCCTAATATCTAGCTGTGAAGAGTCTGGAATTATAAATTTGAATAAGGAAAATATATGTCTAAAACCACTTGGTGATTATTGCATTTCAGCTGAAAGATAATAGGATTGATTAGCCGTGGCTTCCACTGACATTGTCATTTGGCCTGGCTAATTAGGGAGAGCCTGTGTAGGCATCAGAGACGTAACCTTGCCATGAAACTGTTAACTTTGGTCTTCACTGATGAGAAGGAAGCCCAATAGTTGCCCAAGAGCCTGGGAAAAACACCAAAACCTCAGTATTGCTCAATCTGTAAAATGAAAAATTAATTTTGACAAATCACAGCAGACATGCTGTGTCTGCAATCAACACAGATCAGTGACAGTGCTTTCTTGCACAGCTTGACTTTGTGCACAACTTTTTTGTCTTGTGGCAAAGAAATATTCTAATCTTTCTCAGAATAATCCATTCTACGTAGAGATAATTAGAGTTCTTGCAAGGTTTGTGTTGTCTTGCTGTTTCTCTCACTGTGAATGTGGAATTTTAAGTGATACTATAAAGAAAATACATGAATTCACTAATACAAAGTAAATTACCATTTTTGAGATTTAGTATCATTAACGCCGTTATGTGGTGAATATATTTATATTATCACCTTCTCATACAACTTAACTCACTTTTACCTGCATTTTCTGAGCTGAAACTTAAGTAATGAGACATTTAATAAAATCTGTCTTCTTGGAGGCATTAAGAGAGCCAATACTTAAGCAAACAACTGAAAAAGTTTCTAAAAATCCTTTTGTCAGTGAACTTATTTTCTTCGTTCCACCACATACTTGCAAACTCAGCAAAACCTGAACGTCAAGTGACAAACAGCACTTGGGAAGACCTTTATTTGGGATAAGGAATTAAAAGGAGAGAACCCTGCTTTTCTCTTAGAACCCAAACTGAGCTGATGAAATACATTTGTGAGCTAAGCACACCTATGATTATATCACAGAAAGGCAATGTGTGTGTTCTACAGGGCATATTATGGTATCCCCTTTACTTTAAGAAGAGCACACTGGGTAAGACCACAGCTCCATCTAGACCAAAGGCCCACTTGGCCCATGACCTGTCTCTCCCTTTACAAAATCTGTGTTGGCAGTGTCCCAAACTGTTATAGCTGCCCAGGTGCCCTGTACTTCTACATTTCTGTTAAAGCATCAGCTACATTGCCTGGCATGGCCATCAGGTAGTTCAGACTGTGGGTCTCTGTGTCTCCACTGAGGCATTTGCCACTTGGGCAGCTCTGGGTGACAAGGCCAATCAATGGGCAGTTAACTCACCACAGGTACTGGATCAGCTGTTTCACCCTTCCACTGCCACAAAATTGAATGAGTACCATCTGTTTCCAGTGATTCTTTACTGTCTGTTTTGGAACCACTTCTTTTAACACTCCAATTTGAGATGGGCACATCAGAGTTTCCCCATAGGATGGGTTTTAGCTTGGGAATGTCTTTCAACTCCTTGACACTGCACACAAACAGAATGCTCATGTTTTTTATGCCATGGTCATAGTTCTGAGTATCAGTTTGATCTTTTAGTCCTGATAATTGATTAACTTCACAATGCCATTTTTGTCCTTAAATGAAAACAAATGAAAATAATTAAAAATCTCAGTTATTGATGCCTTTTACAAGTTTCTTCTTAAATATTTGGGGAATGAGATTAATGATTTGGTATTTATATCTTTAACTTAAAGGTATTTGCATTTCTTCATTTAGACATTTAGTTTCTGTGAAAAATGCATTCTTCCTGTTAATAACCTCCCACCTTTTTCCTTTCTTAAGATTTTCTTCATAAAAAAGCATTTGTCTAAGAAGAATTGCATGTTGAATTATCAAAAAAGCTTTGCCCTTTCCAGTACTTACAAAAGGAATTATGTGTAGCTAATTGTAAAACAAATAGGGAAATTTATATTATGTACAAAACATTTTTCTGGATGAAGTGGACATAGGTGAGTGTCTCTCAGTGTTTGATTTAACAAGCAGAGCACATTGTATTTAATGTAGAGCTGTATGCCCAAGTCTGCATTGGTAATGCTGCAATATATTGTGTGTCACTTCAGAATGAACTAAGGATGCTCTGGGATGGTATATATAGTGTTGACAAAGAATGGATGTTGAAGGGACATTCACAAATAGGTTTTTGTGCAAGCGTGTAGTACATGTTAGGGCAGAACAGCACTCCTTACCACATGGCTTAGATGAGCATTTCAAGCTGCCACATGTTTTGGTGTGATTTGGAATGTATTGGCCCCTGTCTGTGTTCTGGTCCCTACAGAGAGAAGCACTCAGGTGGTTCCCTTAAATTATTTATCTAAAGGTTATGCAGCTGAAGTTATGTGAGATGATTCCCATACACAGGGGAAGCAGTCTAACTAGTGACAACTTCCTCACCATTGTCCTGTTTGACAAGTTAATAATGTAAAGAAAGGAAGTTTGGAAAGAGATTGTCCAGATCCCTTAATGATGGGATTATATTGATGAATGTAACACCTCCAAAACATCTCCTCCACCCACTGGCCTTAAAACAAGCTTGCAGAAATTATGTATTACTGAAAAATTTAAAAATTAAGGAACATGAACTAGGTTGCCTGTTCACAGATTTCTGCATAATTCAATACGTTACTGGAGTTCATATGTTGAAAACTGCATGAAGTCTTCTCCAATTTTATGAATGCCGTTTCTGTAGAAGCTTCTCTTACCTAGATAAGGGATGAAGTTATATTAAGGCACTGGCCTTGTTAGAAGCTCACTGGGGAATGTGTGGTTTCTGTATTCTTAGCTGCCTTGTTTCTAAAGTGTAGGAACAAGATTAGATATCACAGAAGTCCTGGTTCTGCTAGGTTAAAAAAATTTGTTTTATCTACCTTATTTTTCCCGTACCAAATGGAGGAAATGAAACACACTTGCTTTTGTAAAGTGGCTTGGTAGCTGCAGAGAAAGGTCTGTGCAGCAGCTGAGGACTTCCACCCTTTTCCTAATAGCCTTGTAGACACCTGGGAGTGAGTACTGGAATTGAACATGTGCCTGGAAGTGCATGGGCAATAAAAACCAAGGGATTCAAATCAGTTGAATGGTTGTATTGGAGGGTGTATTTTATGAGATGCGAAGAGCTTTTACATTATGTTGTGAAGTATTTAGTTTTTATTAAAAATGAATGAGAAGCTAGTAGCTAAAGTTTTATTTTTAATAAATTCTTTGCCCTCTCCCATCCCCCCCCCCCCCCCCCCCCCGAATTAATCTGATGGAAGAAAATTAACATGAAATAGAATAAAATATGGAAGTTCCCCGAAAGGAAGACCTTCTTGTTAGTGAGGTTTTCTGTTTTCTTAATTCTGTATATATTTGCCTTCCATCCTTCATTGTATGTGATAATATGATGTTCCATACTGGAGAGTTAGGCACTAAACAACAGAACTGCATTTGCAATGGGTTTGACAATGATTCAGTGTAGATCTGTGCTTTTAAAGTAAGTTTTTTCTCACACTCTCTGACTCTTCATTCTGCTGTTGGAGACTATCTGGGGTGCAGGTGAAGGATAAAAATGGTTTTTGTATGGGCACCATTGAAAAACTTCGCCTTTGTGAGATTGCCTGTGCTAGGTGCCTGCTGTGTGCCACTGTGGTTACACAGCCTGGAACTTTGGCTGTGTGGCAATGTCTTTTGGTTGCTTAGTAAACATTTGTAGCATTTGAGTAGATCACTGCATTATCTGTTGAATTAATCTGTACCTGGCCACCCACACTTTTCACAGAGGGTGTCTGGAATTCTGCTGGGTGTGTTGGGCTGATGTCATGCTAATTAAATGCCTGCTTGATCTGCATTAGTATAAGTTGACTCTATAGTTGTTACTTTATTGGAAACAATATTGGTAAAATTTTTCCTATAGGCTTTCACCATCTTGTTGGTAAATAAGAAGTGATCTGAAGATCCATTTCTCCTCCTCTCTGACCTTTTTGCCATATGCATGCACATATTCTCTCTGCTTCTCTCTTCTTACTTCCTCACATGTAGCTCTTCCTGTTGGTTTATATTTTAAAAGTGTGTACCATGTTCATCCCTAAAAATGAATATGAAGATTTGCAATTCTGGTTTTATGCTCTGTTGGCAAACAAGAACTGCAAAGGCATGTCAGTACTGTCATGTTAACTCTGGACCTCGTTACATGAATCCAGGCATCCCAGTGGTGCTGACTGGTGCCCTTTTGGGGAAGGAAGCAATTAGTGTTTGATCTAGGTGGCATGGGTGGAACTGGTCAAGCCACTTGTCCTTTTAAATGCTGTCTGAACTTGACCCCCTGATGTACCCTATAAACACAGTTAAGGAAAGCAAATTCCAAAGAATTCTTGTCATTTCATGGTGAAGGAAATAGAGTTAATGTGCTGGTGGAAAAGATCACAGGAAGTGCAGAATTAAATTGTGATCTGAACAGTGATGTTTATCAGGTTTTTGGAGGAAGTAGAACAGACAAAGTGAGACAGGAGGGATCCTGCTCAGAAGGAAAACATCATGGTTTCTGCTTGAAATAAAAAAAAATTGGATTGTAGGTCATAAATGGTTTTTTTCAGAATTTTATAAAAATTAGTGTATTTTACCAGAATTAAGATTCTTTCAGACACAATGGTCTTTGGCCAACTGAAGCTTTTCCGAAGTGGAAGCAGGAAGCTATTAATTGTAAAGTAAAGCATGTGTCTCAAAGCATCCCTGAAATGCTTGGCAGAGGTAATCAAGGTAATTAATCTCTGCTATGATATTAAGATATATCATTACTTTTGGTTTTCTGAAGCTGATGTTTACTGTTACTGGATAGACAGTAAGGAAAATGCCGAAGTACTTACTTGCAAGATAATCTGTTTAAAATTGTGTCATTGTAATTATCCCCCTATGCTATCTTTTTTTCCTAATATAGTTTACAATAGGAAACGATAGGATTTAGAAAATCCTAGAATTACAAGTCAGCACCTTGACTGCCATTATATGATATCCAGCTCTTCCTTTAGTTCTCCCAGTTCTTCAGCTGGAATGAGAGACATGATGATGTATATGTGGGAGGGAGGGTAAGGACTCATGGAAGTAATCCGCTATTGAATTCATAGGGGAAAGAAAATCCCATTCATTGTTGCTGGAGAGCTTTCCAGAAGAATAAATGTCAGTACTGTATGCCTAACGAGACACCCAGCATTCATGTTCTCTGTAATTTAGGAAAAGTTACAGACATGAAGGAGACGATAGGTCAAAGTACATTTATTGTTCTGGGCATGCAATGGAAGACAAGAATAGTAATTAAAATTAGAGTGATTGTGCCAGACTGATGTTTGCCTAGAAATTCCCTGTTATAATATGTCTGTTCTGCTCTTAATCCATAAGATTAACATTACTAGAATTTCTCAAATTAGTAAATTGAGTGGGAGGACCTAAATAATGGAGTGGTCAGGTTCAGTTCTAGAGGGCCTTTCATTTTGTATGCTTTGTTATGGGGAGTAGGTAGCAGAGGGAACTGGCATGACATCTGGCATGACACAGGATTTAAACCAAACCAGGAGGGTTCAAAGAGGAAGAGAGAAGGATGACAATACAAAAATGCATGTAAAATATTTCAAGATATCTACATGGTAGATATGAATTGGTTTAAACAGTTGAAGTGATCCTGCATGCCTTTCCACACCAGTTACTTTAGCTTGCACAGTATTCTTCCTGGTTGTGATCCTTAGTGAGATGCTGTTTCAAAATGCAAAGATGTAAATGAAGAAAAGAATGGGGTGGAAGGTAGGAAGAGGCATGACTATACTGTAAATTAGTATGAGAACTACTCCAGCCTTCATTATCTACATTGCTTCGTTATCTACATCTATTTTCACTTCTAAAAAGCTGCAGCTTAAATGTAAAAGAACAGTTTGAAGAGAAAATAGACGTGTGTATGAGAACAAATTGCTTCAATTAAAGGTTACAGTGGTTGGCATGAGCTGGCTGCTTTGTGTGGTTTTCCAGAGTGGACTCAGCTGAGCTGCTTGTTAAAGCAATCAGATTGGTGCAAGATTTTGGCACTGGGTGTAGATCAAGATTTACTTTCACAACTGTCTGAAGTTATCTTTAGTGGGATTTTTTTCCCAAAGACATACAGCCTGCAAAATACCTTGTAGCAGTTTAGCATGCTTGCTCAGTGGTGTCTTTAACACATTTCAAGATATTTTCTCACTACTTTGCTTTTCCCTGGGATCTTGAATTGTATTATGGGTATTTTGTTCTTAAAAGAGTTAAAAATTAGCATTTTTTTCCGCATAAATGTATTGTTTATCCTTCTATTCATCTGATTTTCATAGAATGTTCATCAGAGATACCAATTTAGTCCAACTAGTAGAAAATTCTTTTTAATATGGAAATGTCAGATTTTAAATTCTGATGTCTGTTTCAAAAGGTGATGAATCAGCCATTAAGCTGACGGTCAGCCACTGATCTTTGGGCATAATATGAAGCAAGATATCCTAATTAGGAGTGGTGCTGGGCTGCTTCCTACATATCTGTAGCAGAGAAATCCTTATGGAGCTAGAATCCTTTCTTTCTGTTTCATTAATTTACTCCAAATTTTAAGTAAGGCAATTTCTTTTGTCAGTACCAACCAGTGTGATTGTGTATTTTTTTCTTTCAGTTTAAAACCTCAATTTAATGATATATTAATCAGATGCAAGTAAACCTAGTTGGTGAAATCACTTTAGCTGCTAGAAGTTGTTTAATCTTCAATCAAGCATGTGTTGTCTGATAATGTAAAAACAATTTATCAGGCTGAAACATAAAAAGTAATTTCTCTTAAAACTGAAGCAAAACCACAAAAAAGTACAGATGTTCATGTTTGTGTTCTTAAGACTGACATGGATTTCATGCTCTAGATAGCATTTGCACTTTTTTCTTGTGTGAGTAGAGCTCTTACTTGAAAACTTCCAGTCTGTTTCTCAACTTTTCAACTAAGGTACCTTATATATATATATTTTTTTCTATTCAAATAGGAATTTTGTGCTTTTGAGAGGATGTTTTTCCATATCCAGTAAATAAAATAAATAGTCCACGGATGTCTTTCAGCTGATCCAGGACTTCCTTCAGGGATTTGTTCTCAGCTCTACATTTATCTGGGAAGTTTTACACTACAACAAAAGTACTTTCCAACTAGAATAAGAATTAAAATGGGTCAATCTGTAATTTTCTACTTGCTGCCCATTCACTTGCTTTCTAAAAGAAATGCCTCAGTTTCTGTGTCCCTGGTTATCAAGTACCAAATCATCACTGAGCACATTTGTAAGGTGGACAGAATATCAGAATGATTGGTGACACCATTCTGTGAGGGGGATCAGTGGTTGGAATCCAGGCAGTCTTTCTTAAAAGTCTGGTGGTGGTCTCATTACTTTAGGGAAATGGGATGAAGAACAGTTGCTAGTTCTTCTCATCTTCCCTGTGAGGATAGTGTTTTTTACGACAGATGAACAGAATTTCTTCAAGAAGTACTAGGATAGTGTAGGACATGGCACTGAGCATTTCCTGAAAGCTGATCTCAGTAATTCTCCTCAGTGAAGGTCTGGAGCAGTGACACCTGAAATAATCTGTTTTCCTGCTTACTTTCCTTCAAGTAAGCAATTTTCCTTCTGTCTTGCTTGCAGAAGGCAGAGATAACTGATAATGACGTTGTTCTAACTAGCACAGCTCTATTAGTGAACGAGAAACAAGTGGAATGGATGCTTGCTCAGGCATGATAACTCGGGGAAGGGCAAGCATAGAACACTGGACAGTTTTGAGGGTAGAACACGTGCTGTTCTTTGTCTCTACCAGGGACAATCTTGTGCTTGTGTGGCTACTTTTTGTGGTTTAGGTAATGGGGCTTGTCCGTGGCGCTGTCTTCCATGGCAGTTGCCTGCAGGATATAATAATTCTCTTGAGTCAGAGACCATCCAAGCACAGTACTGTTCAAACAGGCTGTGTTTGATTGTTCCTGTCTCACCACTGTGGCTGGGATGTTTGATGACGAGAGCACCAGGCTCTATCTCACTCTCTAGGATGCTTTAGGATGCTCAGAGACACAGACTTGCTTCATGCTTTCCTCTTTCTGATATACCTGATGTAGATTTAAGGGCATTTGGTAAGGGCAAAATTTCACCTACTAGGAATTGCAGCTGGATAAGTCCCCTTCAAAAACAGTAACAGAGTTCTAATTTTTTAAAGATGTATGTGATAGGATGAAGGATTTTTCCTAGCTACAGATTTGCTGATCTTTCTGAAATTAAATTAGTATTCAGTGATTAATGATAATGTGAGATGGGCCAGTCTGAAGTCTGAAAACATTCTTCCACATTCTTTTTAGTTATTCAAGTCTGTGGCAAATCCTGCCCTTCGTGGCATGGCGTGACTGACACTCCAGTGTATTTCTATAGCCAGCACTATCCAGTCCTGTGCCTTTCACTAATGCTAACAGTCTGAAACTTTCTGCTTGATTAAGTCTTTCAGCTGACTCTGTGACATACATTTGGAATAACTTGAATGAGTTCTCAAAATGCTGTTAAGCAATATCTGTATGGGCTTTGCATATCAACATCTCCATTAACTTCCTCAGTTCACTGCACTCTGCTTACAAGTGTGTTAGCACTGTTTGAAAAGAAGCCACACCCTTTATGAATACTTCTAGAGAAAATGTTACAAAACACTCTGTAGCAGAATTTCTGCTTATTCAGAGAGAATCCTTAGAGAGCTTTTAGACTTTTATAAATAAATGGTCCATGGCAGTTACTTAATTCTAAAATAGGAAACAGCAAATCTGTGGAGAAGGTGATCACCCAAACTGGAAAATAATTGACAGTAGTATTCTATGGGATTTTAGGAGTTCTAAGAAATTTAAACTGGTATTTGCTGGAATGTTTGGATACTGTGCTGTAGTTTAGTAAAGAGAGTAGAGAAAAGGATTTTTCAAGCTGGTTACTCATATCAGTATGTAACTGCACGGATCACCTGTTGATGATTTCTGCTTTGATCTTATACATGATGGTGGTCATCTTTTTAAAAACAGAATTATGTCAGTCAGAGTAATGGAGGACTGAGTAGTCTGAAATCTGCAAGTGGCTTTGTTGGCAGCTGATTCAGTCCTAGTGGGCTGAGTGCTTTAGATAGGTGGGCAGTGATGGGGTTTGCTTGGAGCTAGGATATCTCTGGGGGAAAAGGCAGATGTAATATTTGCGCATTCTTTCAGTAACTGAAAATGTAACCCTCTTTTTTAATGAACAGGGAAAGTCTGTCTTTTTGGTTTCCTTGCCAAGTTGGAAGCTCTCAGTGCCACTGGTAGTAGTGTTGCAGTTGTCAGCTTTTTCTTTAAAATGTTTGTACTAAGTTGCTTTCTAAAACAGAGTAGATGTTAATACAAACATCCCGTTTGTAGGTGTCTGGGTTTGTTTACTGATGAACTTGTGATTGATTGATCAGATCAAATCTAGCAAGTCCTGACAAATCCTGCAGAGAAATGATGGAAGAGTCAATAAAACGATTAGTTCCTTAAGTTTGGGTTAAGTCCTTGTCAGTTTGTGCTGCTGCATTTTTTTTCACAGCTGTATTCAGCAGGGATTAGTATTCATCAGTACCTGTCACTGTATTCCCTGCTCCTGTCAGCTTTCTCTCTACACATCTCTTGTGTGCTGAGTGTTTAGAGCCTCTTTTCAGGGTTCAGTTAATCTCCAGGGTCGTGGCATCTCCGGATGCTTTGATCAGCACTTACATGTGTAGTAATTTTTTTCAGCATTGATAAATCTTTTGCTCACCAGTCAAGGGCAGGGTAAAAAGACAAAAAAACCCAGCCCCCAAACTTGTAAAAACATGCTTCCAAAGCAGTTCAGCAATGAGTTGTTCAAATCAAGTAATGTTCGTCTCCCTCCCCAACTCCTGGAAAACCAGGCCTGCAAACAAACCCCAACCAGACACCCCCCACATCCCCTCTTCCCCTGCCAAGGTAACCAGAGTAGATGTATTTCTCAAAATGGCATTGCAAGACATGAGGCAAAACAAAGATAAAATGTAATGCTCCTGGGGTGATTACTAAAATGATAGGTGTGGGGCTTTCAGGGCCTTGGCTGCTCTGTGTTGTGTGTCAGGGCTTGAAAGGTTTTCTCATTAGCTTTTATATGTTTTCTAACAGCAATGAAACAATCCAAGCAGTAGATATCTGAAAGAAGATTTCTATTCATTAATAGTTGAAGTCACTATTCATTAGTAACATGATTTAATACTGATCAAATTGCTTTCTATCTAGAATGTGCTTTGTATGGTGTTACAGTGATTCATTCTTAATTTCATGTTTGCTGGCTGGTATAATACATGTTCTCTGTAAAATCCCTGTAGTGTTGTCAGTTGAGGTTTGGGTAAAAAAGACCTAATTGATGCCTTGTCTATTCTTACATCCTCCCTACTGATATTTTTTGTTGCTTGTGGTGCCTGTTCTGTGTTGTTCTCTACCCTTCAAAGAATTAATGCATAGGAAGAGCTGATTTATTCTGTGCCAGGAAGCATAAGCTCTTTGAAGAATCTATTCAGTTGCACAGTTATTCAAAATGACCACTATTTGAAAGCTCACCTTTTTCTGATCAAATAAATTCTGTTTAATATGGCAAAATATTTCATTAATAGGAGTTGCTTTTCTGATTCTCGTTACTTCCTTTGGGCTGTAGAGCAGCAGTGCCACTTTGGTTTCAAAAGCTTCTTGCACAGACTTTGTTGCAGAGAAACTCAAGTAATAAGTAAACATTGAGGGCTGTGCTGTTGTAGTTGCTGGAGTTCATCTGAGCCACACAGTTCCAAGGTGTTACTTCATAAGTAGCTCCTTTTGTCACCTGACTACAAAAGTTAATATGTCAAACCTTTTCCATTTTTTGCTATAAATCTAAAAGTATTGGGAAAGATGGAGAGCTGAAAACACATACACACACACACTTGGTGTTGAAACTCACCTGAATCTTCCTTATGAGGCCATTTTGCAGGGCTTGCAGCCCCACATTGGTGTCTGACCCAGAGGATGACAGAAGGCTTCAGCAGAACAGATGCTCTGTTTCTGATGCCCTCTTTTTTTGGTGGCCATTACTTCAGGAAAAAAGTGAAATTAAATGAAAGGAAATAAAATAAATTCAGTAAATTTCATACTTTTAAAATAATAAGGATTCAATTAATGGGTTTTCTTATATTTTTTGAATTTGTGGAAGGGTGGGTAGCTCAGTGTCTTTCCACAGTCCTCACCTTTGTGATTTGAGTGGTAATTGAAGGATTTGTAATATCCCATTGGTTTGATCACAACTCCTGCTCCTAGCATTTTATAATGAGTATATATAGCTTATAAATAACATTTTGAAGGTATAAGCTTGTACAGAGATAATTACACAGCTGAAATGCTTTGGCACAAGGCCAAAGGTTAAGCACTTTCCACCATCCCTCCTATATTGAATAACTTCACTTTATGAAGTGTATCCTCAGAAATTGTTTTCATTACTCACAGAGGGCAAATTAAGGTTAATAAAAATCCATTCTAGATTACCCATATATGTGAATATTTGTATTTTTAGAACTTTTCTTTGTCAATTACATTCCTCACTGACCGTGTATATGTGAATACAAGTATGTAAGTCAAAGCTTCGGCTCATTTTTCTACAAGTTTGAATTGTTTTACCTCTCTTGGACGGGTTTCCTCTAAACAGGGTTGTGAGACCCTGCAGGATTTTTCAAACTGAGCAAAATTAAGTGCACTTCTTCCACTAAGCTGTGGTTTCTCATGTACCCTGAATCCCACCAGCCTGGGTTTCACTTGACCCACCTAGCAGCCATTTGACCCATCTGCTTCAGTCCTCAAACCCAGTATTTGTATATCCTTGTCTTTAAATTTTATGTTAAATAGCATATTCTTCATACAAGGCAACCCAGTATTCTGTGAACTCTTCAGCAAGCTGAGAAACCCTTTAGTAGAGGTGAATGCAGGGGGGGAATGGTTTTCCATTTCCTGTGATAAATTAGTTACATCTCTAATCTGAAATAGCACACACATACTGGAGTCACCTCTTCTCATACTCTGCTTTTACAACATTACAGTCTCCCTACAAGTGTCCTCTTTCCTCTTCGCTCTGCTGCTGCCTGTCCTTTCCCTCTTCCCACTTCCCAAGAAGGAGATTGTCTTCTCACTTGATAACACAGCTGTTTGGGCCTCTTAGCATAAGAAAGAGCAATATAAGAAATGGCAGAATTTACAGGAATATTTGCTCAGGATAATCTTTCAGCCTCTAACACTGTGAGGTTCAGGGACTTTGTTTTTCCAGAGATCGTGTCTTTATCACTTGGTGGATTTTTTTGGTCTGTGGATTTGAATTTTTAAAAATCTGTGGACTCCTACCACAAAGAAAGCTTTGGGCAGAGTTATCCTATTGGTAACATTTGGGTATAATTTTTAAAAGGAAGGGGTTTTTTTCTACCCCAAAAATTAAAATAAGAAATTAGTAAGTTGCTTTTGTTAACCTTAACATTAATTGAAAAAGTTTGTTACCAATTGGTTAACAATGTCAGTCTATTACACTGCCAGTACTGAAGAACAAAGCATTAGAAAAACCAAAGAGAAATAATAATTGGGAATTGGAGGTAAAATACATAAAGTTCCACTTATACATCTGTGCAGCTTGCAAGGCAAGCTTGTTTTAGGGATTTTTTTATTTGTTGAATGAAACAATGTCTATACAACTTTTCTCTACAGGTTATTGACATGCCAGAACACAATCCTGGAGATATGGGAGGAACAATGAGACTGGGGAAGAGGAGGACAGTTTTCAAAACTGAAAATTCTGTTTTAAGTAAGTTATTTTTCTGCTCTTATGACTTGCCTTTTGGATAGGAACTTTGTAACCTGGAAAATCAAAAATGCTATAACCTAAAGCAAACAGTTGGGTGACAGCTTCCCTGAGCTCATTCACTCTGATCCTGTTATTTACATTTATTGAGAATTGGAATGTAAAAAAGAAATGAGAGACATCCGTAACTCCCAGTGAAACTGTCAGTTAGGGTCTAATGCTTTTTTAAAAACAATGAGTAAAATGTTGAGAAAACTGAAATTCATTTCATGGCAGTTTAATTCATTATATCCTTGGGAAGGTCAGAGCACTTTCTTCCTATTTTCTAGCCTGGCCTTGGAAGCAGTCTTGTTTCGGGAAAGCAAAGTATCTGTTGCAGGAAAGGCACATGATTTGCTGTAACAGGATGCTTCAGATAACAAAATAAAAAAACCCCAGAATATAGAACAAATTGTTTAATTTGATCTATGTGTATTTTAAAATTGAAGTAATACTTGTCTCCTATTAATCAGCCCTTTATACAGTAGTAATACAGGTGATGCTGCAATTGTGTCAAATGTAGTTTCTTGTCTATTGATTAAATATGTGCATATTTCTTTTATTGCCCTGCCCCTGATACTGAGCTGAGCTGTTCTCTATTTAGCTATGTTGAACTTAGGAATATATCCTTCTGAGTGTGTAAAAATGACATCTACTTCAGTAGGAGACCAAAGTGTAATAAATATGCACATTTAATGAAAAATCTGTGTTTCTAGAGATGGCCATAGTGGTGATCTAACTAACCTGGGTGATGCTTTGCCTACATGTGATACAGATGTGCATATCACAATGTCCAAGTTGTTCTGTGGCCTAAGCACTTCTTGGAAAAGTTAATAAAAATTGACATGTGTTGTAACTCTTGACCAATGTTATGAGCTGTTTAGGTCTGTTTAGATCTTTCTTTAGAAAGAGTCAAAAAGTTCTGGTAATTTAATCAGGAAATCTGATTTCTTTTTGTTATGCTCTACAACTTGAATGGAAATAATACTTTTGAAAAAAAGTATTATCCCATAAGTAATTTGTCTTAAAATTAAGACGTACACCATTTTTTTTTTTGAATGGCAGTACTATTATTCTGCAATTTTTGAAGATGTTCCGGGCAGTCTAGTTCTTGTACCAACCCCCTAGCAAGGTAGTAATCCTAATGATCTTAGGGTAAATTGAGAGCAAAGTTTGAGCCATGATGATAAGTGAGAGATATGATTAAGATCTGGTTTACTGCCTACCTCTGACTTGCTCCTTGTTGCTGTGAAATTTGGAGTGTTCAAGATTACGCACAGAGGACTGCAAGAGTCATTTGGGTAATGAGATCAGGAAAACAGAGAAAAGCAATATTCTGTGTTTGTTCTTTGGAGGTATTATGCCAGGTGCCATGCATAATCTATTAAAATGGAACAGATGCTAAGGCTTCCTTCCCTGAATCTTTTGTGTGCAACTGTTGTAAAACCCTAAAGGGATTTTACATTGCTGGTTCACTCAGACATTTTTTTATTTATTTGAGCTTTACAATTTAAATTAGTTAAAGCCTGTTTAGATTCTAGTCTGCCTAAGGTATTTCGAGTCAAGGAATGTTGAATATGAATCCTGAATAAACTCAGGTAACAGTAAATGAAAAGAAACTGGTCATCACTCAGGAAAAACTGAAAAGTGCAGTGAGATGAATAATGTCTTGTTATGTTTAACATGTGCTAAATGTGACTTTTTTGAGGTTTAAATTACAAGAAATAATTGTAGTAACTATTAAAGCAACACATTGGCATTAATTTCTCTTTTGTTGTATATTCAGAGAAACTTTATGGTGATGAAATGTTTGTAGAGGAGCGACACAGGCATCGATATGAGGTAAGCACTGCTAATGTACTTAGTGCTCAAAAGTAAAGCTTGACATATTGTGTTTCCCTTGGTAGGCAGAAAAAAGCTAGTGGGAGATTTCTTACATAAACATAAACCAAAATTCAGTAGTGGTTAGGTAGTATAATTTAGATTGAAAGAAACCTCTCTCAATAAGTCTTTTGGTCCAACTCCTTGTTTGGAGCTGAGCCATCTGTAAAATTAGATCACTCAGGATTTTGTTCCATCTAATTTTGAATCTCTTTGAAGAGAGAATCCACAGCATCTTTTGACATTTCGTTCCGACGCTTAACCACTTCATTGTGAACCTTTTCCCTTGTATCTAATAGGAGACTTCTTGAGTGTTTCTCTTTTGGTCTCAGTCACATGCTATGCATTTCTGAGCAGAGTTTCTTTATACTATAGATAGCTGAAGTCAGCCATGAGATCCACTCATTGCTTTCCCTTTCCCAGGCTGAACAAATCCAGCTCATCCAGTCTCCTCTTATGTTGCATGTGGACCAGCCCCTAACCATTGTGGTTGGGCCTCCTATGGACTCATGTCAATCTCTTTCTTGTGCTGAGGGGCCTGACACCACCCAAGCTATTGCTGAGGTGTTCCTGCAGTTGTTCAGTAGAGGGGAATAATGTTGTATGCAGTTTTTGTGGGAGAGAAGATGCAGTATCTAGAAAAATGGTCTTGGAAAGCAGTGTTAGAGATTACCTGGCTTGGCCTCCTGGGAAATATTTGAAAAGTAAAGGCTTGTAATGCTTAAATGTGCTGGCCAGTTTGGCTTATTTAAAGGCACAGATTATGTTTGGGTAGTGCACATTCTTTTGTGGTCTAAATGTGGGGAGACTTCAGGCATCTGCAGCTCAGAGGCTGGTTCAGATCACTTGCTTCCTGCCATCCAACTCCTCTGTATGGGACCACTCCTCTGTGTGCAAATATCTGAGAAAAGGTGCCTGAATACTTTCAAAATATTGTCATTCAAGGAGACAGGCAAGAGGTGGACTTCTGGAGTTATCTCTGAGGTAGTTCAAAAGGGGTCTGACTCCATCAGTGTCTCCAAAGGGGTGTGAACTATCAGATATGTGCATGCTATAACTGATTCAGACAGTATTAACCTTCCTTAAAAGGGAGGAAAGTGTGATGGTGGTAAACCTGCGCAAAGTTTGGCTGTTAACTGAGTGGGTAGAACATCATCAAGGAAATGAAACAGCTCACTGCAGAGCTCCTCAGTTTGAAGGAAGAGCTGAATCACAGCTTTTGTCATAACCACTGAAATGCAGTGTTTGAAGGGGAGGTCAGTCTACACCTACATCTAGTGGGCCATTTAAAAAAAGGGGGAATGCAGGCTGCTTGGATTCAGGTGGGCAGCAAGCAGAAGGGACCCTGGCTTTAATTTTTGAATGTTGCATAGTAACTTTTACTGATTAA
This sequence comes from Coloeus monedula, assembly GCF_965178545.1. Classification (NCBI taxonomy): domain Eukaryota; kingdom Metazoa; phylum Chordata; class Aves; order Passeriformes; family Corvidae; genus Coloeus; species Coloeus monedula. The sequence continues at coordinate 103,078,591 of NC_138783.1, read as the reverse complement.
TATCTTTATTTAATAAACATGCCCACTTTTACAAATTTATGCCAGAGTTGTTAAAACAGGAAAGGAAAATTTCCCAACCCTTACCCAATTCTTTTCATTCTTGTATGCATGTAAAAAAACATTACAATTAACTGCTACTGTTTGTTAAATCCAAAAATAAACAGAACGACAATTACTATTGCTTTCAATGTTTCAGGTGAACCCTGAGTTGACTCACTGCTTTGAAGAGAAAGGTTTGAAATTTGTTGGCCATGATACAGAAGGGAACAGGATGGAAATTATTGAACTGGAGAGTGAGTGTCTTACTTGTTTGTAATACTTATTCATCTGTTAAAACTGTATAAACTATAGGTTGTTAAACAACATGTAGGCACAATATTTAGCTGTCATAACAGAGTATATTACCTAGAGAGTCTGTGAAATCTTCATCCTTGCAGTAGAGACCTTCAAAACTTGACTAGACAAAGCTGTCAGCAACCTGATTTAACTTTGAATTTGTCCCTGCTTTGAGCGGGAGGTAGGGAATAGAGACCTCCCAATGTGCCATCCAATCATTTTGTCTCTTTCAGTTACCCTCTGGTTAGAATCATATAAATGAAAGTATGAAAGTCAGATAGAAAGCAAGCTCCTTTCTTTCACAGAAGTGAAAGAAGAAGATTCAGAGAGATGAGTATTTGATACTTTGGAAATACTACTTTACCAAGTAAGACTTGATGTCTTCTCTAAAAGGTTCTGAAATAAAAAAGAGTTACACTGCATGTGTTCATTGAATGGTACACAGAGTAGCTTTTCAAAACTATCTTTTTGATTTTGATTGGATGTTTGATTAACTCCTTAGTGTTAAGTCACTGTTGGCTAGATAATTATCAGGCACCTGAAGATGCAGACTACAAGTTTTTTTTATTCCCCTTTCTTACGTGACCCCTAATTGCCATTGGTCAAGATAAATTCCATGCACAGAAACATAAAATCATAATCAGAATACATTATTAGCCTGTGGAGTGCTACTTGTGGCATGATGCACCTGAGAATTCATTTAGTACATTCCATGGTATGTTGAAGAACAGTGCTGTGATTTTGAACCAGGGTTGGAATGTGGCCACTGACATATAATGTCAAGCAACTGTGCCACAGAGAGTAATCTGAGAGCAAAGGATAGATGTGAATTCGTGAACTACTAATTGTCATGGATGTTCTTGGATTAGTTTGTTCCTGACAGATTATCTCTGTTACACGTGCTGGTGTTGGGAGGTTATTTTGTCTGCCCTGCATGAAAAAACTTCTGTAGAGAGCACTGAGAAATCAGTCAGGCAGAAATTTTAAATTGCATGTTACTGTGGAAGAAAGAAAAGCAGCAGTAAAATCTGAAATTATTTCACAGTGGGCTGCAAGGAGATGGGTTACTAAAGAAAAACAATCATCATAGGGAGTAGAGTGGGTTGGAGTAGAAGCACAGAAATAACAGTACACCAGCTAGCTTAGGCCATGCTTTTAAGCAAAATATCCCCACAGGAAATATTTGGTGCTTTGTTGTTGAAGTTATGGGATAAATCTAGGATCCAGGTTCTCTTTAATATACAGCAGCAGAGAGAACAGTATACTAGACCATATAGCTTACCTTCCTAGAAGAAAACCCCTGATTTCTTCTCATCACTTACTTTGTACTGCAGAGTATTTCCTTGAATGTTGGGAATTATTTTGGAAACTGTTGAACAAGAATCTGCAGTTAGTTTTGTCCAATGCCCTGGCACTAGAAGTGGTTAATGTTAGCTCCTTTAAAACAGAGAAGGAACAGGTTCTCAGCATGAAAGAGTACAAAAACTTTCTTCCTCCTCTATTCTTTTGAAGAAGACAGAAGGGAAGCAGAAGCAGTAGTAAAAAGGTGCTTTGCGTGAGAAACAGGTGAAGATGTAAGAGTGGATGAAGCAGCATATTGTTCTGAATAGACATGCCTAAATAGATATTGGGAATCGAAAGAAATAAATGTAAACTTTGTGACTTTTCCACTTGTACCCCCCTCCTCCAACCCTTACATGTTGGTACAGGTTTATTTTTCAGTTTTTATGAATCACAGGATGATTTTTCCTTAGTTTGACCTACTAACCTTCTGCCTCTATTGTCAGTTGCTTTTTGTGGAAAGAAGTTTGCTGCTGCCTCACCCTTAAATTGACATGTGCTGCTCTGGCTTCTGGACACCTGCCTGAAATCTTCAATAAGGTTTTTTCCTGAAAGTTTTTCTACTATCTTCTTCCTAAACTGTGTAATTTTCCTTGATGTCTGTCTTGTAGATCACCCATATTTTGTGGGAGTTCAGTTCCACCCAGAATTTTCCTCAAGACCTATGAAGCCTTCACCTCCGTACCTTGGACTGTTGCTAGCAGCAACTGGGACACTGAATGCATACCTGCAGCGTGGATGTAAATTGTCTCCAAGGTAATCTTTCTTTGTTGCTTGCCTGCAGTTTGACAGTCACATTTTTGGAGGGACTAGCCCATCCTTCAGTTCAGAAGCCCAGAAGAGGAAAAGGATGTATTGATTTGCTTGCTGCTGTGTGTGCCTGTCATAAACCCAGGTGTAAAATAACTGTAAGCAGGAAGTACAGTTCCTCTCTTCTTCCTTTTCAGAGGTTATTAGGGCTAAAGCCAGAACCCCACATTACAATCAGAAAAAAAGTAAAAAACCTTTAGTAAATTCAAATGAAGATAGCAGCCTCCTGTGTTAACTTCCATGGCTTCATAGGGAAAGAGATTTGCTAGAGAATCAAGCAGTGAAGTGAAATTCTTACCTAGTTGTACTTGAATGATGATAGCAATAACAAAGAAAACACTGATTTTATTTTGCAGTAGCTAAATAATAAATACTGTCTTTCAGAGACAGGCCTTAAATAAAACAGTTGGGATACCTTTAGACTTACAGGGTTTGGATCTCAGTCAGAACTGGATGGTTCAGCCAAAACTCTGTCCTTGGTCTCTTGGACACACAGGCTTTGGTTTATTGAATGTGGCAATGTTTTTTTTTTTAGCCAGGGTTAACTAATTCTTGTTTATTTCAATGATATTAATAGCAGTTACAATTTTATTATAATAGCAATAATAAGTCAGAGGGAAGATTGGGCACAATAACAAAAAATGAAAAAAAATCATAAAATGACTGAATAATAACATTGAACAGATCCAGCTTTGGCATGTTGGCTTTTCCTCTAAACAAGACACCAAACTTACTAATGCTGTGGGTTGGGCTTTTTTCTTTTTTTTCCTGAGTCTTGTGTTTTATTAAAATGAGGTCCATTTGTTAAGAGAGAAATAGAAGCTTTATTCAAGTTTGAGTAGTAATGGGAAACTAGCCAGGTCAGACCAATCTGTTTTGGTTCCCTACTCCTTTATGGGTATCAGGTTTTGTTCACTCTGCCCAGTTGTGGAATGACGTGCATACAAAGAGAATGAATTTCTGATCTGCGAACTACAGCTGGATTGAAACACTCCTGTTACCTTAGCCTGCCATTGTTAGTAGTGGTCAGAACGTTAGGACCTTTTAAAATCTTTGCTGGTGCAATACACAGATCAAATTTTTGTGGTGCTTGGCAAGGCAGAGTCTTCCATCACAGTTATCTTCAGTCTTACCCTCTTGGTGGGCACTCTGGCTCACAATTCATCTTGCTTCATAGCTCCCAGTATACTTCCTTACACTGCTTTGTCTCATAAGTAAACCTATTTATTTCTCTGAGATATTGAAAAATTACTTTTTTTTAATGAGTGATCTGCATGTGTCCTGCTAATTTATATCCCTTAGCATTATAGCAACTATGCTATCTAACCTTGACCTAAAGTTTCAGCCATTACTGAATGTGCCCCACTTAGACTTACTTGAATTAACCATTCAAAATGTATACCCATCTCTTTTTTCTTCGTATTAGTAGAATAAACTCCTACCAAATCTTAAAACATTTAGCAAAGACAAAAATCCACACCCCAAAACTTAGTATCTAAAATGACAGATTTTGCTATTTACCTAGTTACACAGCAATCAATCAAAACCCCTGTGGCTTGAGAAAGAGCACTGGAATAGGAAAGCATTTTGAGGCCAAAAGGGGAACATTTTGTAGGGAAGAATGTTCAGGAGGGAGTCATAGTGCTAGTTACAGCACACCCAGTCATACTAACATACCCACCTGCTGAGTGGAAAGATTGCCAGTGTAAGCCCTTAAACCCCAGAATGCTGATGATTTCATTAAGTTGTAAAGCTAAGGCATGTCATAACAAGGCTGAAAGAAATCTGAGGAGAGGATTTTCTGCACACCTCAGCCAGCACTGCCCACATGAGTTGTGGCTGTGCTGTTGACTAGAGCAAAGGAAGCTGCAAGAGAATTTGTGGAGACCAGCAAGTTGAGCAGATTACCTATGCAAGGCTACCATAAACACTAAAAAGAGAGTGAATGATGAAGTCCTGAGACAAAAGGAAATATGTATTTCAGCATGAGAGTCTTAACAGGAAACTATTACTGCAGAACATTTAACAGCCCCATAATTAGGGTGCAATTTTAGAATATTTGACACCTGGACAGAAGCCCTAGCTTGTAAGCAAAGCTAATAATAAATTTAAAGATGCATTACAACTTCCAGGAGAGTGCCCTAAATAAATGAAAGTGAATAAACCTTCTCTTAAATTTTTGTGAGGCCTAGTCTGGTACAGACATAGGCCTACATAGGCATGAGCATACCTAGTTTGAGACTGGAATGCATTCTCTGGGGTAAATTTAGTTCCCAGAAACTTGGGTGTATATAGAGGCAGTCAAGAACTGACCAAAAGGATCAGAGTAACTTGATGATTAATTGTTAATTATTTACCTGAAGTGGTAGTTGGGCACCCAAGTTGTCTTTGTGGTTTCAGCCTCTTGTGCTTTATGGCACGAGTGCCCAACCATCAAACAATGCTGTGCACTTCATTTCCTTGTGAATGGTTTTAGATCATGACCTTTTCCAAACCTTTCCATGGAAATACTGAAGTCACCATTTCATAGAGAAGTGAGTAAGATGTTGGGAGGCTGCTAGTTTACATTTGCATTTTCAAGGACAGAGAAAACCAAAACCACATGAGACTTGAAGTGTACAATACCCAAAAATACACTGCTTTATAAGAGAAAACAAAAGGTTTTAATAGGAAACTAGTGGATGAAGAAGAGAACTTCACATGTAATGTTGTTGGCTTTTACTGAGACTTACATAGTTTCATTTGAAAAAATCAATAAAAACTGACTTATCTTTGGGAACAGTGTAATGTGGGTTGCAAAACCACTGGTGTACAATAAAGCCATGTTGCTTGTTTTGGTTTGGTTTGTTTTTTTTTCCTTATCCAGTTTAGCATCAGCAGGCTTTGTTTCTTCTTTGTCTAAAACCAGCACCTTTATTAATGGCCTGCAAGAGTAAGTCAGAGTGCATTAATTATATTTTCAAATAATGTCATTTGAATTAAAGCTGAAAGCGCTATTCAGAACAAAGAAATAACAAAAAAATATGTAGGGAATTTAGTCATCTCTGCTGAATATAATGACATCTTTGGAGGAAGAGGATAAGCTAAAGATAAATAATTTAAACACAAATGTCCAGTACATGGGAGGAAATGCAGGAAGTGAGAGGTGTTCCTAGGCAAGTAAGCGTGGGCAGCTCTGACTGGTGCCAGAAGAAACTTTCGCAAAGCATTAGTGAGTATGCTAATGTGAGGCACCAATCCAATGCCAGCTAGTCACAGAGGACTCTTGAGTTCTGGGCAGGTTATTAATGAAAGATGACATATGAGCTGTGTTCAGAGACAAGGAACAAAAGTGGCCAGAGGACAGAAGGAGTGGTGCATTAAATAAAACACCAAAAAACTCAGAAAATTTGCCCATATGGTGCTTACTGCATTATCATGGTCCAGCTCTCTCCCAGATCAGCTGTGGAGGAAAGCACCTATGAAGAGAACAGAAAACAACCCGTGTGAAACGTTCTGGTGCCTGATGTCCCCTGTATGTTGTCCCCAATCAAGAACACATTTGGCACAGCATCATGCTTCTGGCATTGGCCAAATCCAGACATATGATTGAAGGAAATGTGATTTGAAGATTGTCAAGAGAGCAGCAAGGGAAGGACTGCTCCACAAAAGAAGGCAATCCAGGAGCCAGGGGTGGGAGCTGTCGTGGTAGGGATGGCATCCTCACCAGCAGGAGTCAGTAACACAATCACCACAGAAGGCAAGTGCTCTGGCTCCAGTGACCTTCCAGTGGCGCAGGTCCCAGGTGAGGGCACCAAAGACCCTGTTGGGGCAACGAAGACCCTGTTACCCTCTGAGCTCTTACAGAAAACTGTGGAAAAGTTTTAAAGGAAATCCTTTCTGAGCCATACCGGTACTTAGTAATGGTTAGTTATGTCAGCTAACTTTGTCATTTAAATGTTAGATGTTTACAGTGAAAACCCTTCTGAGCTACTCACCTCAAGTCTTTTTCTGTAGTTGTTAAGTGAAAATGCACTTTAAAGAAGCAAATAGCTCATTATAACTGTTCTGTGGGTCAGTCATGCATTACATGCTGCAAGTGCCTGTTTCTCTCCAGTGATTGTAGGGAGCTGCTGGAGCCTATCCCAGATGAAGATGTTATCCTAGGTCCAGTTATGTGAGTGCAGGTGGCTGGCAGGTCAGAACTGGGGAGTCTTGGGTATGTGGTGAGGGACTCCCAAATGAAATGATGTTTTATGGAAGCACATGATTGTATCATGATGACCATCATAATAAATGATATATATAATTTTTATGACCATAAATTATATCTATGATTTTTATGACCACATAATGATCATAAAATACACACCAGGGGTATGGGTGACTGCAGTTGTAACAATTGCACAATCAAGTATGCATTTATTCAAAATAATGTTTTAATGATTTAATAATTCAGCTTTTGGGGGGAAATAAATGATAGTAATTTACAGATTTCCTTTCAGTGAGTCCTCAAAAGCTAAACAACTTAAACAACTGCAGCCTGCACTAAATTTATCTGTACTTCATGTATTTTTAATTTGCACTGAGGAAGAAATGCACTTTGCTTGGCTCCTTGCAGGGCATAGCATTACTGAATAATTGTTTAAATTCCTTATGTTTCTGGAAAAGGAGTTATTTGTCAATTTTACATTAAAAATGAATGAAAGAAAAGCTCCCCTGAAACTGCCAAATGCTTTGTTTCTAAAGAATATTGATCTGGATTTTCCAAGTGAAAAACAGAATGTTCAAAGAGTACCCATTTTACAGGAGCAAAGTGACCAAAATTCTTTATCTTAAAAACTAAAGTGACTGATTAGATGCAGTGACACTGCATAGAGTTTTGTTATTTTTTTTTATCCTTGGCCACTTCTTTATACTCCAGATCCCACCAAAAAAAAAAAAAACAACCCAAACCCCAAAAAAACAAAACAAAACAAAAAAAACCCCACCAAAAAAACCAACCCATTTGGGTTAGGTTTTAGGACTGGTGGCCTCAAATATGCTCAGTAGCTTCTTTTTGTTGGAGTCCGCTGTTGTAAGAATTGTCACAAATAAAATGAAGTGGGTGTCAGGCTCCTGCCGAAGATAATTTATTTGAACACAAACTGAGAGAAAACTTGCTGAAGCAAATGTAAGCATATTTCTTCAGTAGTTGGCTCAGTGTGAAAAAGAATTTCATAAAGGGAAGCTGGGTCTATTTGATTTCTCACCCCTACCACTTTCACAGCAAGCAGATTTAAGTAAGGTTACTTAATATTACCAGCTGTGAGCACGAAGCATCGATTTGGGTTTTGTGTTTAGTATCTGTATACAACTCATTGTAATTTGGAACAAAGTACACATTTATTCCAAAGAGAAAAGATGGCTTGTTTATGGTTAATGCCACCTGCAGTTTTCCTTCAGATTACATGAGTTTAATATGTTTGACATCAGAATAAATCTTAGAAACTTGACACCAGTGCTGGTTTGAAGCTGTAGCACACAGATGTAGATATGCCAAGTTTCACAAGTTCCTCTTTGATTTCAAGTCCACTGGCAGCTTAACTCTTGAAGTTCTGGTTTCCTTGCGGTCCAAGTTGTTATTTTTAAGATGATGCCACAGGTTCTGGGTGTACTTAGAGATATCATTCAAGCAGCTGAAACTGAGAGACTGACAGCTACCTGAGTCTGAAGCCCAAGGGCTGATCCTAACCTGGGTATTTCCCCTACCTTTCTTGCCCTGTGGCCTGCTTGTGAGACTTACACCCCATAGAGCAGCCCTAAAGTAGGGGAGACTGTGAGGTACTACTGCAGAAGTCAAGAATGTGATGATGACAGCTCTTCTCTGGGATGTGGTGTCAGATCTTGTACAGAAATTGGGCAGTGTAGAAACAGGAGCAAAATTGTCACCAGCTGAGTAAGTGTTTCAGCCTCTGTGCTAGTGGCCAAGTGAGCCTCAGCTTCAGCAAACTGAAAACAGGCTTAGGAAGTTGGGGTGGTAAGTCAGTGAAATCACAGAGGAATCCAGGTTGTATGACTGCTTCTGTGGGCAAATCCTCGAAAACCTGTGTCATTGAGTGGGGGAGAACCTGTGATGAGAGTGCTGGGTGGGGATCAACACCTTACTGCCTCCAGGAGATGAAGCTTGGCAGTTCTCCACTCACCTCACTGGTCCATGGGCACTTGTACATGAACATCTGATTCCCATACTGTGTTGTATACAGAGCTCTGGCATGTTTTTTGGCTGCTATTGCCAGTGGACAGCAGGGCTAATTAAAAAAGAGAAGTTCTCTGAAGACTTTGGACTTAAATCAGGGCTGTCATAAGATTAAGCAGTTCTCTACAATTGGTTTTACTCTCTGTTCTGTGGACAGTATTTGCTATTTTGCTGTGATGTGAAAATGCAAAGCTGTTTTAATAATACTGAATTTTTGTTCCCTGTTTCCATGGATACTTTCAGAAAAAAGTAAGTAGAACATTGGTGATGTTGTGTTTGTCTGTGTGCATCTGGCCTGCTTGATCATACTGTTAACAACACTTTCCTCACTTGAACTGTGTAATTGATCACCAGCTGGTGAAATGATCAAATTGAGCATTTCACACTAGCCTGATACGACACACTCTTTATAAGAACCACATCAACAGTGTGTGTGGCATGCAGACAAAGGGCAGAGTGCTGTAGACAAAGTCTTAATGTTAGAACAGCCAGAATATCTGTGTTGTTTTACACAAATTTGGTACAGTGACTTGCTGTAACTGTGGGAGACTTTCCTAACAGAAGTAGAAATTAAACAAGGTGACTGTTGGTGCCATTTCTCCTGTCCCACTCTGTTTAAGTGTCTGGTTTTTTACGTATTCTTTCTTTGGTTTTCCTTTTCTCTCAAAGAAGAGGGGGTGAAATTCAGGCTACCAAGCAGTGCTCAGTAACAAGCACCAGAGTAGCTGAGTGCAGTTTGTTCACTGTTCCACAGTGCAGTCTCGATCAAAGATCTCCAGCTGTGGGGCTGCATGGCTCCCTTGAAGCACTACCCAGCAGGCAGTCACTGGGATCCACTGCTAAGGCTCTGTCTGCGTGGGTCATGTGCTTGATGTCTCAGTAGGAGATCCCCAGAGATGAGAACTCGACATGAGTGGGCTCCTGTTGTCTGGAGGATGAAGGGGTGTGTGGTGAAAGGGAGATGTGACAAGACAGCTGTGCAGTAGAGTTGGTACCCAAGGCTGTCACAATGTTCCCATGCGAATGAGGTCTGAGATCCCCACCTGTACTGTGCTAACCATGTGCTCTGAAGGGTCACAGGACTGACCAGAATTACTGCTGCTCAAATGTATTTGTCAGTTTCCTGGGTTCCCTTTGCTGGCTTCTCATCTGGGGAAATTCAAGTATCTGGGAAGCAGACTGCAGAAGTTTAGTATAGTAGGGAGGGGTTGAGGCTGGAGGCACTTCTGAAGTGCACTCGGGTTTAAGATAAACTTGGAGATCCAATAAACATCATAGTGACTGAAAATGTGGTTTGTGGGCACTTCTTTCTCTCAGTCACTGTGGTGTTCCTGTTCTTCACAGTTTCCTTGTCCTTGCTGCTTACAAAACAATCACTTGCATGGCAGTTTGGTCTGTGAAAACCAGTCTGCTTCTTGCAGGACACAGCAAAAAGGAATAAAACCTCTAGAAAAGCTGTCAGGATATTGCTTGGTGCAATGAAAATTATTTGAATTCTGACTAGAAGATCAAGAATTATAATTTAAGTGTAAATTGAAGAATTCTGAGCTAATAAAGTTGTCTTAACTTTTTTTTTTTGTTAAAACAATGATTTTCTTTACCATAAGGGAGAAATTCCTTTTGGTTTAGCTCTGAATACCTGTTATTCTCTATGTTGTTAACCATGATCATAGACACACAGTACCAGCAAAATGGAGAACGAAAGTACAGGAGCCAAGCAAAAAGAAATTGAACATTTATTAGGTAGAACATTCTTTAGCATCAGGTCTTAAACTCCAAACTTCACCCCATTCCTTTAGAGGAAGGTGTTCTAAAATACTGTACTTCAAGCATGAGCTTAAAGAAGTTTTCTGGAAATGGGTTGCATTTGAGGAAAGTGTTTATCATATGCATAATGGGTTGGAGGGCTTGTAATAAAATATTTGGTTTAGATCCTTCTGAATTCTTATTGGTTCCAACAGTGACAGCTACAGTGACCTAAGCGATGACAGCTCTCCAGAAAAAGAGTTTGCTTATTCTGACACAAGCTGAAATGATTGTATGAGAGCACAGAAATGGATGATGCTATTGAGGTAAGCTGAAATGTTTTGGTAGTGCTTTATGACACTGATTTATTCTAGACTTAAAACAGGAGATAAAGTTGACTTAATTCTTGTAATTTTGTTTAAAGTCCCATCTGAGAGCTTATGTCTTCTTTCTTGTCTGTAGCATTTAATTGTTTTTGTTTCTGCTGCTTAAATCTGCAACTGAGATGCTAAAATCTGCTAAGTGTTTGGGGTACATCTTATATGTAGGATGCTGTACAAAACCAAGATGTGTTAGAGTTTGAAGATACATTAAAAATACATTTTTAAATTATGGGGGGGGGGATGGGGACAGTTCATGTCTTCAGTTTACAAGTTGGATTCACTTCAAGTACACTATATAGAGATGACTTTGAATTTTGCATTAATATTCACCTGTAATTGCATCTGATGCATTGATACCACAAAGACATCCCAACATAAATACTTGGTTTTAATCTGCAGTGATAGAGATACAAACAAGTTTTATAAAATTGTAGCTTTGTTTGCCATAGGCTTTGCCAGAGTGGTGTTGGATTGGTTGTTTATTCACCTGTAAGCATGGTAGTAGTATATTTCCTTTCAATTTGGAGGTTGTATTTCCTGTGAGACACCTGATCTCTGCAGGATCTGGACTTGAAACTTAGTCTTACTTTATTTTTCCTATGCAGATTCGTCAGAGCTGGGGCTGGTATGGCACTCATTCAGCTTCTCAGTATTTCTGAGCACTTTTGTAAGGAGGGCACAGCTTTCCCCTCTGATTATGTTTCACATGGTGTAGATGCTAAGCAGCTGTGCCAAGCAGACAATTAAGGCTACATATGAATGATGCATTTCTGCCTGATGGTCTCCTGATCAAAGTAGTAGCATGAGATACTAGAAATTGGAGTTCAGTCCTTAGATGCGGCATGGGTTTCTCCTGTGATTTTCAATTGAATTTTTTCGCTCTCATGTACCATGTGTTACAGATAATTATCCATCCCCAAACTATGAGAGTGAAGAACAGAATGTTAAATGAGTTAATGACCTGGTACATGTACATACAGTACTGATGCCTGTCCCAAAATAACCAATAAATAAGCAGACAAAATGTTCCTTTTCACTCTTTCCTGGATCCTTCCCATGTCCAAACATCACAATGGTTCTGTTTCTTGAGAGCAACACAAGGTACAGGATAGTCCCTCTGGAAAAGCCCTTGCTTCCCTCAATGGAATTTATGAATGGTAGTTCTCTGTTTACAGTCTCAGAGTGACTTGCTCAGTGCTTGGATGAATGTACTGTTGTGATGCTTTTAAATGGTTATCAGTAGCCAAGCTGATTTTGTTGGAACATGTCACTAGTGGATACCAATTGTATTCAACAGAGTTACTCTAGAAAGGATTAAATAACTAAATCCAGATATAAAAGAATGATAGAAGCATTGTCTCATTTATTTTTATCTTGTGATTAATTCTACCCATTAATCAGAGCTGGATACACATGTAAACTGCATTTAGCTTCATGGTTTTGCTTTTTGCTGTTTGATCCAGATGAAATGCAACTACTTGAGCTATTTACATAGGACTACTTTGAAATCAGTCAACAAATTTGAGTGAAAATTACAAAAGCATGAAATAAACTGAGTTACAGATGAAATAGTTTTAATAATTGATTTTTTTTTGCATTGATTTTTCCTTCCTCTCCCTCTTTTTATGTTACAGAAACTTGGGAACAGGACAATGTTGAATAGACAAAAGTAGAAGAGTAAGCTGCTTGCAGTCCTCATACTGTTTCTTCGTCTACTGTTTTCAATAATTCTCATTACAGATGACAGTTTTACTGTTCTGTAGCAAAAACTGTTCTGTATAAATGCTGTTTCTCTTCAAAAGTTACCAAAAGGTTGTGCACCTTAGCTGTTAATCACCATTCATCTTGTCCTATATTTCAGAGTGATCTCAGGTGAATATGTATCAATTACCTGGTTCACAGCTGTTCTTGATTTGAAGGAAAATTCGACTGGTTTCAGTTTGCCTTAGAACAGGAAGACAAAATGCATTAGTTCTTGGGAATGAGGGGGAATGCACTAAAACATTTAAGGGAAGATTGTCGTATTCTTGAGCAGTAGAAAACTGTTTCAGGTTTTTTTCCTTATTAAGCTTGTATATATATTGTTTACTTTATTTGCTGTTCAATATGTACAAATGAAAAATGGTTGCTGTATTTCAGCTCTTTGTGATTATAATAATTAATGTTGGATACAAAATTTTTCACTTTGTTTTGATAAGCAATTTAATTTCATATAAATTCATTTGCTCTATTTCTCCTGGAAGCCTGATAATACTGAACGTAATTCTGACCTACAAAATTGCAGAAGTGATATTAGAAGGTGGTTTTGTATTTGGGTTTTGTAAGAGAGAAAGTAAGTATGTTCATATGTTAAACTCTAGTTTGAACACTTGTGTGAAAGTCGTAGAAAAACCAGTCATAAACCTGGGGTGTTATCTGGGCTCCAGCTGTGCCACACTTAGTTAATTGCAGTAAATAAGTATGAAGCAAATTAAGTAAGGTTCACCCTCGTTTTCCTGCATCCTGTGACCACTCCATCGTCGTGGCACTTATTCCCCTGTAGATTGGAATGATGTATTTTAATTTAGAAATCACAGGTTATTCCACTGCATCAGAACTGCAGGCAGCCCTGCAAACCAGGGCTGGAGCCTGAGCCACTGGGACAGAAGTGTAAGGTGAGAGGTGCTGTTCTAGGTGTAAGGCTGGATCCCATCAGCAGTGGGGCATCATCAAATGTGTCACAGAAGCTGAACCCGGGCTGTGTAACTGATGGGCTCCAGATGCTTGGAACATACTTTATAGAAAAATTCTGCATTTTGACCATTGTGTTTCATTTTGGTTTTGGGCAAAGTGGCTTCTTTAATTCATCAAAAGTCAGTATCTGCACAAAAATAAAAAGCACCATGTTCATTATTACAGCTTTGTAAAACAGCAAGTTTGAGGGCTGTGCATTGCTCTCGAAAATCTCAGGTTACACAGTAAATTTGTCTCTTCACTAAAAGAAGCTTTAATGGTAATGAAACAAAATGTATTTTTATGGCAGCACTTTCCTCAAGTAGTTCGTGAATATGTGCCTTAGAAGTACTGACAGCAGAATTGGTGTCAGTGTGTGTCTTCCCCCATGAGAGACACTGGCCACTGCTTTGTGAAAAGTGAAGAATTTCCTAAGATTGTCTGTAATGTGCAAATGTATTTTCAAAACATTTTCAATAAATAGTGTTATTTGGAAGTGTTTGGCTATCTACTAAAGAATCATGGTGCCATTTGTGAACTGTGGTGTTAAGGAGAGAATTCATCATTTAATCATGTCCCAGTTTTATTGTCTGTGAGAAAGTGAGTATCTCCAGTCAAGTATTGCATCTCAGCAGCATGGGTTCCTGTTTCACTGTCAGCTTTACAGGTGGGGTCCTTTAGCACCTGCCTAACGTACTTAGCATGTCCTACCCTGAAGCTGAGGTTTCTTTTTGTTTGAATATCGCTTTTGCTACCTTTGGAACATGTTGCTCATTGCCTGCGTATAGATTTGCAATTTGGAGAAATAGTGCAGTTTTGGAGCAACCTGTCTTACTACATGTGATTGATTTCCCACAACAACTGTTGTGCACCAGACCTCAGATCCTTTTGGATCCTTTGTATGCGTCCACTCCTCCTTCCCTTATTTACCTGCTCAGAGAGATAACCTTCATGTGCTAGGGTTTAATGCCTGCAGAGGTTGGATCTATTGAGGAGGATTTGCTTGACCAAACAGACTATTCCTCACCAGGCAGTTCTTGTGGGAGGGTGGGCCAGATGCTGCATTAGGTTGCTGTTTTTCTGAAGCTGTATTAATATCAGAGTGTGACTGTTGATTCAGAGTAGTACCAAAGAAGGCTTACTGTGACCCGAGATTCATGGGACTCTGGCATACTTCTCCTGAAATCCTCTAGAGGCTGGCTTGCCAGGAAGACACTGGAGGTTTTTAGCAATGCCTTAAAAGTAGAGGTTGAGATCTCTGCAAGAACCTGTGTAAGCAGGAATTGCAGCCCCAAGCTAAAGGAAGGTTTTGGGAAAGAAAAGGCAGATTGTCAACAATCACAAGGGCAGGGGCTTGCTGCCCAAAAGGATGTGGAAGAGATAAGAGAGAGTCAAGTGTAAAAGCAACAAATGACTTACCAACCTGAGCTAACCTCCTCATGAGAGCTGTGTTACAGCTGCCATGGCAATACAAATGAAAGTTTGAAACCCTGTGTGTATCAATGACAGTAGGGAGTGTTGATTCCAGCCTAGAGGACTTCTGAGCTGGCAGCAAAGCCAGATCAGCACAGAAGTGAACAGGAGCTGTGCAAACCTATGTGGGACTGGCTGAAGCTCATTTCCCACAACTTCACTGTTTGCATATATGAGGTGACTAAAATCTGCTGAGAAAGGGAGCGAGGTGGAGCAAGGGGGAAGCAGAATAATATTGCCCTTGGGAGAACATGTGACCTCTTCCAGCATCCTGCGGAAACTCACTGCAACATGACAGGGAAAGTGAACAAATGATACAATTGTTTATGTACCTAAGGCTGAATAACACCTCATCCTTGCACACAAGTAGGAGGCTTCTTCTCTGGGATGTCTGCATGGGAGTTGTGGTGTATTTCTGTGCCTCGGCATCTTATCCCATACAGTGCTTAGTTTTTCCCTGCTAGCAAAGTGAATTGGTAGCTGTTAGCTCTGTGATAACTTCCAGACAAACTCTTCCTCTTACCACTTCACCCTGTCCCCACTGGTTGGTACTTTGTTCAAGGATTTCTCACAGTTTCCCAGGTAGCAGCCTTTGTATTTTTGATGACAATGAACTTAGTATCTCAGATATTTCTCCCTTTATTGGGTACTGTCTAGATTTTTCAGGTGTTCAGTTGTGTCTGAATTGGTAACTACCATGTTCTAACAGGGTGAAATGAATTAAGAACTCATCTAAAATAATTCTATTGAAAGAGTCTACATGTGTTTTACTATGTAGAAGGCTCATATTTGTATAGCTCCCCTAAAATGATTCAGAATCTTTATATCAGTGACTATTAGATGTCCAAAGAAAATGTCTGTGTTGCCTCAGTTGGAAACTCCCTCTGAATAGCAATTCCAGAAATGCTGATTTCCCAGTCTCTGGTTGATTGTCTTGATTTTATCTGTAAACATTTTTTTTAACCTTTTTTTTTTTAATGTGAATTAACTTTTCATTAAAATGCAAAAGTGGACCAGTTCTATTGTTCTTTATTCGTATAAAAGTAAGCAATCTTCAGTACTGTCTGGTTTCTTGCTCTTTAAAATACCTCATGGATTGCAGGATTTGACATCCTGCTGTGACCTAGCTGACCTACTGCTAGAATAAAGTCTATTAAAATGTCTTTCATCTTGTAAAAATTGTGTACTTTAATCTTTATACTTTGATGATTTGTTTGTATATGGAATATTTTCTCTGCTTGTAATATCCTAATTCATTTAGAGAAATTGGTTGCTTTATTGGACTCCCGGTAACATGCTCTCACAAATTTGGATCAGAGTCTAGAAAACCAGCTATTCCTGAAGTGTGGACAACATTCTGTGTTTCAGGAATTTTCCTGGAAAGGTAAGGCTATCTTTTCTGCTCCTATGGACCGCTACTCTTTTGTTTCACCTGGGTGTGTGGGCAGTCGGTCTCCGGCATTCGGACAGACAGGGAGGCTGCTTTCTTCGGCTGCTTTTCCTTCTGCTGCAGAAGCCCCGGGATCCCCAGCCCGCCTTCCCTGCCCCGCTGGGAGCCGGGCCGTGGCCGCCCTGCCCCGCCGCTGCTTCGAGCCTTCGCTGCGCTGTAGCCGCGCTCGCGCTGCCTGCCCAGACCTCCGGGGGGTTCCCCGCTTGGATACACCTCGTCTGCCACCCGGGATTTGTGCTCGTCCCTGCCGCTCCAGCTGCTGTTCCCGAGGAACTGTTCCCGGACACCGGGATCGGCTGCCCAGGGGTTTGTGAAGCCTTTGTCCCATCCCTTCCCGGGATCCCAGGCCGCCAGTGCCGCGTGCTCCCCGAGCTCGCTCCGGAGCGCCCCCTGCAGCCGCGGGGGAACCATCGCACCTGCCCTGCTCACCGGGAGCCGCCAGCGCCCCTGCCGGCTGCGAGCGGAACTGCACCCGAGGGGAAAGGGCCCGACAGCCGAGAAGGCTGGGACTGGGTTTGTGATTGTTTGCTGGTACTGCCATGGTTATTGCTGTTTGTTTGACTGGTTATACACATATAGATATATAATAGCAAAGAACTGATATTACTATTTCCCATATCTTTGCCTAAAAGCCCCTTGATTTCAAAATTATAATAACTTGGAGGGAAGGGGGTTGCATCTGCCATTCCAAGGGAGGCTTCTGCCTTCCTTAGCAGACACCTGTCTTTCAAACCAAGACACCTAAGTACTGACCCAAGTCTTGGATTAAAGCATAATCCAAGACTCCATATGTTTAAAGGAGTAGTTAGGATAGTTTGCTCTGAGCTTCTGCATAACATGTCCTCATCCAATAGCAGCTTCAATAAACCCCTGATATCACAGAGTCAATCAGAGCAATAAAACCACGACTTTAGGTGTCTTTTTGTTTGAATAACACTTTTGCTACTTTTAGAACATGCTCCTCATTGCCTCAGTATAGATTTGCAATTTGGAGAAATAGTGCAGTATTGGAGCAAACTGTCTTACTTCATGTGATTGATTTCCCACAGCAGTTGTTGTGCACCAGACCTCAGATCTTTTCAGAGGAAATAAAATTTGAAGATTCGTTCAAAAACCTGGTGTGATTCGGTTCTGAACCCACCCAAGGAAAGAACACTGCCACAGATGCCTCTGATGTGCATCCAGTGAGTGTGTGCCAACAGAAAGCTTTCAAACCATGGCATGTTCCTGTGATACCCAAAAATTTTTTCTATCCTGTATGGGTGTTGTATTCACCTTCCTATCATCTTTGTTTTGTTTTGTTTTGATTTGTTTTGTTTTGTCATTCTTGTTGAAAGCTTCCTCAAGCTTCCACACAGGCACCATGCTCTGAGTTGCTGGGGACGTGTTCTCACTAAGACCAGAAACCAGGCAGCACAGTCCTGGAGTCGCCTGACCTGAGTCCTCTTTGAGCTTGGTAAGTGTCCTACTTGAGTGATGAGACACTGCAAAATGCAGCATCACAGAAAGTCCTTGTGGGCCTTGTGGGCCAGGCTTACATAAGCACCTGCACAACTAAATATTGATGCCTATATATGAGCTACTCACCACAGGCTCCTTTTGCACTCGGCAGACAAACCAGGAACTTTTCAGTCATCCTTAGCAGATCAGATGAATCACCTGTGGATATTGTTTTTTTCTTGGCATGAACCTTACTAAAGAGCCTGGCCTAAATGTCTGAGATACATACGTTTGGTGAGATGATTCTATTTCTGATGTATAGGTGCTGAACTGGGAATCAGTCATTACCATCAGCTCATTGTTACTAATCGGCTAGATATATCTGTCTCCCTTGTTTTTGGGGGCTCAGTTGAGCAGTCTTGTGGTGGGCCAGTGAACATACATACAAGGACAGAGAGTTCTCAGTAAGACAAGTCCCCAGTACCACAAGAACCACTTCATGTTAGGGTGACCAGAAAGGCTTCTCCCAGGATGCTTGTTCTGTTATGTTAATCTATCCCAGTTTGGATTCCCCGGTTGCCTGTCAGCCTCTACCCCTTGTCACTCCCCCAGAGCTTCCCCATTGGCCCCCGTTCCCTAGTCCGGCCTTTTCCTCACCCCCAGATAAAACTGTGAGCTTTGGGATCATGTTTGGATTTGCCTCTGCACCCTTCGTCAGTGTAGCAGCAATAAATGCTCCTGGCAGAACGCACCCAAATGCCCTTCTCCACTCTTTGCTGCCGACTGCAGCACTGAACCCACCCGTGCGGCTGTGGGGGCACGCGGGACCCCACGGAGCCGGGCAGGGACAGTATTACAGTCTCACCCCTGAAGAGCCTGAACTTCCCCAGAGTACAAAATTCATTCTTCTCTTGGGCCTCAAACCCATTTTCGTGCTAGTCAAAGTCTTGAATTTAGCAACCCTTTCTTGCTGAAGCCCAGCCAGGGGCCTGTCCCTGTGTGTCCCCAGTGTGGGTGCTTGGGTAAACGTTCTGACCGCCCTTGCTGGGACCAGCTCCACACAAGATGCAGCAGCAGCAGAGTCTGTTGTCATGAGTTATTGTGCAGTGCCTTCCTCCCTCGACAAATAATAATCCTTTTCCCAGAGCACTCCCCCAGGATGTAGGAGACATGACCAATTTCTTCCTGAGTTTCAGAAGCAGCCAGGCCCCCTTTCCTCTGGGGGCTGCCCACTCCACAAGGTTAAAGCCAGTTCTCAGTACCAGCATTCATAGCTTCATAGTATCAGGACCATCTGCCAAAATCCTCACTGGTCCTGTGTTGGAGAAACAGCCAGCATAGGTGAGGCAACAAGAGGTTCCTTGGGAGGGAGGGAGAGCACCTGAGCCCATGTCTTTAGACTGTGTATGAATTTTAAGTAGATACTGAACAAAAGACAGAAACTGTGATTGGAAAAGGAGCCAGAGCACAGGACTCTCATTTGTTAAACCAGTGCCATAACAAAGAGTCTTTCTGGTTTTGGGCAAGTAAGTCTTGAACCCTGTTCTCTGGGGTGGCACAGACTGAACAGGAAGGAGTGATAGCACCTCAACCTCTTTTTTCTCTCCTATGGATGGAAGTTGCTGCAACATTGCTTTGTCCATCCAGTTATTGTTCCTGCTGGCTTGTGAGAGCCTGTGCCAGCTTGTACTTCTGCTAGTGCCAGCCTCAGGCACTAGCTTATTATCTTTGCTGGATATGCTACTCATCATCTGTCCTACCCAGGATTTTAATTTAGTTTATTCCAAAAAAGGATAGAAGGAAGCCTATACACATAAAAGAAAACTATTCTCAGTGTCGTTCCAATGCCTGGAAGAGCTTGAACTCTTCTTGACATAGCTGCCTAATAATATGCCTTGGTTGAGTCTCTAGGTTTGAGAAATTGAGAAAGCATCCAAAATTTTGAACATTGACTTCTAGGGCTTGTGGCTGGCTAATGTACTTTCCCTGTGTTTAGTCTTGGGAGCATAATGTGCCATCTTTTACAAAGTTTGGTCAGTGCTAGTGTATAGTGGAATATAAAGCAGGTTCAAAATCTAAAGGTCTTTCTGTGTATGTTATCTTACTGCCAGACATTTGTTTACAAATTTACAGGGATATCACTCTTGAGAGTCTCTCCTCAGTTTTACACAAGCTTTAAGAAAGAAAGGTTTTGACCAACAAAGGTTTCTCTCCAACTCATTGAAGATACAGAGCTCTCCTCTAACTACATGAAGTTAGAGAGCAGTGTAATACTGTGAGCTAGAGAGAATCAGACCTCCTGAGGGGCATGAAGTAGGAGGTTTGCTACTCACATAACTAATTGAATTAGGGATGAGATTATACATGTAATGATTTGCTCTTTACTCTGAATTTGCTGTGGAACAAAGACATGATTGCTTGTTAATTAGAGAAGTGTGTAGAAGAACGGTGATTGTGTTATTTGAGACTTTTGACAGAAAGCTTACTAGGGCGGGTCAGAGGAATCACACAAAGTTCATGCTTATGTACTTTTTATATTTAAAGTTGCAGTGCTGCACATGTAAAAGTTCAGCCAAGATCATAGCTTAAAATATGACTGCAAAGTCAAAATCTAGGTACAAAATGTGCCAGTGGCAGTCCTCTGAAACTGCTTTTTCCAAGATGATTTGTTCAACATCTGTTGGTCATCTCATTGTGTGAGAAGAATATGTGAGCGTGAAAAAGATAAAAGACTCAGTCTGTTTGTTTTGTTCTTTAACAATAAGGAGCCCTAATTTACAAGGCTGCTAATTTATGTCATTTTTGTTCCTACTGCACAGGCTTAAAAAATTCTGGTAATATTTGCTGTAGTGTTCAGGAACATAAATCTGATAAAAGTATGTCTGCTGCTGTCTGAACCAATACCCTCTGCTGTGCTGACTCTTTGCACATGGGTTAACACTTTGACTGTGAAGTTAGAGGAGAAGCAAACTTGATAGCAGATATAACTGTCTTCATGAAATGGAAATATTTATGTAGAAGTGTTTTGACAAGCTTTTGGGTCATCTGAAGGAGAGCCTGTGTACCTGAAATTTAGGTTTTTTTCCCCAGCAATATGTCTTGATATAATAAAAACACTACTTCACCCCAAAAATCCAGATCCCTCTGCAGAGCCTTCCTACACTCCAGCAGATAAACACTCCCTCCTGCACAACTTGGTATCATCTACAAACTGACTGAGGGTGCACTTGATTTCCTTGTCCAGAGCATTGATAAGGGTGTTAAATAGGACTGGCCCCAATAATGAGCCTTGAGGGACCACACTGGTGACCGGGCACCAGCTGGATGTTTCTCCATTCACCACCACTCCCTGGACCCAGCCATCAGCCTGTTCTTAACCCAGCGAGGAGTCCACCTGTCCAAACCATGGGCTGCCAGCTTCTCCAGAAAAATGCTGTGGGAGACCTATAAAGGCTTTACTGATGTCTGGGTAGATACATCCACTGCCTTTCCCTCTCCTGCCAGGCAGGTCACCTTGTCATAAAAGGAGGTCAGGTTGGTCAAGCAGGAGCTGCCTTTCCTAAATCCGTGCTGGCTGGCCTGATCCCCTGGTTGACCTGTATGATGGCACTCAAGGTGAGCTGTTCCATGACCTTCCCCAGCACTGAGGACAGGCTGACAGACCTGTAGTTCCTCAGATCCCATCTGTCCCCATAGACCTGTGAGCATCTAAGTGGCACAGCAGGTCACTAACTACTTCCTCTGGATTGCAGGGGGTCTATTCTGCTCCCCATCCTTGTCCTCCAGCTCACCCAGTTGCCCTGGGGCTAATAAATCTTTATGTTGAAGACTGAAGCAAAGAAGGCATTTTCCAGCCTTTCCATCTCAGCCTTTTTCTCGCCCTTGGTTACAGTGTTTGCCTCTACATCCAACCAAAGATGAAGATTTTCCTTAGCCCTCCTTTTGTTGTTAATGTATTTATGAAACCACTTTTTATTATCTTTCACAGCAGTGGCCAGATTGAGTTCTAGCTGAGCTTTTGCCTTTCTGATTTTCTCTCTACATGACCTGCCGACATCCTTGTACTCTGCCTGAATTGCCTGCCCCTTCTTCCAAATACCGTAAACTCTCTTTTCCCCCCCAAGAGAAAGCTTCCTGTTTAGCCAGACTAGTCTTCCCCACTGGCTTATTTTTCAGCACATCGGGATGAGCTGCTCCTGTGCCTTTAAGATTTCCTTATTTAAAGTATGTCCAGCCTCCATGGACCCCTAAGGGCTATTTCCCAAGGAACTCTCTGAACCAGTGTCCTGAACAGGCCACCCTCTGGAAGTCCAAGGCAGAGGTTTTTTTAACCGTGTTCCTTACTTCCACCTTCAGGTGCCCAAAGGAAAAATTTGGCCTTCTCCTTTCAGCTAAGCTGAAAATGGTAGGGAAAATATATGTTACAGTGGCATTAAGAACTTAATTGATTTAAAGCTAAGTTACCACAAAGGACCTTTTACTGCCAACTTACAATTAAAGATTTGTATATTATGGTGAATCTGTAATACAAGACTAAGGTGCTACCACAGGATAACCATTTTAGTTGCCGGAATTAATAATTATTTAATAATCCATTTGTTTATTAAGAACTGAATTCCAGAACATAATCCAGATTTTCCACTCCCCTTGTGAGATGAAATACCACTATTTTCTTCCTAATTTTAATTTCTTCTATTAAATAAAAATACCTTATTGCAAGTGAGCTTTTAAAGAAATGATGTGTGCTGGTCATGTTCTTTGTAGAGCAATTTCTTATTAGGGGGAACCTGGAACATTTTTGCTTTCACACAGTCTGGTTGTCCTTACTACCAACAGGACTTTTAGCTATTTATTTGTAAGAGAATCCAGTCTGGAAGTAAAAGATATGATTCTGCTCTTTTATATGCTGTTTTCTTTAGTCATCTAGAAATGGGCAATATAATGATGCATTCTTCTGAATTTCCATTTGATTTCAGTTACTGCCTCTAAGCAATATATTTTGGCTTTGGTTTACTTCCCACAGTCAAGGAGACCAGAATCTCATTTTGGCTTAATTGAAATAAAAATGCCATGGAAACTGTGAAAAGGCATTCCCTAGATGTAAAATCCTAGCCTTGTTGAATTGAAATACTGGCTAAACCTACCTCACTGTTGCCTTGGTCTGCTTCTAGTGTAATCTTCATTACAGTGTCTATACCGAGTGTCTTTGCCATGCTGCCAATGGCGATTCTGCAGCTGAGGTGTTTTTTTATTTGTCCCCAGTGTTCTAGACAGCTGTGGAAGATGTGGTTTTTGGAGCACATTAAATGCCCTGTTTAAGCATTCTCGTTGCCATCAGAGATGAGAGGAAAGCCCAGAGCAGTTGCCTGTGACTTCAGGCCAGAAGTGCTCCTACCAAGGCTTGCTTTGATAGCAGTGGAGCCAATGCACTTCCCTGACTCTCTGGTTTCTTTTGGCAGTAATAGCTGCCTGTTACCTAGGCATTTCTAGCCTATTTCCACAAGATTTTGAGGAATTTAGCATTTATGACACTCAGGTTTCTGTGTTGTGCTTGTTTGAAAACTTCCTGGAAGCTGTGAGAACTGACAAACTGAGAAGGGATAGGGAAAAATGCTGCAGTCACAAAAATAATTTTTTTCTTATGAAAACAGGACAAAAATTATTATAATAATTGTAATTTTTTAACATCCCAAATCTCTTACTACAATCACAGCCTTATGGCATGTCAATGTGACAGAGCTCTTATCATAAAGACCCTATAATCTGTTTTAAAAAGATAGACAGTAGAGATGAGCAATTCTGAAGTGTTTAATATATCACTTTAGAAACAATTATGTTTTCTGAATTGGAGTCCAGAAGCAGCCTACTGTCATGTATGCTCATAGTCATTTCCACTTAGTGCAGATTTGAAAATCCAAATATTGAATTTGGTTATGTGTAACATATTTGGGGGAAAAGAATATTTTAAAAAATTTGCAAGTGCTAGTCTACCCTATGTAAAACTATATCCCAAAGGCCAAATTACACTATAATGTTACTTAACAATGCAATGAGCTGTAAAATAGGCAATTTTTATGCAGCTGAGCCCTCAAGCTTATTCTTCCTTCTAAGGCACTGCTTTCTTACTGTGGAAAGAAACAAGTGAATAATATACATTGCTTTTTTTAATGTTCATTATGCTGCTATCATTTTTGAACAGGGAGGACAATGAGATAATCTAAATGATATAGATCACTTGTTTTCTTCCCTAATAGGAAAGATAATGAATGGCTTTGTTTTGATGGCTTTATTGCCTGCAAGATAATGAAATATCCCAGCATGGATTTCATTAGACTTTCTCTAGTCTCACTATGATACACGCATTAAGAGGCCAGATCTCCTCTTCGATATAATTGGATCCAGATATTACAAAGATTTTAGCACACTGTGAAAATCTGGGCATAAGTGTCACCAAAAGAATTACTGAGTCTTTAGATCAAGGCTGGCTTTGGTCATGAGAGACACAGAAGCACTAATACAGTTTATCAAAGTGAAATAACTCATGATGACAAAGGTATGAGGCTGTGAGAGCTTTGGTATTTAAACTTCGTCATTATTCACAGGGCTCAGGGCTAGAGAGCGTGTGCTGCTTAAATATCTAAATCCTTGCTCTGGTTCATTTGGTGGCTTTCAGGGGCTGGGGCACAGAGCACACAGGTCTGTCCTGTCACCAGCAAACCAGTCCTGTGGAGAGTCAAGCATCTGTGCATCAAGACAGCTGCAAGGAAGGACTCCTTATGGCATTAATCAGGGAGCAGTGTAGCCACCTGGGGTTTGAAAAGATAAGGTCATAGTGTCCTTCAAACAGCCATATTGTCTGTAGCCTCACCCCAAGGATCATAGGGAGTGACTAGGACTAGAGGGAACAGAGATATATGAGCCCCATGAGGCTTTTTTCTCCTAAAGCTTCATGTTTTTATAATGAACAGCTGCACTTTTTATTTCTACAAGGATGACAACAAATGCGTGTTGCAATAAGACCAGGAAGACACATTGTATGAAAACAAAAGATATTCCCTATTTGATTCTTACATGAATAAGAGATGTTTGGAGCTGGAAGTAAGATAAGCCAGAGGGTAAGGTTATGCAGTGACTTAAAAAAGTTGTTGATTTGTCATATTTTTCTCTTCTTTTTTTTTGACAGTTGTTCATTGGGAAAAAGCCTGACACAGTTCTGAGGTTTAATATATGCCTTTTGGATGGAAGGGATCAGGAACCATAGGAGGCCACACAGAGATGAGTTGCAGAAAGTATAAAAAAAAATTGAGATGAAAGCTGAGGAGAATTTGAAGGCATCAAAGTAATGGGCTACGACACAGCCGATGTTTTATCATTTCTTTCTTTTCTCCTTGTGATCTCTGCAATAGATAATTACTAGCTCCCATCAGTGATTATTTTCTTGTATCAAAGTGTTATAGCAATGCTCCAAATTAAAAAAATGGCAGCAAATCTAAAGTGAACTAGTGCATGGAAAAAGTTATTCACACTGCTTGCTGTAGTTTCCTTAAGATGACCCCTACACTCTCTAGAGCCAGAAGTGCCTGCCAAGGGAAGAGAATCACAGGTGTGATGCCTGCCTGGGCTTTCATCTCCTGAACGTCTTTCTTTTCCATGGAACAATTTACGTGAGGGGCTCTCAGCCAGACTTGACCACTGCAGTGCTTACACCATTAAATGCTGTATTTTGAGATGAAGAAAGGAAAGTGGGTTTCTGTTCTCCCCTCCCTCTCCTTATACTTGCCTGAAATGGGATTAGTCCTTTGCTATGTCTGAAACCACAGTTTTCTAAATGTGGCTGTGGAACAGTCCTTGCACCATGGCTTTTCTCCAAGATGTGAGACAGCTAAAAACCTGCCCTGAAAAACATCAGGTTATCTGATAGCTAGCATAGATTGAAACAAGATTCCAGGTTTTCAACCTATTTTGTGAAGAATGATTTGAGATTCTAAGAATTTAAGTGTGTCTCCAGTTGCTTCATGGCTCCTTTCCCACCAGTGCAGATAGGGAAGCTGAAGGGAGATGGTGTGGTACTTACACTGCTGTTTTCATGACTGCTATAGACAAGTAGCAGACACATCAGGGGCTCTGTCTGATGAAGCAAAATAGCAGGAATGCCAGGTTGGACTGCTGTTTGAACTTCTCATCAGCCACAGCTCTGCATGTCTGATTCAGTATTCTACAGTGACACTTGCTTTTTAAGAACACTAAAGCTAAATTATTCTGAGATTAAACTAAAAGAGAGAATTGCCTGTGTGCTGCATTCTAATGTTTTCTCTGTGTGTGGCCTTTTTGGTCCATGCAAATTTATGTCACTTTTTTTACAAAGCATGATTTAATTCATGTTTGAATTGCTTTTGCTGGATTTTTTTCATACGTTTTCAGAATTCAGATTCACAGGAGAGGAGAAACAGGCAATAAGCTGGCTTTCTCCCATAACAGACAGATATGACAGGGAACCCTAATGTGAATAAAGACCGGAGTTTACTTTGTTTATCTCTTGGTGTTTGTATGCCACCCAACATCTCCAGCCCAAATGTTTGACAACTACTGAAACACAGCAGCACCTGTTTTGTTTTCTTTTTTTTCTTTTTTTTTTTTTTTTTTGGTATTACTAGGACTAAATTTTGGCAGCAAACAGATGCTCTGGGACATAAACTTGTGCTAAACATTTGCACAACATAAGCTGAAGCTGGAGATAGATCAGTCCTGCTGGAATACCTGTGATGATTTCAGATGGGATTGCTCCCCCAGGTGGAGCAAATACAAGGTCTTTTTGTCCCCCTCAGGGTAAAGTAAGCCAGAGCAGGTAAAATTCTCTTCTAGTGAATATTAAATCAACATAGCAGCTGGTACAGGACTGATTAAAAAGAACTCAAATCAGTTCTCCTCATTTGGATGGAGAAGTGTTCCTCTCAGCAGGGAAGGGATAAAAAATGGTTCAACAGTCATTTCTGTAGAGCATGTATGACCATGGTTATATTTCCCTTTGAAGGCCCCACCCAAGGAAATGAGTAGAAACATTTTGAAGACTGTCCTTGAAAGGCTGGATTTCTCAAGCAAGAAATGAAAAAAAGCCAAGCCCAAACCCACAGCAAGCCAGATAATAAAATGTTCAGTTTTATTTCTTCCCCAGTGGCCTGAAAAGATTATTAGAAAGATCATCAAGGTCTGCTCTGACAGCTACTCCTAAGCTCGCTGGGACTTAAATGGGTTAGGAGAGAATTCCCTTAGGCATTGTGGCAACAGTTATTGATGGCTTCTTTGCCTGGTTGGATAAAGCTTGGTTGCCTCTTCTGTTGTGGGCCAGGAATAGTCAGCACACATGCTAGAAGAGAAGAGGATTAATAACAATTAATGTGTTTATTTTGCCTTACTGACATTTTAATATGTATTGATTGGAATTTTGCTTTTATAAGAAATATTAATCTTTTTTCTGTCACTCACAGCAGTATTTTCTCCTGCCTAGTGATGTGCCATATCCTCTGCTTCCTTCAAGTCCCTGTTCTTCCCCTTGTCCTGGCATTCCTCATTGCCCTGAGGAACCTCTTGGACTGCACTGAAGTTTCTGTCTGGCTTGCACCCAGGGAACTTTGTCCACACGGAAACCACTTTGGAGAGGACACTGATACGTGTGAGAGCCTCCACGGAATATGGACTTGAGCCACCACTCGGGTAGTTGTCTCAACATAAAATCATAGAATGGTTTGAGTTGAGAGGGACCTTTAAAGGTCATTTAGACCAAACCCCTCTGCAGTGAGCAGGGACATCTTCAACTAAATCAGGTTGCTCAGAGCCCCATTCAGCCTGACCTTGAATGTTTCCAGGGATGGGGCATCCACTATCTCTCTGGGCAGCCTGTTCCAGTGCCTCACCACCTTCACAGTCAAGAATTTCTTCCTCATATCTAATCAAAACCTTTCCTCATTCAGTTTAAAGCCATTACGCCTTGTCCTATCTCTACATGTCCTTGTAAAAAGTTCGTCCCCAGCTCTCTTGTAGCTCCCTTTAGGTACCTTTCCCGTTAGGAAGATGCTATGATGTCACCCCATAACTTTCTCTCAAGGCCTAACAACCCTAGCTCTCTCAGCCTGTCTTCATGGGAGAGGTGCTCCAGCCCTCTGATCATTTTCATGGCCTCCTCTGGACTCTCTCTGGAAAGCTGATGTCATTCCTGGGTCAGGGACCCCAGAGCTGGATGCAGTATTCCATGTAGGGTCTCATGACAGCAGAGTAGAGGGCCAGAAGCCTCTCCCTCGCCCTGCTGGCCACACAGTGTTTGATACAGCCTGGGATACAGGTGGCTTTCTGGGCTGCAAGTGCACTTTGCCAGCTCATGTCCAGCTTTTCTTTGGATACTGGTGATTGCCCTCACACAGGTGCAGCACCTTGCACTTGGCTCTGTTGAACCTCATGAGGTTTCCATGGCCCCAGTTCTTGAGCTTCTGGTCCTTTGGCTCCTCTGCCCCTGCCTCCTCTTCTTCCTGTCCCAGACCTAGGTCTGACTCTGCTGTACCTGGACAATCTTTTTATTTCTTGTTGTTTTGATTTGCATCCTCATTCATAAAGAGCTGGTCCCTCCCTCGGGTTGCTTGAATGCCACTGAAGGTACAATTAAGTACAAATTCTTTGTTTATCCCAGGTAGGTCCCAAATGACTTACAGCAGCTGTCCAGGGGAGTTTCCCAGTGCTCCTGCACATTGAGAGGTTTTCTGGGTTGTGTCAGTGAGGGAAATGGGTGCACTGTCCTCAGAGAGGGCTGCACTTCTGGGCATTTCAGCTGCCAAACTCTCCAGAGCATCTGTGGAGTGTCTGAGGACTGTGAAGCTTAGCTGAGTTTATCTAGACCCTATGGGAAGGACAGTTGTAGTTTCTGATGCTAGCTTCCACTTTCTACTGTATTTTAAGTCCCTCCTCTGAACCAAAGGGTAAGAAGGTAGAAATAAAGGCTCTGGAAAGTTACATGGCTAAGCAGTATCCTGTTCACTGCTTTGATTCTTGGAAATGGTTGTACTCTTCTTGATAAAATTTTCTGGAAGAATTAGTCAGAATTAGATATCACATATGGACAATTTCAGTTCAGACAGATGAAATTGTGTAAGGAATAATTAGCTCAAAAGCAGGTCTTCTAATATGAAATGTCCAGCCACTTTCCTAACAGGCCTCACTACTAAATTTGCTATGACAAATCCTCGGTATTGATTTTGTTGGCTGGTTGTAGAAAGACAGTTTCTCTGACTCCAGCAATTAAATTTGGTTAATTAGAATAAATGTCTATGCAATTTGTCAGGATCACCGATTACTTGCTTGTTTCCTTGTTCCGTGCACAGGTTCTCTTGTGCTGCCCCAAAGACCATCAGACCATGGAATAAAGTTCCCACAAACTGATACTATCTTTTTATATCTGAAGTTGTCTCTCTGCAGTAGCCAAGCCAAGTGTTTAAATAACCATATTGCATGATTTTCAAGACTTCCAAGAGGAACTGCTTGCAAAAATATATGTATTGCCTAGCAGCCGTGTATTGTCTCTATCCAACTAGGGTATTTTAGCTATGGTTCTACTAGTGCTGAGTGTCACAGAGTACTAGACCCTCATTTTAAGAAGACAATCTGTGTTCACTGAGTGTTTGCAGTTACTTAGTGAGTCCAAGACTATGGAGATAAACTTCAGAACAAATGAGATGAAGTGGCCTAGGTTTTGTAAACTAGTCACACTGCATCTTAAGTCATTCTCTGCCTGGACATGCTTCTGTTCTGATGCCTGGTTTAAGAGCTGTCTGTTAAAGGGCACTTTAAAGCAGTGACCGCGTAGATTTTATGCTATTCCCGATTGTCCTGTTTTTCAGCTCTGAAGGCAGTGAGCTAGATTTTTTTCTGAGTATTTTTTATAAGGCTGCACTAAAGGGCTCTTAGTATGGGGACAGAGAGGGAAGAAGGTCTTTCTCCCTCTGCTTCTCTACAGGGAGGAGATTCAATCAAGGCATTATTTTGATGTATCTAGAAAATGTGAAACTTTCTGTGTTGCTCACAAAGGGTGATGCTGATTAGGAGAGAATTGGAACATTGAGTGCTCAGCTGGAACAGGAACAAAGGAGAGGTATTGAGCCTGTGATGTATCTCCACAGTGAACACTGCAATTCCAGGTCGTACAATGAGTTCTCTTGCCGAGCTCTTCACTCCAGCATAATCTTTGACCTCATCTCCTCCTCCTCCTCCAGGGATTCAGAAACCCTCCTCTGTGCCCTACAGGAACCCTGCTCTGTAATAAGGCTGGGCTGGGAATCAGGAAAGCTGCCTTTAGGGGCAAATGCACAGCTCGAGTTCTGCCCTTCTGCTCTGCTGCTGAGCACTAGGAGTTGTTGTGGAGTCAGGAATTCAGAGGTTCTGGGGCCAGGTTGCGCAAAAGGCATCTGGGCTGGGCTGTGTGCTGTGATGCAAGGCAAGGCGTAATGCCTCTGTTCTGAACACTGCATTTCATTTATATGTCCATGCCTGAACAGCACTGGGGCTGTTGGGATTACACTTGTGTAACACCACAATTCAGTCACAATGGCAGGGTGCCTGCAGCAGGCTGAACCTGTTTCTGTTCCCTTTCTGTGTAAGTCCTTCAAAGCTTAAGGTGTGCTGGGTAGTGCACTAAGTGCTCTCACAAAAACCTGGGTAAGACATGCTCAAGTAATGTTAACCCTTTGCTGAGGTGCATTTTCTTAATGACAGTACAGAACATGACATCATTCTGCTCTCTACCTTACTAGGGGGTCTAACAGGTCTTTTGGTTCTGTCCGTATGGGCCTCAGACAAACCTCATCTCCGGCTTTCCTTAATGCAAGTTTTTTTTTTAAAAGTTGCTTGATGCCAAAAGCAACCTGTCCTCACAGCCTTCTGCATCAATCAATTGGATAGTTAGTGACTGGCCATGAAAAACAAAGCAAAGACTAGAAGAACAATCTGAGGAAAGGGATGCTTTATGGGGCACCCATGGAAACTGAAGTTAGTTTCTTACACCCCGTGGTGTGATAAGAATCTGTAGCAATCAGCATCCAGAGACCTTCTTGGATATTTCTGAGATGAAATCAAGCTTCACATACTGCTGGCTTCTCCTGGGCCCTGTGGATGCCCAGGGAAGCTCGGAGGCAGTATTGGTAGCTGCTATGGTGTGGTGGTTGTAATACAGCAAGAGATGCACCTTCCCAGGCAGAAGAAACCTCTCCACTGGCTTGCAAGGCTCACTATTGCATATGCTACCATAATTCTTCTTGCTCAAAGGACAGTCCAACAGAAGAGCTGTACCAGGCAGGCTTCAGACAGGCTGTGCCCAGTTGAACTGATCCCCAACCTGGAAAATCAGAGGTGTCTAGAAGAACCAAATGGAGAGGAAGACTCATTCTCATCTTAATTCCCACAGGACTTGAGCTTTCTTTGCACAGAGTTGTCGGTTGTTAGTTGTTTGTTGGTGCCTTTGGAGCTCAGGTTTAGTTTTCCCACTGCAGTGGGCACTATCCCACAGGGTTTGAGCAGGGGTGGGTTGGTGACAGTGGCAGGATCCACCAACAGTCCCAGAGGAAGCAAGGTAGTGACTCATGTCCAGAATCCATCTGGCAGCAGCAGAGACACTGCTGCAATGTGAGGTTGAGGTTCACACAAGATGCAGGGCCAGGCAGGACTGGGACTTGACAATGACCAGGATGCCAAGTAGCAAGGGGTGCCACAGGGGACAGGGACCTGTGGTGTTAGCCCAGACAGAGCCAGGGAAGCTCCTGGTTCGCATGGTTCAAATCTTAACATCTGCCTTTCTCTAAAGGAGTTTTACAGGGAACTGTTTTGATTGGATGCTGATAAGGCGAATCAATACACACCTAAAAAGTAGGTTTATTTTCCTGAAACTCTTCAGAACTACCATGAAGTCCAGTATGAACTATTAAGACTCTGCTCAAATTATGTCATTCTGGAAATAGTACCAAAATATCTTGACCACCCAATTAGCTTCCTCAAACCAAGATCACATCATTCTTTTTTTTTTTTTTTTTTACATAGAATATTTGCTTTGATAAGGTATAAGGAACAAAATGAGCTGAAAACAGCACTGAACACAGCCTCTTGTATTTCTCCTCTTCTATAAATGACATTCTCAAGATCTTGGTGTGTGCACTTATTTCAGTGTGCAGGCACATGAAACAGTTCTGGAATAGTTCAAGTGTGGTGGAGAGGACTGCATGAGAAAATTCCTGTAACCCTGGCAACATCTTGTCTTGAAAACCACTAGCTTCTTCCTTTGTATGTCTTGCTTTTCTTAAACCTAGCAACTAAGTCAAATCCTCTAGTTCTCTGACATGTGAAGCTAAACACTTCAGGTGATTATAGACACACTTGTTAGAATGGCAATGAGAAAGGCTTTTTGTGTTCTCATTAACAAAGGTACTATTGTACTATGTGATTCGCAATTAATTCACACACATTTTTGGCTTTTTTTTTTCCCCTAGTGTTTATATCTGTGCTTGCTTGTGTGAATGCATTTGAGTAGATTAATATTTGAGTACTTCTCGAAATTAAAAACATTTTAAGAATTGCTATATGAATGAGGAAATTCCCTTCTCAGATGAAGAACCATGGAAAAAACAGTGAGGCACAATTTTTCTGGATTTTCTCTGTATATTGCTCTGTATAGAGAGGCATTCTTTAGACTGATCAGACAAAAATGAAAGAGTAGATCAACAACAAAAAAAGACAATGTGAAAATCAAGATTATGACTGCAGAAAAATGGTGTTCATTTATACTTTGTAATGTACTTTAAAGCAAATAAGAAGTTTATTCAACAGAATAGGTGCCCAAATGGACATATTACATCACAGAAAGCCTTACAAATAATTAAACATTATTATGTTTCCAGCTGAATCCAGTAATTCTTAACTTGATGATAAAATATGCCAATTCCCATAAACAAATTTGAATTCAAAATGCTGAATGCAGTCAAACTAGATACTTAGGCAATATTCATCCCCTAATTCTAAAAGAATAATTAAAGGGAAGGAATTAGATGGGGAATAGTATAAAACACAACATAGATTTGCCATCTCCTGACAGTAGACTATGTCAGTCTAACCTAATGTGTATCCCTCATGATTCAATTAAGTTTTGTGTGTTAATTTGTATGTGATAACTAAGGAAATGTCTGATAAGCAGATTGCAAGGGGTGAGGGGAGCTAATCAGTAGTAGAAAAAACAAGAACTGAATTCCTTAGGTACTGGATATGGGACTCAGAAATACCTCAGAGTTTGGCCGAAAAAGTAGAAACATGCTGATGAGTTCTTGGTGGTAACAGCTGGGAGGTAGGAACAGTACAGGAACAAAAGGATGACCTTAAATCTTGACATAAGAAAGAAATAATGACCTTATAGAAGTCAAAATTACAAGGTCGCTAAGTAGCTAAAATTCCTGCTGTAAGCTGGAGTTCATCAGCTGGAAACAAAGGAAGAAGGAACAAGATTTTGTTATTCTAAGCAGCTGCAGGGCAAGCAGGTTGAGATGCAACTGTGGGAAGGCCAACAAGGGGCCTGTGGCTGGATCAGGAAGAGTACTTTCAGCAGACACTGGAAAAGTCTTATTTACCCTCTGGGAACCACTAGTAAGGTCCCACCCAAAACACAGCACATGGTTGTGATGATCTGTCCTTTCTGAAGAGGAGTAAGA
This sequence comes from Coloeus monedula, assembly GCF_965178545.1. Lineage (NCBI taxonomy): Eukaryota > Metazoa > Chordata > Aves > Passeriformes > Corvidae > Coloeus > Coloeus monedula. The sequence goes on along the minus strand of NC_138783.1, from coordinate 103,044,958 downwards.
ACAAGGGTAAGAAGGAGAGGAGAATCAGAAGAAAGGAAAACCCATTTTCTGGCAGCTAACCAAAGGACCTCACTGCATTTAACTGACCTAAATGCTGATACAGGAACAACTGAAAATAAACAAGGACAAGAATAATTTCCCAGTGGAAATGAGCCCAATGTTCCTAACCAGTAGATGATCACTGATATGAGTAAAAAATAAACTTAGATACTTGTCTCTTTATGGAAAAATGTGTGTGACATGGCTAATAGAGATAACAGAAAACTAGATCTGGTGATCCAAGAAGATTCTTTCTCTGCTAATCAATCTCTTCACATGGTCTTATCCTTAGGTAGAGGAGAAGAATTTAGGCAAAACCCCACCAAATTCTCTTATCTTTCAAATGGGCATGAAATGGGAAAAGGGGACATAGTGTCTGTCTGAATATTGATCTATTCAGCTATGCAGTAGAGTGCTTTATTCTGAAATACTTTCCTATTGGAATAAACCAGAACAATCTGCTCAAAATACAGTTTCTCAGTACCGAGTAGTAAGTACTGAAGAGATATTCTTACTTATTTAATCACCATTATCAATGCATTTACTAATACTCATCTAAAAATAGAACCTGCAAAACATTGAAGGGGCTATACAGAGGTGTGTTATAATGTACAGACATGTGCAGAGGAATTAAATTACAGAACAGGAACAGGCTGTATAAATGCAGCAATTATTTAGATAATTCCGACTACGAGTGCTAGACAAAGGGAGAGTCTATAAATGTCTCTTACTTGTTGACTCTCTTCCAAGACATCCTATACTCTGTATCAAATACAGGATATCCAATACAGGGCATACAAGTTGACAGGGCCAAACAAGATGGATGATGATGCCAACAGAAAATTTTACCTAATGGAAGGGGTCTGCTGAAAAAATGCTGCAGGAGAGGGATATGAGGTTTGCATTTAGCAAACTTACCCCTGAAATCCAGCTTGTTTATGAATCTGCTGCTTGTATTTTAAAAGGTGCCTCATGAATAGCTGTATAGTTTGCAAAGTGAGATACTGGTAGGATGAAAAGAAAGGACATTTATTTTATTGAGATTTACAAGTAGCACAAACTTCATTGCTTGCTTTGGCTGCAGTTCTCAGAGACTAAGCAGAGACTCAGTTTTCAGAGACTCTGCTTTTAGGTATTTTTTTCCATGCATTTGGAAACAAAACAAAAAGCTGCCTTATATGACTGTACATAAGAACTTAAATTACTACCTTTTTGTATTTCTTTCTTTCTCTTTTATGTAGAAAATATTGCTAAATCACTGATGCAATTATTTAATTCCTTTGTCTCTATGTAATGTCTTCCACTTGACTATCAGGGTGTCATTATGGTAAAGGCTTTTCTTTTACAAGAAAGAAACAAAAGTACTGATGTTACTTCTGGGAATGATGATAAAATTGTTCAGTTGTGGGGGGTCATATGTGCTGGTAATTACTTTTATATTTAGAATTGGAAATGACAATCTGAAATCAGAATATCTCAGTAGTAGTAATGCATTTTAATTTCTGACAAGTGAAGTATTCCCAAGGAAATGACAGATGTTAGAACTACAGTGAATTACATATGGCTTAAGATACTTCAAAAAGTGGCAAAACATTATAAAAATTCCTTAATTGCCTACAGTAACAGTGTGAATCAGTCTTTGCTAATATCCCAAATTTTTACTAGGTGAAAAAAATTTGAAGGCTCTGGCAGACTGCTAAAGAAATTCTGTTTTAACACATTTTGATCTCTTCTTGCCTAACAGCAACTATCAATAAACCCTTTTTTCCATTGTTTTTAATTTCAAGAAGCAAAAAATATGTTTTAGATTCAAGAGATTAGTGATCATTTCAGTTCATATCAAGGCAGATGCAGTGACACGGTTCTGTATCCAAACAAGACTTTTTCTTACTGGAAAGTTCAAAACCAGCCTTACAAAGAGCTTACATGTAACTTGAGTTGGTCTGAGGTCCATACTCAGGACAAAAGCTAAGCTTGGCTTAATCTGAAACCACAGTTATTTTTAAACACCCCAGATGGAACCAAATCTAAGCTACTATAGTGGCTACGCCTTCTGGGCCATCATCTGTATATGAACATGAAGGAATAATGCATTGCCTGTTCTAGATGATGGAAATGGAGTCTGGAGTGGCAAGAGGGAAGCTGGATCACCAGACAAATGCTGGACAAGAAGAACTTTGATGGCACCTCCAGTCATATTTTATGTGAAGGCCTTTGAACCTCTGGGGATGAATCTTCCCTCGGGCTCTCTGCTTTTATTCCAGACGTGGAGCAATGAGTAAGCAATTTTCAGGACGAAGCCTCCCCACAGAACTGACTGCCATCTGGTCAATGGTCAGGTGATGTTTGATGCTCAGGGTTATGGTGTACCACATGTTCTGGAGACCCTTTCACTGATCACACTTCTTGCTGGCAGGGTGGCTGTCCCATCTGGTCCTCTTGCTTCATTATCCATGCTGCATTTTACCCCATTTCTCCTTCCTTTCAGGGAATTTGGATTGTTATATCCCTACGTAAAGGATTTTGAGTACTTTTCTCAAGAATTAAGAGGCATATGCTATAGTTTGCCATGTGTGTAACCACCAGTGGTTTTCTGGGAAACAGTTTGTGGATGCCAACTCCAGATTTGAGTGAGAAGTGTCTCTGAGGGCCTCAGCAGTGACAACTGCTGAATCCTTCTTTCCACACCAAGAAATAGCACAAGTGCTCTGTCACGCCATGCTTGAACCATCACACCCCAGATTATTTTCTCCTGCCTTGTTTCAGAAAATTTAATGCACTATGTTTCCCCAACCCTGATATCAATGGCTTATCCTGAAAGAGACGGAGTAAGGTGACGCAGATCTAAAGAGCTGGGGAGTAAACACTCTCCACTCTCTCATGAGGGAAAATACATCTTTATTCCCAGAAAGACACCTAAAAATAAGAAACAGCAAATCAAATCACTATGAAATGCATTAACAAAACTCTTCAAGAAAATCAAGGAGGAGATGTTACTATTATGTCTGCATTCAAAACATAGGAGTGCACTTGAAACTCTTGAAATTACCCAGAACCCCCTGAGTGTGCTGTGAAAGACATGTGGTGAAGGCAGTGTATAGAGAGAGATCAAACTCCTCACAATAACAGAGAGGTGAAAGGAGCTCTTGAGAGTGTTTGTGGCAGAATCCTGTTTCTATTTCAAGTACTGTTTTGTCAATAGTTTGTGTTGCTGTTGTGCTCAGAAGTGCTTGCACAGAGAAAGATCCCTGCATGCTGGGTGCTGACCAAAGGCCATCCTTGCCCCCCACTGGACAATATAATAAGCTGACAAGCTTCTCTGGGTAGGGGTGGTAGACAGCGATTGCAGAAACAGCAGGTGCCCTTTTCCATGCCAAAGTTTCAGCTGCCACTCAGCAAAAGCTGACTTGAAAAGGAGAGTGAAGTAGGCATAGAATGGAGAAGCTGAAGAGAGGTTTTGTAGAAATAATTATGTGCAAAAGCACTTAGGGGTGCTTTAAAAACTCCAACAAAGCAGTGTTACCTGGCGTCTGTGGAGTGACAGGCGATGAAACATTCAGTGGTGCTAGCTCAGGTATGGCAGAGAACAGGGAGAAAGAAGACTCCATACAGGCTGACTCCTGGGATCTGGGGCTCCGAAGCCATCAAGCAGGTGCTGAGCAGAAACTCCCGGACTTCTGTGCCATGTAACACTGTAGAAAAATTCTTCCTACTTAAAATCCAGTAAAAAGTGTAAAGGCTACAGTTATATCACATGTTCCTGTTCAGCCTTTCCCATTCAGATACCTGTTTTTCTAGGCACACAGGCAGTCAGGAAACACATCTCTATTTCAAACAGGATTCAGTCTCTAGGTATGATCAGCAACAGAAACACACAGGGTGAATAAACCATTCCCTGTCATTGCTCCCTGAATACTACCAGTATTTGAGAAGCTATCAGCAGTGGTACAAAAGTATTTTTTCCAGTAAGAAAAGACTATTTCAAATCAGGAGAAAAGTGGCAAATCCAGCAAGCTGACAGACTCAGTGTGTGTGTGTGCATGTGTGTAGGAAAAATGCAATCAGTGCACAAGGGAAAAAGACAATACTTTAACCTTGCAGCAACATTCTGAGGGCTGTAGAGAGCATGGTATTTAATTATGCTTTGCCTGCGCAAAAGCTTTATCCCCATATAATTGAATAAACCCTTTAATTTTTTCTTAAGATGTCTAGCCACTCCACCAGCAATGCCATTTATCATCAAATATATTGGTGCAGATGGAGTACAAAGTATTTTTCAAAAGCAGATCACAGTTAATTGTGACATCATTTTCTGGCCATGTGCCCCTGCTTCTCTTTCTGACCTGCAGACCACCTTCCTTCTCCTGATTGCCTTTATTTGCTCTCTAAAATCTAGAACAACTGCTTATTTGGAAAATAGTTTATGGTTTATTTTCATGTGGTTTGGCAAGTTAGCAGTGCCAGGTGCCGTCCGCTCTGAAGGCAGATTGACAGCTGTCATTGGGTTAGTCTGTGATCTGCTGGGATCAGCCTAATGCACAATGTCCATCTCTTGTGCAACGTACCAAATATTTTCACCTCTTAGGCATGGACAGAAGCTACCACAGGTGCAGGTGGGCAAGGCAGTGGAAAGGCATTTAATGACCCTGCTTTCTCGCTAGATCTTGTGCTGGCACTTTTTCATCCATTCCCAGGGTGCTGTGCCTTGACTGCTGTCCCTTATGCATGCAGCTTTGCATTCACCTTCTGTAAACTTACACTGTAAAAAAGCCCCTTTCCCTCCCTGTTTGCAAGAAGCAAATACAAAAAATACTGCGGAAAAATTGTAAAATTTAAAATATCCATTCTCCCACTGCTGCAGGCAACAGCATCTCACAGTCCTTTTCAGAAACACACCAGGCTCCAGCTTAAGGATGACTTATTTTATTGTTCCCACAACTCTAACAAGAAGGTTGTTTTAAAACCTCATTGCTTTGATGTCTTGAAGCCTTTATCAGACACTGATTACACGGTTACATGCCATCAAGAATGTGATGATCTATATATACCCTGTGGTCAATTCATTCTCAAGTGTATACTGTGAAAGTCTTATCATTCTGTGATTGCCCCCAGCTCAGGCTTCTTCTATCATCTATCATTTGAGCCGTAAGCTTGTTAGAAGAAAGACTATTGTTGCATTTTTTGGAAGTATTGTGTGTACCTCAAGAATTAAATGAATAATGTGTTGCACTAGTAGAGACTGAATATGGACTTGGAAAGGCAAAGCAAAATAAAATTTTAAAGTAGTACAACGGGTGAATTAAAAGGAAACAAGGAAGTAACTAAAGCTTAATAAAAACATGGGTGATCATATATTTACATAAGAAATACCTCAGAAGAAGAGAGAGAAAATAAGGGCTATTGGATATGGAGACTATCAGAGTAAATAGTCAGAGAAGGTCTTTTGAAACAGAGTAAACATAAAAGTGATTGTGTTACCTTGGTTGACTGTCAGGTGCCCACCAACCCCCTCCATCAACAGGACAGGGTGACAAAATGTGAAGAAAACTTGATATGAAAGGTGACAATAATGAAAGTGTATCTCTTTATTAGCCTGGTTCCTGAAGAATCTAAGCTCAATCTCTTGTGCTGCAGAGACATGTCAACCATCAGATCCCTTCTCAATAATTTTCAAACTTGCTGTTTAGTTTTAAACAGATTTGCCAGACTCCTGAAGGCCTCAAAGACACTGCATTTCCACTCATTTTCTTACTCCAGCTTGAGCTCAGATTGTATCATTTGCCAGAGGATCCATGTGAAGAACCAAGGGATGCTCTGTCTGCCTTCAAGGCCTCTGGTGAATTGTGTTTCATGGCTGACTTTCAGCTGCACAATGCACAGGGTCAAGTGAAGAGTCCTCTCCTCTGTCAAAGGTTGTCTCCTAAGGAGATTATCTGACATTTACTACTACTAATAAAAAAACCCCAACTGGCTTATAGCAGTTTTTCTCAAAATTAATATTATTTCTTTATCCCTGGAGTATTCTGTCATGTTTGCTGACATGGTGACTTCATGCTGCAACCTTCATGCAATTCAACAGCCTACAAGACAGAAATCCATTGGAAACTGGGCTCTGCAACTTCTGGAACTAATTCTTGAATATTTTTTTGTCAAAGGAATACTTTCTCTGCAGCTGTTAGCAAGCACAATTTTAGTGTGTCACTAGACATCACAGCTCTTACTCTCACCGCCGCTGTTTTATCTGATGGGAAATTTATCCATTGCAACCCAGCAGAAATGTCCCCTTCTTACTCTTCTATGGCACAATTTGCTTATGAAAGGGAAAAACAAACAAACAAAAAAACCCCAAACCCAAACCTGACAGCAGAATTCATTGCTATAATTTAGGGAGGTTTCAGCAAAATTAATGAGGTGCCATTACCAAGAGAACATGGGCTGATTTCTGCATAATTACTACTATTTGTATAACCATCAGATCCAATGTATTATTTCCACAGGCTTGAAGCAAGAACGAGGCTCCTTTGAGCTGGTGTGCATGCATAATACATTTTGGTGTCCAAGCACACCCCAGTAGGAAATGAATAGGGACCAGTTCAAAGTCACAGCGCAGCTGCCTGTTGGTTTTCTCAAGAGTGAGGCATGAAAATAAACCAGGATGTGAACTAACAGGCTGTTCATTTTACTATAATATCCCGTTGTTATTAATTGACAACAGCTGTGTGGCAAGTTGTGTGACAACCACTGCGGGAATAAAACAGCTCCAAGTGAAATGAATGTATAGGATCCTAAAATGAGGCAGATACCACATAGAAAGAAAAATCACATCCCTGTCTGCTCCTACAAGGGGAGTGAGCTTCTTGCTCTGCTGTTTACACTATCAGTGCTTGTTCTTGTGTAATGCCAGCACAGTTCCCTGTGCTGGGAGAGTTCACCAAGCTACTTTCAGTCCTCTCTCAGCAGTCCTGGCTAACTGGGGAGGTGCCAGTTGACTGGGGGTTGGCAGATGTGACACCTACCTACAAGAAGGGCCAGAAGGAGGATCCAGGGAATGAGAGGCCTGTCGGCCTGACTTCTGTGCCAGGGAAGGTCATGGAGCAGATCACCTTGAGTGTCATCACCCGGCAATCAGGGCATCAAGCTGAGCCAGCACAGCTTTAGGAAAGGCAGGTCCTTCTACACCAACCTGATCCTTTCTTCCTTCCTTCCTTCCTTCCTTCCTTCCTGCTTGCCTGCCTTCCTGCCTTCTGTCCTTCTCCACAATTCTGTAATTCTAATATATTTTGACTATTTGGAATAAATCTCACTGCAGATGAAAATGAAAACATCTGCTCTCATTGATACCATCATCAGCAACCCTCTCCACTGAATCAAAGCCAAGTCATTGTTGGAGTTTGTTCCTATGCTTTTGAAAAAAGGTATTCACATTTTTGTTGCTGTTATTAGTGCAAACAACTCCCAGATGTTTTTTCCTGCCAGTGGGAATGAGAAAAATGTAACACCATCTTAAAGATGGGTAATGACAGGAGGCTTTCTACCAACTTTGAGCGTTAGGGGCCTGGGTGAGAGCAAACATTGCTTGGAAAGGTCGAGTAAGTGGAGACCACTGAAGCTTAATAAACGTGGATCTGATCCATGACACTGTGAAATCATCAGTTCCCTGTGACCTTAATGGATTTTCCCTTGGCTACTACAGAGCTGTTGCTTCAAACTACACTAGTCAGGCCAAACTGAGCCAAGAGGGGTAAGGTACAGCTTTCTCATCCCATTGATGTCCTCTTTGCCTGACCCAAGAAAAGTGACCAACTCTTAAGTGGTGTGGAGTGTCTTACATGACTTTGCCTCACCCCATTTGATTCAACTTGAATCTGTTTCTCTATGAAAGGACTGCTGTTTAAAGCCTGCATCACACCCAGCAGTGCACCCTGTGCCGAGAAAAGGTGTCTTTTTCCCTGTATGACTACTGATAATAGTGCCATAGTATAAACAAATACAAACCCTGATTTGTGAGGGAGAATGTCTGTGTTGCCCTGTAGTAGCTAAATTTCAGTGTCCCTAGGAGAGGAGCTGTCACAGGAATTGAAAAAGGGGCTGCTGATGTTAGGAAAATGTTTCTAATGTACTATCTAAAGGTCTTTTCAGTGAAATTTGAATCCACAGTCATGGCCTTGATTTCCACAGAAGATACCTTGCAGTACAGTCAGTCAGAGCGTGGTGCTAACAACGCCAACTGGGTCGTGGGTTTGGTCCCTGCATGGGCATTCACTTCAGATTTGGACTTAATGATCCTTGTGGGTCCCTTCTAACTCAGAATATTCTGTGATTCTGTGAAATTTCACTTTATTTTTCCTTCTAGGCCATCCTTCTGTGCCATGCTACATAAAACCAAATCCAGACAGGATTTGCCAGTTGAAAAATGCTTTCCTTTATGGTTTTGGCCAGTGGCATTGGAAATGTCTCAGGTCACTCAGTTCTCTCTTCCCACTCTAAGAGATATGAAGGACAGGGAATTTTTGACTGCAACCATCCCTAGAAAAGCCCCTGAACTTCTCTTTTGATGTGAAGCCAAGCATGCCGGCAACTCTGAGCATCCTTGCCCTGTCCTGCTGCCTCAGGGCCAATGTGGACAGGCAATAGCTCTGCAAATGCTTTTGTGACATTTCACTAAAAACTGCTTCAGTCAGGCTGGTCCAGCTATTTAACTCAAAAGCGTCTGCAATACAGAGCTCATCAATTATATATCAAGGTATTATGTAAATCCATTCCCTTTTGGTTGCTTGAAAATTAATAAATTATTTAGTATGAGGTGGCAGGAGCTGACACTAATGAATCATATTTTGAAGATGTAGAAAATAAGTAGATTTCTACATTTATTTAGAGCAAATTATGTTTATTAATATGCTTACTTTTTATTTGTCAAAAGAAATGAAAATAAAAGCATTTTGTAGAGAAAATAACTGCTTCACTCCCTCCAATGGATTGTTTGACTTGGGAAGCCTGCATAATATAAATTATTACACTTGAATTCACACCTGTAAAATATCCATATCTGATGTTTATGTAATTGACATTTCTGTCCATGTTAATTTTCCAGGTTGTTGCTCAATAATCTTCATAGAAAATCAGAATATTTGAAAAGAATTTTTGAACCAATTTTTCCCTTTAGAAGACAAAATGTAACTATAGAATTCTGGGAGTTATGTTTTAAAACTACAGGGAACATAAAGTTCAACAAGAACTGGGATAAAGCATACAGAATTTAAAAAAGCACAAAACCACCTTCCCTAGGCCTCTTTTAGCTTCCTTCCAGTGAAAGGCCTTCAGACTTTTCCAGAGCATGGCTATTTTATCAAGATGATACCAGTTATCACTGTGATTTTTTGTATCTGGAAACCCATTGGCTCTCAGATGTTCTTGTTGCTGCACTTCTCCTCTCCCCTGGGGCACAGCAGTGTGCTAGTGCTCCCTCCACACCCCAGTGCTGTGGACAGTCCTTTCCCACAGGCTGCTCCTCTTTCTCCCCACAAGTCTGTCATGTATAAAGCAAAACTCTCTTTCCTATGGTCAGGTCTTTATAAAACAGCTAAGTGATTTTTCTGACCCAGATTCCTCACGTGGGGATTCTTGGTCATCTTTGCTGAGGCAGCATCGCATTTCTGTGAGGTTGCCCCAAGCCCATCTCTCCCCACATCGCCAGCTCAGGGGCTGCTCCTCCACTGTCCAGGGGCCTTGCTCTGCTTCTCAAGTAGCATTTAGAGATTGGTTTTGGGTATCTGTTTTTGTTGCTTGAAATAATTTGAAAACAGAAAAGAGGAGGCACTTGCCCATCTGCCAGCAACAAGCACACTCCAGTGATTGATTGCCTGTGGACCTCAGCATGAGAGCAAGCAAGGGTTGTCTTTGCCAGCTCATCCAGCCACTGCCTGGGAAAATGGGTTGTTTCAGGGGAACAGAGACTGAGGAGTGATAAATGGGAAATTTAGCCTGAAGCAGGAAGCATGGAGGAGAAAGCCTGGAAACCTGTCTTTAGCTCAAGCTGCAAGAAGGGCAACTTCCCCTTGCCCCACAGATGGAGGATCTGTGACTGTGGGGTTCAGTGGACCAGGGCAAGAAACACCAGCACAGGGCTATGCTGGTTTGGTGGGGAGAGCTATGGGAATAGCTACAGCTTGATGAAGGCACTGTTACTTCTCACACTGAACTCATTTGGGGTAATGCCTTAGTCCCTCCAGACTAGTCTTGGCAGGGAAGCAGCCCCAGCACATGTTGTGCCTGTGGTCCAGGTTCCTAGTGGTTGTTGCAAGGAAAACTGTTCTGGTTCAGAGAGGAAATTGCACTGGGACAACCTGTGCTGCTGAGGAGACAAGGGCTCAGCTGGGCTGGTAACATCACTGCTCAGTGTGTTGTGATCTCAGAGGCTGGTCCCATTTCACAACAGCTCTGCTCAAAGTTCATGGGGGCCCACAGCAGCCCTCCTTGGGATTACAGTCCTGCACAGCACATAGACTCCTTGGCTGGAAAAGGCCTCTGAGATCACTGCCAAGTCCACCACTAAACCATGACCCTCAGCACCATATCCACACATCTTTTAAATATCTTCAGGGGTGGCAACTCAGCCACTTCCCTGGGCAGCCTGTTCCAATTTTGAAAGAAGTCCAATCATTTTACATTAAGACCATCTTCATATTTGAAAGTTAATATGGAAAGGATTCCACATATTTTCTTACTGGTTATGTGCTGCTTTGTTTGTCATCACTCCTTGCAGCATTTTCTCTAGAAGCAGTCCTGAGACTTGGAGAAGAAGCAAGATGAAACATAGCAGAGCAGTTGGATAACTTTACCCAGGAGGAAAGGAAACTCCTCAAGAGCAAACTCCCTTTGTCCAGTATCTCTTTTCCACGCTGAAAAAATATTTTCACTGTGCAACTGTGGTAGATAAACAGGCAAACCTGCAAGAAGGCCAGCCTTCCCCAGAATTTTGTTTAGGAGTGTCTTTACAGAAGGCACTTAGAAAGCTCCCTTGCCTTCCTTTTCATGCTGTTTGTATTCAAATCCATAAACATGCAGCAATAACTTGAGTATAAGAAGCAGGCAAGAACGTCCCAGTAAGTAGAGCTAGCAAGCAGCAGAGTTTATTTTCGGCATGTATTTTTGTTTGGACTTTGGAAGAGTACATGAGACATAATATTCTGCTGATAAAACTTGGAACACTGAACTAAAAATCAGGTTATTTATATCTGTTAAAAGGAATTTAGAAAACTTTATGTGTAGCAAACTGCTTGAGCATAGGACCCATATACTCAGAAAAGAAAACTGAACATGTTTGAATCCACAGGCATACAATCCTTTTCTTTCATAGACATGCTGTATAAGTTTAAACCTGTAAAGAACAAAACTCTTTTATTGAACTCTACACCAAATAGTAATTCATTTAGCACTGTGAGGACTTATGTCTTCTGTGGGAAACCAAGTTTCATTGTTGAAACCAATGAAGTAGTCCATGGAGAACTTCACTTTGTGAACATTTATACTCTTACTGTGTTGCTGTATAGGGCAGAAAACATTGCTAGCAAAAATGCAGCTCAGTCCTTATTTCCTGCTCAAGAGAAAGTGATGATGAGTTGCTCGAAGAACCAACTAATTTCCTGATACCAGGGTTCTGCGTTGGCAGCTCCTTGTGAGCAGCTCTTCATGGAGCTCTGGTCAGCAGACAGAGGACATGGGCTGCAGCGCTGATGGCCGCACTCGGGGTGCCTGTGCTGCTGCGGAGAAGGTGATTTGTTTCTAGCCACAGTCCTGTGACTGCAGAGGCAGGTGAACACCTGGGAGGTCCTGGCAACCTCTGGCACTGTTGGGCAGATGTGCAGGCTCGGTTTAGCTGCAAAACTGGAGTATTTTTCCCCTTTCTTTTTGGAATTTCTTAAATTAAGGTGCAGTAGCTTTTAACTGACTATTCATTAGTGTCTGCAACCTCCATCGGGACTGAGCTCAGCTGTGGTAGGTGCTGTGCACCCTCAGGAGCACACAGACCTGTGCCAGAGACCTTGATAGTTCGTATTTTCTTTTTGAGGTTCAAGAGGCAGAAACATCACCTATTGAAAAATAAATGTGGTTTGACCCCCAAGGTTTTCCTAGAAGATTTCTTGATGGACAGGCAGTCTGATAGGGCTTGATATCAGTTCACAAGATGACTGTTTTTATGGCTCTCTAGTAATTAGTGTGACTAGTTAGCTATATTTATGTAACTACAGAGAGCAACACTCCAGCATTAAAGAATTCTTAGTAGAATTTATTTACTCTGTGTTTATTTTCTTAGTGACTTCGCCTTTTCTTGATTTGGTTGCTTCACACTCTGTATGTACGTGAGTTTAGTGTACATATATAAGAAAGTCAGAAAAATGGCTCTGCAGTCAGTGGGGTGAGAGAAGAAATTACTGGGTTTCTGCCCTCACAAAATCTAATTTTCATGTTTTTGTGGTAGTCCCAACACAGCGAAAAATAGGGCCCTGCCTCTAAAGAGGGATAAAAGTAAACTGAGTTCCCATCTAGAAATGAGAAGAAATAAGAAGAATAGAATCACATCATGCCTTAAGCATATTGTTCTAGTTTATTATCTGATAATGCTGGTTACTTCAACCAACACATCTGCAATTCCAGATGCCAAGATAATTAGATGGGAAAAAATTTACCAGGACTCATACTCATCTGACAAGTCTTTACCCCTCCTACCCTATATAATAGGTCCAAAAATTTGAACCTGTTCCATATCACTTTTTAAATCTGTTCTAGACTTGCTGGCTTTTGTGTCATTTTGCACAGTCCACTCCTGTAATGTGGACTTTCTTTTTGAGAGCCTGCCCTCCCATTCCATTCAGGTTGTTAATGTTCATACCACCTGTTGCCATAGCACTTATAAGCAGAGGTATTGGGAAGATGCCCTAATTAGAGAAACACATACTCCCTGCAGAAAGGGTTGGCTTTTAGGTGCTTTGTTTTGCTGGTCAGTGATGGGTTTTATTTTCACACAGTGAGTTGGTGTGGAGGAAAGGACATCCAGAACTGCCGCATGGCTGGGCTGCACGAGCATCTCTGGACGGCTGCTGAGTCAGAATGACAGTGCCTCTTCCTTAGGCATGGAGGGGCAACTTGACCTCCCACTGTTCCACTGCGTGCTCAAGGACACCAGGAAGAGGGGATTAACCTCTCCCCATTTTCAGGCCTGGACTTTACAGAGGGCAGGTGGGAGTCTACAGGGTGCAGGCATCCCTGGCAGGGAATGTGAATGAACACAGCTGAGCCCTGAGCTTTTTTCCAGTCTTTTTTTCACTGCTGTGAGCCTCTTCAGCCTCGCCCCGAGTCCAGGGCTTGCCTAGAACAGATTGCACCCAGCCCAAGGCGACAGGCTCTGCTTTACTTTCTGTCTCTGTTACACAGCGTTTTGGGTGTTGTTATCTGAGTGGGGAGGAAACCTGCTGAACCGGGTGTTAGTGAAGTGCTACTAGATTTGAAGGAGCAGTAAAGATACGATGTTTGAAATTTTGTGGTAAATCACAGCTCTGGCTGAACTGGTGGTGGAAATGCATAGCAGAAATAGGAAAGTTCTGTAAAATGACCTACTTTGCTGTACTTACCTCAGTGGTTAAACATCAATTGGGACCTGGCCAGCTGCTCTGGGCAGCAGGTACAGCACAAGTGACAGAAAAAAAAGGCCTTGAGGGACCTGTCTGCACTGACTGGCAGGAGGGAAAAAAAGAAATGAAACTGAAACATGATGCAAACTGTCACAATAGTAGCTGAAAAAAGGAATACTGGAGAGATGGAACAGATTTTGAAGGTTCATAAATATTTTGAGATTTTTTCCTTTTAAGAAAGCGTGGAAACGGGGGACTGTGATCAGAGGAAGAGGCAGGATCTGCAAAATAACACTCTGATGGGTATTTGCGTGTGAGAATTTATCAATAGCAGCAACATCTGCAAACATGCAAACAGCTCCTGACAGAGCAGATGAGGACAGAGGAATACTCTAAATGCTTTAATAATTAGTTCTTCTTTTTTTTCTTTGTAACTTTGTTCCCAATTCCATAAATAAAGTACATTACTCCTGTCTTCTTTGACCATAAATATGGTTTTGCTTTTCCCTTAAGATGGGTCTAGCACTAAATAGGATTACAAGGTGAGCTGACAGTGGGGGGATCCTGTGCCTACCAGAACAACGAATCTGGTTAAAGGCTGGGCTGCAGGAGGGAAAGATGGGCTGTTCATGGATCACAGCATCGTGGTGGGGGCATGATCTTCATTCCTCAACCATGGACTTGTGATGCATCAAAACGATGTCAACCTTTTGACACACTGACTTGCCCAGGGTTTCCTTCAGGGTAAACCAAAATGCAAATGTCCTGTGCTGTGCACAGACCTGCAGTGAAGATGTACAGTGAAGGTTTTACATAGACACACTGACTTCAAGACCTGAGGCAAACTCTGCTCCCTGTTTAACTCATCAGGACCACTACAGTTGACTTCAGTGAGGCAGCTCTTTTTGTGCCATGCTCCCCCACTGAGTGCATGTTTGTACTATGAAGATGATCTGAAGGCATGAGCAGAGATGCATCAGGCTTTTTGTACAAAGCAGTCAGAAGCTCTGCATGCGAATTCACATCACATTAGCAGGGGGCTTGTGGCTTTTCTTAGCTCTCTGAGTCATGCTGGAGGGTTTTGTCCCTGCTGCTATTTTGGAAAAAGGCAAATCATATAAAGAAGGCTCATTTTTTCACACGTAAGCATAAGCTCTCTGTATGCCTGAGTGCAGATGAGAAGAGCCTGTACTCACTCAGCTGCAATAATTGTTAACTACATTTGTACCCTACTTATTTAGTGACGTGTCTTGCTAATGGGTGTATGCTTTGTATGTATAAAAACATTAGCAAATAACAGCCCACTATGGAGTTCAGCACTGCCAGTATCAAAATCCATATTTCCCTTCTCAGCAACATACTTGTATCAGTGCCAGTTTTCAATTAAAACTAATTTTATACATTGCAATTTCTTCATGTTAATAAATTCAGATCCAGAGCTCCCCAAAAAAGGACAGAACTGTTGGAGTGAGTTCAGAGGAGTCCATGAAGATAGGTGAGAAAGCTGGAGCTCCTCCCTCTTCTCCTTAAAATTTACATTGAGATTTTTCAAATGGTTAGTCAGTCCTCACCCTTGACCTACCTGCAGAAATTCCCTGTGACTGTTTAATGAGGATAGGAGCAGAAAAGAAAAAATCCTTGTGGTCAGTAACTTCCCTTTAACCTCTTTGGATGGGATCCACAAATCTGTGCTACAGCCACTATCACCCAGCAACATATGGCTTTCATTTGGCTTTTTTGGGGTACACAGTGACTCCTAAAATAAAGGCTTTGTTGTCCTAAGCTGTCTCTATCAGGAAAGATGATAACTTTACAATTATGAGGCCAGGTAAAGGATTTCCCTGGCTGATATCTGGATTGCTCCCACTGTTAGTGCAGGTTGGTGCTGTCTAAGCTGCACAGCACTTGGCCCTAGGTTTCTGCTGGACCCATGTGGATGCTTCTCTGCCCTGAAGCTGGATTTACTCTTTTGTGTGTTATTTCAGTTTCTGTGCCTAAGACAGCTGGAAGGCTGTGTTTCAGACCATCTGAGTTGTGTTTCTATAGAGTGAGATAAAAGATCTGTGTCCTGAAGTGGGACACCTATTTAAGAAAAAAATTCTGCTATCATCCAGACTGGGCATGGGTGAATAATACTAGAATGAATTAGTTGAAACAATCAAAACCATATCAAGGAATAAATAAAATTATAGATGCTCAAAGATTCAGTGTGTAAACTTGCTTCCAGGTCCTTTGCATTTTCTGTAATGACAATCCTGGAGTCTGGAGGGTCTGTCTTTTTTTTTTGTTAACTGCAAAAGGAGGTTAGGAAGGCCATATATACATCCTTACATAGTTATGTAGATGGCAAGAAAGATGGTTAGAAGCACAACTGGAAGAAGAGAGGCTCAGTCAAATGAAGAGCAAAGTCTCAGTTTTACACCCACTTCCTCCAGTAAAACTTTCATGAAAGTCTGTTTTGGGGTTGGATACCAGTCTTTGATATAATTAACAATATTTAGAGCTTATGGAATGAGTCATACAACAAAAAGGTACCTAGGCATATGTGAATGTATAGATTGAGTTAAAAGTGAAGTTTATTATCAGAGAAGAGCAGGAAATCATACTTCTTGCACCCACAGATCCTCAGGAAGCATAAACCTGCATTACATGAGGTAGTAGAAATCTGTCTGGCCTGCAAAGGCATAAGGATTTCTAAAATGAATGAAGTAAACTGATGCTGACTTGTATCTTGGCTCTGTAAGCAGACATAGAGAAATCGATTGAGTTATCTGAACATGGTGTCACTTCTGTTGGGTTTGATGCCTGAGACATCTCTGTGGGAGTAGGGAATATACAGCCACGGGAGAGCTGTGTCCTGTGGAGCAGCATCTGTCAGCTGGGGAGATCTGTAGGACAGTTCAAATGACAGTAGATGCCTCTGTGCTGGTGACTGAACTGTGTCTCCTGCCTTGAGGGGGATCCTTTCGGAAAAAAAAAAATAGCAACCAGACAGTAAGTTTCTGTTTCACTCTGGTGTTTTCCCATCTGGACCTTTCAATCCCTTTGAAAGGTGTGGGTGAGCCAGAAAATGCCAAAAGCTGAAAGGTAGCATTAATAAAAATGATGACTTAAAGATGTCACTGCTGAGGGATGTGTTGAAAGTACTGCCTTGGTTTAGTCTAAGGCAGAGAGGGTAAATGTGGTGAAGATCAAAACAAATTTCTAATACACATTTCTAGAGGTAAAATAAAAAAAGCACAGCCATTAATTGCTTTCCATGTCCAGTTGTTTTCCACAGATGGCAAGAAGTGTTCAGTTTAATTACAGAAAAGAAGATGTAAGTCTGATTTTGGGGGAAAAAAATAAACTCTACAGGTATATAGTGACAGAGATATGGGAGACTTTGGCATACCCCTCATCAGAAAATTTCAAGAAGTGACTGGACACTGATCTGACAGTGTTGTCTCTCTATCAGTGTGGGGCAGGGACCAAACAGCCTCTTGAATTTCCCTTTTGCAGGTGATTTCCTCCCCAGCTGATCACAGCAGTATTCGCAAGTGGTTTCCTAAGAGAGCAGCCCAATCCATTACAATAGCAAAGCAAATAGGAAAAACAAATTGAAGACAATGGTGCTCTGAGGAAAAAATAAATAAGCTCTTAGCTCCTGGGCTGTATATAGACTCTGCACAGCCTTGAACAGTTTTGACTTGTTATTCTGCTAAAATGTTTAATAAGCAATTTGAAATGCTGTCCTTCATATCATTCCAGAGGAGAGGCAAGGGACTGAACACACAGGGTTGTGCATGTGCTGCTGTGCTCAGTGCCTCAGAGAACACTCTCATTCTCTTTGATACAATATCATGTTTTGCAAGTGTTAATATGTCATTTTAGCTTTTGGAGAAGGTGGTTTTCTTGCTCGCTTTTCATGTGAAGCTGAATGGCTCATTACAGCATGGGCTATGAATTTCTGTGCAGGGACTGCTGAAAAGTTTCATACCAATTATTAGGAGTGGGAGAATCTCATCAATTTAGGTTGACATCTGTGTCTAAAGAAAAATGCTCATCTTATATAAGCAGGGCTCAATAGTGAGACAGAGTTCCATGAATGCTAATATAATACTCTGCCTGAACATAAATTGGGACCTGGTATTTATTAGATAATAAAGCCTGAAAATGGATTTCAAATGGGAAAAAAATACAATTGGGCAAAGGAATTCTTTGTATTTGAATGGACAGCTTATTCTTCATACAATACTAGTTTCTAGAGGCCAGATTTGTTGCTGTAGGGGAAAAGGAATTGCTGAATCTAATAAATAATTTTAATATATATATGTGTTTGAAATTTCTTTGGTAAGTAGTTTTGGTATGTTTGGGAGACCAGGTATACCCTAGAACTACAGCAGAATGAAGCTAATAACATTTTCCTACTGCCAGTAAAACTTAACCACCCAAGGAGAAGGGAATCAAACATTACCAATTGCTTAGTGACAGAGAATGATATGAAATTAATTCCCTTTCTCCATCACCATACTGTAAATGAAGGAGATGGAATGGAATGTGAGTTGAATGCACCAGAAGCTGTTCCTATTGTGGTGAGGAGAGTACTTTTTGATGATTAACTGGCATTGGTTGTTGAGCCTACATGAATCCTTTGCACTGTCTAGAAAAAAACGTTTTCTGAATAATAATAATAATGAAAAAGTGAAGCCACATGGGCTTTCTTATCAGTGCTTCCTAAAGAAAAGAAAAACAAGAGTAATTTGAAGAATGAGATGATTATATTATTTGTGAAAGTTATACCTGTGTAACATTGTGGCCAGTGAAAATACTGTTCAAAATTTATGAAACATAAAGGTTTACTAGTGAACCTTGACATACATCATAAATACTGGGGGATTCTGTAATAAACAAGGTATTAACTACTATTTTCACCAAAACAATATGTTCTGTATTCACCTTTTGCTTATTGACTTTGGCTTTTCTAGATATATTTATTTTGTTATTCTATCATGAGAAAAAATATGCCAAACACTACTCCTAATCTTCTTGGACACTAGCTTTGTGTCCAAGATGCTAGAACTGCATCTTCTCAGAGGAAGATGGATTGCAGCATGATTACAGAGCTCTGACTACTCTGAATATGATGCCAGTTTAGTCACTCCCTGCTGCAAGCCATGGAGAGCATCCCATGCTTCTGAAATTCTCTGTCTGGATTGGCCACTGCAGCGAGGGGAGTGTCCTTGCTCAGTCTGTGTCATCGCAGCTTGGTCAGCCATTAGCCAAACCTCATGCAGCTGCTCACTCATGGCCCCACCAGTGGGATCAGGAGAGAATGGAAGGGTAAAAGCTGGAAAAATCATGTATTGAAATAAAGACAGTTTAACCAGGAAAGCAAAAGCCAGGCCCACAAGCAAAGCAAACCCAGGAATTCATTCACTACTTCCCATGGGTAGGCAGGTGTTCAGCCATCTCCAGGAGGGCAGGGCTCCACCATTTATAACAGTGACTTGGGAAGACAAATGCCATCACTCCAAATGTCCCCCTCTTCGTCCTTCTTCCCCCCACTTTATGTACTGAGCATGACATCAATGGTCTGGAATATCCCTTTGGTCAGTTGGGGTCACCTGTCCTGGCAGTGTCTCCTCCCAATCTCCCGTGTACCCCCAGCTTCCTCACCAGTGTGGCAGTAAGAAAGGCAGAAAAAGCTTTGGCTCTGCGTAAGCCTTCTCAGCAATAACAAAAACATCTCCCTACCATCAACCCTGTGTTCAGCACAAATCCAAAACAGCCCCATACCACCAACTGTGAAGGAAATTAACTCTGCCCCAGCTGAAACCAGCACAGCATCCTCAGAAACCCTGGACTGCCCAGAGGAGCTCTTGGTACTCATGTGAGAGGCTGCTCTGTGTGTGTAGCTGCTGCCCTTGACTCCTGTGGGCTACATGAGATTGGTAAGTCTCTCAGGTGGGCAGTTCCCATTGTCCAAGATAAGGTGGCACTGCCCATGGTGGGGATCCTAACTTGGTCACCTCCATGAAGTACCTGAAGTTAATGGCATAGACTGACCTATCGATCCCAATCTTATATCAAGAGTTTTGGACTTTGACTATTTTTTAAAAATCGGAGGTATTGTAATGGAAGATTTTTGTTTCTCTCCAGCACTTCTTCCAGAGCACTGGCACTGTTTCTGGGTGATGACTTTCAAACACCAACCTACCTAAAGAAAGAGTTGAGACTGGGGAATATGTTCTTGGTTCAAGAGAAACAAGTTTGGAGAAACAAGCAAGAAACAAACATTTCTAACAGATCACAGTGAAACATTCTGATAACTTCATGGTTTAAATAAGGAGAGCATCCAAACAGAAGCTTGTATAAGATATAATAATAAATACCTTTTTTCCAAATGCTGCTATGTCTGGATAAAGAAAGTTTTTGTTGACATAATTTGTGCTCAATTTTATTTCTTAGATATTGGATTAAATTTTTCTTTGTCACTTAAGTGTATCTGTGCTTTGATCTCTTCCCTGATGCAACAGGCATCAAGCTGAATTTTCAAGAAATACCTATTTCATCATTTACATCTAATAGAAAAAAATACATTCTCCACTTACACATTTTCTCACAAATGTGAGAAAGGAAAAATTTCAATGCACGCATTTTCAGCAGAGATTAAAGAGCAGAGGATCAGTCCAAAGTGTCCTGGCCATTCCAATATTACAGGTACTTGAAAGGAATCTAGCAGATGAAAGAAGACTCTTTTTGGAAACCCAGTTCTTCCTTCCTCCAGCTTTTGCAATGCAATTAATTCCTCTTTATTTGAATTTTCCTTCACGTGAACAGATGTCTTCAAATTGAGATGGCCACAGTAGAAAGAAGACAACATCATCAGGGTTTGCTTCTGCTTTGCCATATGACATCCCAATGAAGAGGTCCTGCAGATTAGAGTTATCTCTAGCACACAATAGCATCACTTACCTTGTCTCTTCTACACTTGTATTCCCAAGGGAAGAAAGCCACAGACTGAGAGCAGCATGAGGATTCCCAGGAGTGACTATCAAGGCTGGGCAGGAGATGAAAGAAAGATAATGCCAGTTTTCTCTTTGTACTATGCTGGGTGGCACACAGGCTGATGAACTGAAATCCTCTGCAGCTGCTGAAGTGAAACTTTTCATGCTGCTGCGAAAAAAGCTGTTGTTATTCAAAGGCTAAATACCTTTGTTGGTAAGACCAGCAAGACATCGTCCTACAGGCTTCAAGCTCTATTCCAAACATTAGTCATATTGGCTGGAGGAGCAGTGGAAGCATGATTGCTCTGTTCATCAGGGTGCATGCTCATGTGTGGCATCTCCCATGAGCCCTTCTTGCTTCACAAAAGGCAAATCCAGGAGGGCACCTTTCTTAGCTGGCTCGCTGATTAATTGTGAAAAGAAATTATATCAAACAAATTTTAGGAATTCCCAGCTTAGTTGTCCACACAGTGACAGTAGAGTATTTCCAGCTGAGGTGTGGGACATTGAAATGTCCCATACAGATTAGGGTTTTGAATCAAGAGATTTCTCCTAAAGGCCTGTAGAATAACTAACTCATCAATGTTACTGTCCTAGCTGGGTGACGGATAGAGAACACCAATAACAATATTTTCTTTCTTTTGCCTCTATCTAATTTAACCCATAGCCTCTAAAATACAACATTCCTAAGGAAACCCTGAAGTGATCTAAAGTAAAACCTTTACCCTAAGTATGGTCATCTTGCTTCACCTCTCCAGCCCTGCTTGACCCTCCTGAAAAGTCTGTTCCTGATTTTCCTGTAATAATGATATCATTTGGACAATAAGTATCATCAGAACTGGACTAGTAATGACTTTGATTAGATTTTTGCAACTTCAATTAATATGGCTTTGCATATGAGGTGCATTGCTTTAGCCCACTGAAGTTGTGTGGGGTATTTTGTCTTGAGGCTTAGTTTCAATTTGGATTCACTCTATCCATACCTTCTGTGTGCTACAGCCAATATTTGATGTGAGAAATTGGGCACTCCCTGCTTGTTTAGGATTTGCATTAGCAGCTGGTGGACATCAATATTCAACAACCCTTTCACAGTAGTTTCTAGCTAGCAGAAATTTTCTGTCGTGTCTCAGATCTGATGTTAACGTATCACCTGTGGTGTTGTGGAAAAAGGGTTGCCTTTTCCTCTTGGGAGAGAGAACATGTCACTGCTCCCTTACCTCCTGCAGGCTGGTAGTCACTTTGAAAATGAAAATATGTTTCCTGATGATTTGAATCTGTTGGGGTGAATTATTTTTCTCACAGTGTTGTACTTTTTCTGCTTCCCCATACTTGTTATCAGTCAGTAGAACACCAAAGTGAAAAATGCCCTTCTGTATTTTGTTTGAAGGCCATACAGTCCCTTGTAAATGAAAGAGGAAAAAAAAGAAAAAGCGTCTGAGCTTTGCAAACTTTCAGTCATATATAGAGACTTCTGCAAAGAAAAGCAAAGAAATTTAATCCAGAGGAGACTAGATTGTAAAGCTTAGGCATATTGGGCAAATTCCTACTCTGTCTGTTCTGAGGATATGAAAGACACCAACTGGAAGACAAGACAAGAAAGAGCTTCTATAAACAGCTGTTCAAAATCTTATCAGTGTAGAGGCAGGAGCAGGGTGATACTACAATGGGAAGGATGCTGCAGCTGTGGGAGGCAGGGCACTGGGTGAAATCCTCTCCTGGCCTGCAGGCAGCAGCAGGATGATGGACGTGGGAGCTGCAGGTCTGCAGCCGAGGTTTTTGCCTGAGCTTGAGACCTGCCCAGCGCTGCTTTCTCTTGCCAGTCACTGCACATTTTGAGAGTTGTTCACACAGATTACTACCATTCCAGAGGGAGCCTGTAAAATCTGTGCCAAGAGAAATGCTGGAAATTTGCATCGTGCTCTTTCTTGTCTAGTTAAAAGTTGAAATTGTGGATTTTCCTTATGAAGAAAAATAATCAATAGCATTTTACTGAAGCTTTTTAACCTTTGAATAATAAAAGTTATGTGTATTATGAGAAAATAAACCAGAAAAGGGCAAAACAAATTTTCTTTCAAGTTAATGTGTTTACACTGGATATCTTTTGCCCTTTCAGATCTTCTTCAAGAAAAATCATTCTGTGAGAAAAATACCAACAACCTCATTCATGGTAAAGGCAGCAGAATGTTGAACTGCATTCCTTAAGTCATATGAATTCAAATTTTCCTGCCTTTCCTCTAGCTTAGCAGAGCTAAAGAATTCTGACAAGGTTTTGTGTTCACATCATGTAAATTACAAGACTATGTTTTCTTTCCCTCTGCTGCTCACATACATTTTAAAGTGCCTGGAATTTGGGTCTTAATGACTATTTCATAGGAGAAAACTGAAAACAGAAAAGGAGTGTAGCTTTATGTAGGAATAAGGGGGGAAATTGCCAACAAGTTTCTTAATTATTGCTCTCCAAAAGTCAAGATAAGAGTCCTTACTCCATTTGCAAGTGTTGATGACAATTATTATGTTTCAATCCTTATGTCTGCAAACCAGTAAAGGCAGGAAAATGTCTTTGTCATGCGTCTGTAAAAACACGAGCGTGGAGAAAACGTTAAAAGGGAGCCTCCCTGCCTATTGAGATGTGGTTCCTTTTTTGTGGTTCCACCCCTTGTTAGTAGATTAAAGAAAGAGAGCTGGGAAATAGTATTTCCCTCCTGTTGATTTGCTGTTGCTCATTAGGATGGTGCAAGCATGTGGCAATCCAATCTTCAGCTGAATTGTTGCTGTGCAAGTATTCTGCTATTTGATCTCTGCAGATTAAAAGATTTCTCTCACTGAGAAATGTATTCAATTAGCTGTTACTTAGGGTAAATCTCAGGCCTTATGGAGCCTGGATGAGACACAAAGTGGATAATGAAGGGCAAGTTTGCCAAATAATGAAAATGTCAGCGCTGTTTGAAAGTTTAGATGGCCTCAGCAGCAAATTAATTGACAGCAGTCTATTGAAAAGATGGCAAAGGTTTTTATCTTAAGCAGCATAAAACAAAGATAAATTTGAGTACTCAACATGTCACTGACGGTGTTCTCAGATCCCTAAAGGACTTCTGACAGGCTGCTGGTACCGCAGATGATAGGGATGCACAGAGATGTCCTCTCAGGGCTGAGCTCCTGATTTGCAAAGGCAGTGGCACGCTGCTCCCTCACATGCAGCGTCCACCAGGTTTGTAGCTTAATCCCCTGGAATTGTAATGATCAGTTAAAAGATCTGATAAACAGGATGAAAGCTGTTCAGATAAGTGCAGTTTCTAAATACTTGCACTTAGAGTATTTGTTGGAGTGCGATCAGAAATTTCATGAGCACTCATCTCATTAGTGCAGACAATGGATTTAATGAGTCATCTTTCTTCTGCTTAGTGGAAAATGGAGAGTCTGGACATATGTGAATTTGTTTTTGATCACAAAAGAGGCTGTAAATGCAAGCAGTCAGTAGTATACTGCACAACTGGGGTTGAACAGAGGTACCAGATTCCTTTCCTTACTACATGGGATTATTGCAATGATTTATACAGTTTTGCAACAAGCTAATCACAGCATGCATGGGGAATCTGCACACTGAGGCTTGTTGGTACTTCAACAATTAAAATCCACTGGCTACAGGCAGGAGCTCCTGCAAATTGAGAAGGTGAGGCTGGCTCAGACACCCACAGGTGGCCCATGACTCTCTAAGGAGAGAAAAAACTGCTCTTGGACAAACACCAGCGCTCCTGGAATGATTCAGCTACCTGGTGCAGCCCTATCTTAACCCATTTATGCAAACAGAATTGGGCATCACCAGAGGTTTTCTCTCATGCTTGCCACAGGGGTCCAATAGGGAGGCCCTGGGGCTGCAGGATCTGGGAGGCTTGGATGCTGTTTTTTGTGGGTACAAGGACACAAAGGTCACCTCTTGATCAGAGAAGGCTGTAGGAGATAGCCTCTGGGAACCATATTCTCTCACCTAGGCACATCCCATAGGAAACAGCAGATCCTCACTCTGAAAGATGTGAGATCTTTTCTTCCTTGTGGTAAGGACAAGGTTTTAAGCTTTAATGTCATCTTGCAGTCCATTTCTCTTTGTACACCACAGCTGCTGTCACTGAAGTTTCCATATTTCCACATAAATAAAAACGATTGTTTCAGAAAAAAAGATGTTCAAAACCATGATTTATGTCTTTCTCACTCTGTTTCACATGCTTGGATATGAAAGGAGGTCTCTCCTCTCTGGATGGCTATGTCTGGAGAACTGGCTCAGGCCAAACCACAGGAGGATCTTCAGACTAAGGGTGCCTGCCCTGACAGAGCTATGGGTGTGGCCACCAGCAAACTGGCAGTGCCTTGCTTTGGGGAGAGCCTTGCATTCCAAATTCCCCAGGCATTCTGAGGGACACCATCACCCTGAAACACAGGCTGCAGCTTTTAGTGATGTAGAAACTGTGGCTACACAATGAGCTGCTCCATGGTCTTCTGCTTCCAAAGGTGTCTGCATGCCCTTCCTGCGGGTCCCATCTTGGGAATTGTTGTGAAAGGTGAGCTGAACAATTTATTGATTCACATCAGAGGAAAGTAAAAGCCTACAACCTGCTTTAGAGGTTAAAACTACTGGTTGAAAGTAATGGAGGATTTAGGGAATTTCTAATTTTCAAGGCAAACACATGTGTATATCTGTCCTCAATTCTCTAGAACTTATTTTTAAATAAGACGTTTTTGGGTTTCAGAGAAAATATTTTTATTATCTCTCTGTGCTGTGTAGACCTCAGAAATATGGTTCACAATCAAACATCAGTTTTTCTGATGGAAAACTCAAATTATGAATTTGTCTTTGATAAAGTATCTATATTATTTCTCATTGATTTTCCCAAATGTCCTGAAGTATAAATGTTAGTTTCTAAAATGTATGGTTATCACAAATACAGATCTCTTCCTCTTTTCATTCCCACTTGTTTCACCAGCAATGATATTTTCTTCCATATTTTTTCAGAAATGTGCATTTTTCTCAAGCTGTAAATGAAACATTTCTTATCCTGCAAAATCTCTTTTCGTATGTTTCTCAAATTCCTCATATAATCAAATTGTTCTTGTGCCTCAGAGAAAAGAAAGGACACTCATTTTATATTACTATACTTCTAGTTTTGTGGAACTTGCTGTTTCTTGATGTCTGTAGTGCAGTTTATTCCCATTTCCCATTCCTTCCTATTCTTTCTTTGTCTTCCTTGGCTTCCTTGGTGTTCAGGGACAAAACTCTAGCTTTTTTTTTTTTTTAATTTATTTTGTCTATTTTTCTCAGTTCCTTCCTTCCTTCCTCCCTCCCTCCCTCCTTTTTTTCCTTCTCATAGCCAAGTTAGCAAATGACAAAACTCTTAACTTTTTCTCTTGCTATTGTCTACCATCCCATTGACCTTGGCCCTGTCATTCAGCTTCTCAGCTCACAGGTGTAATTCACTCTTTTGTCGCTGTTTCAAAATATGTCTTTCTTTTGTCATCTCCCTTTTTTTGGAGGTCTTTCTTCATCAAGCCATTTTTTTTTCTATGATTGTCTAAATGTCCTCCCAGAACACTCTTATTCATGTTTTGTCTTTTCCTTTTCTTACAGGTCCAATAAGTTATTTTCATCTGTAACCTCCACAGATTGCTATTATTATTATTTTTAATGGAATTGCTGTGTCCATTTCTACCATCTGTGTAGCTTTTGGATCTGAGGTGCTTTGGAGGTGGTTGCTACTACTCCAGCTAAACATAATTGCCAAAGTTGTGGTTCAGATAATAGAGTGCAGACTTTTCTAACAGCACGCACATGTAGGAACTGCTGTGTAATGTCTGTGGAGACTGGGATTTTCTTGACATTTTTCTGTTAGTAAATTGTCTAATAGAAGATCCTCTCCTACAAAAGAGCTTCTGTACTATAACCTTAGGTGCCACATAAGAGTTAAAGAGATATGTGGTCTTCAGCAAGGGAAGAATTTGTG
Source organism: Coloeus monedula (assembly GCF_965178545.1). Taxonomy (NCBI): domain Eukaryota; kingdom Metazoa; phylum Chordata; class Aves; order Passeriformes; family Corvidae; genus Coloeus; species Coloeus monedula. Next base: position 103,018,312 of record NC_138783.1, on the reverse strand, counting down.
ATACCTAATATATGTCTTGGTAAATCATGTTAACTATGCCCATCTGTAATGTAAAAAAAAAAAGGTGAAGTGACATTTAGGCTCACGGACATTGCTGGGATCACATTTCTGGAAAACGAGTTACCCACCAAACAGAAAGAGCAGCCAAAGCTGGCAGATGAACAGCCCTGACACTACACGTACAGCAAGAGAACTGAGAGGAGGGCACACAGCACCAGTCACAGTCGGACCAGCTGTACTACAATGTCGGAAGCAAAATCAGGACTGACTGGGAATTGTGTGAACTCCTGCAGAGCTCACAGTGTCACAGAACTGTCCTCACCTGCACTTTCAGCCGTGCCATGCCCCAGGGCCAACCCAGCCTGTTTGGGAGGGCCACGAAGCTCCTGGGGAAAAGAGGGACACCAGGGCTTGGTCAGCAGCATGGCAGGACAGGCATGGCTTGGGGAAGGTGAAGGAGGGGAACTCTGGAGGGGAGGTCTTGGGGAAAATATGGGGCATTTAACCTCTGCTCCCACTTCCTGGTAGTGCTCCATATGCTTGATCTCCTCAGGCGTTAGTATTTCTGTCTCAGAGCAGATGGACTGCATAAACAGCAGTCCCTGTGATTACTGAAAGCACTACCCACTGCCCTCACACACTCCACACCCCTCACTGCTGCCCTTGCTGCTAACTCCCAGAGAGCTGGGAAAAGGAGGATCAGGAGTGGTTGGCTACCATAGGAGAGCACGGTGTTTGATCATGAGGTGAGCTCAGGAGCCAGGGAAGGAGGACATGTCTGGCAGAAATGGTCCTGGGAGTCAGCAGCTGAGCTCCAGCCCTCTGGTACAACCCACCACCCTCATATCTTGGCTGTTTAGTAACACATGCCAAAACAAAAGCAAAATGAGGGGAAAAAAAAGAAAAGGAAAACAAACCCCAAACCTCACTGTCAAAAGATTAATATATTTATCCAAAAAGAAAAATGAGTTAGAAGAGATTTAGGTAAGCTCATGGAGAAAAGAGCTATTACATACAGTCATGATTATGTAACCTCAGGAACTTCTTAAAATACTGGTTTCTAGAGGCTGGGAGGAATTGTAAGGGCAGAGGACTGTCTTTACACTCTATTCTTAAGAATCTTTCAGAAAGCTGCTGTTGGATTAAAAGACCCTTGCTCTGAGTCTGGGTATGTTTACATTTTTAAGAGCCCTCTTAGAAGTAGCCTGTAGCACAGTGACGTATCTCAAATCCCAAGTTTATAGCTCCCTTGAACCACAAATCTGGAGCAGAGAATGTCTAGGGACTTCCCCATGGGTGATTTATGGAAACTTCACCCACATACAGGATTCTCCAGGGTTAGAAGTGTGCAGGGTGACATCTCTGTGTAGATGTTGTCTCCTGCCCTGGGGCAGAGATGTGGGGAGGTAATGCAGAGCCTCTTGAGAGATGATTCCCAAAGAGGAGAAAGGCAATGGGCAATCAGGCAGGGAATGTTTGGAAACCTGCACGGCAGATACAGCTGACACGAAGCAGTCAGCCGTGGCTGACCTCTCCCAGAGGCAGGATGCTATTTCTGGAGTGCAGGAGCTGCAGTTTGGGTCACAGCATGCTGCAGCCACAAGATGAATGGCAATGTTGCCCTGTGGGGAAACACAGCTCCCAGGAGAGGTACAAAGGGTGTCCACAAGCCAGCAGTGCACAGTACAGCATGGGAAGGAAAGGGCCATGCAAGTGTAGATGTGCATTTTTTTTTGCTGCTCAGAGCCTGCCTTGCCCAGAATGCTGCAGCACTGATTCAGAAATGAGCATTTAGGGAATTTCTTAGCTTTGTAAAACGCTGCAAACTGGGACAATTCCCAGGGGTGCCAAAAGGAAATGTTGGCAGCAGATTTCCTTCTGAAACCAGTCCTAGATTCCTTACCCAGCAAAGCAGCCTCTTGACAGGAATGCACATACACCCATGCCAGGTACTTTGTCAGGCAGACATAATTTGTGGAGGAACAATTCATCAAACCTGTTCATAATGGGCTCAAAGCTGATTACATTTCACAGCCCACCTGCCAGTTGCCTGTTGTGAGGGTGTGATACACTGTTTAATGAGAACAACTAGCTAACTTTCTTATCTGGCATATTTCACTGTAGGACAAAGCAAAAGTGAACAGAAACACCATCCCCTGCATCATTAGGAAAGGTGTAGTCAGGAAATATGTGCATCATTCATTCTAAATTATAGGGAAGTCACTTTAATTTTGGGAGAAGGCAGCATAATAGAATCAGTTAATGATTAGCTCACCTGCCTTACAGTTGTTCAATAATATGCTGTTTTCCTGCTCTATAAACTACATTTTAATTGCTGCCTAATGAAAGAGCTTGGATTTTTCTTACCTCCTGCAATGAGGCAAGAAGGGTGTGTTTTTACTCCATACATCTCAATTTCATGTCTCCCTTACACTGAACATTTTGCTGGTTTTGGTTTTGAACTATATACCAGAGTGGACTGGAATACATCGAAAATGATAAAGGGATGTCATTGCATTATATGTGACACCACATAAGCTGTACTGATCAGTTATACAGGGTTCAGTTGTGTTGTCAGTGTTCAGTTCTGAGTCAGAGGTAGAGAAAATCTTCCCCCAGCTCTGAGAAGTGTGGAGGTATCACTTGCTGAAGTGTCACCATCACCTTGCCCACTGTGTTGCCTCTAGATTGGGTGCCCTTGTCATTTACATCCCCCCTCAGCTTAGACCCATGGCAGTCACTCTACTCCAGCTGTCTTTGGCCAGGCTAGAACTGTACTGATGACATGTATCGAAGGGTTTACAGGTCCCATGTGGCCCAGAATCGTCTGTGCCTCACTGCAGCCACCATCTGGCAAAATGAAAAGCACTCAGGCAGCAACTGGGTGCATAGAGTAAGTTTGCATTCATGCTGCCCTGGTAGGATCTCCTATCCACAGCCTGCTGTTAGCAGCTTCTTCAGTCAGAAGGTGTGGGTTTTTATTATGAAGCCTCTTTCTTCTATGAATTTGTCTAACAGTTTTTACATATGATTTCTATACTTTTATGCAGGAATGGGCTCAGTAATTTAATTATATTGGATAATTTGACCTTGTGACAGTTTCAAATCTGTCTGCTATGCGATGCTTTCATTGGAGGGCTCTCAGGTCTCAATTATTCATTTATCACTCATTTCTCCCATTCCTTTTAAAATTTCTCTCTACTGTTTATTTACCTACTTGAAGGCTATTGGTCTCTTTCCATATGGTCCTGTTTTCTTTCCAGGGCGATGATCAACCTTGCTGCTCCTCTCGGCATCTTTCTTCTTTCTTCAATGGCCTTTTTGAGACATTCTGGCCTTCATGAGCAGTGATAAAGAAGAATATGATGCCAGCTATGTGACATGATGTGGTTCTTCAGAAAATCTACACAGCCACTGACCACAGGGAACTGTTTGGCTATGAGGTGTGACAAAGAGCAGAGGACAAAGACTTCATGGCACCAGCTGAAATGATGGTCATATCTGTCAGTAAAGTTTTGTCAGATGCATTCCCATGTCACTTATTTTATATTTGTTTCTATTCCTTACCTTATTACTCCTTAAAAACCATGCTATATCCAGATGGCAGATGTCATGAAACTATCTCTGAAACAGTGCATGCGCGTGGTCTTTAGTGAAGGCCCTGGGATTTACAGCAGAAAAACTGATGACAATTTGATTTCCTGGCTGAATATTAATTTTTTCTTGAAGACAAAAAAGGACCAGGAGTTGGCTACTGAGCTCCTTGCTGAGGGCCCCTGCTCCTGTGGTACTGAGCAGTGTCCCCAGGAGGGGATCTGACCACCACCACGCTTGACAGCCCAGATGATGCTCCAGTCCATCGGCAGCTCCTGGATGTGCTCTGAGTGGGACAGAAAGCAACTCCAGTGGGAAAGCACCTCCTCCTATTCTCACTGACTCCCACAAGAGCTACCCTTTTGCCAGAGGTAACTTGGCACATCCTTTTTGGAAGCCTGACCAGAGAGGTCAGAAAGTGGGTAGATGTGAATTATGGGGATGACTGCCGTGGGAATGATGGGAGCAGTGTCCAGTCGCACCCGAGCTGTTGTGGAGGATTCACTCTTGCAGGCTGATGTGCCAGCAAGGGCTGAGCAGCACCCAGAGGTGCAAATCCTCAGATGGCATCACCCAGGGCAGAACTGCTTGCACAGTGTCATCCCAGTGTGGACAGCTTTGGGGCAGGGCTTGCCAGCTCCCTACTGCATGCAGGAGCCAAAGCACAGGCACAGTGGGCTCCTTTCTGTCCCTGCCAAGGTGAGACAGGCTTAGAAGCAGAAAATTGTCTCAATACTTTTTGGGCCATTACCACAGCTTCTGGGAACTGGCTTCCCAAGAAGGCTTTAGATAGCTTAATAGTCTTAAATGCAGAAGCACAGTGAGGCCATCACCAGCTGTTGTCTATGGGAACCTGCTCCCTTCACTGGACATCTGCTCTGCACCTGAGCCCTGCTGCTGGAGAAGGTGGGTGCTCCACGTGCAGGGAGGAGTAGACCAAGCAGGGGTGGTTTAGAGAATACTGTCCAATATCTGAACGTTAAATTATACCAGTACCTCAGTGCCATTAAAAACTGAATTAACTCTCATTACTGAATTGTACATTCTGTTAATATTATTTGACACATATGGTCATAGGCAGTTATCTTTTATTGTTACTGTAAAGGCTAAAGGTATCTATCCTGTTCATTGTAATCATACTCTCAGATCAGTGATGGTAATGAAAGAGATTTTAATTATGTCAGGCTTTAAGGAATAACTGTCCTAAAACTGTGTCTGTGCCCAGCACTTTCTTGAGAGGAGGAGGAAAATAAGAGGCTGAGGGCACAGGTGGAGGTAAAGGAACAGACACACAGAAAAGTACTTGACCGTGGAGCACCTCCCTCTCCCATCTGCTCTCCCAGCAGAAACAAAGACAACTCATTTTACTCCAGAAATGGTGGGTGGAGGGATAAATAAGGGTGAAGACACAGTGATGTTGTAAGCTGTATGCTCAGCAGAGGCAGGAGCCTTCAACAGACACTCAGCTTCTCTGCTGCTCTGCAAGGCACTGTTCAGTCACTTTTTCCAGCAGGTACAACCTCACTGCATAGGGTGGGCAAGTTAGGGAAAGGTACTTTGGTCACAGGGGTGGGAAGGGCTGGCCAGAGGAGTAGGACTGATGGGCTGGACAGAGGGAAGTGATTTGCGAATAAAATCAGCAGATGGAATCAATAATTGATGCATGTTTGGCCTACTAATGTATGACTCCTTGCTGGCTGGCTGGCAGCAGATCCAAGAAAAGAGCTGTCTGTACTCCTGCAAGCTGCAGGCTCCTAATCTGCCTGCAGGATCTGGGACCTCTCCCACGTGCTTTCCCTGGCTCTCACCACAGTGCTGTACTGGGACTTACTGCTTTGTAAAAGTGACACAGCAAATCCTCACCTTCTGATGTCCCACTAACCCTGCAGCTCTTCTAATGCTCTGGCCCACAGAAAAGGCAATGATGCTTCACATTGGACATTAAGCTGCTAGCCTTTGTAGCTCAAATACTTGAAAAAAGAATCAGGCATTTGAGAAGTTGAACATAAATCTAACATTTCCAAAAGAAGTGACTGCCTTAAAGGTCATTCCTGTAGCAACAATGCCTTGGAAAGACTGTAATTTGATAAAATGTGGGGAAAGTAAGTTTCATGCACCACTTGCTAAATTTCTTATGTGTTCACTTTCTTCAGCTAATCACTCCCCATATTGTGAATGATTAATGTGTTGAGTTTTGTTTTCTTGGAAGAAAAGCTTCTTGCTGTTGTTCTGACCTTTGTGACCTAGAAATGCAAACAGGTCGTATGATTCTCCTCACTGAAATTTGCTCAAAATGCCTCTCAAAGCTGTCTGTATGTTGTAAGGCCTCTTTTCTGCCTGTGCCTCCTGGTCCTCCTTGCATCCCTGTCTTTATACAGCCACTACACTGCTATTAGCTTTTTGTCCTTTCCTTTGAGAAAAAATGCGAATATTCAAACAAAACTTTCTGAGAAATGAAAAATGGAAGTGAAAAAAAATGACCTTATCAGGAGGAAAAAACAACCTTGCATTGAAAAATAAAATGAGGTTAATAGATGGAGATGTGAAGACTTTAGAGTAACTTTTGGAAATTTGCACATACAGGAGGAGCCTGTATTAGGCTTTAAGCAAAAATACATTAGTGTGATGCATATGAAATAGATCCCACACATGACACTTCTGATGCAGGCAAAGACTAACTTCTGTTTGGATTTTCTTTTTCTTTGTGGACTCTTTTTTTTTCTTAGAAAGTGTAGGACTATGTAAGTAGATACAATAATTTGTTCCTATCCTACTGATTTATCTAAGTTTGTTTTGCTCCTCCATTCTGTTGGGATTATATGGGGGATCTGCCCAATGTTGTTTTGGATTGCTCAGTCATACATGTGATTGCCCTCACAAATCAATTATGGTTGCCATTATCTTGTACCTTGGTTCCAAAATAATTATTTTTAGCAGCAAATAGCAAATCATTTTTATTTCCCTTCTTTTCAGCAGCCTAGTTTGTTTCTTCAAATGACTTTTTTTTTTTTTTTGAGAAACTAGGAGCCTATTAGGTAAGTTTGTCTCTATTGATGTAAAAATCAAATTCTGAAGAGAAGTCTGAGGAAGATCTTTCAGTGGCCCTTCTTTCCTCTAGAGCTGTGTGGTGGTGGCTCACGCTTGCCTGACACACAATCCAAGCTGTGTGAGCTGGAAAGGGCTATCTTTGTGCTTAAATGCTTCTCCCAGGTCCACAAAGACTGCAATTGATTGTATCAGTATGTAGCTGGAAAACCATGCCTTTCACCACTGTTTTCCTTGCACTATTACTTAGGAATGAACATCCATCCACAGCTGAGCAGGAAAGCATCCTGGAAGTACCCCGAGGGCTGATGGAAGGAAGAATGTGGACCTGCCTCAGAAAAGGAGCAAACCCCCCTTTCTTCTGTTTCTACTGAGTGAAGGTACAAGCAAAGAGAATTCAACCCTCTGGCAGCTACACAAGGTCCTTGACCAAAAAGCATGGGGACCACACTGGAATACCATAAAGGTGCTCCAGGGCTGCTTTAATGTGTGGTGATGAGCCTGTAGAAAGCCTCGTATCATCACGTACTGCCTAGAGAAAATGTACACCATCTAACCACTGAGCAATTTGTGCTTTCCTGTCTAAGTCATCCCCCAAACAAATACATTGAGACAAATTAATTATTCTAAGTATGAAAGATTAGCCTTAATACTGTGTAATTCTAACTCCGGAATGAATCAGTAAAAGGAATTAAATTATTCTTGCACATAATTGCGTGGATTCAATGCAATTACATGGTAAAGTTGGCAGTTTTCACTTAATTTATTGTTCTTTAAAATGATTGTGTGTGTTTCTCTAATTCTTTGGAGGGCATGAAAGAGAGAAGTACTTGGAAATGGAGACTACTTGGCAATGTGTTTTTGGAAGAGAGTTGCAGGAGTTACTGCAAATTCAGGAAATGTTTTGTGTATTGGACAGAAGGATCTATAGGACATTTAAAGGAAAGAGTCCTTCATTCCAATTCTGTTAAACTTGGCTTCAAATTTGGACTCTTGGTCTGATTCTTTACTTTTCTGTTTTCTTCTTTGATCATGAGCCACAGACAGATGTGCCTGCACTTGTTGCAAAAGCCCAGTGAGCCCAATTTTAAGTATTGTTGCAGAAAGTTGAGGTAACAGGCACTGCTGGCAAAGCTGCTCTGGCCAGCTGGTGTCATGTGAGGCACCTTTGAATCATACTTTGTATGTAAAACCAACTGATTGTGTTGGCAAATAGAAAAAAATTAGTTCTTTGAGTGCCAAAACATGCAATTTTTCCAGGTTCCTGGGTAGCAACTCTCCTCAGTGTTCCAGTGGCAGGTCATTTACATTGGATACCTGCCCTTACTGCTGCTCTTCAGTTCCTGGAGAGAGGGAAACACTTGGGACTGATGCTTTGGACTTGATTCTCATGCTTGCTGGGAGACTGGCACCAAAAGAAACTGACATCAGCCCTGAAAAAACTCACTTCAACACCTTTCCACCTTTCCTTGGCATCTAGTCAAGCTGCAGTTTTAGGCTCCATGTTCAGTGCCAGAAATCTGACATAACCAAAATCAGTGCTGTCAAATCCCAGGATATCTCTTACTATCTATATAAAATGCAAGTAAAAAAAGGAAATATTTAAGCCTGGGAAAAAAAATCTATGTGTCCAAAATAAAATTAAATGCATAATGTCAATGCTGTGCTGCAATAATCTGCAACCATATTGAATTAAGTGGTCTAAATGCTGTTTCCTTGTTAAAACACCAGACAAAACTTTCATTGGTCTCACTGATATGAAAGCAAGAAGCTTTAGGTGCCCAGGAAGTAGCTGGGGGCAAGTTCATCCTTGAGAAAGAGCCTCTAAAGCCAATGATCTAATTTGGTGATAAGTAGGTTCTGCTCTGTCTTTAATGCAAGGACAGAGTGGAAAGCCTGTTTATGACTTTAATATCAGTCTCAGAGTTTTAAAGATCTCAGCCAAATTTTCTTGTTCTCTAGCCATTAAAATAATTATTTTAGCATTTTCCTTCTATTATTTCTCTTGCCCTCGGAGCTCCACTGAGAATGGCAGGGAACTGGAGAGTGGGGAAAGTGGGCATGCACAATGTTTTGTGCGATTTAACAGCACAAGGAAGACAGCTCTTGTCCGTGTTCCATGTGTATGCACAAAGGATTGAAAGGCAGCTATTTCATCATCCTTTAAAATGTAGATTGAATTATTGGGATGATCTCTGTGTGTAAGAAATTTATGACCTACCTTGGCACTCTTTTGCTGGAAATCAGAGATAAGAAGGATTTGGTGGATTAACAAGAAGTTCAGAAAGATTGTTCTTGCTTATAATACGCCATAGTTTATAATACTTCAACATTTTTTCATCCTTTAACTTAGCCTCTCCTATGTATATTGTTTATGCTCATGAAGAATTAAATTTCAATTCTAGGTCAGACAAGTCTATTGGATGTTGACTCAACTTTACAGAATTAATCAATTCTCTGATTTTCTACAGTACATTGGCTTGCAATTTTCTTAGGCATTTTTGATTGCCTAGATAATCTTGATAGATGTTTCTGCCTTATGATAGTGGTGAAATGGCAAGAAATGTTATGTTTCAATAGGAAACATTTTTCTGTTGTCCTTTCAACAGGTAATTTGCAAAGTCGTGCAAAGTAAGGACCAACTGTGCTTCATTGCTAACTACATGGTATGTTATGTATAGAGATGGTATAGAGGTGCTCATGCATCTTAGTGGAATGGAAAGACAGGTGTGTTTTAAGTGTGCCTGCTTATTGACAGCATCTGTTTAAAGCTGTGTGCATTGGTGCTAATATGCTTTCTCTTTTTTTTTTTCTGGTAGTCTGTTTAGTTAATTATCACTTCAATATCTACTGCATCCAAAGTGAAAATACCCTTCAAGAGGATGGGATGGATCAGAGTTAATTTCATTTAGGAAGTAATTTGTTCATTCTCTGTGCAGAATCAGAATTACTTTTTTTTTTTTTTTTTTTTTTTTTTTTAATGTATAGGATTTTACTTTTAGCATTGGATAAAGCTCTCACTATTATTGACAATCATCAGTCACCCTACTGGAAAAGACACAATGGGCTGCATCCTTATGTGAAATCAAAGTGCACATGGGTGTAAGGATGCCCTTCAGTTTGATTTAGACCAGTACCTGTCATTTAGAAAAAACAATCAATCAAAATCAAATCTCTGATTCCCACATCTTTCCAACATGTCAAGAACGAATTTTGAAATCTTTTATATGAAATTATAGTAGCACATCATGTTTGATAGCCACTGCCAATACAAAGAGAGTATCCTAAGCACATACCTACTAAATTCAGCACACTTTTCTTTCTGTTTAAAATGGGTAAAAATCCCAGAGCAAAATAAAACATCTTTAGTTGACATTGAAACGAGGTTGAAGAGATGACAGAGGTTTGGCAAGTGTCTGAGAATAAGGAGCAGTTCTAGATATTCTGGCCTAGATCCAGCAGAGCGCATCCTCTTGCACAATGTATGGCTTAGGCTGCAGGAAGGGCAGGTGTTGGTAGGTTTTCAGATGTCTAAAGACTTGGATAGGGAAGCCAGTGCTTTAAATTCTGTTTAGTTCCTGCAAAGATGTAGGCAGCCAGCCACCTTCTCAGAGGTCCACACCTACTTCAGTTGGTGTCAGTGGACAGTCACTTTCCACACATCTCTGAAATTCATTTGGATGATTCTCAGCCTCTTTGAGGACTAATATTCTTAAGAAAATGCTCTCTTGGATGCTTAGTTAGAGATGCTTAAAAGTGACCTATCTAGGAGTCTGTGTTTTACCAGCTCTTCCTGTAATATGACAGATCTACTTTAGTGCACTTATACTTCAGAAATTACTGTGGTTTGTGCAATTAGCTTCTTCCTTTTTGTATCTAAACCTCCTTTCCTTTCTGGTCTTCAGAGGGTACTAAGTGGCAAGTTGAACCCAACTTACCAGCAAAAAGCTCAGTCACCGTGAGACTGCCTGCTTTCTACAGGTGCTGACTACCTATCTCAGTCCCACAGAGACCTGTGACTTTATACCTTGTTTCTTTTCCCTTCATCTACCTCTGCACCACTGGAATAACTGCTCTTTTCCTCTCAAACTGTTGAATGGATTAATACAATCATGTGAAACTCCAGCAATTGTGCTTCGCCCAGACTGAGCTTCAAATTTCATATGTTGGAAAAAAAACCCCAACCGCAAACTCCTAACCAACCAACAAAGCAGAACACAAACCAAACCAAAAAAACAACAACAAAAAAACCCAGATGAGATTTCTGGGCACATCAGCTGTTCAAAAGTGTGACAGTTAAGCAACAAAAAGCATTGCAGCTTCTACTACACTTGCTTTCTTTTCCCTTTACACTGTTGTGAAAGCAGCAAATACCAAGCCTTGTGTTACATGCTATGTAACTCTTGACTCAAACTCCCTGTTTCGAGCTCAATTCCACTTAGACTTTTGATTTGTTAGAAACACTGAAAACTTATTACTAGCTTTTTTAAGAGTATGTTTTGAGCTTTTATTAAGAGCATGTCTTTCCTTTTATCTTGTGCATACTTACTACAATATAGCACTTTCCAGTTCCTGTGACAGATATTCACCATTCATACCATTATGCTCTTTGAGGATGGGTATTTTCTCCTCCTTTTTTCTTGTTTTCCTATTGTTGACAGACATCTTACCTTCCAGTCTTTCAAAAGCTGCTTTGCTGATGCCTTAGGTTTTAACCTATATATTTTTCAAATTCTGTTCTGCTTGGTGTGTGACTCTGAAGTTTCTTGTAGCCTGTTAACTTCTGCTCTCTCATGCTAGGTAGACATAACAAAGCCTCTCCAGCCCTGCTTTCCAAGGACACCAAGACTGTCCTAGGCCAAAAGTATGAACCAAAGAGCCACTAAGGGGGGGGGGGGGGTAAGCTGTGGGGAAAACTGAAGCTTTAACTGGAGAATTAACCCTGCTATGCAAATGAACCAAGCCTATAAAAGAGTGAAGATCTCATGACCTGGGGTCCATCTTGGGGTCCATTTAAAGAATAGCTTCAGGCTCCCCAGGGTGTACCTTTGAGGGCCTTTCAAATAAATACCTCTTTTAATCCTTTACTCCTGTCTAGTCTCTGTTTCTAGGAGGCCTCTCAAGGCATCATTGCAGGTGCTGGGCTAATCATATATAATATGCAGACAGTTTCTGCTTTTCCTTTTCTGGTACTTTTCTGGAACTATTTAGCTGTATAACAATGGGGTTCACTGTTTTGTTCCCGTTGTGCTGAACTGATGCAAGTCCTTGCATTGTCTCAGAGCACCTTCTAGAAAATTAGAAATATGAGTGTCACATACAAATTAAAGAGTAGGTGAGACAAGTAAACAGGGAACACAGAAGGAAGGCTTGCACTTAGTGATTTTTCAGAGCACTGCAAATGACTGTATCTGAGCTGTGCTGCTGCATTATAATGATCATCTTCTAAGATACGTGCCTCAGTAAAAAAAGGTTAAAATTACATAAAATTTTACCAGCAGAGTAAGGTAAAGATTTTACCTCTGAGTTTTGTGGATCTGAGTTCCTGGTAAGACCCCAAACCAAGACCATTTTCTGCCTGTGCTGCAGTGGCCCCTGCACCCAGTCATGGGCTGTGCAGCCACCCCAGGAGTGAGCAGGTAGCAGCTGCTCTCAGGAGTGGGGTGACTAAAAGTCAAGATCAGGAAGGAGTCACCCACGCTTTTCTTCTTGGCTGAATACAGAGGGAAAACAACAACCTGGGTGATTATGGCCCACAACTCTTTTGTGTTGCTTCTGACTCGCCCATGTATTGGCCACCAGGGAAAAAAAAAACACTACAATTTTCTTTCACATATAGATTATTCTTCCTGCTGTCAGTGGCATCATATAAAGATAAAAGCAATTTTTAGGGAATCAGTATTTTTGTGCGTGTTTGAAATACAGGACCATAATAATGAGGAGATAATAGTGAGTGCTGCTGATGTTATGGTGGAGGGCTGATTTCTGGTTATGCCTAAAAACAAAATGGACAGAGAACAAAAATGGGAACACAAGTCCTTGTTAGGACTTTGATTTTTCTGCAAGTTAGTAATTACTATATCCATTCTTTGTAGAAATGGGTAAGAAGTTTTGCTGGCCAGCTGAAGTCAGCAAGAATTTATTTACTGGCTCCAGCAAAATCAGCATCAGGACCCCTGTGTGCATCTACACCATGCAGTGTGAGCTGGGCTATACTCAGTACTCTGCCTCCTAGAGCACAATGATATCATGGCTGATTTGGCCAGAGGAGTATTAAAGGAATTGTAGTTATTGCTTCCTATGGCTTCAGTCCCTGTTCTTCACACACACCGCCTTCTTGTCCATACAGAGACACTTCCAGGTAGAGTTCATCACTGCAACAATCCCTAATGCTCTCAACAGCTCCATATTTCTGAAATGAAAATGTTCTCAGTTCATCAACATCATAAAATCTCCTGCCAGAGACTTTGCTTGCTTATCTGTAGCCTTTCCCACTTCCATAGCAGAGACACATGGTTAGCAAGGAAAATTACCAGTGCTCTAGTTCAGTGACAGTGAGAGGCTGTAAAGCACCTGAAAGCTTTAAACCACCAGAAAAAATCTTTTTGCACGATAATCTTTAGGCTGTGGTTCTGCAGACAGACCAAAAAGGTGTATAAACACCCTGACTATTTGAGCAACTAGGGATACATCACCTTAACAATATTAAGGAATCAGTTAATATCTTTTTTAAAAGGCATGTGTGTTTAAGAAGTGAATGCTCCATGGAATTAAAAACACAGGTCTCACTGTGCTCCTTGCCAATTCTGTAAATTATGTAGCACCAGCTATGTCAAAGGTCTGAGGAACACTGGCATTAATGAATGCACAGTGGAGTTTTACACTAATTAATTTATCTTGTCAGATTGTGACAAAGTACTTTCCAATAAAAGTTGCCAAGTCACAACCCCCAAACAGCCACGAGACAGCAATTAACAAGATGCTTCAATGATTTTACTGTAATTCCTCATTGCAACTTCAAAGGAAATCCTGGAGTATCAGAATACACCAGCAAAAGTAGAAGAAAAATGGACTTGAAAACAGTGAGGAATATCTGAACAACTCTTAAATTTAAAAAAAATCTTACAGAAAATTAGAAAAAATATCTTACAGAAAATTCGAAAATTTTGTAAAATACCTTTATTTTCAAGCAGTGACTATACTGATGCCAGTCTGGCAAATGGATTTGGAACTCCAAACACTAAGGATCGATAAAAGAAATGTACCTTTCTTCACTGCCTACTTCATCACCTGTTTATTTCACTTGGCAATACTGAGAAATCACAGGTGTTATTTGCCAGAACACTTTCATATAAATGTAAAATATTTTCTGTCTCATTATTTTCCTTCCAGAACTCATGGTCTGGAAAGCTGGTGACACTCATCTCATGCTTTTATCTGGAAAAATATTCTTGGAGGATGAAATAAGATTATTCTGAAGATTCAGGACCATGTAACTGCTTTCATTTCCTTATCCCATTCTCCACTATTCATGCTATTTTCCTCTTTTGTGTACAATGCCTTTTTTTTTTTTTCCTAAAGAAAATCTGCATCTTATTTTTCAGGGAAGCACAAAAGATCTGCCTCTTATCAGCTTCTGGCAGAGACCAGAGAGAACTGATCTGCAGAAGCTGCTGCTGACCTTGTACATCCAAATAACACAGAGTTCAGTAACCATAGGGAGCTCATCATAATGCTGGTACATAAATCAGTACGTTAAATTTAAAGATTGATAAGATGTCAAAAACATATATTAAGATACGAGCCCCCAAGCCTGCCCTCACTGATGCAGTTCAGCATCAGCCTGATATTCTGCAGTATCCAATTGGTAATAAAAAGTCAAAGAGTAAAGCAGGATATTATCACAAATGCTTTGAGAACAAACCACTCAGACTAATGAGAATAATTTCCCTGCATCATCTACATTTTATTTGATGAGAGGTAGAAGGAAGTTGTAGTTGAAAGGAAACTTATTTTTTCCCCTTTTAATTAAAACATCCCCTCAGAGACAATTACATGTACTGTGTCAGAGTAATAATATTAGCTCAAACCAGAGTCATCTCAGTCTTTACAGCCCCTTCACTGTACTGTTACTGATGTGATCTCAGTTGTTTTCAGGATGCCATGACAGACAAGCTTCTTATCCTCCAAAAAATGAGAAAGTGTTCCCCAGGGATGTGTGTTATTCAAGGAAGCCTTTGTAAATATGCTTAACTTTCAGTCTTGTTTGGGTTTAAAAATGAGCTTAAAATACAAAACATGCTCAAGATAGGGAATGACGCAAGTATGTTTTCCCTGAGACCTAAAAAGATAGAGTGAAGAAAAATTTCAGTTTGCCTGAATAAAGGACCAGTTATACCCAGACCTTTGGGGAATGTGACACGTGGTTATGGGAAGGTGTCTCCAGCTCTGTGCCAAATCTCATTCTCTGACTGGGCCCACTCAGTTGTCACTGAACTCTGGGCTGGATGTGCCTGATGTGTAAGTGCCTGTGAAATGCACCCACAGGCTACACCTCTACAGCTTGGCACCTTTAAAAGATGTGCAGGCAGCTTATGGCTGCCTAACTGGTAAGCTGCTACCGTGGTTCACCTGCATTGTGCTGTGCTGCCTCTTGTGGGCTCAAAACATTTCAAAGGGGACATGCTCAGGAGACAGCTCCCACAGTGCTTGTTGTGAGAGTGCCCACAGCATGAAAAGATAAAAAAAAAAGCTTTTAAGAGTGAGCATTCAAATTATTATACTCTTTGAATAACATCTGCATGACTTCTTTATTAGGGACCAAGAACATCTGTCGAATGAGCTTCAACACAAGACTTTGTTCTGACAGGGCTTTTGCATATTTATGTAGTATAAAGATAGATACTTATGCACTGGGCATGCTTTTCTGCTTGTTTTAGTTTCAGATTTGGAAAAAAATATTTTATAATGAGATAGTGCTGTGGTCTTCCTTCAAATATATCTATATATCTATATCTATATCTCTATCAATATCATGTATCTTTATCTTCGTGTGCATGTGTTTATCATACCGAGCTGACATCTCCAGAAAGGCTTTATTGGAACTGATTTTCTATCCCTAACTTAACACCTTGAAACCAGTGGATGCCTGTGATGGCTTTCACCATTTGACAGACTTACATGCACACCGTCTGTAATTCTTTTGTGACTTGAAGTACCCAGAGGCTTCCCCTGTGCCAAGTAGACAGCAACAGTGCATAGATGGGGGTGTACTAAAGGAGAGTAGGATGAGAAAATAATTTAGGAGGGTGCAGATGCCCATTTTCATTTTCCTTCTATGTTAAGAGATCTCATCTAATGTGTTGTTATTTTCAGCAACACAGTGGACACAGTCTGCTCTGAAAGGTGTTCTTAATTTGCTGCCAGTTTTCCTGGCACATTTTGTCAGCCAGACAGTGGGCTCCATGTTTTGCAGGTACTTGGTAAATAGCTCAGAGCATCAAAGGCAGCTCTGGACACAGAGCATCCCTGGCAGTCTCAGGTGGTTCGTTGTGTTTCCCCCTCTGGTGACCTCTGGCAGCAGCCCCTTGCTGGCTCCTGCAGGGTGAGGGTAAATGCTGCAGTGGGTCCACACATCCATGGTGGGAGATTCCCCTCCTGAGGGCAGAGCACAGTGACCTCAGCTCTTGCACAGTGACCCTGAGCCGACACAGGGCCATGGGGCTCTCTAAGCAGCTGGAGAAGGGGATACTTCCTCCTCTAGCCAAGGTGATGAAGGGACAGGAGAGACACTAGACACACAAAATTAATTCATGTATTTGAAATCCCGCTTGTCCCTGGTCACCTTACTTTTCAGTCATGCCTCCAAATAGACTGGATGATGATGCCCAGCATGCCAAAGGAAAAGATCAGTAGCAAAAAAAAGAAGAAATTAATCGTCTAAAGACTGAATCAAAAGAAAATAAAAATGGGTTAACAACACAATTATTAGAAAAAAAAAATCTCTCCCAAAGCTACTGCCAGATCTGTTTTACTCATGAGACAGAGTCCACTACCCTATGGAGGCTGATACTGCTTATCTCCAAGATGCCAGAGGCTGTCAGTTATTTTCCAGTCTGGGTTATGTACAGCAATATGTCATGGCACCAAAAATAATCTCAAAACTTCCACTCATCAACAAAGCATTTCAGACATTGCTTAAGCTGGCAGCGACTGCAAATAATTTATCAGGTTATTTCTTTTTCAGGCATGAGCTAGTCTATGAAATGAAAGGTAAATTCAGTGTGTTCAAAGCATTGTCCAAACCAAGGAATCTAACACATACAGCTATTCTACGTAAGAGTTTTAGATCTTTTCTGCTTTGAGAAAACAGATATGTACTAACCAGAGCCACATTTCAAATGGTTTTGTTGGGCAAAACTTCTAGATTTATATTAGCAAAAGGAAACAAGTAATGACTGTGGAAACAGGAGTAAATATATAGAAATAGATTTATAAATACAGTCAGATAAAGGGGAGAAAAGGCATAACAGAAGCTAATGATAGGTATCAGAATAAAAGGGCTTTGTGTGTTGAAGGGCAAACAAACGCCCAAAGCTATCACACCAGTTGAATTTCATGGATGGGCAAAGTCTGCATTTCTCTGCCAAAATAACACAGCAAAGAGATCTTATGCTTTAAGCTTCAATGCTGTCATGGCCACAGACCTCAGAAAAGGATTTTTGGAGGCTCATGCTTTTAAAGAAAATGTTCAAGATCCAGTAGTGGATTCCAAAGCAACATTTCACATTGGAGAGCAGGTCTCGTACCTCCGCCAAAGACCTCAGTCAAAATCAATCCTGAACACTGATTTTCCTTTTTTTCTTCCTTTTACTTACCATGTCTACTTACTATGCCACTCTTTTTTTTTTTTTTTTTTTTTTGATTCTCCTCTTGCCACCAATGTATATTCTTTTCTTCAGAGGATATTCTTTCTTCTCCATCTCACTTTGATGAGCTCCATTGAAACAAGTGCAAAATATGATAATGTAGTTATCACTTTAAGTTGGTTCTAAGCTTTTGCTCCCTGTATCCTGACCCTGCTGTCTCAACCAGGTTCTCTAAGGAGCTTCTGTGAGTCCTTTTTGGAGATGAAGGGCTGTCACAGGGGCATGAGGGATGCTTCGAGAGGCTCTTAAAAATGAATGGAGAGCACAAACATGCTTAAGAAAGTTCTGCTTCCTTAAGTAAATCCTTAATTTACTTAAAATTCTCATTTCATTTACCAAAGCAACTGTAATATCTATTGTGCAGTTGGGTAAAAAATTGCAAGTGATGTATTTCTTGTTGTTTATCTGCTCTCAGGGTGTTTTAGGGACATTAACATTCAGTAGAACAAGTGCTCTGTGGACTCTTAGCCTTTGAAGACTTGTTTAGTGGGCATTCCACAAAACCTACATGAGGTATTTCTCACAGCTTGTTTGTAAGGCATATCACTAAAGCTTATTTCTTATGTATTTTCTGTTCTCTGAGATTACAACAGAATAACTTTGTCAGTGTTTGCTTACAGTATGCTGATAGCACTTACACTGGGACCTCAGACAGCAATTTTTCACAAGTACTTTAACTTTAGATCAGAGTAAATTTATGGGCATATTTTCTCAGCAGCAGATCTTTCATTATGTGTACACAGAAGGATGCCCTGTGGATAGGCTGTGAGATTGGATGTCAGCAGAGTTGGTCAGTTCATGCATGTCTAGTCCTTGAGTGAACGTTGTTTCCAGGCTACCCACTCCACAGACATCTAACCAGCTGGTTTATTCCCATCTCAGCTTCTTATGTGGTACTGTGACAACACACTTGATTTGCCCATGGTACAAATCCCTTCTGAAGCCTCACAAGTAGAGATCCTGAGATCGCTATCAGTTGGAATGTCTGTCCATCTGTGTGTGCTCTCCCCTGGCTGTAACCCCTGCAGAATGCTGCTCCTGCCCTGCTCTCTGTGTGACTCTTCCCCAGTCTGTAGCAACCCTGTCTCCGACTGGAGGCCTCTCATGTCAGCCCATTTACTCTGCAGCAGAGGCTCCATGCTCATGAAATCAGATGTGCATCTTGGCAGGGCTCTCTGGATGGCCTCTGGTCCCCTTTCCTGCTTGGGATTGGACTTTATCTCACATTGTGTAGATAGGCATACATGAGAAAAGTGTACTTTGATTATATTTTGGGTACTACTAGACGGTCATGACAAGCACTCATCACCCAGCTGATGACATCTACTTCTGGCTGAGCCAGCACTGTTGCTGGCAAGAGCGGTTCTGGTTTGAAATTAATTTTGCAAGTGCCAAGTAGTGCCAGTGGATTTGAAAGCAGCTTGAGCAGAGTGAAATCCAGGAAGCAGTGAGTCTCACTGGGTGTGAGATGAGAGACCCTGGACTTAGCATCAAGTCCTGTTGCATTTGTGAGTTGTTGGACCAAACAGTGCCGTTCAGCAAGAGCAGATGACCCAGGTGAGATCTCAGCAGACAACATCTGTCCTTCTGGCTCTGCCTGCAGGAGTGAGGGCCAGCACATCCATCTCAGTGGTCCCTCAGCAGGCTATCAGGGACACAGCCTGAAAGCTGGTCATCCTGTCCTAGTGCTCTGTTTACTTCTTCACCAGACCTTCCACTACTTTTGCCTCAGTGTTCGCAGCCATGGGGCTGGGACTCCCAGTACACTGGCCTGAAACCTGTGTGCCACCCACCTTCTGATGTGGTGACATCTCTCCCCTGTGACATGCTGCTCAGGCTCTGCAGTTCTCCCTGTCCCCTGTGCCTCCAGGCTCTCCTGGTCAGGCCAATCAGGCCAGGTCACCCTGCTGTTGTCTGCACCTGACTGTGGAGATGAGGGCAAGGCCATGGCATGTGAATAGCTGCTCTGAAAAACCCCAGTACCGTCCTGGTTTAATTTTTCACCTATTTGCAGAGAAATAGCAAAACAAATAAGAAAGAAGCAAAAAAGTGATGAGATAATGAAATTGTTTAGCATAAAACCAAATTTAAACCTATAACTACAGGTTAGGCAAGCAGCTCTGGCAGGCCTGACCAGGGGATTTTGCTGAGAAAGAAAAGTGATGGATCCTCCACACTGGCTGCCTTTATGTGGCTCCGAGGAAGTGTTTGCTTTCTTGTCTTCTTGTTTTGGTGCATCTATGAAGCAATCAACCCCTGATGGTTGTGCTTCTGCTCTGCGCCCCCTGTTAGCCAGGTGCCTTTTGCAGTGCCTTTTGTAAACCTGGAGTAAAACCTCATTTGATATTTGTCATTCACATCTGGAGGTTCTCCAAGGTCTGTTACCATTTTAGTGTGAAGCCCACCTCACCTCTGCAGTAATGTTTTACTACTTTGTAGATGGAAAACCTGATTGCATTCAGGTGTCTGCCTGGGCAAATCAAAATTTAGTGATGTACCATGACTAGTGAATCCACTCTTCAGTGCAACTGCTTATTTTGTGTAAATGGGCAGAAATATCCCCTCCCTCCTTGACCAGCTCTTCCTCTTTTGCTTTGGCTGCTGAAGTGTTCCTGTGATGAAAGAAGTGCTCTGCCCCATCTCTTTCCATTGATGTTTTGGCTCCATCTCACCCTGTAAACTAGGTTTACTGAGAGGGAGAAAGTGGACATTTCTGCAGTCAAAACTGTAAGCAATATTTTCATCTCAGAGTGGGAAAACTCAGATTTTCTGTCAGAATAGGAATGTGTTAAAAACACAATTAAACCTAGTAAGTCTGCAAGTAGCATTTGGATTTCTGCAGCTTGCCAGAGTTCTGAAGAGGAGGTTCTTTAGTGAAAAAGCTATCACTGTTTATGTAGTAAGTGGTTCTAATCTTCTTATTCTTGGGATTTTTTGAAAGCATTTCTTTAAAACCTGACAAATTCTACTAAATAGCCCTTGCATGATGCATAATGTTGACTATGCCAGATTTAATAAAGCCAGCAGGCTAAATGAGCCAAACCACAGAGCCTTAATATGGCTGTTGCTGTTTATTGATATTGTTCAGTTCCAGTAAATGCCAGCCTATTCCTGCAGCATAAAGT
Organism: Coloeus monedula; assembly: GCF_965178545.1. NCBI lineage: Eukaryota > Metazoa > Chordata > Aves > Passeriformes > Corvidae > Coloeus > Coloeus monedula. The sequence goes on along the minus strand of NC_138783.1, from coordinate 102,997,620 downwards.
TATGAGTCAGATCTTATTTGATCAAAATCACCATAATGCATGGCAGCAAGAGAAGACATTGCAAAAAATCCTACCTATTGAAAGCAGAACTCTTCGGGAATGTTCTGCAAAGTACCATAAAATAAGCATGAAATGCAGTGGGCAGAGCTGGATCCAGCACTGCTCTCAGTGCTGGGTTTGCCTCTTAAGCTGTGCAAAGGTTCAGCTGCTTTGGTTCTGTGGGTGGTCACTGTAAAATGTCCACGTCTGTGCAGTGAGGTTGCAAACAGACATTGCTGAGATGGAGAAACATCTTGAAGTGATCCACTCCCTAGACTTTGATCTTCCACTAAAAGCCACCTCTTCTAACTGCTCCAGCCCACCCAGTCTCATTCTTTACACTGGGCTTTTCAGTTTGTACTGGCAAGGACGATTTTCCTCATTATCTGCTACAGAATAATTGCACTTAACTTAGACTTGCTTTTTTCTGATGAAACACTGGGGTGTCTTCCAAAAGACATAGAGGGATATTTCTTTTTAGAATCACAATGTACTTCTTAACAGTCCAGGAATACTTCGGATGCTTTATTGCCGTCTTTGCTGAAATACAGCAGGTGATTTCTATCTCACAAATCCCAGCTAAACTGGAAGAGTGGTCTCAGGGAGAAATGTTTCAGGTGTTGCAAGGTGCAAGTTTTAGGAGTGTTTTGGCCTCACAGTGGCAATTTTCTCCCTGTCGTTTCAAGTTCACACTTTTCATCCTGTTAACTTTGGATGTTATATTTGAAGGTGAAGTATAGATCAAATGAGGTAAGTTTAAGGGTAGAATACCCTTCTGTGACCCAGACATTGCTAGGGCTTGAGACAATCTCATGTTCAGCAGAGTAATGGCTGAGACTATTTGAAACCCTTGAACCCCCTGTACATATGAGCCCCTTTGGTGGACTTAGGATGAGAGCCCAGGTTCTCCTTCCATCTTGTTAACTCCATTGTTGACCCAGTTGACCTCAGAGGTGAAGATGGACAAATCCTGAGGACTTCTCACAGCAAAATATTTCTCAAATGCAAGATGTCCTTAGCCAGAACAGCCTTCTCATTCCCTTTTGGGGTTCTACAGGGTCCTGCTGACCCAAATCCCTGGCAGCTCTGCTCTGATGGCCTGGGGAGAGGGAGGAGTGCTGCTGGGGAGACTACAGCACACACATGAATGCTGGGAATATTATTCAGATGATATTGACTCTCCCCTCAATTCTCACTTGCGATAATATTTGGCATACAAAGAAGGTAGTGAGGTACAGGCAAAGCAAACTTGCAAGGGTTCTTTGAGTCAGCTTTTGTCCTCTTACTGCAGATTATGGACAGACAATTGCTGTGGATGGCAACAGTTTGCTCACAGCTGTGTTAATCAGGATGAGACACTTAGGACTTCACATGATGAGAGAAAGCAGAGAGGAGGAAACACATTACACATAAACAAATTTTTTGCCTTAGGACCTGTTTTACTCTAGAGCTTAATCACTTCTGAAGGAGGAAAGCCTGTCTTTATCATGCACTACAAAAAGAATAATCCTTACAGAGAAAAGAAAAAGAGGAAACAGAACCACAGTAAGAGTTCTGCACCTTAGGAATGGCTTATCCAAAGTGCAAAGGGAGACTGTGCTGTGCATGTGTGCAGAAGCACTGAAGAAATCAATCATAAGGCCTGTAACAAAGTCATAGCAGGAAATAAGCACCTGTAGGGATGACATCTCGTTTCTCTGCTATGAGGTCCTGCAGTGTTCTGGTCTTGTGGGAGTTAATAAATTAAACAGTTACTATTCAAAAAGTGTCCATTGCTTTCCTAAAGAAAAGAAACGGAGAAGAAAGAGGCACAATATTTCTGAAGGCAGCTGAAATCTTCCCTGAATTAAAATGAAGATAATATAGTCATAATATTTACAGTCAACAATTGGCCTTGCTGATGAATAAGGAGTATTTAAGGATATATAGATGAGTTCAAATAATTCAAAGATTTACAAAAATCTTGTTCCAAAACAAATGGTTTAGTGAGCCCCAGTCTGTGCAGGTGATGTGGATCCTTATGCATTCTTATGGAACCATAAATGATAATAAGCTGTAAATCCATGCTTCTAGCCAAGTGTGGATGCTTGTGGAACAGCTGGTCTTAGTTCAGTGAAAAATGAAGATGTTTCTTAGACATCAGAAAGCATCAGCTGGGTTCAGAGTTAGTGTGTCCAGGGCTACACTTTGGCACTTAAACACCTGGAACTCTGCCATGTGCTCTTTAGCTAGAGGCTCACAGAGGGGAGAGCCTCTCAAAAATTTTTCCTTCTTTGCTCTCTAAGAAGTTGTGAAGGCTCTGGGACATTTTGACTAACCTTTCTGAAGTGCTCTGGCTTTCTTGCAGCTGGCTTCTGATAAATGGAAGCCTTGTTCCTCGTCACACATCATACGAAGTTTAATGAGTGTAATGAGCTTTCTGCTCCCAGATTACTTATTGATTCTCCTAGACAACAGACTAATTTGTTAATGAAATAGAAATACACACCAGACATTCAGTTGGCTGAGGGACTTTAACTCGTGTGCTTTATATAAATTATACAAAACGTGTCATATTTATATAATTTGGACTCCACATCAAGTTGGCTCACCAGGAGGGTTTTCTCAGTAGGACAGTTGTTTTCTTGTGAAAATGAAGTGAATCTTGGGACATTCAAGTGATTTACTCAGCGGTTTATGGTCATGGTATTGTTTTTCATATTCAGTTTCTCAAGAAGTTGGAACTAAAGTGCTGACAGTCCAGAGAGCTTCTGGAACATGGAGAGGAAACAGCTTGTGATCACTCACAGATAGTGATCAGCAGTGGAGAGAGACCCACTTGAGGAAATGGGATAGAGAGAGAGAGCCTTGCTCAAAAAGCAGTACTTGGGAAGAGGTGGGGGCATGATTGCTGTCTGCCACAAGCACCGGTTTGCTCTGCTAACTCTCTCTGTTTTGCTACGGTTTGGCTTTAAGGCTGCCCACTGCCGCTGCTGGTGGGGGAGCGCAAGGGAATTACTTGTGCAAGACATGATCAAATGTTTCCATTTCAAATTAATTACCAAACTTCCCCACAAAGCAGTGTGGAAGCACAGCTCCCACACACGACCCTCTGCTCTGCCAGAGCAGAGTGTGTGGGACACTGTGCCCCGGCTGCTTCGGGGACATCCGATGCTGTCCTGTGTTCCCTCTCCATCCCTCTGCATTGAAGGCTCCTGCAGGAGTTGTAGCGTGGCGATGCAGTGGCTGTTACCTCTGTCTCCAGAAGTGCCTGCTGGCTGCTGCTTCTTTTTCTGCCAGCCACTGAGAGGAGCGGGAGTTTTTCCTACCAGTGCTGCTCAGTGAGCAAGAGCAGTCACTGCTCTGTACTTTCTCACCCCATGCATTTCAGTCACCCTTCAGGGAATGGGACTGGTACTATTCAGGTGCATGTAATCAGTAACAACCCACAAAAAGGAGGTTCCTGAAGCAAGTGGTTTGGGAATAGCCATTAGCTGGAAAACTGTTCTAAATTTTTTGCTTACTCTTCAGGACAGTTTCTCTGACAAATCAGGATCCATTTATGGCTGATTCACAAAAGGAAGATTAAATTCATCAGACCGTGTATTTAAAATGAATAGTTCAACATGCTCCTGGCTGAAAATATATCACTCTGCAAAATAAGTTTAAAGAAAAGATTAATACAGGCTGACTCTCATATGTAAAGCTCAGCAAGCTCATGAATATTTTCATGATAATGGCTTTCATTTCCCTGTGAGATAGCCTGCAAATTCACAAGACTCTTTCAGCTTGTGGTTTCTTTTCTCAAGATCATTGTGTCCCAAGGAATGTATTACTCTTTCTTAGATTGAAGTTGGCTCTCTCATGAGCCGCTGTATTACAGTCACATGAGTGTTCACTGTATTTTCATATCTTATCTCTGCAGGTAAAGTAATGTAATTCCATAATTTTTCATTTTTAACTAATTCCCAATTTCATGTTGCATAGTAGCAGTTCCTCCGTTTGCCAGCACACTGACAACTCTGGCTGTTGCAGGAAAGCAGCTCTCACCGTGCCCCACCACAGAAATTAATATATTTACACAGCAAGTGGCTGTTACTTTTAGACCTCAGAATTACATGGGATAATTTTAGACTTTGGGCCAGAAATGTTTTTATTAGCCTTATTTTATTTTTAAATGTAACTTAAGGTCAGGAGTTTTTCTTCTCCTCCCTCTCATGAGTCAGTCCCTGGGAGCCTTTACCTCTTGGCAGATTAAGACAGCGAGAGAAACACTTCCTTCACCTCGCCTTTCCCCATGGCAAGAACAGAAAACACGTGCCGCATCCTGCAGTGGGGCCATGCATAACCTAGAGCCTAACTTGGTTGCCTTCAGTTCCTAACACTTTCCCTTGGCTGACTTGTCCCCTGCCTTTTTTATTAGTGTCCTCTCAGTCACTTTGAAACTCGTGTGGGAATGCTCATATCCAATTCAAAGTGAATTTGGAACACAATATTTATGTTCTATAAAATGCCTTGCAGCAATTTAAGCCACTTTTTGCCAGCTACTAATATTTTTAATCCATACCAAAAGCAATCAAGGTGGTATAACAAGCAGTATCATGGGCTGCTCATCACTCACAGTTTCATTACCTAGTGAAGGTCTAGTGATTTTTTGTTGTCACATTTATTCTAATCATTTACAAGGAATAAGTTTAGAGTTGATCATGAGTGTAAGTTGGACCCAGGCTTTACAGTATGTGAAAACATTGCTGTCATTCACTGTTTGTAATAGCAGTGATAATGTTAATTGGAAGAGAACTCTTCACTGATAATTTTCTGTCACCTCCAAAGTAAATATTGAAATACAGTTCTCTTTGCTTGGCCTTGACTTTTGTGTTCTCAGTGTTTGATCATGGCTTGAGAATAAACACATCTGTCATTAATATTTCACCAAGAATGTCAATTCAAATAAATCAAAAAGTGATTAATATATGAGTTTCCAGTTGGGGGTGAAGGGACACCTGGATCTCTTAATAAAATGTATTTAGTTTTCTTTTAAAGGTAATAGGTCCTGTTTGGCCCTGTGAAGAAGCAGAGCAGTCAAGATGCCATTTGGACCCTCAGATGGTTCCAGAGAAAAGGTTTATGGGCATAAAGAGTCACACCAAGGTGGGGAGATGTGCAGAGGGACTTGCACATGAGCCCTTAAGAAACAAACAGATGGAGAAAATTGGGATATGTGAGTAGCATATTTTTTCCCCCTGACAACCCCACAATAGAGAGCTGGTAATGCAGGAAGATGGAGAATGGAAATCAGTAAGGAAATTTTGCGAGTGAAGTCTTCTCTGAACTGCCCTGCCCACTGGATCACAAAGACTTCTGCACTTCCAATGACTTGGAATTCTCCACATGGGAATGGTCTGGCAGCTGGCTGGGCTGAAGAGGACTGGCATGGTGATTTGCTCTGGGCTATAGAGGAAGCTGCTGAGGATGTTTATTAGTGGTAGATGTGGGGTTGATGGATGCAGGGACTTCAAGGTCAGCTTTTTGCTCTCTGAGATAGATGTGACTGTAGCAAACAGTCTCCTGAAAACCTTCAGCATTATGCCTCAAGGGACTGATGAGATGCATAACAGATGTGGCTCCTCTGACTCCTGGCACACCTCCTCATAGAGGTGTGCAGGTTAGATGGGCAGGTGTGACTCACTGCTTTACTACATGATTTGTTTGCTTTTTAATGAATGCACAGTTAAAAAAAAATCCTCTAACACTTGTGTAGACATGGATCACTACAGCCTCCTTGATTTTTGAAACATCATACCACGTGCATACTTTTTTTACTGTCCCTTCCTGCCTTTCTTAAAATCATCCATTTCCCCCTGGATGAGAAGCATGTGGTGTGTGGTCTGTTAGCTCTGCTGCTCAGAAAGCTCCTCCTCCCCAGTACAGATGTTTTCAACTTCTTGCTCCATTTTCCGACCCAAACAGAAGGACTGGTGTACAAGCCACAGACTGATTCTGGGTTTGTTTCCACAACAGTTCTTATTGTGTTGGCTTCCTACTAAAGCTCTGAAGCTTTAGCCTCCTACCTTGCTGTGCCTGTGGCTCCAGGTTCATCACTCCTTTGGGTTGTATCTGACTTTTGATGACTAAGTGCTCACTTTGTTTCAGAATGAAGATTTCCCAAGTTAGTGTAGCTCTGCCTGTGAGGGGTTCCTCTGAATCAGCCCCATTGCCTGTTTGCAACCCTTCTTGTGCACTCTTGGTGCAGTCTGGTGTCTGAGGGCTTTTATTATTTTTTTTTGAATGCTGGGAATTGCTTCACCATGTGATACCTGCCTCAGTGTGTGCATGGTACCCTGGGGACTAGAGTACCTCTGCTATGAGCCTTTTAAATAATTAATTTTTTTTCATCTCTATATCATCATGAGGATATTCATTGCTCAAGTATCCCCTGCATGGTCATTCTCTGTTGGTGTGTCATGGGTGAGTTCTGGGTCATCTCTTCAGGGCAGGTTATTCAGCCCCCATCCAGCCTCTGAACAAGGCGGTTTTGTTTTCTGCTTTGTCCTCTGATCAGAAGCATTTCCTACGTATTTTGTCTGTTACACAGAAGTCAGTACCTCAGCTCTGCACCACGGTTCCAATTTGCCTCTCAAGGCTATTAACATATCCAGCACTTCAGTGTTCCCTGTTGTCACATATGTGACTGCTTTCCTCTTTTGCTGGAAGTCACTGCTTGTGGATGCAGAGCAAAAAACCTGCTTTGTTTTCACTTCTTGCAGTTGCTGTCTGGTTTCCAGTCCCAGCTGTAAGAGCTGCTCTGTGCCCCCACTCAGCATGTGCTTGTCATTTTTTCAGTGATGGCTTGGGGATGGGCTCTGGGCTCTGCCAAGGACCTGCCTCCACTGGTGCCTGGTCTCCAGGTGCTGTGCCCTGAGTTACACATCCTTGCACAGCACTGGCTCTCCTCAGTTTGTGCCAATCCCTGTGTTTGGAAATGGAAGTGAAGTGCTGGTGGGGGACTGTGAAACTCATACTTAAGATCCCAGGGCCTCCAGGCTTCCAGCTTCCGCTTCACAGGAAAGGTCTGATTAGAAACATCCAAGAATTGTTCCTCTTAGAGGCCTTCAAGCCATTTAAGCTCTGCCAAATGAGTCATCTGAGATGAAGGATGTCTTGGCATGTCACTACCTTCTGTGGTGCTTCCATGAGCACTAACTGTGCCTGTGCCAGTGCCAGTGCCAGAGCTGCCTCTTCTCACCTTTCCTAAACTTCTGGCTATATGGCTTTACAACAGTTGCTGATTTTGCAGAGTGTCCCCAAACTAGGAAACAAGAATGCAGTAATATTTCCTCTGGATGTGAATTGCTATGACTGAGGAATAGAATCATAGAATAAGAAAACAGTATGTATGATACCTAATTAAAGTCAGAGCTGAAAACAGTTACTGGTTCTTCCTGGATTTACTGCCTCAAAGGTTTCATAAGAGCTGAGATTAAAAGGCAATGGTTCAATACAAGCAGGCAATAGATGTGGTATGTGCGGAGAAGAGTAGGATAGTATGAAAAAAAAGGCATTTCTTGCCCTGGTGTCTCCTGAGCCTGTGATGTCACTTTCTTCCACCTGAAACATCCTAGTCTTTTTAATTTGAACTGTCCTTTCCATCCAGCCATATGGAATTACTCTTTCCTTAGCTTGTGGTGTGTGGGGCTCTGTTTCTAGTGTAGTTCCAACCTGCATGCTTTGTGAAGGTATTTAGCCTTCCTGGAAGGATTTAGGTGCCAAACAGATCAGAAGGGTCAAATTCAAAATAAATGTAGGTTTTAGCCTTCAAATGTAGCCTGAAAACAAACATTCCTTTTTAAAGTAACTACAAAACTTACTGAAAAAGGCGCCTGGTATTTCATCCAGAGTAAAACCCAGCCAGACTTCAAGCCTGACCAGAGCTTTTACCTTGAGATCTTACAAGTGAACTAAGACCAAATAAAGGACTATAATAGCCAGTAGACACAGTGGGTGGGTGAGGCTTCAGAGTAATGGACATACATTTTTAAAGGCCGTGGAGTGGCACAGGCTTGTAGCCATAGCCATGCCAGTACATTTAAGCCTGTAAAACAATATATCAGTGCTGTTCATCTTGACATTTTACCAATCTTCCAGCCACTCTCAGGTCTCAGGCTGTTTTTCTTCCAACCTTTTTTTACCTGCTGTCACACAGAGTTTTTCAGTGAGTGTCCAAAAGGATGCTTACAATTTGTATGCTCTTACTATGTGTCAAAGCGTTTCTTCCAATTTTCTTGCTTTTATCCCTGCTTGAAGTAATTTGCCACTGCTGAAAAATCATTACTGCCACTGCTCATTCACCTATATTTTTTGGCTTCTGCCAAAGTCCCTGGCCTATTCCAGTTCTCATAAAATCGACTTTTAAATAAAAATGAGCCATGGGAATCTGGTAACAGAAATGGCCAAAAGAGCAGATCCTCTGAGATCCCTCATTTATGCTTGCCACCACGTGATGTGAAGGAAGCTAGATTTCATCTGTCTCTCTGTCACTGAATTTGTGCCTTGTGGTGTTTTATTTCTGCTGTGTGCCCCATCAGACAGGGGCAAGTGACAGAGAGGGAAGTTAAAGCCAGCAATGAACTGCTTGTGCTCGGTGCTCAGTTTAAGGGTGACCTTTCCTTACTCACACATTCAGCTCTCAATCAGACAGCAAAGCAGCTGTGCTCCCTTTCAGCAAAGGCTATGTCTGTCTGCCTGTGGTCTGCACTGTGCTGGCTGTCACGAGGCTGTGCCTGCACTGGGGCTTCACACACCACCGTGGCAGAAAGCATTCCTCCTCTCCCAGACCTCCCACTGGCACATCCTGGCATATGGGACTGTGCTCAGCTGAGGAAACTCAGCCATCATAGGGGCCCAGGCTGGAACCTGCAGCCACCACCTTTGATACAGGGGGAAAACCCCATGGCCCACAGACACACTCCTTGCAAAGCAGCCACTTCACCTCTGATCTCTCAGCCCTGCTCCTCCAGGGAAAACTACATGCAATTTTGAAATATTGGTCTAGGAATGAAAATTTATAGTAGTAATGAAAAAAAGGTGGTTATAGCTGAGGTATTGGATTTGTGGCCAGTTTTGTAACCTTTCTTTATAGGTTATAAATTATTTTTCTAGCTGTTTCCCCTAGGAGATAGCTAGTTGATCATCTCTCACCCCCTGCCTTTGCTGCACAAATGCCAGCTACCAGCTTTTGGTTGTTCCAGCTTGTATACGTGCAGTTAAACTTTGAATAATTTTCTCAGCTTGTGTTTAGCTTTGGAAAGTCAATAGCTTTTCCAGTTAATCTAGTAAAATATATGCCTACAGATGCAACACTTCTCTGGACTTTATATTTTTAAGGAGCTTCTCTTGATTATGAAATAAAGCTATTCTGCAGTTCTAACATCATGCAATGTAATATGTGCAGTCACGTTACAAAGTGACTGCCCTGTCACAAACCAGAAGTCATCAGAAAGCCTGTAGCTTTTTGTGGAACTAATTAGTTATGCAAGTGTGGTAAAGCAAGAGAAAGTCATACTGTATGTAAAAGCAGCATGAATTCAAATAACAGGTGAAAAAAAATTAGTGTGAGATAAGTTGACGGTGGTTGGATAATGATTTACACTAATTCAAGGCATTCTCTTACAGCTCTTCCTTTGGTTATTACAGTTACACAAAAGTCACACACACAAAACCAAAAAAACCCCCACCACCCAGGAAAAGTCTCAAGTGTCTTCTGAGTGTTTAATTTTTAATTTCCAAAATTACTGTAGTCAAAATCTCATTGAAATTCTGGTGAGAATCTGATTTTAAAAGCCCGAATGCAAAAGGAATTTAGGCCTCTAAGATGAAAACATGAAAATAAGAATTCTCAAAATAGTTGCTACACCTCAAATCTATTTAAAAATGCAAAAATGAGATCTATAGTGGTTTGTGTCTTTATTGCCAATATTGCCCTTTAAAAAAACCTCAAGTCCCCCCAAAATGTATTGATCTTCTTAAACTACAGAATGTTTTCAGATACATTATTTTAAAAATATATGAATTTAATACATGATTTTATTTTGTTGAGTTCCTACCTGAAGTGCTGTAAGGTTCACTTATGATGATGTATCATTTTTCTTTTATGTTAGATGTATCATTCAGTTAAATCTATTTCTGATTGAACTTTGAAAAATACAGGTGTTTTAGCACTCTTGATTTATTACAAAACTGAAGAACAAATGTCAATTTCTAGGTATTCACAAAAAAGCTTCTTTAGTAGTGGACCCTTGCTGATAAAGTTTGACATCCCCCTATTTGGAAAACTATATTTAACTAAAGCTATTTTGAACAACGTTGAGGAAGATGAAAGCTGCATCTATTAAATCATGCCATATTTTATAATGCTTTTATAGCTGCTGTCAATTGGTCTAAAAGTCAGAAAAACTGCCTGGCAGATGAGAACATTAAGTTCCTGGTTTCTAGTTCATAACTGAGTGCAAGCAATCACCCTATTACTGGAATGGATAATTGAAATGTAGAGCTATAGATTAGCTGAAATGTGAGGAGTGGCATTTTTTTTTCCATAAGCACCACCGCTACGCCCTTTCCACCTCCCCTGTCAGGGTTGCACTGGATTGCAGGCCGGCCAATTAGCAACATTAACAGTTCATCTGGGCTGGAATGAGTCAGGGGAGAAAACCAACATTTTTGTGATCTTTGTTTCAAATGCTCTGTCTCTGTGGGTTTAATGTGATAGTCCAATTAACACAGAAACAGGCTTATTTGGCAATCATCTTGTTCTGCTTTATAGCAATGATTTTGAGCAAAAAATGTACCCGTGTAGATGTACCTTCATGTTAACAGCCAGGGTAGGCTGACTCTCCAGCTGGAAAAAACAGGAGCGGTGAATCAGACCTGTACTTGGCTTGAAGTACTCTCAGTAGAAAACAGGAGCACTGTTTCCTATTCCATTACAAACACAACTAGGAACAAAAATAGGTTTGTTATAAAATGAATTATTCTGTTCTCCCTAGATGGGTACTAACAGCTTGCAATTTATCTTAGACTTAGCACAGCAGAAATAGGCTTTTTAAAAATAGGAGGTATTGTCAGAAAGAACAAATTTCATCACTGATTAAAGAAGAACCACACACAGGTTCACCTTTTCATGCAACACAAAGGAACTTCAGAGACTCAATCTGTAAAGCTATTAAAATAATTGAAATCAGATGCTGAATTTAAGCAGAAAAAAATATTTTCCTTTGCCTGTTTTCAAATCATATGCTACTGTCTAGTACAACTCTGAGTGAACAAGAGAGAGCTAAATGTAAGCATTATTTCATTGCACTAGGGAAACTAAGCAAAAACTGTCCTACTGCAAACTCAAATTCATTTTTTGTCTTTTCTTCATAGGATGAGCTTTTGTTCTGCACTGTCTGAACAAATTTTTCACCCACAACCATGTTTGTGCTGTCACACTGACAATATGGACTTTGTTTTGAAAAAGAGATTGAAATTCACCTCCTAGTCCTCAATCAAGACTTTATAAAAAGATTAATAAAGTGTTGATCAAATGACAGAATGAGGAAATCCCAAAAGTTTTCTAAATGTTTTATTTAAAATGCTAAAAAAAAAGAAAGAAAAATGATCATCTCCACTTTGTTTGTTTAACAACAGGCTGCTCACAACACTGGTTCAATATGATGTAATGTGTTGGGTTCTCACTCCTGCAACACAGTCCTCCAGAAATCCAGCCAGCCGCTGCAGAAGCACTTCCACCCTAGCGGCAATCGCGGTGGCATCAGCTGAGCAGCGGGCTCTGCTCCGGCTCCTTGGTGGCGACCTCTGGGAGGGACTGATGCTGGTGACAGCAGTATTCTGCTTGCTGTGCCCCGGAGGTGCGGTCAGATTTACACTACAAGAGGTCTAGTGAGAGGCTTGGTTTGCCAGATCACGTCTTGTGTTGTTTCTCTCTTCTGACACCTTTGTTTGCAAAATTTCATTAGGATTTGTGATTCCCCTAATGCTGTTTGACATCAGTGTAAAGAATCACGTTTGTTATTAATACAGAGACATGGGCTGAAATTCTGATTGCGGGTATATTTGATATTTTTTTCTCTTCTGGATGCTTTAATAAGACCTAAATGACCAGTAGCCTAGATACCAGCTAAGGTCCTGCTCAGTTTTGGCCAGCGGGATAGCAAGCTTTTCACTTCAAAAGTGCAGGCTCGGGGCACCGTAATCATGACATGGTTGACTTTCCACTGGCTTTTAAAAATGTTTTGTGCCCTTGACTATTTTGTAAGAGGGTCATTAAGGATTTCTTCCATTAGCAAAAGTGCATGCAGGTGTTTGAGGCTCACTGCAGCTCCTCTTGGGACATAATCCCTTCTCTGAAAGGCGCGGCTACAAATGATAACGCGACCCTGGTAGCCCCTGTGTGATTTTAGCGAGCGGCAGGCGGAGGGGAGCTCCGAGCAAAGCCTTATTCCTCACCGAGCGCCCTCGCAGAGCCTCACACGCCTGACCAAAGGGACCAGACTTTCCTCTGTGAGCGGCACCGTCACTTGATTGTAAATCAGCGAGCGATTTATGCCCAAGAGCAGAATTAGCGGGTGCCGCGGTGAGCCCATCCACCCCCCGCCGCTGCCTGATTGCGCGGCTGCTCCCCTCCAGCGCCAGCTGCGCGCTCCCCTGGCACTTGTGCTCCTCCCTCGCACGGCTCTCAGTGGGGCTCTGCTGTGCTTTCCGCCCCCCAACCCGGCTCAGAAATCTGTGCTGCTTTTCTCCATCATTCATCCTCATCTGAAGTTTAAATACATCCCTCTTCACAGAAAAGCAAAATAACTGCTGAGTAGCTTCATTCGCAACTCCAACTCTCTTACATCTCCTCCCACTTCTACTCTGGACACAAAATGACAACATTCTTTCCAGTTATTCACGTATTTTGCTAATCTATCTATGCCTGGTAAGTCATGATGATAGGTGGAAGTGGAGATGGGAGCAGCATTTGCTGCAGCTGAGCTTATCTCTCTCTGGGTTTGGATACACACAAACGCAGAGCAGAGCTTTGAGAAGGGTTCATATTGTTAAACCTCTAACTTTCTTGTTGCTCCTGCAGGGTGGTGCACTTACACTGAAAACCAGGGTTGTCAGTGGAAACAGAAACTCTCAGAACCACCCTGACCCCCTTAAATTCAAGGGCAGGATTTGTTAGGGCTCTGCTCTGATTCTCTAGTATGAACCAAAGCTATTCAGGGCGCATTTCTGACAAACAACGTTCCGTACAATTATTTCTTTTTATTTTTCCTTTTTTCCCTGGCAGCCTTATTTGTCAAGCTTTTCCTTTTCCTTTTCCTTTTTCTTTCAAAAACTGTAACTGTACTTTTTGGGCATCTTCTGCAAATTCGTTTCTTTCTTGCAACCCTGGTTCCATTTCTGGCTGTTGTTATTTGTCTAGTCTGTGTGGCTGCTGCAGAAGAGATGCTCTGAGTAGTTTTTGTTTCAATCTATTTAATGGGGAGCTAAGCTTTCCTTGTTCTTTTAAACTTTATAGACTGTGTAATAGTTCCTTCAAGCTAGGCTGGCAGTGAGAAGACTAAAAGATTAATGCCAGCAGAATGTGTGTCTTCGGCACACAGTGAAACAATTCACTGGAGGAGGTGCTGCATCCTCGTGTCTGAAGCCAGGCGGGCACAGGAAGGGAAGGCTCAATGCTCACCAGCCCTGGGGTAGGCTCCTGGCCACTGCCTTTTCCCTGGGGCTCCCCAGTGTTCCCACAGGCAGTTTGGCTCTTTCAGCATCAACCTTCTGGTGCCTGGCCTGAAAACCCAGACCCCTTTCCCATCTGGGCAGTGAGGTGGGGTTTCCTTGGTATGGCAGTCTGGTCAGGTTCATTTTGCTCTGAAGAGGTGTCAGTATGTCACTGGGAGGTTTTCTCAGGTTCAAAGGGAGCCTGAAAGCCTTTCCACTACATTCAATAGCGTTTTGGTTTGGTTGGAGACACAGAGATGAAAATTCATCTTTTTGCTCCATTACATATTCTCTCCCTTGGGTGGTAAACTTGCAAGTGGCCAGGACAAGCTGCATTGCTGTCTCAGACAGGCAGGGGTCCTTCCAGGGCATTTGCTGAGTAACTTCTTGCTTTTGCACTTGTATAATTTCCATGGCGTGTTCCTTACCCAGCTTTACACTTCTTGGAGAAGGCTGCCCCTGCCAAGTCCTGAGGCTGCTGTGAGGCTGTGGGGCTCATGGAAGGGAGCCCTCTGTCTAGAAGCTTGTATCCTGGGTCTCTTAAACTTTGGAGCTTCCTTGAAGGACCTTTACTTCCTATTTAAAAATACTACTTAGAGCAGGGCCATCTCTGACACTTACCTGAGGAGCCTGCCTGGCTGCCATGATGATCTTAGCTTTCAGTGTCCCTGTGATACTGAGGGATGAGCCAGAGTGGCACATAACAGGAATGATGGCTGCAGACACGAGCGATGGGTCTGAAAGGAGAATTAGAACCTTTTTAAAATTTTCTACATAGAATTCTGTACTATATTTCTTTTAGCAACATGAAGGGCATGATCTCACCTGCCCTTCACCAGGGCAACATAAAATAAAATGTTATCCTCAGCCAGTCAAGAGCCCAAACTATGAAATGAGTTTCCCCATTTTGATTATTTCCAACATTATTATGACAGTAGATTAAATATCAAGGACCCTGGGTGTTTTTATTAGTATCTATAATGAGTTGAAAGACATACAGTCACTTTATAGCGTGGGACTGGGTTGTCTGTAGATAGCATAAGCCTGAATTGCTTTCATGATGGAAACCAGAGGCAAACTCAGAGATACAGAAGCTGAGGTTGAATTGGGGACTTTTGAAGGCACTAGAGTTTTCCTGATTTAGTGCAACCATAGATTTGGCCTTGGGGAGGTGGGTCATTTTAAGTTATAATCTGCTGCCAGTGCTTAAGGATCCCACAAGCAGCTGTTTCTTTCCTGAATTTGGGTGATTTAATGAAATACAGCACATGTTCTTCTGCTAGTAAAAGGAATATTTGTCTACTGCTGATTTTGTTTGCTGTGATTACCACCTCTTTCAATCCCATTTGCAGACGACTTACAGCATTTAACTTGTTTCCCATTGCTGGTTCAGTCACCAAGGCAGGTTTGTTAGTCTCTCATCCATCTGTGTTGACCTCCAAGAGCATCTGTTCTCTCACTGTGCCTCAGTCTCACTTTGGACTTGCAGATCTCAGTTTGCCACCCTAAGCTTGCTTCCCTTATGGTCACTGGAGAGCAGGAGGCACAGTCAGGATCGGAACCAAGTTAGATGTCTGTTGCAGGAGGAGGTGAACAGAGAGAATGTGTATTTCACACAGTAATTAAGGATGGTTTGAAATAAAGAGAAAACACAGGCTTTTCTTTGGTGCTTAATTAAATTACTGCATTTGATCACAGTCTTCAGGAACCCAGGATGGACAAGAGTCAGCTCATGCTCTTGGCTCTTTGGTACCTGTGGTGCCCAAGAATAAACTGCTCACCAGACAGAGTGCCCCAGGGCCAGGCTGCAAGGACTTTCTCTTTGCAGAGTAGAATTGTGTCTGTATTTCTAACCAGGAGAGGCAAATTTTGAGCTATCGGAACCTAGGAAATGGAATTTTGCTTTTTCCTGGCTGTGTCTTTGCTAGGCTAGCTCTATCCTACGTAATTGCTTAGGCCAGATGCACCTGCTTCATTACTGTTGTATCCATGATAGTGCTGTCAGCCCCTGGACATCACTCAGAAGATGGCAATGGACAGCTGAGATCCCACCAAGAACAGCAACCTGAAGTGCAATGTCAGGGTAGCCGGGGCTTGCCTGCTTGCCCTCCCCTGCTCCCCAGCTTGGTGCTGTAGGGAAGTGATGCTGGGAACTGTTCCTCATGGGAAGCACTCAGCTGTCCCCACTCCACCCATGCTGTGTGCAAGAAGGTGACCCAAAGGATGAGCCAGGAAGCTCTGTCTCTGGGCTGAATGGGAGAAGGGAGCACAAGTAGCTAAAGCTCAACAGCCTGGGCTGAGGTGTAGGATAAACTTACTATGTGGGTAGAGCCTTAGGCACATTCTTACCTGCTAAATGATTATTTTGACAGCCACCCTTAAGAGAGTCAGTCTCCTTCAGTGAGCTGTATCCCTGCTTTCCAGAACAGCCAAGGTTTGAGGCCACATTTGCCATTTTTTCACTTACAGGGAGTGCTCTGCATAGCCTGGGAAAAAATACTGTCTGCAGCCTGTGCTTTTGGAAGGACAGTGTTCTGGGGTCACTCCTAAGGCCTGGCTACCTCCACCATAACATGCAACAACATCATGATGTTGATACTAGGCAGACAATATGCTTCAGTGACTTTCTAAGAAGGCTGAAATGTCACTTTTTTTGCAAGGGCAGGCTAGGTTTGCATGCTGCCTGAACACTGACAATCATCAAGACAGTTCAGACCAGCTGCAGAACAGCTGGGAAATGTCTGGACCTCACAGTGCAGGGATAGAGCATTGATAGATTGCCCTGCGTAGGATGATACAAGGATACTCTCTCAAGCTAACTGCTGCAGGAAAGCTCTTCCTCATGAGCAGGAGAAACACGAGACAATGAAGTTAAGAAGAGTAATGTGGAAATAGAAACAGAACAAAGGAGTATAACAACAGCATGTAAAGAGAAAAATGTGTCTAGGTGGTCTGCCAGACTGATGTGACATGATCCAGACTTGGACTCTGCCAGATGGCTGAAGAGAGCCAGCATTATTAGTCTGTGTGAAGAAGAACCATATTTTCAAATCTGACTCAGGGGCCTGGCAGCTCTAGGCAGAGCTAGAGATCATTTCTAGTCCTAGAGAGGAAAACTTGAGGAACAGGCTAAGGACAAGTTTCTTCTCAGTTTCTATTATATCTGGTTCTCCCTGGCTTTTTGCCCATTTCAGCCTGCTTCCCCTGAAATTTTCATAGGTTCTTTTAAAAAACGTTCTCTTTCTATGCACCAAATCAAGACTCAAGTGAAAAATAACATATGGCACAACCAGGTAACCCATCCTCAGGGAACTCAGTGTAGAATGAAGTTAAATAGGCACTGAAAGTGGTTTTCTAGATGTAAATTTTACTTCCTTTCACCTAATCCCACAAGAATCTCTATTCCAAATAATCTCGGGGTCTTCCTCATACCCTGGCCCAGGTTCTATCTGAGCCCTCCTTGTCTGACGCGAGTGGCCAAAGCCCTCACACACCTTAATCCAAGGTGAAGGGAGCTTTAAGAGGGCACTAGTGTAGTTCTGTTGTTTGACCAGTGGGAGGCCCTCAAAGACCATCAAGTTGTCGGAGTCTATAAATTTCACTTGGGATTCATGCAGCCCTCTTTGTCTGCAGACCTGCAAGTTCTTCAGAGATTTTTGATGAACAGCTCTGGTCTCAACTTTACAGACTTGAGATATAGACAGAGGGGTGAGAGGACTTTGGAGTAACTGTAAAATAAGTAAATGTCAATAACTTGATTTTATAGAATATAGAAAAGGGTAATGTCTCTTCCCTCATAAATAGTAACATCATGTTCATACACTTTCACTGTTTCTTTCTTAAATATTTGGTTTGCCCTCAGAGTTGCTTAAGAAAATTAAACTTTACAGCAACTTCTTTCATTTGTCCCCATCTTCTGTTAAAAAAGAAAGAAACTGTGATTAATCTCATTATTTTCTGGCTGGAAACAACCAAATATTCAACAGAAGTATTTTGTCCTTTTCCTTTGAACAATTGCTTCAAACACTGAGCTATTGTAACTTTCTGGATCACCTCCTCTGTTTTCTATCTGTTTTACTGATACAGGTTTAAAGCACAAACCCTTCTGTTCAAGGTAGTCCTCTTAGCAGCTATGTTTTAACCTGGAAATGTCACTGCAGCCTTTTGAACTAACTTATCTCCTAGTAAGAAATGAAAACCTGTTGGGTGTTACCATCTTCCCTAGATGGACTGAACTTTGGTCTCAGCTGCATCCAAAAAAACCTTCCTGTGATCGTATCAGCCTCTCCAAGATCTACAAGCTGCAGAGTATGTCAAACAAGGAAGACACCCTAGGATGAATGCCAGATTTCCTGCTAGACAAAACATCCACATTTCAACTCTCACAGAAATGTCTGTTTATCAAGGTGATGGTAACATCCACATTAGTCTGTTTGCCAAGCTTCAAATGGTACATTTTTATATTATTAGATAAATGGAAAATGCACAGGAACAGCATTACACACTATGAAAAAATATAACCTGAGTGGAATAACAAAAAAGGATTGTAATTTTCCAAGTCTCCCTCTGGAGGTATGTGAAATGATTTATGTTAGGAAAGAATATTTTTCTTTACATGTTCAGGTTATGACATAAGAATTCAAACTGGTTGTAAATGTACAGAAATTGATTGATTCTTTAATTCCTTTCAGTCCCTACAGTCTATGTTTGTGGAAACAGCCCTTAACTATTGGACTGTAATACTTACTGCTCCTGATGGCAGCCTCAGTTTGACCCTGATTTGATGGAATGTTGAATCCCCAAAATTCATTATCAGAAGGGAAGTGAGTGTTGCATTCATATTAGCTGAAGTGAGTAGTCTGTAATGATCTCTCTGGAAAAAAAAGATCTGTTTTTATTATGGTTTTAACCAATCACATTTCACTGCTCCCCTACTTTTCCCATTCTGGGGCTAGTGACATCCAGGCTTTTGTACATGCCTGGCAATTGCAGTCTTACGTTTTTGTTGTTACATCCTTGTTTTATTAAATGAGAGGCTAACCAAGAGAGTTACATGAGACTTCTGTTTTCTATGTCCCCAATCAAGCTTCAAGAGCCAAAAAGAGAATATCCTACTATGTTTCTTTAGCTTCCTACCTTCTAGTTCGCTTTACCACCTTGCTTTTATAAGCTTCTCTTGGGAAATGTAAGTCTTTGCAAGTAATATTTTAACATTAAACACAAGAGTTGTTCTGGGGTTTTCCTGGTGTAATTCTTTGTCAAAAATCTTGTCAAATTCGATGCTTTTGTATCACAGAGACCTTGTCTTGGGTCCCCCATATATGTAAGGTCAGAGATTACTCAGGAGGTCCCAACTATGCTGTTTTATCTGGTTCCACTGCTGATAGAAAGATGGAGTGATCTTGGTTTCACTTGAATCCACTTGGTCCGCCTCACATAGAGCTTACTGACCGAAAACCTAACCAAACAAAAAACCAGGTCCTTATATATAAGAATTCAGATCAGCCGTACAATAAAAATAAGGTCATTAAAAGAGGTCATTAAAAAGAAATCACAATAATAAAAAGCCTGTGTAATAACTTGCTCTATTCTCCTTGGAAGTACTCAGGATGTGCCCAGAATTTTGAGCTGTGATTAGTCTTGCAGGAGCACTGCCCTCTTCTCAGTTCTGCCTTTGCTTCTGACAAGTGCTCATCTCTGCCCTCCCTTCCTCTCAGTAATTTACAAATATGATTTGAGGATACGAGCACCCAAACCCTATCCAGAATCATCTTCTGCAGTGAATATAGGTAATTTCTCCTATAGCTTCTAGTGAGCTGATCATGTAAGTGCTGTTAATTGCTCTTGCTAGGCCTGAGAACTTGGGATGCCTTATGGCTGGTGTGCCTTCATCCTCAGCCAGTGTGCCTGTCTGCTGTTTCCTTACTTTCTGCACCAGCCCCCTCACCAAGACTACTTGTGTTTCAAATCTGCCATTATATAAATTCTGCTTAAACATGCAAACTCGTGATTTAGATACATTACCAGATTTCTACAGGTGTGCTCAGTGCACATTAACAATTGCTTTGCCTGTGGAGTTGCCGTTTTTGTCCCATCTCCTTCTGAGTGTGCCTGGGTTGCCAAGGTGCTGTACACTGCAGGCTGGCTGCTGTGGCAGAGAATCAGCTGCCTTCTAAAATATCAAACAGGCAGCAGCCACCTTACAGGGATGGACACCTTTTCTTAAATGGATAAGACATCATCGCAGCAATGGATGAAATTGTATCCCAAGCAATAAAAGTATCACTTGGCTGCAAAAGCAAATTGACAGCAAAAAAATACATTATGCTGTTTTACTTTTTAACAGAGGGAAAAGTTGAGAAGGCTTTAAAACCAGTATAAACTATGGTTTAAAAATGGATCTTCATCACCTCTTTTCTGTTTATCTTCTGCTTAAAGAAATCCAGCCTTTACTTTAAAGAGCTTTTCAGTATATATTTTCTCGAAAGCATTCAAATCCTAAAGATTGGAAAATATTCTAAATGAAATGTTAAGTCTCTATCTAACTCCTGTTTCATGTCAATGAGATAAATGTTTGGGTTCTTGAAATACTTGAAATATATTTCAATCAGTAGATTTATATTAGGTATCTTTAAGCAATGTTTCATTTCATTACCTCCTGATACCTTTTTTTATATGATTGTAATATACAAAGAAATCAGCTGAATTCTCCAGTCAATATAACTGTTAATTGACAATACATTAGCAAATACCTCACTGAACTCAGCTGCAACAATTGCTTCCCTGAGGTTTTAAAGAAGAAAGTCTATTGACTGGGACAGAGAATGGGCTATTAGGTACTATAGATTCTGTTCAAGAACTAATCTGATGCTGAGTTTCTATTCAAATGCTGGAGCTTAAAATCACTTCTCAGAAAATAATTGAATAAAAGAAAGTTATAGCTCTAAATCTATCAGATAATTTCCTGAGATCTCTGGGCAATTTCCAGCTTTACATCCTGCAGGCTGTGTAACTAGTGGCTAGTGGTATGATTCACATCAGCCCATAACTCTGCCACTTGGATGAGAAGAGAGTGGCTTCAGCCACATCAGAAGGAGGCCTAAGGAACCCCCTCTCCATGGAAAAAGCAGTGCTGACAGGTTCCTCCAAACCAAGCAAAAAACATTTTCTTCATCTCCTGCCTCATACTGACAGAGCTCATCCAGTTTCCTCGTCCACCTCTGCAAGGAAGGAAAAGAGGGACTCTTCAAGAGAGGAGAACAAGAGCAGCCTCTGTGCCTGTGATGACACCTGGGTTTTTCCTGTGGGGGTGAGGTGGAGGGGACCAGTGTTTCCATGGGAGAGAGGGTGTTTGGAGTATGTGGCACTGGAGACAGAGGGGGGGGGTGTAGGTGCATGAGCAGAAATAACTAGATTTAGGAGCTTCCAGTATTTGCCCTGCGGCATGACAACAGGTGAATGGCTTGTGATAACTGTATTCTTTTTAGAGTTTCATAAGGTCTGTCTATACACAGACATGTTCAGCTTATTTCAAAATCAAGCAGATTACAAGAAGGAGAGCTTGCACCTTTTAAATTAATTTTGCCCTTATATAGGCTGTTGGATCTATGACAGTCTGAAGAAGAGCTCAATAGTAGTTTGGGAGATAAGGGACTTCAGTCCCTTTTGAAGGCCAATCTTCTCTCAAAAACCTATTCCCTCTTAGAAGTAGGTCAAAATGAGGCATATAAAAAGGGCAGAGATTGAAATAATTATTATTTCCTGCTTGTGTTCTGTTTGGCTTTTTCTTTGGTTTCTTGATTGATCCTTCTTTGGTAGAAAGTATATTTAACTTGTCTAATTTTCATGGATGTGGTGGAAAGCCCAATACAACAACAACAAAAAAGGCAAAACTTTCTATAATTTAGGACTGAAACCTTCAATTTACTTACTTTACTTTTTTCTTTTTCGGCAGTGTTACGTGTTTACTAAGGAAATTATCTGGCACTCAGAACAGAAAGACCCATTTTAGGCTGTCACAGGAAGGTAGAAGTAAGTCAACAATTGATTTTTTTGGAACAGATTAAGATTCACTTATCACAATATGAAAGAATAACAGAAATATTGAAAAAAATGTAATTTGTGACTCCCACATTTTATGAGTCAAAGTTGTTTAAGCAGTTTCATGCTTGGGTCTTAAAATAAAGTCACTTTACATTAAGTCTGTGTTTTTTTCAATGTATTTCTGTGTATATACAAGGTCAGTATATATCCTTACATATACTGATATATACTGTTTTTGCACATGCCACAGTTTAAAATGTCACATTTAGTTCATAATCAGCATGCTGACATAACACATTTATAATCTAACCACTGAGACAAATAGTCTGTGCAACAGCCAAAACCAGATAAAGGCTTTCTGTATAAATACAGGATTTATTTCTCCACATAACAATTTTCTCACCTTTATGTTTTCACTTTTTCCATTTTTTTTCAGGTTGTGTTTCAAGTACACTTATTTGTGCTGTAATTCTTCTTGCAAATTCAATCTTTTCCATGCTAGTATTTTCAGAGAATGTTCAAATCCTTAAATCCCTGAATCAAATTCCTGTGGCAATTTCAAGGGGTTCCAAACAAATCAGAAGCAAGTGCTTGTTACCTGCATAGAAAAAGGGTGTTAGTACTGGGATAGATGCTACCCCAAGGTGCAAGTCATATGATTAAAATAAGCTATATACATGTTTCAAAGGACTCTTATTTGGAAAACCTGCTAGCTTGTGTCCTGATATTCCTTTCATGTGCCACAGATGAGGAACACTTTCAACAGAGAAAGAAAACACACAGCAGAAATAAAATATTCTGTAGCTGGGTTACAGAAATGGTCAGAAAAACTAAAACAAACAGTTCTTCACAAGTTAAACTGTTATTTGAATACACAGTTTTTGCTCCTTCCCTTCCCTTCCCTTCCCTTCCCTTCCCTTCCCTTCCCTTCCCTTCCCTTCCCTTCCCTTCCCTTCCCTTCCCTTCCCTTCCCTTCCCTTCCCTTCCCTTCCCTTCCCTTCCCTTCCCTTCCCTTCCCTTCCCTTCCCTTCCCTTCCCTTCCCTTCCCTTCCCTTCCCTTCCCTTCCCTTCCCTTCCCTTCCCTTCCCTTCCCTTCCCTTCCCTTCCCTTCCCTTCCCTTCCCTTCCCTTCCCTTCCCTTCCCTTCCCTTCCCTTCCCCCTGTATTTGTCTAACCTGTAATTGCATATGCAATTTCCAGATTTGAAAGTGGTGGAACTGTCTCCTGTCTTAAAAAATAACCAGGAAGTAGTGGCTGTAGGTTGTGCTACTGCATAATTCTGAAAATATTTCTTAAAAATAGGCTTAATCAGATTTCTACAGCTGAGTATGCCAGACATTCATCTACCAACATATGCAGATTTGATTATCTCAGGTGAGATCCCCTACTGGTGTGGAATTTACATTGGAGAGTATTTCTGCATTCCATGGCTGGCATGTTTAATTGTCAGATGGAAATTAGTGTGCACAGTTTACTGAGGCTAGCCCTACTACCCCCTACTACAAAAGGGTGTTTATGTAAAACTGAAGGTGTCTTATTATATCAGTCCTACACCAAAGTACTGTCTGCATCATATTGAAATTTCAGATTATTTTTTTGATCTTCCATTATGCCTAAATAAAAATATTCTAGTCTGTTCTTTTCTGAAGCAAAAGATTGTTGGTTATTAATCTGATGCATTCGTTTTCTGCTTATCAAGAAAAATGTTGCTATACCACCAATGTTGTTCTCAAATCAGTAAGGCTGAAAAATAGCTGATGGCTGTCAGCTGCTTTATCTAAATTGCTCATTACTTTTTACTTCTTCTTGTGGTGTAAAATTTTCTTGGGGGTAAGTATGACCCTTATTTCCAGAGTCTGTGCCTATGTGCCAAGATTCAGTGTGTGACCAAGATAGCTCTTGTAGCCTCTAGAAACCTGCCCAGCTTTGGACCTGCCACCAGCCCCACAGCAGATACAGTTTTTTTTTCCATAGTGGCAGAACACTATTCTTAGTTCTGTCAAGGCTTCACCTTGGAGGCTGATCATAGGTTGACACAGCAGGTGCTTCTCACACAGACATCTCTGAGCACAGAGCTCCTGGCGGGACATTTTGCAGCAGCATCTGGAGATGTGCTCATCCTCTGGGGGTTATACCACTGATAAAATGCTGCTTCCCATGGTTCCCACTGCTTTGAATGGGGACCCCTGTCAAGCACCCTCCTCTGCCGCTGTCTCCAGGGGGTTTTGGTCTTTCTGCTCTGGGTGAAGGAAAGTCCTTCCTCTTCCCTGCCAGTGCCCCAGCTCATACCGTTCCACCCCCAAAGGGGTTCCCAAGCCCTGGGATCCCTTGGGTGCCCATCCTTGTTACCCAGCTGCCAATAAAATGCAGAGACAGAGGACAGCATGTATTAGGGGCTCCTGGAGGAGATGCTGAGTACCTCTGGGGACAGGAGTGTGAAATGTGTGAAGCACCCAGTCTGGAGGAGAGAAGCTTGCTGGCCATGGTGCCAGGTCAGGGAAAGTGCTTTCCTGTAGGTGAGCAGGCATGAGGCTTCTGCTGGCCCAGCATTATCCTATCCTCACAGAGAAAGGGGTAATTCAGATAAGTATTTATTTATACAACAATGGTGCAGATTAGGATGATGTTTGGCTTCCCAGGGGGTGAGTAGAATCGAATCACAAGATGAAACACTGTGTGGAAAACACTGTGCTCATGGTGTTCCCACCTGCTGCTGTTGCTCAGTTTACAGCCATAACCTCTGCCAGTATTTCTGCCACTTCAAATTGCAGCCTATGCTGCAGGAAGCCAAGTAGTTTTGCCTTCCCAAAACTGTACCTCTTCAGAATCACCCTCAGCAGCCTCAGCTGGCTCTTTCCTTTAGTGCTGGCTCACTGATGAAAATGCATCTCCGCATTGCCAGTCACACCCTCCTTTGCGGCTCATGCTGGTTTTGCCCTACCCCTTCCTCTGTGTTACAATCCTTATGGACATATTTGGCAGATATTTGCCCTGAAACTTAATCACACCTACCATATATCATGTCTCTTATTAGCCTGCAATTTGCTGCTGTCTGGCTGTGTCCCAACAGATGATTTATGCCCCAGAAGTGTCATTACCCTTGCTGAAAACTGACATTTCGTACTGTTTTAGCATCAGCTCATTGAGCTGAATTTCACATGTGCTTTAACTCATCACCTCAGGCTGAGCTGAACAGCAGAGAAGGTATAGAGCTGTATTAGGCACAAGCCTGGAAACACCTCAGTGGGGTCACCTCCGGTCCCACAGCTGCAGGGCCCTCCTATTGCAGGCTGTTCCCTGCTTCCTGCTTCTTCTGTTTGAGCTCAAATACTAATTTGCACTTTGGAGCCACACAGAGCTCCCCTGCTGGGCTGGCTGTGGCTGGAGTAATTTTCTTCATAGTAGCTAGTATGGGGCTGTGTTTTAGATCTGCACTGAAAATAGGGTTGGTAATACAGAGATGGTTTTGTTATTGCTGAGCAGCATTTGCACAGTCATGGCCTTTTCTGCTCCTCACCCCAACCCAGCAGTGAGAATGCTGAGGGTGCACGAGGATTTGGGAGGGCACACAACCAGGGCAGCTGACCCCAGCTGACCACAGGAATATCCCACACCACGTGGCATCATGCTCAGCCTACAGAGCTGGGGGAGAAGAAGGAAGGAGAGGACGTACAGAGATCCAGCATTTGTCTTCCCAAGGCACCCTTACATGTGATGAAGCCCTGCTTTCCTGGAGGTGGATGAGCACCTGCTTGCCCATGGGAACCAGTGAATGAATTCCTTCTTTTGCTTTGCTTGTGCAAAGCTTTTGCTGTACCTATTAAACTGTCTTTATCTCAACCTACAAGTTTTCTCACTTTCACCCCTCTGATTTGGTCCCCATCCCACTGCAGTGAAGTGAGCGGCTGTGTGGGGCTGAGTTGGGGTTAAACCACAGCACCTGCTCCATTTCTAATTTCTGTGAAACAGTTCAGATGTTGGCCTAATACCAAAAGTTAGCTATCAGAAGTATTATTTCAGTGCACTGTACATCAGAAGGTGAATTTATGGAGCACCTCTGTCTCATATGCTAATTCACACCGTGAACTGACCTCTCAGAGAATTCTCTCCATTAAACATACTATGATGAATCTGATAACCACATATTCTTCTGATCCATGGATGCTCAAACCCTTCCCCCATGCCACTGACATTGCTCTAAGGTGCACTTGTTTTGAGCTTCAGGTTTGAAGGTAGGACACTGCTCCAAAGTTACGAAGTTGTTTCAAGACCTCTCCAAAAGTCCTTGGTTTCAGTGAAGGTTGGGTTTGCACATACATCCAAGGAATTTCCTTCGGAATAGTTGCAAAGCCTGGATAACCTGAACATATTACAATCTGGAAGATACACCTTGGAAAGCACATTGTCCTGCTAACTGTCAGGTACCCTGAACAATTCAGAGTGCCTCAGCTGGCTTTTCTTGAAATTGAACAGGACATATTTTTATCCCAAGCCTGTAAAATTTCAGACTAGAAACACAAACAATGTAAGAATTGATTATTCTCTAAAACAGAGAGAAAATACAAATTATGATACTTCTCAAGAACAGATAATCCATCCTTTTAACCAAAATGTTCAAGTGATTCATCACCTATATAATTTGATATCAGAGACTTTGCTTCTGATTTAGAATAGTAAATTCACTTTTAAATCCAAAACTTTTGAATTAAATTAAAAGTCTTTATTGAGAGATTGATGAAATGACGTATGTGGGCAGTTTCATAATTCTGTAATATTGTCCAAATGGGAAATTCCACCTTCCTGCTGAAAAGCTTGTCTTCATGACAGCATTTTTCTCTGAAAAAATATTATGCACAAATCCAAAAAGGTTTAATCTATGGTATTTTTTTATATAAGGTTAAGATAGAGAAGAGGAACCAACTGCATTTATATTGACTGTGAAGCAAATGATCATGTCTAATCATTGGGTATATTTATGTTGTATTCTATTTCATTATGTCCAAGTATCATATCTATAAATATACTTGATTACTTTTCTGTCAGAGGGACATGCTACCCTGCAAACCAACATAAAAAACCAAACCAAACCCCACCATTATTAAAGATATTACTAGGGCTACAGCTATGGAAACATTCTTTCCTCATAAATCTGCTAAATAACAAATATGATGCTCAACAAAATGTGTCATAAAATTTATTTTCTGGTATCATCTGATGTCTACTCAACAAATCTATGCTTCTGTAGGACTCTGTGAAATTGCATTCTGGTTTTCATGTACTTTCCCAGACCAAAAATGCATCAACATAAAACAGATGACAGCAGAAGAGTGATTTTACCAGATATGACTTATTAGGTCTTGATCTTCATAACACAGTAAATCTGATGCCAAAGGAGAATGGGTTTATTTGACATGTTAATTCCTTTTTATCAGTAAGTCAATCCATAGACTGGGCTAGAACATCTTTGTCATGAGCATGGAATATCTTAGAATGGTAATGGATATGTCCCTTCTTATTTCTTTATAGGTCATAAGCCAATAGAAACACAGACCTGTTGAGGGTTTCACCTGGTCTGTTCCTTGGTCCCTTAAAGGTAGCAGGACAATAAGTTTTGGCTCCTCTCCTTTTGTCAGTGTTTCCCCAGAAACCTCAGAAAAAAACCCCAAACATTTACTTGCATGCACATCCATTTCATTGCCCCATCTCCCTTTGGTCAAAATAGAGTCAAGTGTCTGATGTTGTCAATCCACAAACTTCACAAATTTTATGACATCTATTGCATAAACCGTTTTCCATTGTATGAGTTTTCGCTCTCGTTTTCTTGCAATTACACTTATTGTACCAGTATTCTGTTGTCAGGGTTCTTATATACTGAAAGAAGAGACATTAAAAAAAACAAAAGTAGTATCTTAAGGCACATGGTCACATTTTGTCTGGACAAAACCTATAGCAAAGCCTCTTGTGCTCTTTACAGGCAAGGAGACTTGGTATCACTGCTTCACCCCTGCCTAGGAAGCAGGTGTTGTTTGTTGCTGCTGGTTGCAGAGAGTCTCAAGATTAAAATACGACCCAATCTGCTGAGAGTGTCAGACTAGTCACTGTTCTGGAGCTGAGAGAAAAGTCTGTCCTGGTGACCAGACCAGCCTAGGAAACTTTTTTCTTCCTGACATCAACCCTGAGATCCCAGTGTTGTAATTTTAATAGTCATATAATATGTTGTATATAAAAAATACTAAAACAAATATTATACCATACCTAGTTATAGACATATTTAGTTATAATGGATTAAATGTTGTCCAGTGGCAAACATTCAACCTTTGATTTTTACATTTGTGGTTGAGCCTTTTCGAATCAGCTGGTGATGTGGAGGTAATTTTCCCCTTTTTCTTCCTTCATTCTCTACTGGAAGAGAATATGTAAACTGCAGGTCTTGTACTCAAATTAACCATATGAGAAACAGAGGCAGAAAATGAAGCTGGGGCTCTCCAGAACAAGCTCAGTGAGGTAATTCCTGTGCCTCTGATATATGTAAGACAGCTGTCAAAAATAAGCAATTTGATTCAGTTCTCCTGGACATAACTCACATGCATAAAAACATTACTCCATTGGAAGACACTAACTTCACAGTTAAGAGCAAAATTAAGACAAATGTAACTAAAATAATATTAAAAAAGATTATGTTGAAATAAATGTGAAGATTGTTTTGTTTTTTCCTCTTGTCCTTGCTAATTTCCTGAGGCACACTGGGAACAGGGAATAGGATATAGTGACAGAAACCTGCTAAAGATAGAATTTGGTTTGGTTTTATGTATTTCCTATAATAATATGACAATTGTTTAAAGTTACTAACAAGGCCTCAGTAAAAACCCATGGAGAGATGAGGTTAAATTTTACAACTGTTGTGAGAAAATCAAAACAGAACTCTCTGAAGTGAGTCAAAATATTGCCTGCCTATGTGATATGCAAAAAAAATCCCTTGCTCCAGAGAAAAAGCAAGAAGCACCCTCCCAAGCTCTCCAGCTCTGACAGCGGGGTTCCAGATGAACACTTTCCAGCTGATCCTGTAAATGTCCTGGGAAAGAGGAGATGTTCTGCCAAAGTCACGGTCTTCATAAGTATTTAAGAACATGCTAATTTCCTCTAGCAGGTGTGATCTCTCTTTCCTCTTTCTCTGCTTTGTGTTTGAGGTGGCAGACTGCTTTCAAAGGCAGATAGAATCCCAGTCTTCCCACTTGCTACTTGTCTCAGGCCCTGTGCCATATTTTCTTTGGAATACAGTTGTTTTCCTTTAAACCAATTGGGTGGAGGCAAAACTCAACTCCAAACATGTTCCCCTGGTGCTATTACTCTTGTTTACACCTGGTGTGAACTGTGATCCTCCCAGGAATTTACTGTGCAGCATTCAAGCTTTTCTAAGTTTAGGTAAAAGCAGCACATCTTTTCCTCACAGCAGTGAAAAACATAAAAGGAGATGAAGCAGGTAAACTCATCTGCTCCCAATACATGCTTCTAAACTCCAGACTTTCTCCTTGATCCAGTGTTCCAGACACCTCTCCAAGAAAGACTGGTATTTGCATCTGCCCTTGGGCAGGCATATTGTACCTTTGACAAGGAACTGAGAAACCAAGGGATACCTGTGATAGGGCTTTTGTGGGAGGAAAAAAATCCCACATAGAGGAAACTCTGTTTTTCAATCTCAAACCCAGCTGTTCCACACACATTTTTACCAGATCATTTTTTTATCTCAGTGTTTTTCTCCAGTTCAACTGTTTTCGTGTACTTAAACAACTTGTAAAGCAAGCAAAGAGAAAAAAGTCTTGCCCATAGCAGTGATCTGTGTTAAACTGAAAAAGAATATGCTGTCTAAAATGAAAATGGCTAGTTAGTGGTCATGGCTCAAATACTTCTTAGTGGGGAGCATTTGGCATCCTTGTTTAGCTCAGCTGTATGTAAACACAAATGGTCTCCTTTCTGCCTTCATATTCCCTGCAGTGCAGTCAATAACCCATATCATTCTCCCACATGACTTTTGTTTTCACATCAATCTGATGCTCAAAAGCAATATGGACCCCAGTTACAAAACCTTCACTGAGAAAAATGGGCAGTGCTGTCATATACTTTAGGTTCGCTCAATTAGACAGATCTCAAACTGTTACGAGCTAGTTAAATCTGGGGAGCTGTCACCCTGCTCAAGTCACTTAAGCTTCTGGGATGAAGTATGAATTTGATAAAACTGAGACAGTTATTGCTCTTCAATTGCTCTGCTATTTTTTTTAAATCTTCCTAGGGAATGACTCTGTTGCAGTTGAAGAGATTCAAATATTTAATTGGCAAACAATAAAATGTATAATGTATTATCACAATGACATAAAAAAGCATATGTTAAACTTTTAAATTACTTGCAAGATGAGTAGAAAAGAAATTTTTAGGATCAGAAGAGATATCTCAAAGTGGAGTAGCTCAATGTGTCTTACAAAAAATTATAGAGAGCAAACAGGACTAGGTATCCTTCTTCCCTTTATTCTCAGTGAACTCAGATCTGAACATCCTAAACTAATTCTTCTAGGTGTGTACCTCTCTTAAACCAGTCTTATTACAATGAGAACAGAAGGTTCCAAACATGATGGCAAATTTTAAGAAACACCAAGAGAAGCAAATTGTTGTGGATTGCAGCTTTGATGCTTTCTTTGCCAAGAATGCTGGAATCATAGAATTATAGGATATCCTGAGATGAAAGGGACCCACAAGGATCATTGAGTTCAACTCCTGACCCTGAGCAGGACAGCTCCAAGGATCATGCCATGTGCCTGAAAGCATTGTCCAAACGATTCTGTAAAGCCCTGGCCCACTGGGTGGGTTTAGGGGAAGGTAATTTGATTTACTCTGGGTGGTGCATGGGAGAAACAACAAAAATCTCAGGAGGTTCAATAACAAACAACTTTTACCAGCAAACTTCAGAACATCCAGATAGAATAAGGCACTTGGCAAACTTTTACTTAGCAAACTTTAAAGCATCCAGACAGAACAAGGCACTTAACAAGGCACTTAACAAAGCATTGAGTGGACCTTTTGGTCAGGTTTACAAAATATTTCGAGGAGAAGGTGGTAGGAAAAGAAAGAGAAAGAAAAAGGAGAGAGAGGAGTAAATTGTCATCACCCTAGATCCACCATGGTTGCAGCAGCTGTTAAATCTGGGGTAGCATCTCGCTGTCCTTTTATGGGATCTGGTGGCCTGGGCATTCCCCCCAGGTGCATCTATGCTAATTTCAGCAGCAGTCTGGCACCTGCACTTTACACAGAGCAGAATGTTCAGGGTTTGTGATGTTCTCATGCAGTCAGCCACCCCAAGGATATTATGGACCTAAACATCCCCTGGCACATATTAATGGCAACAAAATTAGTAGACTCTCAGATAAATGCAATGAAATTGGGGAGAGCCAGAATTTTCCAAATTTCAAAATTTTCCACAGTGAAAAATTTTTTTCCTTATAACAATAGTGTGTAAGGAGTCAGTAAAAAGATATGTTGATTTCTGAATAGGTTTTAGCAAGTTGGACCCTGAGATTAGCTAGGCTGCTCAGAGCATGGTGCCAATAACCCCAAAGTCATAGGTTCAATCCCTGTACAGACCGTTCAGTTAAGAGCTGGACTTGATGATCCTTCTGTGTCCCTTCCAGCTCAGAATATTCTTTGAAATCAGAAACAGTTCTGTGAAATTTTCCTCACAAAAGATTCTGCAAATGGTTGTAATAGGAAAGTTTCTTTCCAGATTAAAAGATTGTTAAAGGACAGGAATAAAAGATTAAAAATAAAAATGTGGCAATGGCAACTTCCTTATGTAAGTGTTTGAGGAGCCAACAAGGAGAGGTTCACCAGCAGCTGGTGGGGAATGTTGTGCTCAAAGGCAGCCTTGGCAGCAGTGACGATGGTGGAGTTTGAGATCTTCAGGGCAATGAGAAGGGCACGCAGCAAGCTCAGGGCCCTGGAATTCAGGATAGCAGACCCTGGCCTCTTCAGGGACCCACTCAGTAGAGTTCCATGGGATAGAGCCCTGGAGGGCAGAGCGGCCCAAGAATGCTCACTGATATACAAGGATCACCTCCTCCAAGCTCAGAAGCAATGCATCTGATAGGAAATCAGGTAAATATGCCAGGAGGTCTCTGTGGATGGATAAGGACCTGCTGAGGAAACTCAGAGTGAAAGAATTGTGGTACAGTTGCCAGGCTGGAGAGAAGGGATCCAGAGGGATCTTGACATGCTTGAGAGGAGGGGCAATGGAAACCTCATGAAGTTCAACAAAGTGAAGTGCAAGGTCCTCTCTTGCAGCAATGCCAGACACACCTACAGGTTGGGTGGAGAAGTGATCGAGAGCAGCCCTGTGGAGAGGGACTGGGGGTCAGTGGTTGACAAAAAGCCCAATATGAGCTGGCGGTGTGCACTTGCAGCCCAGAAAGTCAAATGTGTCCTGGGTTGCATCAAAAGGAGTGTGGCCAGCAGGTCATGCTGGAAGGAGGTTATTCACTCTTTCTGCTACAGGTCATGAAGGACGTGATTCTGCCCCCCTACTTTGTTCTTGTGAGATCCCACCTGCAGCACTGTGTACAGTTCAGGTGTCCCCAACGTAAGAAGAACATGGAACTGTGGGAACAAGTCCAGAGGAATGCCACAAAGAGGACTGAAGCACCTTCCCTATAAAGAGGGACTGAAAATGTTGAGGTTGCTCAGCCTGGAGAAGAGAAGGTTATGTGGAGGCCTCATAGCAGCCTTCCAGTATCTGAAGGTTGTCAGAGGGAAGTCAGAGGGGTTCTTCATCAGGAACTGGTTATAGGACAAGGAATAATGGGTACAAACTGGAAGTGGGGAAATTTAGGTTAGATATTAGGAAGAAATTAATTTCACTCTCTACCATGAGGGTGGTGAGATACTCGAAAAGGTTGCCCAGGGAGGTTGTGGATGCCCCAAACCTGGCAGTATTCCAGGACATACTGGATAAGGCCTTGATCAACCTGGTCTAGTGGGAGGTGTTGCTGTCCATGGCAGGGGATTGGGACTAGATGGTTTTTAAAGTTCCCTCCAAACTGTAACTTTCTATGATTCTATTATTATTGAGATAATTGGGTAATAAAATAGCAAATTGAAATTCATTGTTGATAGGTTGCAAAGTAGGACACATAAGGAAAACCGGCTTTTACTATATTTACAAAGTCATGAGCTCAAAATTAGCTGTTATCATTCTGATAGGTGGAAGCAGAAGCTATAAAAGGGCTAAAAGAAGTTTATACAAGGTGTGAAAATCCACCAGTTCCAATTAAACACACAAATAGCCATGAGCTCAGGGCATCCTTAAGTCATGGGTTCTTGAAAAGATGCATGAGTAGGAAAGCACAATACATCTCCCCTCTTTCTTACATAGTTTGCTAAAGCTTTTGATATTAGTTTGCTGTACTGACAGGACAATGGAGTAGCTGGACCTGTAAAAATGCTCTTATGCCCATAAATAAATATATTACTAACTGAAATAAAAAACCCCTCCAAAACACAGAAAAAACCAAAACCAACAAGAAAAAGAGTATGTGGTGTATTGATCTGTACAACTTTGCCAACAAATTTCTGGTGTGCTCTGAAGAGGTTACATATGCTGCCAGCACTTATTAAAATAAATAACCTTATTAATACATGCAATCTGACAAATGTCAAGAAATGGTTGCTCCACTAACACTTACAGTTCTGCATCAGCTGGCTATCAGGATGCTTGGCAGAGAGTTTCTGTGATAATTTTTTCCTATAGTGCAGTAATGAATTGGATGCTCAGAATCAATTCATTCAAAGAGAGGCCAGATGACTTCCAGTGGGCCCAAAAGACAAAGTTAATGTTGCAGAAAAGAATAAAAATGGGAACCTTTTAAGTAGATATTCAATGCAATGAAGTTCAGAGGGGGCTTTAAATCCAGTCTGACATTCACTTTGCATCCATGAATTGCCAGTTTCGGTACAGTGACAGTTGCTCTGCTGCTGGGAAGACTGGAGTTCGGAAGCAGATTTGTGTGACTAGTATGGTCCCTCAGTCAGTTATGTGTTCAAAGGCTGTGACATTACAGAAAGCTGAATCCCAACGTGCCCCCTCCAGCCAGTTTCTTCCTCACTCCCTATGTAAGAAGATTTTAAGAAACCCCTTTGCAGACAGCATTAGAGACATGGAGGGCAGGGAAACCACTGGGCCAGTTCAGCAGTGGGGACAAGAGAGGTATGGATACTACGTGTGAGATGAGCTGTCTGCCAGGATGGAACAGCAGATGAGCAGCTCGGCACCAGCCGGCCCTCCTGAGCAGAGGTTTTCTTGGAGGCTTTGTTCTCAGGTAACAGTCAGGCATTATGGTTTTGATTAGGCACTCTCTGATCTGCTCAAATCCACTGGAAGGTCAGGGTCAAGTTTCAATAAGGATTTCAACCCCTCCTACTGTTGAAACATCTTGGAAAGACTGATGTGATGAGCTGAAAGGCAGCAGAAGTTTGAGACAGACAAATGTTGTGCGCTAGGGTTCCTTGAGCACAGGCTAAAAGAGATGGAGGCTGGCCCTGATAAAGTAAAGCAAACTCATGGTGCTTGAAGCAGATCAAACTAATCACAGAAGAAACACAGCTGCCAATGCAGTGCTTCATTACAACAAATGGACACATTTTAGAAGCATGTCTGGGTAGAAGAGGTTGAAAACAACAGCTGTATTATTGTGTGGGTGTTATTTTTGATCATCAAGAAGTAAATGTTCATTATGCTGAATGTCACTTAATTCTAATTAAATCAGTATCTTAAAAGAAACTGCTGCATCTTATGGTGCATCAGTTGCTAAGTACTCCCCAAGAGGGTTTCTGGGTCCAAAACCCAGACTGAAGTCTCTGTCAGTGGTAAGATATTTCAAATAACCAGACTGACTCATAAATGGCACAAATGACACTGAAGTAATTTTATTAAATATGAAGTGAATGTTTTTTTTCACAGACCCCAAATAAATACCCATCAATATGGCTGCAAAGTGCTGGATGGAATTGCAGTCTGATGGAATGTTGTGGGTGGAGTGGGTGCTTCAGACAAAGTTTGCTAAAGAAGCCCTCTCTCTCTGAGTCTGAGGTGCAGAAAGGGCTCCTTGGTGCATATAAACTCCTTCCTAGAAAGGGGTTTAAATGAAGGTGAATCCTTCCTTAGCCTTAGATTTTGTTAACAGTTAAGGTTTTGCAATTTTGTCCCACAAGTTTAATGATGGCAAATCAGCTATATTTCTAAAAGATGAGTTATTTATTAAGACAAATGAACAGACAGAAGGTCTTCATTAGAATGACTTACTACACAGTATAAAAGCTAAAAACACTAGTTGATATAACATAAAGTGCACTATATCAAAGCAATTACATTAAAACAATTATATATTAAAGCTATCAAAAACCCCATAAGTAGAGGTTGATGTATCTTATCACACTCCAACCATGGAATATTTCTTCTTTCTTTCAGTCCCTGGGATGTAACCGTGGAGAGATGTCCCACATCCACAGGAGAAAGCCCATATACTTCAAGTATGTGGAAGAATCTGACTGTATGGAAAGTGGCCAAGCAGATAAACATTATCAGGGCAAAGCATCCTGCTACATGGAATGGCCATATGTCCCAGCGGTTTGGGAAACACAGGTGTAGCCTGGCTTCTGCCACCGCCTTGGCGATGGATCTGGAACATGACAACAGGCATAACTTCCTTTTTCCATGACCTTATCCCTTCAGAGAAAGGGCCCTTGGACTGGGATTTGCCTCACCTTGCTGAAAAAATATACACCTCTGTTGCTCATCACTAATGTCTCTTGAAGTAATAGAGGGAAAATTGCTCATTTGGACTTTGAATTCGCTGCTCTATTTCAGCTGTGCATGATAGCATGGGATTATTGTGACAAGAGCTTGCTTCTCTCTGGTGATAAGGGAACTGGAGGGTGGATAATTCAGTACCTTTTCCATCGATATGTTAGTCTGAGCAAATGAGTCCCACTCTCACTCTTTGTCTGGCGACATCCCAACGTTACCAGTTCTCAATGTCTGTAACACAAATCATGGAGTGGCTCAGGAGCTGAGTTATATTTTTTTTCACTGTGTTGAAAAGCATGAATTTCTCAGTCATGAAACTTTCAGAAGGAATGCACCAGTTGTGGAAACTTGCTTTGGGGATGTTCTTCATGTCCAAGATGACATTCTATGTCAAAATACATGTGATTAACATAAGCACATAATGAGCTGACCCATAGCCCTGGGATCAGCACACTTTTATTTAGGAGTTGGGTGGTTTAAA
The DNA here is from genome assembly GCF_965178545.1 of Coloeus monedula. Classification (NCBI taxonomy): domain Eukaryota; kingdom Metazoa; phylum Chordata; class Aves; order Passeriformes; family Corvidae; genus Coloeus; species Coloeus monedula. Next base: position 102,961,475 of record NC_138783.1, on the reverse strand, counting down.
TGAAATTCAGGCCTCAGCTCTGCTGGATCTTCCACAACATGCAGAGTGCCCTGGCCACTAGACTGCTTGATAAACTCTGGTGCGTGTGTGTGTGCAAAAGCATCAATGAACAAAGTCAGCTTTCCTTTGATGTCTGGCTGCACTTCAGTGGGAAAATTACTTCAATAAATAGAGAACTGAGAACTGAACACAAATTTCAGGATTTGACCTTATATGCGTGTGGTTAATTCATATACACTTTCTACAGTAGGATAAAAAATAATTAGATGCAGGCTGTTTTATAGGAATCAGTAACAGACTTGAAAGAGTCAATACTCCAGAGCACAATTTATACGTATTAACCCGAGTCTGCCTGAAGCGTCCTCTTCTTTCATCATTATTGTTTAGCTAAATGAAAAGGAGGATTGAAAGTAACAACCTTTCCAGGTAGCTAAAATGTGGCACTTGTGAAGCAAGCCACTTAACCATCTGGTCTTAGAAGAAACGCTATTTAAATGCAATATGCAATGGTGTTTGTGCAGTGCCATTTAATTGCAGGCAGGTAATTGCATCATACCAGCTTGAAAATTCATGCTGTATTTTTGGTAAAAAATCTCTTTTTCCATTCTTTTGCCTGCAGCAGTATCCTATGCAAATTTCCTACAAATTTCCTAGTTTTCTGGACGTTGTCTTCTCCATCTTGTGATGCACCAGTAGTCTTGGTTGGTGTGTTTTACAAAGAACACTTGTGACAAGAGGTATCTAGTTTTTTTCCCCGTACAAATTGGTTACTGGAGAATTTGAATCATACTTCTTGCTTGATTTCTTAGGAGAATAGACCTTGTGGTATTGCATTGTTTCCTGCCCTTTTCACGCCTTCCCACAAGCAAACCTGAAATCTGCTGTCAGAGTTCAACAAAATTTCACTTCAGTTGAAAAATCCGTATTTGAACCTTGTACTACCATTCTGCTTTTGGAACTCAACATCTAACAAATTTTCCTAGGCATTTTCTTACCCTACCCTGCATTCTAACACTGCTGAGACTTCAGGCTTTCCAGGTTTTTCATAAAATAGCACTGAGAGAAGGAAAACACTGAAGAGAGAAAAGATGCTGCAAAGGCAGGACCAAGTAAAGCTAAACATGGTGCCTGCCTCCCTCTATGCCAAAACCATGGATTACTGGGATTTTTTTAGTCTCGTCTTGTTTGCACAAATGATTCACCTCTAGCCAAATATTTTACAATAGCTGTAGACTGTGTGGAGCTGGTTTTGCTCCCTGTTTATCCTGTCTTTGCCTGGCTAACTTGGTGGGAGTGTGAGCGAGGTGTGCCTCTTTCTAGACTCTGCGGTTGTGATTCCTCTTATCCAGCCAAAAGTGAAGGTTGAATTGCCCTCTGAAAGCATCTGTTTTCCTAGGGAAGCCCAGGGAATACAGAGAGCTGGCTTAGCCTAGACATGTTGCCCATAGTGACCATGATGTTGTGATGATGCACAGGAAGAAATCCTCTGGGGGAAAAAAACCCCAAGGGACTGATGTCATTTGAAGACATGTAGGAGTGGAGAATTTAATTTTGTGTTTGCAGAGTCATTTCTTGGTTTCATCTCCGCCACAGATTACTATGGAGCTTAAGGAACAGATCTAGAAGATAAAAATTATTGAAAATATTAAAATAGAAGGGAAAAAATTTATTAATTGCTCTTCTAAACACTTGTTGTACCTGACAAATCTCTGCCTCCTTTTAAAAATGCTAAATTGTCTGAACAAGAAAACCTCATCTGTTGCACTATTTGTCAGCCAAACCTACCTCATGAAGATTAGCCAGGGGAGCTGGTTCCCATGAAATGTGTCGGCTTTCTATACAGAGGCAGTGTTTTGACTCTCCTAAAAGCATGGCCCTCTTGCCATAGATTTTAGTTGAGGCAGCAAGTTGCCAGGAAAATTCAGAATTTAGCAGGGTATTTTTAATATGCAAGACTAGCTTGATCTCCAGTCTAAAAGACTGAAATTCACAGATGTCAGTCTCTTCTGTGTGGTTGCCATGGCTGGAAAGAAAGCATTTCCCACTGCCTGTCAGGTTTTTACTGGGCTCAGAACATCTCTAGCCTGTGCCTTTGTTTTGGTTTTTTTTTTAAATAATATTTTGTCTGTAATGTTATATTACTTTAAATATACATAATATACATGAAGAATGTGTATATCCCAGCTTACCTGGGACAGTAAGCTATAGAAAAAGCTTAATTAGAAGCATAGGTAATTAATGAAGTTGAGTGCTTACATCAATCTTTAAGGTCAGCCAGTGTTTTAATGCAGATTTGCAAGAATAATGAACACAGGTAAGAATACATCTATTGAATAGTTTGCAGTCATGCCATGGGCTGACATTTTGTTTCAGAAAACATTCATTAAATTATTTGGCATAGCAACCAAATGAGTAAAAATCAAATTATTTGTGGATACACACTAAAAATGTCTCTATTCCTGCTGAATGCATAGTTTACTGTGAGTCACTTACATTGAATCCAAATAAGAATTTTTATGATACAGTGGTAGAAAACAATGGCTGTGGCAGAAACAGGGGTTAAACGAGAAGAAACTAAAATTAGGGGTGTACTTGATGGACAATCCCTAATATTTGAAGGTCTCAGCTCTACTGAAAACTTTCCCACCTGAACTATGTCCATTTAAAACTCACTGGTGCACAACCTAACCTGCCACATTGTATTGATATCAGCCTAAACATTCCTCTTTGAAACTTAGCTGTTTCTGTGGTTTGGATTAATACAGATTTTATAACTGTCCTGAAATTCAGATTTTCTGCATGGTTTCTCACAAACATGGCTTGCAAACCTGCCATGCTGTAGCATGTGACAAGCTGTGAGCCCAAGTCCTCTCCAGGTCAGTTTTACCTCCCTTTTGGATACATATACTGTGAGTGAGCTCTGCAAAAGGACACAAGAGGCAGCCCCCCACGGGTTTTCCTTCCAGTGGAGTTCACATGCTGAGAAAGCTGGCAGAGACAGGTGAGCAGCCTGACAAAGAGAAAAGCTTGCCATGCCAACTGGAAATATTTTAATTTGGCATTTCACAGCAGTAGGTATTTGATCAACCTGGTTTGCCCTAAATGCAAATATTTCTAAATTCCTCATCAAAAGGAAATTCTCTGCCTGAGGGTTACCCAGAGGAGGAGATGCCAGCTCACCATTCCCACCACTCACAGGTGCAGCCTTGTTGGCACTGGTGGTGTGCCAGTCTCCTCTGACTTCCCATCTTCCCAGCCAACACAACGTGCTTGGTCTGCAAGAAGCATTTCCACGACCATTGTGCTCCTTTGTTCTCTCTTGCTTTGCAGCGAGGCAATGACCCATATTACTTAGGCTGTCAGGTCCTACAGGGAGACAAAGCACTTGCTTTATGACCCAGGAGATAGCAAGGCAAGGAAACAGCAGGCTATGTCATGCCTGCCTTTCTCCGGGGCTTAATTCACCTAGCTTGCTGTGAAAACTTCTTTCCTTCCTGAGGATAACCAATGAATATTAAGTACTCTGCTTACTTTTTTTTTTTTAAGACAATGAAGCCATTGTGAAGGAGGGAAATTTGTTTTGGTCCTTTTGTCTGAAAGAAACTGTGGGAGTGTAGATTCTGGAGATTTTGGTTCCATTTCTATATCCTCTGGTACTAAACCACTGGCTGAAAATAAGAGTGAAAACCAGAGCTGCTCTTGCCTTGTGAAGATGTTAAAAAAATCCTATGGTTTATCTGAACTGTAGTCATGCCTTTCTGAAGGATGGTGCAAGAGGAGTCTGAGTCCACTTTGCTGAACAACTTCAACAAAGCATCTGGGAGCTTTGAGTGCACAGTCATTGCTCAACTTCACTGTCATAGAAGAAAATGTTACTTTTTTAGCCAATCTTACTGTTATTGTTCCCATTTTACATAGGGGAAGCTGTGACACATATGACTGAATAAAAGATCAGTTTGCAACAGTAAGTTACCTCAGGTAGGGACCAGAGCTATTTAATGGGTAAGAAGGACAGTAAGGATTTTCTTTTGTTCACTGCAAATATTTCAGCTCAACAGCCAGGCTGAATGCAGTTGTCAGTGTAAACAATTTCTCATTAATTATAAGCCCTGGCAGTCACATCAGAAGTCAATGGTTCTTCAAATGTGAAAGTAAAGATAAAGGTAGCTCCTCTCTGTGATTCTAGCAGAATTATTTGTTCAATAGAGGAAAGACTTTATCCAGGCTTGTGGTTAAGGTCTTTATCTGGGAACACATCAAAAATTGAAATTGAAAGGTTTTGTCTCACTAAACACCAAGCACCACCTGCAAAACCTTCACTTAGCACTCTAATTCTGGACACAGAAGGGGTGAGAAAACCCACATCTTCATAGAAGACATGATCTGTTATATCAGCATAGTATCATATTCTCTTCCAAAAAAAAAAAAAAAAAAAGGACAATTACAATCAGTCAATCTGCATATTATACAGATTAGAAATTATGTGACCATGTGGCTGGCAGTTGGGGGCAGATTTATAGGGGAGCTGTAGGCAGAATTTGTTTCCTTTTCCTTCAAATAGTTTAGTGCTTACTGGGGAAAGCCTGAGGAGGCTGCACTATTGCAGCCCTGGGATCAGAGATCTCCTGAACACAAGAATTATTCTGGCAGGTCAGATCAAATCCTATACAGCCTGATCAGATCAAACCCTATTTAACCCAGTATTCTGCCTGCAATGGTTGAAAAAGTCAATTCTATTTAAGGAGGATATGCAAACTTCAGCACTTTAAGTGGTCCATTACCTTGATACTGCCCCAGCATCCAAGCCCCTTTTAATAAGGCTGTTAAAGGTGATTTCTGAATTCCATTTGCCTTCCACCTTAAAGAGCTTTAAAACCTGAGTCACATTCTCTTGTCTGTCTTCCCCTCAAAGAGCCCCAGCCTTTTAAATCTCTCAGATTTAAATAATAAATAAATTTAAATAAATAAAGCCCTGCTTCACAGCCTTGATTTTTGCAGTTGCCTTTGTTGGCACTTTCTCTAGCTCCAGTCCATTTATCTTGGGATATGAAGGCCAGAATAACCCACAGAACTCAGTACAGGACTTGGTTATATATAGAAGCAAAATTATGCCCTTGATTTTATTCCTAGATCCCCTCCTAATCATGTTAAATATTTTATTGGCCTTTTTGGCTGCTGCTCTTTATTAAATTAGTTTTTGACCTGTCAATGAGTACTCCAAGATATCCTCTCTGTTACATGGTTGTTGAACATAAAGGAGGTGTGTTTCAGATTACTTTTGCATCACTTCATATTTCTCTGCCTTGAATATATCTGCCACCTTTCTGCCCACATCTGTTCTTTCTGGAGTTACTTGCCTTTGGTATAGCACTGGACCACTGGAAAAACCTCAGTACCATCTGCAAACTTGGGAATTTTATTATGAAAAACTTCTTTAGGTCATTGACAAAAAAGCTTAATTAAACTGGTTCCAGCAGTAGTCCCAGCAATGGGACTAGTGTTTACTGATTCATGTTTGTCCTGAAAAGTCTTACCTGTTGTTTCCAATTTTTAAATAGTTTTCAATCTGCAGACTGATAGACTTAATACTTTTTTTTTCCTAGAATTACCAAAGCAATTAAGACATGACAGCTACACAGAACGAATAATAGACACCTAGTAAAGATAAGGTTTAGTAGTTTGAGTCTAATTCTGTCAGGCACCTAGGAAATGGGAAGAGAACGACCTAAGTTAGACTTTCTGCACATTATTTTGTCTTGTGCTCTTTGTCCTGAAACACTGGCTATTTGGTCTTGCCTTCCATATCATCTTGGACTGGTTCACCAGTCTTTGCTTTCCTCTGTTCATTATGAACTGCTGCAAAATTAATATTAAAAGTGTCTGTTTAACAATATTGAGGAACATAATATATGGGTTCTCAGATGATGCCTGAGAGCCAGTTATGGGCTATTGTTGCAGTAATTTTATTTTTGTTTTGTGTCCTTAAGATTTTTTGCTTTTGGCATTGATTTCTCTGTGGAAGACACAACCAAAGTGCTAGCCAACAAGCCTAAGTGATTAATAAAATCACCAACCAAATACAAGGGTGATGGACAAGAGCATTTGTGGTGCCAAACTTCAAGAGCTATAAATGTAGGCCTATTACCACATGTAGCACTAGTTTGGTACCAAAGTGGGGAACCTGACTTGTGCTGATAATTTGAAAAAACCTTTAAGTAGTTGAGGTCATTGGTAGAGTCACATGGATCATGGACTCCATCTAAAGGTTTGAATTCTAACAGCTTACTCCATGTGTTATTCAAATGTTGTTAGATCTTATGAGCAATAAGGGTCAAGCAGTTTTTCTCTTTCAGGTGACAACAAACCAAAGGCTTTTTATATTTTCTTTGCGACAATACAGGTTTTCCTAAACCTGCTGCCACTTGCCAGAAGGACATAAGATAATACAGAGCAGAGGAACTTCTCCCCTTTTTCCTGCAGCTGATGGTACCTGCCTCCAAATGGACACTTGCAGCTTTGCAGAATGCTTTGAGCTGAACAAACTTATTTTGATTCTCAAGCACCCTGCAGTTTCTCAGAAATACAGTTCTATTTGCATCTATCATTTCAAATGAAAAGTATGTGCTTTTTTCCTAGTCGCTTTTTCCTGAGGAGTCTGCTAGCACTAGATTTCAAAAATTCAATAGGATACTTAAAGGATTCTGTTTAATCACCCTAATACTAGAGCTGATTTGGGGATTAACTTCTGTTATGCTTTGCCTTGACTATTAGTCTTCTATGCACAGTGAATCAGAGCAGCTTCTTTCTTTACTATGATCTCTCTGTGCCACTGTCCTGGCTCTCCAGTGTTCTCCTGATCAATATGGGTGCAAGTGGAGCTGCATAGAGCTCACCAGCCAGGCGATGTGGGGACAAGTTTCCCTTCTCCTATTCCATGAGGTTTGTTTTCTTTTTCATCCATTCATTTCATCCATTTCTCTTTAGGTATGTTTCTATCGTTTCTTAAGAAAAAGTGACTTTCTTCAGCCTTCCTTTCATGCAAATTCCCTTTTTGAGGTGCTTTCTGTGCTCAGCAAATCATGCCTTCAATGGTCACTGTATGCACACTTTCCATAGCACAGTGTTCAGCTGTCTTTTGATATTTCAGACACTGGATGTAGTACAGACTTGGCTTTATTATTTCTCCTGGTCTCTAAGTTCCACTCTGTCCTGTTCTGATGGCTTTTGAAGCTCCTGCCCTCCCAGTCTATGTATTCATAAAGTGCACAATGCTGACATTTCAGATTTGTTAGCAGAAAAGGTCATTTGGTTTAGTATTCACATACCTTCTTGATGAAGACAAAAGAAGGAAAGAAAAAGAATATGTATTCATATTTAAATTTCAATTAGGAGCACTTAAAACCCCTAAAATTGGTGCAGAAAGGGAGTAAGTGGACAGGTCAAATAAGAAAAAGGTTGTTGGATAAGGGATATCAGTTTCTTCTTCAGTGAAATTCAATCAGATTCAACCTTACCCTGATAATCAGCCAGAAGACAAAACACTGCAAGTCTTACAGCTCAGTTAACGTAAATTTACCCTTCTGTCTCAAAAAGTGGAAACAATTCTGTTTTACACGACCTGAACTCAAGACTTTACCATCCAGAGGGATGAGTGCTATTCACTTACATGTGAAGAAATTAATTTCTATATTCTAAAGGTTGTAGCTATGATTACCATGGTCTTTTCAATAATGAATAACACATACTAAAATAGAAAAATACCTAGTCTTGTTCACCAAGTGGAAAATTAATATGAGAGGTTTTATAGGTTATTGCTGTCCCTATTTACTGTAGATATCAGATTGTTTGAATGCTGGTGGAGTAGTTTTTCTTGATGGGAAAGTAACAAGAAAGAAAATATAGAATATTTTTCATCCAAATGTGTATTGTTTCATGCATCTTTATACATAGTAATTATTATCAATCCCTGCTCTGCCTGTGGTCAAGAGGAGTGGCTTTAGGAAAGTTGCTTTAGAGCCTGACAGTTAATACATTCACTCTTTTCAACTGACTAAAACGTTTGCACGTTTCACATCATCACTGTTGAAAGGGAAACACAGAATCCATTTTCCAGAGGCTACCAAATCTTGATTTGAGAGCTGATTGGATGAGGGAGAACTGCAAGGCTATGGATACTATGAAATAGATGGTGTGTAAGAAGAACCTTATCTAGATACTGTGAGCCAGAGAACAAATGAATAAAACAGTGACTGCAGTACAGTAGTGATTTATGTGGTGAAAGGTTTGAGAAACCAAAACAAACAAAAAAAGAGAGTAGTATCAAAAAGTGGAGCATGAAGGCAGACAAGCAAATAGTTTTGGAGGCATTGGGAAAGCAAATTTTAAGGTGAAGACTCTGTAGAAAAATCACTGGCATGGAAATGGAAAACAAATCTTGATTAAGTGATCAAGATGGACATAATTTGTGGAGTAAGGATGGGATTAGAAATCACCTGTGCAAGAATACCACACAGGGCAAACCTGGGTCGTAAGGTACCTGGTCAGAAAAGACCAATGAAGTTACCTTGATGTAATGCAGAGCCGTGCAAGGCATAAATGCTGTGATGAAAATAGCAAGTAGGACAATTATCTGCGTAATACACTTTGTATTGATGTCAAAATTGAGAACATCTTGACAGCTTTCTCCCTGGCTGTCCTGGGGTGACGTTATGAAGCTGCTTTATTCCTTAACTGTCCGCTCAATGCCCAAGGACGGTTTCTTTAAGATGGACCTGGGGAGGACCACGGGAACCGAGTGTGGGGCAGTTTAACAGCTGAACCCAATGGCTCAGGGGCTCTGCGGCTCAGCAGGGCTTGGGAGGGGGTGCGCCGGGAGTGCTGTGCAGCTTTTTGGTTTCCTTTGTGTTCCAGCTAGCTGGAAAAGGTTCTTTCGGGTTTTGTTTTCTTGTTCTTTTTTCCTTTTCTTTGCCCTTGCCTCACTGCCTCCCTTCCCTCCTCGCCGGTCTAGGGAGCCTGCAGGGGTGGCCCCGGTGGGCCTGTGGGGTGGCCCTGGCTGGTCCGAGCCCGTGTGTCTGTTCCCTCTCTGGGAATTTGTTGTATTTTGAGGGTTTTTTAATCCTGTTCCACCCTGTTTTGTTCATGTGTTAATAAACGGTTTGGTTTCTTTTTCCCACTTTCACTGCTTGTGACCCATTTGTCTCATTGATGGAGGAAAAGGGAAGGAACACTCAGTCCGGAGTGTTTCCCCCTGAAGTTTTGTCTCCAAAACCGAGACACTGGCAGATGAGGAAATGGATATAAACATGCAAATAGAGGAGAGCACATGAGAAAGAAATCTAGAAATGAAAGGTTTTACTCTGGGACAGAGCAGCAGGAGGTAGCTAAACATCTGTCTTAGTGGCTGTTAATCTTGCTTCATTTTCATGCCCTTAGACTTTTTAATCTTATTTTTATCTCTCTTATGGGAAGAACTGTACTGTAACATTGCAATAGCATTTTAGAAGCCAGACACATGTTGCAGAGGCTCTTCCCCTGTTCTTAAGCTTAACTAGAACCTGATTTGCCAGATTTACCTGATTTAAAAGCTTTGTCCTTTTAAATTTAAAAACTTAAAGCTTTTGTAAATGTTGCCTGTATATGAATACCTATCTTACATCCAATGTGCAAGTTAGCCTGAAAAAAGGCAATATCTGTGGTGTCAAGATTATTACCCCAGCTGCCTGGAGTCTAAGGGGCAGTGAAATAAGGCTGGACTAGGCTGGTGTATGTGGGATGAGGACACAGTGCCTAGAATGGCAATTTGCAGTGAGGTTTATGTTCTTTCACTCACTAACTAGATATGCAGAGTTGTAAGGACATAAAGGTCTCCAAATTGTAACCTTGAACACACCATTTAATAAGATGAAAAACAGTGGAGGAGTTTGGTGACAAAAGCAGTCTGAATTCCTTTTTATGGAACATCAGTCACCTGTGCTCAGCAGCTGGGCTGAGACAATGATGCACTTTTCTGTTTGTCACAGTGGGGATTGCGACTAATAGTGGCCTCTTAAAGATACATCTGTGCTCAGTCTTATTTCTCATTCACATGCAGCACTTTTGAGTTTCAACCACCATTTTAATTGCCCTAAAAACCAGTTAAAAACACCACTGGAGATCTTTTTCACTGCTGAGAATCAAAATAAGCTTTTTAGGATCCCAAGTGCACAAGGAAATACAAGTACAGTGACTCCCTTTCCTGCCAGCTCACTGAGTGCTTTGCACCTGCCTTATCCCATCCCTGTCATGGTACCCACTCCATGCATTTCAGACACCAAATCCCCACACCTGGCTCCCCATCTCATCTTCCTTTTTATGCTGCTATCCCTCCAATTTTATTCATCTTTTCTTCAAATGGCTCTTCCTTTGTAGATTCCCTTTCCTACTTCTTCATGGTCCTTCTGCTCATTCTCACTTGTTTAACTGGAATCCCTCTATCCCTCCTCATCATTTCCTCACTGTAACACCTGGAATTCTCCTTGGAGTGACCTTAACAGCAGATTGATTCTTTTGCAAATAGGAAATGCATTTTACCACCCTGCACCAAACTTTCTGCTTCTGCTGTCTTCAGTATCCTTTCATCTCAGGCTGAACTTAGACTGCATGCCAGCAAATTGACATCTGCAGCTGGAACCCAGTAACAACAGAAACTGGCACCTGGTCAGTTTTTAGGATTGCATTACAAAAGAAAGACCAGTCTGCTTTTCTGATGAAAAGGAAAAGTATAACAGCAACATTATGCACTTGACTAATCACATTGAGAAACACCAAAGCTTACCTAGTTCTGTACAAATAAATCTGCTGTTCCAAACACTGAGTGAAAGCAATAGAAAAGAACAAAAGATCAGCCTTTGATACAGATGAAGATGAAAAACCTTGAGCATACATTGCTGAGAACAAATAAGCAAAAGGATAAATTGTGAATCACGTGGCCCAATTTTAGACTGAGCTGCTAGCTTTTATTGGAGGTATTTCAGATTGTTTCTGTGGAGAGGATAAAACTGATAGATCTGTCTGCTGAGGTATTTATTTGCTGTAGTCCTGTTTTCTTAGTGGCCAGAGCCCATTTTCCCAGGAGCAACAAGCAGGCAATGGGAGAAAGTCCCCTGTGCTGCAGCTCAAGCATCCCTCTTGCCAGCACCTCAGAGAGAAAGCTTTCTTGCTGTTATTTTACCTCAACCAGATTCCATCCATTTGGACACCATCCCATGAAGCTACTCTCCTTGCCCAGCACTAGGGCCTACAAAGCTTCCCATGTGAGCCGTGTTGCTCGCTCCTCAGATCTGCATGCAGGTAGCCTCGTTCCACTGCCACACACCCCTCCACTGAGTTCTTCTCCCTTATCTTCCATGAATGGAAGACTGAGGTCCTTCCCACAACCTCAGTGCCATGGTACCAGAGCTAAGCCCTCAGCACAGGGCATTTAATCTGGGGCTCGGGGGCTCATCATGTGTTGCACAGCCCTGAGCAGGGAGTTGTATGCCCTGGGACAGAGAGCCCTCCTGCACAGCTGGCCCAGGCATCCCCTGCTCTCGTTGAGTCTGATGTCTCAAGGAAGCCTTTGCCCTACTCCTCAGGCACATCAGGTTTGCTGTGAGCCAAATCCCACCTGCACAGTGAGGGAGCAATACTGCCCATGCAGGTACATTTGTGTCTCAGAGCTGCTGGCTCACAAGGTGGGGGCCCTACGGGTGGGGTGCTGGTCATAAGTTATAGTTGTGGAGAGCTTGAGATGGCTCCTTTGCAACTCATGAACTTTGTCACTCCACTGTTTGCAAACTGGCAAGTTAAACAGGCATGTGCATTTAAAGCTGTTATCTGTCTCAGCAGCATCCTTCCTCAACCATCTGGAAGAAAGCCCACATTAAAAATCAATCTAAAATACTCAACACAGTCCTCAGTAGAATGTTTAAGTACATTTCTTCCTGAAGCTTATTTCAACACTATATTGTCTTTGGATTTTCTAGCATATCTGACACTGAAAGTGTTTGCAACAGGTCTCACTCAGTGTGCGGTTGTTGGTTTGGTTGTCAGTGATTTTATTTTTTACAGGAGCTCTAATAGTCCTTTAAAACTCCCAGGAATAAAAACCCCCAGGCTCAAAATAAGTACTGAAAAAAAATGCACGTCAGTGCACAAGAAGGTGTTTTCATTGTATGCAAGGTTAGTCATAGTGTTAGAGGTTTAAAAGGAAATAAAATTAACTTTTTTCTTAAAAAAAAAAAGAAATTATTGTGGCTGACTGTGTTCATTTCCATCCTGGAAATAACATTCTTTTGAGGTGCCGAACCAGGAACAGGTGAGATAATCTGTACCAGGATGGAACAAGGCACTTGGAGCCTTTACATCAGTAAAGATACTCTGCGTACCTTGTGTCAGAGAGCACTTACAGACAGACAGACATGAGGCAGGTCTTATTTGCAGAACACAATAAGGAAAAACCCAGCAAGATGATGGAAGCTTTGGTTTGTGCCAGCAAGTGCAGCACCCTGTCCCATGTAATGAAGCTGTTAGGACAGACCATGTGACATCCAGCATTAAGCTGTGCACTAATTAACCTCTTACTGCTGACCTGGTTTCTGCCATCCAAACTCCTGCTTGTGCATAGAGGAAGAGTAAAGGAGGCAAAAAACTGGGATGGGACAGGAACATGTGTCTGTAAGGCTTTTGGTGAACTGTCTCCAGTTCTGTGCTTTCTCCACAGAATTTCTAACTCTCTCATTTGCAAACTAGCTTGTGGGAGGGCAGGCTGATAGTCATGCACAGTCTCCAACAACAGGTCTGTGCACCAATGCTATCTCCATCTTAGACCAGTTTCTCCCATGCTCTCCCTTGCCTGGGCAGGGTGGGCTGGAGTTAGGACTGTAGATATGTGTTATGCTAAGCTCATCTTTCATTTTTCGAAGAGTAACCTGCCTGAAGGCATCAGGACTGAGGGTCTCCCAAAACCATCTGCAAATATCACAGCCATGCCCTGTTCCTCACATCCTGCAGAAAGGCATGTTTATGTGGTCTTCAGACCCCAAGCCAAGAAGCAGCTTATTGCAGGGATAGATTCCCATGGACTGAGTAAGAGTCCATCTTCCCCAACCCTACCACACGCTTAATCTCAGCCCTCACTGTCACACTAGCCCCCCTCCCCCAGCAGCACCCACCAAGAGCCCACCTACAGCGATGTGCATCGAACAACATCATGTACTGTCTCCATGTCTAGGTGAGGGTGAGGCTCCCAGCACTGCTTAGCAAACCATGGCTTTGCATCATGCAGTCAGTATGAAGCACCTGCTATGGCAAGATATGAAAACAATAGAGAGACTCAGAAAACAGCCTGGGGACATTTCTTGGCTTGAGTAGTAGTATTAGGTGAGACACAGTGCAGAAACCAATTCTAGAAGGAGCCAGAGGTGTTCAGGAAACTGTCCAAAGGTGCTCCATCACAGGAAAGGGGAAGATCTGGGCTCTTAGCTTCAGGGGTGGAAGCATTGAGAGCTTAAGTGTCTCTAAACCAAATATTTGGAAAGAAGACACTGTAGGGATTAGCAACAGAGTATCCTGGGAGCTCCATGGGGTCACTGAGATAGGAACCGAATCTGACAAGGCAATTCCTTTGAGGCACCACTGCTTCTGCCACAGCTGGTCTGCCAGGACCAGATGTTCCTTGCCACAGGGAGAATGAGTAATAGAGGGAAGACAGAACAAGAGGATTTTGTGGTTTTTTCATGTTGTCTCTACTGGGGAAGGGGAAGGGAGGTGCATTGTTGGCAGAATATTAAGGAGTGCTCTGGTTTGTGTCCCAAAGCATGAAGCCACACAAGGTGCTTCTTTCAAATAGCAGCAAAGGAGCTGAAGCTGATGGTACGCACAGGGCATCTCTGCCAGCTGTACCCTGGCAACCAGAGCCCTCTCCAGGATCCTGCCAAAAAGCTGGTGCTGGGGCATATCATCTTTGTTTAGGGACAAAGATATGATATGATTATCACAGAATCATGGAATTAAGGCTGGAAGAGACCATTAAGTTCACCAAGTCCAGCTGATAACCCAGCACTGCCATGTTCACCACTAACCCATGTTCCCAAGTTGCCACATCTGCATGTTTCTTGCGCACTTCCAGGGTTGTTGATCCCACCACTTCCCTGGGCAGCTAGTTCTAATGCCTCACCATGTTTTCAGTAAAGAAATTTTTTCCAATGTCCAATCTAAACTTCCCCTGGTGTGACTTGAGGCCTATCGCTTGTTTCCTTATTTGCTCCTCACAAGACATGCTTCATCAACTCTCCTTCCTTTCTTCAGTGCTCCAGCATCTCCATGTTTTTCTTGTAGAGAGAGGCCGATATGATATGATATGATATATGACATGATATGATACTGTATGATATGATACAGGGAAGAAAGATGAATCCCTCTCTTATGTCCAGAGCCAAGCTACACCAGTACACATTGATGATTGTCTTCCCAGCACTTCAGGGAGGCCATGGATTCCTCACTTTTGGAAAGTGCCAAGACTAGAGAGAGTCATGCTTTGAGCCTCATTACTCCCAGATCTGAGCCCTTCCTCAGGGTTACCAATTGTCCCTTTTCCTGACAACCTTCCCCCTGCAAAAGGCCTCCTACAGATCAGGGAGGAGAGGCAATCTGAGCACCCACAGATCCCACTGCAGCACTGAGAAACAGAGACTGCACCTATGATGATGCCAGTGCCAGGGCTCCCATGCTCAAGGGAAATGCTCTCCCTTTTGGGGTCCCCCTAGCCATCCTCTGGCTCTGATGTTGGGAGCCAGCCAAGGTGGGAACACAAAGTAAATAAGAGCAAAAATGTCTCCCTCGAGGGTGGGCTTGCCTAGCCTGGAATGCTCTTCCCAGATTTTCCCTTGTTCCCTGGGATGTTCTCTGGGAGGCGGACAGGCATCATGCCACCCCAGATGGTGTGGGTCTGAAATGTCAGAACATAAGGTCTGAAAAGTCAGAACCATCAATCACAGGTGACAACCTTGTCATATGAGGATGAAAAGTATTTGAGAAATTTGGATTTGACAGTCCTTCAGCATCTGACAGGTAAGATTGTCATGATATTTATTTCTTTCTCTTGAAAGAACTTGAGTGCCAACTGTGACTGACAGATGGCACATCCTCTGCTCCTCAGTAATTCAGGATGGGCTTCCCGTGCTGCTGTGAGCTTATGGACCTTTTGATGCAAACCCAGTCTCAGTGCTCTGGTGGGCTGTACTGCACTGGCTGGCCATATGAGAGAGATCTGGTCTTTGAACAAAATTAATTCTGAGCATTTACTTCATCATTGACTGTTGACGTGATGACTTGTTTCTTCAACAGTCTGTATGCAAGTGAAATAAGCACCTGGAAAGAACAGCATTAAATGCTGTTTTAGCAGCGGAACACATAATCAAGTATTGAGATCAGTATTACTTGGGGATACATTTAAGTTGTATTTCTCTGTTGATGGATTTTCTTCCCATCTCTCTAGGAAATGAATGTTACAGCTTATTCTTCAGCCTGGTTCTTATAGGAAATTAAGTTTCCTTGGCCTCTGTGTGTTTGTACATGTCTGTGTGTCTATTCCACTCTATTAGCTTTTGAACTACAGGCAAGTTTCAGCCCACTTTAGAGAACAGTTTCATGAAAACAAGCACTCAGGTAAAAGCCAGGTAAAAGACAGACTGCAGTAGTGTCTTTACAGAGCAGAGGTATTGTCAACCCAGCAAAATTCAGAAGGATGGAACAGATGTCAATGGCGACTGAGCTTTGTTAGCTCTGTTGTTCACGTGATCATTTGTTTTCTGTACTAAAGCTTACAGAAGAGAGATAAGCTCTTACTTGTTATCTCCACAGTAGATCCCACTAAAGGGTATTTCCAGGGAGTCAATAAGTCAATTAGATGGCCTCTGCTGGAATAATCTTCAGCGGTGCTACTGTGAGCTACTTTCTCACACTTTGGTTCAGTCCTTGGGCAACACTTGGTTTCTCTGATATTGCCAGGTGGCATTTTGACCAAAATGCAGGCCAGTGTTTCCTTTGAGAGCTGCTATATAAAAGTGACAGATCTCCATTATGCATGGGATAGACGTGAGCTCACTTCAGGTAAAATCCATGCTGTTGTGAACAGGTATCTGGAGAGAGATGATGTGATAAGTTTAGGCAATGTCCAGGTTGCCAGGCAGGGACAGAGGTAGACAAGTCTGCTGCTTGCTGCTTCTCAAATGTAAATTTCAGCCTTGTTGACTTCTGTCAACTGGGGCTAGAAAAAGTGGCTCTGATTTTGCAGCATTTTCTTCCCATACTTTCTCCTGTGGAATGGGGCTGCTCTGAGCAGAGTAGGAGTGTGGGGCAGATGCCCTGCTTTGCTGCAGCAGGTCCTGCTTGCAGAATTAATCAGCTGACCTACCAAGTGTGCCAGCTGAGATTCATACATGGTCAGTCACTCTGCCCATTTCAGGCAAAAGAATTCACTGGGGATTTCCCGGTAAACAACCGTACATCATCTTTGCTGCTTAAGCATACCTGGCTCCAAACACCTTGCTGTCTGTTTCAAACCACCTTCTACAACCCTGCTGTGATTTTTACCTTTGTCTTACATTTGCAGAGGTTGTCCTGGGCTTTAAACATGACTAAGTTAAAGACTGCTCCATGTGGCATAGGTATAAATACCTCTGTATGCTCGATCCTACTCAGGAAATAATGATCAGCATGCAGGAGCAGTCCATGCTTATTCCTTTTGGGTACCCTTGGCTGGCAGCATGGTGCCTCCCACACCCACTTTTAGACAATTGTGGGGGGACAAGCCTCTGCTCTTCCCAGCTGAATGCCAGCCAGGTCACACTGCTCCCCACCAGTGGAGGGGCTCCTGCGTGCCTGAGTGGTGTCATATTGCCCTTAGGTGCTGGGAGAACAAGGGAAAACTCAGGGTAATGCTGTGCCAGGACAGCTTGTCATTGACTGGCTTTTTCTGACTCCTTTCTCTCATATGTTTTTATTTTCTGTATCTCCAATTCCAGTGCCAGTCATCCTTCTATCTGCCTCTACTGTCCTTTTGCCAACCAACCTTGGCTGCATCCTATGGGCCTCCTATGTCATCCCTGTCCCTCTGGCTTCTCTGTCACTGGGAGGGGGCAGAAGGACAGATCACTTCCTCCAAAATCCTCTCCTCTTACCACCGGACATCAGTGTTTTCAGCATACTCTCTGCCTGACTCAGCTCCTGTCCCACAGGCAAAAACTCCATCACTGCCTGTGTTCCCTGCTCCTGGGTTCCTTCTTCATGCCTGCATCTCCTGCTGGCAGAGGATCACAATCCATGCCTTGGGGTGTGAAAACACAGGACACAGCCACCCACGCCATGCTGCAGGCATCCGAAGGGCTGTTTAGGCTGACATTTTAAACAGTGAAATTTTTGGAAAGCTTCTCTGCTATCATGGGGGCAGATGTTCCTCTGCATGTTGCATCTGTGCTCTGGGCTGCGCAGCAGGAAGACAGCTTCTCCTGCCTCAGGGTGCCTTCAGCTCACCAGGCATCTGCCTGCCTGCCTGGGCACAGCAGAGAAGACAAGAGGCTTTAGAAGAGGGTTTTCTTTAGCATAGAGGAAACTCCCATTCAGACTGTGCTTCTTGTTTTCTCCATACTCATTCACTTATACTTTTCCACCATACCATGGAAAGCTACTTGTGGCATTTCAAAGAGCTAGCTTGATCATTGCAATAGATTTCTGAGAAGTAGATTATAACATGATATGTCTCAAAAGGTCTTTACTGTCCTTTTGCTATTTTTCTGTCCTTTTAGAACAGCGATCTTTCATTTCATCTCTACCTGTAACTTTTTCTATGGCCTTATACAAATATGATTTACAAAGAGATGCCCTGATACCACTTGTTCCTATATACGTTATCTCCACCTATTAGCCTTTGTTACCTCAAATGCTTCCTGTTTCAAATAGATTTGTTAGTTTTCTCCATGTAGATACAAATCCAGTTTGAATTTTACTTCTATTTAAGGCTTATTTCCTTTTCATTTTTGTGCAATACTGACATTCTTCCCAGTGGAAAAATGCTTTCAGCAGCTGCAGAGCTGTGCTGGCTGGCATACTGGCCTTTCATGGCACACAGGCCATTTTTCAATATCTGTTTGAGGTTACATATTTTATGCTTCTCTATTGCATGGCCAAGTTTTGGAAGCAGGGGGGCTACAGGGATATCTTCTGTGAGAAACTGTCAGAAGCTTCCCCGTACCTGATAAAAACAATCCCTGGCTGCACCAAGACATATGTGTTGCTTGCCAAACCAATTAGAAATGATGGTAACACCTCTGTGATTACAGATTTAAGAAGGATAAAACAATTTTATTGCACAGTTTTAATTGTGGTCAGAGAAGAGTGGAGTGAGAAGATGTGAGAGGAACAACTCTGCAGACACCAAAGGTCACTGCAGAAGGAGAGGCAGGAGGTGCTCCAGATGCTGGAGCTGGGATTCCCTTGCAGCCTGTGGTGCAGACCATGGGGAAGCAGCCGTGCCCCTGCAGCCCATGAAGGACCACAGGGATGCAGAAACTGACCTGCAGCCCATGGAGGGCACAGGGATGGAGAGATCCACCATGCTGGAGTGGGTGGATGCCTGAGAGAAGGCTGTGAACGTGTGGGAGGCCCATGCTGGAACTGGCTCCTGGCAGGCACCTGCAGACCTGTGGACAGAGAAGCCAACTCTGGAACAGGTTTCCTTTTAGGATTTGTCATCCCATGGAAGACCCACACTGGAGAAGCCTGTTCTTGAAGGACTGCACCCCATGGAAGAGTGACCCACATTGTAGCAGTTTGCAGAGAACTGGTGCTCATGAGATGGACTCACACTGGAGAAGTTCATGGAGCACTGTCTCCCATGGGAGGGACCCCACACTGGATCAGGGGAACAACTCTTCTCCCTGAGCAGTGGGAGAAACAACCTGCGATGAACTGACCATAATACCCATTCCCTGTCTCCCTGTTCCCCAGGGAGGGGAAGAGGTAGAGCTATGAAGGAGGGAGGGGTGAGGGGAAGGTATTTTTAAGGTCTTATTTTGCTTCTCATCCTGCTCTGATTTTGTTAGTAATAAATTCAATTAATATCTCTAATTAGGTCTGGTTTGCCCATGATGGTATTTGCTGAGTGATCACTCCCTGACCTTATCTGAATTCATGAACCTTTGTTTTATTTTCTCTCCTGTGTCCATCTGCAGAGGGGAGTGAGAGAGAGGCTGCAGTGGGTGCCTGGCATCCAGTCGCTGTCAACCCTCTACAGCTCCTTATGGAAACATAAAACAAATTGTGAATCTCATTAGTCACTTAGAAGCAAATCTGAGTGTTTACTGCGTGTTGGCTAAACATTGCATTTGTTTCTCAGGCAAAAATAGTCCTTTCTGCAATGACGAAAAACAAGTGAGCTCTTAGTATCTACTTTGCATGGCCTTGTCCCACATGTAAAACAGAATAGAACCTCACAGATATGCAGACATCCCCACATGTTCTGTCAGCTACCAGGTTCAGGGATTGGAGGCCTCTGCTGCTGCAGTGGGCAATCTGATGTGAGGCAGCTATCAGAGCAGTCATAGCATCATATTTCTCCTGCCTTTGGCACCCCACAGAGGGTTTCCCTCTTTCCCAGTAGCTGGCTTATCTAAAACTGGCCCAGGATGCCCTACACAAGCTTCAGAGGAGTCAGTGAGCAACATGATCAGTGAGAACTTCTTCTGACACATTTCAAATGACTGCACAATGTATGCAATTTTGTGCAATACTTAAAGCGACACTTCTGTATGAGAACTCCGAAATCTTGCTTCAAGCTAAAGTTTTAAGAGGCTAAAAGTACTGTCAGAAGTAGGAGAGTACTGAGGATGGAGAAGAAAAGGGTTTCATTTTTCTACATCTTATCTTTGGCATCTTTTGGGATTTTGAGCCTTTTGATTTAAGTTGAGCCCTTGGCTACCAGTAATAACCACATTATAGCATGTCATTAGGAGCCAAGCTTCCTTTTATACTGCACAAGTTTCTTTACCTCGGAGTATCTCTTTTAAAAATCTCTTGCTTGACTTTTTTTGAGATGGCATTTGATTTTTTGCCCTCAGCTTTCATTGTGTTGATGACTTATAACCACTCTGTGATTGATATGAGACATTCAGGTATTTCTTGAACCTTTTCCAGTGAGGACTTCCTAACAGAAGTTATAGTCAGACTTCCAAAACCTGCAAACTTGTATTTGGCAGAGCTATAATTCAACCCATGCCAGTAACTCCAGCTTTCAAAACAGCTTTCAAAGTCATGCCATTCATCCTGTATGATTTTCCAAAGCTTCTTTGAAATAATGATGACTCCAAACACCCATCTTTAGTAAACTTAAATGAGAAATATCCCAAGCATGTGCCAGGTCTGTTGTGAAAATACAAGGTAAGAGAAACTTCAAGTTTTCATCCCTATCTTTGAAGCCTTCCCTGGGAAACTCCCAGCATGACAGTATTTACTTTTTCAGTATTGGACAGAACTTCTTCTCTGAAATAATAATGATGACAACACCAAAGTAAACAAAGAAAAAAAAAGAAACAAAAAACCATCAGATCGATCATTTTATAGTTCTTCTGTTTATATTTTCTTCTCCAGCTTCAACAGTAAATTATGATATGGCACAGTTTGTCATCCATTCCATGAAAATCCAGATGTATAAGATCCATCATAGAGTTTAGAAATATTTTTAGGTTTTGAAAATCAGTTTCTTACTGGAGAGAGATATTATGGGCATGGGCATGAACCACATTTGATAGCTCATAGTACATTTTATCCTGTCTTCCTTTTGCTTCACTGGCTTTGTTTCCAAAGTTCAAGATTTGCCCTGAAGCTATGCATAGTACTGAAGCCGCAATATTTGCCACTGTTGCCCAAGCAATTAATCTGTTTTTCTCTGTTTCTATCCCTCTCTGTCTCTTGAATTAGTTTATTTTTTTGCTATTCTTTATCATACCATTTCTCATTTCATAGATTTAGTGGAAAATAGTTAATCTTCTGTCCTTGTCTCCCTCTTCTGTTACGCACTTTAGGGAGGAAATGTTCAGGCCTGACATATTTGCATTTATGAGTTTTTGTTCCAAATTTGTTGTGATAATTTTCATAACCTCATTCCCATTAGCTGTGTGTTCATTTAGAGTCCTTAATTTCTCTCTCTCAAAAAAAATAATCCTTTTGAAGTCAGAATTCTTAATTGCAACATTTAGTTGTGTTTATCTTTCAATTTACTTTAATTTCAATTATCTCGGTTCCCAGAATTCCAGAGTATTTTTTACAGCCCCAGTAATTAAAATCAGCTAAAATAACTTTGCTTGTGCCTGATGGCAGGACAGCCACAGCAGCTTTTTGCTGGCAGTGGTAGGCAAGCACAGAGCAGATCTGCAAATCTGCTTGCAGATGTTCATGTGAAGTGAGGAGTGAGATTACCCAGGGAGAGTGTAAGGAGAAGAGCAAGCCAAAGACAGACCCTCATGAATAAAAAAAGACTCAAAGACTTGCAGAGAAGCCCCTAGTGAGATCACAGTATACTATTGTTCTGGAAATAAATGACACCAAAATCTCTGTAGTGAATACGTGAGAGTAAATTGAACAATCCTGGATGACTGCTGATTCCCACTGGTAGATTTGAAAGGTCTGAATAACAAAGGCAACACATGTTTTCCACTTGAAAGAGAAGATAACATTATGGTGCTACTTTAACTTGCGAATGTGCTTATATAGCACAGGTTGTGTATGTTATTGTTCCTAGAATAAATCCCAAGCTAAATACTCATTAATGCTGTGTTACACATCCAGAACAACCTCAGAACTGAGGGGTATGAACTATTGCTTGTCATATGCTATTGCTTAACTACAGCTTAAAAAAAGATAATGTGCCTTGATTGTTTTATTGCACAAGCCTGCATTTGAACACAGCAGGTGGGGCGATCTGGGCATCCCCTCGATTTTGCTACTGCAAATTAGTTGTGCCTGAGGACTGAATGCATTAGGATTGAGAATGGCCATGTGTGATACCTGGTGATGAGGTCGCAGAATCATAGAATCACAGAACTGTTAGTGTTGGAAGGGACCTTGGAGATCATTTAGTGCAACCCTCTGCTGAGGCAGGGTCACCTGGAGCAGGTGACACAGGAATGTGTCCAGGTGGGCTTTGAATATCACCAGAGGGAGAGACTCCATGCCATCCCTGGGCAGCCTGTTCCAGTGCTCTGCCACCCTCAGTGTGGAGAAGTTCTTCCTCATGTTGAGATTGAACTTCTTATGTTTTACTTTATGGCCACTGTTCCTCATCCTGTCACTGAACACCACCGAGGAGTCTGGCCCCTGCTCATGGCCAAGGTATGAGCATTCTGGTATGTTCTTCATATCTCAAGCAAGAGCACCATGGGTTTTTGGAAATCATGATCAGGAACCCAAGCATGTCATCAGGTGATAAAAAAAGAGACCTTTACCACTCTGCCAGAAAGTCTTCTGCCACTTTACCTTGCTGAGAGATAGCCAGCTCATATTGGAAGAATCCAAAGAGATGTTCTTGCTTCACAGTAAGTTAGCTTCTATGTTAAGAAGCCTAAAATGGCACATTTCCCCCCCTCTTTAATTTATATATTTAAAAAGTGGCCGGTGAGAATCTAAGTCCTGGATTTCTAGTTAAGAATTTAGATACATTCCATCAGACAGTAAGTTCCTTCACTTTCTTTTATTGGCTTGCCTTAATGCTGCTACATTTAGGTGGGAATAGGAGGAAAGAAAGGGAAAGGGACCTGAGTGCTGTTTGATGTGCTGGGCACCCTGTCCTTCCCTCTATACATACAAGACAGTAAAACTCCCATGAGTGCTAGGAGTTAAACTCTGTTTTCTGAAGGAAGTACATATACATCCACTCAGGAATACAACTCACATTCTTTTACTGATGGATCACTTGGGGATACACAAAACTGTATTGGGAAAAGCAGTATTTAAAATGCTTTTTTTTGATGCTCAGCAGTACATTTCACTGGTGAGAAAGAAGGAAAAATCATTGGCAGCTCATCTGGGTATCAGGTAAGTGTCTGGGGCATCTGTATCATACCTACAGGGTATCCCAACTCTATTTTTTTAATGTCAGTCACTTCATATTGTTACTGATTCATATCATTAAATATTAAGATAATAAAGTCTTTGTTGCAATCCTTGTTGCTTTTGTAATTTCCCAACTCCATATACTTTTGAATCCTTATATTTTATGTATCTCAATCTTTTGTTAAGAAAAAAAGAGCTTAATTTTAGATCTGCTAGCATTTATTTAATATTTGTTCATGTTTCATGTCTAACAGACATGGGGCGAAAAAAGTGGAGTTAAAAGAAAAGTTGGCACACTATTTTGAGCTTCCCACAAGAAGATACCAGATCCTTTGGGTGGGGAGCTCAAACTGGAACAGAAAGTAACAGCTTCCTTTTACTAGATCTTGACAGTTTTAAGTTATGCCTGTGCTTGCTGCTTTTGTTTCCTGCTGTACCTATTTCTGATGTTTCCATTGTTGATACCTGTGCACAGCAAAGACAGAGGAGCTAAAAGAAAAACTGCTCCCTGAGGAATGGATTGCCTTCTTCCAGTGAGTGATAATTAGAAATGTAAACAATATCCTTTATAGTTTTAAATAGAACTTAGTAGTGGAAAGGAGGTTAATTCTTCTGTGAAATCTTTGAAAATTCTTTTCCTGAAGTTATTGTTGTTTGGGGTTTTAAAAAATATATTTTCATTGCTTCATTATTGTTTAATCATAATCTAAATACACATCTGATTTTCAACACAGCATTTGTCTGTCAAAAATCGGAGCTCAGATCTTTGCACAGGGAAGTGATACATTGTTAAAAATTTTGTTACTCTGAAAACGAAGAAAAAAACCAAAGTACCAGATCAGAACAGGTTCTCCCTTGTGCATGTCTTCCATTCTGGTCATCCATTTACTGAGCACATTTTTATCTCTTCTGCAGAACAAAATCATGTTATCATTATCTTTTCCTTACCAATGTCATTGTGATGTTATTTACATCCAAGGTCAGCAGCCTGAAGACAGTGCTTTTTCTCCCCAACAGAGTGCGTGTGCAACAGGTACCTTTAAAGGGATTTTCAATCTGAAGTCTTTTAGTAAGACTTTCTGGGAAATCAGTTGCTACAAGAAAGTAGTTCTTTATGCAACTTATGGCATGCTGTTTTCTTGTCTCGTGCAACAACTACAATTTTTTTGCCCATAATTCTTATACCTTGTATAACTTTGAAAGTTTAAATCTCTAGAGAGCTAATTGCTGTTTCTTCTCTCAGCTTTTTCCTTCTTCATGAACCTACAGAATCATCAAATCACAGAATGGTTTGGGTGAGAAGGGATTTGAAAGTACTGTAAGGTTGCTATAAGGTCTTCCTGGAGTCTTCCCTTCTCCCATCTGAACAACCCCAGCTCTCTAAGCCTGTCCTCGTAGGAGAGGTGTTCCAGACCTCCTGTGGCCCTCCTCTGGACCTGCTCTAACAGGTCCATGTCTGCCTTGCACTGGGGAATCCAGAGCTGGATGCAGCTGGTGGTGCTGCTTTTGATGCAGCCCAGGATGGAGTTGGCTTTCTGGGCTGTGAGTGCATATTGCAGGTCATGTCCAGTTTTCCAGCCACCAGTATCCCCAAATCCTCCTTCAAGGATTCATCCTCCAATCTCTCCTAATACTGGCGATTGCCCTGACCCAAGTGAAGAGCTTTGCATTTGACCTTGCTGAAGTTCATGAGACTGGCATGGACAGGCTAACAGAGTGAAGCGTTATGGTATCTCTAATGGTGATAGGAGTAAGATCATGAGCTGCACAGCCAGAGCCTTCCCAAAAGCCCAGCATGAAGGAGATTTTTCCGAGGCTTGATCATTTATTGAAGTTCATACTCAATAAAAAGATCTTGAAATAGCAAATACTGTAGGTAACTTTGATCTATGAAGTGTAAGCTCCAGGTGAAACACCCTGAAGTTAAAAGAAGGTTTAAGGAGCATTTCACATTTGGGCTAGGATAACAATGGGTGTGTGGAAAATTTCTGCTAGATATTGTGACTTGGCTATCATGAAATAGCAGATGATCATTCACCTGAGGCATTAGGCATTACAGCTGTACCTCAAACCTGGAAGTTCCTGTGTCTGGAGGCTGGTCTTCAGGATAGGACTGACTTCAAGGTGCAAAGTGTGATGAGGTTCAACTACTCCCAGCTTCTTCAGCTCAGAAAGATTTTCCTAGCTGTAAGGATTTGTTAGCAGTTGGTACCTCAGGAGAAAGATGATGTTTAATTTGCTGAAGCCCCTTCTTTCAGCAGAGCAGAAGAAAACTGAAAATCTCTCACTGGCAGCACCTGCACAAGAATTTGTGTTGAAGCCAGCCCAGGCACAGCTGTGTGACTCATCTGGCTGCCCAATCTGTTCTCCACTGTGGATTCCCATGATTGATCCTCCACCCCAGAACTGCAGAATGCCTTTTAGTTAGCTCTTGGCTTATTTCTTCTTTTTATTCTGCTTGGATGCAATCAATTATCCTTTCACATGATGATACTTTAAAAGACATATCCTGACGTAATTTTGTAATCCTTATTTTCTTTCTGCCATTTCTCTTCTTAATGTTTTTTTTCCACTGCCAGAATTCCATTGAATTAATAATACAATAGTTATCTGAAATGATGCTACCTATTAGGTGCATATGTTTTATTTTTCTTCATCTAGTTGCTTTCCTCTGGTCTTGATTTTCGTTTCCGATTCAAATTTGTCTTCACTGCATTGACTCAGAGACAAAAAATGAGAACCATTCAAACTTTGTCAGGGGTGAGGGAAGAATGGAAGAGGAAAAACTTTTGGCATATTTGATTTTTCAACAATTATCCTCAAGCTAATAAGAAAATTTGATGGAGATCAAATGCCATGGCTGAATGAGTTTATTTTAGCTCTGAAAATTTGGTTGAAATCAATTTTTCTTACAAAAGGAGGGTTTCTGGATAAATGACAAATGCAAGATTTGCTTATCTGGGAATAAACAAAGGAGGAGAAAGATATGGGTATTTTAGCTAACAGAATAACTAAACCTCCATGTTATGTTAAATAGGATACTGTCAAATAATATGTAGGAATATGAGCTACAAGATGAAACCTTCCATGGAGCTCATTCTCTGATGTTAAAAATTATAGACTTAAACTGACACATAGGTAAAAGGGGATATCTGAAGGATCATGGTTACACCTTTTCAGAAGAAAAGTGAAAGACCTTTGCTCCTGTTCAGTGTAGCACTACAAAGGCTGAGCTAAGATTGCTGCCTCTAAAACTTTTGTAAGAGTAAATATCAGGGCAACAAAAGTAGTCTTTAGGGTAAATAAGTAAAATGCCCCAAATGATATAGTTGTACATTTTGGATGTAAGTGAGGAGACATTTTCGGTGTCAGGGTAGCCAAGTAGGGATGGCTGTCCAGAAGGGGGTGTTTGAGGCAAAATATTTACACAACTTAAAGCAAGAGTTCAAAGAGTTCATACAAATTCATGTGCATGAAGGGAAAACAACGTCTGCAGAAGTACTGTGAACAGCTCCTGGGCTGCTCCCATGCCAGGGTGCCTCAGCCAGAGGAAGGAATTTGGGGGAGAGCGCAGAGGACACATGCATGGCAGGATACCATAGCCAGAAGAAACAACGGAACACATCCTAACCCAGACCTGGGCTTTTAAACTGTTGAGATGCTGCCTAAACCCTCTTGTGTCTCTGTTGTGGCTGTAGTGACACAACTAAATTGGCTAAAAACTGTGGCAAGTTTTGGAGTGACCTGTCCTATGCTTCTTGTCATATTCAATATTCATTAAACAAAATCCATTAGCTCTACTCAGATCTTCCAAAAACTCTGACTTAACATGGTGACACTTAATCAAGAAAAAGCTCACTTTAACACTGTACATGATAAAAATGATAAAGTGGTAACTTTGTTTCAATCATCGACTTGATTTGACTTGAGATAAGCAGTATTCCAAATTGCTTATTTACCAAGCATGGAATCTCAGTTCTTCCATTTGTCAAGCATGGCATCTCAGTTCTCTCATCTTACCAGAAAAATTACTACCAAATCCCAGGCTGTTAATGAAAATGTAACAATGAAATTTAAATGAAAACTTTTAGTAAGAAGTGTGGATTTATTGTGCAAGCTATTCTCTGCTCTGACAAGACTGTATTTATTTACAAGATTTTTTAGAAGAGGGGTTTAAAGCCAATAATGTTGCCATCTTAAGAACCTGTATTGCTAGGAGGAAAAAACCTCAACCCCTGCCAGAAGCCCTTGGGCAGGGGCTGATATTGCATTACCATGTCTAAAAGAGCTATACCTTGCAGATTTCTAACTACTTTAGAGCCTGTCTCCTTTCCAGTGTATTAGTTTGTCCTTTAACTATCAAGTGTCACATATGTGTTATTAAACTCACCCTAACTGCTCTGAGCAGAGCAAGGAGCTAGAGGGAACATTCTGCTGCTGCCAGACTTCACCTGTGGTGTTCCTGTTTAGTATCTTGTCAATGATTTGGATGAGGGGATTGAATGCACGCTTAGTAAATTCACAGACAACACCTAGTTGGGTGGGAGTGTTCTGCTGGAGGGTAGGAAGGATCCACAGAGGGATCTGGACAGGCTGGATTGATGGGCTTTAGCCAACTCTGTGAGGCTCAATAAGGTTCAGTAAGGTGAAGCACTGAGTTCTACACTTGGTTCACAACAACCCCATGCAGTGCTACAGGCTGGTGGAAGAGTGGCTGGAATGCTGACCTGGGGAAAATGACTTGGGGGTGCTGGTCGACAGCAGCGGACTATGAGCCAGTGTGTGCCCAGGTGGCCAAGAAGGCCAATGGCACCTGGCTTATGTCAGCAGTAGTGTGGCCAGCAGGACCAGGGCAGTGATTTTCCCCCTGTACTTGGCACTGGTGATGCCACACCTGGAATCCTGTGTCCAGTTTTGAGCCCCTCAATTCAAGAAGGACATTGAAGTGCTGGAGTGTGTGCAGAGAAGGATGATGGAACTGGTGAAGGGTCTGGAGCATATGTCATATGAGGAACAGCTGAGGGAGCTGGGGGTGCTCAGCCTGGAAAAGGGGAGATCTTATCGATCTCTGCAACTCCCTGAAAGGTGGGGGTTGGCCTCTTGTCTCAGGCAGCCAGTGACAGGACAAGAGGACACAGATTCAGACTGCTGCAGGGGAGGTTGAGGTTGGACATCAGGAATAACTTCTTCACTGAAAGGATGGTTAAGCATTGGAATGGGCTGCCCAGGGTGTGGTGGGGTCACCATCCCTGTGAGTGTTCAAGAAATGACTGGACGTGGCACTTACTGCTGTGGTCTACTTGACATGTTGATCAGTCAAAGGTTGGACACAATGATCTTGGGGGTCTTTTTCAACCTTAATTATTGTATGATTCCATATGGTAGGGCAGTTCTGCAAATACAGTGAATCTGCCCAAAGGCCTTTTCCTGACATACACACAAACCAGCTGAGAGTGCTGGTGCTGGATCTCTACACCTTGGCTCTGCTTCTGTGATGGAGGCAAGTAGGGTTAGGTGGGAACCTGGAAGGAGTTGAAAAACCTTCTACAGCTATTAAATCAATTTTTCTTGCCAGCTTTGTTGAGCTTGAAAACTGATGTCCTTTTCTCATGTTTGCCTCAGCACCCTCCTTTTCCCTGTTT
Organism: Coloeus monedula; assembly: GCF_965178545.1. NCBI lineage: Eukaryota > Metazoa > Chordata > Aves > Passeriformes > Corvidae > Coloeus > Coloeus monedula. The sequence continues at coordinate 102,932,712 of NC_138783.1, read as the reverse complement.
GGCCACAGAGTATTGTAAGTTTTTTGGCACAGGGATTAATTCTTATTGTCAAAAGTATCAGGACATCTCAGAGAAGAAGATGAACAACTGAGGTAGCTTGCTAACAGAAAATTAGAAAGATCTTCTAGTTCCGTGAAGGACACAAGGTCAAAAAGTAGCCTAAATTGCAATATGCTGTTTTATTCTTCAGGTTACACATTATGTCACCCACAGTGTTTTGAAGTTGGTTCTGGAACAAATGACCAGGCTTGCACATATTGTTAGCCTAAAATCCAATTCCTCAGTTAGTTGCTTCCTATTCTAAACAGAAAGTAATTGGTCTTAGAGCTTATCTGAAACCTTGTCTCATGCAAAAGAGCCAATCAGAGAACCATGTGTTGGTGTGTGGAAGGATGGCTGCAAGAAAAAGGACATGAAACTTAAAGCTCAGCAGCTAACCACAAGAATGAGCAAGGTCAACATGACCGTGAGCCTGCCTGCTAGACAAAGATAGGGTCTTGCGGTCAAGCGAGACAAGGATGTGAGGTACAGCCCTAATCACAGCTGGGCAGAGCTAAGAAAATGTAACTTTCAAGAATTATCCCATCAACTAAGGACAACTATGATTAGCTAATAAAGCCGGCTATAAATGTAATTGCAGAATCACTAATAAACGAAGCTTGCTTAACAATCATATTGATTGTCCGCATCTTCCCTCGTCCTCCGCATTGGTGTGTGGGTGTAGTAGAGGAGGAATGGAAGAGAATGGATTTCTGTTTACTTCATAACCCTAAATGCTCTGTTAATTACTTTCTTTTCTTTTTCCTTCTTCTCCCATGATGACTGCAGAATCAGCTTATGTCTATGGCTATAAATTATTCCTGTGCCAAATGAACACATGATTATAGAGTCTGATAGTTTTAATGTTAGAAATTCAAGGGAGCCTTAATAAAAAAGTCTTCTAAAATATAGAAGAAAAGAGTGTTAGGTTTCCTGCTTTTGGTAGAAGAAAGATTATTGAGCTTTTCACTGGTCACATATAGTATGGAGAGGTGTCCTGCATGATGGTTTACAGGGGGTAGGAAGGAGATGTTTTTACACACACTCCTGAATCCCATTCCCTGACTGAGGTGCTACTACACTGTTGGGCTAATGCCTCTCATTAAATTAACTGAGAAACAAAACAAAAGAAATTCTTTCATCCCTGAATTATCTTAAAGTGAGAGGTCAGCTATAAACACAGATATAAATACATCATTTGACACGGCCAAGTGTGTGCTGTGTAATGTGGTGCTGCCACAACATTTGTAAGCTGCTGATGAGATAGCGCAATTATTCTCATTTATAGATGTGAAATCAGAGGAAAATATTTTTTCACAAAACCACTATTAATTCCAGAGGTCTCTGAGCTTTTGGGTCTTTTCTGGAAAGCCTCCTGAACCCACGCACAGCAGGTGCAGACTTATGATTCTCATTTGTGTGCTGGCAGTGAGCGTGTCTGGGTATTTGATGTGTCTGCAGGCAGTTTTTCCCCTCCCTTTTGATGTATTACAAGAAAAATGCACCAGTCTTGAAACCCTTTATCCGAGGCTGTGCATGACATCTGTCACAGGGCAGCTTTCCTACCTGTTGATAAGAACAAATCCACAAGTGAGGGTGTGATGCACTGGAGGAAGGCAGTACATCACGCTGCATCCCCTGCCTGGGGAGCACACTATCCTGAACATCTCCCTGGAATCTCTCCTGTTCCCTAAAAAGGGGCACAACTGCAGCAGTTTGTCACTAAAGGGAGAGAAACAAAGACAAACTATGAGCTGAGGAAGGAAAAAGAGGAAAGGACTCAGTGTTTACAACAGGTGTGAAAGAGAGCCCTACTATCTTTCACATCTTGCAGCCTGGCTTCAGTCATAAGCAGCTAGCAGGCAGGCAAACACACTAGTGAGTACCCAGATGCAGGGAAAGAAATGCAGTTTACACAGATTGAAATTGGTGAAAAGAAATTTATTAGAAGTTCATGGGTGGAAAGTCTACAGCTTCTGCAAGTTTTAGAGTGCCCTGCTATTCTACATGTGAAATACAATTTTTATTTGACACGCACTGTGTCAACAACTTTTGATTGCCATGTATAATGGAGGAACTTCTCTTTGCAGGATAGTTATTTTTCCTAAACCTCATCCCACCAGTTTTTTTTTAAAAAACCCCAGAGCTTCTGTTTACTTATTAATGCTTGCAGAATACAAGTCTCCTAGTATTGCACAAGATTTATTTTCTTTTCTTTCACCGTACTTCTCTCTCCTTTGAAGTCAATATTTTTCCCAAAAGTAATTTGTTCTACTGTAAATTTAGAGTATGCTCAATAGTTATTGAAGTAGAGGATTAATGGATCTGTCTGGGGGCAGATAATCAGCAAATCTCACCCCAGCTCTTCTAATACAGTGTAACCCTTGAAATGTTATTTCATTCTTCAGTCTCTCTTTCTAGAAGTATTCAGCAGTTCTCATGGTCATTCTGTCCATTATATGACTATGAAGACCATGCTTAAATAGAGGAATGGGTTGTGCCCAGGAGGAAGTTTCCAAACTAGCTGACTTACTGAGGATTTGGCACTTGTGCAAAATTACTTTGATAGGAAAATACATATTATCAATGATGACCAATTTTTTTACTATCTACACAGAACATGTACAACTGCAAACAGCCCCTCCTGTCTTTGCTACAAATTCATGGCTGACATCATGCCAGATGATCTCTTAGTTCTGCACTTAGATGATAAAAATATAACTGTAACAGGGTTCCCTTTTTAAAAACTATTATTATTTTCTGGCACTCCTTCAATCACAAAAAGACTATCCATTCCATCCTGCTGATAAACAGTTCCTCCTTATGTAGGAGATGTTAGCGTGATGGATGAGTGCCAGTTGGCGTAACTTCCTATCATAATGATGGGCGCCTTCTCCCCCAGTCAACACCGGCCGAGTGTGCTGATTTACGTGCCCTTTGCACTGCCGATGAAACTGCCGGACGGGTTTTTATAGGGGAAGGAAGAGAAAATGACAGATGCTCCAAGCCGCACCCTTCGATGTCACATAGGGTCAGTTTTCTGGTGCACCACTTCCAACCAGAGTCAGAGCTTCCCAAAGCAATTCAGCTGCTATCCAGGCTGTTGTTTAGAAGGGCTCTCAGCTAATCAGGCATCAAGTACTTCAGAAGACAACATCACACGTGTAACAATCCTTCACTTTTTTGTCTTAATTTACTTATGTATTGTTCCAACTTTAATTGAATCTGTCCGTTGAGGAATTACAGCAGCACAAGGGCAAAATTAATAAATACCCTCCCTTTTGGTTAGAGAAACAGGACTTTGTTTCAAGTGCTGTTCTCCATATGTTAATATGGTGCATGCTGAATAATAGAGCTGTTTCAAGTGACACAGCTTGGTAACAGTGTTGTGGGCAGTGTAATTGCACAGGCTTATTAACGGCATGCTACAGAGGGGGCTCAGGAAATTATTTCTGTGTGTATTCCATGGGACTGTGCTGTGGCATGCTCAGTCATATATGCCAATATCAGCCCATATGGCCAGAAAAGGTGAGAGTCTGGACCCAGCTAATATCACTGGATGGCTCCAGACACTTCCACTCCTTGCCTTGGAAAAAGGCCAGGGTCCAGAGCACATCTTGCATGTGGTGCATGTAGAAGCCAAGCCTGGTGCGGAGAAAGGAATGGGATAGTTTGTTCATGTGTCTGGAGTATTCTGTCTATCTGAACAATCTGAGTTAATATTTGGGCTTAGAGACATCTTGCTGCTGGAGACAGACAAAACTGGAATGACGTAGGAGTGAGTAATCCTGGGGTTCCTCACTGGTTAGTGGGAAGAAACAAACACTTGCAGACTGGATTCATTCCTCTTTGGACAGAGATGAATCATGCTACAGAGATAACTCTTCCTCTTCATTGACCATTGAGGGAAGCCAGGGCGACAACTTCAGTGCATGTATCTATAACGTAAAAGCCTTCCTTTCCTAAGATGAAACTCTCAACTAGTGTCAGTTCCCCATACTTTAAGAAGAGAAACTAACTTAAAAGAGAAATGTGCCCTGTGATTTCTGAGATGAATTTACTTCTTTGCATATCCATGATAACCTTGCTAAGTTACATTTAGTGAGATGAAGAGGGAGATACAACCAAAAAGAAATACCCTGGGGTCATACTTGATGAGAGGAGAGTAGGGAAAGACAAGAAACAGAATTCTACTGACCTTTTCATTATTTAAAATGAAACAAAACAAAACTGGGAAATAAGAAAGAAAAGACTTGTGATTAATCATGCATTGGGTAGCTTTGATTTCTGCAGAGACTCATCAGGAGTCTGCTATTTGGAGTTGAATCATTCTTTAAAGTCAGGCAATCATTTTCACTAAGTTGATATTGAGCACAATTCATAGTCTAAACAGGCAAAGTGAAAAAATCCTTCAGCATTGTTACTCTTCAGTGGGCTCAGAGGTATCTTTTCAAAGGTAAATGGGCAGCTGCTGCTTAACTATTCTTGCTCCCCACTTGAGCAAGGATTAGACTGGTTTTTGCACCTGCATCACAATTTGTGCTACAAACGAATAGTGCTATTTCAACTACAAAAGATAAGTGTTACCACTCTAACTCACACTCCTTAAGGAAGCCTTTTAGTGAGGTTTTTTTTTTGTTGGAGCTTTGTTTTGTGCCAAGTATATCCATCACCTGATGGAATTTTTGATAAAATGTCACCTCATCCTTTGCTGTTCATCAAGCATTCAACACATTGCAAAAAAAAGCTGTATTGTGCACCATCTAAACCCACTTCAATTGCTGTCTAAAAGGTTTTTACAGACATACAGCATTAGGAGAAGATGCATTGATCTCCTATTGCCTGGATACCAGTGCTATTTCTGCACTATTACCTGAGTGAGTGAAAACCCCGGGAATAAAACAGAGGATACTCATGCACTTCATCTGCAATCAGAAGGAAATGCAAATGGCAATGACAATTTCCTTTTCTTTGGAAAGAATCATGCTGATGTGACTTAGCTACCCAGGGAAGGCTTTCAGGAGAGGAATGTCACAGTTCTGTGCCCTGGCCAGGCACTTGGGTGAGACACCCCTGAATTCTGACTCCAGGATGCTGGGACGAGCAGTGTCAGAGACAAACACAGAGACTGGTCGAGTGTGTGGCAGTCCATTGCATGTGGGCTCATGCAAAAAGAGCCTAAGTTCATTAAGATAATATTTTTTGGCTTTGGTAGTTTTCAGAAGAGGGCATATGGACTTTTTGAAGACAAATCTTCACTGTGCCATGATGTGACATTCTTGTCTTCTGCTGAGAAAAAGTAGAATTGCTATCATGGTCTTAATAGTGAGGGAAGGAAGATTGGAGAAAGGGGAAATTATTGGAAACAATGGAAAGGAAAAATCTCAGTTTGTGACAGAGTTCAAAGCCAGAAAATTTTATCGAGTATCCCCAAAAGAAAATGAAGGAAGGATAAATGAAGGAAGGATATTGGCCAATAACCTTGGAAATTATTACTCAAATAATTGGCAGAAATGCTTTTGGGCTTGTGTAGGTTGTTGCAAAGTTTATACATGCTTCAATCTGCATCTGTACAATCTCTCCTGTGTGGATATTTCTTTGCCTAGAGTTTGGCAAAGAAACATGGCTATTTAATACAGTGTTTGACATTTACGAAGCATTATGTGCCTGTGTGGAGAAGTAATGATTAATACTAATAGACTTTTGCTCATTACAAGAAGTCCACAGCCTTTAATCAGAGCAGGTGCTGGAAGGTCTTTCCTTAAGAAACAAGCAATGTCTGAAGAAACAAGACAGAAAAAGCAGTATATTTAAGGATGTGCCTTTTCCTTCCCTTTGCTAGTGTAATTAACTACTTGTTTGTTCCAGCCCATATGCCTGCTGTTCTTGTTACTGCTTTTTCCCTAACAACCCAGTTCTTTACCTCTTGTCTCTGTTTCTCCATTAACCATCTCAGCTATGGGAATTTCAATTTGTTTAGCAGGTCTGAGTGGCTCCTTTGCATCATTCAAACAGTCCCACTTCCACCCCCACTTCCCTGGGATCCTGTGCACCATGGTTTTGGGAACTCCTTCTCACTTCCCGACAACTGCATCTTTGAAATACGTTATGGCATCATATATTATATGATAAATCATATATCATGATGATATACACATATATCATCAATCCCACTTTAGACATCTTGTATCTTTGAGGTTAACTCTAATCCACACCATTACCCATCCCTGCCACAAGTATCTTTTCTTCTGGCTGACTCCACTTAATAAATACCCTTCCCCATCACCTGCTTCTGCTCATGACCCATATTTTCAATTATCGGTTTTCACAGGTCTTTGATGCATACTTCAGTTGCAGTTAACTTTTATTCTTGAACAGCATCTTCTTTATTCGAGGCTCTGTGGCTTATTTTCTGCAGTTTGGAAAACAGCAATGCTTTTATCTTGAGATTTACTACAAGAACACTGGAAAAGAAAATACTTAGATGAAAAATATGGAGGATTGGAGACAATTAAACTGCTCATTGTGAATTGCTCACAACTTCTGCCTGGTTTGGAAAGTGGGTTTTCCTTTCTAGTTATGCTTACATTATCTATCTATCTATCTATCTATCTATCTATCTATCTATCTATCTATCTCTCTATCCCCTTAATTTATGGATCCAGCTTCTCACCACAGAGAGATCTGCTGCTGCCTCTCCCAAGAAATTATTATCTAATCTTTTCTTTTCCTTATTCACTCTGCCTAGTGTCTGGTTAGCCACAAAACACATATGTGTGATCTATTTCTTTGAGAACATTTTAGCTCCCTGAAACTCCCTTTTTCCTTCCAGATTTGAATCAGATAATTTTCTGGAAGGCTGATTTTCTGAAGCCAGAGGATTTTGTTTCCTTTCCCAAGGAATGTGGTCACACTTTATTCTGATTTCAATTCCTCTCTAATGCTCATGGTTCTTGCAGTGTCTCCTTTTCAGTTGTTTTCTCGGCTCTCTGTACTCAAAAGCTGTAAAAAGCAGTTGCCAGCTTCAAGAAATTGCTGGATTGTCTCTGCCTCCCTGTATTCCTATCCTGGATACTGGGTTCCTCAAAGTTACTTATTCTGTAGCTATTCTTGAAGACAGAGCTGAAGATCTGAGGCTGTGTTGGCATTGGTGGTGTACTAAAATGCAGATTTTGCTCAACCATGTATTATTGCTTCCTTCTTCGTTCCAACCCCCTGGCATGGAACACCCACAGCAGCCCACTGACTATCTGGATATTCAGCCCTGTAGGTACTTCCAGCACGACAAAGCCCACTAACAGTGTGTAAGGAGGGCATACTTTTGTTCAACAATTTGTTTGATTTGTTTAACAGGCTAAAATTGCCATTCAGGGTGTATGTAATCTTGGGTTTTCTCAACAGACAAAGACACAGTAATCTCACATAGCTATAGCCATACTGCAAGAACTGGTTGATGTTTCTGGCAGATCTTAAGCACAGAAAAGGGGTGGTCTTTCCCTGGAAATCTGGAGAGTTTACATCTATTCAAAACAGCTGAGGACCAACAGCAGGATAAGTGCAATCACATAAGAGTCAAGACTTTTGTAAGACTTGATATTTTCCGGGTCCAGGTACAGTGCAGCTTAGAGAGTGAATAAGCACTGGGAATAGATGAGCACACAGTATCCTGCAGATTTTCAGAAGAGGGGTGCAATTTTGACAGTCCTATGGCATGTCAACCTTGTTTTCCATGCATCTTTTTGGAAAGATTGAAAGTTAGAAACTCATTTAGCCTGTTAACACATGCTTTCAAAAGGGAGGACAGAGGCACATACAGAAATTGATTAAATCTCGCCAGTGTATCTTATTTACCAGAGCATTTTGTTAGATCAGGATTTATGGAGGAGAAGCTGAGCTCTGTTTGTACGGATCTTTGCTCAGAGCTGTATTCTTTGGAGAGTACAATCCTGGGCTGAAGACTCCAAAATATTTATTGAGCATCAGTGACTCAGGGACTCTAATGGCAATATGTTGTATACCATAGTAGCAGGCAGTAAGATTTGGAGTAACTCAGTGGAGAACAAATATAAAAGTTACTTTCCCATTTGTCCCATTTAGTCACCCCTGGAAGAAGTTTGGACTGCTGTAGTGAATCCAGCTGAGCACAATTTTCATTGGGACTCTAACCTGCTCATCTGCTTTTAGTGCCCTTGGAAAGGAAGGGAAAGATAATAATTTTCAATTAAAAGTCCAACAAGTTGTTGTGAAATTTTATACCACATACTTGAACCACTTCCAAGCTTTTACCAATATTTTCAATCTCCTTTTTCCTCCCAAAGAAGTTAAATGACTGCATGAGGATGACACCAGGGAAAAGAAAATGGATTACGATTATTTTATTATGAGGGCTCTACTGGGACTTTGAGGAAACCAGTTCAACAAAAAATCCCCCACAGAACAAATTTGCAGGGCCAGTGGAGAGGAATAATATTCTCATACTCTGAGCATCTGTATCATCATTATTCTTAATGGCCTGTTCCAGCATTTCTAGAAAACAGTGTACCTGAAGTTGGATGACTAGCTGTTCTTTGGGACTCAGTGCATTTGGATTCAAAGCTGCATTTTTGCTGGATACAGGATGCAAACCTGAGGGAAGCTCATGTCATGAATACATTCTCTCTGTCAATCTTTCTGAAGCAGTCTCATGTGTTGTACATATGCCTTTTTGTGCTCTTTTCCTTTCTTTCCCTTTCCTTCCTGATTTGTTAAGGACTGCTGGGATAACACTGAAACACAGTCTGACTTCTAATGCACCTCTAGAGAGCTCCTGGATTAATTGCTTTTTTGTCAACAGAATTTTGTCTCTCCTGCACATTATTTATGGCACCTGTCTGCCATTGTCACTGTAACTTTGGAATGGGTTCTCCCAGACCCCACAGTTGTCAACACTTCCTTCAAATTAATTTGCACAGGAAATTCAGACATCCCTGTTGTTTACATTGAGATATAGTTATTTAGGTGAGACTGCTCTCATCAGATCAGATTTTCAGGTGTATTCATGTGATTAGAAATCTTTTGCTATCCAAATACCATTAAAAATACACTCAATTTATCAGAAGTGACTATTAGGAAAAGTTCATTTATTGATGTTCTTTGGAAAATTAATGGACATACTAGCTTCTCAGAATTTTTTCTGTTAGGTATGCTCAAGAATAAGATTTTTCCATCCATCTCTCTTCCCAAACTCTGTATTTACATGCAAAGAGACTTCCCCTTCCTGAAAATATCTTACACACAAAGACAAAGCAAAGAAATATTAGAAATGGAAGGTGCAAGTCCAATGGGGAATGGCTAAAGGAGCTTGGGGTTTTTATCCAGAGGAAAAGGAGGCTCAGAGGAGACCTTATCACTTCCTGAAACTTCCTGAAAGGAGGTTGTAGCCAAGTGGGAGTCAGTCTCTTCTCCAAGGTAACAAGTGGCAGGACAAGAGAAAACGTCTTCAAGTCACACCAGGAAAGGTTCAGGTTGGATATTAGGAAGAATTTCTTCACTGAAAGGGTGATCAGGCATTGGAACCATTCCAAGATGCCCAGGAAAGTGGTGGAATCACCATCCCTGAAAGTATTAAAAAGCACGTGGATGTGGCACTTGGGGGCATGGCTTAGTGGTGGACTTGGCAGTGCTGGGTTAACAGCTGGAACTGATGATTCTGCAGGTCATTTGCAACCTAAAGGATTTTATGATTCCATTAAAAACTACTCAATTTGGACTGAATTAAAGGCAACATCAATGATGATATTACTCAAAGTAATATATTAAAAACTATGGATAGTTAAAATGAGGCTCCTAGAAACAATAAGACACCAAATAGTAAGTATTTATAACTTTTGGCCCAGGTACTGATGTGGCTAAACCTTCATTTAAAAGCTTAGTTTTGGGAAGGTCTTAAAAAACTAAGAAGACAAAATAGGATGTCATGTAACTTCTAGTACAGAGATTTGTTTTTCTAAGTCTCTAGAAAACACTTCAATTTGTTATTTCCTAATAAAAAATATTACAAAAAGAGGATCCATAGCAGATACAATTCAAAAGACTGAACACTGAATCTTCAGAAGTCCTCCAAAACATTTTCCTGGTTTTGTAATATCTGAGCTGAAATTCCCACATGCAATAAAACTCCTTTTCTCTGTATTTTACTGTAGAATCATCAGAAGTAAAACCAACAAACCAAAGCATCTCTATTTCCACGTTTTTGTCAGGGTTCAAAACTAGTAGAAAACAAGATGCCTCTTTGAGCTACTGTTTATAACTTTTTAAGCAAAGAAAGAAAGCTCTGCCAAACTGAAAGCAATTGCTGGTTTCGAATGCAATCAGGAAATACAAACTGGACACTGATACCAACCAAGAAGCCAGCCCACATCTTGCCTTTACTGGTCAGTTAACTCAATTGTATTAACTCCTCAAATCCTTTCTTCCCACTCCAATGAAATCATGCATGATATTGCAGTGTGGAGTTTAGTGTCTGCAACTTTAGAATGTTGCCTGGTATAGAATTTAAACAAGAAGGAGGAACTTACACCAGGGCAAGTCATGATAAAAAACATCCCAGAATTTAAAAGATGAAGTGAAAAATCTTTATTTGTATAGGGCATTTGCTACTTACCAAAAAGAGCAGACTCTTTGGTGAAATGAAAAATACCCCTTGCACCAGAATCAGAAAATCCATGGCAGGTATTATTCATAACGTGGAAGAGCTGTGATTTGCAGCTAAGAGTGCCAGAAGAAAAAGGAATCAAAGCATACAGCAGATTTTTTCATATGAAACACAACTTCATATATCCTCCAGTGAACTATTTCACTTACCTGCTGTCTCCTACCCAACCTGGCTGTCATGTCTCTACGTGGGCTTCTGTATGTCCCTATAAACAGCCACTTTGGATGTGCTGTCACCAGTCAATGTGGCCATTCTGTGTTTGGCTCTCTTGTGAAAGATGTTGTTCACAATGAGATTGTGGCATCAGCCTTGGGGGAAGGTGTTCACAGCTGGGAGCTGGAGGATGACAGCTCTGGGAGGGTGCAACTCAGAGACACATCCCAGTTCGCAGGTGGATGGGGTGGGGATTAGGATCACAGCAACCACATCTTCAGAAGATGCCTCTGTAATGACACATCTGCAGTCAGCATAATTAATGCCATTAACTTCAAAGAAACCAGGCAGACTGCTGTACTTGGTGATCTGGCTGCTTAGTTGAAAGAGGTAGTGCTGTGTCTGTTTCTTTCTGTACTCTGTGTCCATGTTTCTCACTAACACAGAAATTTAAGGCTGTATTTTCCAATAAATGTCACCTTATATCAATCACAGCTAACATTACCCTTTATCCCTGTGCTTAATTCAGACACATGCATACAATTGTTTGTCTTGGAAGGTTCAGTTCATTGCACAGTAACTTATAGCCTGAATTTTGGAAAGCCCAAGCCATATGTTGAAGTCAGTAAGCACCGCAATTGCTTCACTTGCAGAGTTCAACAGTTAATTCTGCCTGGCTTCCAAACACTTTTGTCATTCCCTAAAGTGCTTCCTCTGCCATCTACCTTCACAAATTTTTGTGATACTTGTTAGGAAGATGAGCACATTGAGTTAATTAAGAGTCAGACATATATTTTAAAAGCACAGTATAATTTTCAATGATAAAATAATAAATCTGTATTGTACTTGAAACACAGGTGTCATGGGGCAATTGCATAAATGTTTATTGCTCCTATTTAGAGCCTTGCATTCTCTCCATATAGCAGGAACCAATTACCTCTGCAGGACTAATAGATAGTATAAAGGCCCAGTGTAAGAGAAGCTCTCTGCCTGAGTACTCTTTGACTGGTTTACAGGCTGTACATGTAGTTTGGTACTCCTATACCTGCACAGCTGTTTCTCAGCCTCAGAAACAGCTCAAGTGCACTCTTCTGATGTCACTGTCACCCTGACACAAGGACAAGCTCTTCCAGGTACTTCAGGAGTCACTTTCTAGTGGTGCCCTTCTTAGGTTTCCCATTTGAAAGGTGTATGTCCAGCTCTCTTTTCTCCAGGTGTTTGCTCTTCCTGGACTTTGCTCCCTAGAGCTGTGGTACTAAGAAACAACTGAATATTGATCTCTCCCAGTTCATTCTTTAGGATAATCTTTTTGTTTATCCTTTTTGCTAAAGCATTTTCCACAGAGATTGCTTCTCCTCTGAAAGACCAATGCATCTTTCAGATACCCTGGCTTTCTAGGCAGGAATGCCTCTCCTCCCTTTTGCCTTGATATATAACTGGCATTTATCTACACACATGCACTTCTCTCAAAGTGCTCTGTTGCCCCAGTCCCTAGTGTTTGTTGACCTCCCTGCTAACCTCTGTCATGCCTGTGGTCTGCCAGAAGTGAGTGTGTATCTGCTTGCAGGTACTGATGAGGTTGCTGAGTACCTGGGCCAGTCCATAAGGAAGATATGTCCCCATTCAGTGACCTCCCTGCTGACAGAAGCTTGAAGTCCATCAAGGACCCAGTCATTTTTCTTTCCAGCCTGTGCTTTTTTCTTTACTTTAATTTTACATTTTTAATCAGAGTATTATGATCTCCTAAAGCCTTTACACAGTGTAAGACTATTACATCAGAGAAGTTATCTTTAATCATTAAAGATGTCATCTTATTGAAGATTAACAAATTATTATTTGTTTGATGAGATTTTTGTTATCCAGGTCATTGTGCTAAGCAACACTGACTATACTGCTATAATTTAGGGTTTTATAAAATCAAACCCTTATATTAGGTTTTCTGGTATTTTAACTACAATTTATATCAGGCTGGACTATGGAAAAATGCTCCATGGATGGAGAAAACAGGAGGTTATCCTCTCCCATCCGCTATTAGGAACTTTGTTCTGCACAGTGTTGCCCAAGGTGATCCCAAACCATTTATAAGAACTGAGGAACTTTTGAAAAATAGCCCAGTAATAATACAGAGACTATTTCCCCCAAAGTAGACAAAGATAGATGAAAGAATAACTTTTTCTCCTTTCTTAAGATGAAATCCAGAGCACTGAATGGATAAAACACATTCTATTTGAAAGTTGCTAAGAAAATCCCCAAAGTGAATTATTAAAGAATAATATTTATTTCTATTTGTTTATTTAGATGCATTATTATAGAACAGTCTCTTGGAAGCAACCCTGCTTTCACTCATATTTATTTTTCAGAGCTCAAACACTTTAAATAATTCTGCTTACCTGCTTTTTTTCAAAGCAAGAGCTCTGGGCATTGCTGGACCTCTCGGCTGTTCTCAATTTTAAGTAAAATGTGTCTTTGATAAGCCAAGAATTTAAACATTCTATTAAATTTTATCCAGGGGTCCTGTTGGGAAATATGATTTTCCAGCCCCACCAAATTCACCAGAAGGTCCCTGGTCAGTAATGGCGCATGTTGCACTTAGAGCCTCCCCTTTGAGGCTCAGTTTCCTGAGGATCTGGGTTGACTGGGTCCAGGACACCTTGCAGAGCTCGACTGACTGACCCTGCTGGAACACTGGTTGCTGAGGGAGAGTATTGGGGACCAGGGCCTCTGGGCCAGCCTTGGAAAGCTGGATGAGCACCTGAGGTGGAGTGGTGTCACCATCTGGGGGAAGCCCACAAGGCATTCTTACTGGTTGATGGCTGTGACCACGGTCAGAGCTGACCTCAGTCCCACAGTTGCCGGCACAGACACAATCAGATAGGGCAGCGTGGTTCCTGTTCCCCATCTCTCTCCTAGGACCCTGGCTTGGACCTGGCATGCTGACCCTGGAGGCTGGCAGGTGGTCTTAGCCATTACTCGTCTTAGAAGCTGATAAGGGCTGTCAGCAAGCCAGAGCCTGACATTTCAGCCTATGTCACAGATAATTTTTCTTCATTTCCTCCTAACCAATGGGGGTCACAGGCCACCACAGTGTGTGACAACCCTGTATATGTGCTGAAGGCACAGGCACACAACATGATACAGGAACAAGGAGGTGTTTTATTCAATGTGAAGTACTTTGCTGCTGAGATATTGACGTGCCCTGATCACCATGTGCTTTGTTCCTCCCTCACTCAATGTTTTCTCTCCTTACACTGGCAGTGAGTTGAGAAAGAAGCAGAAAAGCATGTTGACTGTGTTCAACAGAGTTGTGTCTCATCTCAGTCTAATCCTGTCTAGTCAAGTGTGTGGGTACACCTCTGCAGAAAAAGCAGGAACAATTTATGTCAGCCAATGCAGAGTTGCTCTTCTGCACCCTCCTTCTTTCCCTTCTTCTCTCTTGCCCACTGCATCCAGCTTCTGTGATGACCTCAGCAGGCCTATCCACAACTGACTTCCACTACTGCTGTACTAAGTCCACCTCCCACAACATATCAGACTTGGTAGGAGTTTGGCTAAAATGCAGAGTGTAAAAAAGACATTGCTACTCTCTGCCTTTTCTGAGGATGTGTTTCAGAATTGTCATGTCAGGTTATGGATGATGTCTTTTCTTGGTCTTAAAATCAAGAGTCATACACAGTTAGAAGGGGAAAAGGGATTTTACCTTGGTGTTTATTTTAACGATCCTTAGGTGCACACGTTCAGGTCATGTGCATCAAAATGCACCTCGTCCCGTATGCCCCCAAAGATTGGGTATAACCTGATAGGTTTTACTAATTAGCATATCTATCAAAGATTCCCCAATGAGAGGCCTCCTCCCCAAGGAACCTTCCCCTGGAGGGTTCTATCTTGGTTTACAGAATGTGTTCTGGAGAGGACCTTGGGGTCTGTAGCACACTGATCCCTAACTACAAAGCTTCTAAAATGTTTAGTCTCTTAGCTTGACAAAAAAGTCCAAGAATGTAGGGAAAAAGCACTAGGAATACAGAAGTTGTAAAAAGGTATAAATAACAGAGGTATAAAAGAAAAGGCAAAAAAATTTCATGGCATCATGGAAGCCACTAGGAATGGTGAGCATTCTCATTATTTACACTAGACCTGATCAGCTGGTCTAGGATATGAATTCAAAAGCAGTCATTTTGCTTTCCTCCTCTTCTGAAGGACCCATCTCAGATCAATGGTAGTGACTCTCCCAATAATCATAAAAAAGTGGATGTGGAGAATTACATGTCAGTGAGCTTAAGAAATTATTTTAGCCAACTGATGAACTATTCAGAAAGTACCTGAAAGATAAAGAAAGGTAAGGAGGCAGAGGGGATTTGTAAGGAGCAAATTGTATTACAAAACATCTAATTTTCCTCTGCAGCATAAAAGCAGATCTAGAACTAATCTATTAAACTTTACTTTGGGAACCCTTTTGATTTGATCTCACATGACATTCTTATAATCCAGCAAAAGAAATACGGCATGGATTAAATCACTAGATGATGTATACAAAACATGTTCTTTATCTATACTGAGAATTGCTTCATCCCAATCACACGCTTACAGATGATACAAAGTTGGGTTGGAATACAAGTTTGAGGTTCAAAGTTATCTTGGCAATATAGAGAAAGGGCATGAAAACCAAGGACAACTGCAAGGGAATGCTCCAAGAGATGAGCACTCAACTGCTTGGGCACAGTACATTTAACAAGCAGCCAGGTTGCTGTTTTGGAGAAGGATCGCAAGCAGAGCACGACGACGTTGTACTGTTATGAAAAAGGCAAACAGTGTACCATGATCTATAAACACATGTGGAGTTGGCAAAACACCTAATGTATCAGTAGCATCCACACAGGAATATCTTGTCCAGTTTTGGGCACTGTGGTTAAATGAAGATAGAGGCCAACTGGGGAATGTCAGAAGAGCAATGTGAGCACATCTATACTGTGGAACTATTTTACCCTCTAAAACTGGCTGTAGACAGACAGTTCCCTGACCTGCACTAACTCGTCAGGTATGTCCTGCAGCTCTCCAGGAGCATGCAAGCTCTCCCAGGTCCAGCTGGGCCACTGACTGGTTGTCATGGCCTAAAGGGTTATCCAGCCCATGGATATATAGAGATCATGACCATGGGTTTTCAGGAATTTTTAACACACAAGCACACAGAGGCTTTTTCTTCTAAATGTCTTGATTTTTATTATAGATCACCACAAATGGTATGCAAGGATACATATTATCAATAAAGTTTATATCTTTATCTCTCAAGCCCTTACAAATTACTATCAGCAGTCAACACAGCACCAACCAGTGGTATAGCAACCATCAATTGTATAGCAGCAATCGATATTACAGTAACCAACAGCCAACCATCACTAACAGGTGTAGGTACTATTACAGGTTACTGCAATCTCATCACTAGTGGAAAAAGCTTATCAACAATTAGCAGCACATATGCTTATGGAAGGTTACTTGTAGAGATCTATAATACCTGTGTCAAATGAATTAGACAGATTGCAGAAGGGGCCAAAACATCCCACAGGTGGGAGAACAAACCAAACTGACTCCAAAAATGGGCCCAAAGGGTGTCTAGGAAGATAACAGAGAGACTCTCACTTCAGAGATTATCTCACATCACAGAGCTTGCAGTCTGTCAGCCAGATCCACTGTGAGAGTCCAAGATCTTGTAAGGAGTTCATGTGGGGAATTCAGCCTCTTAAGTAAGAAAAAAGGCATGCAACATGCATTGTTCTCTGTTGTTTTCCTCATTTTGCATAAAAATTAAGTCCTTTTTACATCATAGAGGCATAAGAGGATGTAGACATCATCCCTTAAAGCGGCCAATAGATCTTGTAAAACTTGATTTTTCACATATAACAAAAGATAGGTGATGTTTTCTGATTTTTCAGAGAAATTTTTATTTTTGTAGACTCTTTCTCACCTTTTCAGATGATAAGTGGTGATTACAGTCCCTTTTTTTTTTTGCACGTTTTGGTGGTATCTCAGGATGTCACTAGTTTCTAGGCACCCTGGGTGTATTTCAAAGAGACCAGCTGCTGCACTTTTCAAGTATGTTTCTGGTTCTCATGCCTGGTTCCCAGGCTCACAGCTCCCAGGCTGGCAGGAATTTTCTCTGTCAATATATTTCAGCAGGCATTTTGTTCTGTTCAGTAATTATCCCCTTCCAGCCAGGTTGCATTTGAGGCTGCTCACATTGCTTCTGTGTCCAGAAATAATCTCTGATGCTGTTTGAATCATAAATACAGACAAAATGGATGCTTTATGGCCTTTGTCCTGGCCTGAATAGCCTAGCACCACCATATGAAAGACAATCACTATTTCTTTTAAAGTTTTAAACATGGTGCCTGAGAATTTAATCAATTGACCTTTACCCGTTTTGTTGTAAAAAATAGTGAATATGAGTCCCTATTCACTGCTACATGCCATTCATGGCTGTATACACATGAAGATACACAGGTTCCTTTCTGAGCCTTTTCTTTCAAAGACGAACGCATTTTGAACTCTTTAACCTTCATACAAAAGCTATTCCAAGGCTTTGACTGCTCTTGCCTTCATATGTGTATATTCTACTTCTGTTTTCCTGGAGGAGGAAAGAATCTGAACAGCACATAACATTCACAGTATAATCATGAAGTGACAGAGGATTATTATTCTGTTTGTCCTCTGTTCCTTTCTCAAGAATTCTTAATGTTCTATTTACTTTCTTGATGGCTCCTGAGCATGGCATTGAGATTTTATTGGAACTGTCAACGGTAACTCAAAGATCTTTTTTTCTTGCTTGCTGATAGCTAATTTAGAGCTCATCACCGTTATGCATGGTTAAGAATGTTTATTTCTATGTGCAATACTTCATATTTATCAGCATCTCATCTGCCATTTTTCTCACAATCACTCGATATTGTGAGCCATCTGCAACTCTTCACAGTTGAATCCCATTTTATTGCCTTAAATAATAGAGTATCACCAGAAAATTTCATTACTTCATTTTTCCAGATGGCATATGAACATGTGGGATAACATGAGTTCAGGCACAAATGCTTTCAAAGAGCTACAAAGTGTAAAGTCTGTCTGTTAACTTAATGATTTAAGGACATATAATGACAAAAAAAGGGAGATTTCTTAATAGATGAGCAGTAGATGTGTCTCTGTCTTTCCCTGTGATATTTTTTTGCCTTTAGTAGTGCTATGGGGACTCAGATGGAAGAATACCTATAGAGGATATCACTGAATATTTCTAAAGATTCTGCCTTTTACTCTTTTGACTATTCTATTGGTTCTACATTTGCACAATAGTCTGCTCTGCTCTGTATCAGGGCAAGATCTCATCACCCAATGGGTGCTACTGGTCCTTTGTGCCATATTGTACTTAGTCTTTCATCATCTGATACAGAGAGATGTTTCTCATTTTCATCCTATACTCTACATCTGTAATGTCACAGCATGAGAAGCCTTTAAGTCATTGTTGTGGGAGCTTCAGACAAAGTATATTAGAGAAGCCCTGCCACTGAGCCATGAGGTACAGAAAAGACCCCCTTGTGTGCTAAACTCTTTCTCAGAGAGGAACCCAGGGGCAGATGGATCTGATCTTAGCCTCAGACTGTCAATGGGTTAAGTAACTTTGTCCTGCAGGCTTTAATGATGGCAAATCAGATATATTTATATAAAACAAATTATTTATTATGACAAATGATTAGACAAAAGATCTTAATCAAGAGTTACTTACTACACAGTATAAAAAGCTAAAACTGCTAGCAATGCATAGTACAGTGTAGTGCACTATATCTAAGCAATTATATTAAAGCTAGCAAAAAGAAGCAATTATTAAGCAGAGATTGTTATAACTCACCAGTGCTTGTGGGCAGATCCCTTTCTCTTAAACTTGAGGGGTATCTGTGGGGGGCCTCTCCCCTACCCAAGGGAGTTAAACGTCACACAGTCCAAGGAGGAATATGTGGAAGAACCTAACTGTATGAAAGTGGACTGGCCTTTTACACTATAAAGTGATTGACTGCCCATCATGTATCTCCAGGTGAGTTTAGCATCTTATCTGCCAAATCTTTGCCTTGCTGTCAGGATGATAATTTGGGGTTAGTTAGCCAGACAGCTTTTAGCATAATTCAAAATAGCAACACCAGCACATGGTAAGCCCTCTCAATCAAGCTGATAGCTTTGCAAACAGGACATTGTCCAAGCTGCTTGGCCATGTTCCAGGGCAGAGCACCTTGCTACAGTCATGCCTTCCCACGGGATTTTCAAACAAATTTTGCAAAATCAATTGTGCTTTCACATCATGCCTTTAGTTTGCTCCACTGCTCCATAGCACAGATGGGAATGTCTGCATCCCCACCACTGTCCTTTTTCCCAAATAAAGTAAAAGGGTGGATAACAAAGAACTTTCCAGAGGCCACATGTTAATGGCTTCTTAAACAGCTAATTTGTAGTCATCAGTTTTTCCCCTTTCCCAAGCTTTTTGCATTGTATACAATGTCTTTGTATTTAACCCAGGGGCCTGGTGTACTGTCAACCATATCCCAGTTTCATCTATTCTAAGACATACCCACATATGCAGTTCCTTTATTTTCAGCATTTGAGGCCAGGCTTCAACAATTACACTTTTTCCCAGGCATGGTGTCATGGCAGGATACAGTCTCAGTTGCAGCATCAAGAAGTGACATGCATCATTAGGCCTCTGAAATCCTCCCTGCACAGAGAAGAGGATGCTCTCAGTGGGATTACTCAGCCACAAGAGCATTAATTTCTCACTTTCTTTGGGGCAACTGAGGGAGGATGATATTCATGGTTTTGTTACTTCTCTCTCTTCTTCTTGGTTTGTGGTATTTACAGATCAGGAATGACTGTACATTTATAAAGATATTTGCCTGCATGACTTCACCCACTCCCTTACATAGTGCAGGAAAAAAGGTCACATTGAAGCCAGGAATCAGGGTACAAGAAGAAGCACAATTCTGCACCTTTTCCCCATCATGGCTTTCCACCTCTTGTTGGTAACTGAGCACACAGATGGGCAACCAGGATGCCACAGTGGGCTGCTCCCTCCTCCATACAGAGGGAATGTAGGCCACTGGAGACAATGAGGATCCCTGCATGGTTTCCAAGGTCCACTTGCTACTGATAGAGCTCTGCCATGGACATTACACTACATCAAGCCTTTGCTTTGCCTAAATCCCTCTAGGAAACTTTGGGAATTTGCTTTATCTATTTGCCCACCAAAATCTTCATATTCTGCACTTGCAACACTCAGGGAAGATGGAGCATGCATCCCTTTCCACAGAGCAGATATACTTGGGCTCATGTCCTGAAGGGAGGACATTAGGCTGAGTGAATGGATGGAAAAGACAGAGGAACACAGCTAAGTTAATGTGTGGTGTTTCTTTGGGATATCTGCTCAAGTAATTCGTAGTGGATGAATCCCTCTTCCCTGACAAACCAGAGTCAGAATGAAGCTCTCACAGGGATTTGGTGTGGCAACTGGTGTTCCTCATGTTTGGTGTGGTGAGAAAAGCCCCAGCAGACAGATATCTCCCTCTTTTCTGGAAGATGACTGAGATGGCATTGCAAAGCGGAGCAGGATGAAGTGCAGGTCAAACAGAAACCCTTCACTGAGTGAAGCTATGCAAGGATTAAGTCACAAGGAGGGACTTATGGCTGGATGGATACACAAGAGAGCAATTCAGAAAGAGGTCTGGCAAAATCTCTGTAATTAGCCACCTGAGACAGCACTAGCTCATTCCTGTGACAGAGAAGCTACTCAGACCCCTTCATGCATCTTTCTGAAGTTTGTCCTGTTTTCTAAACTTCTCAGTTGAGCCACTCACTGCAACAGAGAAGTGCAGTTGAAAATCTTTAAGCATGATAGTCAATGTGGCTTGTAACATGATAATTCTTGCCCCTCTGCAGATATGTGGGACTGCTCCAGCAACACTGTGTTAATTGAAACTTGTGGGTCCTATCTTGTAGTAGCAAAACATACAAGCAGCTAAAATAGTGTATTTGTTGGTTTTGCCTATATACAGAGAATGGGGTAAGTGCTACATAGGCAAAACGTAAGTGAGGAATGTTTAGTTACCACTCTCCAATCCACAAAGCCAAACTGTTACTTGCAGCAGCAAACTGCTTTAGTAGAACTTTACCCCTTGACACTTCCCCATTCCAGTCTCCTGAGTACTCAGCATAATTCATCTCTAGCTCTCCACAATTTACAGCTCTTTACATTAGACTACATGGTCCTGTGTGGTCAGATTTGCTCTCTTCCCTTCTCTCCCCTGCAGTCAACAACAGAGACTGTCTCCATTCTCTATAATATATTACCTTTACAATTTAATTGTTTCAGAGGTAATATATAAACAGCTGGAATAATCAGACAACCAAAATGTTACACGGAGCAATTATTATCTTTTGAAAGTATGCAAGAGAACAGAGTATCATTTATATTTCCAGTAAAGTATGTATGATGGTGGTACAACTTGCAACTAGATCATCAAATACTTAATATATGCAGACCACAGTGTTTTCTTGTAAGTACAAATGCAGAAGAGAGAAATGAATTCCCAGAACAGCAAGGAGGAGGAGTGTTGGGGTTCTCCCCTCCTGCCATGTAGCCCTGGGAGAGGGGCCCTGAGGGGAGGCACGGGGTTCCCCTGCCCCTGCTCAGCCTCGTTCCCCATTGGTTGGTTTGTGTTCCCCTGCGCGCAAGGACCCTCAGGTCCCGTGATTGCGGCAGTTCCTTGGCAGATCCCGGCCATGCAGCTGGAGAAATAAACATCTCTGAAACATCTACCAAGAATCGGTCCATAGACATTTCTTTTCCTCGGGCCTCCTTGTTTGATATATGCGTGTTACAGCATCCGCACTGTAACAAAACGGTGGAGAATTGTGAGCAGAACGATCCCCGATCCCTAAGCGACTGATTTGTGTGAGTAAACCCTGGAAACTTTGGATTCCTCTTCTCGTTTTTGTTTTCCTATTCCATATCTAAACTACAGAGGAACTGTGGAAAGACTCTTGGCTCTCAGAGCCGCATATGGACATTTATCTTAAACTTGAAAAGATTCTTGAACAATGATTTGTAAATTTTAGCTTAATTCAAGCTCAAAAAGAACTGAAACACTTCCTGGCATGGTTGTTTAAGAACTTTTTCTATGTTTCTTGGGATTTCATTCTTACCAAAGACTTTTGGAAGACGGTTTGGACACAGTTAATTTCTGAGTCAAAATATATGCCGATGGAAGAATATTTTTGTGAATATTATTTAATTACCGAGACTGTTGAGCAATGTCAGCTGTGTCTTGGCGAAGGGAAGCCTGGCTCAGAGTCTGTGAGACCCAGGCCACGTGGACCGAGTGCTGTCTGAGCAGCAGCGAGGCAATTCCCGTGTGCAGGTGGAACGACGCAAGCTGCAGTGTCGGTGGTGGAACGAGGCGCTGTGGGAGCAGCGCAACCTGGCAGTGCCCACCCGGCCCAGCACAGCGCGTGGTGGAGCGAGCCCCGGGAACGCCCGACCGAGAGGGGCAGCATGCGGGCAGCGGCTGGCGGCGGTGGCGGTGGAGCGGAGCCGCGCCCAGCCGAGACGCGCGCTGGAGCAGGGAGCAGGAGGGTCGTCACTCGGAGGCCCCACCGAGACGCGGGTGCAGGGCCTGGCAGTGGCAGCGAAGCTGAGAGCAGAAGCGGCGATGCATGGACAACTGAGTGGCGTGGCCTGGCCTGGCCTGCACAGCCCCGAATGTGACCCCGGGAAGAGCGCGCAGGCACCAGCAGCTCTGGCAGCCCCGGCAGCACTAGCAGCCCTGGCAATTCCAACATGGGAGAAAGCGAAACAGAAAGCAAGAACGCAGTGAGACAGAAAAGAGCAGCCACTTGGAAGGGAAAGATCACCATAGCTAAGGTTTTAGGAATAGTAAAATGGTATAATGTTAAACAAAATTATGGTTTTATAACAAGATGTGACAACCAGCAAGACATATTCGTTCGTAGAATTGCTATTAAAAAGAATAACCCTGAAAAATGCATCCCAAGCTTGGGAGATGGAGAGGTGGTGGAATTCAAAATTGTGCAAGGTAAAAAAGGGTTACAAGCATCGCAGGGGTCACTGGGCCCGATGGTGTTTCTGTAAAAGGCAGTATATATGCTAAAAATCATATTCATGTTGGACAATATCTCCATTATAAGACCCCCTACAGTCTCCCTTTCCTAATCCCACCTTTCCCTTTTACCTTATATCCTATGACCCCCCAGTGTATTCCCAATCCGTTTTTCCACCCGTGGTTTCCCTCACAAAACCATACCTTTACCAATTGATTCCCCAAAAATCCCTTTCCAATGCCAAGTGAGGGATGAAAAGGGGGAGGGAAGAAATTAAACCCTCTCCTGCCTCAGTTTCCCCACAAAGCATGCTCAGAGAGTCCTGTCTCCCTTCTGTCAGCCCTAAGATGTTCCAGAGAATCTGTTTGGACATATAAAGACTCAGAAGGGTGGCTTGTTTTGTTTTGAAACTGTTCTTGTTATGTTTATCCAGTTGTTTTCAATGTTAATTTTTAAATCTCTTTTTGTTAAAAATAGCAGGTGAAATGTTGGGGTCCCTCCCCTGCCATGTATCCCTGGCAGAGGGGCCCTGAGGGCACAGACACGGGGTTTCCCTGCCCCTGCTCAGCCTCGTTCCCATGGGTTGGTTTGTGTTCCCTGCGCGGGCAGAAGGACCCTCGGTCCGTGACTGGAACAGTTCCTGGGCAGAGCCCCGGCCATGCGGCTGGAGAAATAAACATCTCTGAAACAGCTATCAAGAATCTGTCCATGTATATTTCTTTTCCTCAGGCCTCCTTGTTTGATACATCGTGTTACAGTATCTCCACTGTAACAGAGGAGCAGTGGGTACATGCTGAAATGGCAGTGTGACATCCTCTGCTCCTGTTGACAACCTGACCCATGGGCTCTGGCTGTGTTTCCTGGGTGAGGTGCTGCAGCAAAGAATTCATTCCTCTCCCTGGTAATGGAGGCGCCAGAACAATGAGAATCCCTTCTCAGACAGCTCCTCCTGAGTCAGTGCAGCGGGAACTGCTGCAGGCAACAAGCCCTTTTCATTTCCTGGTCATTCACCGCTCCTTCTGTCACAGCTCTTTAAGTGTCTCATTTCCTAAGCCTTTTGACCTGGTGAAACAGAGTAATGAAATTTTTGTGAAAGGCTGACTTAGCTCTGAAACATCAGTCACTTCCCATCACCATGTGAGGTAGAAAAACTTATTACTAGATCTTTCATGGAATCAGGGCATGAACTACAGGTCACCAAAAGCCAGGGTTATTTTTTTATTAGCTGCCAAAGTTTTCAGATACAATTGTCACAACCAATGCTCTTTGAAGGGAACCATGAGGGCAGCTGACCCCAGAAAGAGCTGGAGCGGAGCATGAAGGCGGTGTGTAAGCTACAGAAGTTGGTGCCATACCTTGCAAACTGGATGGCTTTTAGCTGGGAACCTTTTCCTAGAGAGAGAGGGGGGTAATGTTGGATGTTTGATAGGCTATCCAAAGGGATGTAGCCCAAAATATAAAAAGCAAAGAATAATTTTTATTGCTTCTTCTAGCTTTTGGGGGAGGGCTGGTGGGGGTCACGGTGGGAATTGCACCTCTGAAGTAAAGAGAACACTAGAGAACCTTTTAAATCATCTGTTCTGCTTCAGCTGGCACAGCCAGAAGAAATGAAGCTCTGCTTCATCCCCTGTAATTTCACAAACAGAAACATCCACTAGGGGAAAAAAGTCATATATATTTGTGGCTTGGCAGCATATCACAAGAGTGGAAAAGGAAGGAAGGAAGGAATTCGGAAGGAATTCGGAAGGAATTCGGAAGGAAGGAAGGAAGGAAGGAAGGAAGGAAGGAAGGAAGGAAGGAAGGAAGGAAGGAAGGAAGGAAGGAAGGAAGGAATTCGGAAGGAAGGAAGGAATTCGGAAGGAAGGAATTCGGAAGGAAGGAATTCGGAAGGAATTCGGAAGGAAGGAATTCGGAATTCGGAATTCGGAATTCGGAAGGAAGGAATTCGGAATTCGGAATTCGGAATTCGGAATTCGGAAGGAAGGAAGGAATTCGGAAGGAATTCGGAAGGAATTCGGAATTCGGAAGGAATTCGGAAGGAAGGAATTCGGAAGGAAGGAAGGAATTCGGAAGGAATTCGGAAGGAAGGAAGGAATTCGGAAGGAAGGAATTCGGAAGGAAGGAAGGAATTCGGAAGGAAGGAATTCGGAAGGAAGGAATTCGGAAGGAAGGAAGGAATTTGGAAGGAAGGAAGGAATTCGGAAGGAAGGAAGGAAGGAAGGAAGGAAGGAAGGAAGGAAGGAAGGAAGGAAGGAAGGAAGGAAGGAAGAAAGGAAGGAAGGAAGGAATTCGGAAGGAAGGAAGGAAGGAAGGAATTTGGAAGTTGGGTCTACCCTTCCATCTGTTGCAGGTCACTCTGAATGACAGCAAGATTTGTGGCCTGATTTCCCCCCAGCTGGCAGCTCAGCCCCATGCAGCTAATTCCCACAGTCAAGCAGGTGTTCTGCCATCTCCAGGAAAGACCACCAAAGATCCCTGAAGGCCTCTGACCCCTTTCCAGCAAGGTCTAGAAGAACAAAATCTGTGTGATAATTCATTTGCATAGAAAGAGAGAAACTTAGCTCCAGGGTGGGGAAAACTTATCTATAAAAAGGTATCCCTGTGAAGCCTGGGTGGACACTGGACACCCCATCAGCTGGATCAAAACTGAAGCCGGGATTGGTCATCCATCCTTCCCTTCCCTTCCCTTCCCTTCCCTTCCCTTCCCTTCCCTTCCCTTCCCTTCCCTTCCCTTCCCTTCCCTTCCCTTCCCTTCCCTTCCCTTCCCTTCCCTTCCCTTCCCTTCCCTTCCCTTCCCTTCCCTTCCCTTCCCTTCCCTTCCCTTCCCTTCCCTTCCCTTCCCTTCCCTTCCCTTCCCTTCCCTTCCCTTCCCTTCCCTTCCCTTCCCTTCCCTTCCCTTCCCTTCCCTTCCCTTCCCTTCCCTTCCCTTCCCTTCCCTTCCCTTCCCTTCCCTTCCCTTCCCTTCCCTTCCCTTCCCTTCCCTTCCCTTCCCTTCCCTTCCCTTCCCTTCCCTTCCCTTCCCTTCCCTTCCCTTCCCTTCCCTTCCCTTCCCTTCCTTCCATGATTCTATTCTATGATTCTAAACATATATGCCGTTATCAGCAGTGTTTTCAGCAAAAATCCAAAGCGCAAACCCATCCCAGAAACTATGAAGTAAATTACCTCTATCACAGCCAAACCCAGCATATTCTGGCAGACAAAACCATAGCAAAACAGATTTTTCTCTCACTTCTTTCCAGCAGCTCCAGAGATATCAATATGGCAAATAATCAAGATAACAAGCAATAAATTCCCAAAATATTTATCTTGCAGTTATACACTTATATGAAGGCCTCTTGCTCACTGCTGTTTCTCATATCCTAGTTTTCTGCAAATTGCCTGGATGTGATCCTAAATTCCTGCTGATAATAAGAATTATAGTAAAATACAGATTAAAAATTATATTTAAAAAGAAATTCTGATATCTATGACATTAAAATAATCTTTCAGGAATGCAGAGAGACTTGCATAACTACTGAAGAATACAGAAGATTAAAAGATCTGAAAGACAATTTAAAAATAGTAATAGAATTTGTGTCTAGAGAGATTCAGAAAAACATTCTGCAAAGACAGGAAGGACAGATGCAGAGCATCTAATAAACATTTCACTCACGGCACATGAGTGATGAGCTACCCTGAAAGGTTTGGGCATTTTGGAAGGCGGTACCAGAGTGGGTGTCATGATGAAATTTATTTCTCATCCTGGCTCTCACAAAGTGTCTTCGGAGTGTGCCTTCAAAACGTTAATTAATCTAATGGGAATTTCAGGCTTTGTGGTCTACTTTAAGAGCCATAATAAGGCGTCTCTTAACTAGGTTTGAAGAAGATTGGATTTTCACAGGAATTGAAATTTCCATGGCATAAGCAGTAAATCATGATTTTTTGCAGGGCGCTATAAATCTCAAATACAAGCATGCCCCCACTGAAAAATGCCCTTGAATTTCTCAGCTCAGCTAGTGTTTCCTGTTTGGCTTACCAAAACTGCCATGCAAGCAAGTTACTGGAAGGCAACCTGGAGTGTAAGTTTGCAGTGTTCTGATGCAGCAGAGCCATGTCACTTGGGCAAAGAGCTTGTACTAGGGCTGGAGTCATGATGTCCATACCTGACTGGTGCTGCATTTGCAGCTTCCCATGGAAAGGCATTCCCCTAGGTACTGATAGAATCAAGTTTTGGAGTTTCCTTAGAAAAATTCTGGAATGTGCTAGTACCAGCTAGGATCTGCACTTAACTCAGGCCGCCTAAAGGCAGGTATGCCACCACCAGCTGTAGGCAGACTGGATGCACTGTGAGACAAAACAATTGCCACAGTTACATGGAAGTGTTCCAAAGATCCCAACTTTGTGCATAATACAGTACTGGAATGAGACACCAGAAAAGGCTAGAGATTCAGAGTTACAAAAAGCCTTTGCAGCTAATACCCCATCAAGCCTGAGTGCTGATCCTCTACCCTTTAAACACTATCAGGGACATGTGTTCACCAAAACAATGTTGAAAAGAAGTGTGAACCGTGATCTGAGCCTTCAGCCTTGGTGGCATCTTTTCCAAGGGTTGGAAAGGACTTCAGTGGGAATCTGCCACTTCAAATGGGAGCTGCCTCAGGATGCCTCAGGGTGGTCTGAAATCAGTATCTGTGGCTAAGAATATTCCCTGTAAGGTGAGAATTTACCATTAAAAAACACTTATGACAGGAATGACTCATCGCATACATAGCTAAAATGACAATTAAAAATTGCATTTTGAGAACCCTGTTTTAAAAACATCTCTAAACCCACACATCCATGCCAGACACACAAGAACAACCATCAGTAGGCAAGGACCATTCATACACAGCCAGGAGAAGGCTCACACTCACATGCCTCTCTTCAGTATTCAAGAAAGTCCTGTGTTTCTCTGTCGCGTTTCTGTTGTCTGGTATCATGTCGTGACCTTCCCCACAGCGTCTCCAAGGAAGCCTCTTGGTGCAGCCAGCACACTGGCACACACACACCAGATAGCCAGCTAAAACAGTCCAACGATGAATGAGCAGGAAGAGTCTTTGCATAGGGCTCTACAGGAGAGATTTAACGCATCTGCACTCGTGCAAGGTTTCAGAGAAGTCCCGGGGCAGAGCAATGGGGGGTCCAGGGTAAGGAAACGAATCGAGAAACTCTGAGAGTGTATCAGGTAACAAGGGTTGTGGCAGCCAATGGAGCCAACCAGGGGAGCAGAACTGGGGTACATTAACAGAACAGAGCATTCTGGGGGAAGCTTTTCAGTCACCATAAGCTGGAAAGGAACGTAGGACTTATCCCACTGTAGGACTCCTTTCGTTCCTTGTCCAGCAGGCCCACCAGCCTCTACATTTCTCCACTTTGGAAGGTGCAGAAGGCCATAGTCAACCCCAAAAAACGCTTAACTCCCTGTATCTATCCATAAGAAGAGTCTAACAGGTTCTCACAGCCTCTTTGGAGCTCATGGACTATCCATCCCCACTGCAAGGTGGGAGTGTTCTGTGTTGTGTCATGTGTCCAGCTCATAATCATTGCAGCACACAGGGAAAAGATGAACTTGTCACCGGGATTATAGTTTAATTGGACTGACAACACTGATAAATGCTTAATCAAAAAGACTACTTTATAAAGGAGCTGTCAAGATTTCCTACAACTCATCATTTAGAAACATGAAAATTAATATTATCTCTTTGTTTCCCCGATACCTGTGGAGATGTATCTTGTATGGCAATGCTGCCTATTAAAGCACAGATCAGTTTGCTTCTGGTGTTTGCATTTTGTCTATATTGCACTTAGTTTAGCAATGAGAAGCAAAATCTAAAAGCAAAGAGTCATTATTTTGTCTGTACTCATGTGCCTTTCCTTTTTTTAGAAATTATGATTGCACCCACCTTGACATCTTCCACATGCTGCCAACACCTATGTTCAGATGCAAAACTGATCCTGCGCTCTTAGAAAGTCAGCATAACAATTATGCTGTTTTAAATCATGTAATAAATGTAATAAATGTAATAAAAAGGAGTGAAAATCAGTGTCATTGCCTCTTCTCAATGAACAGGGTTCAGCCAAATCTAGGTAAGACTCTAGCTCTCTGCAGTGCTCATGTTAGAGGTAATAGCAGAGGCTGCAATGTTTGGAGAAGTGTCTTGATGTTTTGATCTTCAAAAAGAGTAGGGTAACCCTGTTTTCTTCACTGAAAGTAATTCTAGACTGTATGGCCAGTCACTTTTTCAAATTTCAGTCTTTCTCTTAGCTATCTCCATCACTTTTTTTTCCCAGTTGTCCCTTTCCTCTTTTCACCAGGCACAGTAACTTGGCCTGATTTTATCAAAAAACATCTTGCATTGCTTAAGAAGACTCACCCCATCCGTCTTTGCTTTTCCTTTGAAGCCTTATTTACATCTAGAAGATGTCTGCAAAGAAGCCAGTGCTGCAGGTAACACTTTCTCTAACATCTCCAACATCGGAAATATTTCAGTTCAAGTTTCTCAGCTGATGACACACCGCAACTCAGCTGTAGTGATGTTTCTTTTGGTCCTTCCTGCACCTCTTGTTCCTGGAAAAGATCTATGTACTGGGCAGACTTTGGAGAGTGTCATTGCAGAAAATTATCCTGGGCTGGTGAGGGAGCAGGGAGAGCACATTTTTTTATCAGCAAACATTTATTTTTTTCCCCCCAATACTGTATGCTTTATTTCCTTTTTCAGTGCAAGAGAATGTGTTTGTAGATCCTCTGCCTTAATTTGAATTTTAGAGCCTGTTCTAAGATCTGGTGTGTTTGTGTGAATATATAGTGACTTATCAGATCTGTTCCCTTCTTACATGGAAACAGTGCTCACAAGTTTACTGGAGTGTCTCCTGAGGGGTAACAACTTCAAGTACAGTTACTACAAATAAATTAAAAAGTATAATAAAGAAAATAATAACCTACCTTAATCAAAGGCCAATAATCTCTGTTCCAGAAGGAATAGCAAGAAGCTGAGGTGACACAAGAAAGCATAAGAATCAGCTCTTGATCATATTAATTAAACTGAATTAAGCGGCCTGAGGGACCCTAGAGTAACTCCCAGTAAAGATATCTTTATTTATATTTGACCAGCTCTGAATGACGGTGCATATAATCTTCCTAATATAAGTACAATATGGAAATAGAAGCTTCATTAACTTCATTTCCTGGTAAGGGTGTCCTTTAAGCCAGTGGCAGAAAACTTAATAAAACCCAGTAAAGTTAATAAACCCAAAATACTGAATAAAACCTACTAGGTAAGAGACTTGACATATTTTCTTAATGAATATCTTAATAAATCCCTAAGTCTGTGGTATGAAACAGCAAAGAAATGTGTTTTTCCCATAGAGAGTTCCCAAGATCTCCCATGCAAATAAAAATACAATATAAACTGGTAATTAATGGCAACATTGGACAAGATGCAGCAGAAACAAAGAGAAGTACAGTTCTGCTCCAGAACATTTCTACTATCTGGAAGTAATGTTAGGCAGCATAAGGTGTTTCTTTCTATCATTCTGTGTATTGTATGACAAAGCTGTTCTAAGAACTGTGGGTGTTGGTAGACAAGGAGCTGGACATGATCCAGTAGTGTGTGCTCGCAGCCTGGGACGCCAGCTGTGTCCTCAGCTGTATCAGAAGTGATGTCGAGGAAAGGGATTCATTCGTTCTACTCCACTCTCATTAGACCTCGCCCAGAGTTCTGCATCCAGCTCCGAGGCCCCCAATATAAGAGGGACAAAGGGCTGGAGCACCTCTCCTATGAGGACAGCCTGAGAGAGTTGGGGCTGTTTAGCCTAGAGAGGGAAGGCTCTGGGGTGACCTTCTGTCAGCCTTCCAGTACCTAAAGGAGCTGAAAAGAGAGGTGGAGAGGGACTTTCTACAATGGCCTGTAGTGCTAGGACAAGGGAGAATGGCTTCACACTGAAGGAGCACAGACTTAAATTAGATGTTAGGAAGAAATTCCTCTTTACTGTGAGGGTGGTGAGATGCTGGAACAGGTTGCCCAGAGAATTTCTTTACTCCTTCGTGGGTTCAAGTCATGAGATTGCTGCTGCGCCAGCACAACTTGTACTGGCCTTGTCTGCCTGAGTGGAAAGAAACCAGACTGCAGACTCATAGAATTTGCAGTCTCTAGGCACTTCATTATGTGCAGTGCTATGAGATGTCTTGCAACACTTTTCTCTACAGATTTTCCAATGAGTATCAGGGACGTTCCAATTTGTGCAAAGTGCTACATTAAAAAAATATTAAACTAATGGGATATTATCATACTCCATACCTTTTCATGCTAATGCACAGTGAAAGGTCTGAGTCATGATACTTGTACTCTGTGAAAAATACCTACTCAAATGCAGTATTTTGATTATTTCATAGTGTGTAATATTATAATACACAGATCACCTGGAACAAAATGCAATATAAGAAGCAGTTTTGTATAATAATATATAACAGAACTGTAGCCAACAGGATAGAAAAAGAAATTGAAGTTTTAAATGGGGGATAGCATAAACATAGAAAGAGAACCTTTCCAATAAACAGTCTTTTGTCAGTTGTCTATACTGTTTAAGCTTTAAATAATATTATTAATAGTAAGTCAAACATGCAACAAAATGTGAGCTGCATTATAAATCTGAATCAAAGAATGCCAAGCAGCAGAAATTGAAGTTAGTGTGACATTCTGCCTCCTGCAGCACTCCTACACTCCTAATGTCTGCATCTAGCTCACAATGTTTGTAATGAGGATGGAAAAGATCCACAGACTTAGTGGATTGGATTGATGACCTCAAGCGCAATAGCTCTCCACAAAAGCAAGATCTCCTTCAAGCTGTGAGCTGCAATTGATTCTTAGAGGGCCAAAACTGTTGTGTAACAGATGCTCAAAGTGATATGGATGCTGAAGCAAAGGTCACTCAGTTTCTTTCCAGTGAGCCAGACACAAAGCCCACCGATGCCAACATATCACAGGAGAGCTTTCATAACATGCCTCTGTGTTTTTCCATTAATTAATCAACATTATGCAGCTGAGTTTCACAGCCAATAACTGTTAGGTGTATTCAACTATTCTATTACAAATGCTCTTTTGTTTTTATAGGCAAGGCTGACTGCAGCTTTTCATTGCTCTGTGGCCTCCTCTCTTGCCTGCTCCCTTCACAGTTCCCTGGTATTGCATCCACATTTCCACTGCTGCTGCAGGTCTGTGGTGGCAGAAATGGGAGTAGTACACATTTCAAAAACCTCTGCCAAGTCTTACGGGTTTGCACACCTGTTGCCAGTCCTGTGTTGCCCATGGGAGCAAACTGGACCTGGGATGAAGATTGTCGGTGGGATTTTTGGTGACACAGCCTCTGGTGTTGTCTATTAGGTCACTGGAAAATGTTTGAAAATTGACACAAAAGCAAGTGGAAAAAATGCTTATGAAACTTGTGTGTTTTTTCCTAACTAAAAAGCAACAGATATAATCTATTTTGTCTGTCATGCTTTATTAGCTGTAAGTTTTGTGCAATTCAATATTCATGTTTTGACAGTCTTCTGTTGAGTCCATATTTCTGTAGAGGCTATTCATTAGCAATTTTAAAAGCATGGTGTATAAAACTAGAAAATACATCAAAGTCACAGAAAAAAAAAATCCAAATTGCAACATGTTTTCACTTTCTGACTTCTTTTCTAAATTTCCTTCTAAGTGCTATTTCAAGGGAGCTGAGACATTGACATTAATGCAAATTTTCATTTAATAGGGAAATTATTTTTCACAGCAGATTATACAGCCTCTGGAAAAGGAAACCAAAGCATGCTTCAGATAAAATAAACTGCACTGCCTCTGTGCACAGCAATTCAAGATATTTAAATTCTATACAGATAGCTGAATGCATACATACATTACTTTACAAAGTAATAAGTAATATTCATAGGAGATGTCAAATTTACACACACTTTATGAAATGTGTACAATCTTGCAGTTTGTAACTAAGCTTTTGCACACAGGCATTTGGAAACCTAAATGAAGTGGGTTGTGTCTTCAGCTGTCCTCAGAGTGCACTGCTAATAAAGCCAGTCTGTGGTATGGAACTGATTCTCATCTTGCTGTTATAATTTTTATAAAAAGCAAATACTGTGTGGTGTCTTTAAGATATTTTTTAAGTGCATGTCATAGTAATGGCTTGCCATGCTTCCTGAATTGATTCCTGGCTTGTTCTAGATTGCCAGCAACTGGTCCTGAATGCACATTCAGAATGATTAGAAGTGCTCAACAATTTTTCCTCCAGGAACAAACAACTGAACTTGAATGCCCTCCTGGAGTTCAGTGCTCACGGCTCTCTCAAAGGGCTACACCGCTTGGAATGAGGTGAGTTCTGCCTGGAGACTGGGAACTGCTGAGTGAGGGCATAACATTAGAGTGTTTTTCAGCCTAGACTCTGTCCCTCAGACAGAGCTTACCTCTTCCCTGGAATGCAACACTACCCTTACAGGGAGCAACACAACCAATTTTCCCAAGTTTCCTTTTGGACGCCAATAAATTATGTTTTTTTGACAGATTGTCCCTTTCATGGCACATATGAGTGTGTTTCAGACCAAGGAGCATCTTGCTCTTTGCCTTCAGCCTCTCGCATAGATAGCAGAAGTGTACTGTAGGCATGAGATTGGCTTGAGAACTTTCTGGATTTGCTATTACCTTCTTCTGAATGATCTATGGCAATAAGACATTTTATTCTGACTTTTCCTCCCTATTCAGTCTGCTACAGGAGTAACCACATGGCCCAGGGGAGACAGGCCTTAAGTTAGATTTTCGGTCTAACAGAGCTTGAGCAAGTTGCCTAAAGTCTTCCCACAGGGTCCCCATGGCCATTGGAAGTGTTTTCACAGCCAGTTCCCCTTATCATGCCAGCGGGGAGTTTGACAACCCCAGTGGGACAAATGAGCAAAGACCCAAACCACCATCTGAAGACATCTCCTATGTGCCTCATTAGAGTGAGTTATGGGGAGTAAAAGATCCCTTCTCCTTGTTAAACAATCCTAAGAGCCTGCCTAAGGTGACATGAGATGGTGCTGATAGGGCAGCAGTTGGTAAGAATAAAAGAACGGGGCTGAGTGCCTGCTTTTTTCAGGGCTACAGGTAGGAGAGTGGCACCCCACACCTGGGGACTATGCTCAACTTTGTTGCTGACCTCCAGGGTCAGGGGGCCACCCATTTCTACCTGCTTTGACTTGGTTTTAGGCCAATCATGAAACACAGATAGAAACATCACTCTTTTTTTTTTTAATTCCTTGAACCCTTTGAAGTGCTTAGGAAAGAAGACTTGTTCAATGGACAGGTGTTATAGTCTTCCTTCTCTGTCTCAGTGCAGAGCCTGGTGTCAAATCCGCCCCCACTGAAACCCAGCTGCAGGGAGATGTTGGTGTGGATAACGCACTGTCTGACTCTGCAGCTGGAAGTGCTGACACAAAGCCCAGACCCATCCACTTCAAAGCAACATACTGGGTGGACCTGACTTGCCTTGAAAACACAGAGTAGCACTTACAAAGAAATGTTCAGCATAAGGCAGGCATTTTACCATTAAGTGTAATTAATTTGCATTAAGATAGATTCAATCTTTTATTTCAAAAGAATTCTA
Source organism: Coloeus monedula (assembly GCF_965178545.1). Taxonomy (NCBI): domain Eukaryota; kingdom Metazoa; phylum Chordata; class Aves; order Passeriformes; family Corvidae; genus Coloeus; species Coloeus monedula. The sequence continues at coordinate 102,898,046 of NC_138783.1, read as the reverse complement.
GGATTGATTCTCTTTAATTCATATCCACTTACAGTAAAACAGTCAAGCTAATCACAGAAATCATTTGAAGTAGCTATTTCCATAAACAAGCAATTAGGCACTTATAAAATGAGTTTTAGATGTGATTTTAATATAAAATGAGACATAGTCTTAATTGATAATCTTAGAATTAAGCAGAATGTTATTCAGTCTCTATTCTTTAAAGATTTTACAATTGCTGTGCTCAATTATTATGAAGTGCAAGGTAGACACATAAATATTCATCCAGCTGGCCAGCAGTGAGGGTCTTTCCAAGGGGGTACTCTTTCATCCCTTTTGTGGCATGACCTGCACAGCTGCCCTACCTGTGTGAGGACTCATTAACTGTGAATCCACATCCAGCTCGACCAATTTTAAGGTGCCAAGACTTTCAAGGTGTCCTGTACAATTAAACTTCAGGCTTCCTAGGGAAGCTATTACAATGGAGAAGTAAGTTCTAGGAGATCTGTAGCCTGGGCCTGAGTGAACAGGACGTGGGGTGCCTAAGCATGATTTGGAGATGTGTAGTGCCTCTTCCAGGGGTCTTGCAGGAGGCTGTCCAGCTGCTTACAGCCCCAGCTGCAGGCAGGATGGCAGGGGTGGACCCCTGCCAGCTGTTCTGGGAGGAGAGAGGGGTCAGGGACAAGGTGGTCTGACCAGAAAGGGGTGTGTGAGCACAGGGCTGGCCCAGGGCTCCTGGCTCTGGGGAGGGTCTGGCTGTAGTGGTGCATGTGAGATGTACAGCCCCTGCAAGAAACACCCTGTGTCAGGGAGGGCTGCAGCAAGAGCAGCTTGTCCAGCTCATCTGCTGAGCCCCTCTGCAGGCTGGCTGAACTTGCTTGGGTGGGGAGTCTGTAGCCACTCAAGCTAAAATACATTTTACAGCCCAACAACTTTTTTGTTCCTAAATAAATATCAATTTACAGAAGACCTAAATCAGCTAAAGTCAGCTATCTTCCATCTATGTTTTCCAGGTTTAAAATACAGTATCACATATAAAGATGGTGTCATAAAAATTACAAACAAAAATTAAAATGAAGTGAGGGTGGCACAAATATTTCATTGAGGTGGAGAAAACTCTCAGGTTTGAATGATGCCGTCTAAATATTTCCTTGCATCCTTGAACTGCTGCTACCTTCCTCTTGGAAAGGGCAATATCAGTAATCTCTAATGATTTATGGTGAATGATAGAGGCCCATCACCTGCTGTGGTTTCCCAGGATGGAGAGGATAAGCTACCTGTTATCATGGCCCAGCACTAACAATGAGCAGTTAGCATTCAGGGGATTGCTCACTGCTCAGATAAGCAGCACTGAGCTTCTTGCCTTTAAAGAAGGCTGAAAGACAGGTGTTTTTTTCCCAACTGAATACCCACAGACAGTTTTCTGCTGTAAAAAAAATGTATTTTGTCAAAAAAATGAGGAAGAATGTATATTATTTCTGCCAAACCATGCACAAAAGTGTAATTTTTCTGGGTTTTAACTATAACATTCATTCCACATAAATCAAACTAATTGGGAGAATCAGGATTACACATATCAGTAACAGGTTTCCTGTTTTCTTGTTAGGTGCATAGAGGTGCTTTGAATTTTTGTTCATTTGTTTAAAACAAAGAAAAACTCATCACCTGGATTTAAAAAAATAACTATTTGAGTTCAACAAGTATTTTCATAAATAAATATTTGTGTTTAAAAGTAAAACTCCTCCACCATCTGATATTTTTTTCTTGCTTGCACCTATTGTTGCCATGCAGCAGAATCACACATCTTTGATTTTTCATATTTAAACATTTTCTAAAAGGCAATATTTGGAAATACTGCAAAAAAAATGCCCCTTGTAGACACAGATGAGGAATCTGAATTGTTTACCTGGTGTCAGTATTAGAAAGCTTCTATGCTTTTTGATCCTTTGTGGTGATTTTTCAAACCTAGAATAAATAGTTTTAGAGAGGAATTGTACCTGATAATCCTAAACTAAAGCAAGAACAGCTGAAAGCTGTGATTTACTTGGCATCTTCATCTCCCACCAGGTTCAGTGTAAATGAAGGGAATTCAGGAATCTCAGAAAAATTTAAATTCCTAATGAAGAACCATGTTTTATCCTATTTAATTTCTCCTGAGAAAGCATGGACATAACTCAGTATAAGCATGAACATAATATAGAATCATAAAATGGTTTGGTTTGGAAGGAATCATAAAGATCATCTAGTTCCAACCCCCCTCCAATGGGCATGGACACCTTCCACTAGATCAGGTTGCTCAGAGCCCCATCCAGCCTGGCCTTGAACACTTCCAGGGATGGTGTATCCACAGCTTCCCTGGACAACCTCTTCCTGTGCCTCACCACTCTCACAGTAAAGAATTTCTTCTGTATATCTAACCTAAATCTCCCCTCTTTGAGTCTGAACCCATTGTCCTATCACTACAGTCCCCGATGGAGGGTGGCTCTCCGGCTTCCCTGTAGTCCCCCTTCAGATACTGGATTTATCCCTGTTTAACATTAGTTTTGCATTTCACACCAATTCAGCAAATGGCAGCTATGTACTTTTAATAACTCTGCCCAGTAGCACTTGTGACCCAGGACGAAAGCACAGCTGCCCTGTGGGGAACAGCAATATTTCCCCGCTGTATAACACCCACATTCTCACCCAGGGACCATTTTTCCCACACCCCCACCCTGCAGATAATCGAAATTACACAACTGCCATGTGTCACACAGGACAGGGCAGACTGAACCCAAAGGGCTGCCTTGTTCAAAGTGAATTTCACCTTTCCACTTTAAGACATGTCTGTGTGGACCCAGCAGGAAAATTCCTCAGCCTCCCAGGAGCCAGGGATTTCAGGGTCACTGAAACACAGCATTCCTTAAACAACATGGTCTGAGTCACTACTGCAATGCTTCCAGTGCTGACGGAGAGAGCAGAGCTGAAAAGGGGGTGCAGAGCCACCCCAGGGTCACAGCCAGAGACTGCAAAGCTTCCCAGGACTGGGCAGTACCTGAGTGCACAGTGCTGGAGTTGCCTGCCAGGATTTTATCTTGGGCACAGGTTTTCTTGGGTTGTATCTTGGGCACAGGTTTTATCTTCGGCACTTTGAAATTTACCAAACAAACAAAACACTGCAGACAACGCTCCAGGTTGAAAGAATCAGCACTGCAGCTGTGCCAGCAAACACTGCGAGAGCTCTAGATAAGGGATCAGGCTGCTGCGGCAGTGTAAAGTACATCGTGTTTTTGAAACCAAGGTAATGAGACAAGGAATAAGAAACACATACAAAATTGCAGCTACAAATATTTCAGTTACATGCTGGGATATTTCAGAAAACTTTCTTGAATCTTCCTTCCTTCCCTGACCTCAACTGCTGAACTGAATTTATTTCATTATTTTAATATGAGGATGAAAGAGAAACAATTCCAACCTCAGGTTTGCTCTTTCAAAGGCATTAAAAAATGAATGCAAGTTTGTGAAATACATTTCAAAATACTTTTTGCAAGGAACTTTTTTCAATGCATTTTTTTTTCCACAGACCCACTAAATTGTCTTAAAGATATTGAACAGGGAGCCAGGATCTGAATAAAATTAAAAATGTTAATGCAAATTGACATCTCATTTGAAAAGACTAGATCTAATTTTCTAAATATTAAAAGAACTTGTATTTATCTTAGATTCTGATGAAAGGATTGCATTTTACATGGAGCTCCCCCTAAATTTATGCCTATCAGATGCAAAAACCAAGTTAAAAGGAATCATAGAATCACAGAATCATTAAGGTTGGAAAGACCTCTAAGGTCCTTGAGTTCAACCAGCAGTGCCGGGTTCACCACTAAATAATACTGAGCAGCTTAGGTAGGAGTGGGGCTGTGACACGTGAACAACCTGCAGCTGCCTTTCTGGAATGCACTTTCCAGACCACAGCCATAACCATCTTTCCTGTTCTTGGAGGAGTCACTACCTCTGTTTGTAAGAAAAGGGTAAAATCAATACCACTTATTTAAATCTGCAGTGCTAAATCTTCATAACTCTCCTGTGTTCAAAACAGCACCTTTCTCAGAGAGGCAGAGTAATTGATTCAGCTTAGCCCTAAGGGAGTTATAACACTGCTCTTCTCCCCATATTTATGATTTTCTCATTTTCATGATTCATGATTTATGATTTTAGCCCCTTCGCTCAGAAAGAATAATTCAGAAACTTTTGAAGTCTCTTGTAGAACAAGAGTAATCTCTTGTTTGTTACTGAACAGGACACATCATGTAGGACACCTGGTGTGGTTGCTGTTGAAGTATGTAATTCCTGCTTGCCTTTGATTAAATTCTTACAAGATTAAAGAAAATATTTTATAAAAATACCTTAGGCCAGATAAATTTTTCTCATTTTGAAATGTCATAAACAGCTTGAAACTCAACCAAACTCTCTGAAATGTTTGCAGACTGAGCGTCTGGTACTGTATGTGGCTTTATAGTAAAGACTGGGGAAAGCACTGAAAATTTTAATAAATGAGGACCTTAGATAGCTCAGTAAATTGAAATTAACATCATAGTGACACAGTCAGCCAAGCAAGGGAATTGACTCATCTATAAAATAACCCTATCCCATTAGTTTTCAGGCTGATTAGGATGTGAGGGCACTTATGACTGCAGGAGGGAGTGACACAGGTGTCAGTGCCCAGGGCTGGTGGGGGAACAGGGCAGTGTTGCCCTTAGCAGCACATCAGCACAGTGGTGTGGCCACATCCTGAGCTCACGTACCTGCATGTCCAATCTCATTTGGAGGACAAAAGGAAAAATCAGGTGAAGTTTTCAGAGCTCTGTCTTTGGCATCAGAGCCTGTTTGAGCCCTTGGAGACACCAGCTCCCACTAGCATCACAAAGCAGCTGCAGATGCAGGGCTGAGTGCTTTTACACTGCACACATGACTTTTTCTACAAACACAGAGCAAACCCAGGACAAAGTTTCACCAGCTTTCATTTATCTTTTGGTGTGGTAATGAAAAGGATCATCATCAAAGAGTGTTGGAATCCTGGGTTCAGAGAATTTTAGTCTTGCACACAGCACCCAACAATGTTCCTTTACAATTACCACAAGGAGACTTTTTCATTTGTGGAAATAGAGTTTGGTCTGCCATTCCATCAAACCCCAAAGGTGGACTATGTAGCATTGGGAGACTTACTTTACTAACACCTAACATAAAAATGATTAAAGAACATAAGCATAGAGAAAAAAGATTTGTTGACCAATAGACACCTGATTGTAATGATAATTTTAAAGCTTGGAATTTTGGAAGAAGGTTTGCTGCAGCTCTCTTTGTACTTCATGCTGCTGCAGGAGCAGCCTTGAAACAATTGAATCAATTAGGCTGTTGGCTAAGTAAGAACTCTCATGCCATTTCTCTCGCATTGAACAACTTGTTAACAGATGTTCAAAGTGTAAGACATGCAACTTAGCAAATAGCAAATAGCAATAGATTTCCTTTTGTTAGTGCACAGACACGGATGCAGACTTTGATGGAATGTGTTGCATGAACCTTTCTGACCATTCTGTATCAATACACAAGAGCATCCAACAATTAGAAGAAGGTCTCACTAAACTCAAAGCTGAAAGAGGATCATGGTTGGATGATCTGTCTGATTGGTTGAGCCTCGCTCCACTATGGAGAGAGATTTTGAGAGTGGGCATGTATGTTTTGATTGTCATAGTCATCATGGTACTTGTACCTTGTCTACTTCAGTGTATCTGACAATGGTTTAAGAAAGCAGTTAAAGCAGTGTTCATGGTTCAAACAGGAGGGGGAGATGTTGGAATCCTGGGTTCAGAGAATGTCAGTCTTTCAGTGCTGACAGGTAATGATCTTCAAAAGCACAGTGCATTTGACCTGAGGCCTTGGGAAGAACTTCCCAGATTATATAATAGCACTGAGATTGTTGCTGTGTAATTAAAGTTTTGTCACTGGGTGGAATATGTAGAGATGTAGAAAAATAAGGTTTATGGGATTTAGTAACAAGATGGAGGATTTGGGGCATAGGTTTGTTCTTCTTTCCTCCTTCTTCGTCACAAATCTAGGTGTTTGGTATTGGTTCAAAAAACCCGCAGTGTGGATCATGAATAATTAGTTATTGGATTATAAGTAAAAATAAATTAGTTGGCATTCCATAATTGGATAGTGTGGACTTTAAATGGCCTTGGAAGTTAGAACTTCAGGGCCATTTTCCACCTTGTTAACTTAGAGGCACATTCTGTGCAGCTGTGCTACAGATAAGAAATAATAAACATCAATTAGAAGAAGCCCCTGGCATCTCCTGCATTTCAATCTGAACTCTGAGTAAAAGAACTCGTGAAACAGAGGCAAAGAAGAAAAGAAACGAAAAGGAGAAAATTAATAAAAGAGGATAAGGGCCATTGAAAACCCAATAGTCTGCTACAGTGATTGGTTTATGGCCTCATTTGGCAGCAGTTTTATTTATCAGGTGTGCAGCTTCATTGCGTGTCTTACAGCCCAGGTGCTTCAGGAGTTTGTTATCTGCAGGACACTGTGCTCTTGTTTCCAGAATAGATGATACCCGGCACAGGACTTGTTCTGGGGTGAACATTACAGTAGACCTGATTCTCCAATCAGTTTTGGCACTCTGTCTCCACAGATTTCTGTGAATACAGCAGGAAAAAATGTAGGTTGGAGATCAGACCTTGCATTGTTGACAGGTTTTGCTGAAAAACAAGTGTTTTACAAAGCACGACTACAAGAAAAATAGCTGTACTTCAGTTTCTGCTATTGCCTGCCCTTCGCCAAACCCAACTAAAATTTTGTGGTACCACTTGGGTGATGGATCATTCACTATCTCACACCTTTGAAGACAGGAAGAACAAAACAGTAATGCTTGGAAATTGCCCTGCTGTGTCCTCCGCAACATGGCAAAAGCTCACACAGTTGAAAGCTGTAAACATATTCCAACTCACATTTATTCACGTTACTGCTTTCACATTGACGTGGTGCAAGATACTGCTCATTTCAAATGGAGCCACTGACATGCCCCAGTAAACTCTTGATATCTTTCAGACCATGAATTAATACTGTACTCAGAACATTAATAAATACTTGAAAAGTCTGTAAATGACCTATGGTGAACTCCTTTGTAAATTTACCTTATTTAAATGTATTTTTTTCTATGTCAAAATACATTACACCATGAAATGATGGATGCAACTGTTCTGAGAAATTGTGTGCACCTGATATGGTCTTTATCACTGCTGTAAGTCTGCATAAATTTGGGATTGAGCAGGATGTGATTCTGCAGAGCCAAAAGAGATTTGATCTTAAAGTGCTCATTTTGCTCTCACTGAAAGCACAGCAGCAGTTCCCAGGGAGATCCTGTGGGCTGGTGCTCAATGATCTGATGCTCCGGCGATGCCTCAGTCCAGGGTGAAATTCTGGATGCTTCAACTTCATCCCAAGATGAAATGCTGGATGCTTCAAGCTCCTCTGAGTTCTCTGAGCACACCACACCTCCTTGCATGCGTGTGTGCATGCATGTGTGCGCTGCTCCCCATCCCCACAGAGCAAAGCCCGGCAGCTGTGCTCAGCACTTTATGTCCCTGACTGTGCCCTTTAAACACAGCCTTCGTGGCAGATGTGGTTGCCATTGATCAGGCTGAAGGTGGCCAGGGAGTGGTTGGTGCTCTTGAGGGAGGTCATTCGTGTCGTGCTCCTGGCCATGCTGTGGGAGCGGATGAGGAGGTGAGCTCTGCAGCACAGCAGCTGGTTGTTGAACTGCTTCCGAAAGCTCTTGCTGAGCAAGTAGAGAGCAAAGGGGTTGACACAAGAGTTAGTGAAGGCCAGGATCCGAGCGCAGATGCTGGCAATGAAATGCAGCACTGAGGTGTCCACCTCAGAGTAGTGGTAGGAGCGGTATAAATAGATGATGTGAGTGGGCAGCCAGCAGAAGGCAAAGAGGCACACGAAGACCAGCACGGTCCTGGCCAGGCGCTTACGGGACTCAATCTGGATGAAGAAAGAGAAACACAGATTAGCTGCTATTCCTAGCTCAGACCAGTGGCTGGCTATTTTTGCCAGTGCTGCAGCTTTCAGGCTAACATATGGAAGGTGGCATGTCCAGAGCAGGGAAATCTGGACTGCAGGTAAACACAGTCAAGAACTCTCCTTGTCTCTCCTCAACCCCTTTCCCTAATAAACAAATAATTCTGAAAATTTATTACATAAGAAGTAGTCTTTCCTTTCCTGTTTAGAAATAAAATTCCAATGGCTTGTCACTTTGCAAAATCCCAGCTCTGGCAACAAAAGTGTGGACAATCTTCATTAGTTATCCACACATAATATATATAATCATATGTAATTTTAATATATCACCTTATTATTATTACTATTACTATAATCAGTTATCATGTGGGAATCTGGAATATTGCACAGAGCTCAGAGGCAGGACATTCTGCCACGGGGCCATGTGGTGTGTGTACACAAAAGTGCTGTCAAGAGCTCACAGCCCTTTGAGACCAAGTGCAGCACTCAGAGTCTGGAGGAGATGGAGAAACAGAGAGAGGATATTCTGTACTTGGAGAAACACCAAGGCAGCAGCGAGGTGGACCCTTCAGCTGAAAGCACTGGAGCCACCAGGAGAGAGCTACAGGTGGTGAATCGATGGGTGACCACCTTTCAGCATAATCTGAGCTTTGTCAGGGAAAGGTGCATTCACAAAGCCAGCTAGCATGCAGTATAACCTTCATGCAGACCAGCCACACTTTTGTTTTACTTACTTCTACAGGCTTGGACTCAACCCAAAGGTATTTCTCAACTGAGGGGAGCTGAGATAAGCTATACCTTGTCTTTTGACCACAAGTGCTGCACACTAAGGTAACAAAGCCACTGAAAAACATATCTCTCTTCCTAATGAACACAAAAGCCATGAAGGAGGTTGCCCAAAATGAGAGGACAGACAGGATTGCCCAGAAAAACCTGCTAAAATGCACTGACTCCCTGTGTGAAGTAGTGTGACCAGAGTTTGCAGGATTGGAAAGTGTAACACTGCTGACCTTTTAGGGCTTCCTAATGTTCTCCTCTGTGGTAATCCCAGTAATGCTCCCCAGACACTCCTAGGGAATTAGCTGCATCCCACTTATTGTATTTAAATAGGATGTGAATGGCCTCCAACTGGTCCTGGCCCCAGCCCTGCTGCCCTTGCTCCTGCAACAGTGTGGCCACAGTGCCTGGCCAGGCTCCCAGGACACTTCCCCATCCTCATCCCCCTTCCAAGCTGCACAGGTAAATCAGAAACTGAGCATCTTACACAGGCTGATCTATTCTCAGGACAGCTGCAAGCAGGAAGCAGGCAGGAGAGACATGACAAGCCTATTTTGACTTTATTCTGTGCCCCTTTAACGGCACCAACTAAAAATCAGCCATTGAGCTCAGGAAGGACTGACATGTACCAGGTGATAACGTCTCCAGAGAGCAGGCTGAAAATTAAATCCTTTGAGAAAGGGCTCTCCTTGGCTAACCATATATGCTTTTTAAATGTATTCTTAATTTGATATAGGGCTATTGAGGCCACATCTGCACTATAAAGAAAGGAAGCAACGCAATAAAGAAATCGATACCAGTTATCTCAAATGGAGACCTATAGCACTTGAGTGCACAGCAGGACAGGAATGATGGACGGAGAGTGCTACAGTGCAGCCTGGCCTTTTGCTTTCTTTAGAGCTCTCTCCCCAAAACCAAAAGGGGAAAGGGCTGCTTGTACTACTCACTTTATTGCCACTAATCAAAACAGCCATTGAATCAGCAGAGGAATGGCCTGCGCGGGGGGGGTGCGGAAGATTTACACACATTCAGAAGGGAAAAAGGATAAGGATTTCAGGGATCTCACACCATTTGATGGGCAGAACCAAAGTCTTTCCAGCCCTAATGATTCAGCACAGCACCTGAAGGCTATGTGAGATGATTGTGTTGGGTCAGCCTAAGGTGGAGGTGTCAGCTGGGTGCAATTGAGTGGACAATTGCGCAGCTTAGAACCATTTGTGCCAGTTTAGCTGAGGCTGAAGCGTACCTCCTTTAAAAGGAAGAGGTAAGGCAAGTCAGATAAATGCATCAAGGTAAACAGGCTGTTTAGAAACAGGCAAGGTTTTCTCTCTGACAAAGCAACTTTGTGAAGTTTTGATTTTCTCCTATATTACCCCTTTGCTTCAATCTGTAAACACTTACTCAGCTCTGCCTCTTCCCCTGTATCCTAGTCAATACCTTCCTAGGCTTTGGCAAGGGTCTCCTGCTATGTTTGCCATGGTAACCACTCTGCCAAAGTCTCTGAACTTACAAAGAGGAGATGCTTTAACTGTTTAGCCCTGCATCATGGCTTCTTTCAACCATTTTCATTCTTTTACCCCACCTAATCTATTAAAATCAGCACGATACACGGTTTCACAGTATAAATTTTCCTGTATTCTCTCTCTCCTCCCAGATTCACAGAGAATGTGGATTTTTGAAGAAAGTCAAATCTCTACCTGTTTCCTCACATGCACATTTCCTTCCACGGGGATGTTGTAAGCACTCCGGATCAAATTCTTAGCAATAAAATAATAATATACTGAAATGACAGATAGGGGAATGATATAAAATATGAGAAATGATGCCATTGAGTGAATTTTGGGATGCAGCCCATCTGAATGTGGGTAAGGAGCACAGCTGATAAAGGTTTTATTAGTCCCTTTGTCATGGAAAGGGTGCAGATCTGAAAACACTGCTTCAGGGATGGCAAGCAACATGGATACAATCCAGATTATAGCAGCTCTCACACAAATCTTCATCAGTGCATGGGATGCTTGGATCTCCATTGGCCTTACTATAGCTTTATACCTAAAAAACAAACAAAAAAAAGGAAATCGTTTATTGGCCTAAACATTCGAGCATAGTATTCCTGCTTTTCCCTTCTGTTCAGAATTAAAACCCCAATAAAGCCATTCTTTACTCCAGATTGGATTTTTTCTGATGTTTTAAATTTCAATGTTTTCAATAGATTTCTCATTTTAAATCAGAGCCACCTGTCATCAGTTCATTCAGTTTCATGTGTGTTGATTATGAGTTCATTTAATTTGTAATTGACCTGACAAAGCACAGGGCTCCCTGACATTAACATGTTAATTAATATTAATGACATTAATATATGTCCAAATAGCATTAAGACAGGAAGTGCAATCATAGACTTCCCTTCAAAAGTGTACAGCAGCTTAAACCCCTTCACAGAATAGTGTTGAAGGAAACTGGGCTGCGATTTTGCCACACATTTCCAGTTGTGAGTATACTGGCCTCCTTATTTTTTCTCAAGCTACAAAGAGCATGTTTCCTGTTTTAATTGCTGTTTGGTGGTGTAGCTGGCAAGAGTTTTCTCTAACTCAATGCATTCAGGTTAAGCAGCCAGAATACCTAACTGAGCTTCTTGCAGGAAAAACTCCACATTATTGCTTGCTATTCTAGATATGTAGATATATTTTTTTATTTGAAATTTTGTCTTTCATGATTTCAGCCTTTCAGAAAATTGTACTTTAGAATCCAAGAATATCACAGAATTAAACTTATTTGAAATTGGTCTGCACAGTGAGAGGAATGGAAAGCATCAGTGCTTCATATATGCTGGAGCCCTGCTCTGGCAGGATTTGACACTCCAAGTAAACTGCAACTCGCATATGCATTTAAGAAACATGGTAGAAGAAAAAACCATAATTAGGAAGGAGTATCTACAGGTTTCACAAATTAGCATGTAAGGTCATTATTATAACAGTTACAAACTGTTAGATATTTCTTTCAGGTTCTGTCTCACTCTGCCCATGGTGCATTTGATTCCCCTTTGCTCACTGCTCCCTGGGGAACGGTGTGTGTCTGGGTCCTGGGCTGTCCCAGCCCACTTTGGCATGGCAGGCATCCCATCAGCTGCTCCAGAGTCCATTTCTAAGCTCCTTCCAGCATCCTGGCTCCTTCACACAGTTGAACTGGGCACCCGGGTGGGAGCAGAGGCAGTGAGCACAACACCCTGCCCGAGTCCAGGCAGCACACCAGGGCCCCTCCACACGCAGCCCAAACCCACACTCTACAGACACTCCATGACTCCCCATCTGCTATAGCCTGCATTATCCGAAAGCTCAGAATCTGAAAGAGGAGCCCATCAGTCCTGCCCTGTTTTAACTGGGTAACTGCTTTATTTGCAGGCTAAGCATGCATTCAACTTCTGATTATATGCAATATCCTGCTCAGCATACTTAACTTTCCATTCATGTAAGTATATATGTGTCTCCATATCTCTGTGTGAATTTTATATACATACACATACTTATATTCATGTATACATAACTACATACATAGTTACATACTTTTTTAATGAAGACTGTATCTGGACATTTATTTTGTCATTCGCAGATATTTTTTCATACATGTCTTGTGTAGAGGACATTTGCTTTCATGTACTATGAATACCGTGCTCAGTAGTTTGCTGTTTAACCACTTATGCTCCAAGCTCCCCTTTATTCCAGCTGTAGTGGCCAGACACAGTATTTTTAAGGCTTGCTTAGCACCTCTTTAACTTCCACTCTGAAACTGGGGATTAAGTGGTGTCATACCACAAAGCACAATCTTCCAGCACCAGATCATAAACTCAGGCAAAGAAAGTCACGGCACTTAAACAAATATGATGCTCCGGCTATTGCAGTCATAAAACAGAAGTGCTAGGCAGATTACTAAAGGAGTGTTGTGGAAATAGCTCAATTTATAGTCTCATTGTCCAGATATAGATTATTGACAGAAACACTAGCTCACTGAAAGTCTTCAGTAAACCTTAAAGAAGAGAAATGCAAAAGGAAATTAATAATATATCAAGGTATTAGCAGATTTATTTGGTTCAAAGTCTTTCTGCAGATGTCTACTGTATTCTTACCAACATGAAATGTTAGCATGATTATTTCAGGGATTTTCTTACAAAATATAGACAGCTGAGAGAATATTTTCCAGTATTATTTTCCAGGAACGTGGATAAGTTAAAGAATATAGAGAAAGCAAAATTGTTTGATTTTTATTAACATTAACAGAGTTGGAATAGACAAGAAGTTACTCCATTTCAAGTTATTAGCACATTTTAATTAGAGATGGCATTTACAAACAATTTAATTTGGACAGAACATAATTAGAAATGTTTAGGAATGCTGGCACTGATTACTAGGCCTTCAGTTTCTTTTTAAAACCTCCTACAGCAGATGTAAAAGATCTGAGAGAGGTTTTAATTGCAAGGGGTTCAGTGTAGACTCAAGACACGGGAGTGAAAGAACAGAAAGATAAAACAGAAGAAACAAAACTAGAAAACAGACGTTGAAAATACAAGTTCTCAGGTGCAGAAGCACAGGTAGGTACTTTCTTAATAGCCTGACAGTCAAATTAAATTATTTTGCTGACTGTGTGACTCCCTTGATTGTGGGTTAATTTATTCAGAAATCTCCAGTAATCTCTGCTAGTCTCTGAGTATTGATGTGTGACTGATCTGTACTGATCTGGTAGGAATCCCCATTTCCAGTCACCTTGCTGATGTGTCAGTGGGCCTCTCCCAGTTTGTGTTTCAGCTGCTCTACTCTCCCACGCCAGCTTGGGCTCTGGAGAGCAGCTGCAGGGGCTGCTCCCAGAAAGGGCACGGGGGGTGGGGGATTCACATGAGGAATGGCCCCCCAGGCTGCTGCTTGGGCTGAGACACCACTAGATTTTCCTGTTGCTGGTGTTCAGGGTGTGAAAAAGCTGCACCTCCTGGTTGGCTTCTGAGTGGGGCTCAGAAACGCCGTCACTCCTTTTCTTTTCCACACCACTTTCCTGGCAGGGTCAAGCCTGGGTTTTATAATTTGACATTTCTTCAGAACTTCATCAAGGTAGACTGGGTTTGAGTAGAAGCTCATTCTGCTTTTCAGCATGTGTATTTCCAGTTTGTATGTCAAATAATATTTCAAGCTTTCCACAGCTTTGTCCCCTGCATTTTGTTTTTCAATGAGCTAGCCTGAGGCACGTAACTTTCCCATATTTAACATCCAGCATGTGAATATTTCAATCCACTTTGAAGGGGACATTGATGAATATACCTATACACCTTAGAGAAGCCATGGACATCATGGAGCTGAGCTTTCATGCAAAGGTCTTGCCACAGCATTATTTTTAACCCAGGTAGAAACATGGGCTCTTAGAGTATGTGTCACATTGCATGTTCAACTGTCTGCAGTAGATCTAGACATGGCACTGGACTGATCCCCTCCGCTGCTCGCACATTCAGTCTCTAATTATTATTTGAAATATATATATATATATTTTTTTTTTTTTTCAGCTAAACTTTCCCTATCAGCTTTTAAAGAAATTTTTGGAAAAGCTTAAAAACCAGAGGTACAATTCATGCCCTACAACAAAGGCCAAAACTTAAAAATATGCCTTCTGAATATTCAGTTGAATAAAAAGGACACAGCGAAGAACTCATGCCAAACAACTCAGATGAAAATGACTGTGTTGCTGATCTGATCAGAAATATGAAAAAGATGCTGATCTTTACTACTGCTAGTGCTTGAATTTCCCTGTTCTCACTTGTGAAGCAGCAACTTGCCATGTACACTGCAGCTAACAATGACCTCCCAGCCAGGATGGATGCCAGTCAGCTCCTTGTCTCGCAGTCTCACTCACAGAAGCCCTCAAACAGAAATTACTCATGGGGCTATCCTCAGTGCTCTTAATACAATTGCAATTCATGAGGCACTGTGAGGATTTCCCCCCTAAGGAAATCCTCCCCACACCAGACACAGTGACCATGGTGCTGTCCCTATTCTCCAGGTCAGTCTCCAAGAGGAAGTGGGTGATTGTGTGGCTTCAACCCGGAACACCTGATCACTTTTTAACTTAATCCCCAAAATTCATTGTGGATTGGTAGGAGCCCACACAGCACGTGCATCTCCACTGAATCCTTGAAAATGTCTTTTATGCATCCCTTAGGATCTCTATCGTGCTCATTGAGTTATTGCTTCTCACAACTGAAGCTACTGAAATGACCATAAACCACTAAAATGTGATGCACCCAAGGTCTTTGTGTAGTAAATACTTTCCTGCTGAGGTTACTATGCCAGGGAAACAGGAAAACTGTGTTGTTGTCCCTGTGTTAATTATAATGTAACTAATGATAGCATCACCTAATGTACTCTAAAGCTCACAGTATGCAAACATTGGTTAATACCATGCACTTAGCCCCAAAGCTGCAGCTTCAAATATAAACACAGAAGAAGGTGTAGCATGAAAAATACAGTTACAGATATACTGTCCAAAGATACCAACCAAAATATGCCTCCAAATGGATGTCAAAGTTTCCTAGGTGTAGTTTCTCTGTTGGTACAAAAATATTTTAGCCATCTTTGTGCTCCTCAGCTGAGCCAAGAAAATATACACCACCTGAAGTATAAACAGGCTTTGCCTTCAAAGCCATACTGCCTATATATTTCTATGCATAGAGCGGCTGCAGTTTTGCTCTCTGGGGAAGAAAGGACCTTATCCATAAAGACTGCAGCCTCAGTGCTTCCTTCACAGCTTTTTCCTGTCATCTTCATCCACTTACTTGTGCCTGTTACAACAGCCACAAAAATTAAATTAAAACAACTAAAACATGGGGAGGAAAATAATTTGTTTTCCTGGGATTTTAAATTAATTTAGCTCCATATGACTAACTCTCTGTTTTGTTTTTTTTTTTTTTAGGGAAGCAACTTTCTGCTGTGTGGAGAAGCTGGTGCTATAGGCAGCCTCAGTTTGCTCTCCTCTTTTATGATTGCTTTGTATTAATGCCTTTCTCCCTTCCCTTATGCCAGCAAGAAAAAACTAATGTACATGACCCAGGAGTGTAGGGAGCAAAATTGGCTGAAAGAGGCTCTGCCACGGAGTACTGCCCTTTTCTATCTCAGTCCTTCCAAGCACGTCCATCTTTCTGCAGCTTAACCTCAGACCCGCAAGAAATATAACAGAAAAAAAAGCCTACCCATCCTTTCTCCACAGGAAAGGAACACCACCCCTCCAAAATGAATTTGCAGGAGTCCTTAATTGTCAAGGAAAGTTTCCTCCAAGCAGTATCACCTATGTCCTACACCATTTACATAAATAGATCCTGTGCCCCACTCCTGAATTTTTATAATGGTTTAAAAACCAAGTGTGTTAAAGCCTGTTCAAACAAGATTTCAGAAGCCTTGTCCACCCTTGCTTCATTACCAGTCTCACTGTTTACACTGCATCAGGCTGGTGGAAAGATGTGCCATACTGACACTTTCTGTTTTCTCTCTGAAGTAAGGTATCTGCTTACAAAGTTTTGAATCTGTTTAAACTGAGCTATATTTTGAGAATCTCTCAAGCTAATTTGAGCTAATTTGAATCTCAAAATTAAATTTAAAAAGCAGGTGTTGGCTGGAATGGAGTGATGTCTTACAGAAACAGTCATGCAGATTGCTGAGAAGTGAAAACACTGAGTTCTTCCCAGTTCTAGAAAACGAGCTCCTGAAATTGCCACGACTTCCTGCGGTAATGATGGAAGAACTGCCTCTCAGTCAGCATGTCCCCCATACTTCTTCTGTTCCCCCTTGTAACTGAAATGGGGAGAAAAGTGCAATTTGCAGTCCCTCTGATCCCCAAACATCTGTTCCCGTTTGTAAGGTTAATGTGAGCACATTGGTCTGGCCCTGGCCCGAGAACAGACCGAACAAAAATCCTTTCACTGAGATTTTGTAATTATGTTCTACTAGCATCACATTATTGTTTTGCCCACATAATATGAAGGACTGGCTCAATTACCATTCAAAAAAGCCTCAGGCAACAGAGAAAAATTGATGCTATGGAAAAACTGCATAAATGAAGAAGATGGAGCCCTGTTGAGTGTGATGCTCCACCTGGAAAGCAAGAAAAAAGTCTTACTAAATATCCAAAGAAATTTATGACAAATGCAATACCACAAACTTTCCTTATTGTTTCCACCATGGATGTTATGAATATTTATAGCTCTGAAGACAATTCAGTAAATCCACAAAATTGCTAGACTGTCTAACCCATCAACACACTCCAACAACCTATTCTGGGTCTATCTGCTTTCTGCATACTTAGTTAAGATTATCATTATTATGCATGATTCTTGAGTGAACATCTGTTATTAAAATCTTCAGTAAATTGCATATGGGCACAAAGACATCTCTAATGGGCAAATCTTAAATACATTGTCAGGTACTGCCTACATTCTCTTTTTATTAACTTAACATATAAATGAAAAGAAAAAGGAGGCATTGATGGAAGTGGCATAGTTCTTACTTTTAAAGCATATGTTCAAAATTCAGTCTGTATACCTGCATACTGCTACATCATCCTGGAATATGGACAAATCAGAATTTCAGTCCAGGAATGTATAAATTCAGAATTGAGACAGGGTGTTTTAGAGAGCACTGAACTGCACTACATATTGGGGAAGGAGAGCTTAAACACTAGTCATTTCATAGTGAATGTGTTATTCCTAACCATAACCATCCACAGCCTAAAATATTTCAGAAATTACCTATACATATGAAAAACAATGGATTAGAAGGTTACTGCAGGAAATAAAGAACAACAGCTGCATGGATGACGCTTTTCTTATCAGAAAATCCCCCTTTGTATTTATTCTCAGAAAGTGATCTTCAGCCTGATGCCAGGTTAAAGATTTCAGTGGGGCCAGCTTCACAGTTCCTTGTGAACAGATGTGAGACCTGCTGTCTGAAGCAGGGATGGGACCCATTCATTTACAGAACCACAGAATATGCTGAATTGGAAGGGACTCATAAGGATCATTGAGTCCAACCCCTGGCCCTGCACAAGACACCCCAAGAGTCACACCTTGTGCCTGACAGCATTGTCCAAATGCTTCTTGAGGTCTGTCAGGCTTGATGCTGTGACCACTTCCCTGGTGAGCCTGTTCCAGTGCCCAACCATCCTCTGGGTAAAAAACCTTTTTCTAATATCCAACCTAAACCTCTCCTGACACCACTTCAGGCCATTCCCTCTGGTCCTGACACTGGTCACCACAGAGAAGAGATCAGTGCCTGCCCCTCCTCTTCCCCTCATGAGGAAGTTGTAGACTGCAATGATGCCTCCCCTCAGTCTCCTCCAGGCTGAACAAACCAAGTGGCCTCAGCCACTCCTCATATGGCTTCCTCTCAAGACCCTTCACCATCCTCATAGCCCTCCTCTGGACACTCTCTAATCGTTTAATATCTTTCTTACATTGTGGTGCCCAGAACTGCCTCCAGGACTTGAGGTGAGGCCACCCCAGTGCAGAGCAGAGCAGAGCAGAGCAGAGCAGAGCAGAGCAGAGCAGGACAAACCCCTCCCTGGCTCAGCTGGCGATGCTATGCCTGGTGCCCCCCAGGACACGGTTTAGAAACATCCTTTAACTTCAAAACCAGCAAGCTTCCACACAGCTCTCCAGCACCAGCTAAGCACTGCACACATTTCTATGGGCTCAGTGCCTGGGTAGAGCCAGAGGGATGTGCCTGCTCTGTGTCATGTGATACCAGAACACATGCTGTTGTTGGGATTTCAATGTGGTGAGCATCTGGAGTGGAGCTGGGAGAACTGGTGCTGGGACTGGGGCCACTAGGCATGAGAAGGAGCAAGACCCAGGGTTGCTTTCCATCCAAGGATTTGCTGCCTCAGTCCAAGTCTTTAGGGATGTCAGCAGCTTGGGAGTGGGGGATCTGCATGCCTGAGGATTGAACCCTGACCAGGGCAACTAAAGGTGGGGCCTCAGACATGAACCCCTCATTTCACTAGAGAATCTGCCATATTTCTCCTGAAAGCACCACCTTTGGTGCATAAAGACAGCATCACTGAGTTATCTGAGCAGGTGGCATAACTGCTGGATATCCCACAGAGCCAGTTATAGAAATTCATTAGTTTCTAAAAATGGCAGTTGCTCAACACAAAAAGTTCTGCCTGTGATGTACAATAAATCAATACTGTACCTTGTTTTGACAGAGAAAGACGAGCTCATCATTGAGCTAAAAATTAGCACTTCCATAAGCTATAGCAGCTGTGGTGTGCTTACCTTAATTTTGTGGAAATAGAATAAAAAGCTATATATATTTAGAACCAAGGCCAGGTTGGATGAGGCTTTGGGCAACCTGGTCTACTGGAAGGTATCCCTGCCCACTTCTGGGGGATTGGAAGTAGATGACCATTAAGGTCTCCCAACCCAAACCAGTCTATGTTTCTATGATTCTGTTAACTTTAGAGAAGCACATTTCTTAAAAGTTAGAAGCAACTTTCAAATCAACTGACTGAGAACATAAATGTAAAGGGGCAACACTAACTATACATTAGTCACTGACTTCCAGCCTGCTCCCTGGTGTCTCCTACCTTGCCATGAAAAAAGCAGGGCAAAAAGCTGCCCTGGATAACAGAAAATGAGGAGTCATGCCAAAACCTCAAAGAAGTAATTAAAAAAATCAATATGCAACAGATGGGGAAAAAAGCAAAAGTAAATGACAGCAAGTATTGGAGTTTTAAAATGTTGGTGGCTGATAAGGGAAGCTGAGGGAGCCAACAAATTATCAAAGGTCACTCTGTAATTGACAAATGTGCATTTTTAAATACATCAGGAATAAAAAAAAAATCAGTAAGTCAGCCATACACATAAATGGTGACAATATGAACAATGATGAGACAAAGGGAAAAGCAATAACCCGATATTTGTCCTCAGGACCAAATATGTAGGAGATATATGTGGTTCTATACTATGTGTACAGTACTACAGACATAGCAAAAAACTTGTGAGTTGTATTAAAGAAGATGTGAGCCAACATCTGCTAACACAAACTAATTTCACACCAGCAGGCCTGAATAATTTGCACCTAGGAGTATTAAAGAAACCAGCTGAGGAACAACTGGTGTTAATTTTTTTACAGATCTTGAAAAAGTGGTGAATTTCCTCAGAAGTGGAGAACTGTCTTCAAAGTCGTGGTGTTCAGAAAAAACTGGATGGTGTGATCAAGAAAATTGCAAATATTTGGGCTGCCCAAGGCCAGTTGTAGAGAGAATAAGAGATAGGTTAATCCTGCTAACAGGTGATAATTAATATTAGTCTGTCTTGTTTAACACACAGCAGATTTCAGGGTTTTTATGTTGTCACAACATGATAGGGGATGTAAATAGTGTGCAGGCCATGCTGGTGTACAGAGGAGCTGCAGCTTTCATGGGCATGTTGGCACAGGTGACAGTGCACGTAGATATGCACATGTGTGAGCCAGGGTACATGTGGTTCTCCCTCTCCTATCCACACAATCCCTGTCCCACTCCCACAGGACAAGGGTTAAAACTAGGACTCCTGGCCTGGGAAGGGGGAGTCCCAGGTGGGGACCCTGAGCCCCATGCTTCCCTAGCAGGGCATCAAGCATGGTGGTAAAAAGCAGTATGTGGAACCATTTGTAGCCTGGGTCCTGCGAACAGGCTCTAGCTGCAGTGTTATTTATTGTGCATATCAGCTGCCTTGAGCAAGCTATAAAACTTTTGCTGGAAAAGTTTGCAGGTGACACAGTGGCTAACCAGACTGAGAATGTTGTAGACTCATTGGGATAAATGGCCATAGTCTAAAAGAAACCATTTTAACTCAGTTATGTGTAAAATAGTATATACAGGAGCCAAGTGAGCAGGAGATGCAAAAAGCTAGCGCTCTGTTAAGGAAAGAAAAGATAAGAGAAGACATTAGAATGACTCTTCTGCATGTGACAAAATGAGATATCCTGTGGGATTCTCATAGTGTCGTGGCTTTAGTGTAATTCAGTATAAAGCTAAGCCAGTTATATGATGCTTAAGTCCTTTTTGTGGCTTCAGGAAACATAGGTGTCGTAAGACATCATCACTACTATATGAACCTCCAGCAGCATGTAGGGGCTGAACAATCTATTGCTATCCCTGACTGCTCTAGTCACAGAGACATAGAATAGCTTGGTTAGGAGGGGACCTTTAAAGGATCAACAAGCCCAACCCCTCACAATAAGCAAGGACACCTTCAACTAAGTCAGGCTGCTCAAAGACCCATCCAACCTGGCCTTGAACACTTTGAGAGGCAGAGTATCCACCACTTCTCAGGGCAACGTCCCTCCAGTGCCTCACAACCCTCATCGTAAAAAGTTTCTTCCTTATGTCTAACTTAAACCCGCTGTCTTTCAGCTTTAAATGATTGCCCCTTGTCCTTTACAGGCCTTGCTAAAAAGTCCCTCTCTCTCTTTCTTATAAACCCTTTTAAGTATTGAAAGACTGCAATAACCTTCTCTTCTCCAGACTGAACAACCCCAATGCTCTCAGCCTTCCAGTTTTGCTCTGAGTTAGGTTATTATGCAGTGGTTAGCGGCCAGATGAATTTCAATTTGAAATATGATAGAAGTTCTAAGAAGAGAGGGTAACAGAGTGCCAGACACACAAGAGAGGGCAGGGTGATATATGCACTTTTAATCTGAATACTCAGAAAGCAGCCTCATGTCACTGGAAACATTTGTTCTAATCCAAATCCTGTGAGATATTCAATAGCCTCTGTGCACAGATGTGGGCAAGAAATACTGCTGAATTGATGGCTAGTGCAGTATCTCCTAGTCCTGCATCCACGTCTCTGGTTCTCCCAGGTCATTTGAGCATTCACATCTCAGTCTCATGCTTCAGGGTTGCCTGAAGGTGTGAGGAAACATTTTTTTCTCTCAGGGTGTCATGGTACTGTTTTCTGTCCTGCCATCCCAGGAGCTGCAGGAACTGACTGTAGCCAGAGGGCAAGTGAGGACAGGATGGGCAGAGCCCTGACCACGCTTCTCCCTTTGATGCTCCAGACTTCTGCAGTCCAGTTAAACTGATCACTAGCCCGGCATCAGGAGGGGAGTTTCTGCAAGGGATCTCCAGCTTTCTGCTTCTATCGACAGCATAGCAACTGGCTTGCTGCTGGGATGCCTTCAGGTGCCTCAGCACTGTGAGGGGGCCATGGACTGTCCCCGTTTTCTGCCCCATGGCACAGGGACATCGAAAACCCTTGCTCTGCCTGAGATCCTATGCAGCAGACATTGTGGGCGGGGGGGGGGGGGGATTGCAGAGCCTGCTATGGACACGAGCTCATGGCCCTTGATGTCCTAGATTGTATGGGGTAAGGTGGGCACCTGGGTGTCATACTGCTGAAAAACAAGGTGAGGGGACTCCATAGGGACAGTGGTGAAGTCTCTTTCCAAAATAAAGGAAAACAGGTTCTTGCAATGGCTGTCTATGAGCAAAGCAGTTACTAGAGGTTTCACAGCATGGTTGTGCCTGCTTCTCCTTTTTCAGCTCAGCTCCCTCCGACTTTTCTCAGCCAGGCCATTGTCCACATTTGAACATCATGTAGTAAGACATGAACTGATGGGTCCACCATAAGCTCATCTCCTTGCAGCGATGGGGAAATCCCAGCCCACTGCTGGGACACACAGCTAGCAAATTCTCCACAGAGAGTTGCTCTCCTTAATAACAGCGTGTACAGCACCTCGTACTATGAGACCATGACAACTGATTGGGGGTTTTAGGTTTTACTGAAATGTAAACAATAGGTAATCTGACTTTTCTTCCTTTTGATTGCTTAAATATTGACTGTCTCCAGCACATTAGCACTGACTCTAAACTCAGATTTCCGCACCAGTCCCACTGCTATAAATGGGAGCTCTAATCTTCCTGGTTATAGAAGTTCATCTATTGTGTTTTGGCCATCTGCTCTGGTTAATCAAGATACTCAGAAAGTTTGTGCTGTTTGATCAGTTGCTCTTGGTGCAGATGGATTCAGGGGCTGAGGAAATGAGAGCTAAAACTAAGGGTGTAAAAAGTGTTGAGATTATATTGACACAGTGGCCAGCAACCAGGATCTAAGACTCCTATACATCAGCTGAAGGAGCTATGTGTGTATCACCCTGCATCGATCAGCATGTGGAGGGCAGCAGCACACGCTGTGCCAATGGCAAGGGTGGACATGGGGCTGCCCGGTGCTTCAGTGCGCGGGAAGGCTTTGGGCTGGGCCTCAAAGTCCCTCCAGTTTTCTTCCCTGGCTTGGAAGGATCGATGTTCTGGCTGAGATCACATCAATGGACCCAAACTCTCCACATGGGGTATCATTTTGCCAACTTGCATTGTCTGGATTAGAGGCTGTCTTGGTAGTTCAGAGTGGCTTTTTCTGCCACCCACTCAAACCTTCCTGGGGCTGCACAGTAAATTACAGCACAAGTAAAATGCTCTAAAATAGTGCCTTAGTGTCCTGAAGGTATTTCATGAATACTGTGACTAGAATGCCCAGAATAAATTCATAACCACTATGGACTTGGCACTTTGCAACTGATGGTATTTAAAACAAAAAGTGTCACTCTGTAAGTCAACTAAATGGAAATCTGTGTTGACTTTTCATAGCTTTTCATTAGGATGGCATGCTTCCCTTAGTTCTCTAGTGGAGATATAAACCAGTGATTGTAAAATAAAATAAATGAACTGGCAAATAGAGATTACACCTACTGTAGCATTGCAGGTAATATTAATAGTAGGGGCTGGAGACATCTAAATCATAGAAGAGATGAGTCCACTAAACAAAGAATTTTGCATGCTTTAAAGTGTATTTCTAGAAATTCTGGATTTATTTCTTTTCTTGCACTGCTGCTATTTTTAGGAGTGTTGTTTGAAAGTTTTATGTCTTAGATAAACAAACTGTCGTATGAGTTCAGAGGAGCATCAAAAGTTGTGTTCGTGATGCATTCCAAGAGACCCAGCAGAACTGGGAACCCTGCAGCATCCTTGCATCCATCCAGGCACCCAAGGCACTGAGGTCCACATTTCCAAAGCTAACATCTTCATTTCAGGTCTCCCACACGACCGCAATACTGCTGTCTGCAGCTGGTTTTACCACTGTAAGCCACCTAATCTGTGTAACGTCACTCCACATATCTCACTACACTGTCACTCCCTCCCTCCACAGGATTGCAGGCAGCTCTGGCTGGCAGGCACTGCTGCAGTTTTCCAGTACTAAAATCCACATAATCCAAGGTGCTTAAAGTAAAGATGCTGCTTGTAAACTCCAATTACATTTTACACTTACTCTGCTGTGTGCTTGTAAAAACAGCATTGCTTCAGGAAGGTTTCGCTGCATGAGCACCAGGGCATTTCGATCTTTTACGATGCTGACCTAACAGTAGGGAGCTATGATCAATGCTTGACGGCCTGGTTAATTCAAATGCAAATGTATAAACCCTGTCAGTCACGGGAGAAAGTCAATTAAATAAAGACGTCTCCCATGACATCGGCAATTAAATAGATGCTTTTCCTTTTGCTGTGCAAAGATTTTCCTTGATTTCCTGTCCCTTGCTGAGACAGCCTTGGCTGTTCTGCCTGGGCTAGAAGCCCAGGTGTCACTGCTCTCATGCACCCCTTACCCTTGCACTGAGGAGGAGGTGAAGGAGGAGGGCCGAACCCAAACTCCCTTTTTTCTGGAATAAGCTGAGCAGTAGCTGAAGAAACCACTGCCTCGACAGTGCAGAGCAGCAGGGCAGACAGATGTCCTTCCCCCTGCCAACCTCATTTACAGTCTTTCTAAAACACACAAACATCATGCACACGCATGGGCTGCTCTTGTATACTCACCACTGGTGCCTTATCACTCATGGAAGGTGGCTGTAAGCACAGCACATGCCTTAACCCTCTCTTAGCTGCTCTGAAAATTTGACGTACTTGCACGAGAACAGGTGTCAAGCTCCCGCTGCTCCTGCAAATGCAGCCAGACAGATGAAAGCACCGTGCAGCCAGTGGAGTGGTTCCACAGGAAATACTTTTCTAATATTGTAAACTCTTTTTTGCCCTTTCTTACATATTGTCTGAAATAATGATAAAATCTGAATGGAATCTCATGACTGTACACAGAGCCATCCTAAGCACCCAGGGACCCTCTGGCTGTCCCTTCCTGCTCAAACCTGTGCAGGCATGCTCAGCCGTGTCCATATGTGTCCACACAGAGCACTTGCAGGCTGGGAGGCTCCCACTGCAGGAAAAGCTGAGGTCAGCAGTTTGCCCCTCTGTTTCTCCTTGAGAAGTCTTCAAGTGAACAGTCGTTCCTGATGGGTCAAACCACTGAGCAGCTTTAGGTGCTCTATGCAGGAGGCTGGCACTCAGCCAAGTGGTTGCCATCACTGGCAGATGAGAGATTCCTAACACAGGGGAAAGTGGAAATGGAAAGATTAAAAGTATACCTCAGGAAGGCATATACTCTTGCACCAATGATGTCAGTGCAAAAACCTATTAAAACTGGGCCCCTTGTTTTCAGAAGGTGATCCAACGCAGCCAGGATGATTTGTACCATTGTTGTAATGCAGCATAAGTGACTCATGCTCTCACATACTCTATCTGCCCATCACACCTACCCACTGCTTTACACCTTGTGTTCTATTGGTCATGTCTCTGGAAATGACCCTCTTGTATCACACTCCAATGCTTTTCTTCACACACCAGACTTCTGTTTCCTGTGATGTCTCTCTAGCCATCACCATGATACAGTCAGTAATGCCAGAAGTTGTTCCCGCTTGCTTTTGTCAATGGAAGGATGCTGAAACCAAGAGGGTTGTATGATAATTTTTTGCAGATGATGAATTATAGACAAAAGGTCTGTAGTAAATTGACAAGTCTCCCTTTCCTTGGAGACCATGCCATGTGATGCTACTCAGAGTAGGTTTAGGAGGCTTTTCTCTCACATGTCTATGGCTTTGATTAATGAGAACAGGGACATTCACATGCCTCATGTGAGCATCTCAGGTGGAGTTCACATCACTGAACATTAACCATCTCACCACCATGCCCCTTTCTTCTGCAGGTGTTTCCCTTCAGGCAGTGCCATGTCTGTCATCAGAAATGGGTGTCTATGAAACCACCCCACGTGCCAGGCTCAGCAACTCACCTGCAGCAGGGTGTTGGGCTTCCACATCCGCCACAGCCCCCAACAGGCATTACCATGTTGATTCATATTCAACTCACATTTTGAAAGCTTTCCCTTTACATTTTAAGGTTATTTCCCTAATGATTCTGACATGATTAATACTGGGGTCTGTAGTTCAGGGTGACAGTTTTAAGTAAATAGACTAACGGGCTGTGAGCTGACAAAATATAGACTGTATTATTTTGTAACAAAATTAACCCAGCACTGCTGTTAATTTATCAAAATAGAAACTTCAGCAAACATAACAGATAAGGGACACTTGTGTTTCAATGCACAGCATATTAGATTCATAGACCTAACAAAGTTACAAGTTTCATTATTATCTCATTCTGCAGTGGACCACAGATGCATTACAAGAGGGTAAAATGACCACTTGGAAATTGGAACACTTAATCACCCGTGCAGCATGATGGTTAACAGGTTCCAGATACAGCTGAAGCTCAGAGCTTGAAGTCACCAAACCCCAAGCTTTAGGTCTTGGATAAAGTGTCTTAGCTGCTGTTTTCTGTTCTGTTCTATCACTTCGTCAAAAAGTGCTGTTCATATGCTGCTCAGTAAAAGCATTTGCAATGTTTACTTTGTGTAGCATGTGATCAGATAGCAATAAATCTCTCTAACATAATCTTCTTTGCAATGCCTTTTTCTTTTCCTTACACCCCTTAAAACAACTTACATTACAGCTTTGGAAAGATGTATTTTCCTGGAGAGATACTTATTGTTTTCCCAACATTTTCTTCAGAGTGGTCAGGGGGATCCAGACACCACATCAAACTCATGAGTAAAAGTGCATGTGGTCCTTCACTAGTGTAGTTTTCCTATTTTCATGGCACTTTAAAACATATTGCTTTAAGACTTTTATCTGCACATAGGTGTGTTTGTCATCTGCTACTGGGACAGACAGTGCTATTTTTATATATATCCTGACATGGAGGAGTGGACAAACATATTGACTATTCTGTCTCTGAAACACTAAGGAGTCATCTGCTTTTGTTGAGACTGCAAATACTATATTGAAATATGTGTGTGAACTAAATTGAAATATGAACAAAAGTAGTCTGGTGTTTTAAAGCAGGTTAGCAAGAAACAGTGGCATGCAAGGGACTACCCACAGCAATCCTAGTTTCACTTATTTGTGAGCAAGGATGCAATCCCCATGTCTTTTTTGATCAAAACAAAACTGAAATAATTTTTCACTCACTGGTTCTGTGTCACTTCATCATGGTGACAATGTATTCTTTAATTTCTTTTGGAAGCATCCAGAAAATAAACCAGCATATTTAATACACATTATTTTTTACTAAACATTATTGGAAGATGAAGTTTCTGAACCAACAGCACAGATCAGTTTTGACTGGCTAAGGGGCAAACATTTTAACCATGGGAAATACACAGGCTATGGCAAACTGCGATTCCTGGCTTCAGGCAAACTCATTTGAATATCTGAAAAATATTTTATGAAATATTGCCTCACATATCATTAACTTTAAGGAAGCAAGCCACTAGAAAGAATTGATTCTCACTGCACTTTAAATTGCTGCTCCAGTGCCTTCACACTTCATGAAATATGGATCAATTATCTTTTGGGCAAATATGAACATGCTATCTTTTAGCAGAGCTTCATTAATGGTATTTTCTCTCTCTGGTCTTTAGCTTCATCTGCTCTTGTCTCTATTTGAACTAATGTCGACTATTAGCTAAATTGCACAAACATTTAGTTTAGAAAAAGTATCCTGTGTTCAGTCTCCAACCTCCTGAAGTTGTATGCTAATAACGACCAGAAATTACCTGACGTGGTTCTTCTTCCCTCATTACATTAAAAATAAACATTTTACCTGAAAATACGAATTTGTAATTGTGCATTTTATGGAGTCATAATTAAGCAGGCTTCTTTTCAAGGCAATAGTAGCCAAGCTTACCTGTCAGCTGAGAGAGCAGTGAGAGTAAAGACAGACACCCCTACAGAGGTGAGCTGTATGAAGGGGATAAGTTTGCATCCAGTTCTGCCAAACAGCCACTCATCAGCAAGATACCTGCTGGCATCCACAGGCACACAAGTCACTAAAAGCAGCAGGTCTCCCAGAGCCAAACTTGAAATGAACAAATTAGGGACATTTCGCATGGATTTCACAGTACAGAAGATCTTAATCAAAGTGATATTGCCGATAAGACCTATCAGAATGATGATCCCGTAGATCGTGGGGATGGCATAGAGGAACGCTGGGTAAAACCAATCTTCCCCATGGAGGGAGAAGTTTGCACTCTGGTTGACAGAGATGTTGTAGAAAATGAAGTTATCTGTTTCTAGGTCTAGCAGAAGGCACTCTCCAGATGCCATCGTCCTACTTTGCTCTTCTTAGAAAACAGCTTTCTTCTTTGAAAGTCCTCAAATTATTTTCTTGCTTTAATTTTGTGGCTCCTTGCTGGCTTTAAACAGTCAGAAAAGTTTAAAAGTCATATTACTTTGTGACACATCTTGTCAATAACCAAATTGAAAAGCACCTGCAGCTTTCTCCACAGTCCTGTTTCCATAAGGTGAAAGGAGAACATGTTTTTGCGTTGTTGAATTGTGAAACTTGCCTTCTCCTCCTTGACTTGTCTTGCTGTTAAGTATTCCTCAGCTCTGGAAGGCCAATTATCAAATTCAAAGACCAGCAAGTGGCAGGCATTTTCACAAACGGGGCTTGTTAAACTCCCGGCCTCAGGTCTGCCCGGCAGCTCCGAGCCCGAAAGCAGGGAGTTACAGAAACAAGAACTTTCGGGAGTTGCTGCCACGCTGCATTGCCAATCTCTCCCGCTTTCGGTGCCTGCCCTCGCCAGCCGGATTTAAAGTGAGAGGGGAAAGCGGGGTTCGGCTGGCGGCTCGGATCCTATAGGCAGGATGTTCTGGACGTCAGTCCTTGCGCTGCTTCCCACGGTGTGCGCGGGCTGCCGGCAGCGCGGCGGGGGCGGCGGGAGCGCCGGGAAGCGCCGGGAAGCGCCGGCCGCCTGCTGGATGCTCCGGGCAGCGCCGCGCGGGGAGGGAGGGCGGGCGGCCAGCACCGCCCTTAACTCTTTAGGTGAAAAAATACACATCTGCTCACTTAGGGCTCCTGACGTGCGTCACCGGCTCGCCACCCACCCCCTCCCCCCAAAAACAATCAACCCCAAAATCTCACCCCCCCAAAAAACCCAAAACCAAATCTCCCCCCCAAAAAACCCCAAGCCCCCCCCAACAAACCAAAAAAACCCCAAACCCACCAAAACCAAACAACTCTACCCCAAACAGACCAACCAACCAACCAAAGCCCAACCCAGTTAATTTCATACTGCAAACAATGTGTTCAGAAAAGCCATCCCACCTTCTTCACTAAAAGCACACTTATTTTCCTTGCACTCAGGTATTCAATTGTTCCAGTGAAAGAGAATGATGATATGAAGCCAAATTCATCTTCCCCTCTCCTCCCTAGACAAGTGAAATTAATAAAGCCAATTAAGATAAAACCCAACATCGTCGTTAAGGTAGGCAAATGAACACTAGCAGTGTGAGCCTGAAGTTATCCAGGGAAGCCTGAATTCTGCACCTCTTTTTGTTAATTTTTTAATTTGGACGTAACAATACTGAGGGACAAAGTTCACCTCTCTATGCGATAATTTCTATTTATGAGGTACCCATCATATTGGCATCCACAGATAATGCATGTTGAGATGCAACAGAAAGAAACTTGCTTGGCTTATAACAGTCTGGAAAAACTCCTTCTTAGAACTGAATTAAGATATAAATATTACTGATGCCTTACTGCTTTATAACACGCTATTCATGAATATATACAAGGCCTTTCTGGACTGCAGAGATACATAGTTAATTTGGAAACCAGCCTGCAGAATTAAATGAAGCTGTAATTTATATTTTCTCTTGCCACTGCTCATTTTTGCAGGCAAAAGAATGTTTCACCAACTGCTAGAGTTACTTGGTAGTGAGAGGGGAGGTGATTCAAAGCAGGCCTTAAAGTTTGATCACTGGTTTCTGCATAAAAAGCATTTTAGGACACAATCTGGAAAATCTCCAGGGGTTTGAAAGTGGTGTCCCAGGGTGGGATTCGAAGCAGGAGTCTTCAATAGTTGTTTTTCTGCCTCATTCTTGTGACATGGGTCAGTGTTTTTAGCTGTTTTTCTGCTGTCCACTCTAAGTCAACAAAGGACTTATGTGTACTCTTAACTTTAAGTAGGGCTCCTTACATAAGTTTTTCAAGCCAAACACCCATGAAAGTGCTGTGCTGAGAGCTTGAACGTGCAGAGGAGAAGCCAAATTTTCTGGTATTCCTTTCAGACAGAAGCCTGCTTTTAAGAATAGGCTGGAGGTTACCACCGTTAAAAGCAGAGCACGCAGAGCAATTGTGCACACTCTGATCGGGGCACATGGGCACTTCTGCTGGTCAGGGCCAGCTCTGGGCAAGGCTGCCAGGTTGGGTGCATGCCATTTGGAGGCAATGCCTTGTTTGGCACAGCAGAGGAACAGAGAGGAACTGTGGAGCTACTGAAGCAACTCTGCCACACACCATGGTGAGACACCTTTCCCAGGACTTCCCCCAGCATATCTGGGAGCCTGGTGATAGGAACTGCCTGACAAAGGGATGCACACCTCTCCCCTCCCTCCCCCCACACCTTGCCTTCTGGGCATTGGGATAAAGTGGAGAGGACACTTCCGGAAGTGTGAGCAGCCATTTGGTGTAAACCTGATGGACCCCTGTGCCCAGCAGCCTCATCAGTAGTTGGTAGTGACCTGCCCTGAGTAGGAGGTGGGGACTTGTTGTCTCCCTTCCCATTCAAATGGCTTGTTGACACTGGGATTTGTAAACCCACCAAATTTTAATTTTTTAATTTTATTTCTCCAGATGGAAAACAAAGTGGTCAGTTTGACAAAAATCCTCTAACAGAACCACTAAGTCATCACTCTTCACCATTTAGACTCTTCTACACTGAAGTCTCTCTTCCCTTTACATGGCAAACTATGTGGGGTGAGCAAAGCAAGAAACGAGAAGCAATGCTGGAAATCCTGCTGATCTTCCAGCAGACAGTGATGTTGATCACGCTTTTGAGATGGGGCACATCACCGTATCCCAGATGTCTCCATCAGTGAAGGAAGGGGCTCTCATGACTTCTAGGAGGGTGCACTTCACCTTTATCTTTGCAAGGTTGGTAGTGCATTCCAGGAAGCACTTCAAGTCTAAAGTTACAGGTTTCTCATTTTTGCTTTTGACAAATCCAGGTTTCACGTTTAGGACAAACTCTTTTGACCACAGAGAATGAGAAATTGAAAAGACAAAAAAAAAAAAAAGAAAAAAAAAAAAAGAAAAAAACCCCAAACCCTAAACCAAACAAAACCAGATTCTATAATGCTTGAAACAGTTTAGATTATTAAAAATATTCATTATTTATGTCAAATGTAAATAGACTGTTTCAGGGAAGATGAAGGATACAGGCTTTATTCACCATTGCCTGGCCTGCAGATGTCCCCCAGAAGTAACTTAAAAATTCTGAGGATGTTTCCTAGACATGTTTTTGTCTTGTCATAAATTTCATTTGAGAGATTTTGTTTATAATAAATAGTGTACCTTTTTAATAATTTCACTCTAGCATTTACCTTCCCTGAGTGGGCAAAATGTCTGGGCATTTGTATGAGCATGCCACCTCTGTGCTCATTTCAAGATCCCAAGCCTTTCTCCAGAGGAAGGTAAGCATCAATACCCCTGTTTCACCATTGGAGTAACCTGCATGCATTAAAACAAACAAACAAAAAAAAAACCCCAACCAACCAACCAAAAAAAAAACCCCAATAAGCAGAAGTGACTGGCACAAAGTTACTTAACAAGCTGTTGGCAGAGTTGTGAATGGAATAATGTAAGGCTCATGAGCCTGGTCCTGCATTATAATGGTTTTTGGTTGGACAGTGAGAGATTCCCCACATGCTTTCAATAGATGCTTTTTTTTCATCTCTCAACCTTTGTCCAACCTCCAAATGACAGCTGCAAAAAGACAACCTTCTTACTCCTTGACTGTGCACAATGAGGTAGATTTGTAAAAGTTTGATGGGCAAACTTTTCAAAAGCACTTAAACCTATATGAAAGGTAATGAAATTTAGGCTCCTACGTTGCTTATGAGCTCACCACCCAGAAGTGGAGCCAGAGTTTCAAACAAATGCAGTTTGCACTGAGAAAAGTACACGAGGACCCGCTTTTCAAAGGCTCTTGGAGAGCTGCAGCTGCTGCAGTCACAACTCCAGGCAGATTTTCAAAAAGCCCAAACAGCCAGTGTGCCAAGGTCTTTTGAAAGACACTGATCATGTGTTCTACATATCTAAATGCACCACTTTGGAAAATCTAATGCAGTAGGGGATTCTGAGGCCCTGTGAGGTTCCATGGGAGATGACCTGGCGATGGAAGACAGAGAATGCTGGTGTGGCCACCAGCAGACCCTGAGGCTGGCCCAGCCATCACCTCAGAGAGCTGGAGAAACGTGCTGCACCAGCGTGGGAAGCCCATGCAGCATCCCCCACATCAGGCATGTCCAGCACCCCCCACATCAGGCATGTCCAGCACCCAGGGGATGTGGGGGCGATGGGAATCACCTCCTTGGAGCATGGCTCTTTGCTAGGGGTGTCATGGTTGCTTGTGTGACTTTCCTTTTTAGCAGCCTCTTCCCATCTCAGAGGAGATGGATAAACTTGCATCCACAGTCAAGAGTCAGGAGAGGAGTCCCTGTGCTCAGGGTTCTGCTGTTTCCTGATAACGGGATTACTGGGGCTAGGAACCAGTGAACCAGGGATTACTCACTGCTGAGCTTGTGAAGCACAACATCCGCTGATTTACCAAATATTCTCCTTTCGCGAACTCTTCATCTCCCAGAGGGAACAAAGCAGTGTCGTGCATCCTGCCTATAATGTCTTCAAGCAAATTCTTCATTTTTATTGCTGTCACCCCTACGTGCCCATATCATGCTCTGTGTTCACCGCTCTGTTTCAGTCACCAAGTTAACAGAAACTGTTCACAAAAGGGTGATTTTCTAACCCAGTTCATTCCAGGGTTCAGATTTACATCAGGGCTTTAGAGAGTAAATTACATAAACTTTTTCTTGAGCAAAGATCTGTACTCATACCTGCATGACTGGAGGTCAGAGGGGCTGGGGAAGGAACTGAATATAATTCACAGCATAAAAGTCCCCTGAGTAGATATGATGTGCTGGTTTCTTGCATATGGAAAAATGGAAATGAAGCGTTGTCAAGTTTCCTCCATCCTGCAGCCTTGCTAATGCACAGCCTACAGTGCAAATGAAGATGCAGGCCACACAATGTGAAGTGCTCTCACTGTGCCTTTGAAAATAGCTTGCTCATCCTAAATTAGACAACTCCTTCAGTGTGTTATTTAGCTTCACAAATCCCTTACTTATTCCCAGCACTTCACATTGATGACACACAGTCATCAAAAACTGACATGGCTGGAAGGGATGTCTGAAATGCCTAACACACTGGATGTGTGCTCATGGAGAAGGAAGTGTTTGAAGGAGACACATGCAGATATATATTTACAGGAATATTCTGCCAGGCTGAAAGAGTAACACAGCCATAACCGCATCTGAAAATGCAGTAAGTGAAAGAGTAAAGGTTGCAGGGTGGGCCAGCAGGAGCAAGGAACCAGGCTGTACCTGGTAAATGAGGGAGGAAAAGGGACTTGAGAATGCAGAGAGCTGCCTGTGTGAGCCTCTTGCAAGGAGGGCACATTTGGGAAAGATCCACAGAGAGTGTTGATGTGAGCCCAATGTAAGGAAAAGGATCTTGGCAGCCCTCCAAGAAGCAACAATGCATTTCTTGAGAGCGAAGAATGCTGTAGCAAGCAAGATATGGGCAAAAAATCTTAGCTAAAAAAGAGGTAGGAAAAGTTTTATTTCACATACTTTATACAGACACACACCTCCCCATACCTACACCCTGCAAGACAGAAAGACCTGGGGATGCAGAGAGAGCAACAAGTAGGAAGCAGGACCGAGTGAAAAGCAGTCAGGAAAAGTGCTGCCACCTTGGTGCAGAGAAAATATTAACGTCTCGTTTAACCATGCTGAGCTCATGATGGCAACAAATAATTCCCCAGGAAATACTGCAGATTGAGATTCCCATCCTGATAGATGGAGGCAAAGTCATTGAGATTTGAAAGTCATCTGCATGGAAGGAGACATAAGTTTGTGGATAAGGACAGCTCAGAGGGGCAAGGAAGGGTACAAAGGAAAGATCATCCCACAAACATCTGAGGGGAGACAAAAAGAAACCATCAAAGATCCTGCAGAAGGGAAAAAGCATGCAGAAAAAGAGAAGGCAGATGAGAAAAGCAGGGGAAGCCAAGGTTTTGGGTTAAATGTAAAATCAAACACATCATCCTAAGTAATACATGGCCAAGTAAGGTGAAGCTAGTAGCACAGTTTGGGCCGGAGGAGTCTTAAAGAATATAGACTTTTGTGCATGAAACTTCAGTGCAGTGGAAGGGATGAATCCAGATTAAAAGTCTGATTAAAAGTCTGGGATGGAGCTGTAAAATAAGGTGCTCTTCTTCCATGCATCTGTTTTCCAAGATAAAAGGGGGAAAAAAGGGATCTGGATGCAAGAAGGTTGGGGACAGCAGCATCAGAAGGGCAAGAAAAGTGCACATAAGTCATGCTTGTCCTGAGTTTCCTAATTCTTCCTGAAGGGCACTTTGAATTGAGCACTTTAGAGCATGGCACTTTGGTCAAACACTTCTTGAAAGCTCTCCTGCTCTTGGCCATCAGCAGAGCCAGCTCTTCCCTGCAGTTGCTGGCCCTTAGCAGGGATGTGGAAGCAGTTCCCTGGCAAGACCGCTGAGGAGAGCAGAGCATGGAGTGGCATACACACTTCAAAACAGGCAGCCCCAGGCCTGTAACACCACCTCAAGGTTGCAAATCCTTCCTACTAACACCTTTCCTTCCAGGACCTACTGCCAGACAGCACTGAGCTCCACTGGGACCTTTAGGAGGTACCTCAGACTTCACTTGGTAGGTGAAACTTGGGCAGAGTCAGCCAGAGAGTTTATTCAAATATTAACTCTAGTGAGGTCAGGCAGGATACTAAGGGCCAGAAGATCTGTGTTGAGACCTAGAATTATGAGCATCAGCCCTGTGTCCATCAGCATCTCAGCTGTGTCACTTCACAGGAAATATAGGTGCCATTTTAACAAGACTAAATCTTCCTTCCTGACCCCTGGCCTGCAGAAGTATCATTTAGGACATGCCAGCCCTTCCTTGGGCTGAGCAGTGCTGATGCATTCACACCCAGTTTCACTCCCTTCCTTCCCTGCATCATCCCAGCATCCTTGGGCTCCTGGGGTTGGAATATTTTTTCTCTCAATGTAGTCACTGACAAGTAGCTGGTGCAATAAATTATTGCTTAATGCATGATGTTCTTTCCCTTTTATAAGGTAAGATGTACTTTTTGTTTCCATCTTCATTGTCATGGGAAGGTACAATTCCCCACCTAACAGAAAAACACAAAAACGGAAATATTGTTATTATTAATAATAAGAATTGTACTCTGGGAGATTGGAACAAATGAAACAATTCAGTGTCAAATATGTATTTTAGAGAAGAAAAATATGTTGAAGGCCTTCATCAACAAGGTTGTTTAAGCTTTTTTCTAAACAAATGGTTCCAAAGCTAGCTGGCATAACTCACAAAGAAATGTGCTGGAGAAACACAGCAAGGTAATATTACCATTTACCATCTTTGTATTGTACTTAAGGGATGTTTCAAGAAGAAAATCATGTAATGTAGAGTCATGCAGTAACAATCATTCTAAACAAATTGTTTTTGTCTGCAGCTGGTATCTGATTTGTTTTCTATTATGCTCCCTCACATGAGAAAGAGAGCAAATCCCAAATATTTAAGGGCAGTGATTTGCCTTCTAAGTTACAAGGGGAAGGGGCTGTAGTTGTGACAAGCAAGGGCCCCGAGCCCCCGGTGATGCTCGGGGTTAAGCCGTGCGCGAATCTCTCCGAGGGGCGCATCCCCGCAGTGTGCTCCAGAGACTTCTCGCGGGGCAGAGGAGCTCCCTGGACCCTTACAGAAGTTCTGAGGGCAGTTTTGCTTTGACAAAGCCTTCTGCGCTTTGTTGGGGTAGGTCGGATGCGCCCCCGCCGCCCCCTCCCCGGGGCTGAGCCTCCCGAGCCCTCCCTCTGTCCCGGGCGCTGCGGGGCACGGCCGCCAGAGGGCGGCGCTGAGCCGGCGGCGCTGCCGGGCGGGGCCGTGAGGGGCCGTGAGGGGCCGTGGGGGAGCCGTGAGGGAGCCGTGGGGGAGCCGTGAGGGGCCGTGAGGGGCCGTGGGGGACCGTGAGGGGCCGTGGGGGAGCCGTGAGGGGCCGTGAGGGGCCGTGAGGGGCCGTGGGGGAGCCGTGAGGGGCCGTGAGGGGCCGTGAGGGGCCGTGGGGGACCGTGAGGGGCCGTGAGGGGCCGTGAGGGGCCGTGGGGGGGCCGTGAGGGGCCGTGAGGGGCCGTGGGGGAGCCGTGAGGGGCCGTGAGGAGCCGTGGGGGACCGTGAGGGGCCGCTGCCGCCCCACCGGGCACCGACACCGACAGCACGGACCGCAGACACCGACACGGACCGCAGGCACCGACACCGACAGCACGGACCGCAGGCACCGACACCGACAGCACCGACCTCAGGCACCGACACCGCCGCCGCCGAGAGCCGGCCGAGAGCCCCGCTCTGCTGCACTCCGGCCTCAGCAGGAGCGAGAAGCCAGCAAGCGACAGATTCGGAGAATCTTCCTACAGCAGGGAGAGGAAAGGGCAGAAGTTGAGCAGAGCTTCTGCTCTTGTCTCAGTTTAATTTAGCTCTGATTTTAGTTTCGTGGGCTGTCCCCAACACCCATTCACAGGATTCGTTTTAGTGGCTTTGCATATCAACAGAGCATCTGACTTGATCCGTATTGCTTAACTCCAGCTGTATTTTTGGTATGAGAGCACAGGTTAGCATGTCTGAGAAGCAAGGGAAGAATTGGGTTTTCTGGAAAGCAAAGCCATCTGCCAGTATAGTTCCCTTACTCAGAACACCTCCTATGAATTTGGCAATGCTAGCTTTTGGGCCAAGTAGTGGCTTTGCTCTGACAAATGGTAGCAGAAGGAAGGGTGGTGCAGATGTTACACTGATGTCCATAAAGTGTGGAGAGAGAGCTAGGGTGCTGTAGGGCAGACACCAGGCGTCTGATGTCTGAAGAAGACAGCATATTAAAAAATAAAATCAGTAGCTATGTGAAGAAATACAAAGAGTAGGGGAAGATCAACACAACATTCATAGACGGAAGTCATAGCTCTCAAACCTAATACTATTTAAGTTAGGAGTCAGCGAGGCTGTAAATAAGGGTAGTCAGACAATACATGTGTGCTTGGACTCCATGAAAGCTTTCATAAACTTAGGGTTTAATAAAGGTTACAAAATAGGAGAGTGCTTTGTATAAACAACTTCTGAAAATATACAGGTAGACGGGTGTTCAGAATGGTCTTGTGGTATTCTCTGAACATCTAACGAAGGATAAACTAATGAAGGAAAAAAAAGGGGGAAATGAATCATTTGCAACAAGCAATTAGATTAACTACAATGAAGACAGAGGGATAAAAGGCTTTGAAATAGAATTGCAATGCTGAAATAACTGGGTTTTTATCCCCAGAAAAATACTGCTTCAGAAGGGAACCTGAAAGTGTGAAATTGGTAAAGCTTAGTCTGATTTGGAGTATAGCTTTGCTTGCAATGAGACAGACAGCCAACTCTGATATCACACTGCTTTTCTAATGGCATAACTTCCCTGAACTCTGTGATTTGTTGTCTTGATTTACACACACAAAAAAGACACATAACAGCATTCAGCAAATTCAATTCTGAATTTATGGCAACTGCAGAGAGAGACAAAATTGAGATGCAGAGCTGTGAGTGCACTGGAAAAGTCAGCCCTGAACCAGGAGAAGAAAGCTCTTGATCCTTTGTAAAGAAGTAAGGCACAGTGTGCAATTCCCACTCCATCTATGGAGAATACATTTGTAAACATGTTCCTAAACTTCACTCAGAAATCAGACTGCCGAAGGTTTGTAGAGAATGTGCCAATGGGTATGATTTAGTAGGACCTCAATTCAGTTACGTCATTCCAATAAAATACAGCTGTTCTTCCTACTATGGATGTTATCCATACGAAATAAGAGGGCTGGAAGATCCCTGGAGTTTACAGCCCTGACGGTTCTCACCATGAATACCATGGGGAAAAAATCTTTCAGGAAGATGCATAAGCCCTCAGCTAAAATCAAATCAAAGTCAGTGTAAAACACTATATATTCATGAATGTATTGACAGCTCTAAGCACTCATTCCTGTGTCTTGGCAAGTCAGTGTCCCATCTTATTTAACTGAATAAACAAATTATTGGTTTTCTGGGCAGACAGACAAGTGTGTGAAAAACAAATGACTTTTTGAATAATTTTCTCAGCATATCACTGTGCTTCAGCAAACATCTTATTCATAGAAATCCCAAATAAGGGGCTTCTGATACAATACAACTATTGCTTTTTCTGCATTTCATGGAACTAATCCTATTATCTGTCAGACTGCATTGTTAGAAGAGAAGAGAATTCAAGTACAAAGTGAATGTATCATCCTGGAAGTTCAGTGAAAATGTGAATATGGAAAAGACAAAGCATCTGAAAAATGCTTTGAGGATTCTCTACCAAGGAATGACTCTGCAGCCATTCAACTGGAGCTGTAGTTGTGACACTTTGCTTTGATCCCTTTTCTTGGGACCCATGTACATTGGACACGTACCTTTTTTTATAACTTTGGCGTGCTTTTTATCCACCTCACAATCTACCCATTCTTCTAGTGCGCTTGTATTGCTAATTTGGATGAGATATGCAGCACTAGAAAAGGCAAATGAACTGTTCCAGCTGTCAGTAACTTTGCTGCTGAAATTAAATTATTCACTTCTATTCAGCAAAGGACTTTAAACCTTAGGCAATATAAACACATTGTGGACTACATGAAGAACATGGAGGTCCTCAACTTCCACCTTACAAATCTGACAGGAAAGAAAAGATTTTCAGGAGGCATTTATTTTGCAAAGATGTTGTCAATAAAAGTAAAGGTGATTAGCTAGCCTCAGAAAAACAGCTATGCTGGCGGGGTATTGGACACACAGAAGAAAGTCATCAGAGGACTCTGAATTATCAACAATTATCTGTAACACACCAATTATGCTGTCACACTGAAAATCCTTTCCGGGAGCTTGAGCAGTGACTGAAAACAAGACTATCCTTCACCCACCTTCTGTGAGATTAAACTTTTCTGCCTAATCCACTCTGCTCTTTCAGGTGTGCCAGAACACAGATATCATATTAATATTTAAAATGCTTGGGAAGAAAGAGTAGAAATAATTAAATGCTTTGCCATCCAAATCTGAAAACCATTCTGCCCCTTAGATGAAAAAAACCCAGTAGTACTGATAAGACATTTAACAGCAGTAACAGTTGAGGCTCCTCTCTGTAATGTACAATGCAAATGGACCATTTCAGGCATGTTAAATATAATGAAGGTAAAATGAAACCATGTCCCCAACAGTGTCTAAAACAATTTTGAGGCAGACTCAAACCAGCACAGCTGTAAAACTTTCAGCCACATCTGAAAACTCAGTACAGATTTTGTGGTTCTTTTCCAAACCTTGGTAATCAAATGGGAGGTTTTCCATTAATGCCAATAGGCTGCACTGGGAACACTCTTGGCCAATGTCTAACCACAGCCATTTTTCTGACATAAAAGCTTTACCTAAGCTGAAGACCAAAAAGTATCAAGACATTCATACATGGGAAGGCACCCTACATTTCCCATCTGAATAGCTCTAATTTGAGACCAAAGAACCAGAAAAGCT
Source organism: Coloeus monedula (assembly GCF_965178545.1). NCBI lineage: Eukaryota > Metazoa > Chordata > Aves > Passeriformes > Corvidae > Coloeus > Coloeus monedula. The sequence goes on along the minus strand of NC_138783.1, from coordinate 102,858,081 downwards.
AGAAAATGTTATTATGAAAACTCTGTGAGAGAACTGATAAATGAAAATACCTTTTTCTACAGTAAGCTCTGTGTGTGTAAAGGCAATTCAAAGTGCTCTTTTTGTCTGGGCTAACACAGCAGGTGCAGGCACTTCACCTCACTGCCCAAGCTGTTCTTTCACTCAGAATGGTTATTAAGGGTGCTCATTCAGTCTTCCATGAGGATAAACTAAGCCACAATAAAAAGCTATGAGCAAAAGTTTTCCACTCTGGGAAATCACCTATCAACTTGTTAGTGGAGTTCAAAGATTCTTATTTTTTGTTGTCTTGTCCTATTGTTCAGCACCACTGAGAAGAGCCTGGCTCCATCCTCTGACACCCTCCCTTCAGATACTGATAAACATTGATGAGGTCCCCTTTTAGTCATCTCTCCTTGACGCTGAGCAGGCCCAGTTTCCCCAGCCTTTCCTCCTAAGAGAGATGCTCTGTTGGGTCCCTTCCCCCCTGCCATGTAGCCCTGGGAGAGGGGCCCTGGGGGGGAGGCACGGGGTTTCCCTGCCCCTGCTCAGCCTCGTTCCCCATGGGTTGGTTTGTGTTCCCCTGCGTGGCCAAGAACCCTTGGGTCCCGTGATTGCGGCAGTTCCTTGGCAGATCCCGGCCATGCAGCTGGAGAAATAAACGTCTCTGGAACATCTATCAAGAATCAGCCCATATATATTTCTTTACCACAGGCCTCGTTGATTGATATGAGTATTACAGCATCTGCACTGTAACAAAATGGTGGATAATGCGGGCAGAACGATCCCCGATCCCTAAGCGACTGATTTGTGAGTAAACCCTAGAAACTCTGGATTTCTCTCCTTGTTTTTGTTTTGCTATTCCATATCTAAACTATGGAGGAACCATGGAAAGACTCCTGGCTCTCAGAGCCGCATATGGACATTTATCTTAAACTTGAAAAGATTCTTGAACAATGATTTGTAAATTTTAGCTTAATTCAGGCTCAAAAAGAACTGAAACACTTCCTGGCATGGTTGTTTAAGAATTTTTTCTATGTTTCTTGGGATCTGATTCTTACCAAAGACTTTTGGAAGACGGTTTGGACACAGTTAATTTCTGAGTCAAAATATATGCCAATAGAAGAATATTTTTGTGAATATTATTTAATTACCGAGACTGTTGAGCAATGTCAGCTGTGTCCTGGTGAAGGGAAGCCTGGCTCAGAGTCTGTGAGACCCAGGCCACGTGGACCGAGTGCTGTCTGAGCAGCAGCGAGGCAGTTCCTGCACGCGGGCGGAGCGGCATGAGCTGCAGTGTCGGCAGCAGAGCGAGGCGTGGCTGGAGTGAGGCAACCCGGCAGTGCCTGCCCGGCCCCACACAGCGTGTGGTGGAGCGATCCCCGTGAGCACCCGACTGAGAGGGGTGGCATGTAGGTGGCAGCTGGCGGCGGTGATGGTGGAGCGGAGCCGCGCCCAGCCAAGACACGCGCTGGAGCAGGGCACGGGGGAGTCATCGCTTGGGGCCCTGCTGAGATGTGGGTGCAGCCCCAGGCAGCAGCAGCGCAGCTGAGAGCAGAGGAGACAGCGCACGGGGAGCTGAGTGACGCAGCCCGGCCCAGCCCGCGCAGCCCCAAATGCGACCCCGAATGCGACCCCGGGAAGAGCATGCAGGCACGAGCAGCCCCGACAATTCCAACACGGGAGCAAGCAAAAGCGAAAGAGAAAGCAAAACCACAGCGAGACAGAAAACAGCAGCCACTCGGAAAAAGGAAAAAATCACCATAGCTAAGGTTTTAGGAATAGTAAAATGGTATAATGTTAAACAAAATTATGGTTTTATAACGAAATGTAACAACCAGCAAGACATATTCGTTCATAGAACTGCTATTAAAAAGAATAACCCTGAAAAATGCATCCCAAGCTTGGAAGATGGAGAGGTGGTGGAATTCAAAATTGTGGAAGGTAGAAAAGGGTTACAAGCATCAGAGGTCACTGGGCCTGATGGTGTTTTTGTGAAAGGCAGTATATATGCTAAAAATTGTAGTCATGTTAGACAATATCTCCATTATAAGCCCCCTCCTACAGTCTCCCTTTCCTAATCCCACTTCCCCCTTTTACCCTATACCCAATATGAACTTTTCCTAAATTTACCCCATCCCCAGTTTATTCCTAATCCATTTTTCACCCCATGGCTTCCCTATACAATTCCCTTTCCCTACAACTCCTCTCCAATGCCGAGGGGGCGATGAAAAGGAGGAGGGAAGAAATTAAACCCTCTCCTGCCTCAGTTTCCCCACAAAGCATGCTCAGAGAGTCCTGTCTCCCTTCTGTCAGCCCTAAGATGTTCCAGAGAATCTGTTTGGACATTTAAAGACTCAGGAGGGTGGCTTGTTTTGTTTTGAAACTGTCCTTGTTGTCTTCAATGTTAAGTTTTAAATCCCTTTTTGTTAAAAATAAACGGGTGAAATGTCGGGGTCCCTCCCCCCCTGCCGTGGGGTCCTGGGAGAGGGGCCCTGGGGGGAGGCACGGGGTTTCCCTGCCCCTGCTCAGCCTCGTTCCCATTGGTTGGTTTGTGTTCCCTGCGCGGGCAGAAGGACCCTCGGGTCCCGTGATTGTACGAGTTCCTTGGCAGATCCCGGCCATGCGGCTGGAGAAATAAACATCTCTGAAACATCTATCAAGAATCTGTCCATGTATATTTCTTTTCCATGGGCCTTGTTGTTTGATACGTGCATTACAGCATCTGCATTGTAACGATGCTCCAATCCCTTAATCATCTTTGTTGACCTCCACTGAACCCACTCCAGGATCTCCATGTCTCTCTTGTCTTGAGGAGCCCAAAACTGGACACAGCACTCAAGATGTGGCTCCACCAGGGCTGCATAGTGGGACAGGATCACCTCCCTGAGCTGCTGGCAGTGCTCTTCCTTATGCACACCAGGGTTCCATTGGCTGCCTTGGCCACCAGGGCACACTGCCAGCTCAGATGCTTCTGTATTTTGTGCTGTTCATCCACTGCACACTGAAGGCGTGAACAAGTGGGAAGATGGGGAATGCAAGCATATTCTAGTGGGGCAGGACTCCCACTTCACTGCCAGAACGAGGGCACAAAGCACACACAGAGCCCCTGCCACGGCTGGCCCTCCTTACGTTTCTCACCCTGGCTTCTCATCTCCTTCCCACTCTTGAGCCTTGCACTCTTTGTTAATGCCTTTGGCTCTGCACCTTCCGCAAACGCAGCAGTCATTACTCCAACCAACCAATCCATCTTATCCTTCCTGTATTTGGTTCAATAGAATAATTAACATTTTCACTGGAGCTGATCCAAATGGCCCTAATCAAGAGGCATTGGCAAGCTGGGAAACTCCCTGCAGATTCCTGTCAGGGATGAAGTAAGACCACCTTTTCTGTAACAGATACCAGGATTCAAAAAACTACTCCTCTCCTCATCTTCCCCAAGTTCATAATTTATTAGAAGTAGCAGAAAGGATTTCAGATTTTTAGATTAATGCTATGGGCCCCACCTGTGCAGCATGGGGATAGATGCAGGATATGTTATATATTCCTTTACATTGGTTTTGGTTTTGGTTTTGGTTTTGGTTTTTGTCTTCCTCTTAGGTTTAGGCATCACAGCCTAAGGCAAATGTAAAGATACAAACATCTGGTTTTTAATGGTTTACGTCCTGAAAATGAAGTACGTTCTCTTACAAATGCAATTCTTATCAAAGGAAGAGAAATGCTTAATTATGGGGTTGCTGTTATTTACTAACAATTTACAGGAACACTGGCCTCAGACAGATAAGCAAATCCTTATCCATGTAATCATCCAGTAAATTCATGGCTGTTGGTGCAAAGCCCTCTTAAGTATGTAGCAACTCACTTTTTTTTCACTGAAGAGTGAAGCAGACAGTGAGAATGAACTGAGACACAGCTGAAATCGAACCCATTTCCTACAAGACAATTGCCAAGCTTTGGTGTGTTTCCTTTGGCAGAAATGCTCTCTCAGAGCACCAAAGTGTATTGTCTGAGGGATTGACCTTATCACTCTCCACAGCTGCCGGAAAGAAGGTTGTGGCCAGACGGGGATCAGCCTGTTCTCCCAGGCAACCAGCGACAGGACAAGAGGACATAATCTTAAACTGCACCAGGGGAGGTTTAGGTTGGACATTAGGAGGAATTTTTTCACAGAAAGGATGATTAGATATTGGAATGGGCTGCTCAGGGAAGTGGTGGAGTCACTGTCCTGGGGCTGTCTAAGGAAAGACTGGATGTGACATTCAGTGCCCGGTCTAGTTGGCAGGTGTTGGGTCGTGGGTTGGACTCAATGATTTCAGAGGTCTTTCCCAACATGACTGATCCTGTGATTCTGTGATTCAAAGAAAGAAATAGTAGTGAAGTGCTGTTACACAGTGAACAGAATGAAGTAATAAATAAGACTCTTAACCACTCTGGAAGCAAAGATTATTCTCCTTAAAAAAACCCACAAATGAACAACCATGAACATGATCTGCATTCAGTCAAAGCTTTCATGTTGTCATGCTCCATTATGAGTGTCTGCTAAGCTTTGTGTCCAGTGACATACCCTCTGTTTCAGTGACTCCTTTTCAGCTTGTTGAGTGCTTCTGCTCCTATTTACAAGTGCAGCCATAGTGTCTTGTGGCAGGCTTTAAAGTGCGTAATCTGACCGATGTGAGACAGTATTTGAATTGACGTGTGAAATGCGAAGTGTGCTTCTTAATAGTTATTTATTTCTCCTTGGAAATGCTGAATTCGCTTGAGCCCATGCTGACAGTGATCCATGTTTATGAAGATTCAGAACTGAGTCATAAATACTCTAAAATAGCCTGAAAATCCCACAGCAAGTGTGTAACGGGAACATGTTCAGTAATAAAGAGAATTGGACTGGGAACAATGAGACCTTTCCTGCTGACATAATAATACCATGACATTTTACTGCTCTTTCTTCTGTGGCTACCACATACTCAGGACCTTGCTGTACAACCTGTACTGATTTTGGCCAGTATCTTATTCCATAGGTGAGACTGGTGAGACTGCTCATTATGTAAGATGTTGCTCCCTATAAGTAATGGTATTGTGGTCCCTAATGAGTTTAGATTGTTTAAATAGTGCTCAAAAGACAAATGCCCTGACTACAGTACCAGACAGAGATAAGGAGTTAGATTGTGTGTGAGAGGGTCAATATTCTTCTACCTTTATAAAGCTAACACATTTATGAATGGAGCTCAACTTATGAATTACCCGACTACCTTCTGTATCAAATTTGTATCAGATTTCTCTTTCCTCAATTTTACAGAATGGTGTTTTTTAAAGGACAGTCTATAAAGTGAACAGCCTGGGTAATCTTGGAATCTTTCCTTTTTCATTAACGAAACAGGATAAAAATCCCAGCAGACTCTATAGTACACTTATCCTTAGGAATGTGTGAATTGAGATTAGTCAACAATTAAGTTATCTGGTATTGATTTACACGCACTATCAACCTGCTAACCCGTGGCTAGCAGAAACTCTTGACACTACGAGAGGTAGAGTCTTTACCTTAATGTTGTTTTTTTCGAAGGTAAACAGTAAAATGTTGTCTATGGCAATTTTCACAAAAATGTTCTCATTCTTTTTTTACACCTCTCAAAAATACATGAACAAGTATGTTCCGTAAGTACTTGTTTGACAGAAATTATTTTGCACTCAGTTGAGGAAACTGAACCTCCACATTTTCAAAGAAGTAAATAGAACATTGAATTTGAAAAGAGGAATGCTTAGCTCCAACTTTTACTAATTTCTCAGTGACTGTCACCAGAACATGATCAAGATGGTTCCCTTGTTGTGCCGAGGATTATGATTTCACATTTAGGTCACTGAATTATAGTATCAGAGAATGGTTTGGGTTGGAAGGGGTCTTAAAGATCATCGAGTTTCAACCCCTCTGCCATGGGCAGGGACAACTCCCACTACACCAAGCTGCTCAAAATTTGGGAGTGCTCAGTGTCTAGGAGAACAAAGCAAAAAGTCTTCCCTTTAAAAGCCTGTACTAAATATTATCCATGGGCAAATCAAAACGTGATCACCTCTTTTGATTCAAAACAAAATAGGCATGCCATGAATTCCATCTCAGCTGGAAGGTGAGTAGCAGAGCAGTTTTTCTCAGAAAGGAGAGTATTTCACATGCTGTGCAGAACTCACAGGAATATCCCTGTGCCAATCATAGGAAGCTAACTCACTTGCATTTGGAGCTGTAGAACAGGAGAAGGGCCGAGGGATCAGCACAGAGAGCAATCACAGAGTGCTGGGGCAATATCTTTGTGGGAAAAGCAGTCCTTTTTCAAGAGCAAAATAAGGCTAGAGGTAGCCTGGGAATAAAACTGCCCTGGATCCCAGCAGCAAAGTTGAGATGTAACTCTAGGCTCAGCCTAAAGGCACCCAGCAGCAAGTGCTCATGCCATGTGTACCCTCTGAGCTCCCAGGCAGTGATCAGCACAGCTCCCAGAGCTGGGAACTCACCCGCAGGGAACTCTTTCTCAAAGCTCTGCCAGACCCTCTGTGTCAGGCTTTTCCTACCATGAACTTAGGGCTGCCCTGTCACACTGGTGTAAAGGAGGCTCTTCTGAGTTATCTGCACTTCTCTCCTCTCCCTCTGAGTGTAATTTAAATGTGACGAGAAAGTTGTTTTACTGTTGAAGCCTGATACGATCTCAGGCCTTGTGCTACTCACTGATTTAGCTCTCTTCCCCACTGGGATCTCTGCAGGGAACGAGGCTGTCATTCTGCAGCTGCTGTAAGCTGCAAAAACGGGGGCAGCTGTCACAAGAGAAGTCCTGCCTGTCCCTTTGCTGGGCCATGTGTTTTCCACATCCACCTTTGTGCTCCTATCATTACTGGTACCTGAGACCTGAGGTAGTCTCAAGAAGCAGGTTCGGCTGGCAACAGGAGCTGAAAGAAATGAAGAAACACTTTTTACATCCAGATTGGTTTTGGTGTGGAAGTTACCAAGCAAAATATGATGCATGAGCTAGAGTACAGGCAGGCAGGCAACTTGGGGAGATGCAGCAGGGCACATGGCTGCTAGTTTACTGCTTAAGATGGAGAGTATATCCTTATCCATGCACCACACATTAGAGCACTGGGGGAAAAGTCTGTCCTCTTCAGGGTCTCATGGGATCTGACTCTGGCTGTAAGGTGCTTTCCTCCTGTTCCCCATAATGGTACTGGGGAAAAAGTGTCATTGCAGCACCCCATCTAACTGTGCAATAACACATGTCCACCTGCAGCTTCTTCCCAGTCTCTAAACTCATGATGTTCTTACAAGTTTCTTCTTCAACACTAATTATTCCTTCAAGAAAATTCAGGGGTTTTAACAACATTTTTTTTCACTCCACTGCCTTTAAGGCAGGGCTATAAATCATACTAACTGCCTCTACATTATGTAAATGGACTCCTTTGCAGAACATTATTCATTCAATATAAACAGAGCTATTACACCCTTTGATATTTGCCTAAAATTGCTATTTCTTTTCCCCCTTCCAAAGGGGGACTTTTAATCTGTGTCGTCTTTTCTCTTGTTTCATACATTAAATGAGAATGTGCTGCAAAAGCTTCATCCCAACTCTCCTTTAAAAAAAAAAATCTGTGTTTGACCTGCTATCTTGCTAGCCCTCCTTCTGATGTGTGTCCTTTTCATTGGTTCATTTAATTTCCTTCTGTCTTTGTGCATTCTCTTCTTGTATTATTAGGTGATACTTTCCCTTCAATTTTCTTTCTCATTTTTCAGAGCATGTTTCATGCTTCAATACAGGGCATTTAAAAAGTGTCTTCTTTTGCCATGTCATGGCCAAACATCTTAAGCAGCTTCTTTTATGTCAGTTAATTCATCATTTTGCCAAAGCTTCTCTGGGTTTCTATATTGTTCATCCTAGTGATGCTGTTGGCACAAAAAGTTGAGTACTAGAGCACTTCTGCTTCTCTGCCACACTGATGTTGCATTATGTATTTGTATGTTGCATCAGCGTTATCTATAACAATCATGTTTTGATCCAAGAGACCCTGAACAAAAGAAGGACAATGAAAGCAGTTTCCAGAATATGGTCTTTAGACAAAGGCATGGGAGCCTCAAAAGCAGAGCAGAGCTCAAATTTTTCCCAAGTTATCTAGAGAATGACAGAAATCACAGAATCACAGAATAATTGGGATTGGAAGGGACTTCTGGAGATCATGTAGCCCTGGCCCCCTGCTAAACAGGTTCACCTGGAGCAGGTTGCACAGGATCACATCCAGGTGAGTTTTGAGTACCGCCAGAGAAGGAGATTTCACAGCGTCTCTGGCAGCCTCTTCCAGTGCTCTATCATCCTCACAGTAAAGAAGTTTTTCCTCGTATTTAGACAGAACTTCAATTTGTGATTGTTGCCTCTTGTCCTGCTGTTGGGCAGCACTGAAGAATCTGGGCCCATCCACTTGACAACGGCCCACAGATTATTCTCCATGATGAATTTTATCTAGTTAATGACCTCCTTAATTACTGAAAATTAAGATCAGTTTTGTGTGCCATTTTTATAAACTAAAGATGTAAGCTAAGGGATATCTGGCTTTGAACATCCAAGGTTGCTGAGTTGCTTGAAGTCTAAGGTGCAGTGCAGTTTAGAAACTCCACCATACTCTAATGTTAAAAGATGAATTTTGGTACAGTTAAAGTTAGATAGATCTTCTTTATTGCATTATTTCAGATAGAAAAATCTATGATGACAGTTTGCTTCTCTGTATCATTTATTTCCCTAATTTTTTCCCCATGGTGCTTCTTTAATAACAGAGACACACGGAGTCAGTCACCCTGACAAAGCTCTCTTTCAGTCAGCAACTAGAAACTCACAGTTGATTTTATCCATACAAGTGTCATCTTTCCTTGTCTTTCTGTCAGTGTTTTTGAACAAAATGTCAATTAATTCATCTGCAGCTATAGTTTCTTTGAAATGTTGTAAACTTTTCAGTACTTCTGAAGCTAAAACAATTAAGTGTGCCAGTTTTTCTCTTGGCCAGCATCTTCTGTACATCTTTAACTGATACAGACTCCACTGCTGTTTTCTAGGAAATGCTCTTTATAATCTTAGTTGGAAGCTTACCGCTATATAATTATTTGAATGCTTCCTGTCTCTGATGAATTGACCACACTGATTCTGCAGACTTTATCACAGAGTGAATTTTTGCTCCTTCATCTAATCACTTTTATTTCCCCCCTTTTTTTTTTTAATTTTAAATTTCTCATTTTGTCAATCAACATCATAGTTTTTGACAAAAATTTTGGTACCTCTGCAAAATCAGGGATCTGCTGAAGGAGGTTTTGTTCAGTTAGATATAACTGGATGTTGGAAACTCAGCTGGCTTCCAAACTGTCTGAAAACTTCCAGGAAACCCCGTTGTCACTGCTGTGACAAACTGTCCACAAAACACTCATGAAAGATGTTGGATGATTTTCCTGTAATGGGTACGGCAGACTGATGGCATGTTTGGAACAATTAGGATCAAGATAATATTGTTTTCTTATGGATTATCCCATCTCTATGTTCTTTCCTTTCCTTAACCTGGGACAATTTTATCTGAAGCTGTCTTCCCACTTGAGGTCAGTTTCCAAACACAGTCCAGTCCCAAAGAAATGGAGGTTGTGAGTGGCTCAGTTGTGAAACTTCTGTTGCAACCAAATTGTTCTAAAATAAACTCTACATATATATTTCTACAAACACTGATCATTCAGTGTCATTTCACTCTAATCCACCCCAAGGGATCTATTAACAAGAGCCTGCATTGCTCTCACCTTCTGGGGCAGGTTGTAACAGAGATGAAGGGCCAGATTTTGCCTCAAACCTCTGGCAGTTATAGTCAAGGACCTTTGCTGGAAGTTTTCTTAAAATCTTCAATTTCTCTTCTTCAAAATTAAAAATTACTTGCCTAGTTACAGTGAAGCTGGAGACATTTAAAGCCACTGTCCACTTCCATATGAGTCACCCCGTCCATGCCTTCTGGAAGTTTTGTGTGCATGCTTTTCACCTTTGCACTTAAAGGTTTTACATTATATGTTTCCCCCCAGGCTCAGAAGAAGAGTAAAAAAGGAAAACTCTCTGTATTTTAAATGTCTCATGAGCCTCAGCTCACAAACTTAGAAATAATCTTCTGTGAGAGCCACTGTTTACTCTTTCCCGTCACAGAAAATTCCTTGTGACCGAAATTGTAAAAGGTGTTTATTTGAATGTTTAAACCACTGACAGTTCTTTTATTCCCTGTTAGAGAAGTTTTAGTGTGTCCTTGATCTTATTGGAACAAACTGTAGGCAAATCATCCTTGTTTGTCTCCCTTTCTATGGCAACCCCTTCTAGCTTCCTTTTCAGTCCTTAGAGGGGAAAACCTTCCTTTCCTTTGCCCACTGCCAGCCCTGGGCACTGCTTTGACACTGTTCCCAAGTCCTCCTGATTCATTGCAGCCCCACACAGAAGTTGTTACAGACTGTGTCTGTTGTCCACGGGCTTCAGATGCAGAAGAGGGGAAAAGTCCTGTTCTGTTTACAGTGAACCATCACCTGCCTTTGCCACACAGGGTTTAATGATGCAGTGACTGCACTCTGCAGCGCTGCAGGACATCAGAGATGTTATATGCCTTGCTAAAAGCTGTGATGTTAATTTTACAGCTCTCTATTATGCAGGAAAAAGAAGGGATAAATTTCTGCTCACATAAATTTGCTCTGCTATGTTACTGTTACTAAGACACCCTCCAACCAGGCAGGGGGACAGGTCAGGAGTCATCACAACGAGCTGGGCATGATCGAGCTTTCCGCTGAATGATTTGAGAGGAAAGTGCATCTCATCCCTATGGACCAGGTAGAAATGGAGTCAGAAAGTGAAGTAATAAAAGTATTTCCTGTGGAGCTTCCTCTGAATGGGTGCCATGTGGGAAATCTGTGAGGTGCCACAGAGCCAGCATCCCTATTGGGACTAGGACTAGCAGAGCTGTCAACTTTCTTTCTCACGCTTGCCTATAAATCATGCCCATTTCTGAAGTTTTGTCCACCAGCAATGATCCCTAGTGTCAATTTAAGTCCGTATCTCTAAGGAGCACAATTTTTCAGAAGAAGAAAATGGTACCAGTTTTTCTCAAATGGAAGTAACACCACTTTAATCCAAACTTTTGGTGGGCAAGGGCCATTTAGTGAGCCCTGAAATCCTGTCCTAGACAAAGTCTCTGTCAGCAGACAAGAAACATGGGTATTTCATGTCTAAAGTTTAGACACTCTGGATCTGCTAGACTGTAGAGGTATTTAATCTTAACTCATTACTGTGAGTGATTTGTGAACATCCTGAGGAATAAAAGCAACGATTTAGTTTTCATTTATTTTCATAACAATATTTATCATTTATAATAACTAGGACAGCTTCCTGCAATTTGGGAAAACCTCCATGTATTCTTACCTAATTTAATGAGTCACCATGGAGCTTATATTGCATTTCAAACACTTGGAGTGAGCTAGTCATTCTTCACCTGCCTCCAGATTTCAATCAACAGCTCTGGGAGGCAGAAAAATGAAAGAAAAAACTGTTGAAATATAATCAGAGGAATCATTTGCTATCACTTACAGAAATTAAACATGTTTATAGAAAATGGAATGATTCTGTAAAGGCTTCTCAACAGGAGTGAATTTACTGCCAGTTTGATTTGTAATGATTCAGTCAGAAAATAAATAGAAGTAAGCCCTTGATGATAAAAAACCACTGTTATTTAGAAATATGATTCTGCTGTGATGCAAAGACAGTCTTGATAGAATGACTTGACTGTTTTGTATTTGAAGTGTGGGAAGATAGTTGGAGACCAAGATCTCTTGGATATATAACTTAGTGATTGCATCATAGGTGGAGAATGGGAAGCTTACTACAAAGGTTTTTGAGAAGAACCTTGCATGCTGAAATAGCAGATCAAGGTCTGCGAGCACACATGCCTCATATCACAATGTTACCTCAAAATCCCATATAAAATTAATTATATCCTCCCAAACTACTCAACACCACTAAGTCTAACCAATGCTATGGATTCAGTTTATTTTCTACCTTTCTTTTGCATTCCCAGATGGAGGACAGTAAATATGGAAATAAAATTTCAGTACAAGTCAGAAGCAGGTGCATTTTTATTTTTTTTGATGCTCCAAATATTTTTGTTTATGAAACTTGAGCTGAAAAAGGAGCAAGTGAAGATTGCTGATGGACATTGTAACAGTGTGAAGAAGTGTTGAATAGTTAAAAAAGCCATTACTGTCCTCTGGACAATCTTTTTAGTGCAGAGTTGGCCTGACTGTACTTATGTGGAAACTTATATCACACTAACTTCTGTCAGTAAAACACACAGGCTGATGCCTGTGTCACATGTAGGGGCACATAGAAGAATGAACTTCAAAGCACCTAAGTAGACAGAAATTTTATCTGCACTATTCCTTATCGAAGTTATCCATGCTGCTTTTCTACCCTTTCTTTTCCAATGGAAAATTGTCAGCAAACTGTACTGTCTGCCCCAGAAACACCCTTTGTCTTGACTCTTGATGATTAAACAGGTTTTGAAGTGCCAGCCACTTACTGTAGTCATGCTGTTGAGTGAGGATAGTCTGATTAGATAGAGTAAGGCTCTAAACAGCTAAATCTCACAAGAGATCAGCTGGCTCTGTTTTCGTTTTTTTTGCTAGACTTCACCACTTTAGCAAAACATCACTTCAGGCTGCTTTATGATACATCTTCTTCCTTCAGTGAGGGTGTTTATATTGTGATTACAAGGCAGTGTGATCTCTTTTTGGGATGTTTTGCCTGCTGTAGCATTACTCCTCTAAGAGCAATTGCTTTCAAGGGAGGGATAAGTCTTACTATTTGATAGTCCCTCTTAATATTGGTTAGGTGTTAATGGACTTTGCCATTAATAACATTTTTGCTTTTTACTCAGAACCCCTCATTACTCAGGATGTTTTAGGCTTCATTTGCTGCTGTCTTTTGAATAATCCTCCTCTGAGGCTAATTTATGAAGAGGCCATCCTTAAGGCAGTTCATGAATATTAGTCAAGGGTGCCCCATACAGATAACTATTATTTGTTACTGCCTTAGCATGAAACATTAAAGAAGTAACAACAGGGGTGGCAGGTGACTGATTTTGAAATTCCTTAAGGCTCAACATGGAGCCAACAAAAGCCTCTGAATCTACAGAGTCAGAGGCTTCAGAAGTCAATCCACACAACTGAGTCTGCAAAGCTCCTTCACCCCCAAATTTGGTGTCTGTATATCTTGAGAGAAATGTTAAAAGTCATTTTACTGAGAATATACAGATAAATAGTCAGCCTTCTGCTAGGTTGTCTCTTCAGACATCCGTAAATGTGTCAATGCTTATATATATTTGAGACAGAGATACATCACCAGGTAAGCTCTCCTGGATGTACCAAGTCACCTCCAAGAGCAGACTAAACAAGGTCCATGATATATTGGGAATAATTCTCTCTTTCTCTCTCTCTCCCTAGCCTGAGCAACAGATTAATGTAGCTGGAGAGGTAATAAAGAGTAAGGGTCTCTCTGCGCTCCACAGGGCAACCTGCTCCTGTTACTGCTGTAAGTTCTCACAGGAATTAAAGCAGGAATAAAATTTAGAAGAAATTTCTCAAAATAACATAGAAAATCTAACAAAGATTTTTTTTTTGTTTTACAAAGGACACCCTTTTCATCAAAGCTTTTCTCTTACTGTCTAGAATACAATAAAACTGGATTAAGCTGTGTAATTCTTATGCTGAAGCATCTTTCATAAGCTTTTTTGCATGCTTTTACACTAATTAGGGAATTCTCTATTCCCTTTGGTATAGTGTCAGGTTGGGGGGTCTTTCTGTGGGGTTTTTGGCCTTTTTTTTTTTTTTTTTTTGGATGCAAGGATGTGGAGTTTAGGCAGATTATTACAGAATTAAAATCTGCTTTCCTTTGTAGAAGAGCAGTTCTTCATATTGTGCAGTGAGACATACAAGGATTTAGCCTGAGAAGGTGGAAATGTAAGTAAACAGGAACATGACATTTATGAGCATGCAGGCATTTTTGCATTTCAATCCACATATGCAAAAGTTAGCTACTCTGCAACTAACTTGTTTTGCATCTGAGCAGAGAAGGGTGCTATAATGAAAAAAATTACTAATTCAGAAGATGACATGACCACTTAAATTCAGTTTTAAATTCATGTGTATTTTTGGAAGTGTAAGGCATGGACACTTCAAATGTAAATCACTGCCACTTGAACACAGCTCAGGAGAAACACTTCTGAGCAATTGGCTCTGTTCTGTCTCAAAGAGGCTGAAAGAAAACAGTGGGGTTTGTGGTTATAAAGTTTCTAACTCATTCAGTACATAATATAGACAAATTTTCAGTCCTTTGGAAAAGATACTGATTTCCCAAGATCATTCTAATCTTCTATGGTGTTTTAAAGGCTTCTTATTTACTAAATCTGTTTTGGTGTTATGATTTCAAAGTATTCATTATATATTCATGAAAGTATTAATAGAATAGTTTGTAGTATGTTATTTGTAGTATGTTGTTTTAGTATGTTATGTTTTTCGTTGTTTCTGGGAGGCATTTCCAAAATAATATTGCTAATTTGTCCTTTCAGTTTGAGGACTTTTGCATGATGCTAGTATATAGTCAGGGAGAAGAGTGGGTCTGTCTATTTCTATCACAACTTACAATAAAAAATGCTGCTTTCCTTCAAAATACCCTAAAGGAGGAGTTTTATTTTCAATCTCCAAGTCTATACCCTTTTACTAGGTACTGACATCAGTCTGTGACAAGCAGCAAAGGTGGAGAGGGAGGGAGAGTAAGACCTGCAGATACGAGGCATGGGGGAACCTGTCTTGATTTGTACAAGCAATTTATGTCTAAACATGTACAACAAAATAGTTTAAAATAGTCTATGTGCACAGCATCAAATACTTATGGGGGGTGTTCAAAAAAGGGACAGCACTATCCAAATTGCCAGCCATTTTAGGTGGCCTTGGTCCTGCTGTCTCCCAAGCTGTGCCAGGGGACATTGGGTACCAGCTGGCCCAGACCAGAACCATTCCTGGGACCCTCTAACAATTTGCAAATGGGATGAACAGGACTGAGTTTCTTGAAAGCAACCTTGTACTGCTTTATTTTGCAGGAAACTCCCCACAAATCTGGAAAAAAATCCCTCTTTCACCAGAACTCGTGGTTCCAACATCTGTCTTCCAAATACCAAGTCTTTTTTTATTGCAGCTAATACACTCTGTAACAAAAATATTATTCTTTGCTCTCTGGAGCAGTCACAAACACCATACCTGAGTCAGTCCCACTGGTATTGGTGCCCAAGGGGACCTCTGATCTTGGAAAATAGCTAAATAACTAGAATGTCACAATGCTGCTGTAACTTTGGGGCCAAGTGAGCATCTGTGGAGCTGTTGTACCTCGCAGTCATTTGCTTTCATGAGCCTTTCCACTGTTCTCGTCACATAAAATTGCCTTAAGCGGCTTAAAATGTACTTGGTATTGGGATACATTCTGGACTTCTTCCAAATGTGCAAAAGTACAATTCCTAATTCTTAAGCCTGGCAGAAGTCTGGCTACTTGAAACGGGCAGGGCAATACAAAATGCTTTTAATGTCAGTGAGAGCCAGGCTAACCGGCTTTGTTTTACCATTAACTCTCTGGGCACAGACTAAGACATAATGTGTTTGTTTTAAAGTCAGAGAACCCTCATGGGAATCATTAAATAATTTCTTTGAATTGTGGTATACACAAAATATCATTTGTTACAGTGCTTCAAGCAATAACTGTTTCCAGGGAAATTACCTTAATGAAGCTATTTCCCTTATTTCTCTCATTATTCATACATTTCTGTTATTATTCACATCCTCTTGTGGATTTGCTGGCACTAGGAGAGTGGTACACAGCCAAATTGTGGCCTTTTGTAGAGGGGATTGATTTATCTCTTATATCCCATTCCTTAAATTGCAATGAAGCAATAAAATAAACAGAAAGTAGCTAATATACCTACAAATTCAAAGATGTCAGCTCATTATGGAAATTACAGCAAAGAACTGAAATAACAAAGACCTTCCTATGTCCCAATGATGGGTTAACTTGAATGAGAGGATGGGGTATCCATGTAGAGATCCTCTGCATTTTAGGAGCTTTTCCTGAGGTGAACCATCAACCATTCATCTGTATTTGCACCCCACGCCAGAGAGTGCAACACACACTTTCAGCTTTATCTAATAAATATGGTCTGACAAGCTCCCATATGGCCCCAGCATCACTTCAGGTACTTTTAACATCTCAGAGCTCTGGGCAAATTGGCCTCAGTTGCAGAGATTGTTCCTCGGTCTTCTTTTTCCTTGGTGTAGACATGTACAAGGATACTCCAGATGGAGGTGGTCCTGAGTCATAGATATTTCCTAGGAAGTAAGAAGAATGCTGTCCACACTTAAATGACACAGCTGATTTTTAAGCATATTTTCATTATCATTATGAAACATGGTGATAAAACACTTCTCAGGTTTCTCATTTGCCATAAAAGTTGCAATTTTGAATGTCAGTATTAGTTGGGCAGCAAGATAATCTTGTGTGATGGCCTGATCTGGGATTTAGGACTGAGGGGCATGTTGCTGGTGGTGGTGGGGAAACTTTCTGGAACAGGACTGGGTTGACTGTAAGTTACACCTTGCAGAAGACTGTAGAGTCCATTTGGCCATGCAGTCATGCATGAAGCTTACACTTATGGAGAACTGTTCAAATCCAGGTGACTTGCAGCATATAGTAAACAAAACCTCCTTAGCTGAGTCTGACCTCAGATGATGCTTCTGGGCAGGCTGCTGGAGTAGTGCTAACTGTGTGAGACTGCGCCATTTGGCATTTCCAAAGCATGTCAAACTGTACGAAAATACCCAGGCACTTCACCATATGCAGTAAGAATCAGAAATAAAACAAGCTGTGCTGTCTAGCAGCTGGTATGTCACCGATGTGTAAAGCCAACAGAAGTAAAATTGTAACTGTTGACATAGGAGACGTGGTAACTGCCTTAGGCCAGATGGTGAATGCAGATTGCCACAGTTCCGCTGACGCGAGTGAGTTTGCGCTGGTTGATCCCAACTGATGTGCTGAATCGAAAGGATCACTGATGGAACAGGACTGGGTTTGACTGTAAGTTACACAAAATCAGAAGTAGCAACAAGACATCTTGTACAGATTTCTCAGAAGTGACACGGTGGCATAGTTTTATCTATAGTCTTTCTTGATGCTTCCATAAAAGATTTTTTTTTGCGTTTTTTACAGTGCAAATCATCTGTATTAGCAAGGGATATCTGAGCTTCCACTGGGGCACTGGGCAGTATTTCTGCTTTGTAAGGTCCCTTTCTGTGAAGATACCTAAGCTTTTGCAAACTGGGTTCGGAACTTTTTTCGCTTGGATTGCTCTAAATCACAGGCAACAGAACTGATTAATGATGCTGTGGTGTTGTAAACTGATATAACCAGAGGTCTGCTTAGCAGCCAGAATATGATGGGCAAAAGCAAACACAGTAATGGTTTTCACTGAATGTAGCTTAGAATCACACTGGAGCAACCCTGGGTAGCTGAAAGGCAGGTGGCTGGTGGAGAGAAAGGACTCAGGAGTTACTCAGCAGGGACAAGGTGTCAGTTGCCTGCTGCACACTCTGCCACCTCCCTCCCTCAGCTTCCCAGCTGCTCTCAGAGCTTGCAAAGCCATTTCAATCCATTTGGTTCAGTTCTATAGATCTTAACTCTGTCCTGTATGTGTGGTCCTCAGTGGTCCCCTCTGTGCCTGTGCAATCCTGGTGCCAAAATGAACCTTATTCCTCCCTTCAACTCCTTGTTCCTGTTGGGCCCAAAATGCTGGAATAATTTGGGTTAGTAATATCCATGCAAAAATTGCACTTGGTATGTTATTTTTCACCAAAATTATTGCCTTTGTGTGCCTCATAAACACATGGACTACCTTAATTGAAATGGCTGCAATTAGTCTGTTGTAGTAGAGCTAAATGATCAGCGATGAGAACCTCTTTAGCCAGGACCTCAGGAAAAATGGAAATATATCCATCATTATGCATATTACTTTTGCAGTTGAAGAGGAGAATTTTTAATTCTCTTTTCTCATTGGTGTCACTTCAGTGTCAGATAATTATCCTGGACTGCTGGTCATGGTAGGTTAGAAGGAAAGGATTTTCACAAGCAGAGTATCTCTCACTTATTAAATTAAGTGTCTCTCTTTTCCAGTGATTTAATACATTTTATGTGTATAGACATAGACATACTCATGCAGATATAGATACGCTCATATATATATGCACACATATTCACAGATAGAGACGTCTGTTTATGTGTGTATATATATATATATATATATACATAAAATGTCCTGCTCAGTCCTATTGTCTGTAAAATATTGATGACTCCTTTCTCCTTTCAAACATCAGGAAAAGAATTATTTTTTCTTTTGGCAGTATTGGCATTGTAAGTTAATTCTTCATCCTTTTTCCTCCAGATATTTTTTATCATATCCTTAGAATGAGCAACTGAATGTCAATATAATTAAAATTTTTAAAATTCAATTGACTTTACTGCCACTTAAAGAAAATACCAAATAATTTAGGCTTGAGGGGGAGACCAGGTAACATGAAGTAGCAAAATACCAGAATGCCTCAGTCCTCTCCCAGTTTATCTGCCTTTACAGCTGCTTTTCACAGACTTTTCTCTCAGCAGTGAAGAGGTACCCATATTGCTGGTGCTTATGAAGCCTTGCAGAAGAATTTTTTTAGTCTCAGCACCCTTGCTGCACTTACTCAGCTTTGTTTAAGTGACTTGAATTACTACACTGATTATTCAGTGCAGAAAAAAACCCCAAACCAAATAAAACCCCCAAGAAAACCCTGCTGGAAGAATTGATAGGGCAAGAATTGATTTGCTTTTTTGGAACAGTTGATTCTGCCATTAAAAAAAAGTGTCCTCTGAAGACCTTATAAATGGAACAATTTTTTTTTTCCCTGAGTGCCTTTAAATTAATAATTATGGAGGTTTCAACATTCTTCTACAGTTTCAGGGCTCACCTCATTTCCAGGTTGCAGCAGGCATGCAGACACAGCGCACACTGGTTCTGCTTGCTACATCCTGTTTGCATATCTAGTCAAAATCAGGAGCAGCAGGCAATTTCTGGCTCAGAGAAGGAGAGTTTTTCCACTACACTAAGGAGCCTTCTGCCCCAGCACATGGAGAAACAGAGGCTATGACAGACACATGAACTGTTCTGATTTGGACCCAGGGAAAAAGGCTACGTCAGAGGAGATTTAGATTGGATATTAGGAAGAGGTTCTTCACCCAGAGAGTGGCTGAGCACTGGAAGAAGTGCCAGAGTTGAAGTGCACAGAGTTCACCAAGTGCTTGGACAAGGCTCTCAGGCACATGATGTAATTCCTGGGGTTGTCCTGTGCAGGGACAGGAGCTGGGCTTTGGTGATTCATGTGAGTCCCATGCGGCTCAGGATATTTTATTATTCTATCAATTTTTGACAAATATCACACATAAAAGTTTGAGAAATCTAAAACTAGATAAATATCCCAGATATGTAGATATTTCTTCTTTCTTTTTTTGCTTGTGTTTTTGGTTTTGGTTTATTTGTGCTTTTAATTTTTTTTTTAAATCTCATGACAATAATAAAGTGATAATTTTGTAATATTTATATGATTTATATCTAACTTGAGTTTCATACAAGTATTATTTTCAAAGCCCACCAGAACACTGAGATATTCTAGTGAGACGAGCTCATTATTCAGATTACTTCCATCCCAGCTGGAACTGCTGAGACAAGACTAATTTAAACTAACCCACAGAAGAACTTCTTTTTTTAAGAATAGGATTATCTGTAGCCAGTGTAAGTTGCAATTAAAGATTTACTAGATTAAAAAAACCTATATGCAAAAATATATATGTTACAATTTGACAATAGTGAGTGATTTTATTGTGAATTCACACCTAGTGTGTGGTAAGCTGTTGTGGTTCACAGGAAATGAAGCTGCTTATACAAAGCTCATTATTGCACACGTACAATGAGATGTATCTGAAGAGTAAGTTCTAAATAAAATGCCTGTACATTTCCATCATATCAGACTAGGCAGGGTGAACAGCTTCTAAGGGAAATCATACTGTTTGTTTTATTACTAGACATCTGAAGCACTGATGACAACATTCAGTAGTATGTTAGATAAGTGACAGCAAATATCTGGTGGCAAGTTGGCAATTAAAGTGTGTGCTACCCTTAGACATTTGTTATGAAAGGTGGTTTTGACTTTTCTTCCTTTGAAATGTATTATATCATGCAATGTCTGCTGAATAGGACATATGTTACAAATTAAAAGCACTGGTGAGATGCTGATCAAGGAAAGAGTTTATATTTTAAATAAATAGTTGTGTTCTCAGTCTATACTGGGAACACTGAATGTTGATGATAAAGCTGCAATTATTAAATTCATGAGAGGATCTGTGTTTCATCATTTGAACAGAGCAACTCATCTCCCTTTAAATTGCTCCTAAATTGAAAAAAAAACCCAAAACACCACCCCACCACCCAACCATCCCTGTCTGAGTGGACTGCTTAGGTTGGCATGAATGAACTGGTAGGTTTGAATACTTCATAGTCAAAACATATTCAACA
This sequence comes from Coloeus monedula, assembly GCF_965178545.1. Taxonomy (NCBI): domain Eukaryota; kingdom Metazoa; phylum Chordata; class Aves; order Passeriformes; family Corvidae; genus Coloeus; species Coloeus monedula. The sequence goes on along the minus strand of NC_138783.1, from coordinate 102,837,372 downwards.
GCAGTGCTGAATACTTTGGAGAAGCAGATCTGATAATCCCAGTGGCCAGATAATCTGTTATGAAAGGTTCTTCTTCAGGCAGTTCGCACTTGCCATTTGTCCTCAAGCATAAAGAAATATGTCCTCTATAAATGTGCCCTATCAAACAATTGCAGATGTTCTTATTATGTGGAACCGACTCTTCTGTGAATTGCTGCACTCTTGTTCTCAGCATTATCATTTGACAGTGAATTTCAGGTGAAGCATGCTCTGTGAGAAGTATTTCCCTTTAGCCTTTCCATTTCATTTAATGTTGCCTTGTTCATCTTCTGAGAAAGGGCAAACAAGAGTCCTTTGAATTACCTTCTCTGGATCATTCATTACAATAGGCAGAGGTGATAGAGCTTCTTATTATTAAGTTTGGTATTTCCTATTACAATACCCTATTTTCAGTTGCTTTTAACTTTGTCAGACGTGACTGCTTTAGGCTGTAAATGTCAGTGCTACGTGCCCACCCTAAGCTGAATTTTTTTCAGAGGTTTCAGGCAAAATAGATTAGCTACTTCTGAGAAGGAAGAGAACATTTAGGGAAAAAAACCAAAAAATACAAAAAGAGCAGCTGTTGTTCAGTATTAAGAAAAGCACTATGATGCAATTTTGATTACTCAACTATAATCCAGCCCCTCTGGCTCAGGGTCTTGGTAACTGTATCTTAATGAGTTCTTCTCCTTTGAATATTCACTCTGTAACAGCTGATCTGTTCAGCCAGTTCTCCCAGTCTCTGTGAGTCCTTCCCTGTGGAGCAAAAGAGGCATTCATGGCCTCATTGGCCCCAGATGAGCTTGGCCAGAGTCAGGGATGGAAATATCAGTGCAGGGACACTGAGACTGAAAGGTGGAGTAGGAGAGAGAAAGTCAGGTCAGAAATGGTAACTGTGTGAGGAGACTGGGCATTGGGAGGAATCAGACTCTCCCACAGCATCAGAGAAGGCTGAAGACCTCAGCTGCACCCATCTTGTGCTTCAAATCAGCAGGTGTGGGATGATGGCCAGGGTGTCCCAGTCGGGCTGTGGTGACACATGCAGGGCAGGAGTCAGTCCAGCAGCTGCAGCTGAGGTGCTTGAGGTGATCCAGCCCCAGCATCTGGGAACAAAATTGTTCCTCATTTTCTGTGATATGTGTTATGAAACTCTGAGATCAGGTCCATCAAAGCACTGAACACTCAGATTTTTTGCTTGAGTTAGAATTTGTTGTATAAGGCTTTGAAAAAGTAAGGTTGAAAGTGTCTCTAACTGGGTACTCAAAATTAATGAATTTTTTTAAACTCTATAGCTGTGTCTCAGATCCCTCTTTGCAAAGTGGATCCCCATTCATTTGTTGGGTATGTAAAAAATACAAGACATTAACAGGTCTCACATAAGATAGGCACCATGGGAAGAAGCAAATAATTCTGCCTGCAGCATGTAGTTTCAATAGCCTGCAGGAGGTAAAATATGGAGACAAAACAGAAAAATATGGCAATAAAGAGCTACTAAATCTGTACTAAAAAAGATAAGGTGCCTAAGAAAAAACAGTATCATGTAATTACTGCAGTGTTTATGCTAACACCGGGGTTGGTCCTGTAAAAGCAGTCAAACAAGTGCTCCTCCATTGCCTCTCCAAAAATAAGAGGCTCAGTCTCCACAGTTTGTCCTTATCTGGAAATTCCACCACTGTGATTTTAATGACTGATTCTCAAATGACCCCTCTTCCTGATCTGCCTGTTGAAACAGGATCACTGAAGTGAATATTCCAGAAAAGCAACACTGGTCATTTATAGTCTCAATTACCTCTGTGCTGGTTTGAAAACAAACCAGTGGGAGATTACAAGTCAGAATTATAATTTAATAGGAAAATTAGAATAAATGTAATAGTACAAGAACACTGGTAGAGTCAGGATACAACCTTGATGCCATGAAGATTTTTTGCCTTTTCTTTTATACCCGTGTTATACCTTTTTTACAACTTCTGTATTCCTTGTGCTTTTTGCCTACATTCTTGGACTTGTTTGTCAAGCTAAGAGACTAAACATTTTAGAAGCTTCGTAGCTAGGGATCAGTGTGCCCCAGACCCCAAGGTCCTCTCCAGAACACATTCTGTAAACCAAGATAGAACCATCCAGGGGAAGGTTCCTTGGGGAGGGCTCACTTGAGCCTCTCATTGGGGAATCTTTGATAGATATGCTAATTAGTAAAACCTATAATGTTATACCAGATCTTTGGGTGCAGACTCGGCGGGGTGCATCTCGATGCATATGACCTGGATGTGTGCACCTAAGGATCCTTAAAATAAATACCAAGGTAAAATCCCTTTTTCCCTTCTAACCGTGTTTGACTCTTGATTTTAAGACCAAGAAAAGGCATCACCTGACACCCTGTTAGTCCAGGTGGTGGTAGCAGTCCAGATGAAGTGGTCCTGTTGAAGCAGTGATCCTGTAGAAAAGGATCTGGTCTTTACCTTAAGGTCCAGTGGTGTAGCTCTTGCTCTCTGGGAGTCCCATAAGTAAGAGCTGCTCATGCTGTTCTAAACCCCAGATTGTATCCAGGTGGGAATGCTTGGCTCCTCCCCCTGGGCAGAGCATCTCACAATGGGCTGATGTAATTCTATGAGTCATGTGGTGGGTCCTTGATTGCCCATTAAACAGAGACAGTTCCGGAGAGAATTATCAGAGATGAGTCATGATAGGAGATAATGAACACTGCCCCACCTGCTTTAACAGCTTGTGAAGATGGTAATAGAATACATACTATTGGTTACATCTTACACTGTAAGCTAGGGCAACCTCACAGTGGCATTGATGCTCACTGAGACGCTTTGTGTTCTGGTCCCTCCCCTGAGAAATCCATCTTTACTGAAATTTTAAAAACTGTTACCAGATAGATAAAAATTTTCACACCAATCTTTCCTCCAGCAAAATACCAAGACAGATACCTGAATACTTGGCTTGGAAAAGTTTAAAAGAGTGGTGGGGGAGGGAAGTCCATTTAAGCATTCTCTTCCAGTTCAACTCCAAATTAGACATCTGTATTCAAAATCTGGAGTAAAAGAATTTATTTATTTTTTTTTTTCCAGGCCTTTGACTGTACTGGTTTTGTCAGGAAAGGGGGATGGTCTTCAGAAAAAAAAAAAAAAAAACAACCCAACAAGATAACAAGTTATCTTCTATAAACAAGTTTCAGAACAGGAGATGGGCACAGTACTGGCTGGGCTTTTTCAGCACAACCTGGAAAATATGGCGTATTTTGGCAATGATGTCTGGTGGCTCCTGACTTCTAGAGCCACAGTGACACAGTGCTTCTGAGACATGCCCAAGGCTCCAGGGGTATGAGGTCTGAACAGCCTTGCCCATCTCTGGGACAGGATCACTTGCAAACACTGTGCATGATAGATAAGACACATAGTTTCTGGGAAGTCAGAATGGACCCAATACCAAGCTGTTGACAAAATCAGTTTCTCACATTAAATAGAGGCAGTGACTGCCTTTCTCCATCCAAGACTGGGCAGCTGTTGATTCAAAATTTCTTGGCTCAAATTTTTTTTCAGGAAGAATGGGATGGATGGGGTTCTCCAGCTGAATTGATGAAAAGTCTGACTGCCTCTAGGCAGTAGAGAGAAAGACAGCAGAGTGAAATTAGTCTGACTTACTTCAGGTGCCTGTGTTGGGATGAAATGACTCATGTCCCTGCTTCTCCATTGGTTGCAAAGGAAGGCGAGGAACCCAGCTCACATCAAGGAAGCTGCACACATCTAGGTTTAGTGAGATGAAACTCGCCATGGAAGATGTTGCATTTCCTCCCTCTAATAGGCACAGTAAACAAGAAACATATATGCTACACTACATTATACAGGGAGTGAATATATTCCTTATAGTACCCAGTTAGTCCACATAGCAGAGCTAGAAGGATGAGAGACTCCCCACAAATGTGGGCAGATGCATTGTTTTTAAGGTGAGCCAGGCTCAGGAAACACAGGAAGGTAGTTGGGAATGGCCCCTGTGCAAGGAGTGTGAGAAAAGATACTTTGCCTGCTCTGGGTTATAAACTACTTTGGGTTGGAAAGGACCTTTGGCCCCACCTGTACTTCCTGTACTGTATCTAAAAATAATGTGTCACATTTTATAACTGATCATACAGCAAAGTCTGTGCTGTTCAGAATTTCATCATTATCATTTTCAGTCACAAAAGACATTGTTCCTTAGCTTGATGAAGGACTCCCATTTGGAGTGGCTTTATGCAGACTAAATAGTAGTTATGAAGAGAAAATCAGGAAGTGAATAGTAATTGCACTTGTCTGTTCATGATTAAAAAGGATATATTAAAAATCATACAAAGCTTAAAAGATCATTTAAGAGGGTATTAATTTTAGTGGTGTGAATTATATAAGTCCAGAGAAACATATTCTAAACTATACATAGTAAGTAAAACCTATTTCTGGTAAATAAACCAATTTCTATTTTGAAAAACATATTTTCTGCACCATTTAAGACAGCAGGAGCCCAGTAGAAACATTAATTTGAATGAACAACTTTCACAGTGTCAATTCAGAGGTTCTAAATGACAATAAGCAGAGTTGTAAACAATCTCCTATCCATATTTAAAAGTGGCGAAGGACTATTACAGCTGAAACAATGGTCTCTTTAAGTGAATGGGGCAATCTGTGCCCTTAAGCTAAGAGTGTGTATAAGAGTTGCAATTCCTGTAACTAGAGGTGCACTGGTATTCTGTGAAATTCTTCCAGTTGGCACAGAAGACAGTAGGTTAATGGGACACTGTTGGGGTGATTGCATTAGGATGTGATATGTTTTTTAACCTGTGAGACATTTATAGGGACAGGATTCTGAGCTCTGAGTACCTTATCTGGGCTATAGACCATAAAAGCAGGGCAAATGTAAGAGGAGGCTGGGAAAACTCTACTCGTGCTTTTAGCAAGTAAAAAGATCCTTGGGATAAGATCAATGGTTAGAAATATGGACATCAAAGGAATAGGAGTGCTATAATTTTAAAAGCACAGGAATCAAGGAAAAGATAGCATTAGCAACAGCTCTTCAGCTAGTAAACAAGTAAGCTCAGAGACCATCCAAAATGCATCTTGTAAATAAATGCAAAGACCCTGCAAAAAACCCTAAAAAACAAGATAAACTTGTGATTTCTAATGCAAATGATGAAAAAAGATTTTGCAAGTATGAAAACGGAAGGAGCCTGGTGGAATGGGTCTGAATGAATCAATCAAGTGACTAAATGACCAGAATATTAATTTTGGGCTTTCCAAGAGATATCAATACAGACTAGACTAGCATGTGTGCAGGAAATCCACTGCACAGCCCCACGCCGGCAGCCTTGCCAGGCTCCCAAACCCACAAGGAAAATGCAGTAGTCCTCAGTGCAGGGCCCTGTGCTACTGCAGACTTAAAAATCTGACCTTTATCCCAGAGACTATGAAAGGAGGACACCAGAAGATAATGTATAACAGGGGGTATTACAGCCTGATACAGATAATAAAGTTTGCTACACTGTTTAAGAGACAAGTCACAGGACAGGAAAAAGGAATGTAAAAAGCAAACCCAGAGTCATCATACTGGGAGAGGAGAATGAAGGGCTAAAAAATATCAAAATGAGAAAATAAAGAAGCATGTTTCTGAGCACAATCGGAAGGAAAAATAACCAGCTCACTTTTCAAATTCTCCTGTGCACCCAGTACACATCTGCCACCAGCATCCTCCATCACTGTTCAAACAAACCAGCTCTTTCAAGTCCTCTGGGCAGCCATGCATGCTAAATGAGCTCTGATGTTCTTCAGGACACAAATTATAGTACTGGCTGAATCTAACATGTCCTTCTCCCTGTGGCAACTTTGACGTCTGTGTGAAATGAAAGTGAGGTAATAGAACTGTCTGTTCTACCCAACACTGCAGTGCTATCACATTTAAATACACACTCCTGACTTTGTAAGATACAATATTAACTTCAAAAGTTGACCTACACTGACTATTTAATATTTTCTTCTTTTCTGTATTCATCATTTTCAAAATGTAGGAGTGAAGCAAGGTTGATGCAAAGAGAAACATTTAAGCCTTAGCCTTACTACTGGTATAAGCTAGAACAACGTGCATTTTGATATAGGGAATTAGGCTAGAGAACACATCTATACTGTTATAGATTATGAAATTAGAAAGGCTTTGTAGATATTTTTATATGTATATATAGTCACACTCCCACTGAGCCATACCTCACTTGAATATTGGCAAAGTTCAAATGTAAATTTTGGGTCTAAGATTGACAGACTGTAAAAGCAAGCATATCTTGGGATTTAGTTCTTGTATAAGCTGAAGGACTGATGTTACATGTGTGGAATGCTGATTAAAATGCAGAATTGAAAGAAAAAATTCATGGCAACCAATGTGTGTAGCTTAACAGCAATGAAATGCACTAATAAGCAAAATCACCCTGATGTATTGGGAGAGATGTAACTAAATACGTTAAAGGAAATGGCTGAAAATATGATTGTGTGATAACTCACATGAAAAGTGGTGCTTATGAGCAGAAGAAATATGTTCTCTCTCCCAAAGATGTGATCAGCCAGAACTTACGTAGACCAAATCAAAACTGACACGGTTAAAAAATATTTGTGTAGATAACAAAATGCATGACTATATAATATTTGCCTTTGTTTTGTAGGTTGATTTTATTACCTATAATAAAACATCATGTTTTATAAATCTCAGTCTATTTGCAGTTCTGCTTCTTATTCCTTATTCTCTCTACTTTTGAACAAAGCCCTTGAATAAATTGAAGTAGAGCTATCAGTCAGGGGAGGAGAGGCCTCTTCTAAGCTGGTAACCTTCACTAGTGGCTAATTCACTGATCAAAACAGGCAACACATTCACAACTGTACATGCAGCTCATAAGCATTAGGCATTAGAAAATTTCCAATTTTTTTCCTAGTATTTTCCATTTAAAAGTGTAAATATTCACCTCAGTGGAGGCTATTGATTTTACACTCACAAAAGAAGCAAAGTGATCAGTTTTCAGGTTAGAATCCTCAAGTGAGTGTTATGTTGTGATTTTTGACAGTGGCTGAGTGGAGGGTGTGAAAGGGGCTGGAAAGGGGATGGTACAAGGGCACCAACAAGGATGATGAGTGCTTTCTTGTCGGACACTGGCCTCCTTCTCTGGTGGTTAAATCAGTCAGGTGACAGCTTAGGACTTGTAAGAAATCTTTAATTGCTGCTTGATCAGCTGTGATAAGAGAGATTAATCCAGCTCTCAGTGACTTAATGGTGGCAAGATTTCCATGGGCAGCAAATCATGTTGTCCTGCTCTGGAGTCAGCTCTACTGCATTGGAAAGGTGCTGCAAGAGCAGTCCCTCAAATCTAATGGAAAGCTGTGTCAGATTTATGTGAGGGTCCCTGAAATGATGCTCTTTCCTGGCTGAGGAAGTCCATTGTCAAGAAATAAATCACAGGAGTGTTTTATGCTATCTCATAATGATACCCTTAATTCAGCTCTGAACTACTCAGACTCAGATTAATAGGACAAAATATAAAAAACTGTTATCATAGATGGGTTAAAAAAACATACTCTCTTTTCCAAGTGCAGCTGGAAGAATGATTCCAGATTATGTCACCACAAAATGCCCTTAATAACTGAAGGATCCATGTGTGTCCAGATGCTCATCACTGCTTGTGACAGCTAGTTGCCCATCCCTGTCATATGGCTTTTTGGATCATCCTCTGGCTTTATTCTTGGCTCCCCTAGGATTAAAAATATTGAACTAAAAGACTAAGTTAGCTCCTGACTTGATGCCCTTAATATTTAGCATTCTTTGTGAACCCTCTTATTTTTGTGTGAGCCCATGTACAGAGAGAGGAAAAAGAAGAAGAAAACCAAACAGAAATCTGGGAACATGGGAGTCAGAATGTGCAAAGAACAAGAGAACAGGAAGAGCTATTTTACAAAGGGGTGGAAGGCAGGCCATAGAGAAGGCATGAAGCACACAAAGGATAAAAAACAAACAAGAAGAGGCAGAATGAACCAGGAACAGGACAGCAGAGTCAGGATTACGAGTGAAACAGAGGAATAGAAAGTATCCACAGTTTTCAGAAGTGATTGTTTACTATGCAGCTCTTCTGCCTTCACTGCTCTGCTCCTGCCTTGGAGGCAGCTTTTTCAGTGACCTCTTCTGAGGGGCCTCATCCACACTTCCAGCACATTCTGTGCTTGTGCAGATGTTCAGCATGACCATAGAAATCTCAGCCTCATTCCATGGAGCAACCCTGACTGTTAGAAAAATAAAATCATTTAAGTTTGAAAAGACCTCTAAGATCATTGAGTCCAACCATTAACCCAGCACTGCCAAGCCCACCACTAAGCCATGTCCCCAGGTGCCACATCCACATGTCTTCTGAACACCTCCAGGTATGGTGACTTCCCCACCTCCCTGGGCAGCTATTCCTATGCTTGATGACCCTTTCAGTGAAGAAATATTTTCTAATATCTAATCTTAACCTCCCCTGTCACAACTTGAGTCTGTTCCTCTTGTCCTGTCACTTGTCACTCAGGAGAAGAGACCGACCCCCACCTGGCTACAGCCTCCTTTCAAGTCATTGCAGAGAGTGATAAGGTCTCCCCTGAGCCTCCTCTTTGTGGAGATACTTACAGCTTTTTACCGGCTAGGCTTGTAGTTCAATGCCTTAGAAAGCCTCGGGCAGCCTAGAGAGGTAGCCCGGGTAATCCAGCATTTCAGTAGCTCTAAAAGCGGCAAAATGGTGGCTGCAAATCTAATACCACCAGCAGAAGCAAAGAGGGAGAAATATAGCCTGCAGTTGACAATTCCTGCAATTAGAAGCTTTCAAACAGAAAGAGAAGCGCACAGATGTTCGCAGAAGGGATGCAAGCCAAAGAGGGCGGGCCCCCCTTGGTTCTTTCTTTTATTAGGAGAAGGGGAAAGGGGAGGACTGGGGGCAGACCCGGGGTGAGCGGCCAATCAGACACTGCTGAAGAGTCTGAGTTACATTTGGTTTTGCCCGCGCTTGGAACAAAGGAGTTCAGAGCACATGGCAGAGGCAAGTGTCTTGGGGAGGGGGAAGGGAAGCTAGGAACAGGCAGCAACACCTCTCCAGCTGCTCCTCATGAGACTTGTGCTCCAGTCCCTTCAATGGCTCTTTTCCCTCTTTTTCTTCAGGCTAAACAGCCCCAACTCCCTCAGCTCCTCATAGGACTCAATCTCCAGGCCCTTCAGCAGCTCTGTTGCCCTTCTCTGGACACGCTCTAGCACCTCAATGTCCTTCTTGTCATGAGGGGCTCAGAACTGCACACAGAACTCATGTAGCCTCACCAGTGGGACAATCACTGCCCTGGTCCTGCTGACCATGCTATTGCTGATCCAGGCCGGGATGCAATTGGCCGCCTTGGCCATCTGCGCACACACTGGCTCATGTTCAGCCACTGTCAACCAACACCTCCAGGTCTTTTTTCCCAGGGCAGCCTTCCAGACACTCTTCCCCAAGTCTGGACTGTTTCCTGGGGTTGTTGTGAACCCAAGCACAGGACCTGGTACTTTGTCTTGTTGAGCCTCACAGAACTGACCCACTGATCCAGCCTGTTCAGATCCCTCTGCAGCACCTTTCTGCCCTCAAGCAGATCAGCTTTGTGTTGTCTGCAAACTGGCTGAGGGTGCCAGTTGGTCCCCTCATCCAGATCATTGATAAAGATATTAAACAGGGCTGGCCCCAGTACTGAACCCTGGGGAACCAGTATGGACAGTTGGATGTAACTCCATTCACCACTCCCAGGGCCATCAGCCAACTTTTTACCCAGCAAACAGCACTTGCTCATCCAAGCCATGAGCAGCCAGTTTCTCCAGGAGGATGCTGTGGGAAATGAAGTCAAAGGCTTTGCTGAAGTACAGACAGACACATCCACAGCCTTTCCCTCATCCACTAAGCAGGTCACCTGGACATTGAAGGAGATCAGGTTGGTCAAGCAGGACCTAAACCTGTGCTGGCTGGGCCTGACCCCCTGGTTGTCCTGTACATGCCATGTGATGGCACATCACGATGAGCTGCTCCATGACCTTCCCCAGCACCAAGGTCAGACTGACAGGCCTGTGATTTTCTAGGTCCTCCTTCCAACTCTTCTTGTAAATGGGCATCACATTCACTCACCTCCAGTCCCCTGGTACCTCCCCAGCTGGCCAGGATTGCTGGTAAGTGATGGAAAGTGGCTCCGTGAACACTTCCACCAGCTCCCTCATTTGTGCCAGGCTCCCATCCATCCCCACAGACCTGTTTGTATCTAAGTTATGTAACAGGTCACCGACCATTTTCTCTTGGATTATGGGACTTCTGCTCCTTGTCCCTGTCTTCCAGCTCTGACTACCCAGAGAACGTCTGGTTTTACTATTAAACACTGAGGCAAAGAAGGCTTGAATTACTTCTGCCTTTTCCTTATCCTTTGTCACTAAGTTTGCTCCTTCATTCAATAAAGGATGGAGATTCTCCTTAGTCCTCCTTTTCTTGTTAATGCATTTATAGCAATATTTTTATTGTCCTTTACAGCAATAGCCAGATTAAGTTCTAATTGGGCCTTGGCCCTTCTGACTTTTTCCCTGGATAACCTCACAATATCCTTAGAAATGCATTTGATTATTTTTTTCTTAATTCTTCCTTTATATTTTGTACTTATGAACAGAAAGCCTGGGGATTTTTGTGCTGTACACAATTTTCAGAGAGCATTTACCCAATTATTGCTTTCCCCCTTCCCTTTACAGATTTTATGCAATTTTATTTTTTTAAATCAGTATTTATTTGCAGGGTTTACTAAGTGACAGATAATATTAAATATTGCTTTAGGACAGATTAATACATATCAGCTTCTTATGAAGCCTGGGTGATAAATGACACCATGCATAAGTGAAAGATGGGGTGACAAATCTCAGAATGATAGCATGTCTCTTTAATGTCTTTGCCACAGCCGGCTCACACATCCTTCTTTGAACACAGCTTGGGATCAGACTCTCTATTTTTCTTTTCAAGTTGAAACTGGAGATCCATTGAGATGATATATATTCTGCTTACATGAAAAAGCATTTGTGATTATGATGCATTCAGCTGGGATCTGTTTCTGCAACACCAAGGATATTCTCTCTTCCATGAAGTTTTATTTGAAAGTTAAATAGCAACTAAGTGAAGTCATGATGCAGTCTGGGAACTGTAATAGCATTCTTTCTTGTGCCATTAAAAATATATATATATTCAAACCCATGGAAACAATATAATTTAAAGTAATCTTTCTACGATGACCTGAAAGGAATGACTTGCAAAAGAAATTCCGTAGTTTCAGACAATCAAGGCTTGACTGGGTTCATTTTAATGCTCAGGAGGAGTATTTGCTAAATGGAAGGCAGATTTGGTGCAGTGCCTGCAAAACAGGAAAGTGTGAGAGGACATTTCTGCCATTTGCATTTCTGGTTCTCTCTCCTGCTACATGGCAATGTGAGCAGCAATCTCATCCATCAGCAAGGGCAGTTCTGGAAGCACTCTCACACCAGATGTCATGGATGGCTTCAGAAACCAGAGCCCACTGTCCCTTCCAGAGGAGAGGGTACCAAGCAGCAGGGGACACCCTCAACAGTTTTGAGCCTACCAGCTGAGTACCATGGATTTTGAGACCCCTTTGACATGAATATGGCCTGATCTGACTGTGAAGAAGCTTGGAGAGTGCTGCTCTTCATCATTGCCATATGGCTTTATTAATTTTAGGAGAACAGGCCCTGTTCTCAGGCCCAATTTCAAAGCCAGGCCCTTCTCAACACATCTCACCTACTAAATTCAGGTTTCCTTCATCAAGGAATTAGGGAAACATGGAGAAAACAGACTTTTATGCCCTATGTGTTCCAGGCAGAGCTGTTAAAGCTACTGTGCAAAATAAATCAGTGTATATGGTAAGAAAAAAAAAAATAGTCTTTATCTCTTGTTTTAGGAGATCTAAAGGTCTAGGATATGCTGTCTTGGCAAGTATCTAGTGACTGCCAGGTCCATACCCCATATCCAAAAAAATCTTCTTTTGTCCCTTAAGAAGACAGAGATTAGCACAAAGCGTTTGCAAAAACAAAGTTCTGGAAGATATCAGTAATGGCCCTTTGAGCCGTGGGCTTTTTTTGATCATTATTTGAGCTCTGATAGGGGGCTAATACATGGCAACGGAGCAAGGCATACATTTTACCTTTAATTTCATGATTGATATGTGTGATGCTGAGAACAGAGTCTGTGGACCTTAAAGCATTTAGCATGAATAAAAAGTTTTACTAAATCCTTAGAGGTTGGATTAAGGATTTTACCTGTACTAACCATTGAACTGTTCAAATCACTGCACACCACTCTTTTCATGGTAAGAAAAGTCCCTTGGAGATCTTCTGATACAGAAGAGAAGGTGAATAAAAACAGAAATTGCAGCAAGGAAAATGCCACCAAAGAATTGTGGAGGGTGCTTTTTCTTGACATGGTGTGGGTAAAACAAGGCTCATTGCACAGATTCTAAAAAATAACCTGTACCAGTCCCAGTCTTCTTGATACAATCCAGTTCAGTCACAAGCTGCCAGCAGCAGCAAAGTCTGCTTTGGATTTTCTGAATGTTTGACCCCATAATGAATGAATATATTAATTCAGCAAGAAAACAAATCTCACTCATCTGGTCAAATTGGCCAACTAGAGAAACTCATTTCCCTGTGCAAACCAGAATTTGAGCTATTAGAAACTTCGCTGGGTATATCTCAGGCTCCTTGCAAAAAGGTTTAATCTTATTTTTCCTCATGCTCAATGAATGGGAAGAGATTATTGTTTTTGCAATGTGGTCACAATGTCCCATCCAAATGTGCCAATAACAGACCATTTAGTCCAGCACATGAAAACAGATGCAGGAATGGTGTATCTTATTTATCTTCAGAAAATGACTGCGAGGGTGAAAGTAGGAAAAGATAGAAATCAGGAGACACTGTGGGGGCGGTCAGGTACGGAAGAGAGTACACTGACAGCCCAGAACAGGACTCCCTGGTATGGGGGAGCTCTATTAGAGCAGCTCTGCTACCCTGAGGGACCATCACAGCATGTGGATGGTCTTGGAAAAGTAAAGCAAAAAAGCAGGGTTAAAGGATTGCCGATTTTATATCTGCAGCCCCTGTCTGAGCTTTTATTTGAGAGTGTTACTTGTAACTGCAGCCCTCAGGAAAGCTGCTGGGCCAGAAAGGTCTAATTAACACTGAATCACCTGTCCCCTGCTTGCTGCCATCCCACCGGCACTGGGAGCAGGTGGCAATAAACAGCTTGGCGTAGGTGGCTCTCTTTTATTAGCTACCTGTAAGCTACTGAAAGGAAGGGAAAAAAGAAAAATAAAAGAGTTCCCCAGCTGAGAATTAAGCCAAAAACATCAATTGAATATGAGGCTGGAAAATGGCAGTACTGCCATAGTTAAGAGAGCAAATAGCAGTTCGTTCCAGTCCTGGAGAAGTGCGGATAAATTCTCATTGTTCCCTCTCAGCTGAGTCACTGCTTTCATTGCTGGGTGTTAAATGAATCATTCCTCTCATTTTTCATTTTGTTATAATTTGAGATTGTGTTTTCAACCCTTTTTTAACCAGTGTAGAGGAATGCTGAGCTGGTTTATTTGCAAAAAATTGAGCCGGTATAAAGTTTCTGTTTCCCTTCCATTGCTGTTTTGATAGGGTGAGAAATGTAAGGAAGGGGAAAGGAAGTGATCACAAGCAGTAAGGAGCATGTATCTAACCCAGTCTAAGGGGGTGAGAATGACTGTCCCCAATGGGGCACACCTGCAGCATGGCACTCGGCTTCCAAGTGTGTGCAAAAAGTAAAAGATCCTTGGCTTGCCTGTCCCACATGAAATCAGGAGTTTTTCTAATGGGACCCATCAGGTAAGAACAATTATTTCAGTCAAGATGTGCCTCATTTCCAGTGGTTTGAAGAACAGAATTGAGCTAATTAATTAAAAGAGTTTGGGTCATGATCAAGCCAAAAGACATACAATTTGCTGATTAAATTGACTGAAGACACAGCTGCTCAATGTGCTAAAATAATAGTATGAACCTCAGGGCTGTTTTTAAGAAGTGCTGTAATTTCCTTACCAGCACAAGCTACAGTGAAGTACTGCTCACTCTCCTGCCATAGTAGCAATGCCTTCAGCTTACCTGAAAGATCTCACTTCAAGTGGGCTTGAGGGTTGAGTACCTGTAGTAATTACAGCCCTGAAGGACTCCTCATTGAGGAACTTTAAAAAGTTTTGCTTTGATTATCTGGTAAAATGGAGTATAACTCTTCAATATTGAAGTTACACTTTTTGTGTTCTGGTAACCTCAAAGTATCACTAAAAATTTTTTTCTCATGAGCCAAACACCATCTCTACTATCTCAGGTGTCAGTGTAGCAGCAAAGGCATTAATTATTTGAAATTGTTAAGCTGAATATTTACCACTAAATTAATGTCCTAATAAAATAGTCCTGTTCTGTGAATTAAACACATTTCTGTCAGAAATTTATGTGAAAGAGTAACTCATAGATATTTTTCTTACATTATGAAATGAAGAACTGTTAAATTAACTGATGTTGCATATAATTAGACTACTAGAAGTTTCATTCTGTATCTTGAAAGAGCATATATATTATCTGAGTTCTTATAGTGGTGCTGTGTCAGAGAGTGCATTTTTAGTTCAGCAGCTAAATGATATGAATTAACATAGCTTCAAAAATCAATCCATACAACTCATATCAAGCTCAACTGCTCAATTCAGATAGAACATTTGGCAAAGATTAGAGAAGGGCAATAAAGATGATTGAAGTTACAGACCAGCTTTAAAAAGAGGAGCAATCAAATAAATTAGTTGTCCTCCATTTCCAAAGGAGGTGCCTGAAGTGGATGCAGCAGTTTTTTATGAAGTCACGAGTAACCTGAAGTTTGCGACTTACACTGGGCAGTGACTGCACACTCTTCCCTAGTATAAAAAGAAAGGCATCAAATGAACTCATCAGGATGCTGATTCAAAATAAAATTAATTTTTCTTCACACATTGCATAATTATACTGCCATGCTCATTGACTTATGATGCTGTGGATGCTAAAAGCTTAAATATGTTGAAAAAGAAAACCCATTAAGGGCAGTTGAATACAAAGATATTGATTAAGGTTTAGGACTGCCTGAACCACCAGCTGCTGGAGACTAAATAACACATAAGGAAGTATTGCTATGTGCTTGGTCTGTCCTGACAGTCTTTTGTAAAGAGGCACATGTAGTCACTGTCAGAGACAGGATTTGGAGATAGCTCAACCTCTGATCAGCACAGCTATTCTCAGATTTTATGTTTGTTAGGTCAGGGTCTTTTACTAGCACTATCTATATAAAACTAACATCTGACACTGTAGCTCTTAGTTTTTACCACTGAGGACCTCCTGGTCTTTGATCCAGGCCAATACAGCTGGAAAATGCAATGATAGAGTACAACACTCTACCTCACAAAGCAACTCAGCAATTCAAAATAAATTAAGGATCTCTATAGGTCTTGAGTGAGGCTGAGTGTGAGCTATTTCAGCAAGGTGTGATGAAGTGGGAGGGTGAAGGGAGGCAGTTTGAATCTGCAAGGAGAAAGAATCTTCCTTGTCACTCCGACTGCATAGCTTAGAGGATCAAACAGCTTTTGTGATGCATCATGTAATGGAGGCTGCAACAGCCTGTATTGGAAAATCAGTCTATTTCTAGCCTAGATTTTTGGTTACGGGAGACCTGCGCCATTTTGTTCTCTTGGTCTATTCAATGAGAGCAAGCTCGTTGGAAGCTGTAATTCCTTGGCTCTTTCTTAGATGCAAAAGTCAATTCCTAAGCTGTGGTGCTCTGTTTACCCACCGCTTTTCTTATCCCACACTGTTGCCCCTCGCTCTTCCTTGCCCCTAGCCCTGGCCACTCCCTCGGATTCTCCCTAGTGGTTCCTGTACCCCAGCTCTGCCCATGGACCACCCTGGGCCCCTGAGAAAACCCCCCTGCTGCCTGACTGCGTGGTCTCTCTCAGTCTCTGTGCCTCTGGGCATTGCTGGGACAAGATGTAACCATTAAAGGTCCTCTAAAACCCTTATGGAGGGGCCCTTCTCACCTCCTTCACCTTCACTGTGCTGTGGAGCTGGTAGCTGCTGGAGCAAGAGTGCAGAGCTGTCCGAAAACGACTACAGGAGGACAGAATGGATGCCCTGCCCTAAGCAGCCCCTCTGAGCTCCCAGGGAAAGCTGCAGGTTGCTAAACTAAACCTAATGCTGAACCACTAACTTGCCCCTTTCACATGCCAGTAAAGACATAATGTATATTTCATGTCTTAATACACAAAATTAAACAAGTCATTAATATAGAGCCCTATCCTTGTTCTGTAGTCAACTGTCCTCCTCCCAAATCTTTAGAGAGCTCCTTACAAAACACTATATATGTGGAACATTTTTAATTGTCTACTCAGAAGATTTTGTTTTTCCCTATCTGTATACTCAGAGGTACTTTAGAGCAGAAGCATTAGTAGTGTCTATTTAGTAAGGAGATCACTGGATGCTCCCACGAGTTCCCAACATGCTCAAGGGTCTCATTCCTCCTGTTCTGAAAAATCTGTTAGACCCCACAAATCACTCCTGGCAAATGCCTGTGTGTGAGCATTCATCTCTAGGTATTTCACTGCAAAACACTGCAGTAAAGCTGCTCTGCCCAAGAACCTTAGGACTTAACATTCACATCTGAAGCCTAACTGCTCAAGCATAGCCAAAGATGAAAGCTGTGTGAATCTGTGAGGCAATGCCCTGTGCCTGGTGCAGAATGACAGCCCCCAGGGGAAAGGCATGCACGGGACCTTGACATAATTTTTGACACAGCAGGCTACAATTTTCTGTGCAGTATTTACAAGGTTTTCCAGGATGTTTCATTACAGGGAGCAACCCCTGAAAAACATGTGCTGTGCTGTTCTTGTTTGACACATCTGACAAAGACTGTGATAATTGCTGTGAGGAGATGGCTCTGACCTGCAGGAAGGCACAGAGACATGGTCTAGGGAGTGACAGATGGGAGAAGGCTCTCACTGCAGTCATTTGTGGACAATGTGTAATGCCTCACTAGCCTGGATTGCTCACTCTTTTATGTTAAAACCTTGATTTCCAAAGGAAATTAAATTTTGCAACTGCATAGTTTGTTGGCCGAGTCATCCTCCTCTCTCCTGTTCCCTCTCCAGCACCTGCTGAACTGCTCAACAGGAATGAAGATTAGAAGAGTGGGAGTCTCAAGGACACATGTGCTTCTGGAAAACCCACAGCCAGGTAAAAGGAGAATCAGATTTGTATCCCCCTTGACAGCACACAGCCTGATCCCATCATAGGATCTGGCTGGGATGTCAGCATCCGGCTACTGACTCACTGGTGTGACCATGGTCCCTCCAGTCCAAGCACTATTTCCTCATCCTTGGTATGGCATCCTATGGGGAATAGGGGGCTGGTGAGGGAGTATCAAGCTATCATTACTGCAACAGGAGCAAAAGCAAGGGAGCTCTGCTGCTGATCCAAAACAATGTGTTTTTTTCCTGATGGAGCTTTTGTTCTAGCTGGCTGCCACTGAGCACTGCTGCAACTGCTCGGTGGCCTGCGGCAGGCATGTGAGTGCCACCTCAGTGCTGGTTTAAATCAGTCCTGTTGAAATGTAGGATCTTAGGCCAAAGGTCTGCTTAGGAGACAATAGAGCTGCCCCAGGAAAGGTGACAGTGCAGAAGCCTACAGATCTGTGTGGATGACAGCAGAACAGGGGGACCTGAGCCTCACAAGTGACACCTTCACAAAGCTACCAGTGATCAGGCACAGCTCCAGCAATCCTGTCCATTCAGGCAGGGCTCAACAGGGTGCAGACAGCATCGATGAAGAGCTGAGAGAGAATGTGGTGTGGGTTCACAAAAACACTGAAGTGATGAATGGAGTGGCTGCAGGAACTGTTACTCACCAAACCCTACAGTCCTAGAAGAGGACTTGTAAGTAATGGAAACTGAGTTTCTGGAATGTGTTGCCCTGGGGAGGAGTCAGGCAACATCATCCTCCAAAAGGGTTTGTACGAATTTGGACAACACGTCCATAAACAGGCAGCAAAGGGAGTAGGCAAGCATGTAGCTTCCAGCATCCCTAATCCAAGCCCTGTGGGTGCTGGGAGTAGAAGAGAATACCCTGCAGAAAATGGGCTCGTGCTGTCCCAGGCTCACGTGCAGTGAAGAAGGAGTCAGAGATAAAGGTGCCAACACCTTTCCTCTTCTTCTGCCCTAACTGCAACAGCTACACTCAGAAACACTCCACAATTCTGCACAAATTCCTAGGTGGTGTTTCCCACATAACAACTTTAGGACTTCAGTGATTATGATACTTCTTGAGGCTTTCTTTTAGAGCATAGTTTTCCCTATCACTGTGTCTTTTTACTTATTTTTTTTTCCTATGGCTTTACCAGTCCACAAACTCCATTTCTTCTTGGAGGAAACTCTATAATCCCCTCAAAAAAGAATAGAAGGGAGAAATGATTAATAGTTATTCCTTTGTTTCAACCTTGGGCAGAATGGTAATAAAGGAAGAATAGCAAAGACCATATACATATCCTCAGTATTTGCAGAAGGCCAAATGTTAGCAAGCTGTTTACAACAAGAAAAAAAAAGAAAAGTTTTGGTTCAATCTCATTTTCTGTGTTCCATCTTATTACAAATATCATTTAATAAAGAATGATTTTCACTATGAATTTTATTTTCTCTGAAAAGAAAATTAATAATCATTAGCAAGGAAAAAATGATTCAGTCTTCTGCGAAATCTAGTTACGTTGCAGAGCTCAGCTGCCAAATTACGATAAAAATCCCTGGGAGGTTCTTTCTGTGCAGTATGGAGAAATAACATGTAACAGGCAAGATGCTCAAATAGAATTTAAAACAAAGCCTTGGAAATATCTAGCTGAAGATACAGCAGGTCCCTACATGTACGACTGGATGCAGAATAGAAGATTTTAACCAGAAAAAGTGAATAGTTACAGGAATGGTTGTGTTCTCCAGTAGTTTCCTAATCAAATCTGCTGCTCTTATTGTTATGTAAATATTTTTAATAAAGTACCTAATAGCATTCAAAAGGGGCTGGTGTGATTCTTGGACTTGTCCTGTGCAGGGCCAGGAGTTGGACTTTATGATCCTTGTGGGTCTCTTCAAACTCAGGATATTCTGTGAGGGGCTAAAATGAGGATCTGCAGAAAATACCTTACTCACCTGCCTTGGGTTTTTTTATCAGTTCAGTGAACATTATTTTGAAGGCAGGGAAATCATGCAAAGGCAAGCCCAGCTACAGCTCCCCTGACAGAGATAACTACATTACATATTCATATAGTCCACAGAACAAGATGTTTTTGCATGAATCCATTCCAGGGTTTTATGATAAAAGTTACATTTGAACCTAGCTATTTATTTATTACTTACATTTCTATTTAACAAATAAAACATCTTGATCTGATTTTGGATTGTTTTTGTTGAAGTACTTCCTAAATAATTTGCTTTTCTATCAATTTTGGTTTCCATCGTAATTACAGTTTCCGGTTAGTGCAGTAAACCAACACCCTTTTTGTTATCTTTCCCCTTATTAACATCTTCCTCTGCTCCACGGACCTTGACAGCCCAGTTCTCTAAAACGATCTCATTAAGGAGGAGAATTGAGTTAAACTCAGAGTTTCCACTGTGATTGCTGTTTGAAGTTTCTGTTTCTGACCATACTGGTGGTAACTTGTCCACTTTTCTAGCTGTACTGTTAAGCTTTCCCTGGTCCTACGCCTCTCGGGGTCTTCCTGGTGCAGATTTTTTTCTTGCAGATGGTTATCCCACTGGAGAACCATCATCCAGTCTGAGCTTCTGCATGACACCAGCATCAGAGCTTTACAATGTCCCTAGCATACTAAGCCAGTGTATCAAGCTTGAGTTATGGCAGCATGATAAGAAGAAATTTAGGGTGTAATTCATTTTGTATCACCTGAGATATCTATAGAACAGAAATTCACAGGCAAATCAGTTGGCCAAAACTTTCTTTACAGTCAGTGGGGCAAAATGGGCACTGTTCTCTTACAATTCATATGACTTCTTCCACTGTCCACTTCAGACTGTCACAGACTGGGTCCCCAGTATGCCTCCCTCTCCACATTGCCTGTCCAGAGAAAAGAAGGTGACTGGCTCAGTTTACCCATTGGCATTGTCAGGATCTGATCAGATAGGTCCCATCCTCAAATGGTAGAAATCCATCACGATTCCAAGGAAACTGTTCCAGTGCTTGAGCACCTACTCTGTCTTGAAAAATTCTGACTTATTTCAGCTTTGGGCTTTCAGCACAGTCTTTTCCACTCGATTAAGGAGAAAATCTACTGTCAGGCACATTTTGCCTCATCTGCCCTCAAAGCATAGGTGGTGTTTAAAATCATAAACCAGTATAACCTCCATTATCTATGAGAAGTGACTGCTGAAAGTCAAGCAGCAATGCTTCATATGACATTTGTAACGAGAGCCAACTGGCTAAGCAGCAATAGAGTTAGGACTCACAGGTGTGGTCACAGTACAGCAACTGGATTTGGGTGCAGAAAACCACATGCAGACTTTTCTGCTCCAAACCCGTGCACCAAGTGTGTTTGATCCAAAGCACTGCTGCTGTCTCCATATTGATTTATAAATGAGGCAGGTGATAGTCATGGCAGAGAGGATTCAGGAGATTTTTAAACGTCTGAAAAGACAGTGAGAGAGCAATTATTTCTTTTCCTTGTCACAGTTAAAATAGGGACGTCTAGTAATACCTGAGTTGTGTCTTGGAGGTCATTTCCTCCAGGAGTTGCTGCTTCACCTTAAGGGGACAAGCTTCCCAACTGCCCTGCACAGAGCCCTGACTGCATTTGGAGCTACACCTTCTTAAAAAACTAGTCTGTCCTATTGTTACAACAGTTTTCCTTCCTTTTCCATCACCTCTAGCTCAGAGAAGAAGATCACACTTAAGAGTTTAAATAACTAAGGAAGGGGTTTGTTCCTTTACTTTTTGGATGGAAGCATCTGAAAAAACATTTTTGGTGTTAGTTACAAAAGTAATAATCTGACCCACTAAACCACCAGGTAAAACACAGCCAAACAAAAGGACATTTAATCCAATTAACTGCAAAATTGAAGCTATTATTTGGCAGCTGAACGCTAACACTTTACTAGCACTTTTCACTGCAGAGCTGCCAGTTATATCTATATCTGTGTCATTACATGGTTTGAAGGTGCAAAACTGTGGTACTTCTAAGTGTTACAAAATGTGTTACTTTTGCTCATTTTGCTTGTAATAAATGAGGTTTTATTTCAAAATAAAAAACTTCTTAAAACAGTTAAGTAAAATTAGATGAGAAAATCTCGTTCAGAGTTAATTTCAGGGTAATCATTGTCCACAAGTATTTTGTGTTTTCCTGGCCTAATAAATGATACCTGGCCTAATAAAGGATAATTAAGTGGGCTATCTGCTTAGAAATCTAAATGCCATTAAAGCAAAAGAATGGTCTTCCTTTTGACAGAACTTAAAAGTCAACTCAAATATGTCTGTGAATATTAAGCACCTTCTCTCTTTTCAAGACTTTTCTTCATTCAGCTACTAGTTTTCCTCAGAAAATAGCTTTTCATTACTGCTTCCTCATGCTTTCTAATTGAAACCAGTTTAGTACTCAAATCAAACACTCTGATTTCTGAAAATGTCACTGAGGAGCAAAATACACAAACCTATGCCTGGGAAGAAAATGTGTTAAATTCAGGCCTAGAAAATGACTGCATTTCACTCAGCTGCTGAGTGACAGTCAAACACCAGCTTGGGTGATTTATATAATTTTTATGTGCCATTTTTTACTTATTCAAAATATGATTAGTAGATTGTATATCTTGATATCATTAGAAAAAAAGATTCATTGCTCTTATGCAGAGGCACAGTGCTCTGGGTAGGATATTCCAGACTCGGACTTGCAAACCCAAGCACATTCAATTTCAGACATAATTAACTTTTTTTTTAACATTATATTCTATGTTAAGTTAGCCAAGATTCATTAATGCAACTGGGAAACAGCTCTCCTCTAGGAACACCAGCACAAATACACGGGGTGTCATTAGGTGAGAAAGACTGCACAAGAGGGTTTTCCCAAGGCAAGGTGTCTGATGTGAGATGTTGTCTTCTCCTGGCCATGATCTGCCTCTGGCCTTGAGAAATAGCAGTTCAGATGCTGCCATCAGTCCCTGACACAGAAACCCTAATGGAGTGACAAAAAAACCCCAGCATCTGTGGAGATGGCTACTGCAGAGATGTATGCCCAGGCACTGGCAGGTTACATTAGCAGGATTTGTCAGCCTGTGTACCCGCAACATCTGGAGTGCACTGCAGGAGTGTCTCAGTGCTCTCACAGCTGAAAATCTTGAGTTCAGAGGAGCCTCTACTCCTGTGTGGCTCAAGGCCAAAGTAAGACAATCTTTGGTCCAACAGCATATTGTCTGGATAGTCAGCAACATACAGACTTTTGCCTCTTCACTAAGAAAAGGAGCTACTACTTTGTCATTTTACAGGTGGGAAGTGGTGGGACGGGAGACTGGATCCAGGGCAGGTAGTCAGGTGTTTGACGATCACAATAGCTGTGCACAGTGTGGCTTTGCAGCAATGTGAGCAACCTACAGGTACTTGGGGGGCAAGTCCCCCAGGACAGACACATCTGGGGGTCCCCTCCTCTCTCCATATGGTCTGAAGGGAAGCCAGGTGTGACAGCTAAATCAAAAAGAGATGATTATTTTCTGAGTGATAACACTCAAGAGCACGCAGGAAGCCCAAACAGGAGCAAATGGGTGCTAGTCCAGTGCTTTGGTACACGTGACATGATTGTCACACAAAAAGGAAAAATCACAGTCTGTTGAGAGACCTGCTTGTCAAAAAAACCCCACGTGAGACAGTTATCTGATATGTAATCAAGAGTGAAATGCTAGGGATGAACCAAGGGCTTTGAAGGGAAGAACAAAGCAATGTGTATCTTGTCTGTGGCTGTCACTTCCCTTGACAGCCATGGCCTGTCTCTTCTGTCTTGTTAGAAATTATGTCAAACCATTTATTTTTATCCTTATCTCTAAGCATCTGAGACAGTGTGAAAAGATGAAAATAGTAAATCCAGTTGTGATTAATGTAAATATCATTTGATGAGTATCTTCTTATGTGAAGGAAGACAGAATTCAGCCCATAAAAAGATATTAATCAAAAAGATGATGTACAATAGGACAAAAAAAAGACAGAAAATGCTAATAGGAAAAAACAACAAAAAAAATCCAACCCAAACCCCACTAAAATATTCCAATTAAGCTCCTAAGCTTCCACTTGTAAACAGTTGAAACTAAATTTCATTTTGTTTACTACTGTGGGATGACATTTCTTTCTTCAGAGCTATGAATTCTCATTTTCTAGATGTGAATCACTTCATTTCATTAACAAGCAGAAGCAGATTGCTGCCATCTTTATTGTAGCCAAAATATTATTTTCAGTAACTGCAAATAACAGGGTCTGTTGACTTGCAGAGAAATGTGACATGCTCAGGATTTCTAAATTATAAATAGAAGAAAGAGAGAAAATATACTGGAGTGACATTACTAAACTCAGTGTTACTATTCTAAACAAGTCTCAGCCTTGCATTATTGTAAATAGATAATGAGAGTTTCTGTTGAAAATTGAACCCACCAGCTTTTCAAATAAACATAAATCAGTGCATAAATCACTGATTAACTTCATCTGAACAAGCTGTACAGCAGCCCAGAAGCACCAAAAAGCCTTAGGGAGATTTCTCCATGTTCTCTTATCACTGGGGCAAGCTCTTCTCAGAATATCTGCCAGTGGCTTACCCAGGTTATAAAGGGCTCAGGAAACAGCACTTTTCACTGTTCCACAGTAAAAACCCACCCTGTTTTCACCTCCTCATCTAACTCCCTTTTCTCCTTGACCTTCTCATGGGAAGTTGCAGGTTTGGGGAAAATAAAGCATTTCTCTTGGATCTGAGACCCGGAGGACCACAGCTGCTGGGTGCAGGAATCAGAGCAAACCCAATAGGAAGACCAGAAGCACAGGCTAAAATCCTTTTTAGCCACAAAATAAAAGCTGTCAGGAGAACACAAAGACAGAGGCATCTGCACATTGGTCAGCAGGCCAAGACTTGGCAGGTCACTTTGATGCCATGAAGATTTTTACCTTTTCTTTTATACCCCTGTTATACCTTTTTACAACTTCTGTATTCCTTGTGCTTTTTGCCTACATTCTTGGACTTGTTTGTCAAGCTAGGAGACTAAACATTTTAGAAGCTTCATAGCTACGGATCAGTGTGCCCCAGACCCCAAGGTCCTCTCCAGAACACATTCTGTAAACCAAGATAGAACCATCCAGGGGAAGGTTCCTTGGGGAGGGGAGCTCACTTGAGCCTCTCACTGGGGAATCTTTGATAGATATGCTAATTAGTAAAACCTATAAGGTTATACCCAATCTTTGGGGGCAGACAGGGCGGGGTGCATCTCGATGCATATGACCTGGATGTGTGCACCTAAGGATCCTTAAAATAAATACCAAGGTAAAATCCCTTTTCCCCTTCTCACCGTGTATGACTCTTGATTTTAAGACCAAGAAAAGGCATCAACTTCATGACAGTGTAGGACAGTATATGAAGGAACAGCTACTGATTTCAGGGTCAGCATCACCCACAAAGCCTCCATCACTTCCAATTTTGGGATTGATCAAGGGAGACATAAAATCATTGAAGGTACTGGAATTGCATAACACAAACAGCAGCTGCACACAGGCCATGGAGACTATTAAACACTAATGAAAATGGACAAACTGGGGAAAATACACCACAATTTTTGGAAACAGAGAAAGTATTTAGATGTATGACTGATAGCAAAACATAAAATTTCTGCTGGGAATTTGAGTTAAGTTTTTAGAGGAGCTCTTGGAAAAGAGCAAACAGAACCTCTGGGTATTATTTTTACAATATAGTTACTCTTAAAACTTTTTGGACAACAATTTTACACTAACCATAATATTGAATTGTGATGAGGAAAGGCAAAGGCAAGGTACAGCAAGGCAAAACACAAGGCAAGGAAAGGACACGGATTTGATACACCATGATAAAAGTGCAATTATTCATCTCAGTCTGTGAGGAATTAGAAAGGAAAGGGAAAAATAAAATCTGTGTGCAGACAGCTGGTACTCTGGGGGATGCGTGCCTTTTGTGCCTGCTCAATGTGATTGCCCAACATGCATAACTAAAAATGTCCCTGTGTCCTTTCTCTTAGCAAAATTACATTTTTTTATCAAGTCACACCTCCCCGACTCCGTCTGACTCGGTCCTGCTGAAATCAATCAGGTTACTCAGGGAGAAAAGTTTCAGACTGCTCAATTTTTAGCAAATTTTCTCTACTTGAAAATGCATTATATTTGGTTCAAGGGATGGGATATAGTCTGGCCCAGCTTTTATCTTTTGGAGATGAGTTTATTCATCCTAGTGAAAAAAGATGAGTCACTTCTTCCCTCCCTCAGATGATGAGCCATAGACCGTGATGAAAGTCACTTAGAATTTAGCTTCATAGCTAACAGTAGCATAATTAAATCTGGTTTTAGTAGGAGGGAGTAGATGAATGCACAGTAGATAAATTAGGGGCAGAGGAGAAAAATATTTAAATAGAATATAAATTGCTTTTTATTCTTTAATGTATGTGTTATCATAAAACAAAGTAATTTTTCATTAAGTGTTTTGTCTCCCAAAGCAGAAAATAGCAACAGAGTGGAAACCATGTAGGTTCATTTCTGTACACCAATTTGTGTTCCCTGGCACATGACCAGGTAGGTATGTACAAAGTGAACAGTGCCTCAAATCTGCCCACTCTGCCCATGAGTCTGATATCACACAGGATTTGAAGCAGAACTGTACTTCCACTGAAGTCCTGCTATGGGAATTTTATTATTGTTGTTAAGCTGTAAATACATTCTGTAATAAGCAGGCCTGCTATCTTCTTGGCTGAGAGTTTCTGGGGAGAGCAGTTGAATAACAACTTTATTTGCAGCAGAAAATGAATTCTGTTTTCCTACCCTATTCCACTGGACTTGTCCCTGACAAGGTGCTGTGACTACCTAAATTCTGCAGAAAATATGCAGAAATTGCTCAATGATCTTTTTTTCAACATTAAGCTCTCCCTCCCTTGGGGAAATTTCTTCTTTTTTTCCAAAAGGTTTAGCTGGAAATAGTTCTACAAGGTATCTTCTTATCATGGTACTACAAAATTCAGAACCCTCTATTAGGAAGCTCTATTCCCTTTTTGGTAAGTTGGCCTGTTTTATTTTCTCTGTCTTTCAGAAGAGCTCAGGCACCTAGGAATGAATCAGCTTGTGTATTTCTTAGATCACCTGCTTTAGTGTGGGCCCTACCTTCTCACTGAGAGTTGGAGAAGCCTCTTGGATGGGAAGAAGGTGTTTTTGCAGGCAGTGCTTGGAGAGGATTGAACTGACAGAGCAGAGCTCTCCAGGCCCTGGTGATGCAGCCCCACCAGAAACACACCACAGCTTTACTTTCACTACTTAGGTTTTTAACACCACTATGCCTGCAAGTTAGAAAAGCTTTGGTTTATTCCTGTCCCCAAATAACCATCAACAGCTCAAGTGAGATGCACACGTGCCAGCCCACAATGGCTAAATGTCACTGACTGGCTTTGCCACATAAAATTTCTGCTCATTCTTCTGGAGCTGAACATTTCTTCATCATCAGGAATTTAATTTTCAATTAGTTATTGCTCAAATTCTATTTGAGTTGGAAAAAAAAATCCAAAATTTCCTTCAAACAGAATCTTGGTGGATCTTGAAGCCAAATGAAAGAATCGAAGACTTAAGAAATGGTCCCTGCTTCAACATACATGATATTGCCAAAAGGCTGAGAACCCTTTTTTTCAGGAGCCCAGGTCTAGACCAGGCCTGCTTGGACATGTGAAATCTCCAGAGAAAAGATACTGGGTCTAGCAAATGGGGCAGGGGTTTACTGAAATTCTGCTTGACCTTCAGCAAAGCTGGCTAAACCTGAGGTGACCTTTTGGTCATTTACAGCCATCTCTAAACTGACCAGCCCAAATTATCACTGTTTTTTGCACTTATTGGCTCTACCACTAATTGTCCCCATCAATTTATTCTTCTCTAAAATTCAATTCCAGGTTAATTTATCATTCATGTAATCTATAGAAAAATAGTGTATTTTATGTGAAGAGTTCAAATTTAATAGGCAGCTTCAGGACCATGTGGTAACTCAAGCAGTATTCACTATATGTGGCCTGGGAAGAGCCTTGGATTATTCATGGGAAGTAAAGATTTAGGAAATGAGTTTTTTGGGATGGATGGATGGATGGATGGATGGATGGATGGATGGATGGATGGACTGAAAGACAGATTTGGAGGGCAGGAAATGGTATAGAAATCTACGAGTCACTAGCTAGAAGTCCTGAGAGAAGCTCTGTGGGAAAGTCCTGATTTTTATTCATTTATGCAGACGAGAGAACCTACCAGTTACTTGAGGGAGAATTCCAGTGTTATTTCCAGCCTCTGCAACAAAAATGTTCATTGCACTCTTGGGAAGGGGAGGAAATTGAATTTAGCCTAACTGTAGTCTATAAATGCAGTGTATAGTCTTATTTAACAGCAGATCTTAGCAGGCTAATATATTGAATAGCTCTAGGTGTAAAGGACACTAAGCTATAGTTAAAATCATATCTCACAGTCATGCAATTTGTAAGGAAAGAGGGAATGAAAAGCACCATAAAAAGTCAGTGAAGCAGCTGTGATGCAAAGAGCAGAGTGCAAAGGACATTGCTGCAGAGAGTGTTCACATGGCACCGAGCCGTGCAACGTTTCCTGCAGCTGCAGCTGAGAAGCGCTGATGGCACGGAGTGGTTTGCCCACGTCTCACTGTGTGACTTACATTGCCCTGAACAAATCCATGCACAGGCAGCTGTGGCCATGACTGCCCTGCCTGAGGGAGGAACTCAAAAGAGAGTGAGATCCACAGATTATTCTGAGACTGGGACACAGGAGGGTTCATATTATTGGGTGTATCTATAGCTCTTTCCTTGCAAGCGAAATGCATGGGTCTCAATTAGCAATCTGATTTGCTTGGGCTTTTCATTGCAATAGGCAGTCAAGTAGGGAAAAAACTTCAACCACCCAAAAAACGACCCAAAAACCACCCCAAAACCCAGAAAAGCAACATCATAGCTGAAAATTACAAGACAAAGCTAGTAAATTTAATTCAGACAACCTCTTCACTTGATCCAGACACTACTTGCCTCTACATCTCAGCTGTCACCATTACTCTCCCTTTCCTGTATTTCCATCAGCCTCCAGGCTCTTTTTCTTCTCCCATCCCTGCAAGGCACAAGGTATATTTTCTATTAACCCGTTCTCTGTAACTGGTTTTACTGATTTAAAATTGATTAGCATTTACTAGCAACCTGAATACCAGTTATCACTTATCTTTGTTTGAATCCCCTCTGTCTGAAGAAGAAATTAAGTGACTTTGGTGCTTCTTGTTTGCAAACTCTAACCTAGAGGCAACTGCACAAAATGAGTAAGACCTTCCTAGGTAGGCACCTCACTTCAGGAAGGTGTCCATGAGCAAGACCTGGAGCATTTGCAACTGCTTGGGTAAGGCAGCTGTAGGAGCAAAGGGATCAAGACTCGCACCATACTTAGCACTTTCTGTGGTAGCTCTTTGTCAAGAACATGAGATCCTTACAGGACCCCAATGCTCACCAGGGACTGCTGACAAGTCCTAGACATTTAAAGTCAGTTGTAGGATCCTGCTGGACCCAAGAATTTAGCTCCTGGGTTCAGAGGTATGCAGAATATCCAGGTGATGCCTGTGCAAATAAGAAGGAAGAATCATCATGGAGGAGAGAAAGAAAAAGGCAGAAAAATGAAGTGGGAACAGGAGAAGTAGAGGTAGAAACCCTCAGTAGATCCAGCTGAGTTCGATAATGAGTAGTATTGGTTGAAAGAGCAAATTAAAGGGAAAATACAAAGGTAAGAGAAGATATTTTCTCTAATGATGAAAGGGGATTTTGGACTTTGAAGGTCATTTTTTTCCTGAAAAGGGATGGTCTTCAATAGAAGCTGGTTGAATGGCCAGGCTCTCTTGTAAGAGACAGGATGAACCACAGAGTTATAGGAGAACGTGCAAACAAAAAGCTGCTCATATGAAATCTTGTCCGATACAATCAAATAATGGGGAGTGAAAAACATATGCTCTCTGTAGCTGAGCAATCATCTGTTCTATTATCTGAGGCCAAGAAGTTCTGCTATCTATAGACCATTGGCAAGCACCTATGTAATTAACTATAACCATCATCCAGTTGAAAATCCACTCTTTTAATTAACTCAGTGTGGTATTTTGGCCGCATCTGTTTATGTCCAAAAGAGATTCTCATTTGTTGTTACTTGCTACAAAAATAATTCTCTGTTGTAGGAAAATTATTGTACTTGAATGATTGTGCTCAGTTCTCTTCTAAGTGAGAAATACAAATAAGAGATAAAAATAGAGGCATCTGAGGATGCATAACAGTAAACATGATGTTTTTCCCGATTAAAACAAATTGAGATTTGCCTCCTACCATCTAACTCCAAACTCACAGGGTGCTTTAGAAGCATGCTCTTGCCAGATTTATCTCAGTTGACAGCATGTTGAAAAGAGCTTTGTTAAGGAGATCAGTAAGTAAAGCCCAAGGCATTTTTAGTGAGATCATTTAAGCAGGTGTAAAATTCTGGTATTTCCACCTGGGTTTGTTCAGTATATTGTTGTTTTCAGCTGTACACATATGGAAATGTGCAGAAGGGACCGGTTCTGTTCTAGTTTGGCCTTTCTGCAGAATTAAGAAGCTGGAAAATAAAGCTTGATGTGACGAGCTGTAGATGGCTCAGGGCTGTGGGGTCCTTCAAAGAGGATTGAAAATCCAGTGCTGGAAAGTGACAGAAGCTGCTGGTGGGGAAGGTAAGTCCTAGGCTCAAGTCTTGCTCCTCCTGAGGTCAGGCAGTCTGGACAGTACCTGTGACCTGTGGTAGGATCGCCTCTGACTAACCACACTGACGTCCTTACAAACACCTACAGCCTTAGAAAAGCAGGAGTCAAAAAAAGAAGTGAGTATTTTATTACCAAAACCAAATTGTGTTTTCTTCCACCAAAGCTTCCGCCTGCTTGCTTTTTCACCTTGTTTATCTCTAGCGGTGTCTGGCAGAGCAGAATGTTTCTGCTGTCTCCAGAAATATCACCTTAGGGACAGTGCCAATGAACAACCTTTTAAGCCTTATTTTATCTGTATTACATATTGGTTTCAAAGCATTTCTTAATTTTATTGATTAAAACATTAGGGTGTCCAATTATTATTGGCAACATAAATCACTCTCTTATATCAAATGTACATCAATATTTATTATCAAGTTACCAACATTTCTACAGTTATTATTACAGTTTAACCTTGTATTCCAATTAATCAGAAAGAATTGTAGCAAACAATGCAACAAATTTAACTCAACATCTCTTTGTTTTCCTTTCTCATAGAAACAAAAAAAAAGGTCATTATTCACCTTTTGGGTAACAAAACTGCATTTATATACCCATTACATCTGAAGACCACTCTCCTATTTAAAGGAAACTTTGCAGGACTGTATTTCTGCAAGGAATTGTTCAAATTCAACTGTTCAAAATTAATTGTTAAAACAGAATTTCCAAAGTGGGAAAACAACATCTTTGGGATTCTACTGACAAGCACTGTCAATGAAAAATTTTTTTAATGTATGCCAGTATCATGTTCTGTTGAAATTTTCTCATTCAACTAATTCCCCTTCTTATATGTAAAGTCCAATAATAAAATATATTCCTAAATCTGAATGACTTGTTAAGAAAGAAAGGAAGGGGAAAGAGAAAGAGAGAAAGGAAGGGGAAAGAAAAAGAGAGAAAGAGAGAAAGAGAAAGAGAGAAAGAGAATGGAGGGTGGACAGGGAAGATTTCTTGTAGTGAGGGGCCCAGAACTGGACACAGGATTTGAGGTGTGGCCTCACCATTGCCAAGTACAGGGGACAATCACTGCCCTGATCCTGCTGGCCACACTATTGCTGATCCAGGCCAGCGTGACATTGGCCTTCCTGGCCACCTGGGCACAGCTCGCTCATGTTCAGCCACCCTCAACCAACACCCCCAGGTCCTTTTCCACAGGGGAGCTTTCCAGACACTATTCCCCAAGTCTGGAGCATTGCCTGCAGTGCAAGATCAGCACTTGGCCTTGTTGAATCTCATGCAATTGGCCTTGACCATGAATCCAGCCTGTCCAGATCCCTCTGTGGATCCTTCCTGCTGTCCAGCAGATCAACACTCCCTTCTGCCCAATTTGGTCTCAGCTGCACACTGACTGAGGGTGCACTCAATCCCCTTGTCCAGATCATTGGTAAAGGTTTGAAACAGGACTGGCCCCAACACAGAGCCCTGGGAAACACCACCTGTGACCGGCCACCAGCTGGATGTAACTCCAGTCACCACCACTCTCTGGACCTGGCCATGAGCCAGTTTTTTATCCAGTGAACAGTGCATCCATCCAAGCCACAAGCAGCTAGTTTCTCCAGAAAACTGGAAGCCCCCCCAACATTTAGAAGTTTCCTCTTGTACTGTTGGGCACTTAAGGTTTTTGAAAAGTTGCTTCATAGATCAAATTTGTATTTTGCCTGATGAATATCTGAAACTCAAAGAGTTTCATTACACATATACTATCTGCTATAATGGGTTTCTGCTTAGAGGATCTCATACTGTGCATGTAGTCTCCTGACTAAATTTCAGTAGAATGGTAATCCCAATATCCTGTGCAGCATAGATAAGACAGACAATCAAAGGATGGATATAGTTAATTTCCAGGATCACATATTTTCCTTTCTTGTTTAATTATTACATAATTACTCTTTATTTTATGTATTTCAAATAGCAAATAATAGCATCGTGTCAGTACCAAGATAATGATGGCTTAACAACTTATTAATGTGTATCCAACACTATGTGGCTTGCTAGAGAGAAAATATAAGACTATTTCAATCTTTCCTATGTCTGTGTATGAAGATACTGGATCCTGGATAGCTGTAATATACTCTGAATCACACTCCAGCTGGAGTACAAGAACTGATTATCATTCCCCTTACTTGGTGTACTGCTAAAAGCTGGGTCTTGTCTCTGCTTTTTCTTCTGCATTGTCTCTTTGTTGCTTCCCAGCTATACATTTTAAATTTATATTTCTGAACTTTATTTAAATGCTCTGAAGTGGTTCTTACATTACTTTGCATCTTAAAAAAAAAGGCAAAAAGGGCCAAGAGTCATTGTGCCTATAATGTAAATACACCTTCTGAGTTAGAATGATAGTATTTCATATTGGCATTTTAACAGAAACTGAAAGGAGTAAGGTAGTGAAGCATAAAACAGCAACATATCTAAATAAATTGATTTTTTTCCCCTCATAACAGAACATCAGTCACACATAAGATGCATCCATGTGGAGCAGGAACAGAGCGCAAGGAAAAGCCAGTCATGCAGCATCCATTTCCAGATTGCTGTGAGGGAGGGGAGCTGTCCCAAGCTGGCAGCCCCCAAACTGCTGTGCTGCTGCTTTGCTGTCCTGAGATGATGCTGTGGCTGGGGATAGGCAGGGCAGGGATGCAGCAACGTGTGGGTACCACAAACCAGCAGAGCAAGCTGATAGCTTGGAAGAGCTTGTGCCCAATGTGATGTACTAGTTTTGCTTATCCTGATTTGGAGTTTGCCTTGTCAGCTGGATCCTGGTGGGTAGGAAGGGCCTTGAAAGGACCCCCACATCTGTGGGGCACAACAGGAAACTCTGGCTGAGACAAGCAGGTAAAACAGAAATTGGTCCCTGCAAAGCCTCCATGTGGAAACCCACAAATTACCTTGTGAGCAGGTAGGAGCACAAGCTGTTTTATATCAATAAGTGATTCTCTTAAAATTCTGTCTACTCTCCTAAACACTGTTTTGCTCTGAGGAAGCTCTTCAGTCACCAATTACTACTTGTAGCCAGAGAGAACAAAATTACCAAATGGGAGCCTAAATTGGATTCACCAAGATAACCACGTTTTACCCCAGGGAACAGCACACTCCATCCAGCTCTCAGAGCGGCAGAATCAAGTAATGCTGTTCTCAGAAAAAAATGCAGTAGCTGAGGGGTGAGGACCAGGAGGATACGCCAGAGATGAGGAAGCATCGGAAACAATCACCTGGTGATTATAACAATTGGGTTTGAGGATATGAAGAAAACCTACATTTGGGTTGTTTCCCTTGTAATTACAATTGCATTTTGGTGGCAGAAGATGGGCAAACCACAGTGTCCAGCATTGCTCTTCAGCACAGAGCCCCAGGGGCCACAGCTGCGACTGACAGTCTGCAGAGGAGATTAGAAGGCAGCTTCCCAAGGGAAAGGAGGTGCATCAATTTTGCCTCTCCTGGCCAAACGACCATAGCAGCATAAGGTTATTGGCTCAAATGGATGCCAAGGCTCAAATGGAAGCCAAGGCTCAAATGGAAGCCTGTGTAGGCCGCTCTTTTTTAAGGAATTGCTTGAGCTTCCACAACTGACCAGCCAAAGTAATTGGGAAAAACATACAACTCCTTTCATGCAAGGCAGGAGTGGGGTGGGTGGGAATCTCTGCAGTGGGGTGGGAATGTGTTGGGAATCTCTGCAGCATGTTACTCTCTGTCGCTTCTTGCTGAGTCTCCATATCCCTAGTCCCAGTTTAGGTGTAAACACTGAACCATACATTAAAAATGCCTTTCCCCTTTCCCCTCTCCCTCTTCAGCCAGCCAATGAAAGAGCCACAGATGCTGTTTAAGTGCTTGTAATGTCACATTGCCAAGCTTCCAAGCACTGCCAGGTTTCTCAGTAGGAAGCCAAGATGTGACATGGCATTTGGAATGATTAAGTTGCCTTTATGCACCACAAAGGGCACAAGTGCCATTACAAACATGAGTGATGTGATGCATTTGCAAACCATTTTTTAAAGCAATATTCATGGAACAGAGTGCTAACACAGCTGCTTCAAAATGTGTGAAATGAGTCCAAGTGAAAGTGTTGTGGGTGGATACAGTGTATGTTATCTCTCAGAAGCTAAGCCCCTCTTAGGCCCATAAACAGCAGACGGGCTTAAGCAAAACAGTCATTTATCTTAGTTTTTACAGCTTTGGCACTTCATCTTAGCTGCTGATGTCCAGTGTGTCTGCAACCCTTACTGGGAGAGATTAATAGTCCTCATCAGATGCAAAGCATTAAATTTTTCTTTCAGGACCTAGTTATTTTGTTTAATTGTAAGTTATTTATGGAAGCTACTCTTAAAATAATAGATAAATATCATATAAAGTTCAGATCATAACAATTACAGCTGGGGAAAGGAAAGCACGAAAGCAAGCCTGTCATTCTGCAGATATGAAGAGCTCTTTCTTGGTGACATTAAACTGCAGGAAATTGATGTTTCTGAAGCTTTAAAGGTGCTTCTAAACATCACCACATTCAAGGGATGCTGGTTTGCTCAGCAATGCACCAAAGGTGCTCCCTGGCCTGCAGATGTGTTGTTCTTGAGCATCCCATTAATAAAGCCCTTTATGAATAAATCACTGAGAAGAAATCTCAAGCTAGAAGCAGAATGAGCAAACTGATCTAGCTCATTCCAACCCCAAATTTATAGAAGACCTATACAATGTAGTCTTCCTACATACTGGTAATCAATTTTAGTTTCCCTTGCAGTTTTCTCTCTGGGATCATGGCATGTCATTTGTATGCAAGATAAAGATTCCCCACTAAAATGAATAGGGCTATTTTCTGAGTTTTTCTTTTTAAATAAAAACCCAAACCAAACACTGAAAGTTTGCTTAAAATCATCAACCACTAAGAGTTTGTTAAAAAACCCACTTGGTAGTAATGTGACCATGTCCAGTGAGAGGTTAATTAAGTAATTTCTGCTCTATAAACACCACTTGCTGCAGTGAAAGTAGAAAGGGTTAAAGCAATCTAGGAAGACAATCAATATTTCATTTCTTTGGAGCTAAGTAGCAGCAAAGATAAACACTTCTGATGAAGATGTTTGTTGGACCAGTGCTTTTCAGTTTTACAAGGACATCCTGATGAATCCTCCCAAAATCCTGTGGGAATGGTTAAATTTATTCTCATCATTTTATAGGAAGCAGCATTGAAACACAGGCAGAAAGGCTGACATTTCAAATGTGCCTGCCTCAAATTAGGGTTTAATCCATCTTTTGATATCCATGCAAAGGTCTGGATAGAGGTTTGCTGAAGCCAGATAAGTTTTCAGTGAGTATTTAACTGGGTCAAAAATCATTTCAGATTGGTCATATGGCAAATGGGCCATGCAAAATTCATAAACCTTTTATGAAAACAGGCAGAGGCTTTGTAGAAATGCTGGTGTTAGAATTCAAATGTTTCTTGCTTATGCTTCCCATTTTGTATTTCTGGCATAGACAACACAATCAAATAATACTTCTACACATTCACTTTTATTCTAAATAGCTACAGGAATATGCAACAAACCACAAACTGGTTTTGGAAGGGGACCAATAATGTTAATTGCAAATTATATTATGTTTGGTTAGAAATATTTATTTCTTTTTTTATTTACTGTTCAATCAGTTCTAAATGATCTGCATTAAGGAAATTTCTGCAGAGAAATCGAGCAAATTATTTTTCAAGACACATTTGCAGGAGAGTGCTGTGTTATTTAAATCCTTGAACTCTGACTACAAGGTTCTGCTGCCTCATCTGGTAAATCTGATCCTATTTCTACCAAACAGTGGAATTTAATTACAAAGGCTTGTGAGTACATCATACATAATGATATACTCACAGATGTTGAGTCCATCAACAGCTTTCTCTGAAAATTAACAACACATAGCAATGCACTCAGGGGAAAAATAGCAGCCTCAACAGTTTACTGATGTGGATATGAGTTTTTCTAAGGCAACAAAGGGCTTTTGTCAGATTTTAAACAATAAAAAAATTGATTCAGGTCTGTGTAAATAATAATAAGTTATAATTTCTGATTTTACACATCTAATTGGTCATATTTTCAAACGGTTGTTGAGCACTCAGATGTATAACCTTCAGAAAAAATACTGAAAATTTTGTAACTAAAATGCAATATAGGAATGACCTTTATGCATTTTTATAATATTTAAATGTACATAAACTGACAATTAATCTAGAAAATCCTTTCTGAGACAGCTAGCTAGTAGTTAGCTAGCTAGCTAGATTGATTTGAAGAAATACTGCTCCAATATAAAGGTAAATACTAAAAATGCTGAAGTGCTCATTCTTCTGCATTGTCATATGCACATTGGATTTCAGTGACAGACTTGCAATAGTTTAATTCTGTTGTTACAAGATACTTCACAATCTGTATTTTGGAATAGTACCATCATCTCAAGGTAAAAATCCTTCCTGATATAAGGACAGGAGGTAAAAGTCTTCATTTTTAGCATCTCAAGTAAACCTTTGTAAATAAGCCCCCATGAAGCTCTTTGCAAATAAAAATGTACCCTTTAAGCCCAGAAAAGAGAGAGCTCAGCCCTGACATTATGAACTCCATAAAATCACAATGGCATAGAGGAGGTGAACAGAAAAATGACATAATTTAAGAACTAGCAAGAATTCTAAAACTGTCAAACAAACAGAAACGCTTACCCCAAATCATGAAACATTAGGCTGGGAAAAATGTTAGAGGTAACTTTGCAGGCAAAAAACTTCAGTGAATTTGAAAATTATTCAGTTGAAGAAAGAAAAACATCTGTCATCAGTATCTCAGCATGAAGGTGCAGTTGGAACCTGTGCTTCAGGAGGATCATGAACTGCTGTGAAGCTGGGAGATTATATCAAGGATATGTTTTTCCATTCTTAAAATATAGCCCTTTTTTTCTGTTGTAGAAGGACCACTGGTTTAACTCAACAGTGTGGCTCATTATTACTGTTCAGCAAAAGGTGCACCACTGTTAAAGAGAACAACTCCAGGTCACAGAGCAGTTATTTTGAGCAGCTCATTCCTGCTCTGTTTTCTTGCTAGCAGTTTTGGAAGACGAACCTTCTCTGTTATAAATTACACTTGCAGAGGTATTTTTTTTTAGACAACAGAGGTAAACAAATGGACATACAATAAATCATTCCAAGGAACAGGTCAGTCGGGGCAGAAGGTCAAATTATTACATTTACCTATCCAAACTACCCAGAGTGGCCACAGAAAGGGAATCCCTGGTGCAGCTCCCAGATCATCAGAAAGATCTCCATAGCCTTCAAGGTGATCAAAGACAAGCCTTCATACACTGACTAGAGTTTTGGAGGGCTGCAAGTGTGCCCTGGCTGCAGGCTGAGGTGAATGACACCCTGGGGGGGTGGGGTAGGCTGAGTACAAACACTCAGTTGTGTTTCCCATATGAGGTCAATGGTTGTGCCATCATTCACTTGAGGTAGAAACTGGTAAGACTGTGGAACCACCTATGCTATTTCAGATCAAGGGATAGAAGTGGGTGCTGTACAGTAACAATAATAACAGCAGAACACTGAAGCATTGCTTGTGGTTTGGTACAGCTCTCTGCCTCTCTTCCTTATTAAAAATAAATAATGCCTAGGGTATATCACCATGCCCCGCAGCCATAGGGAGGAGGAGAGAAGATCCAGCAGCAGGAATTGTGCAGCAAGATTGATTTATTTAATTATTTTACAAACTCTTTTATAGACTTTTTTCTTCATAGTCTAATTGTACAAAGGATCAGCCACCTCTTGGGGTGATTGGCTAAAATCCTAAAACATCCATTGTCAAAATATTTTCTACTGTACCATAAACAAGACTTCTCAAGGTTGCAGGTGTTTGGTTGTTTACAGAACTCTGCTACCCGTTCTGTGAGAGAGAAAAGTCTCTCACGGGCTTAGAAAATAGCAAGAAAATCCTTGCTAGCAGCATTTTTGTATCTACACTTCCTGGTTGACACCTGTGGCATGATACATCCCAGAGGAAAGGGCTGTGGTAAACCAGGAGCAAACAGCTGGAGAGTGGAGCTCAGTTGCATAGGAGAGTGTAAAAGCCAGATTCACACAGTGGAATGCCTAAAGCAATACAGTTGTGGCTCAAACAGCTGAGATCTTTCTTGATAAACATCTACTTCTGTGTAATCTTCTCCATGTTGGGTGAAGGATACTGGCAGGGCATGCAAAGGAAAGTTTCCAAAGTAACAATGGGATGTTTCAGATCACTATTGGCTAGAAATGGGCATTGTGCAGAAGGACAGTTAAAAAAAAAAAAGGGATAGCTGCCTCATTTATGAAATTAATTGTAGTGTGACTGTAAGAGTGACTCACTGCTCCAGAAACTGTCTGGGAAGAAAATATTTCAAGCAGATTCACTACTGACTTATGTCCAGGAAGGGCAATAGACAGAAAGAAAATACTGTAGATATGTAGAGGGTACCTCAGAGATTGTTTGGCTGATCTTTCCTCTTTTTTCCTGCCCCTGCAAGTGGGTACCACAGTGCAAGGGGAAATGGGAGTGGCTGTGGTGACTGACTGAAAACAGCTTGTGAAACTTTCAGGTCCAACACCAGTAATCTCCCTCAGAAGTATGTGACAGCAATTATCTTAACACTGTGAAATGCACAATACGAAGAAGTGCTGACAAGGGAAATTACAGTATTTGAAGTGTAAATTAGGCACTATACCAGCAGATGTATAATAAACCAACCAAAAAATATCACAAGTGTATTTTCATGCTCACTGTTTCTGTCCACCTGAAGTAGCTTAAACACTCCCTATATCTCAGTGTGCAGGGGTGTCACTTGTTAATCTCTTTCTCCTCTTGCAAATCTCTGTGGGTACCTGTATCTACCAAAAATTTCTCACCTCTAGTAATGGGACCAGTCTTGGACTAGGGCATCACCACTCCCTTTTCCTTCTTCTCCTTCTCCTTCTCCTTCTCCTTCTCCTTCTCCTTCTCCTTCTCCTTCTCCTTCTCCTTCTCCTTCTCCTTCTCCTTCTCCTTCTTCTTCTTCTTCTCCTTTCCCTTTTCCTTGACTTGCATTGATGGAGTTTGTAGCCATTCCTAGAGCTGAGGTAGATCTTTCCAAAGGGCTGTGGACCAGGTTCTGAACAGTCAAACAAACCCACCAGCATCTGCACTGGTTTAATTTAGTTTCTCTGTCTGCGTTTTCTGGACAAAATAATTTGTTTCAAGGGGAAGATTTGATTTTAGAGCTCTGAAATAACCCAAATATCTTACCCAGAAGCCATGAGGAGCAATCACTGCACAAAAACTAGGCTAGTAAAGCAGGGCAAGTTCTCAATATACTTGAAAGGTATACTGCTGTTAAGGTTGGTATAAATAATATTCACTTATTTATACTTAAATACACTTAAGCCCAAACCAGTATTTTTTCTTACGTTACCTCTGTTCTCTCTCAGGTGTGAGATCATCCAATAAGTACAACTATTTACTTGCTTGCACATGTACTTCTTTAAATCTCTCTTGTTGTTTAAAACTGTGTTAGCTGGAATTCCCCAGGTGCACTAATTCCCAAATAAGAGACGGTACTAGGTACTTTGGGTCTCTGATCCACAATGCTTTGTAATTTTTAATTGATTATGGGAAGTAAATATTAGACTGATGTTGTAGAGGTCTTTTTTTTTTTTTTAAATAATACATCTTAAAGATCATGAACTCATGCCTGGTTCTCACAGGTTAAAATCCAGAATTTCTGAAGCATCATCTCAATTAGTAACACTAAGTATCAGACAAATCCCTACACAGTTTGTGATTTTAATATGGCATGTGAATTTACAATACCAGGGTGGCAGAATACAGTGCTCATAAACAACATAATAGAATTCTACTTAAACAGAATGACAAGAAAATTATTAATGAAAATTTGCAACAAATAAATTCAAATATGGAATCATTGTTCTCATCTTGTGATCTCTAATTACATGTTTACATAGGAAAATACGGGTAAATAATATCGAAATCCATTAGTGGAGGTGGTTAAGTCAACCTTTAGCTGAAGCTCTGGCCTATAAAACCCTTTTTGATGCTGCCTAGTCCATGGCTATAAATAACAAAGGAAGGCTACCTTTGTTATTAAACACAGTGTACTTTTAAAACTATATTTGAAATTATTAACAGCATTGAAATTCTGAGAAATGCATGGAAAACATTATTCTGGAGCCAAATTTGTTGATTTTATATGAAAAAAATAATTCTATACATGATTTTAATAGGTTTGTGGATATCTAAAATCTGATTTAAAGGTATATTAATGTATTTCTTATTTTATTCTTGCAAAATTTTTATAAGAAATCTGAGAACTACACAATTCCCTGAAAGTGCATAAAAGCAAATTCAGACAGAAAAGCCGAGAAGGCAAACTGAGAGTTTCCAAGGCTTCATCCAAAGCAAGCCTAAACATTTCACTTGATCTTTACTCATTATGTTACCTTTCCTGGGCAAATACCATAATTTATTGTCTCTTGGAAGAAGATGTTCCAGGAACACAGGGAATAGCTTCTCAAGCAGGTCTGAGATCAGCATCTGCTGGCACCTTTCTGAAGCTACTGATTGCATCATGTTCAGGCAGTGATCATCCACCTGCTTTCATATCAAGTATGAGGCTCATAAGACCCAACACGTTTTTGCCTTTCTCCCTCCTTGCTATCCTTTATGTAATTATCTCCTTATCTGATTCCAAATTTTTATTGAATGTAGCAGGCTTGCTATTCCTGCAGAAGTGGTTTTGGCAGGGTGCTCTAGGACACACTTGGCAAACATAGCTAGTGATCTGACCACTGTCTATAGCAATATATGGTTGTTAGATTTGTTTTGATTTATTGTTGAAAACATAAAAATGTCTTATGACTGTTATGTGTTGCAGAGGAATTTTTGATACAAGTTGTTTTGAAATGAACAGTGAAAATGCATAAATCTGTGCAGACTCAGGGCAAAATCATCATCATTCACTTCAGCTTTTGAGACAAATTGATAACAGATATAGACCTTGTCCATTAAGCCCTCAACCTGCTGTTCTGGTTTGGCCAAATTTAGAAATATATCCTCTGAGAGAGGACAGGTCACAACCATCTCTCCCCCACCAGGTTCGGGAAAAAGTAAATTTTCCTCGAAGGAAAGTGAAAGAGATAAAACTATTTATTTAACAAACACACAGGAAAAGGACAATAATGCTAAATAATAAAACCCCTCACCCTGCTGAGGGAAACCTGGGAAAATTTCAGTCCTTCCGTAGATCTCTCTCTCCCCCTCCTTGGAGCTGGGATGGGGTGGTGGGCCTGTGTCCAGGGCCAAGGCCTCGGTGGAAAGTCCTCCCAATGTACTCTGATGTTGAAACCGTCCAGCAGAGAGAAAAAGAAAAAAGAAAGTCCCAGGAAAACAAAAGTTCAACTCTCCAAAGGAAAAACAGCTGAGGAAAAAAAACCTGCCAAAAAGCTGGCTGGAAAGAAAAGCAAGCCGGGTGCTTCCCTTCCCTCCCGCTCCCCTGCCGCAGCTGAAAAGAAAGTCGCTATCTCTGTGTGACCTTGAACAAGCTGCAAACTGCTTTGAAAAAGTTTTGCTCAGTTCTTCCTTCCCCCTCTCAGGCTCAGTTTAGAGGCATAGAAAGGCACAAGAATTAATTTCTGGGCATAGGGCAGCAATATCGGATACACATCATAAAGTCACCTCAAGACAGCTGCAAACACTGATGTAACACACAAATAATTCAGTAGATTAGGTGACTACTTCCATGTGCACAAGGACTCTCTGGATAGGCGCCCAGAGGTGAAGAAAGGAAACAAATAGTATTACTTCAACCCTTTTTGCTCAGTACACCTCTCCAAGGGAGTTATTCTTGCCTAGTTCATGCCAAAAGCTCTTTGTATTTGCAAAACTAACAGGCCTCAGCAAAAGCAGATATCCCCTTGCTGTATGTGTATTAAAATAATTTTAGGTAAGTGGTGCAGTGTCGAGAATGCAATGGATAGCACCATTTCACTGTCTTAACTTCTCCTTCCCGACATGCTACTGAATAGCCCACCTTTTGAACTGTGTCCTTTACTTAAGAACACAAGAACAAATACTTGTAACCCATCTGTAGTTTCTCAGCTAAGCCATATTGTTGAAAGCAGTGCCAAGAGCCATTTGTGTTGTTGAAACCTAAAGAGGCATCAGTCCCATATCTTTCTCAACATAACTACAAACACCAAAAAACCCTCCCTGTCCTAAGACAGCTTACAATCAATGTAAGGTCATGTGGGCAGAACCTGATTACACCGAACTCCGAGTGTAGTGCTGGGCAGAGGTGGTCCTATCATACAAACATCCTGATGCAGTGATGGGCTCTAATTGCATATATGTCTTCTAGCAGGCACTTTATGAAAAGTTTACACGGTTGTTTTTATGTAACTAAGGTACCCAAGTGGTCCTGGTGTATGCATTTTGATTTCTCAAAATGTTCTCACAGTCAAATAAAACAATCTGTTTGAAAGAAGCCTTGTTCCATTCCTCAGTTGGTAATATTTTCCTTGACTTATACTATAGAAAAGTGAAAACAGTTCTGAGTTGTACTTGCAGCCCCTACCACACTATGTTTTTCAGTCTCAGTAATTAGTACCTCTGAGAGATTTCATCTTTATTTTTAGAGCTTAGTATTTTAGATACTTACATTTCATTTCCAGAGTTGTAGTGTTTTTGTTCATCAATAATGCATAATACACACAGAAGCACAAGAAAGCATATTTAAAGTGTATAAGCTGGGACCAAAACATTCTGACACTTATTTTTTTGAGATACTTTGAATTTTCTTCTCCAAGACATCATGCTTTCATTCATTGCTCATGAGTGACATACTGTAAAGGCAGAAATTCTTTTAAAGGCATCAGATGTAAGAGTGAGTCAAAATTTTGTAATGCTAAGGGTCAGTAAACTCATTATGGAAATACTGCTCGAACTCAGGAGAAAATATATTCAATAGTGAGTTTTATCATGGGTTTCTAGTGAGTCAAGAAAGAATTG
Source organism: Coloeus monedula (assembly GCF_965178545.1). Classification (NCBI taxonomy): domain Eukaryota; kingdom Metazoa; phylum Chordata; class Aves; order Passeriformes; family Corvidae; genus Coloeus; species Coloeus monedula. The sequence goes on along the minus strand of NC_138783.1, from coordinate 102,794,151 downwards.
GATATGCTGAGTAGATAAAGACTTAAGAAATAATTTCCAGTCAATTCTATTTGTAATGGGTGAAAAACTTCCTCTCACTTTAAATAAAGCTGGGTAGAGCATTAAAAGTTATGGCAAGGGAAATGCACATTTAGCACTGCTACCAGTCTGCAGTGAAGCAGCTTCATTTTAAAATCCCTAAACTAGCAGAAAGGTGACTATGGTTTCAAAGATATGCACCAAGGAAGCACTGAACACAAGTTTGATAAAAACAACAGATAAAATATCAGAGAATTTAAAATAAAATTAATGGTAAATTTATGCATAAATACACACTATTTTCCTCTGTGGATTATTTACTGCATAGGATATTCCGTTCTTTTTATTACAATTCTGAGATCTTTTTCAATTACTCTATATTAATCTCTGAAACTATGAAAAGACATTAAGCTTCAGCTGTCAGGCATTAAAACTTAGTGTGTTGAATACAAATCTTTCTCACTACAGGAGTGAGGCAAAAAGAGTTCACCTTACTTAATCAGAGATTTAATGTATTAAAGTATCATTAACATTCTGGACTCCACCTCAAGGCAATTAAAATGCAGGGAGATTTAGAGTTGAGGTAATTTGGAAAAATACCCATACAGGGGCATGAAGAAGGAGGCTGGCTGGAAAGGAGAAGCAAGACATTTTAAGGAGGAAGACAAATGCTTGTTGACTCAGAGGTTCAAAAATACCCTCAAAGAGCCTTCATTGAGGAGACATACGATATCTACACATTTTTATAACGCATATTTTATTTGAATTCTTTGTACATAAGTTCCCTGACACATCACCAGTACTTTGAGGCCAGTTTTCAGTAAAGTGTTTTTTATAGAAACACTTCTGTTGAGCTCTCTGTGCTTTGTTTAACCTTTAACTGTGCTTAAGAAAGCTGTGCATCCAGTGGGGTCTGTGAGCAGCTCAGTCTCAGGACCTTCTGAAAGGGAAGTTGGCCGGTCAGCCTGGTTGAAAATTGGAACACATTTGCTTCTGCAGCAGGTAACACACACACCTTCTCCCTGCTTCTTTCAAATGCTGACCATTTTTCAAAAAAATTTTTTTTAATACCTGGATCTCAAATTCAGTTTGCTCAGGTCTAAAATTTTCATTTTATGTCCCTCTGACTCTCATCACTTGAACTCAATACTTAGATAAATGAGAAATTATTTTCCTGCAGAACCATTTCTCTGAGATTAGAATAATTAAAATTTCTTTGGCTAAAAAAATAAGCACCTTATGAGCCAGTGGCAGATTTAGCAGGCACATTTTACTCAATGTTGTATGACATAGTTGTGACATCTGAAGGAACAACACTAACCAGCATGGTTAGTAAGTGAAAAGGACAATGATGACAGTCCTACGTAATCTTCTGTAGTTTTTCTTCTACACTCAGTTTGTTTTTTTCAAGAAAGCATTTAAATCGTTTAAGTCCTCAGTATGAAAAGAAAGGACAGGTTTGTGATTAAGACATTTGATTTATATTTCAATTTGAGTCCTGTTTCTGTCTTTTTCTGGCATCCTAGTGCCTGCCTTAATTTGCTTGCTTCTCATTTTTCTCTTCCATAAACTAAAAACCTTGCTTTTGCCTATTTAGACTGGGTGCTTCCAAAGCAGAAATATAAACTGGAGACTCATAGGATTCTTTTTTTCTGAAAATTGCCACAGAATCTCAACTGCTGACAAGTGAAGTTTTCCTGTTTGGCCATCAGAACCTCCACAGTTTTGAGGGTAATTACTGCTTCCTTTTTAATTCCATCTATAAATTTTGCTATTCAAAGATTTGGGGTAAACTAAATAACAGCTTTAGGCTTAAGTGTCATGCTCTGTATTTGTTGCACAAGATCAGGGAAGAAAACATTTGAAATAAACCTTATTGGATTAATTCAGGTTCAGGAGAAGTTGCAGATTTTGGTAGCAGGATGAAGATTGCCAGGTAAAATGAAGTGCTGTGACAGAAAATGCTTCAAGTTGCTGAAGAAATTGTTACTATTAGAGCTGGAAAAGGCAGGATGCTAGTGACTGAAGGACTACCCAAGCAGGGGAATGATTTATACTCCACAGATTAGCCCCAAAGCATTCCTGAGAGGCAGAAATTTGCCCATGATGCCATCATGGAACTGCTAGGGAGGTGTTCCGGTTTGGCCAAATTTAGAAATATATCCTCTGAGAGAAGGCACAACCAACCCTCCCCCCACCAGGTTCGGGATACTTCTTCCATCCTCCCACAGGAGAGGTGGATTCACAGTCTCGTCAGAGCCCAGAGAGCTCATGAGTTACTGTGTATCAGCAGAACAGATCTAAACTGTGGTGCTGTAAAACCTTCCTGAGTGCCAAAGAAGAATGTCAGCTATTTGTTTCTTATGTTCATTTCTGTTGCAGGCGATGGCCACCCAAAACCACATAATGGCAAGTTTATACCGCTCGGGAGTGTGTGTGATCCAAGGGCAGATCTGAGGATGATGATCACTAAGCTTAGCCATCTGGGGATGATGGTTGCTAAGCTGGGGTCCCAGAGGGAGCATGCCTGCACTGGTTGAATCTGCCTTTCAGAGAGCTGGCATCTGTCTATCCGTGCTCTTCTGGACTTTTTTTTTTGCCACTGTCAGCATTTCACAGTAAGTTATTACTAAACCTGAATTTCCTGGATAAAGTATCAAAATAAGATACAAAGGTAAACTGCACCACCAACCCCTCATTTGCTTACTGTCTTGGAACATCCCAGGGACATGTTGGCTTTCTGCTGTTTTGTCACTATCTGTACCAGAACTGTAAACTGAAATGGTAATAAAACATTGACTCAAGTACTAGACTAAGCGTGCAGCTTTCATATCAGCAGATACAGAAGCAATACATGGTTCTCCCTTTCTTTTCCTTACAGCAGCACTGCCTCTGAAGGGATTGAGCTCAAAGAAGATAATCAGCTGTTCTACACAAATGGGCAAAACTGAAGTGATGCTCTTCACTCAAGGACTTGTAGTAATCTGGACATGAATCTTGTCTAATCTAATAAATGCCAAATAATAATCCATGCAGCAACATGTCTTAGAGGACATGTGCCAAAAAACAGTGGCTTCATGATACCACTGGCTTCGTGTACCACAAAAACTCATCACATTACAAGCACTGTGCAGGGATCTCCAATCTCACCACATCCAGGCAGTTCCCCAGGTGTCGCATTGCTCTGTTCAGGGTACCTGCTTGGACACTGAAGCAACACATCTGGAAATCACTAGGCAGGTTGCTCTAGCTCAGCCCAGCAGTGCAGCACAGCTGTACTGCCTCTGGTACCAGCTAGCGCCCTGCAGAAGCAGTTCAAATGCTTCTGCAATGTGTTGCCAGTGCTCCACTTTTCAAGTTTATCTCATCTGGTATTTGAAGAGGTATTTGCAGCTACTTTGTCTTCTGTTACTGTGATGTTAATATTAAATCTTCTGTTGTTCTTTTCTTTCTCTGCCTCTGTCTTTTGGTTCTTTTTGTCATACATGAAATCCCTATTTGTGTTTGGTCTTTGCATATTAAGTGCTTTAAATAATTAATTTTGAGTTAATTATTTTTAATTGAATGTTACAATTAACCCATCAGCCCAGGTACAAAAATCCAGTTCCATTATCAGTGTTTCCATTTGTTTAAAGTTTATTAATAGAGTTGCACCCTTCCCAGTTAAAATTTTCCCAGTTAAAAATCACAAACTTGCCCCTTTTCAAGCTACAAACCACTGGTACACCATAAGAGTTACCTTTCCTGTGTTTACTGTATACTTTTACAAGTGTTTTGAGGTGTGTTGGATGTATTTTAATACTTTTTGTAGGTGTTTCACTTGCATTTTGATTCCAAGGCCAAACCCCCCACCCAGTCTTAATAGCCAGCAGCTATTTTTAGCTACAGAGCCATTACTCTGCAGGCAAGTTCCATGGCAACCTGAATACCTGAATTTTAATGAAGGCATTGTATTCCCTTATCTCTAACTGATACCACCCCCCTTGACAACGATGAGCCATTGGTAGACAGAGATGATCCATCAAAGGCAAAGCACCAATCGCCTTGGACCGAAGGGGCGGGCTGTGGGCGGACTGGGGGCGGAGCAAAAACTATAAAAAGGACGAAGCGACAAGGCGGGCTCTCTTCTCTCTTCCCCTCTTGCTCTCTCCAGACTAGCTGTGGGAGACATCGGTGCTGGGGCATTCAAAGCCTTAACCCTTTTAAGGGGCTTTTAGTAATTTTTTTAAGTCAACCCAGTACTGCAAGTTTTTTTCTCTACCTGAGGTCTAGTGCTGTCTGAGCCAGAAGATCTCATATCCCTGCGCTCCTGGGGCGTACCATCTACTGAGCCATAGGATCCCAAATTTTTGTATATTTTTTAATTTCTGTAATTTTTCAATTTTTCTGTTTTCAATAAATTAATCTTTTTAAGAGTTGTCTCATTTCTCACACTTTTACTCAGAGTTCGAATTGAAATGCAGGAGACACTGAGCTTTTCTTTGGACTCAGATGTCTATTATTTCTTATCTATAGTGCAGCTGCACAGAAAGTGCCTCTAAGTTAACAAGGTGGAAATGGCTCCTGAGTTCCTCCTTCCAAGGTCTTTTAAAGCCCAAACTACCCAATTATGGAATGCCAACTAATTTATTTTTACTTATAATCCAATAACTAATCATTCATGTTCTGCACTGTAGGTTTTTTAAACCAATACCAGATCACCCAGGCTTGTGAAGAAGAAGGAAGAAGAAAGAAGAAGAACTAACCTACACCCAAAATCCTCTATCTTGTTACATGTATATGACTATATCCCAGAAACCTAAATTTTCTACATCTCTACATATTCCACCCAGTGATATAACAAACTCCTTTTTTAATTACACAGCAACAATCTCAGTGCTATCACATAATTTGGGAAGCCTTTCCCAAGGCCTCAGTACTTTTGAGTGTGCTTTTGAGGATCACCATCTATTAGCACTGAAAGACTAAAATTCTCTGAACCCAGGGTTCCATTATTAAGCATGGTATAAAAAACATTTAGAAGAGAATCCGAAAGTACTGCTTTTTAGACAACAGTAATCTTAAGTATCCAAATCCTGTGAAATGTTTGCAGTGGTTATTTTAGGGTTATGTTCCTTCCTAAAGTCCTTCACAGTTCTGTGCAAAAAAAGCCTTTTTGTTAGCATCTTCTGTTGCCAATTCTACTGCAAGCAGTACAAAAGATAAACAGAAGTAGAGCAAGAGCTGCCCAGCTAATACCTCTCTATGAAAACAGTGCTAATACCTCTCTATGAAAAGCAAACTGTAATGCTAATTTACAGAGTTGAAGAGGAAAAGGAGATGCATCCACACTTAGACTATTCAAGTCTAGCAATTACTTTCAAATCTTAACATGGAGCTTTCCTTTAAGCCAAACAGCTACCTCTTCTCTCTCACTTTGAGGAAGCTTGGCTGGTTTTGCAGAAAATGGGTACTTTTAGAAAGTGAACACTGAGTTTAGATCTCATATCCCTGCATACAGGGACTAATATTTCACTCTAGAGGTGGCTTCACAACTGATTGAGGGCACTGGAAGTGTGACAGCCACTGTTGTTAATAATGGTGGTACTGTATTTGATGAGAACAGTTCTGCACATGAGAGTATGCTGAAAAGGTACACAAGTTAATGGAAGTCGTCTTTGTGGCGAACAGCAGGAAACATTACTAAGAGTGTTTCAGCTTTGGAATAAATTGTGTGGTTTCCTCTGGGTCCATGGCAGCTAAAAGATCTGCTCTCTAATTCCAGCATTAAGAGGCTAATACTTTTCCTTTCTAACAATGAAGTGGACAGTATTTCAGTGGGGAGCATGATGAATTTCACTCTCTTTCTGGCTAATATAGCTGTCTTACACTTCCAACATCCACACCACAGGACAACCAGGGGATTTAAATCTATTAGTGATTGTCTGTAAAGTTCCTTACAATTTAAAAAGCTAAATTCAAGCTATTACTGCCTTCTTGTTATAATTTTTCTATCATTAATCATTATGCTTTTTAGGGGGAGGACAGCTGACAACCTCTGTAAAATTTGATTAATTTGTATTAATCAGAACTATTATCCAAACCTTTCCTGGAGTGAATACATTAAGTACTGCCAAAACCTAATTGTTACATTATTCATATTACTATTCCTTTTTGACCTGGTTGGTTAACAGAGCTTTGGGTTCTTCTAGGTTATTTCTCGTCAGCAAAGCCGTGGATGGTAGAGTCATGTGCCCCAGAAGGAGTGTGTGCACTGTTGTCTTGCACACAAGGGCAGCCCTTGCCACTAAGAGAAAGTGTGGTGTTGTATTTCCCACTGATTCATTTATTAAATGCCTTTCACATCGTTCCCCCCCACACTTTCCCCTGCCCCTAGTCCTGGCCACTCCTTCGGGTCCTCCCTATTGGTTCCTGTACCCCAACTCCACCCATGGACCGCCCCTGAGCCCCTGACAAAATCCCCCAGCACCCGGGTCGCAAGGTCTCGCTGCCACTGGGGATTGCTGGGACAAGGTGTAGGAGTAAGGATCCTCTGAAACCCTCATGGAGGGACCCTTCTCGCCTCCTTCACCGTCACTGTGTTGTAAAGCTGACAGCTGCTGGAGCAAAACCGCGGAGCAAAACCGAAATGGGCTGCGGGAGGGTGACAATGGTCACACTGCCCTAAGCAGCCCCGCTGAGCTCTCAGCTGCAGGCTGCAGCTTGCTAAACTAAACCTAGCACTACAACAAGAAGGTGCCTATTTATTTGCTCACATCTACAAACTGCTTTCAGCCAAGGCTCAGCACAGACGACTCTTGGTGCACTTTTACCGTACTGTGCTGTCCAGGCTGTTTCACAGTGAGCCCAGTGTTTTTTTGATCTCTTTCCCCACTTTTCTGGTGTTTCTGTTTACCTTCTCCTTATTGAGATGCCCGGCTACAATCAGCTGCTTTCCTCCATTCATTCTCTTTCCTCCTCCACACTGTTTCTGTGTGTGGTTTAGTTCAGGTCCATGCCTGGCTTTCACCTGCAGTCCGCACCTGGCTTGTATTGCATTCATGCAAGTTAGACAAGAGCAGAGATTGCTGAGAGGAAGAGAAAGCAGACAGACTGGTCTCATATGGAACAGTAAGAAGACTCTTGGTAAGGAGTCAAATGACACTGTGTGACATTTAGTACTGAAAGATGCTGGACTAACAACACAAATGTGTGATCAGTCCCCCTCTTCAAGAATGGAGCTGAAAAGCACAATTTGTTGACAAGCCCTTTTAATTTCTGTTTTTCTAAGTTCTGCATTTTTGTTTGTTTAAGGGTTTCGTTTTCATAAATTTAGTTTTCCCATTTGATTTCCTCCCCTCCCTCTGGAGTTTACTTTAGGGGAAAAAATTCATGTGGATCCACATCAAAGTTCTGGGATGTCTCACCACGGGTGAGTATTTATAGTGTGGTCTGGGGATTAATTTTGCAAGAAATTTGTATTCAGAAAGATGGAGCAGGCACAGCACAAGAGTTGGCCAGGATTTAATAACTTTTCACTGTAATTATCTTAATGCCTATGCTCAATTGCCCTAGATGACTGACTCTTAAAGGACTTCCATGAAAGAAATGAAACCGCCTTTTCTGGCAAAGTAGGCTATAAACAGAAGCTGATGGAAAGGTAGGAATGAGCATTTGGTGTGGGAGAAAAATGGATGTTCTTAATACTGTCCCTGCCCGGCTCCGTGGGGTCCCGCGTGCCCCCACAGACGCACGGGTGGGTTCAGTGCTGCAGTCGGCAGCAAAGAGTGGAGAAGGGCATTTGGGTGCGTTCTGCCAGGAGCATTTATTGCTGCTACACTGTCAAAGGCTGCAGAGGCAAATCCAAACACGATCCCAAAACTCACAGTTTTACCTGGGGGTGAGGAAAAGGCCGGACTAGGGAAACGGGGACCAATGGGGAAGCTCTGGGGGAGTGACAAGGGGTAGAGGCTGACAGGAAACCGGGGAATCCAAACTGGGATAGATTAACATAACAGAACAAGCATCCTGGGAGAAGCCTTTCTGGTCACCCTAACATGAAGTGGTTCTTGTGGTACTGGGGACTTGTCTTACTGAGAACTCTCTGTCCCTTGTAATGTATGTTCACTGACCACCACGTGTTCTTGCCCGTTTTGCAGACTGCATCTGAAAGCTTCCTGTCACTCTGCCAGCTTGTCTGTTATCTGTCACTTTTCCAATTTGCCTATCAGCAAGACAGAAGAAAATTGCTTTGGATGAAAGTTATTGACTGTGTCTTGAGATCTGAATTCAATCCACAGCTCTGTCCCAGGGTCTCAGGATGATGCTCTGATAATTTTAAAATAGCTTCTGTAAAGGCATCTCAGGCTGCCCTCTGCCAGCCCACTCACTGAAGGGAAAGAAAACGTCACTTTTGTTGGTTTTTTCATCTGCTGTCATTTCAGAGAATGCAGTTCATGCTGTGCTTACATCTCCTAACAAATGCAGCATCTAATCTCCAGAGGAGACTTCAGGTGTTTCTGTATTGCAAATAATTATGTCACAAAACTATGGAAAGTATCTATTTTCCCTCCATTTTACATGTGGACTGCAGATGGGGAATCTTTGATCTGGTAGTTTTGGCAGCACGGTCTAAGAGTGTTGAAAACTTTGGATGTGTGCTGTACATGACCCAAGAGACATGGAGGCAGCCTGTTCCATCTATGAAGGAGGATATATCTTGTCCGGGGGTGTAGTCAACTCCAGAGGTGTAAATGGAAAACTAAAATGAAAAGAAATCAAAACATATGAAAGCATTAGTAGAGTCTTAATAAAAGCTACAGTAGGACTTGGAAAACGCTCACTACATTCATAGTCCTGAAACTAAAGTCATGTGTGCCAAGTGTTCAGGAGCTCTGTGAGCCAGGGCACTTTTCCATGCAGGGATGAACTAAGATGGTGGCAAGCGTGAATTTAAATGATCACTTCAGCCTTTGCAGCAGTCAGGATAAAACCTGATACCAACACATAGTTGATTGTGACTGGAAAGAGGCAGATTTCTCTCTCTCTTCGCTTTTTCAAAATTAGAAAAAAGTCCTGTTGTTGAACCAGTAGGATGAATGGGTACCAGTGTCAGTCTGCCTTGCACCATATTTAACTTGGTGCTACCAAATGTCGTGCAAGGTAGACTCGTGGCAATGCACGTCATTCCTGAACTTCTTGGGGACTTGACATCTTTGGGGACTTCAGCTTACCAGAAGTCTGCTGGAAGTACAACACAGCAGACAGAAAACAGTCAAGGAGGTTCCTGGACTGTGTGGAGGAGGATCTCCTGACACAGCTGGTGAGGTGCACTGCAGAGCTGCTGTTTGTGAACAGAGGACTGGTGGGAGATGTGGTGGTGGGAGGCTCTCTTGAGCATAGCAACTACAAAACAACAGAGCTTTCAACTCTCAGAGAAGTAAGGAGGGCAATTCCAGAGGGCAAACTTTGGCCTGTTTAGGAGGCTGGTTGACGGAATCCCTTCGGAAGAAGTTCTGAAGGGCAAAGGAGTCCAGGAAGGATGGACCTGCTTTAAGAAGGAAATCTAAAAGTTTTAGGAGCAGGCCATCCCATGTGCCAAATGATGAGCTGGTGAGGAAGAATACTGGCCTGGCTGAACAGAGAGCCTTGGCAGGAGAAAAAGAGAGTTTATCACCTCTGGAAAAGGACAGACAACTCATGAGGACTACAAAGATGTTGTGAAGTTATGCAGGGAGAAAATTAGAAGGGCTAAAGCCCAGCTACACTTTATCTGGCCACTGCTGTAAAACACAACAGAAAGTGTTTCTACAAATACACATTTCCTACCTCCTCCTCTCCATACTCAAAATAATAACTTTCTGACTCACTGTTATTATATTCTAATCTCCAAAATCACATTGGCAGGCTAGATGATCTGTCTGCATATATTCTCTAGTCTCAGAAACTTTTGCTGCTTAACACATAAAAGAAAAAAATGAAGAGCTCTGAAAATACCTTCCACTGGCACTTTTTTCCTGGTTTCAGTTATGACATTCTTATTCTGGTGGCTTTCCTGACTGCAGATGGTGCTTATTGGAAGTATATAAGTGCATATGTAATTTTAAAGTAAAGTAGCACCTTTAGATCACTAATTTCTTTTGATTTAGCCAAAAGATGAAACTTTGAGAGTTCTTAGCTCCTTCCTGGACTGTCTGAATGGTATCTGAGTGATAAGATACTGCTACATACAATACATGCAAATCCCTAGATCCCAGGTCTGGTGAAAGCTGAGGCTATGGATGGGGAGAAAACTGTGCCATGAGGGGAAGGGAGCATTTGAATTCCTCTTCTTTGTCTTTTATGGACTGCCTGAGTTCTTGTTGGAGGCAGCTGATGCAGCCCACCTTTGATACAACCACTGACCATGGTTCCAGTCTGATTACAGCGTGGTAGGTTGTGTTTATATATCCGTATAGCCCTTGCTGAAACAGTATAAAAATATTTCATGGGCAAATTAGGTCTACAGTGCTTCCTGGTGGACATCAGGATCTTTTAAATCTTTTCTGGAGAAGCAGGCATTACTTGGCACATTGTTGTTCTCTCTTTTCCTTTCCACTGTATTAACCTACAGTAACACTTATGTCTTAGTAAAGAGAATGTTTTTGCAAGATGCTCTGAAAAGGTTAACCCAGTGCCTGGTAATATCCTCTGAAAGTTTAGCTTGTAGCTCAAGAACAGTGCCTATAACTCACACTCCTTGTACTGAGCTGTGGGAACTACCCTGGTAAAGTCATGAACAACTCATGAATGGCAATGAGACCAGTAATGCAACTATACCCAGAGCAGTGACCAATGGTCTTGGAAACTGGAACTAGGATTTTGAAATGACTGAGAGCATGGATGAGAAAAACTGAGTCCAAGAATAATGCAGTAAGAGAAGACCATGCCCTTGGGAAGGTAATCTGCTGCATTCTCCACTATAATGCAATAGTTACCTATGGTGGAAGTTCTTGTCTGTGTATCCGTACTATGGACCATCTTACCTTATTAGTATGAAAGGAATTTTGGCACTGAAAAGCCTAATGAATTAAATTTTTAAAAATTGTTGGGGTACGTAGTAGGAAGAGACATTTACACTTGATGTGGATAGTGTTTAGTTTTTTTCTAATTAGGAGATAGGGCAATAAGCCTTGTGGTGTTAATTTTGTAGAGTTGGCATGTGGTTTTTTGACTAAGTGGAAAAGTTGCTTAATTCTTAAAATGGGTAAGACATTTAATGAGAAAAGTTTCATTTTAAAATATTTGACATATATGTGTGATATGCTATCATGAGATAAGTGCAAATGAAATTAGACCAAAACAAGACAGGACACTAAGTTCATTGCCAGGTGACATATATCATCTTTAGCTAATTAATAAACATGTCAATTAAGCAGGCTGAGGATAAAGAATGTGTCAAAGAATCACTTTTTGGAAAGACTTCTCAAAATGATGTCATCATGGCAATAATTTGTCTTGTTTCTTCCCCACTGGGTGGAAGTATGGAGAAAATCCTCTGGTTTGATAACATTATTTTGGATTTTAGCAGTAAATATGGTTATTTCAGACTTCATTTGACTGCTTAAGAAGCAAATCTCACACAAGCTGCAAACTTCAGAAGTCGGAAACTTCACTAAACAACAGGATTAGTACATGGGAACCTCAAAGAAGACAAAGCAAATACAGGGATAAAATGTTAGAAGGAGTATTGTTTACATCTGAGTCGTAAGTTAAATGCAGCGCTCATCATGTTGAGAAGGAAGCAGCAAGTGGAGCTTTCTTCATGTGGGAGAAAAGGGCAGTTCCTCAAAGTATTGCTCCCTGCTTATCAGATTCACCTCAGTGCTGCTTGGACTGAAGGAGATGTCTACATCTCAGTGCCAGTCTCTCCTCAAAATGAGAATGACTTTGTACAGTAAAACACTAAAATGGAAACAGTGGTACCAGCAACAGAACTGACAGCATCTCTCAACCACTCAAAGTACTCTCATACAGACGCTGAGGTGCCAGGGTTCAAGGTGTAGAGTTTGGCCCATGGATGGGCAGCCTCTTTGAGTAGCTTTTTCTGCATATGAGACCCCAACTTGACTTGCACAAGCCCACAATGACTGACTATGCCACAGGCAAAGCTTGGCAGCAGGGATTTTTCACCATGGATCTCTTTATGATGGGCTTGCCCAAGGAAAACCCTATTTGAGCCCCACGTTTATGGACCCCCAGTAGCTCACTTCTGCTCTGCCTCAGCACTGACCTGGCATGACTGGTTTGGGAGCAGCATGGAAAAGAGACCAAATACGTTTAATAATGTGATTGTTGGATAAAAATAATAGCAGCTCCCAAACTCAGTAATGTGAGACGGCATTGAGAGGACATTATGCGTACCTGTGAGCATAAAGAGAAGCATGAAAGCCCAAGACACTCCACTTGTTAGGGTGCTTAAAATATGCTACACATACCCTACCAACTCCAGCCAGCTCAGAAGGAAACACTAGATTCATACTCATCCTGCAGGTGTTTAAAATTAGGTTAGAGGAGCATGCGTCCATGTGGTCTCCCCACACTCCTTAAGAGGGGCTGCAGCACTGCAGGCTGCCTGTGCTTGCACCAGGCACAGGTAGGGAAGGGGCTGGCACATCCACTTTCTACCATGTGTGGAAAAACCTTGGCAACACTTGGGTGAAGCATGAACCACCCCTACATGCCCTACATAATCAGCCTTGAAGCAGGTAGTGATTTAGCTTCTACTCAGTCCTTTTAAAGGATTTTTCTCTCACTTAGGACATGTTCAGCATTTGGGATAGACTGGAATATGTAGCTCCTTTGCTAACCTGTCTTAGTCCTAATGGAGAAAAACAGGTTAGCAAAGGAACTACCTATGGCTGGGCTACCTGCTCCTAATGGGGCAGGAGGTTTGGAGTGGTTCCACTTGGTCTGTGGGACATCTGGAGTTGAGATGACAGAACCTATGGCTTGTGAGACATTTATCAGAGAGAGGTTGCTAGGATGAAAGGCAAGGATTCCCTGTACTTTTGATAGCATTTTCCATGTCCTTTTAAATTTTTTTTTTTCTGTTCTGTCTCCTAAAATTGACATCTGCAGATGTTAAGGAACGTCTCTCTTCTATCTCTCTCTTACATGACAATATGCACCTGTTTCCCTGTGGTGAGCCACCTGCAAACTCTGATACCTTTGCAATTAAGCTTTTACAGAGCTTGTTTGGCAGGAGAGCAGAGCGCAGTGGCACTGCCAGGGCTGGGTGGCCCTCTCCTGGCCACACCTGGCCCGTGCGCTTGTCACACACCCCGCTGCAGCCCCACACCCGGCCCCGGCCCTGCGCCTTGCATGGCAGCAGCTCACAGCACACTTGCGAAATAAAGCAAGAATTTCAATCTATTTGCTTTGGACTAAACAGGACCCATTCGTGTTTCATGTGAAAGCATTTTGTCTAGTGGCATGCTCAATATAACCAAAGCTCCCTTATCACCTGCAAGGTGAGGCACTGTTTGTCACAAATCAATGTACAGAAGTATGTTGAACATTGCAGGTAGGATCCAACTCACACAACTTCGGTCCCTCGGGTATTTTGACACCTGTTCCGTGTTAGCATCCTTTATAATCATTCACTCGGCCTCCTTCAGGTTGAGATGCTTTCTAAAGGTGATTGTTTCTCAGCACCTCAGAGATCCACCAGAATATAGTCAAGTGACTTTACTCCTTCCTTGTGAAAGCCTGGTTGTCCTCTAATTTTTCACAAAACAGGTATTTCAGTGAAGGCCACGCTGCTTTAGTATGGAAAATGGTGTAGGTAACAACAGAACTGGGCTCCAAATCTACTTAAGGATAAAAGGGATTTTTTCCACTGCTGGAATTCTTTCCCTTCCTTCCTCTCTCTTCTTTCTCCTCCTCCTGTCCTTCCACCATCTCACTGACTCAGAACCATTCAGGGCTTTTAAGCTTTCCTCTCTTGTCTGGAAGCATGGAAAATTCTTCCTGCCTTGATTTTAAATATTTAAGGTGAAAATATTTGAAATACAGTACTCTGCCACCATATCTTTCATAAAGGCTGATGACTCACATAGCAGAAAAAAGAAATCAAAACACCCATCAATGATAAATTGCTGATGGAGTTTGCAGGTGACAGAAAAGATTGTGCAGTGCTAAATAATGGAAAGTGTAGGTCACTATTGTGGTATAATCAAAATTAGTTGGTGAAGTGGTGAAATTCAAAGGTTTCTGTTTTTATAACACCACATGTCATACCTGTGTAAGAACACAGGAATTATCACAGCATCGGGAACTGAGAAGCTGTGACTGTTTCCTGTGTATCCTTTTTAACCAGGTGTACTTATTCAGTGCAACCATAGAATCAAAAACACCAACATGGCCCAGGAGAGACAAACCATCAACTATGAGATGAAACCATTGCCCCCTCTCTGGCCTGAGTGGGGGTGTGTGTACAACTCCACACCCAGTCTTGCTGCTCCTGGCTCCATAGGTGGCTGGAAAAATAGAGCAGTTATTAAAGATGAAAAAAAAGGAAAATCAAAGAAGTGGAAAATGTGCTTTCCTCATGAAAAACAGGCGTCAGTTCATATCTCTTCTACAACAGAGGGTTAAGGTTGTGAACAAAATTTCTAAGAACCTACACGAGAACAAAACTTTAAGAGCTCTCAGACCTGTAGGATATAATGAGTTTCAAGGATTGGAAGGGGAAGTTAAAAACATTCATATTGAAATAAAAAGATAAATGACATGCCTGGAAAAAAGAGGAACAATAAAGGCATACAGTAACACCCCACCATGAGATCGTTAAAGGCTGGTTGATACCTAGGAGCAAGAAGCAGCCTTTCTTGAGCATTTCAGAAGTGTGGGATGCCAAGCTCTCCCTAATTTGTCACTGACATTTTTACACTTGAAGTTAACTATGAACACGCAGCATAAATGGATAGCTGATGTGAACCTTTGTTAGCATAGCAATCGCTTGGAAAGCCTAGGACAGAAAGAGCTTTGGGACCACTAATGAGCTGAATGTATCACTCTTATTCTCAGCAAGGTGATTACTTCCCACGGAGTAGGCTCACGGTATGAAAAGACTGACAGTATAAATAGACCAGACTTGATCTTGATCAAGAGCCAAGCCCTTAATCCAGGTTTAAAAAACACACGTATGTGCTTGCTGGGAAAGGCAATTCCAGACTGCCTTGGCAGCAGCCACCACTACTCAGCTGCAGAGCTGCCCCAGGCTGTGCCATCACATCTCCTTGGCTGCACTGCTGCTACAGCTCTTGGCTGTAACAGGGCTCCCCTGAGAAGAACCACATCAGCTAACAGCATGTTAAAAGTGACTCCACTGCACTCTGCAGCCTTGGAAAAACAGTATTAGGCTGGCTGATGGTGGCTAGAGCCTGGCAGAGGAACAAGCTTAGGTTTCCAAGTTAGAACAATATTCTGCTGTAAACATTTAATAGTACTGAATTCTAATAGCCATTGCTACAATGAGAAACAAATTACAAACCTTGAATATTTATCACAATGCTTTTCTTGAAAAATGTGCTAGTATCTGTGGCATCCTTTTGAGATTAGTACAGCTATTGCAGATTCCTTTATACTTCTTCACATTTACCTTCAGGAGAGGGTCACAGAACTCCTGAGATGATGAGACCTTCCCAATACTGCCTCGTGTTCCTTCTGTGTTGGTTTGCTCCAAATTGAATCAGTCTCACACAGGCAGAGCTATCCTACTGCTGACTTCTCTAGACTTTTGCTGCTGGAGGAAAAGGCAATTCCTACACATCCTGAATTTTGAAAGTCCTGAATTCTGCACTCAGTGAAAGACCTATAGTTGCTTCACAGACTCTCTTGCTTTTCTACTTCTTCCATCACCTATTCAGTAAAAAAAAGCTCTGCTTCTCTCTGGAACAAAGAATGAAGAGAGCTGTCAAATGCCAAAACAAGAAATCTTTGGACTGTGAGGATGAAGAAAGAAGCTGCCAAAATATACATTACCTGCCTATAGGCAAAAAATCTGAGGTCCAAGAAGAATGGATAAAAATCATTTAACTGCCATGGTAATCATTTTAGCCATTTCAAAATTACATTTAGGTGAAGTCTAAAGCAAAACTCCTCTGAAATGAAAAATCAGTATTGTGTTTAAGAGTTAAAAAATGTTCGTAGTGCTTCTATTTTTCATTTTTCCAATACTCTGATTCTGTCAATTTGACTAGAACTTGAAAATTATTTCAGCCAATTATCAGATGTCCCTTTCTTTTTGATTTTTTTTCTGGCTTTTTTTTTTTTCTGGTTGGTTTTGGGTTTTTGGGTTATTTTGCAAATGATGTGGCTTCTTTTTATCTTTAAAGGAAGAGGTGAAATGGTTCTTCCTTGGTGAGAGCTCATTCCCTGCATGTGTATGGGCACACAGTACCGTGCATGATCCTTGGAGAGGTAAGGCTAATACCTCCTTCATCCTCAGAAAGAGAGATGAATACTAATAAGCTGCTAGGACATCCTTTCCCTGACTCTCTCACTTTTTGTAACCCATTGGGATGTACACAAACGTGGTTGCTACGGACAAAATAACTTTCCTACTTCACCCTAAGCAACTGCATTTGTTACAGGTAAATCTATCATACCCTGTATTTTTAGAGCATAGAGAGAATTAGTTGATTATTTCTAGCTCTAAAACACTAGATTAGACAGACTAAGGGTTCAACTGGATACAGCCCCATTGCTGCAGTCCCTAGTAATAACTTTGGCAAGACATGAATCCCACTGCTAGTGCTAACAAAGAGAACCGCAGATTATTTTTTCCTAACTAGCATACATACACTTTTAATATCCCAGAGTCTGACTCCCTCTGGAATTTCACATCACTACCAAAAGAAGAGTCAATAAAGCTGTTCCGACACAGCTGCCGGATCTACTGGTACTGTCTGAATACAAGTCATTGAAACAAAATGCATTGTGAAAACATCAGTTTCAGGATGACAATACAGAAAAGGCAAGGTGTGATGGCTACAAGTGGCTCCTGGGAAGATTCCAGT
The DNA here is from genome assembly GCF_965178545.1 of Coloeus monedula. Taxonomy (NCBI): domain Eukaryota; kingdom Metazoa; phylum Chordata; class Aves; order Passeriformes; family Corvidae; genus Coloeus; species Coloeus monedula. Next base: position 102,777,091 of record NC_138783.1, on the reverse strand, counting down.
TGCACACAAGATGAAAATTTTTTACAATGCAAGCAGTCACTGAAATAATCTCCCCAGGGAAGTAATGGATTCCCCAACATTGGACACTTTTAGGATTCACCTGGACAAGGTGCTGGGCCATCTGGACTGTGCTTTTACCAAGAAAGGTTGGACCAGATGATCCTTGAGGTCCCTTCCAACCTGGTATTCTATGATTCTATGATTTTCATGGGATACACTTACCGCAGAATTATTTTTTTATCACTTCACATCCTTAAATTCCAGCCTTGGGTCTGATTCGTATTATGCAAGCTGGAATTAGCCACAGGGGTTGCATGGCCCAGAATGTTTGCAAGGCTTCCTAGATTAACAAATCTGCCTTAAAATATCCTTAAGACAGACAAAATAGAGCATCCCCCTTTGATGATGGGTGAAACATTTAACTACCTTTAAATAATTTTAAATGCTGAAAAGTTTGATGATGCTGAGTAGGCCTAAAGCACTGAATTATCTAACAAGATTCCAAGGGAGCTCCAATAGTGTTTTCTGCCTCATTAGGATAGAAATGCAATTTTTCTCCCATTTCAGCAAATATCTCCTCAACAACCAATAAAATGTGCAAGCTGGAAGTTAAAGACTGGTTAGTGGTCCCTTGACATGATCCTATTGAAGTAAAAGAGTAAAACCAGCATGCTGTGTACACAAAAGAGACATTTCAGCTTAGAAGTTACATTTTAAAGAAAACATACTGAAGGCCATGAAGAGCTCTGTATCTCCATCAATGGCAATTGCAAAGTTTTTTAAGCATACATTTCTGTTTGTGATGTAGTTTCTAATACTGTATTTCCTGTCATTCAAAGGCAAAGGAGGTGCTGTAAATCAAATTAATACATAGCTTTTCTCGAGCTGTGGCCAAAGCACTTACTTTACTGCATATGCACATACCAGCTGTATGAATGTCTTCACCCAAGCATGCCATGGTTCATGAATTTTCATTCCACCTATTACTATTTACTATTATTTACTAGTCTTTATTGTGGCTGGTTATGAGAACTTACAAAGCACTTTTAATAAAAAGACTGTGGAACAACTAAACAAAGTTTGTAAAGGAAAGTCGCTTTTGACTTTTCTAATTTATTGAAAGAATCTAAGATTGTTCTCCAGAAACAGTGGACACCAGATCTTGAGTTCCCAGTCTCCAGACTGCTGGAGTGCTGGCTACCAGGGACAGTGTCTATTTATTGCCCTCTGCTGGTATCATCCCTAAATTTGACGTTTCCAACCTGACTTGTCTACCTTTTGTCTCATTATTATTTGCAATTTGCAGTCAGTGCAAATGGTATTCTAGAGGAGAGGCAGATCTGGAGACCATTACTGGTAGGATGAAATGCAATGTGCTTAATTATAAAGAAATGAGGATGTTCACAAATGAAGTCCTGAAAACCTGAATCTCTCAGGCTGTTTCTTTAAAAGGGTCTTCAAACATGAAAAAGAATATGAAGAGGAGGTAAGGGGGGGGACTTTATTCCTCTTTACAGCTCCCTAAAAAGAGTTTGTAGCAAGGTGGAGTCAGCCCCTTCTCCCAGAAATCAAGTGATGGGACAAGGGGAAATGGCCTCAAGTTGCACCAGAGGATGTTAGAATTGGCTGTTAGGGAAAATGTTTCACTGAAATCACTGTCAAGCATCAGAACAGGCTGCCCAAGAGTGGTGCAGTCACCATCCCTGGAGGTATTTAAAAGCCTTGTAGATGTGGCACTTAGGGACATGGTTTAGTGGTGGAATGGGCAGGGCTGGGTTAATGATAGAACTCGATGGTCTTAACAATATTTTCCAAACTAAACTATTCTGATTCTATGGAAACATCTTCACAGAAATAGACTCCTGAGAAAGGGAATCATAATTTGAAGAAACTAAAGAAAGTCCTGCTGATCTTCTTTTAAAGGAAAGCTTGAAGCAGTAAAACTGAAGTCAAGGTTCGCTGTTTTTAAGTATTCATTCCTTCACTACATCAGAAAAAAAAATGCTTTAGATAAGAGAAAAACTTAGCAAATTGACTGAAAATGTAACATTTGATATATCATTTGTGCAGATAATGCTTCTGTTCTTTTTTACATCATACAACCAATGATTAAGCCATTTTGGAGAGAAACTATATCCTTTGCTTTTAATAACAAATGTACTCAGCCACAGTAGAATCTGCCAACAGATGTGGTGCTACTCAATTGCTGGCAATATTAAAAAAATAAAAAGAAGCTTGTTTTTTGGAATATTTCTGTTTCTAAAATAAGAAGCAAGAAGAACTGGCTTAAATAGTGACGGTTTCTGGGAAATCTTAGAGCAAGCAGTCTACTTGGGTCCTCTCTGGTTCATGATCTAATAATCCAACAGCACAGCTGAGGTCCAGGCACCTCTTTCCCATATTTTTCCTGTTTTTCATCATTCATCTCCTTCATACATTCCTTTTTCTCCTCATCCCTTCCTCTTTTTCAGGTTGTACCTTCATCTGTCCCTACCACTTCTCCACTTGGTACATTCAAAGAGTTCAAGAGTAAAAGACACCAGTTCTTACTTAGTGTATAAAACTAGCTATAGACTGTCACCTGAAAAAATACAGGTAGTCCAAGATACTGTAGTGGTCAAAGCACACTCTTTGGAGACAGCAAGCCTGGATAAGATACCAAAAGCAGTACACTTCTACGTAAATTTATTGCTTATTTTAGGAATTTGTTCCAGTGTTTTCACTTTCTTTCTCAAGATCTCTGCCTACTCTTTTATTTGAATCCAATTTTCTCGTATATTGTTACAGTACCCCACTGAATCTTTCTCTCAAAAAACAAAGATTTCTTTAGTACCTAGCATTATCCTCTTGTTAAAATAATCAGAGAAATCACATCATCCATGAACTTGTTCTTAGATAAGATAGGTTGAAAGAGTTAAGCCTCTCATTATACCACATTTTCTCCAGACTCTCTTTTTGCCTTTCTCTTCTGTCCTCCAGACTCCTTTGGTACACATTCTTTCTGCTAAACATCTCTTTGCTGGGAGGAAAAAAAAAAAAAAAAAAGAAATTCTCATTTTGCTACTGGGTGAATTGAGGACAACTGCCCAGATGATCCCAGGCCAATTCCAGCTCTGAGAAGCAGGAACACACTTGGGCTGGACAGCTTTCTGAGGGTACAGCTGAAAAGTCTTCAGCATTTGCGAATTTATACCAGTTTAAATGTTGCAACTCCACAATTGTAGGCTATTTTTCAGTGAAAGAAAAAAAAGGTACACCTCCACACCCAGGGGGAGTTCTCTGCTCTTGGAAAAGTTCAAGTTCCTATTCTAAAGCAGGAAGATGCCTGCTGACAGTGCTGAAAGAAATTGCTCGTAAAACTATTTCAACTCAGTAGAATAATCTGTTCTTTTCTAATTTCAGTACTGAAAATGGCCAGAGCACTTTTACTGAAACTCTCTTTCTCCTGGAGCCTCCAACCTGCCACCCCCCAAAAAATGCCAAGCCTGAACACCTAAACAGCCTGTAAACATTCAGCATGTGCACTGAAGTAACATGTAAAGAGCAGCAGGACAGCAACACAACATCCATGCCAGTCCTAAAGCTGCATTAGACCCTGCTTTTTGTTCTATCCATTACCATTTTCCTAGAACCACTCTTCCACTAGACTTCTATCTGTCTCCTTTTATTTTACTACTGAACATCTCAATATTAGTGAGTGGAGTTAAGGTGACATATTTATGTATTAAAAAAACCAAAACCAACCCCTCTTGTATTTCTTTAAATATGAGCCCCAGTTTGCATGATCTATCTCTGCAGGTGTTCTGCATTCTAGTATGCTAATAGCAAAGTCCAATTTGAATTACCATTATATTACATGACTGTCATTTACAATTAGGCAGTTCCCTTTGCTCCTTGCTTTTCACAAGTATTAGTATCTCTAAAACTGTACAGAGAAATAAGTTCTGAAATATCTTTGCTAGTATTTCAAAGGTATTTCTAAAAAATTTCAAAATAATCTTGCAAAAAGCATTATGTGTATTTATAACAATCATATATTTAAATGGTTTTTTAACATCTTTATCCATCAATGAATATTGCACAACACTGAATAAATGAGAAATTACTGAGTGCAGTGGAAATTCTGTATGACTTTCTTTGTTGTTATAAAGCTCCTCTTTTGCTTTGCCATGGAAGCAAGTTATTGAGGTCTGCAAGCAGATGGTTCACTTCATGCCACAGAGGAATACATCAGTCCTGACTAGCAAAGCAGAAGATGGGCTGTGCTAGATAAGGAAGGCTGGAAGTGAGCTAAGTCATGTTAAATTAATGGACAAAGCTTTCAGAAATACCACTTTATACATGGAGCTCTGCTACTTTCACAAGTTGCCCAAAGCAAAACTCCTTAGTTGAATTATTCACTGAGGGCAGAGTGAACTTTTTTCTTCCCTGAGAATGGATTTCTAACTTCCATCAAGGATGCATAATCTTCAGCCATAGCACTTTATGGTGGATGAGGTTGGATTGATGCTCTGCAGCCACTGTGTTCCCTGGTAAATTTTGCCAGTACAATGAGGCCAACTGTATTTTCCAGCTGCTTGGTTGATCTGCATTTTCTAGGAGACACCAGATTTGCATAACTTGTCATCAGCTTTTCACAAACTGGTGATAGACACAGTATCATTCCTGCCCATTAATCTTTGTGAACCAAACAAATTGAAACAGGAGGCAGGTGCCAGCCTCTCCCAGAGCATCAGTTAGCAATGAACACAAGTAATATGGATGCCCAGTGACACAGGTTGAGAAAGACTCAAGGCACCCAGTATGTGCTGGATGTCAGCTCTAACCTGAATGAACAAGATCCATAGCCCCACTTTTTAATGTTTACCATAATGACAGCTCTAGTATTCAAGAAGCCCCCAGGAACTCTGCTGGTCAGCTTGACTTCTTGGAAGTGCTACGGAGCAAAACTGGTTAAAAAGGCTCTGCTTCCCATGACAGCAGGATATCCCTGGTATACAAGAATCCCTGGTAACTCCCCCTGTTGGGGTTTGGTTCCTCAAGTGCCTTGCACAGAGCTCTCTGCAAGGTGCAAAACTTCACCACATAGGGCCAAGATTAATGGCAGGATTTGGCTGGGGAAGGTGCATGCATCTTTCCCCCAGGACCGGCAGGATTTGCCATCTGCAGGATTTGGCGTTCCTGATTCCCTGCTCTTGTGAAGCTCCTGCTTGGGATCATCATACCCCCCTTTCTCACAACTCTGCACCTTCAAGAAGCTGCTGCTCAGAAGCAGTTTTGCCAGCAATATCAGTGCTTAAACAGATCTCCAGTGCTCCACAGCCTGAGTCCTGTTCTGTGCAGCCACTGAAGCTGAGCTCGCATTGTGCAATTATAAAACACAAACGGAACTTTTAAAACCAGTAAAAGGTGAAGGGAGAAAAGGGACATGCTGGAATAGCTGGATAGTTCTATTTCAGTTCTGAGTCTGTCACCCCAGTCACTAATCTGTCACCTGTACCCTTGGCAATGTGTTAGCACTGAGCCAGAGATTGTGGATATAATCAGGTATCAGCACTGTGAAATAGCACTTTTCTCATAGCACAGCCTTTATAAAGTGCTGTAGCAATCCTGAAAATTATATGAGAAGCAGAGGGGCTCTTTAAGCAGGAAAGATCTGCTTGGTAATGGCTGCAGCATCAGTGCATCTTGTGCAGAGGAGCTGCCAGGATGGGGGGAGAACATGTCCCATTTAAAGCCTTTGTAGCTTGAATATCAGAACCCAATTCCAGGGGAGGGGAGAGGAGGATGAGTCCCTCTGCTCAGGAGGGAAGATCTATAAATGATCACAGGCAGGTGGGATAGAAGAGCTCAGTAATGTTAAAAGTGCTGAAGAATGGAAGAAAAGGTGGGAAGGGCATCCTGCAGGCTGACAAGACAGGTAGGGAGAAGACTGCATGTAGAAGAAAGGGAGAAAATCCAGTCACAAAGGGCACTCCTTGGTGTGGGGGGAGTTAAGTGCCAAGCCCTGAGATTATCTGAGATGTGGGAGCAGCTCAAATTGCTAAACATCATGGACAACTGCACTTTATAGATTTCTTTTTCATTTTCATGCATTTTAATACCAATCAAATGACACTTTACTTTTCTAGAATAAATTTGCTTTTTCTTCTGAAGTTTATCTCTTATCAAGGCAAAGTCCCTCTTGACATACATTAAGTAGTGACCAACCAGTAAGCTATGGCTTCAGGAACCCCACATGGTATGAAGAGAGTTACAAAACAAAAACAACACCCAACCCCAAGCCTTCATTCTGTTTCTTTGGGGAAGAGGCAGACATACAACTGCACATGTATCTACAAAGGAGTGGAGCTCTTAGAAGCTTTGATGACCTCTAACTATAATTGCTGCTGTTTCTAGTAAGACTTCTACACAAATATCACTTGATCAATAATCCTTTATCTGTACAAAACCTTTCTAGAAAATCCTTTACTTGTGTCATTTTCCAGATCATCCCAGTTTTGTCTCCAGCTGTGCTGGCAAGATGCAAGTTTGCCTGATTTTCAGAAAGTTGATGGGGAAATATTTCAATCCTGGTTTCCACATCAAACAGATTCAATAATCAAAAAATAATTTAAAAGAAAATAAATAGCCTTAGTCAACTAGGCAAGTTTATCACTGTAACACATCTTTTTTTTACCTCAGTTCATAATTATAGTGTGTGCAATCATCTATTGGGAGATACTTTAAAGTAACTGGATCTTATGGCTTCAACAGTTTCACTAAGTCAGGAAGATGCCATGCAGAGGGTGTCCACTGAGAAACAGTAATTATTTTCTGTTAACCTCTAAGGCTTCATCCAGGGGTTTAGAAGCATACAGAAAAGCCCCAAGAAAAAATAGTTTAGACTTGGCAAGCTTTCCTCAACAGCAGCCTGTGAAAGAACCTATTACGGAATTCAATGATAATGAACAAGAGTTCATCAACCACAAATTATATCAATCCAAGAGCTGGCAGAGGTTCCAGTTAATGTATTGAAATACTTTTTCCCTCATGAATGGATCATGGTGCCAGGGCAGAGAAGAATAATGAGGAATATAATATGTACTCTTACCAATCAACCTTTGCACAGCTATTGAGCTTCAGATGTCTGTTGTCAATGGTGTTTGTATTTTTCCTAAATTGACTGACTTGACCTCAAAAACTCCTGCTAAGTGGACTAAATAAGAGAAGGGAGGCTGATGTGAAAAGGTGTCTTGGAAGTATGTTACACCTTCTTGTCAAGCTGACAGGAAAATGCTGTTTCTGCAAACCCTCAGCAACACTAAGGTGATGATTGCCCTTCCCCAGTATTGAGCTGTCCTTTCCTGTGTTCAGGGCAACATGCTGTGCTCTCAGTCCTGCCAAACAAGCTCAAGTTCAGCTCAAGACAAAATATAACCCATGTTCTCAGCCTTGACCCAGGCTGTTTCAGTGATGCAGTCACAGCTCAGACTTTGGCTGGCAGAGACAGCAAGGGCTGGGGTGGGCAGGCTGGAAGCTGAGGGGATGGTGCTCTTCTGTAAGGTTTTGTATCAGTAAGTATTGTGGATCCATAGGAGCAGCTCTCTACAGTGAAACACTTGTGCTGAGGACCTGGTGCCTATACTACCCCCATCCTGTATGGGCCATGTTTCCAGCTCTAGCCCAGCTCTGTAAACCAAAAGCACATTTATGGCTGTGACACATTCACTGCACTCCTGAAGCAGCACTACCCCTTCAGTTTTTCCAAGGAAATCCAGTCCCTGCAACCCAAAAGTGCTTTGTGATCTCTAAAGTGCTGTGCTGAAGAGGTGTCTGGGCTTGAATATTTTGCATTAACATCTCCTCCCTTGAGCTGAACTAATGCAGGAACATCCTGCAGTGCAGCCGTAGCCCCATCCAGCCTCAGCTGCTGCCAGCAGGGGGAACGCCCACGCTGATGGAGAATCTCTCAGCCCAGCTGCAACACTCCTGATCCACACTAGTGGCCTCCTGGGCATGGATCCAGGGCCACCAATGGCCTCTAGGACTCCCTCAGCTGCATCAGCAGTAGAACAAGGTAGACATTGACCATTTTAAACTTTTCACTACTGTTTTCCTCTTCTTGATTTTATCACACACCTTCCAGAGGGCTCCTCACACCTTGCCCAGCTTCCTTGGTCAAAAGCAGTCAGCTCTCCAACCAGACCTCCAAGTGAGACAGTGCTGCCTATGGCAGCATCTGACAGCAGTGATGAGGAGTGGGCCAGGAAGGCTCCACAAATGAAGCCATCGAAGGCACCTTTTTCTCTTGCCCAAACATTCTACAGTGGGAACTCCACTTCTCCCATCTAGGCATCAGACAGGGTCCATAAACTGTGGGTGGAAGAAAAGAGGATAGGTCACTACTGTTTGTCCTCCACTTCAAGAGCTAGAGTGAAAACTCACCCTCCCCACTAACAGCAGTGGAGGAAATGCATTCTTGCACTGTAGCCTTTGTTTGTTCTATTACTTTTAGGCAACAACCTTTTAGTTCATTCACTTCCAAGACCAGAGGAAGAGAAAGGACACAGAAGAAGAAAGGACATATTCAGGGACTGGATTCCACAGCTACAGGTTCCACAACAAGCATGAAGACAGATTTATGGCATAGTTAATTAGCCTTTTTAATTTTTTTTTTTTTTGCATAGGACACATAAATGACAACCAGATAAACTGAAATGCCTTTTGTTTTTCTGAAAATGCACTGAAGAACAGAAGGACTCTGTTTTCTCTGTCACATTTTGGATGCTGTGCAATTCCTATGATACAGCTACTTGGGAGCTTCTGCAGCATTACCAAGCGAATTTACTGAGATTATAATTTTTACAATGGATAACCAAAGAATGCATTTAAATTATGAGCCTGACATGAATATAGTATTTAAGTATATTTAAAATTAGAAAAGTAGACACTTTCTTTACCTCAGTTTTAGTTCATATCTTATTGCAAGAAATAAATTCCGCTGTTTAATTATTTACAGTCCTAATGGTGTTACTTTCCATTAATTGCTGAATACAGATAATATTTTATTTATAGATAAATATATCTTATGTTTGTTCAGGAGTGAGTGGAAAGCAATAATTAAATAAACACAAAATATCCAAATAAAAGTAAAATAAATTAATTAATAATAACTGAAGGATAAAATTATATTTGTATTAGCAGAAGAATTATCTCCTATTTGTGAGTAAATTCTGCCAATAATATATTACTACTGTCTTCATATTTTGCACTGCCAAACTAGCTTGCTGCTTCTGCCATAATTCTTTATGAAAGATGTATTAAGGTCATGTCAGAATTTCTAAGTAATCAAAAATATTTCACAGTGGCAATGGTTAAGCATTAGAAACTAAAAAAGAATCCAACTACAGGATGACTTTACAAGAGCCAGTTTTGGTCACTGAATCTGAGAGTGTTGGAGCCTGTTAAATATTAACAGACAAGTGCTATGAAAGGATTAACTCAGACTGTGAGTAGGTACAGTGAGAGACAAGCCCTTCATGCTGGATTTGAGTAGAACTGACAGTGCACTATTTGTTATACTTCTGAGGTGAAAGCAGAGAAGTGGATGCCTATTTGGTATTCAAAATGTTCAGACTTTTTGTCAGAACATAAAATAAGTGGGAATAACAGGAAATTTTTCAATTTATAAGCAATGTTCCACATTTGGCAGTTATAAAACACTGTAGATAAACATTATTGAATAATTCTTTTTAAATACACTTTAAAAAAATTACTTAACAAAAAATCTGAAAGCTAGTTTGTGATGGATTTTTACCTGAGAAATCTAACTAGTGGGAACAAGAGGTCTGTTCTAGCATGTGGGAGGATGGTAGTATCTTAATGAGTTTTCAATTAATTTTTGTCTGTTTTGATTTTTCCAGGAGTGTCACTTCAGGCAGAGTTACTGAGATGCTACAGTGGTGTCTTGTTAGTATCACCCATGCTGTTAGAATTGAAAAAGAATCCTGACCAGCTTCTACGACCTAAACTCTAAGCAGGGAAGCAGGGTTCTCTCTAGTAGAAACTCTGTGACTATACTCAGACAGGTTATTTTGCCACAGGATTCCTCCCTGAGAGCTGTGGTGGGTGTCTGGGTGCAAGAGGCTGTGGGTTCTCCAGGCTGCTATGTGCTGGTGGTACCCAGATTAAGTACTTCTCTCCAGTTTTGGACTGCTAAAAGCTTCTCAGGTCACTTAATACGGTTCATGCATCTCTTCATAAATCATAGCATCCCACAATGGTTTGGGCTGAAAGGGACCACTAAAGGTCATCTAATCCAACCCCCCTGCCCTTGGTAGGGACATCTTTCACTAGATCAGGTTGCTCTGAGCTCCATCCAGCCTGGCCTTGAGCACTTCCAGGGTTGGGGCATCCACAGCTTTTCTGGACAACTTGTTCCAGTGCCTCACCACCCTCACAGGTACAAATTCCTTCCTAATATCAATGTGTAAGAGTGAACTCATAATGAGTGACAGGATATTGGGATTCAGAGAGAAGCAGAAATGCAAACTTCAGCAGAAATGTCTGGGGGCTTAACCTGTTAGAGACCACCTGGAAGAAGGCCTGCACTCACAGCTCTGTGTGACTGACCAAGGAAGGACTGAGGATGTCACAGCATGAGATGAATTCCAGGCCTTTCCAGGGGACAATCACTCTGCTGCAGGCAGATCTGTCTTTGGAGAGACTTTGCACCCACCCTGTCAGAGATATGTCCATGTATCTGTGTCAGCTGAGAGAACAGAGTGCTTCTCACAGAAAGCAGTGAGTTGGGAAAGGGCTTGGTGGTGGCTGTTAACATCGAAAAATCAACACATAAAAAGAAATGTCAGGCTAGGGCTGGAAGGTTATATTGGTTCCGTATGTGGCAATTGTAAGACTGCTGCGAGAATAGTGTGTTGCCAAGGGGGATGTTGAAGAGGGGGGATTTAAAGAAAGGAAACAAAAAAGGATCCAGAATGAGGAATGGATTTTTAGAACTGAGTCATTCAGCTTGTTTGAGAAAGGGTAAGAGATCTTACAGTCTTTTTAGATGGATATTTACACATGAAAAAGTGCTGGTTTAGGAGTTGCTTTTACCATTTTTCCCATGAATTCATGGGAAAAAGGGAGGAGGAAAACTTTAATAGGGTTGCAATCTGCTATCAGCACTGTCTGGGGCTGCCTATTTGCTTTTTTAATGATACAGGAGCAACATCCACACATTTCCCCTTCCTCCCTGGGAAAACAGCACAGCTCCTCTGGCCTGGCTCTTCCATTCTGCAGACAGCAGGTTACCAGGACTCAGCAGCTAGAAGCTGAACTGTGCCAGATAAGCTCAGACTTGAAATAGGACAGAATTTCCTTGAAATAAGGTAATTAACAGCGGGAATGATTTCTTAGGGGAAATGCACAGGCTCCGAAAATGAAATTAAGTGTCTTTCAAAACAGGCTCTCATCCAGTTGGAGAGAAGAGCTTTATGCCCTGTTTATGCAGAAGACCAGTGTGAAAAATACAGGGGTTCCTTTCACCTCTACAGTCTGTGAAAAATACACCTGATGTTTATAGACACTTCAGTTCCTGATCATGCTGATTTTGCAGTAGTGCGTGTTCCTGAGCTGACTCGAGGCCGGAAGCAGTGCTGCTCTATTTGCTACTTGTCAAATTTGACAGTTAAAGGGAGGAGGGGAATGGATCACTTTCAAAAAAATAAAAATGCATTTTCTTCACTTTTCTTCTATAATATCAATCAGTGTAGCAGCTAGTTTAAAAAAAAAACCAAAAAAACCCAAAAAAGAGCAGAGAGGAAAAAACCAACATCCAGTACAAAATTTCATGCCTGTTTTGTAAAATTTTCAAAATAAATATGTGGATGTAGAGAAATTCTACAGAAGAAAGAGGTCAGTTAGATCTCAATAACCCAGCTCTGGCAGTCTGCATTTCCTTCGGTTCCATCCCTTTTCATGTGGCGTGTCTGAGCAAAACCCGGAGTGCCAATGGCTGTGCCTTGGCTGACATGGATAAGGATGCACCCAGGAGAAATGGAACTGCCATTGTGTCCTCCACTTTCTTCTCTGATCCTGATGTCTGCTGGCTATGAAATGGTGCTGTAGCACTTCTGCTTTACACATACACTGGCCAAGTGTTAATGTGCATTCAGAGCAAGCTGTTTTCCTTGGTCATGCCAGCTGCAGTGCAGAGTAAAAGGAAAGGCAAACAGGCACTTAAATGGGCTTTGAAGCCCTCATTGCAATGCAGTAAGAATAAAAGCCTCTTCGCTGCAAAAAAAAAAAATCAATTTGCAGCAGCATAGAGGCTCTTTCTTCACTGTATCCTCTGCTTACACTCGCACTTTTACTTGTTATGTTCCTCCACAAATTGACACCAGTTAAGACGTAGCAGCATGTGTTGTCTAGCACTATTACATGGCTGGCCTGGGAGAGCATCCCACTCCTCCACTCTCCTAACTCGTCTGGATCACCCGCCTTCCAGCATGCAGGTGGACATGACATGGAAGTGCAAGACCTCCCTGCATCCGTCTGCTCAGTTGGGGCACAAGGCCAGGTGCTGATTGGGCCAGGGGCACCTGCAGGTGCTGGCTGCATGTTCCACTTTGCACAGGTGGGTTTTGGTCACAGCACTGCCAAAGGCTGTCTCGGCAGCTTTGGCCAGGCGTTTCCATCCCTGAGCCTTTGCCTTTCTCCCCTCATCCTGCAAGCTCCTCAGGTCTGGGGTTTTTTTCCTGTGCACGGCACAGAATTAGACCAAATGACAAACAGTCTGTAAAACTCCCATGTCGCTCTGTTCCTCCCCTGGCCGCACACATAGCTCCTCTACTACTTGATGTTTGTCCACCTAGTCAATCCAAGCAGGTTCCTGAGTACAGGACCACAGGTGTCTACCCTAATCTGCCCCGGCTCCCATTGTGGCTGAGCGATGCTCCCCAGAGCAGCTTCCAGGCACAGTCTGCCAGTGAAGGCAGCAGGGTGGCCACGGCTCGTGGGCAGGCTGCCTACAGCTGCCTCCATCTGCCAGCCAGATGGTGATACTGGCATGGACATGGGCTGTCCCACAGCAGGCAGTCCTGATTCCCAGGGAAGTTTCTGGGCATTTTTGAGTAGAGACACGTGTCCATGGTCAGCATGCCCATGAGTCCATTTAGCCCCAACACGGCCACTGTCTGTCTGCAGACTGTGTGCAGCTGCACCCTGAGGGCAGGTCCAATAGATGTAAACTGGTTTTTAGAACCAAGCTGGACCGAACTTGTAGCCCAAAAGGAGTGGGAGGTAAAGCAGCATCATATCCATGTTATTGCTTTCATTCCTCAGCTGTTCCAGAGACTGGAGTTGTTTCTGACATAATTAGGGCTCTACTGTTCTGCCTACAGAGCTCATGGTAAAGTTGTTGTGAAGAAACCCTGATAGCAGTTATCCTCTATTGCTAGAAGATTTCTGCAATCATACCCTTGGCTTTTCCTTCATTTACTGAAGAGGATGGAATAAGAAAGTGGATCTTTATGTTGCACAAAATATATCAGAGCACTGGGAGCAGCATCTCAAAAGCAATAGATCTTAACTTTATGGGCAATTCTTGAATAACCAGCTGTACAAAAATCTATATTTAAGTAAGAATTCCCAAAGTCTATAAACTATATACTCCAGGCAGATTTTGGTTTTTGGTATTCTTATTACTCAGCTTTTAACCTGAGGTTGAGAAGCTGGGTGGAAAACATGAGGTAGTCCTAACTGCTATTTATATTATTCTAAATTATGGAAAACATAAGCTTTCTCTTGAAAAATGCTTGCACCACCTTTTTCCAAGCAGCTGCACAAAATCATTACACTTTCCAAAATTAATATGCTTGCTCCACTTTGGAAAAAAAGAATATGCCCATATCAGCATTTTATTTCAATAACTTAAAAATTATTATCTCCAAATGTCAGATTCTACATGATGATTAATAGCAGTCAATTTTACCTCAAAACTATCCAGTTTTTATTGTAAAAGTCTGTAGGTCTTAGTGGAGGGCTTGAGCTCATAATGAAATTCAAAAATGCAGGTTTAGTTATTTTGCATTCTCAAGCTGTCAAGACGGTTGAACTAGTTTCTTGGAAAAGCAAGGTCAGGTTTGTGAGATGAAAATCCAACCACAAGATGGCATCTCGTTCTCACAGGAACATCCAGCAATGGGCAGGAATATTGCTGAAAACACAATGAAGCAGTGATAGGCATTTCAGTAAAACAAAACCATTTTAGACAGGGCATTCGCTCATAGTGCTGCCCAGAATAGGGCTGGCATGAGACTGAAGTGAAATGTGGAGCAACAAGCATATCTTCCTCTCACCCCACCCAAACTGTGGTTGTCATCTAATGTTTTTAATGGCTGCAATTGAAATAGAAAAAAAAGTCTGAATCCATCAGGAACATAATGCAGGCACTTTGGGGCTATTAAAGGGAAGGTGGATCACTAAAACTGGTTTGAGAACCTTTTGACTGTGAATTACTCCTCAAGACAGTCTGTGGCTAATGTTCTTAACAAGAAAATACTTTGTCACTCTCAAGGATGAGACAACCCTTTCCTATAATTCCTCATTTCCAGTACATGCATAGTATCTGTGATATGTTTCCAGTTACCAAAGAGTGATGAGACACATAATAAAGCTATTGCTCAGCTGAGAATTACTTTAGTAATATTATCACAGGGAAAATGTGACTGGCTCTGGAATTGATATAGTACGAAAGCTAAATTTAAAATCACACACAATTTAGCTGACATTGCAGTTTACAACAGAAGGCTCTAGAAAATAAATGTCTTTTATTTCTTATGTGTCCTATTAAATAGAACCTTTCCAGTCTCAAAGCACTGTATTAACTAAGGACATGAGTGCGGATCCTCTCTGACCTTAGACATTGCTTTTTCCCTGAGTAACACTACACCAGAAGCAGTACCTCAGGGACCACAGTGCCTTGGGGAATGTGCCCCCAAGAGCAGAGGGAGAGAAAAGGAAGCAGGGTTCCCTCCAGACTGCCCTCTGCTTCATGGCAGCAGCAGCATCAGCACATTCACCACGATCTGGTTTCAGCTAGGGTTTAAACAGGAGCCATGGGATGAAGGACATGGTAAGGAAGAAGCAGTTGTCTGCTTAGGCAGAAGCTGCCTGAAATCTCCCTCTTGGCCTAGGTCATGCCTGTCTGTGCTGGTGGTGGATGAGGTTACAGGCAGCCCCAAGAGCAGGGGAGTGGGGCCAAGTGCACAGAAAGCAGATGAGCTGAAAGGTGGATAGACTGGCCTGTGAAATCCCCCGAAACATCAGCCTATTTGGACAAGAGTGTCTTGTAAATCATAGTCCTTCCAAAGGCTGTTCCTCTAAGGGCACATGTACGTGAGACTTTGCTCAGGTACTGCCCTACTTGCTGCTGCTGTTCTGCTTGCTCTGAAGTGAAGCATCTTGTAAATGTCCTGTAAATCATAATCTAAGACAGCAAAAATATGCATATGGCTGAAGCTGCAGTGAGAGTTTCAGGAGTCAGGCTGCTACCATCTGTATTGGATTGACAGCGCCTCTTCACAAAATTTTACATGGGCCCTCTAATGACCATGAGAGGTCATGAACCCCCCCACAACAGTTCATCAGGCAGACAGCATCACGTACCCCAGTAAAATACTGAGGCTTCAGCTCATCTGCTCAACCGTGAATATTGACTGCTGAAGCACCTTTGTCCTACTGAAGGCTTTCACTAATGCACTGGACAAGTATCCTGCTGCAATTAGCATCTGAAATCTAAGAAACAAAAGCACAGCTCTCTTCAACTGTGGCTTGGAGAAATGCCTTATCAAAGTTTTCCCAAGCTCTGCCCCTTTTGTAGCTGTGTAAGAGACAAAACATTAAGTGACTGATTGTGTATTATTCCCATGTTTATTAGTGGGAGGAAACACTTTCCAAAGCTTTGTCTGTTCTTGAATAGAAAGAACCTTGAAATTAAAAAAAAAAAAAAAATTATGAAAAGTGTTCAGGAGGTATCAGGGAAAATATAATTGAAATTGTCCTTTTTTCCCCACAATGAATTCTGTGTTGTTTTTATCCAGCCTGTTTAAAAATGGATCTGTTCTGTTTGCAGTGGGAAAACAATAGTGTAGACAATTTACTCAGAACAACCACTTATTTGAGATCTGTTATAGTCAGAGAGCTCCAACAAAACCTGTGTCATCACAGAAGATCATGAATGCTATTACACATCTGCACACACAGAATGTGACATTCCTGACACTCCACTGCCATCTGAATAGAAGAAAAAATACTTTAGAACACACTTCAGAGCTGAGAGCATCTTGCAAGAGTTTCCACAATTCAAAGCACTGTTTTTTTTTGATAAAATTAATTATGAAAATTGCACTCAGATTTATTAATATTTTTGTTTCTAGTACTGTGGCTTAATTTCAGCTTTCTCCTCAGCATTGCCTTCACCCAGGAGAGCTGTGTTCCATCTTGTGCTGCACCAAACCCCTGACACTTGGAGAAAAGCCCACACTAAATGCCACTATGTTGGCAGAGCTCCTCAGAACTGGATCTTGCTCAGGTAGACATGACTTTTCCCTACATATCATGAGTCTGAGCTTTCCAAGCCGCATGGAAGCAAAAATGAGCCAGATTTGAGATCTTTGCATGAGTCTTGGCAGCCGATCCTTCATTTACTAACACTTGAGAGCTGGGACTTCACAATAAAACTGTTTAGCCCCAAAGATTACCCCAGCTTCTACCTTTTACCAAATCTGGAAGCACACTGAGTTCTGGTGCCTGAACTAGAGCAAGTACCAACGATGAACAGTCTCTCCTCCACTCTGGCTCCCACAGAGGGAATGATCTGATGAGAGCTACTATGTATCTGCAGGGAAATACAGGTGCAACTTCAGTTTAAATAGCTTACATGGAATGTTTTCCCAGAGGTCCAAGAATATGAATCCATGTTCTAAAAAATGTGTGACATACATAGAATATAATACATGCAGGCTTCTCAGATTCCAAAATGAGTGGATCTTCACTAAGGTTATCCAAATAATTCAAAGAGATAGATTAAATAACAGATGCAACATGTACTTCCCCAACTTAGTATTTCTTCAAGTTGAAACTGGATCATCTAAGATATTCACACAAGTCCCATAGCTCCCTTTCTGACCATTATGCTTCTTTTGCCACTGAGTATCAGACTACCTGACATGGTGAGTTCTGTGGTTAAAAGATCTTCCCATTCATCATAACTCCTGCCAAAAGAGCCCTCTTGACTCTCTTTCTCCCTTTATCCCCACGCTCCTCATGTGGCTCCATTTGTTGAATTCTTCTCTAGAGCTGTGACCAGCACACAGTCAACACTAAGTGCAATGAGAACTCTCAGGGTCCAACGAAGTCATGACATCCAGCCTTTACCTTGAATCAGAGTTAGTTCCAATTTGGCAGTTGTGGGAAGGGAAGGGAAGGGAAGGGAAGGGAAGGGAAGGGAAGGGAAGGGAAGGGAAGGGAAGGGAAGGGAAGGGAAGGGAAGGGAAGGGAAGGGAAGGGAAGGGAAGGGAAGGGAAGGGAAGGGAAGGGAAGGGAAGGGAAGGGAAGGGAAGGGAAGGGAAGGGAAGGGAAGGGAAGGGAAGGGAAGGGAATCACAGCTAGTACAACCTTGGTAATCCTGCCTTTCATATTGGTGTCACACCAGTACTATTACAGATTATAGTGAAAATCTCAGAAGCCACACATCAGAAGACCACCTTTCCTGCCCATGGCAGCAGCCTGTCAACAAATACTTATTTAATGGGGCTTCAGCTTTTCACCTAAAAAGCCACCCTCCAGACACATTTTCCCTTAGAGATGTTTTATCCAGACACTTCTTTCTAGGGACAGCTTGTATTTTCCCCTCCTTATGCATCTATTCATTTGTGCTACAAGACTTGTGAATGTTTTAATATTTGTTCTGTTTTTACATGGTCCATAAGCACATTATTGTGACACAGAGTAAGTGTTTCAGTTCCAAATGAATACAGCCTGGGGACAGGTCATGGACACAGATGCACCTCAGAAATATACCAGAGACTGGCAACATTTACTGTGTGGTTTTCCAGAAAATGTTCTACTTACAGTAGATCCTTCCTAACTTGGCTGCAAAGTTTATTTGAAGAATGGGATTTAGGAGACAGTACAAATCCTATTGTTATAATCAAAGAACATCTTTAAGCCTTAAGGTGCTTGAGGATTGCTCTGGTTCCACAATGAGTGGATCTAATCAATTAGTAAAATCAGTAACATCTCCAAAAGGATGTAAGGAACCCTTTTCAAATGAGTATTGGTGGCATCAGACTGTGCTACAGATCAATTGGCCTATAATCTTCTATTTTCCCTATGGAACAGGGAAAGGGAGCACCACACTGCCAATAACAGAAATGTTAGTCCAAGGTTGACATTGCTTTTCCATGTCCACAACATACAGTTAAGGAGATAAAATAATGTCAAAAGACCACTTTAGATGGAAAAGAAGAGAGCTTCTCTCTGTTTCACTTCCAGTTGCCCCTCCTATGACTTCATTTCAGTGTTCAGAATGCAATTTTCAATCTAAGGTGCAGGTGTTGCACCAAAGTGGTGGTGAGGATGTCCTGTATGATGCCCAAGGGATGGAAGTATGGACAGCTAACTCTGTGCAGACTTCTGCACTCACTAAACCAGCCTGGGTCTGCTGAATACCACAGGATACAGAAGGAAGAAGTAGACCATGAAGCCCAGTGCTCCCATATATCTGAAAGCAATGAAACCCTGATTTAGCCTGTAAGCATCCAGACTGTATTTGCACAGTGCCTAACACACTAGGTTTTGGAAGGTCTAGGGACCAGAAAATAATACTATTTTTTTTTCTAGGTGGGATTTAAATAAGCATTGTAGAACTGCTTCAGCAAATAAATTTATTTATTTATTTACTCAGCATTAATGTGCTGGGTAGCTTCCTTGACTAAATTAAAATGACCTAATAAAAACATCCAAATGTTTCAGATGACTCTGTGGGCCCTAAAAGAGGATTATCATGTGACCATATTATTTAAGCATTTTTCAGGCACAATTAAGAAAACACTGATCGGAAAAGTATCCCAGTTGGGACAGATAACATTTATATGGTATGTGGGCTGATGGGAGATTTAAAAGTGCTGTTTGTTACACTACAGACAGTTATGAAACAAATGATCTGGCTCTCACATAAACTGTTAAACGGAAAACATGCCAGAGGGAGACAGCTGCCAGTACATTAAAAAGTCATTTTCTCAGACAACAAAGACTTAAACCAATCATTTTATAAACATATTTCTTTGCCCAATCAGATTTTGGTAATTCTAATGGTTCGCCTACTGCACGGAGAAATAAAGTAAGCTTTTGCTCATATGATTTGTCAGGAATTTCCACTTGGGAAGAACAGATGGTGCTAAAAAACTGAACAAGGATAACAGCATTATCAGGTTTTCAACTACAAAATCCATTCTTTCCATACACATTTAAAATAGAAGCAATGTGTATCACAAACCTCTGACCACAGCCAATTCACAGTTTAGATTCACATGATAACAGTTCCCAGTGTTGAGGATCAAAGTTTGGAGTAATTTTCTCCAGATTTGTGACAAAGATTTTGGATTATAAATTAAAGACATGGACAAACTTGCCACTGGTACAAATTTGAACATCCTTTTTCAATTGCTGAATGTAGGGATTTACACAGCATAAGGACTCAAAGCCACACTTTCCAAACAATCTATGCCGTATTTCATGCTGACCCAGGTGACTGCCTGGACAAGTCTTAGGGACATTGGGCATCCAGACAAAGCTCAGAGCACTGTCTTTTCCAGAAAATAATTTTGTACTTTCATAGCATAACCCAAGAAATTATTCCTGGATCCCCACTCCTCTTCTGATATCATGTCTGTTACCCTCAGCCAGCTAGGAAAACCAGAAGAGATTCCAAATTACTCTGTCCTTCTGCATCTGCATATTCAATAGCCAAGAAAGTAAAGGTAAGACTTGAGTGCAAAAGTCTGAATTCCCAGCTCTCATTTCAGAAAATAAAATAAAATAAAATAAAATAAAATAAAATAAAATAAACAGCAAGGTGACCCATTACGTAGACTGCTGTGAGTCCCAAGAATCATAAGTTCTAAGGGGACAAGAAATCTCAAGTTCACTAATTCAAGCCATGGAATTTATGAGGAGGGAATGGGATGGCTCTACAACCCTGTTAATGTCCATGCTGGCATGGATAATTTGGAGCTGACAAGCTATTGCTAGATAACATATATTCATTTCCTTTGCCTTTTGCACTTGTTCAGCAAGTCACATCCTGACAGAATTATCGTCTCTGGTTTTATGTGAAACTTATTTTACTGGTTACTTTTCTAAAAGATACAGTTCCTGGCATTGTTCTATAGAAATTATTGTTCTTTTCTTCTTTTTCTTGCTTGCTATTCTTCCCTTTCTCCCTTCCCTTCTCCCTCTTCTCCTTCCCCTTCTTCACTCCTTTCCTTCATTTCTTATGTCCTTTCTTCCCCTCTTACCCCCTTCCTTCCCTTCTTCCTGTAACTAAAATCTTAGCCTACCCTGGAAAGAAAAATGAAAAATTGCCAGTATGGATTATAAAGACCCAAAAACCAAACCACAAGGCAAAGGAAACCTCTTTTGTATTTATTTCTAAATTCCAAAATTTGGGTCCAGATTTCTGTGGGCTTTAAAAATGCGGAACTGATAACATGGTCACCACTAGGATTTACATCCAGGGCTCTCTTTACAGCACAGTACTGAGAGTGGCAGGTGGCAGCCATGCACAGATACAATCTGTTAAAGCAATAATAATGATCAGTACTCAGCATTCCTCTCTCTCCAGAAGTGGCAACACTAACGAAAATGTAATCTGATTTAAATATGTCATTACCAAGAACTTCTAAGACAAGTCTAACAGCACTGGCTGCATCCACCAGCAGCAAGGCCCACAGCTTCTGCTTCCCAAGAGATGGCAATGTGCTGGCTCTTCTCTGCAGCACAGGGAGAAAAGAGAAACCACATAAATCTGCCTGCCTGGTGTCTGGTGAATCTGCCTTATTCTCATACAGACCCTGCACGTCTGGCTGTGCCTGGTTCTGGAGGCATCTGCCCTGCATGGGTGGGAGAGTGTCTGTGCTCCCATCCAGGAACCAAGAGTGTCCCAAACCCTTGAATTCACCCTGAACCTCAAAGCTCACCCTGAGCCCCAGTCGGGCACAGCCCCTTAGCACAGTGGCATCCCTGGCATTCCTCCCCTGGCCAGGTGCTGCTCATCCCAGCTGAGCAGGATGATTCAGCACTTGGTAGACGGTAAGTGGAGATGCTGCCAAAGTCTCCTCCAAAGCATTGATGTCTACGCTGGAGAGTTATTCAGGGCTCCCAGCCAGTTTTCAGCCTGCACACATCCATCATCCCCTTCTCAGTCTGGCGATTTCACTCTGGAGCCGCTTTAAGACTCAAAACTAACTTAGTGCCTGTTTCTAGGACTGGGTGGATCTGCAGTGAGGGTTCAGTCAAGCCAGTGTCAGTAGCCCTGCATCCCTGCCCCGCAGCCCTGTCATTCCCAGGCACGCCAGGGCTCCCATGGGTGGCACAATGGCAGGTCTTGGCACACAGAGCGCTACGGGCTCCATGCTCCACTACACATGAACGGGTACAGCAATAATGAGTCAATGGGAGCATCAGTCATGCTGTGACATGGAAATGTGTTACAGTGCAGATACTGCAACACGATGTATCAGACAACGAGGCCCATGGAAAAGAAATATATATGGACTGATTCTTGATAGATGTTCCAGAGATGTTTATTTCTCCAGCCACATGGCCGGGATCTGCCAAGGAACTGAGGCAATCACGGGACCCGAGGGTCCTTGCCTGCACAGGGAACACAGAACAACCAATGGGGAACGAGGCTGAGCAGGGGCAGGGAAACCCCGTGTCTCCCCCCAGGGCCCCTCTCCCAGGGCTACATGGCAGGGGGAGGGCCCCAACAGAAATGTTCCCATGTTGGGCTAATGTGTGAGCTCAGAGCTCCTCAGCTCTGAGGGAGGACCTCAGCAAAGTGTACAGTGGGCATATACCCTGCAAACATTGGCTCTAAACATGCACAGCTTAGTCTTAAATGAAACTTGCTGTGGAATATGCCAAGTCACACAGAAAGAACCTTCTAAAGCACATCACTCCTAATTTAGGAGATTTTCTCATAAAAGTTGTTTTGGCACACATATAGATGAAAAACAGAAAAGCAAAAAAAACCCTTTTATTCTCAGCATTGTAGTAATTTTAACGTAATCAACTAAATCAGCATAAACTACACCCATTTCCCATTCAGATTCCACCTGGTTTGTATGATGTTGCACATGGTGACTGTAGATAGAGTTTTCCCAGGAAGGAACAAATGAATGCAGTCAGTAACTTCTCAATTTGCAAATGTCCAGTCAATAACACTTTCTCAGACACGGATGTGCGTACACACTTTGAGCTCTTGCTGAGCATAGGTTTCTGACACCAGGCAGCCCCTGAGGCCAAGTCAGACAGTGAAATGATGGTGATACACTCTTCTCGGAGCCATCTGCAGTGACATTCTCCTTAACCAGCAACCACCCTTTTCCTTACCACTTTCTAGAAAAGAAAGAGGAAAGTCAGCTTCACAATAAATGTTTACAAAGCAAGCATTCCTGTTTCCATTTTTAAATCACTGTTTACTCATACTGTCCATCCTTTTTATGGTGATAAATTTGATGTTTTCTTCTATCTACACTGGCATCACAAGTAGTTTCATCCAGCTGCCTATGAAGAGATAATCTTTATTCTTGAATTTGTGAACAAATTAGGTATCCAAGAGAGAGGAGCCCATCTCTCTGTTTCATTGGGAAGTATACAAAACTGTATATTCTAGATGACAATTCTAAATGCAGTATTCTTAGGTGTGAGGCCTTCTTTGGGGGAAATTAAGCTGAGACCCTCATTTGTATCTCTTTTCTTCAGACAGTATTTTTTAACCAATATGTATCATAGCACCCATTTGATTATCCACCTTCACCTGTCAGCCATCACCTCATCCAAGCCACCTTCACTGTTGTATGAAAATGAGGGTAATGTAGGGAAAGAGCAGATTAGCTCAGTTCATCTGCTAAATATGCTCTCTTAAAAAGAAAGTGGTGAGGTAAATTATACCTAACTAGCAGCTAAGGTAGTATCTGCATCTGTAATCTCTACAAGTCTTAATAACCCAGGTACACTGTGTACATAAGAGAGTGAGAAATCTTCTGAAAACCATTGTGCACAGAAGTATCACTCAAAGCAAGCATCTGTGATGGGGAAACCACTGATTTCTAGCTTTGGACAACCATGCTGCTTTCCTGGTTTTGCATGATTTCCATTTTCAGCTACTTAGCTGTGATGAATTGTAATAGGAGCCATTCTGGGTAACACAAGAGTGGGCTAAAGCAGGAGAGCTGCTACATAAATTGGGCTGTTTGTTACAGCTTTTAAGTTGCTTAAACAGCCACAGTGATGAAATGCTGGTAACCATCTGCTACAAACATTCGTAAATAAATATAAACCAACCTAAATATTTCTAGGCTTGTTGCTCTGTTTCAGGCATGGGTCTCTTGTTTGAGGAATTTTATTTTAATTTACTTGTAGTTTATGCAAAGGCTTAAGTTTTTCAGACTGTTTAGCTACCTGGGGGTGATTTCACCACACTGTTCTTTGGTACCCCTCCATGTAAATTACTCATGACTGAATGGAGAGGGAAGATGCCTAATTCTAAAGACAACGATGATGATGATTATTATTGATATCATTTATCAGTGTCAAAGCAAACAGTTAAACTTTAAATTTTTCATGGAAGACTGGTTAGAGAGATTAATTATAAGCTTTCTTTACATCAATTTATTCTGCAAATCCGAGCAAGTGGGACAAAGTTGATCTCCTTGCAGAAGGAAGCCCTATCCAAAGCTCAGCTGTGTTTGGCTCTATAGAAATAAGAGATGAAATTTTGAAAGTCTGAATCTTTGGTTTTGGCATTAGGTTAGGGTCAACCATGTTACGCACAACACTCCTCATTTCAATGCATCCTATTCAATGCTTCCTCTCTGACTTGTGATCACATACTATCTCTTTTGTTTCCATAACAGATGCTTAATGGGAAAAATATTATTATGAAAACTGTACTAGAAATCTGTTATTGGATACTTCTTCAAGCATCTACCACAATAAATATTACTTGTTGACTGCCACTATCATTTTGCGCCAAGGAAACAAATGCTGCTCACTCTCAGATCCACTTTCCTTTCTGACACCTTTGTAACAAAAACTGCCTCCAAACTAAGAGTGCTCTAAGTGAAACCCACAACTTGGGGAGAGTGTTTAAAATATTATAAAGAAATGAAAGGACTTCTTGAAAGCTAGATTTTTGTGTTAGAGTGTTACATTCTGACAATGGGTAATGTTTTACAACATGATTTTACAGCTCCTCCAACAAACCAAGGACCATGTTCATTTTAGACATCTTTCTTCTGTTATTGATGATCTACACTGAGTTATCTCATGTGAACAAGACTTGTAAATCAACTGGTGAGATGTAATGTAGTAGAAATTTCTTTTAATTTTCAAAAAAAGTTCAAGTATTCCTTTTCCACTAAAAATCTCAATCAAATATGAGCATAGCTGTATTATTTTGCACAAACCAATGATCTTTTTATTTCTTTGCTTGCTTCCACATGATTGCAATGCTTCTGAAAGCTGCCAGGATGCATTTAAACCATTAATGAATTTGTAATAAGGGTCTTAGGTTCCACACAGCAAGTATTTTGCAATAGAAAGGATACATTGCCAAAAGGTTCATCCTTGTTAACAGCACGCTCTGTAGTTGTGAAACACTGGCCTTTCAGACTTGAGCAAATAATTGAATGTCCTTTTGGCTCTGTTCCACTAATGACCCTCTGGAATAGTGCAGAATCCTAAACTCAGAGAATAAATGGGGTCCCTTCTTACTGGCACAGGCTTCTAAGTATATTCAATATCCTGCTGTAGAGATTAAATAAAAAGTGAGGCTTGCACTTGAACAAAGTGTTCAGGAAAATAGGAGGACCTACTTGTTTCTTTTGCAGTGATTTGAAAAAATATTAAGATTGGCATTAATGGAGTGTGAGTGGAAGTTTTTCTGTGTGTGTGTGAAAGTACCAGAAGAAGCAGTTGGATGTGTTAAAAAGATATGTGAACAAAGAGAAAGAACAAACTGACCTAAAGATAAGGTATCAAACAAGACAAAGAACAAGTCCAGGGCCACAAAATACACAAAGGCAACACACATTCATGAAATTCATTGATTTGTGAACAGTGAAACAAAATAGTGAGGCGAAGTATCCCAAGCACCACTGCCTCCTAGAGAATATAAAAAACAAGTTCAAAATCAGTTCACTTGCCAACCAAGAAACCCAGAGGCACAATGAGGAAAAACAAGCAGCATCCTTATTCTGTGTGATCACACACATGATCTTGGCCAGACCAATTGAACACACACATTTTGGTATTTCTCAGTATGTGGGTGTGAAAGCATAAAAAGAAAACGTCAACAGTTTACAGAGATTTTGTTTATAAAATCACATTACCATTTATAATGCTGAGCTTTATCACACTCATTTCATATGCACTTTAGATCTTCAAAATCCTTCAAAACCTCAAGTTCCCAGGTAAATGATGCACATGTCCCCCTGGCAAAGATGTTTGCTGGCATTGCTGTTCTGCAGCTTTATGGAAGGCCAACGGTTTTACTGCAAAGACTGGCTTCACAAAGCCATGGCAATAGAGGGAGTCTAGGCAGCTTGAATGAGAATTTGCATGGATAAAATTGTCACAAGTGGACACAGCCAGAACAAAGTCTATGCATCATTTAAATTCTTCTTGAGCCTTTAAAACTAGACAGTAAATGGACTACAGGCCTTGACTGACCCAGTTTCATAATCTTAAAACACTTCAGCCAAAGAAGAAAATGGCAGTAATTGGAGACCTTACAGATTGTGTGACCTCTTTATGGTAGTGGCAGATCATGCAATACATTTTCTTTAAAACAACAGAGGAAGTTATACTGAATCTTCCAGAGTGATTTGAAATGAAAGCTTAGTGTAATACTGTAGAATCAGTGTGGAAGCTTGGGAGATTTATGAGTTTGATTATAACATGAAAAATTCTGGTTTCAGGTTGCCATCTCAGAGTCAGAAGAATTTCCAAGTTTTCATGAAAAGTTTCTACATGCTGAAAATTAAGACACTTGCTGTGGAAGTCCATATCTCCTGGCTACACAAAGCAATGTGCCAATCTGGGAAAGTCAGAGGTTGGAAACTGGATTATCTCCTTGGTGCAAAAGGAAGTACCTCCTAAGCTATGTTAGATCTGTCTTCACACAGATCAAGACGCCTCACAGGAACACCAGTTGGGCCTGTCTTATAGCAAGGACAGAAGTGGACGTAGATGCCTAAATGAGGACTTTTAGTAGATTTAGGATGACCAAACCGTGTACCAGAAAACCTATTGCAGTGTCTTCCTCTGAATATGTCTGACTTCCCAGGTGTCCTATCCAAAGTCATGCTCTGGTGTATTAAAAAAATTTCTTCATCCTGGGAAAAATTGAGTCCTTCTACACAAGCCTGTCCAGATAGTCCTTCAGATGAGGGGATGGATACAACAAGCACATTAACCTGCAGCATCAGCCACTTCAGAAACAGCAGTGGCAGCAACTGCGTTCTTAGGATCGCCAAAGGATGAGCAAGATACATGTTCAACAACTCTTTAAACTATTGATGTAGTCTCAGAAATCCCAGCCTCCTCTCCTTTCCTCTCTCCATTCCTCCCAGTCTCTTCTTTGTGAAGCTAAAAATTCAGGTTTCCTCACACACTTCCTTCAGAAACTATTCAGTGCTTTGCTGCACTATGGCAGAGTTTGTAGCAGTGGAGCAGGAAGAAGCATTCGCAGTCATAACAACTTCTTCATAAACGTCTGCAGTGCAGTTATTTCTTCACTTCTGGGGCCTCTGAGCATTACTCCAACATAAACATGGACGAGCAAAAAGTAAGAACATGACCTAAGTAAGAGAGAAATCTGCTGCTCACTAGCCCAACACAATGCTGCCGGCTGGTTGATGCATGTCCTATTCAAATGGCTGCTGTGTCTTGCACCAGGCTGAGGCTAATAAACACAGTAACTAACAGGAAGCCCTCACTGACTGGCATCGACCATACTCCCTTACCTCATTTCTACATGTTCAGATACTTTCAAAAGCATATTTTTATTTTCCAAAGCAAAGGACCTGTGTAAGGCATGGCTTAGACTGTAATTCTCATTAACCAGGCTGAAAGACCACACTCCAGCTTCAAAGTATTCCTTCAGCTCTGAAAATTCAGCCTTAGGGATGAACCTAAGTTTTGGAGCTGTGCCTATCATACATGTGACCTGACATCTGTGTTCCTGAGAGCCGTATGTGTCTGCTGGAAACCAACTGTATTTAAAAGAATTCCAACGTCCTGAAGACTCCCACAGGCAAACCTGTAACCCCTACACAGAAAAGACAGAGAGGTAAGGACATCAGCCATGAACTGATGATTTAATAGCATCTAGTAATCAGGCTACTAGATTGCGCTTAATAGTATTTCATCAAGAAGGATTGCTCCAGGTAAAAAAAAAAAAGGAGCATAGAAATGAAAACTGTCATTTATGGTCTCATATTTACTTCCATTGGTTCAACTGGGATTAGTGTTCTGCATGAATCAGAGTGGGACACTAACACACTGTTAGCTTGGCCAGTGCTCAGACAGCACATCAGGGAAGGGAATTGCATATAATAACGTAACATCCTGTTTGGAGGCATAAGAGGCAAAAATCCAGCAGTAATCACTTCCAAGGGTAGTAACTCAGTTCTTATTGCCTTCATAATGACCCCACAGTTATTCAGTCAATGAAAATGGAGTCTGATATTGAGCATCGAGAAGATAAATTAACAGTAAAATGAGTCTTACTCACACACCCATGCCCTACTTCAGTAGGGGACTACAAAAACACAGCATGTACGCTTAAAGTATGTTCTCCTCTGTAAGGCGCTGAGATGGCTGAAAGGGAGGCAGGAGCAAACCCTTTCTTTACTAAATACTGTGTGAAGAGAAAAAAAAAGCTGTTAAAATTTAGTAAGCAAATTTTCCATTGGAATTTAATGAATGGTTCATGTTATAAAGGCCTTTTGATTTACCCATCATTTTGGCTGATAGCGAAAACACAAGAAATTCTTTTTGAGCTTCAGTTTTGGCAATAACAACATGCATGAAGTGCCAAATGCCAGAAGGTTGGCCTTATTAATTTTTGTATAAGATCCACTATTCCAGACAAAACAACTATAGTCTAATTAATTAAAAGCAAACAAAAAAACAAAATCACCAAAATTGACATAAACCATACCAGTCAAACCCAAGCAAATTTAATCTTGTTTGCTGTAAGCTTCCTTCCTGCCCCTCCCCCCAGCTCCAGGCAGTTCTCTTCTGTGTCTCAAGTCATGCTGGAAATAACTTACAAAGCAAACTCTTGGCTGAGAACCCCAAATGTCTTATGGTCAATGAACATAGCCCCCGAAGACTTGCCTTACATCTAAAATGGAATACAAAGGATTCTGCAACTATACAAAGGATTCTACAACTATAGCAGCTAAAAAAAAAAAAATTCATCCAAAATAAATCAGGGGATTATCATCAAGCTGGATATAAGACAATGCACAAAAGCTAATGGACAGAAGACTCACTGTGTCATGTCTAAAATTAGACTGCATTGACATTTGCACTGTCACTGGTTTGTGGAATATTCAAAGATATTATTGTTGTAAGCACAATATATATCTTTATCAATTTAATAATTACAGCTATTTCAGTATACTGCTAGTTCAATGGGTAAGTGACAGGATAATTTCATACAGGAACAAATGATGCAGTTGGTATTAACATAGACAATTAGTGCAAATTGCAACACTGAAAAGAAATGTGAACAGTCTTCTGAAGTTCCTGAAAGAAACAGCACTAACAGAAGGGACAGCATTACCTCTGTCACTGCCTCCCTACACAGGTGCTCAGTCCTGAAGCCAACTCCCTCAGTCACCTGTACAGCCAAGACCAGCCTTCTTGGCAATACAAGACACAGCAAAGTGCCAGCATAGGAAAAGAGATAGGAACATGGATGTGGGAATGGAAGGAGAGGGTGGGAGAAGTTGGTATTTAGATCATCCAAAACTGACATGGAATCTCGCCTTAAACTTATTAAAACAAGCAGGGTCATTTTGAGAGAAATGTATCAAGGAATGATCACATGAGTGGCAATCCCGGCAGGCTTGAGACCATTTCATCCTGTGTCTGAAACAGGAATGAGGAGGCAGGACAGGCTGTGGAAGACAGAAAGCTTCTTCCAAGTTGGACCTGGCTAGAGTTTCCACCACACCTGATGTAGCACTGGTCTCACATGCCTTATCACACCATCAGAAAGTGCATATAGCAGAGTGATTCTGCTCAGGAAATTTAATGAAGAAGCACCAGGTTACTGTCTGAAGAAATCCATCCAAGTAAAAGATAGAAGGGAGAAAAGCAGTGGAACAATTGCCCTTGTATAACTGTATGACATCATACAGTGTAAATGAGTAGTAAAATCTGGCAAAAAAAGAGAAAAAAATATACAGGATTGAAAAAAGAAAAAACGAATCGAGACTTTATGCCATCAAAACACAGACATTTCTTGAACCATCTGGGTAGTTCGTCTGATTTCAATCAACTGTGTTTGCAAAATGTGTGGTCTGATCCATATGCAGAAATATTTCACTGAGTTGGGAAGTGAGAAATCATAACACAGGTCTGGTGTGACTCCTTCAGAAATTCATTTTGGAGCTCCCACTACCATAACGATGCTAATAAACTGGAAGTTGCACAGATGAAGAGAAATAAAAGTTGGTTGCTGTCTTAAACTATGATTTGGAAGGTCTCAAAGCCCCTGAAGTGTGTATGCACTTAGAGAATCACAGAATATATTATGCTGAATTCAAAGATAAGCAAGTGCAGATTAGGAAAGAGATAGTTTATAAAAGTTTTCTGAAAAACAGGGTATTTTAGACGCTGGAATAACCTCACAGGAAACAAGCAGAACTGCAAAGTGTGGCAACTACTGAGGACAAAGTAACACCCTGGTGTAAGGGCAGACTCCCTGAGGTAACAGATCCAGGCACAACTGTTCCTGTGCTTGATGAAAGGCAGGTTACCGTGAGAACGGGACAGCTGCTCAACGAACATTAAATGTGACAGGAACAAGCCCCTACAACAGCAGTTCTCATTTTCTACACGACCTCTAATACTGCAATTGCCTTATCCATTCAGCTTGGTTTCACATACGCCTCCTTGTCCTCATGCCACTTTAATCTTACAATTATAACCTCTTCTATAAAATCAGGAATATATCTTCAGTTTTCCTCAAGTACAATTGACAAGAGCATTCCTTGAAATGCCAGAAAATTGGCTTTCCTTTCAGACCATGCACATTTTTACACAAAAGCATTTCCAGCGCCGGTTTCTGCTGCCATAGCCGTTTCGTAGCAGAAGAATGGGCACTTATTTAAAGTGTCAATAATAGAAAGTAATAAAAGCGTGACACATCCTGCGGCGCTGTGAGCTGCTCCTGACGGAAAGCTGCGGTGGGAGCACGACCCTTTCCCGGGTTCTGTCGGTCACTGTCACACCATTATCGGATCTGCCCGGTCAGGTCAGCTTTGCTGTTCATTTACTGCCGGGGGGTGGTGCTGAGCAGCGACGACGCCGAGAGCTTTAGGTGTTTGAAACATTTTTTTTTTTATAATAAGGTGCTCCAACTTCGGCTTGCAGTGACACCGCTCTGTTTCTTTCAACTAACACCTCGCTATGTGTTTTCAGCCCACCTGCATTAGAATTTTAACACCAAACCAATTCACAACAAAACCAAAACCAGCCAACCAACCAAACCCCCAAACGGAGCTGTTTCATCCTCAAAGCCTCTGTAGATACACATGAATGATAATTTTAAAACCAAGCATTAGTGAAACACAACACCGCTAAGTCTGTCGGCAGCTGGTCCTGCCAATCTAACTGCAGCTCGCAATCAAGGTGACTTTAGGGAAAAAACTTCCCCTCGCAGGGACAACCCCCTCACAGGGTCGGTCCCCCTCACACGGACAACCTCTTCGCAGACCCAGTCCCCTCAGAGGGATAATCCCCTCACAGGGTCCGTCCCCTCACAGGGACAGTCCCGTCACAGGGACAATTCCCTCAGACGGACAATCCCCTCACAAGCTCGATCCCTCTCAGGCGGCGCCCCCGCCCCGCCGCTCCCGCCCCCTCAGCCTCCGCCCCCCGGGCACGCACGTGCTGGAAGCAAACACTGCGCGGCGCATGCGCGGCCCTGCCGCCCCTCCCTTACCCCCGGCTGGGCCTGGCGGGGCCAGGGGAGGAGCCTCAGTCTCCGGGCGCCTGATTGACTGATGTCATTTCCCCGGCTCCGTGCCGCGCCCGCCCATTGGCTGCTCACGGACCGCTATCTGCACCGCGCCGCCCGGTTGGCTGTTGCCGCTCCGGCCGTTGCCCTATCGCAATTCGGGCCACGCGGATTAGGGCACCTAAACCCCGCCTCTTGCTCAGCCCCTCCTGCCGCCAGCACCAGCTCCGCCTTCCCCGCCTTTTCCTGCCTCTCATTGGTCCAGAGCCGCTTCGCTCCTCCCGCCCGCCCGTGCGCTGAGCTCTCCGATTGGGTGGCGGCCGAGCTCGCTCCGGTCCCCCCGCTCCGCGGCAGCTGATAAAGTTTTGTTCGGAGGCGCTCGGGCCCCGCCCCCTCATCTCGGCCCCGCCCCCCGCCAGCCCGGCCCCGCCCCCGACCTGCCCGAGGGGGGCGGCCGTTGAGGCGCGCGCGCGCTCGCGGCGGCGGCAGCGGCTCCCGTCCGCTCCCGACCCCTCCCTCCCTCAGTCCCGCTCAGCGGCCGCGGCGGCAGCACCGGGGGTGCTGGTCTGGGCAGAGCTGCCTCCTTCTCCTCCTCCGCCTCAGCTCCGCCGTCCCCTAGGCACGGTGAGCACAGCCGCGCGGAGTCGGGCTCGCCTCCCGAGCCGCCCGCTCCGCCAGGGGGTAGCCGGGGCGGTGCTGGGGCCGGCGGGGAGGTGAGGCGGGATGTTGGGAGGCTGCGGGGGCCGCGGGGCTCTGCCCCCGCCCTGGCACCGCGGAGCTGCTGCGGGCGCGGCCGCCGCTCGTCGCGGCTGGCGGTGGTCACGCTTGTCGCCCGGGACCAGGCTGGTCTTTCGCATCGTATTTCATGTCTATCATATTGCCTGGGAAACTTCCCCAGCCCGGTACAACTTCGAGCAAAAAGGCAAAAGAAAAAAGCTCAAGCCATTTCATTTAATGTTACAGCTGCGGAAAAACAGAACCCGGCAAGTTCCTCTTAAAATATAATTGCAACATCACTCCTTTAGGGGAAGCGAGACCTGGAACATAGGACCGCAGGGAAAGCACTTAATCTCTCCTTTTGTTTAACGTGGGAAAAGACTGGGCTTTTCTGTGCCGTAGGACGCTCCGCTGGGAGGTTTGATGTCTTTTAAAGTATCCCGAGGCTTTTCAGAAAGGTTTTACGTGCAGATTGTTCCTGTAAGGCTTTAATCTGGTGAAGTGTAGATGAGGTTGGGTATGGGAAAAATGTGCTGTGTTGTTTTTCTGTCATTTTGGGTAGAAAACGCAAATGAAATCATACTGGTGCTGGACGTGGCTGGTTTGAAATTGGGGTATATTCTCTCCCCAGCCGATGGTTCTGACACCCCTTTCTGAAACTTGTGTGCGCTTTCTTCTGCCTTTGGCTCGGCTGACCTTGCTCAGCAGAATCCATTGTATTATTGCTACTTCCA
This sequence comes from Coloeus monedula, assembly GCF_965178545.1. Taxonomy (NCBI): domain Eukaryota; kingdom Metazoa; phylum Chordata; class Aves; order Passeriformes; family Corvidae; genus Coloeus; species Coloeus monedula. Next base: position 102,744,106 of record NC_138783.1, on the reverse strand, counting down.
AATCTTGTGTAACATCTGCCAGTGCTATAGAAATAGATAATGTAGTTAGGGTTTTGGATGTCCGTCTTTCTTCTTGTTTGGTTTTTCTCAAGAGAGACCTTTTCGAAACTCGGAGACTGAGATTAATGCTTTTCTTTTTTCCCCTCCTTCCAATTCAACAGATGCAGTTTATGTTGCTTTTTAGTCGCCAGGGGAAACTGAGACTCCAGAAGTGGTATGTCCCGTTATCTGACAAAGAAAAGAAGAAAATCACAAGGGAACTTGTTCAAACAGTATTAGCCCGCAAACCGAAAATGTGCAGCTTCCTGGAATGGAGAGACCTGAAGATTGTCTACAAAAGGTGGTTCTGTCTCACTAACCTCGTAATTGCCATACATTACAAACGGTGTATAAAGTAGCAAGAAAATAATGAAGGTTGTTTTTGTTTTGTTGGTTTTTTTTTTTCCTTCCCTCTGTTGGTTACAGAGAAGACTGACTTTTCCCTTGAATCTAATTTGATAACCAAGCAGGAATCATTCATGTGTGGAAAATCACTCATGCATTTAGAAATGTACTGAAGAAAAGAAATGAGCTTTCCTCCTACTTTCATAAGGAGTGGCAGTTCTTCTTGGTACTCTGTTTAGGTTCACACAGTACATACATGCTTCATGTTTGTACACATTTCAGATGTAATAAGTGACAAAAATCTTGCAAATATTTACATCAAGCAGTGGCTTCGTTACTCACCTGAAAATATAACTTGCTTTTAAAGGCTCATAGAAATAAGGAAATAATTTTTCAAAGTACCTGGTTTGTTTTTTTGAATTTTTTTATTTTTTCGCTAAGTACAAAAAGGAATTTTTTATAATGAAAGAAATCATGGCTAGCTTTCTTTTGGTGGAAGTACTGTATAATTTTTTTTGCAATAATTTCATTTTTTAGTTGTTCCCTAACCCTTCTAGGAGTATTTGGCAAGAATTTTTTAGCTTTTTCTGATCTTTAGAACATACCACAATGGAGTGGTGTGAACATAATTTTTCTCCAGAAATAACAGTAATCCTCCTTCTGATGTGGTAGGCTGCATCTCTTCCAGCTGAAGGTGGTGCCACAAAGCCTTGAGTTATCCCTATTCCCTGGTTAGTTGTAAACTCAGAAGGTTTACTCATTCTTCTTTTGTCATGGAGATGGTAGTTAATTTGTGCCTTACAGTAAATATTGTTGTATTCCCTTTAGATAGGACAGAAAGAACTGGACCAGAAATGAGGCGTTTGTAACTCTTTTCCAGGACAACAAATGGGTAGTATCAAATACGTTTAGATGTTTTAAGTCCTGCTCTCATATATACATTGGTTTGTGTGAATACATGTGTGGGGGTATTGCTGGTCTGTCTAATGCATGTAGTTATTCAACATGAGGAGGAAGGAGGAGAAACAATGCATGAGGCTGTGCTGATAGCATACACAATTTCTTTTCCCTCTTGATTTCCTCATAAAACTTCTTGAACATGTATGTAGACAAGCTTGCTCAAACACTTGCTGTGCTTCCTTCAGTGATAATGCCTGCAAGTGCTTTTTCAGCTGGGCATTCATGGGACTAAATCAGAAAAATGAGGCATGAATAGGCCAATCTGTTTCCTTCCTTACCCAGTCTTTGAACAGCAGTGGCTGTTCTGGGGATGATTCCACATAGCTGCTTTCCCTCCCTGTTTATTGCTGTTAGTAACTACTTGCCATGTCCTTTTGTGTCTAGGGAGCTGGTGGAAATTTGGATAGGACTGTTTGAGTTGCTGTACTTTGTGGTGTTCTTGCATCTCAGTGGTGTGTTGTGGGTCCCATGGTCAAGGAGAATGAAGAAATTTGCTTGGAGATTTCTGTGTCTGGCTAAAAATGGTCTAAATACTGCAGTCTGTCTGCTGGACTGCTGGTGTGCACAGCTGACTGCAGTAGTTTATTTCACTCTCTGCAGACCAATCTGGCACAGAGAGCCTATGAAACTGCTAAAGATGAGCTTGTACCAAGCTAATGAACATCTCAACTCTTTTTTTGACTAAAACATCAGCAGAAGGACTAGGTATAAGGGATGATAGTTTAAATTTCTGTATCTGATAACACTAATAGCTCTTAGGTTTGTGGGACTTGTTCCCATCATTGCTCCATGGTTAAAGATGGTGAGTACCAGCTAGTATGATTTCTTTGTAAAGGGTGACTTTTAACCACCACCTTTTCAGCTACAGAAAGAGAAACACACCAGAAGGAACTCTTGCAAAAGGTGCTCCCAATTCTTCTTGAGCATCTCATCTTAGAAGATCTCTGCTAAGATTTGTTGTTGTCTGATCTATTGCTGAGAAGGATCTGAACCTGCTGGTGCAAATGTTTTTCAATATAAATTATAAAAGTATGTGCCTATTTCTATTATGAGTCTTAAATTGCTGAAATTTAAGTGCTGTTTTTTTTTTTTTTGAGTGTGTTTATTGTTCACATGTAGGAGACTTGAACCTAGATATTGCAGCTCAAAAGTTGGCAGTATTAGAAGTATATTCAAGGTCTCGTCGTCGTACCTTTTTGCAAGAACAAAATGAACTTAAAGTGTAAAGTTGGCAAGACAGTGGCTTTAGCTTCCTTATGATACTTAACATTTATTAAGACTGCTGGACTATTTTGACTAGCCTCCTTTGCTCTGTAGCATTTCACCTTTATAGGGTGTTTTCTGAATCTTCAAGGAAATAGATCTTAAAATTCATGTAAACGTATGTGCTGTAGCTTTTATTTCCCTCTGCTTTCATACTTGTAGCATTTATAATGGTTGCAACGTTGGCTCAGTCATTGTCGTCTTAAATTTTTTTCCTTCAGCACTACAAAACACAGATGGAGGGTGCCCAGTTTTGGTCATGGTGTGTGAATTGGCTTATAAGTATTCTGTAGCTGGTTTGGAAGATAGTTTTTCAGGCTTATAGACACCAGAAGATTAAAAAAAGGACATGAGCTTCTGACTTCAAGAAGCACAGAGATTTGATGTGACTTTCTGGGAAAATAAAAAATGAAATATGGGAAGCCAACAACAATTACACTTTATGAAAATAGAGGGGGAGTCATCTGCAGACAGCTGATTAGAAACTTAACAAACACAATTGATGTGTTTGCTCTTCACATTTTGTCATTTGAAAAGTAACATGTTGGTTTGGAGCATATAGGGTAGAAGTTCGTGCGGCTTTCCCCCTGTGGCAGAAAAAATGTGTTCAATGTTAACATTTCTAATTCTGCTAAAAAAGGAACTTAGGATGTGATTTTTTTTTTCTTTGAAGACTTCTTCTGTTCACTATTTTATCTTCTGGCAATATAAGTTATTTTCATTGTGTAGTATGTTGCAGGCAAAATCAGAACTTGGAGAAAAACTTGTTTTGTATGAATTTTACTTTGTTAGCATTTGGTGAACTGCATTCATGGGACTTAGTTACTGTTGATTAGTTATTTGATTGAGGATTGTGGCTTTGCTTTTATGTGTCAGTTTGGGACTGTATTTGGAATATATGAAACTACCATAGCTTTTGCTGCTCTTGATTTGGCAATTGTCTTTTGCTTTGCACGCCATAACCATAATCAGAGGTCATATTAAGGACTTACAGCAGAATAAGTTTTAAAACTTTCTACCCTCCCTCCACTGAAAGAAGCTATGAAAGAGCCCATTGTGCTGGTATTGTGCCTCTTAAAGTACTGTGAACTGAAGGTACAGCCATGTGGCCACTGGGATGTTCCCAACTGTTGGCATGATCCCTCTTTTTTCTTATATATAACTTGGCAGCTAGTTGTACCTCCTAAAAGTATTACTATGGTGTTGATCAGGTAGCTTTGTAAAACTGGCTGAATTCAATGATTATGGTGAATTAGAAACTTGGGCTTGCTAATTTTAATTAGATCAGGTCTTCTTTGTACAGGGTTCTAGTTTGTGTGGCACTGGGAGGACCTCACTATCAAGAAGTAGCAGCTTTTTCTTAGAGAAATAGCAGTATTCTTGTTTATTTCGAAACTGCTGGGGGCTATAGCCTTGCTGAAATAAGAAGCTGGAAAAGTGCTTTGTTTTGGTAGACTCTGTCCTGGAGTCTCAGAAGTTCCTGTTTTATTAAAGCAATGTGTAAAGTTGTGGGACAATAAAAAGATCTTTTGTCACGCACAGCTCATTAGTCGTCCCAGTTTTCATGGGGTCAGCTATCAGCAAACCACAGATTCTTGGGCTCCTTAAGCACTTGTCTGCCTCCTTGTTGTCTTTCAGAGTTCGGTTCTGTTGGTGCCAAACTTTGTAAGCTTTAAACTTCTGCAGTTAGGATCCACATGCAAAGTGACTTAGATACTGACAGACTTACGGCTTGTTTGCAGGTTTACCTGGTGACAAACTTCCAGGGATGACTTCAAGCAGGTGTTCTCTCATCTAGAAGGGGAACACCATTGAGCTGGTAGGATTTGCAAGTTGTGCTCTGCCTCCAGCGACCTGATCTCTCAGCAGTTACTGAACCTGGCTGTTCAGAGAGCAGAAGATGAGAACTCTGTTGAAGCATTGCCTGCCTGTTTTGAGGCTTCCCACTACTGAATTATTGCAACTCTTGGAGGGAGATACATGGATTTGTTTCCTATAAAAAAATCCTGAGGCCATCTGTCTGAAGGCAGCAGTTTGCATAAGTATTTATACTCACTGTGTTACCTTTTTGTTCTTCATCCTTTATTACATTTTCAGGTGATTTTGTCCAAACTTTTTTTTGGTCTCTCTGGTTTTGGACCCCTTTCTGATAAGTGGAGGACATTTATCATAAAATATTTTCCTAAATGAGAGCAGCTGAGTCTGAAGATTATTTTAATAATATTTAATGAGATAAAAAAAGACCACAATTGCAGTAGGAATAAAAAAGGCAGAATGTTTCTTACAGACTGCACTTCATTTACTTTTGTGTATATATTTTTCTATCAGGGTTTGCCTTTTATTTGGGTGCATATGAAAGGTTTCTGTCAGGCTCATTAGGAAGAAACTGTTTCTGCAGAGCAGAAATCTCTTTGAGCCCAAGTAATCTACTCGTCTTCGTGTGGATACTGTCCATGTAAACTTCTATACTTGGCAAAACTTCCAGTGTCTGCTGTGGATTATAAGTGGACACTTTTTTTCTGAAGCCCTTCCTGCAGAGGAAAAAAATTGTAATAAACTATTGCCTCTGAGGATTTGGATCCGAAGCATTCCTTTGTAGTATGCTCATGCCCTTTGGTATGACTTGTTTAAATTCTTCTGCCATTTGCCATTCAGGCTTATTAGATCTGCATTTTGGGTTTTTTGTTGAGTAGTGATCTGTTAGTCATGGTTGCTACTTAAAAAATAAATACAAAAATATTCTCTGCATATAATAATAGATACCTAGGCCTCCATTTTGTGTTGATACCCACTGAGTAATTTCTGTTTCTTGGTCTTATTTCTCCAGAACTGCAGTTGGCAGAGCTTGAATGTGCAGTCTACTTGCTAGCTGCCAAATATGGTCTTCTGAAAGTATGTTGTGCTCTCTTTTAAATGAGGACACTGAGAGCAGACCATTTTCTGGGGAAGTATTTTTTGTTGGTCTCCCTCTCTCCCCTCCCCCCTTCTTTTTCTGTAAAATAGTTCTGTGCATCAAGAGAGATTCTTGAAGTACTAGGAGAGCACAGAGGAACTGTCCTGTGTGGATAAACTTCAAATATTTGAATCAAATTTGATTTGATAAGGTCTGCTGGTATGTGGTTCAACTTGGGTTTAAGCAGTGTAAGGAAACAGTTTAGCTTCACTTCATCGTAATCAGTGCTGCTCATCTGAAGGTGATGAAAGCCTTGTTTAGATGGATTTGGCATGAGTGCTGATGATTAGTGTAAATGTGAAATAATGTGTCAATGCTCTTTTTTGATGCAATGAAATATAACATGGAGCTTGACTTATAAATTCCTCAGTAGGTTTGAAAGCATTTTTTTTCTTTATAATATTTCTTTCCAATGCTTTTAAAATTAGTTTAGGTTCCTTATACAGATTGAATCTTACGAGCTACTACAATGACTGTAAATGTCCTTGAAAAATTAGTGAGGCATAAACAGAACCGTGTAAAATCAAACAAACTGTGCTCAGATGGGACTTCTGATGAGCTGATGAATCCCCATGGTGAAGAGATGAAAGAGTGAGAGAACAAAAGTATTGTCCTTCACTGGAGGCGTCTTCCTCTCTTCCCCCATCATGTCTGGGGGTAGGATAGGCAGTAATATTTTACAGTAGTTTAAAGATTTGTATAGAAGCTATTCTGATTAATCTTTCGTGTTGAAGCCATAGCAATTTGATTCAGAGCAGAGTGGGAGCAGGGGGGACGTTTTCACATCATAAATGGTACTGGATAGGCATCTAGGAGACAAATTTCACTAAAGTGAAAATACAGTGGGGTTTTTTCAGAACTGCTAGCCAAAAAGTCTGACAAGTCCCAGCTGATAAAATATGTGTAATGTTTAAAAGTTGCATGGATTTCTCTGTATGGGAAACAAATATGCACTTTAAACTTGGCATTCACATCTGAATGACTTCTTTTTCAGTAGGGCTGGCTACTCGAGAGTGCTTTATGTGGCCTAAAGAGGCAAACAAAAGCTGTTTCTGGTTCATGTAAATTATCAGTTAAAACAGGTGGTACTTGAAATCTGGTTTGCACCATGTGTGACTGAAAAGCATATGGTTTTGGCACATTAGAAGGGACTAAATGGGGTTTTCAGCTTTCATTCCTTCTTTGTTTTTTTATCAGCTTTTTTAAAACATGACTTGAACAAATACATGGTAGAGCACAGTAGAATTGGATGGTCTTTTTGTTAGAGTGGAACTCTATTATAGCTGAAGTTAAGAATTCCCTGTCTTCCTAGATGGAAATGGATTGCTAGAAACTATTTGATGGCCTCTCATCAGTCTGATGCCAGGACAGTTAGTAGGAATTGAGCTGTTGACTTAGTAGTAATTGGGGTGTATGTTACTGGTGTTGGTTTTGGAGTTTCTTGAATTTTTAAAATTCTCTATATAGACCAAAACCTAATTGCTAATTCAGTTCATCTTTCTTGAGGCATTTTTTATGGTTTTTAATATCTGTGTATAGCTTTTATGATGAAAGTTTAACATTGGATCAGTTGATTAATATACTGATGTATGGATGTTACGGTGAGAAGAGAAAGTATCTTATCTCAGAACTCTCCCATGATGCCACAAAATCAAAGATACTTAGTTTCCAACCACCTCTTTGGCTATTTTAGTTCTGTCAGCTAAAGGATGGCAAAGAGTGAAGTCATGCTTGACTTGGAGATATCTCTTTTGTACACGTGTGTCTTCTGGTCTTTCAGCCATTCTTTAGTAGGACTTGCTTGGTTATGATTTGGAGTAACAATATGCTGAACTTGAATGTGAAGGACTGCAGAGAATGTGATACTCCTCAAGTGCATTCATTTTGCTTATGCTTGTATGCTAACATCAGGATTATTTTGTTATTACAGATATGCAAGCCTGTATTTCTGCTGTGCTATTGAAGATCAGGACAATGAACTAATAACTCTGGAAATAATTCATCGCTATGTAGAACTTCTTGACAAGTATTTTGGCAGTGTGAGTTAGTTTCTTTATATTTTGTCATTTTGTTTTTTGCCCACAGCACTTTTACAAGAACATAACCAATTAGTAATTGAAAAGGTGCATTTAATATATTTTGTGTGGCTTGCTTGGCCAAACTAAACTGATGCTCTTCTATAACTGCTAAAATATAAAATTAAATTATTGATTTGGAGAAGAACTATTATTAATCCGGTGTTAATTGCCTGTATTTATTTCATTTCACAGTAGTCTCACTTGGGGTCAGATAAAGTCTTACTCTTAGCAGCAAGCTTTTCTTCTTCCTGGCCCTGCTCTAGTGTGAGCACTTCTTACATCTGCTTCCAAAGGAGGCAGTTGGTTGTGAAGTAGCAGGAACGGTAAGGAAAGACAAGAGAGACATCTGCTTACCCAGACAGCAAACACAAACATCTGTAGTAATGTACACTAGCCCTCCTAGAAGAACTGCTGCTCATTCTGCCTTCATTTGTAGTCCTTCTGACTATGGAATGCACAGACTGAACAAGAAATGTGAGATTATTTATTTTCATATCTTTCTGTAAGATTGTGTAAGCTACCTTTGCATACTGCAGCCAAGGAGAGAGCTTTATAGGGAATGTTCTATTGCCTCTTGAAGAGCTGTGTCTTACAGACTGCTGTGAATGGAACCCTTGTTAACAGTGAAAGCATTTTTCAGAGGTTACTGTTGCTGGTTTTAACTCAAGCAAAAAATAGGATTTTTTTTTCCCTCCAAGGACTGATTTTTGTTGTTGCCCCAGTCCTTACAAGGTTACAGCCTCAGCCTGATGTCTTGGTTTGGTAAAGTTTGGTGAAGCTGTGAACAAATAAAGTTTTGTGAGAGGGTATACCTCAAGTGAGAGTATCCTCCCACTTTGCAATAATGGTTGATGTTCCTTTTAGGTATGTGAACTTGATATCATCTTCAATTTTGAAAAAGCCTATTTCATTCTGGATGAGTTCCTTTTAGGAGGGGAAGTTCAGGAGACTTCCAAGAAAAATGTCCTTAAAGCCATCGAACAAGCAGATCTTTTACAGGAGGTAAGCAAATCCAGCTTCTCTGGCCAAAGTGTCAGTATGGTAGGCTGTGACTCGAAAACCACCTGTTGCTCTAAGCTTCTAGAAGGTACTTTTTAGCATGCTTAGCATGTGGTTTTAGCTAGTTGTCCTAAGTGTGCAATAGGATGATGTTAGCTGCTCTTTTTGTTTGGTTTGGCATGCATATGTTGTAACCTACTGTGACTTTGTGTTCTGCTAGTAAATGCAAGTGGCTGTTCTATGTTTATACCTAGATAATTGTAGATCATGCTAATTTAACTTAGTGTTCTTCATGTGTCTTTCATTTTTTTTTATTAATTAACCATTAGTTCTTTTGTCATACCTGATGCATGTTTACTTCTTTACTGTTTCGTTGCTGAAATCCAGAAGCTAGACTCTCTTCTTTGAGACTCATTCAGGTATAGTTCTAATTAGTTCTTAGACCTGCTTTTCTGCTATAGGCTGCTTACTGTGGAACATGTCTAAGCTGGCAAAACAGTAATAGTTGTGCCATAGAAACATACAGAATAAAGTATAAGAACATTGTTTTTTCACTTTGAATGCTTTTGTTGTTACTACTGTTGAAGGATGACAGATTGCATGTCTACTGTTTTTTAAAAAAAACATTTGATGTGAAGGGGTTCAGTGGTATAGAGAAACTTAATATCATTTCTCCATATTTCTCCATCCTGTACTGGTTATTTTGGGTTTATTTAATTTTGTTTGGTTTTTTTCTTACTGAACTGTACACTGTTAAGGTCCTTGAATGTCTAAATGGAAATCAAAAAATTCTGGTGTGCTGGGGAATGATCAGTCTTGTGTGCAAGTCAGTGAACATATGGTTTAACGGGGATGGTACACCTTTATTTTTTAAAGTGGATTGAGGTTTACTGCCTAGATTCTGTATAGATCCAAGTTGTTCTATTTTTCCCCCTATGCGAACCTTCAATTTGGTATTTTGTCCTGTGAATTAATTGCTTAATTCTCTTCCAAGCCTTCTGTGTTCCACTTGGTAGTGTTTTGATGGGCAAAATATCAGTAGGATGGGGAAACACACGGTGTTCTTTACCCTAGCAGCTGTGTTTGTAATCCTTTCAGAGTACAGGCAGATCCACTGCATGTTAAAAGTTCTTGTCATGAACAAGGACAGCCATTACACACTAATTTGCTACCCTTTTTTTCTAGAAAGGAAATGCATCCACCTCTTCTTGTGTTCTGATTCAATTTTTTTAAGTCTTTCTTTACTCTTTGAAGGAATTATCTTAACCAGAAGTCCTGTTGGAGTTTACAAACAGGGGAGAAAAATAATCTGTTTTTTGTCTTAAAGTCTTCCAGTTTGTCTCTTGCAAATGCAGTTAATTGTACATAAAGTAGAATTATTGTATTCTTTCTCATTGTTACTGTTTCTGAATTGTATTTTCACTGTTTTTGTGGGGCTGTTCTAAAGAAAAGATCAGTTCTATTTCTAGGAATTCATTGCTAATTTTTTTTTTCCAAGCAATGAACATTCTCTTTTTACAGAGAATATTATTTCATATTAATATAACTTCAAGTTAAAAATCTTATGCGAAAGGAAATACCACTTTTTCAATGTGAGACTTTTTCCTAGCCCTGGTTGCTCTTCCTTTCTCCATCTTTAGGAGATTTTCAGTTGCAAAGGTTTATGAAATAATTCTGATTAATTTGAAATGTAGCAGTTTATCACAGCACCACTGGAGTCCTATGTTGGGACATCTGTGTTTGGTTCTTAATTATATTGACTGTTGATCTAGTATAAAACTACTCCCTATACCAGACTTTTAGTTTATAAACCCTGTAAAAAGTCTGGTTATTTAAATTGAGCTTCCAATAAATTTGGCCTCTTTCCAGTAAAAGTTGGGTTTTGTATCAACTGCTGCTATGTAAATGCTGAGTTTCATGAAGAGAGTTGTTAAAATAATAGTTTCTTACATCTGGAGAATTTTTGGTACTTTGAGTTGATCTCTGCCTCCCAGAATACTTCAAAACTACCAGACTGAAACATAGTGTGATTCAAAATTGAAAACATATTTCTAGCAGGGTTGTCATGTATTTGTTTTTGACTATGTCAGATTTTAATTATGTGCAACAAAGTGTTTATTTGGCCTGGAGTACTCATTGCCGAATCTATATGTGTATATATGTATGTACATATATACACATATATATAGTTGAGTACACAGTATTATTAATTCAATATACAACATTATTAATTAGTAATGCTACATGCATTGGTATATGAAGTACCTTGAAGAGCTGTGCAGAATACTTACACAAAAGAAAATCATTACAGATACATTAAGTGACTATTTGTGTAATGTTAGGAGGAAATATGCAGAGGCACAAATTGCTGAGTGGTGAATTAATTCTCATTAGCCTTGCCTACTTGTATTTTCTGTGGAGGTTTTCCGGGATGTACTTTTATGTCTGAGCATCTACTTCAGTTTAAGTTCTTGGTGCTGTGAGGTCCCTTCACTAACTGCTACAGTTTGTGTGATTGAAACACACTAACTTTTTAAAACCCTTCTCACCTTCACATTCCTGTTAGTTCTTCAGGAATGTGTTTAGTTCAAGTATTCATTCCCTCACCCCTCCCCCATGTTTATTACCACCTGATAACTTATCAGCAGTCAGTCATCAATACTAGCAGTGGTACCCAGATGAAGGGTAGTAAAAGGTCATTAACTCCAGTACTTCCATACTTCCTTGTCACTCTGTTGTAGAAATGCTTCTGTTCAAAAGAATGCTGTTACATGTTGCTGATAATTTTATATCTTGTTTGCTAGAGAGATTTTAAATACTTAACCGGTGATTACAAAGGCATGCACTGCTGAAAAGGTGGTTTTTGGTTGTGTGAGCAACTCAGTTATACTGAGAGAAATTGGCAGATGCAGTGTGTTGTTGCATGAGTTAAATACATACATGTGACATGTGAAACAGCTAAAAGATAACCCTATGTGTGATTTTATGACTCTTGAGTTTTTTAAGGCATGAAACCACCAATGATAGATCTTTTACACAAAAGAGAGGATTTGATTTATTTCTCTCAAAAGTCTAATTGCTCTGGTTTTATTTGATGGCTTGAGTAATTCAGTATGGTGCTTGGTCATTTACTGTACTAAAATCAAGGAGTTAATAATTCTAATATTTAAACCAAGCAGTCATGTATATATTTTAAAGCAAATCTGTACAGACTTGCTCATCTTCATTTGAAGTAAGAAAAATTTCCTAAACATTGACTATGAATGAAAATGGCTTTTGTTGATTATCCTATGTAAATTTTAGAAAAGTGTTTTGGAAATTATCCCCATTTTGTCCACCACTATTCTTTTGTAGAATGTTTGTATATTTTTTTTAGTATTTGATTGCAGAACACCTAAATACTTAAAAATCTATATTTTTGAGAGGTATCTAAATAAAAGGGCCAGTAGTCTGTCCATAAATCACTCTTGTTTGTTTCTGTCACTACTTCACTAATGATCAAAAAACTAAAAGCTGTGTGAGTGTTTTTTTTTTTTTCTTAGGCTCTTGCAGTTTGGCCTCAGGCAGTATTTACTAGTCCTTCCACATGAAGAATAAGAGATAAGCTATCAATTAACCTTACTTTCTTTGCTATTTCAAACCCTTGCCTCATCCTATATCCAGAAGGGTGCTGACAGTGTTCATGTTGTCTGACTTGCCTTAGATGCTTAGAGCTGCTCATAGATTAAAGCTTTTGGTTTTAGAATGAGCATCTTTGGAAATGCAACTCTGGTGAATTTCCTGCATATGCCATAAGAATTTTCTTCTTGGAGATGAAATGTGCTTATTGGAAACCATAGGTTTGAAGGTATGCATAGTAGTAGGTATTAGGTTGTCTTTGAGATATGCCAAAACTCCTTCATTTTGTCATTAGCATTGACAAAAGAAAATTCTGATATTTAAGCCTCCAGTGGGTGGGGGTATAAGGGATTTTGTCTGGTTTAGGAAACAGCCTTTGTAAGCAGCTGTTTCTTACCACTTGCCTGAGAAACTTACCATAATGAATACAATTAATTCAGCCTTCACTTAATGTTCTTTCTTAACTATAGACTGTTGAAATAGACTTCCTAAGTTGGCAGTGGCATTATTGGCCTTGGCTGTACCTGTGTTCCTCTGAATGTGAAACAAGAATAAATAATGGAATCTTTATGATCATGGACATCTGACTGCCTTGACTGCCATGTGCTCTTCATGTGTAATTTCCATCTCAGTTTCAGGTGGTCAGCTTTGTTGGTCGGTAGGTCACTGTAGTTAAAAGACATGCATCAGCTTGATTTTAGGCACAGATAATGATCAACGATTACATTTTAGAAGATACATATATGGGGATCTGTGAGTTACTGTGAATGAAAAGTGATAGATTGTTAGTTCATTATTTAAGGATTAGGAAATAGCTATGATTTTTGTGGGTTTGAAATCCCTTCCAATTCACAGAAGAGCAAGTTGTAGTGTTTTGGTAGCGATGCTTTTGTAAAATGCATTTCAGAACTCAGTCTCTGAAGATGTATTTATAGAAGAGAGGGATTATAGTGGTCTTAGTGTTTGCCACTCCACATGATACTCAAAAAGTCATGGCAGTCAGATGCAGTCCCAAATGACTGGGAAAAGGGAAGCTTTATACTTAAGTTTTAAAAAGAGTGGAAAGGAGGACTCTGGAAACTACTAACCTGTCATCCTCGCTGCTATACCTGGGAAGATGATGGAACAGCTCCTCCTAGGAGCTGTGCTAGGGCATGTGAAGGACAGGGAGGTGATTTGGGACAGCCAGCACAGCTCCACCAAGGGCAAGTCCTGCCAATCCAGTGACCTTCTGTAATGGAGCAACTACATCAGTGGGCCAGGGGAGGGCTACCGATGTCATTTATCTGGACACAGTTCCCCATAGCATTGTTCTCTCTAAATTCAAGAGGTCTATTTGATGGATGGACAGTTATATCCAAAGGACAGTGGTCAATGGCTTGGTGTTCCTCGGGGTCAGTAATGGGACCAGTGCTGTTTAATGTCTTAGTTAATGACACAGAGGGATTGAGTGCACCCGCAATAAATTTGCAGGTGACACCAAGCCAAGTAGTGCAGTTGATGCATGTGAAGGATGGGATGCCATCCAGAGGGACCTGGACAAAGCTGGAGAAGTGGGCCCATAGGAATCTCACAAAGTTGCACAAGATCGAGTGCAAGATGCTGCACCTGGGTCAAGTGAATCCCTGGTATCTGTACAGGCTGAAGGGTGAACAGATCAAGAGCAGCTGAGAAGGCCTTGGGGGTGCTGGTGGATGAGAGGCTGGACATGACCTTGCAATGTGTGTTTGCAGCCCAGAAAGCCAATTGTACCCTGGGCTGCATCGGTAACAGTGTCCCAGCAGGTCAAGGGAGGGGATTCTGCCCTTCTACTCTGCTCCGGAGAGACCCCACTTGGAGTGCTGCATCCAGCTCTTAGGAACAACCCTCTGAAGATTGTGAATTTAATAGTAGCAGACAGCTCTGTAAACCTTGGTATTTCTGTATTTTTAATAGATAATTTTAAATTGTCCTTCTTGCACTGCGGAATAGGCTTTCCTGCAAATACTTATCAGATCATACTCTCATGTTTAAAGCAATAGGAAGTATTCCAGAAAATGAATAGTAGAACCTGCATCTCTTTTTCCCATGTACTAATGGGGGAAGAGGAGGTTAATGCTTGCAGATTTAAATAACTTGTTGAAAAGGTGGTGCTGAGTATCCAGGAAGTTAGCATATCATGCTTTGACCTCTTTCCCTGCTCAGTCTGATTTTTTTTTTTGTTGCTGTTGTTTCTTTGTTTGTTTAAGTGTGTATGCAAGTAAGATGTGGCTAATTCTACTACATTAAAGAAATCAAAAGAAATAAAAATGAGAAGATCTTAAGACTCAACAAGTTGAGGAAGGAGTCTTCCATATAAGTGTTAAATATGCATTCATTAAGCTTTGCAAATTGAAACATCAGAAAGTTTCAATTATAAGTAAGACAAATTAGCATAAGCAGTCCTTGCTGTCTCATAACTATTCAGTACCCCCTCTGGTGTGAATTCCAATACTGATCAGTTTGCAAACTGTGAACTTGATCATATACTGATATAAGCAATTCTTGTAGAACTGTTGAGGATATATTAACAACACACTGAACTCTTTGTAGATCATAATTCTAATAAGGGTATATTTATTCTGTACACTGAACAGATAGATTCTTTTCCAGGGACATTCTCCTGTCCTTAGCACTAGACGCACTGTGTCAGGGTGATGCAATGAAATATTTAGCACTGCTGCATATGCCATTGCTGTTTTCAGTTTAGTCATGTGCTTCTCATTAATAAACAGTAAACTCAATGAACAATTGCAGGAGGCTGCTTGAGAGTAAGGAGTATCTTCACAATCAGGTGCTCTTTCTTGAATGCTCGCATTAATCTGCATTTTAGTGGAACAATTTCATTGGATGTGGCAGAATGTTGAAAAGAGCAATGTTAATGTTTGGATCTTGAGATTGTGAGGAGAAAATTCCATTTTTACTCTGTTGTCTGAGATGATGTGTCATGTTGCAGTGCTACTACCCTTTCTAAAATTTTCACTTCCTTTGAAGATGGTTTTAGAGTGCCAGAGAATATTAGGTGAGAAGAATACAAATGTCCCCAGGAGGCATCCTGTTGTGTTTGGTTTTAGATTTTCATTTCTTTGTGGTCTTCTCTGTTGATGTACAGATGTTGGGGCACATTGCTGGTATGTGTTTTAGGGCTTTTATTTACTTTTAAGGGAGAAGCTATATTTTTTGTTGCCAAGTAGTGATGGGTATCAAGATACAATGAAAGTGTGTATATTAAATTCTATGCTGAAAATTTGATATTAAAAGGCAAAAAAAAAAGTCTGAGAAGAGCTATTGTTCACAACTCTTTGAGAATTATGAGTATGTTTGATTAACAGATGAATTGATTAAAGTGAAAATGTGGAACTTTTTGCACTAAGCAATATGACATGAAAGTGACTGCCCAGCAAGTAACAATGGTGACTTAATAAATATGAATTTTGAATTAAATTGTTTAAATTACTTCAAGGATGATAGGTTGAATGAAACTTACTTTTCTTCATGGAATAAGTCTTATTTTAATACCAATGTTAGTAATAATACTATGTGACAGTTAATCACTGAATTAAATATATGTAAATTTGGTATCATCCTATTCTATTACACTCTCAATCTGTTCTAATACTGAGCAACTGCTTTTAAGTCTCTTTAAAAAAATAAAATCTTTGAATTAATATTCCTTCATGCACAATTGAAGCTTTCTAAAAAACTCTCTACGACTTACTCTTTTAAGGTACCATTATCCTTTACTCTGGTTAAGAAATGAAAAATAAACTTTTTTTTTAATGCATCTACTTGAAGTCTTTGAACAGATGTTTTCTTCTGATGCATTTCTATTTGCTTTCTTAACAGTGGACTTTTAGGAAGACCTATTAAAACTATATTAACCTAAGGAACAACAATAGCTGAAACAGATTTGAGTGAAATAACTGAATTTACTTTTATATATAGTTCAGAATATTTTTAAGTCTTGTTTTAAATGTAAATAAGCTGTACATGGTTGGGTGGATGTTGAGTTTTTGTTTGTTTCTTTTTTTTTTTTTTTTTTAGTAGTTGGTATTACATTTTCACTGCTGCTTGATTTTGTTTGTAGAGCCAGAATGAAGACTGGGGAGGTTTGTCTGAGGATATCTTATGATTAAGAGCAATCTAAGGCATTAGCCCTTTTGACCCATCTAAATGATTGGTAACTACCAAGTTTACCATTTTGGTGGCATGGATTAAATGGGTGCTATGCAAAGACTGCTGCACGTGTAATTAAGTCCTTGCAAGGGTAAACAAAAAATGGGTGATGGGCTTAACTTTCTGCAACACTTGCATGATGGTCTTTGAAGAGTGCTTTGACTGTCTCCTTTTATTTTCCTTTTATGTACTAACTGCATCAACTTGAAATGTCTGACTTCTACTGGCTTTCTTTGGTGTTGATAATTAAGTGGGATAATGCAAGTTAGAGAAATGGATACCAAAGCTAATAACTAAACAGATATTTGGCTTTGTTTACTTACAATCAGCCCATGTAAACATGTATTTATTGGAAAATGAGCTGTTTACATCTGCTGTGCAAAGAAAATGGGCCCTAAAAAGACTGGGTGCTGCTGCAATTGACTGTATATCAAATGCCGGATGCTGCATGATAGAACAAAGCTTATTTGCATATATAGTGCATTGCAACATATTTTTGTCCAAAGCATAAGTGGAGTACGTTGTGGCAGTCCTACTAATAAAGGTAAGATTTTAATTTGCATAAAGCAAGTTTAAAACGGACATGGAAATGATTTGCTGGAGAAAACTTAATTCCTCTGCTGCTTATTTGATATAATGATAAACAAGTAGTTCAGTAAACAAATTGGCTTTTGTAATGTGGAACTGTGGTAATAGATCTAATTTCACATGCAGCTTTATAAATATCAGGACTTAGTTTCCAGATAAAAGAAAATAATTATAGTAGGCAAAAATATTTGTAACGTGTTCAAAACCAAATTCACAGTTGGTGTATGGGTATTTTCACCATTTAAGTGTTTCTTAGTGTATGATACAGCCATTGTTCTGTGTAGGGAAGAGGGGAGCAGCCAATAACCTGCTTGGATATTAGACCTGAAGAATTAGGGCAGCCAACAACATTTGTTCAAAACAATTTCCTGTATGAGCTTGGACATACTCTAAAACAGCTGTAAGAAAAACCTACATGCTCAAGCTTGATACTTCCTACGTTTTTTCCCCAATTTTATTGCTTTTTCTATGCTCTTCATGATAACAAGTTCATGTACAAAGAGTGTGATTCTCATGGTGAGGTTAGAGTTTAAACTGTGCCTGTAAAACTTTCCTTGCAATTAGAACTTTAAAAAGCTACCTATATTGTTTGGGACCTATGCTACAAACAGAGCTGCTACTTAGGAGTCCTAATCTTTATTTGTTTGTTTGTTTGTGTCTCAGATGGCTACAAAGACCGCTTCTGGCACATACAAGCTCAGGCTTAGAGAATTCTGTGTAACTCCAATTTACTTGTCTACAGTATGTCCCTGGGTGAATTCTGTGTATGGGCATAGTTTCAGTTGAAGAAATGTTCTTTGTCCCCATTAAACACAGTGACGTTATCTGATGCCCATGGAATGCTACTTCTTGGCCTGTACTGTTCCCTGGAAGGAGTGAAGGAATAGTTGCTGTGTTCAGACCTTAATTTACAAGGTTATTGTGGTTCCTCAGAATATGGAGAAATGGAGATGGCATCTGCTGGGCTGAGTGGAGAGGGACAAATGGATTGGTTGCACATAGTAAGAGATGGGGAATAGTTTGCCTGCAGTAAGGACCTGCAGCTTGTATATAGGAGTGAAGATCATCTGTGTTAAAGAAAGATCTCCTGAGGTAAAGGAGGTTGCCTTCGGGCAAGGGGAGGAGTTTGACTCATAGCTTTGGTGCTTGGATTAACTTGATATTTAACTAATAGGTTATACAACTTCAAATTACTTTAATCCTTGTTACTCTACGAGGCATAACCAAGCCCAGAATGAGTAGAATTTGTTTTTTTGGATGGCTGTTTTAGAGAGAGTTTCTTGTAAACTAGGGTGTTGAGTACTACATGTTCCATGTGGCAATTGTAATAAGCCACGTATTCAGAAGTAGTCATCTCCATAGAGAATGTGGTGAAATTTATGGTAAGACTTGTGTAATAGTGGAAAACCAGGTGAAATCTTTATATTGTACATTCAAATTCTACTGTGTAGAAATTCTGCTTTTTACTGAGAGCATTTTACAGTGGTACAGTCATGATCTTGAGTCAGGACACAGTTTGCTCATCACCCAAATGCATGGTGACAGTGACTCCTGTAGAGAAAGCTGGATCCATTCCCACTGCCACCTTTGTGTTGTGTTGATCCACTTGCCCTGTGGTTCTGGGGCTCCTAGATTGTTAGCTAAAACTTGAGCTCGTGCAGGGGAGCATGAGGGAAGTGCCAGGAGGAAGAAAGTGGCATTGAAAAGGGAAGTAAAAAGCAGCTGCTTTTGGCAAGCCAGGACTTTTGCTAAAGCTGATAGTGCAGCTTAAATTACATGCTATTTTTAAAAAATCACAGTATCTTAAGTGTTTTAAAAAGCCAGTGTTCCACACACCTTGTCCTGGCTGACTGTCTGCTGTGAACCCCCAAGTCAGCATGCATAGGTAGGTTCTAATTTGCTTGTCATATGCTGCACCCCTGCTGTTGCCCTGAGTCATAGGAGTGTAGCAAGGAGCTTTTCAGCAGCAGTATTGACTTTTGGAGTTTTCAGCTGTCCTTTTTATCCCTCTTTCCTGTGTGCCAGAAAAACTATTTTTATGACCATTCTAGAACTGGATTTCAGATCCATTTAAACTGATCCAATTCAAATTTCTCATTTCTAAAAACATAAAGTCAGCAGCTTTTCTTTTCCATGTTTATAACTTGTGCCTGCAAACATTTGTCCAAACAGTTGTAAGAACGCAAAGTGCTGCAGGACCAGGAAAGAAGGGGGATGCTTAAATGCCATTGCCATGGAAGCTGAATAATATTGGATGTGACATGGCTTGTTGCAGCAGCGTATTCTGGTCATCCCTTCAAAGATAACAGCCCTGCAGTTTAGGAAATGCTTCCTGTAGCAAAGGAGAATAAGCAATGCAAACCTGTATCTGCAGTGCTGGAAGAAAACATTAATGAATCCTTATGTGCATAGTTTGGCAGTTTGCCAAACATACAGACACTGTTGGCTTATCTGCTCGAGAACTCAGTGATTTTTAAGAATTTTCGCTCTAGCTTCACAATACAAAGTACTCAGCTGTAATACGTGCTTAAAGCATTTGTGTTTTGGTGATGGAGCCTCTGATGGATTCTTAGAACCATCCTTACTGCTAAAGGCTGGGCTGTCGATTGTTCCTGGCTCGCTGCATAGCAACTGATTGGCACATGAGAAGCAGAGCCTCCCAGAGCGATTATCACCTCTGAGCCGGCAGATCAGAGTAGCAGCTAAGAGGCAGGAAGCAGCTACTATTATCCGGTTATAGCACACAAAGCTTCAGCTGATCTTTCTACTTCTGCTTTTGGGAGAGAGGCAGGCAGGCTGCTGCTGACCTTCTGTCATACTCCCCTGCTCTGGCCTTGTTGAGGTGATGTTTTAGAGCCGAAGTCTGTGCATGTGCTAGGACGTTTTGCTAAATAACATTTGCAGGACAACTTGCTGTTTCATACTCCAGTTGAGAATTGTGTTGACCGATTTGCATCCATCTTGAAGATTGTTTGTTTTCTCTGTATACGAAGCTGCAGACAAGATCTTGACTAGGAGTTAGCATTGATGAAGCAGTGTTCTTTTTATTTGCTTGTGGTTTTTTTGTTCTTTTTTTTTGTAAGAGCATCATAGTTAATACTTGTCTTTGAAGATGTTCAAGACCTCATAAGCATTTCTAGGTTCTGTGAGAAAACACTTTGCTCTTCTTTGAAAGTACAAATAGAATTTCACAACAAAAATGCCTTAGTGGGAAATTTCAAGGCCAGGCTGGATGGGCCCTGAGCAACCTGTCCTGTTAGAAGGTGTCTCTGCCCATGGCACAAGTGTTGGAACTAAATGATCTCAAAGATCCCTTCCAACCCAAACCCTTCTATCTAGTAGAAGTTTCTGAACAGTTAGCTAAGAAAAGATTGGGAAACAGTTACTCTCCTGTTTTGAAATCCTTGAAAAGGCAAGTGAACAGCAGCAATGTCCTAAAGTAGCCGTTCATTAGAAATATTTCCCAATAACGATTCAGAAGTAGAGTGTAAAAGTAATTGCTTCTGAAGCATTGCTCAGGAAGTGCTTGTTAAATGTTAATCTCTTCCTGCTGCAAAAACTTCATGTTTTTAAATGGAAACCCTCATCCTCCGCTCTTGATTTCCCCATAGCCTGCTTCTTCCCAAACTTCTGTACAATCCATGGTCCCACATCTTGTCTGGTGTTTGAGCTAGGCTTTTGTTAGATGCTGACTGAGGAAAAAAGCCAACTCTTTATCAAAAGGTGGCAGCTGTAATTTTTGTCTGCAGTTTAACATGGCTTGCCTTCATAGGCTTTGTGCTGGTTTTGATGGGAAAGAAGTTAAAACAATAACCTAAGCAAACTTCCCCTGAAAAAAAAGTCGTGCCAAGAATTCATGAAGTCTATGTCACTGCCATGAGATGTCATCGGTAACATGGCAGCCCTACAACACACTGAACTTGAGACAGTTTGGGGTAGACACAAATAATTTCTCTTATCTTGCCTGAAGAAATAACACACTTCTCTTGTCCACTACAGACATAAAATACCTCAAATTGCAGCAAGAAAATAATTCAAGGTAGATGTTAGGCAAATTTTCCAGTGGAGATGATAATGTAGCATTTAAGTAGATTGCCTGGAGCACAATAAAAAGGCATTACTGGATGCCTTTAATAGATGAAATAACTCTCAGGAAAGTTACAGGTATGCTATTTGGGGGACTGGATTAAATGAAGTCCCTTCTAATTTTATTTTGGTTATGATTTTTAATTAGTTTGGGTCATGACTGAGTTGGCTGAGAAGATGTCATTTGGGTTGGACTGCCTAAATAGTTCTGTTTACTCAGATCAACTGTACCATTTTTCTGATTTAAAGTATCTCCAGTGACTCAGGCTGACAATTTCAGAGTATTATTAGCTTTTAAAAATGAGTTGTAAACACAGATGCTGTTTTGAAAAAGATTAATTCTAGTAACTTTAAAATATTGCAATTCCACAGTGTGCAGCTTGTGTTGTAGAGCTGTTACTTTTCTGGCAATACTAGGATCTAAGACCTATGTGTTAAAGTCAGAAAACCAGTTTACATCCAAATTTTTCAGTGATGATTTTTCAGAGGTGGTATTTCATGTTAGTTTGCCATTATATTGTGCTGTAAGGATAATCACTGCCTCCTCCTAGCTTCTAGATCAACTAACTTATAAACTCACTAGATCTAGATTGTTATCTTAGACAACATCTGAGCCTGTGAGCACGTCCTTGAGGTCTGCACGTTCCCACCAAAAGAAGGCAAGGTAGTGTAGATATTGGTTGTGGAATTTGACAACTGTTCCTTCCCCATATTGTATTTTCTGGTATTTAGACCAGCAGGCCAACTGCTCTGGAGATAGTGTAGTGGGGAACACAAAAAAAAGTCAATCATAGTTGAACCTTGTTCACCACAGTTCTGTGATGGCAAACAATTTGTCAAAACTTCATTTTCCTTTTGGTTGTTTGTAAGGCTGCCCACAGTGCCAGGCCCTGTGTGGGATGGTCCCGGATGTCCTTGGTGGGGTACAGAGGCCTCACTGGAACTCCACTGTTTTCCTTACATTGCTGTGTTATCACTTTGTATCTCCATTACTGTTGTCTTCCATTGAATCCTTTAGTTTCACCTCTACAAGGTCAGTTCACTGCTAGTCTAGTTGTGGTAGTGTTTACCACACTAGTGGTTTAGCTCTGTAAACTAAAAAGCCACCAGGAGTGAAATAACCACTTTCTTCCTATTGTTACCTGACAATCTATCTTGCTTTATCAGTAAACAGTAAGTTTCTGTGAAGATGAGGCACTAATCCCACAGCAGTAATTTGAGTCAATCATCTTATTTTGTGTACCGTGATTTTAACATCAAAGATAGCGAATTCCTCAAGTTGTAAATCATTAAAAGTACAAGCCAGGGTGAGGAATACCCCAGGACTGTGTAAGTGTGGAAAGTACTGAAAAGGTAATAAGTGGATAAACATGAAATGAACGTGAACACTTCATGGCCTTATTTGTTCATGTTTACAGTTATGTAAAATGGGACATGGTCAGTGTTTCCAGGCAAAAGAGGGTGCTAAAGATTGTGTACACACATAATCCTTGAATACAACAACAGTGGGTTGTAATTGGCCACATAAGACTGCCAGAAAATGAACGGCTCTTGCTCTTCTTTCTGTCTGTCCAGAGATCTAATGTAAAATCAGGGAGAAATCTGTTGCAAGATTTGACAGGCATTTCAGTGAAGACACCAACGCCAAATGTTGGCTCCACATTTCCAATGGTGAACACTGGAAGACATGAGTTTTTTTTCAAGGAAGAGGGGAATTATGTGTATGCAAATGTTTCCCAGATAAAAATTGGCATTTTAGATTATTCCAGTATGCCTGTTTTTCAGTTGTCTTCATGAACAGTCCACCAGTGTAAGTAAAGCAGGAGTTTTCCACAGGGACCTCCCTGGGAATATTTGTCTGTGGAGGCTCCAGGAATTTTAAAGCTAGTACTTTATTCTTTTTAGTCAAGACTCCTACTCCCTAATAACATACACTATCATCATGCAATGCCTTTCCAGTTAGGAATATGCCTCAGCATTTTGTTTTTAATGTAGACTGATGCTTTTTACTTAAGCCATGCAAGAGGTGTTAAGTGTTAAAATTCACATTTGTAATTCTTTATTATATACCAGATTCTTTTGAATTCTAAAAGTTATAGCATGCATCATAAAACTTATTTGCAACTGTTAAAGAGTTGTATAGGTGCTATTATTTTGAGAACTACTGGATTTGTAGTTAGCTTAGTCAGAATAATTTAAACTACTGTGACATGATCTTCAGATTACTGATATTGAAAAACAGTGTAAAAACTGTAGAACTTCTAGGAAATTTTTGTTGTGCTTTTTTTGTAATTCGAGAATAGAAATTAAAAACACACAAGCTTGGACATGTGAATAAACTGAGATGGAGCCGAGGAGACAGTTTTAGAAGTCCCTGGGAACTCTCTCAGTTCTGTTCTAAAACTTCTGTCATTCTGGGAAGTGGGATACTAAAATAGATTGAAGACTGTAATTGGTACAGGATCAAAGACGGAAACTGACATGCAGAGAGTAGATTTGTGTGCTTTCATCCCAGGAAAAGTTTAATGGGCATATATGGGGCTGATGCTCCAAAACTGCTGTTACGCCATTAAAAATGTCATCTGTCTTCAAGGCACTGATTTTGATAAGAAAATTGAGTGTTGCTTTCTTTCTAGCTCATCTTTCAGCAAATTGAATACTGACATTCATGCCAATCATGCAAGAGTGTATTGAGTTCAGCAGCATAATCCAAAAGCAAAGAAAACTTTGAGAGGTGTATCAGATGCCTCCCTTTTTCTAAACAGACCCTCTTTCTACTAAATGTAATTTTTGTCACCAGTAATGCCACTGCTGTACTACCCTGGCACAGTGCTGCTCACAGCCGTGTTCTGGAGGCCTGGTACCTCTAAATATGTGTTTTATTGGAGCAGATGTGGTGGGTGATGTCAGGTGCCACTTAGCCCTGTGTCTGTCTCTGACAGAAGCCAACAGTCAATGCTTGATGCAGAGACAAGTAATAGATAGGGTGGTCCATCTCTGGAACAGTATCTCTGCTTGAAACATTTTTTGGCTAAGAAGAAACTCTGAGCTTATGCAATAAAGTATTTATGATGTGAAGTTGTTTTGTGTGTTGTTGGACACAGCATGCAAGTATGGGGGGGTAAAATGATGATTCTCCCCACTACCCTCACCCCCTGGAAATGTAGAGTAGTCAAAAATACAATATTGTATTTCTGTATCAAATGTCCTTTTAATGTCAGAGATACAATAGTGAGATAATATTTTTGTTTTCTTGCGTATCTGTCCACCTTTCTATTATGTATAAGAATATGTACATTTCTTTTGTAGCCACGTCATGAATACTTTAATGTACCAGTGTACTAAATGGCTTCATTCATCATGCATGCAGAATTTCAGAGGAGATAGACCTGTGACTTACTCATGACAGAACATTATCATCAGCTTGCTGAATCCAGTCATCTTGAATCTAATAGAATGCCACAACCATTCTCTGCTGTTGTACTTTCCTCTTCCCCCTGTTTTACAGTGTTGTCTCTTCACGTCTCATTTCAACAAAACTTGTGCTTGTTGGCATATGGTTTAACTTTTTTATTGTGTGTAAGCTTGAAGTCTTATGCTTAAAAGTTCTGTAGCATTTTCTGAGCTAAACATCTATATACTGCAACACCTATAGTGTAACATTACTCAACCCATGTTTATCTTTTAAATAGGTTGTTGTAGTATTTAAACATACACTTAAAGTCTGTAGGTGAAGTTAAAAGACTTACAGAGAAAGTAGTGAAGGAGTAGTATCATGTGAAATGTATATACACACAAGTATTAAATGATGTTGAGTGAAATTCTGTGTAGACCATGCATCTTAATTAAAGGTGCAAATACCACTGTCCCTTTCTGAAGACTGGCACAGTAGTGTGACTGACCTTACAAAAAGGAGGGAGGCGGAATTGATTAGGTCAAAGAGAATGATGGGTAAATCTGAAATGAAAACATTTGTATTTAGATCTTCAGAACACTCTCGTGAGTAGTTTAACAGTTGCTGCCACTGAAAGCGAGAACAGGATCATTGCTTTACAAATGAATAATAGAAGCATTAAGGTTGGAAAAGACCTCTAAGCTTATTGAGTCCAACCATTAATGGTTAGGGTTGGAAAGATCTAAGTCCATTAACAGTATACTTGCAATATGCCTTCTTAAATTGGCATTTCCAGTTCTAAGTGCAGGCTGCCTTGTGTATTGGAATACTGCCACGAGGGTGAGTGGATTCAGTTGAAAAGTGGGCAGAGTGAGAGGGCATGTAATGCATCCTGTTTGTAACCTAATACCAATACTGATTTTGAAAACTGTTTCCATGAATTATCAAGGAGGTGATTATAAAATGAACCATAAACAAACTATTTCCATGTACTATATGTGGTAATGCACTACCTTCCAAATGTTAAACTGACATAAAAGTGGGAGATTTAGGGGATTAGACAAAAGATTTGGATTGGATTTGCAGCATTCTGAAATCTTAGAAAATAAGATCATAGGAGTGGTTTTCCATTTCCAAGTTTGCCTTTTTTTCCTGTGAGCCATTAACAATGTGTTTGGATGTCTGGTTAATGCTGCTTTAGCCTGCATTATTTCATGCCTGTTGGCTTAAAATGCTGTGCATTGAGCTGTAATGAGATGCTGTTTTTCTTGTTATCTGTATACAGCTGCTTGCTTCTAAATGACTAGGTAATGAATTAGCTTTTCTGGCATGTTTGAAATAAAGTATTGCATGCACTTCTGTCTCATGTGAATGACTTTTTTCCTCATCTGTGTTCTGATATTTCAAATTTGTGTTGTTTGCCTTGGGTGATTCTGAGCTGCAGGTAGTATATAACACCGCAGAATGTTTTACATAAGAATTACATAAAATGTTTGACACTTACTAAAACAAATAATGTGAACAAAACATAATAAAATTCATTCTATTTGTTTCTTAAAAGTAGTAATTGGTGAAGTTATTCCTCTAGCAAAAGACATTAGCCTTAGGTGTTCCTTGAGATTATATTGTTGATGAGCACATAAGAAGGAACATCTGCCTCAAGGTTACTGCTTTAGTAGTAAAAAAATTAAAATATGTCTGAGTTGTATGAGTGATGTATCTGTGGACAAGTAGCTAATGTCCTTGAAATAGGTTGCTTTTAATAGTTAGCCAATGACCTTGATGTACTTGAAGAAATTTAGTGTTTAAGTATATGCCTGCTGAAAATCATCTAAGACTGAATTGGCAGTGAAGACAGCAATACTAAACTGCTCTAAAGACAGTGGCAGCACTGCTCTGTATTTCTTCATAGCTATAAAGAACTTTGTTTTCAGGTAACTTTGTAAATATCCTGTTTCACTCCTGAGTAACTCTTAAGTGTCCACTGCTGTCTAATCAACTTAAAATTGAAAAGGGAATTTATTTCAAATATTTTAAAGAGCCTTAAATGCTTGAGAAGTTGTATTCTTTTAGAATGCTCTTGAGTTCTGGTGCCATAGTTAGTTAACAGTGTAGGATTTCTTGAGTAAAATGCCTTACCTTGGTGGATAGGGGAGGTGTGTCTCTTCTAAAATGAATGCAACAAAGCAATCTGGGAATATAATACAAAAAGTTATATTAAAAATGCTACATTGCCATTTCTTCAGTCAGTGCCTCTTTTTGGGGATTTGGTGAAATACACATGTAAATCTTTAATCCTGCCATCCTGTCTGGCTTTGTCAAGGTCAGTGCAGTTCTAAGAATATTTAAATATTGCATCAGTGAGGGAAAAAACCTAAGCCAACACTACATCTTTAATATACCAAGTATCTTGTTTTCAGATTTAACTTGCTTTTTTGTTGTAATTTCTTATTTGCTGCTGGATTTTAGAAGTCATCTCAAAATGCTGAGAGGTGGCCTGTTCCAAGCTCTGACTTCTAAATGAAGCTGCCTTAAAGTATCATAGCTTGTTCCTTCACTGCTGAATCACCGTATACATGAGCTGAATGATGATCGTAAACTTGATAATTTTATGCCACATAATCAAGGTTGATAGAGACAGTGTTCTGATGTTATTTGCAAGGTTTGAGGTGTTTAATTTTGTATTTTACAACATTATTTTTCTAATAAATATTTGCAAAGCAGTTGAAAAGTAATTAGTTGGCTGCCTTAACTGTTATCTGCCTTTTTTTTTCTGCTGCATGACATATCTTGTTTTAGGATGCTAAAGTAAGTTTATTCATACTCTTGATATTAAAGCTTTTGTTTTGATACGGACACAGTATCCCCTTTTATTTAGTAGGGCATTTTTAATAGTTATGGTAAAGATCAGCCTAATGTTTCCAGTTTAAACTTTCTTTTCAGATGCTATGGAAGTAATGAATACAAAACTGATGGTAATTCTTTGGAATTTGGTACTAAACAACTTTCTCTGAATCTAAGGAAAGCTTTCTAAGATTAGAATTAACCTAAAACTTTATGCCTGGTGTGGAATAATAAAATTCCTGTTCTAAAAAACTCCTCCTGCTCTGAAAAGGGATCAATTTGACACCAGGCATACCAAGGTACCTTGACCTGGTTTGATGAATTAAGCATGTGATCACTGTAAAAAAAAAAAAAAAAAAAAAAAAAAAAAAAGACTTTTTATAAAGATCTGAAGGGATACTGTATCTTAGTTGCATCAGTAGTTTGATTCACCCATTTATTCATTCTTCCCTAACAGATTTTTGAGACCCTTGAAAAATTCACTGACTCCATTGCAAGACCCTTCCCCAGTCCCTCCCCAGTTCCTATCTCTGTTAACTCGGTTGTGATTTGTTCCCTGCTGGTACATCTGAATTGTTTTATTTTTATTACGCTTAAGGGCAATAAAATCTACCAGCTATTCCTGTGAACCATGACAATCTATTTAACAGCTCTGTGAAAAGTGCAGCTAATACCATGTTTGCAAACTGCAGTACTTCCATATTTTCGTGTCTTTTCAGCTTGCTTTTTCAATTCAGCATCTTCCATACTAACTCGTGTGCGGTGCCGCTCAATACAAACACAGTGTTCATTTACTGCTGTCTCACATTTTCCCTCCGTAGGAAGCAGAGACCCCACGTAGTGTACTTGAAGAAATTGGATTGACATAAATCTTCTCTTCAGCTGATACCATCTCAGTGTTTCATACTGTAAATGTTCACTGCCTTCATTGTAATGTTTAGCTAATGGTGTAAGATGCTGTTTGTCAGTATTACTGTTTTGCTAAGCTGCTTCATTCAGGCCTACAAGAAGAATACTTTTTTTTGAAAAGGGAACAAGAAACCTAAGTTCAGAATTTATAAGTGAAAGGGAATTAGATTTAAATTGACTCAGTGTTTCCCTTCACTGCATTTATAGGAAAATTGCATTTGACTTCGGTAAGTCTACTGTTTTTTATAAGTAAACTTGACTTCAGGAAATAAATGTATTACTATGACATAAGCATAGTCTATCTAAATGAAAAGAAACTACATGGACAACTCCAAATATGAAACATTACAGTGTAGAAATTGTTCATGCAACCAAAGAATTTGTTCATCTACATTTTAGTCACCACTTGTGATTATTCTGCTTATTTCAGTTGTAGCATAAGGATTGGAAATGCCTGTTTACTACTGAATTTGTCATTATACCAAAGAATCCTGCCAGGATCTGCATATCAAACTGATAAAAACTGTTAAGGTGATAACTACTTTTTAAAGAAAACTGATCAACTCACTAGACGTGAAGGTGTATTTTAGCGTAGCTACCTTGAGCAAAACTGTGCAAGTTACTATACTCAAAAGGGAATGCATGTAGGGGAAAAGGAAAACCAACCCAGACTGAATAAGGAAACTGTTTTTAGGTCTGATATTAGCTTGTTTAGACTATGAACACAGGAAAGGAGGTCAGCTTTCTAACTGAATAGAGAGAGGCATAATGAAAATTGAGTACTTTCAGAGATGAGAAAGAAGAAGATTTACAGAAGGAACCTTTTATTATTTTCTTTCAAAGTTTACCAATTAATTTGTATGCATTGGTGTTTTATAGTTACGCTTTATTGGGTATATAGGTACCTGTAGGACACATTAAGTGTCAAAGTCATTTAACTGCTTTTCTTGATCAACACGTTAAATATGTGCCACATTCCTTACAAAACTCCTGCGTGATGTACAGTTGAACCAGCTAATTTGCAGTGAGAGCTCTTAAACATTAGATTTGCATAGTATATTCACTACAAATCATGTAAATTGATATCCAATATATTTTGACACTTCTGAGCAGACTTTCAGTAATTACAAACTAAGCCTGTTTAACTTGTGGAAATATGATCCATATGTGGTGTTGAGGAGACAGTGGGAGTCTAGGCCTGGGAGTAGCCAAGTTCTGTTGCCTGTCCCCATGGAGGGGTTGCTGTCCCTGCCCTCCCCTCCCACATCCCTCCCTCTAGGAGTTTTGGCTTGTTCACCTGAGTAATGCCATGTTTTCTCCAAGTTTAGCACTGGCAGTGGTCACTGGCACTTCTGTGGCCAGCTGGAGAGCCAATTGAGTAGCACCCAGCCCAAGGAAGAGTGCGGTGTTGCCACTTCTAAGGCCCCTGATCCAGATGCAGCATCAGTACTTGTGCCAGCAGAACGGGCAGCCAGGGCCAGGCTCTGTGTGCCACTCCTGTGGCAGTGCCAGGGCCGTACCTGTGAACTCAGGCCATTAGAACTTGTCCAGGGATGCCCACTGCAGGATTTGCACACAGATTCCAGATGACCAGAGACCATTTTTGTCCCAGGGCATTTCCCCAGTGCACCGTGGGCAGGGATAGGTGAGGGTAGAGGGGTAGCAAAAGGACCCTGTGTGTGAGATTAAAGTGGTAAAATGGATTTAAGTCAAACCAGAAGCAATTTTATATGTATTAAACACGTTTTTAAAGTTTACACTGTCACTTGTATGTGCTTGGCTGGATTAAGCTTCGTTGTGATTGTGACAAACTGTTTGACCTCTGTCTGTCACATTGGTTTAGTTGTAATAAATGTCCATTTTTACACCATTGCTGTGTTTATATGTAATTAGTGCCTGTATTTGCAGAGGAAAGAAGAGGCCACTCAGTGCTGGCTTAAAAAAAGGGTATTTTATTACAGTGCTTAACCTGTTCTTGAGCACTTCATTAAAAAATGTTGAGAATACTGTGTCCAAGTTTAGTTATTTACATCCATTTAAATTGTAGAGAAAGCAATAAATTAGCAAGTTTTTGGAAAGCTTGCCACATTAAACATGAAATTTATTTAAGTGGATGTTAAATTGATGGGGTAGTACCACTTCATTTGAAAATTAAACCACATGTTGGGAGAGATTTCTGGATAATACAGACTGAATATTCAGTTATTTTCATAGAATTCTGAGCAAGTCAATACAACGTTTACAATCCTGGTCTCAACCAAAAATATGTCAGATGAATCTGTTCTCCACCTTTCTAAAAGAACTGAACTGCTGCTTGATGTTATCAGCAAAAGCATGGGGAAAAATTACCATCTTTGGGCATTTCTGAAATTAATTTGAAATGAAATTCTGGTTTTTGAATTTCTGGTCTTGTGGGGAAGGGTTTGGTGGGGGGAGGGGAGCTAAATAATAAGTAAGAACTTCTGGATTGTTCAGGCAAGTTGATTGTTGTCTTGAGTGTCTTCAACTTCACTGACTTAAGTCTTCAACTCAAAGAGGCCTTCCTAAACATCTGCTGTTCCTTTTGGGGTAAGGCCACGATGATGGTCACCCTGTGGCTGCCTCTGTCAAGTTCCCACGTACCATGGGTTATGGTTGTCCAGCTTGCTTTGCAGTCTGTCCCATGGCTCGACAAAGTGTTCCCTGTCCATGTCACATCAGTTTTGGTTTTCAGCCATAGATACTGAATTCACCTGATACATCAGTGCTGAGCAGGAGTATATGTGGAATCACTGGGGTTTATTTTAATTGCAAGCTTACAGTGAAAGCAAAATGAGCTGCACTCTTTGGATGATGTAAGAAAGTAAATGAAGCTTTTAGGTTATTAACTACCATAGACGTCCATGTTTCACGTTTTGTAAGAAGTGCTGATCCAGGACAGGAAGCAATAGCATCTTTTAGCAGGCTCTTGCATGTCTTCAGAAAAAAACCAAGTTATTTAGTGCACAGGAATGTCACTGGTAAACCTGAGGGCAGTTTCCCATAGACTGAACGTGCTAATACAAAACCGGATGCAAAACAGCCATGCTGCCATCACAGGGCATAAAACTGGGAGAGGAATCACTTGGGATGCATTTTGGACAATGTGCCCTGTGGATAAGGGCTAGGGCAGAGAGGGAAGGCCTTGTTGGGTGTCCCCAAGAAATGCCTTGCATTCAACACACAGACATGTGCCAGCCCTCCTCAACCCCTGGTGGGGGTTGGCTACTCTGGACAGGCAGACAGGGAATGAAATCCCACAGAAGTGGCCACCAGCTATAGTTGGAGGGAAGGCACTCTGCTGCAAGGGGGCAAGCCCAGTTCCCTGATGCCTTAATTCTGCTGAGCAGCAACAGTGTCCATGCCTACAGGGGTTCCCACTGCACTGCCACTATTCCCCTTGTGCTGCTGAACAAGGCAGTGTTGCTGCCTGGCTGGGCAGTTCCTCCTCCACTGAAGGGCAGGAGCAGCACCTGCTCCCCACCATGACTGAAATGGGGCATCTGGCAGGCTCTGGCACTGCCACCCTGAACTGCTGTGTAAATGCCAGAATTACTCCAAAGCACCTTTGTGATCCCTGCAGAATTCACAACTGAAAAAAAGTATTTTGAAAGCTGCTGCTTTTAAGTAGTCATTAAAGTCAAAACAAAACTTGGCCCCTATTAATTCACTTTACAAGGTCCTTTTCTGTGAATATGTGGAATAACACGTTATAGGAACAGGCTATTCCTTACAAATTTAAATGCTTTCTGTGTTCTTCTGGGGCTTCTTCCCTTTGAGAAAGAAAATAATTAATCTTTACATTAAAAAACTTCTAGGCTGTTTGTCTCTCCAGAATAAAATAGCTCACTCAGATAATAATAAGGAAACACAAAACCATGCATATAACACTACTTAAGGTTATGAAGCAGAGAATACTGAAAAATACAAACTGCGAAGTTAGGAAACTGGTAGAATCCCAGGTTTCATGCTAACAAATGCAAGCTAAATGTCAGATCTACAGCACTCAAATTCTGTGTAATAAACAGTGTGTGAAAGTGAAGGGCAATCACAGCTACCAGTCCTACACTGCACAGGTACAGCCAGCACGTTTAGGTCCAGACCTCAAGAAAAACAAGCTGAAGCTTCAGCCATTGTAGTAGCAGAAATAAAGTATATTTTAATTTTTACATGCATTTCTGAGCAAGTTTGGTTTTTTGATTTTTTTGTTTTTTTAATACAGCCACTCGGCTTTCCAGATCCTGTTACAAAACTGTGGGGACAAGGAGCCTAATTACCCATTCTCACATTGGTGTTACTGGGCACTTAGTTTGTAATCCCACGGAGGCCTGGTTTGCTTATTTCACCTGACTGGTCACAGGTTCCCACCACCTCCTCCAGCACTTTATGTGACAGCCGATTTTGCTGGGATAATGCTCCGTGCGGTCCGGCCGTGTGACGCGGGATGCACAGCACCTGCACGGGCACAAGTCAGCTCTCACACCACAGCTGTGGGAAGCAGGGCAGCCCCAGGGAATGGAAGATGTTACCAGCCTGCTGGTGGCGAACTGAACCACAGTTTGCTACATGCTGTGCCAGTGACCCAGCGAGATAACTGAGCATCTATGAAAAAAATAAGAAACCTCAGGGAAAATTGGTTGCTAAGGTGTAGTGAGAAAAGGTACATTGTAAGAAACTGGCGGTCACAAATTTCTCAAATGGAATTAAAAACTTAGTGCTGTCTATCCTTTGAAATATGCCTTTCAAAAAAGTTATTATTTCAAAAGTTACGCTATTAAATTACAACTCCTACATCTGTTAATAACTAAAACATTTAATCAAATTAACTAAGCTACAGCTCTGCCTACAGTTATGACAATATATAGTGAAAGTCGGGTTTGAACTGAACATCACTTTTGTTGGATTACTCCATATTGGACAAGTTACACATGAAGAAAGAAGGAAAAATGTATAATCAGCATGCTAGGTGCAGTATGCATTTAGAAAAGCAAAAATACATATATATAATATCCAGAAGCAATGTTCACTCAATCTTAACTATCGTGGGGAAAAACATTCTTGCTGTGAGGAATGCTATTGGTAAAAGTCAGATACCCAGATTTTCTAAGGGAGTTTATGTTACAGTGTTGGGAGTTGTAATGAATTCCTATTTGGGAGCACTTCATGCCTGCTTTAGGCTTCTAACTCATGGGGTCTGATCGATTCTCTAAAGGCAGGAGCCCAGTTCTTTGGAGAGGCTAAAGACAGGGAGTTATCTCTACAGACCATTAGGGCACTTGCACCTTCAGTGCCGCAAACTCTCTCCAAGTGTCTGAGGACACTGAGGGGCCCAAGTTAAAAACCTGAAGATAAGCCATGTGAAATACAGTACATCTAGCAGCACAAATCTTTTAAATAAAAGTGAAAAAATACTGGTAAGGATTTATCTAACTGCAGGTACTTTGCTAATATAGCTGTCATTTCAAAAGGGTTTTGTCCCAGTAATTTCATTTTTATGTACCCTACTCTTCACCTTGGCTGTAGGAAAGCAAGGCAGTAAAGTGCCTTAAACTGTTCGTAAAATAAACTTTAAAAGGCTCTAAGTCAAGTCCTCCTCTCCCAAAAACACAAAGTATTCTTTCATGTATAAACCCTTCAGTTTCTTCAGCCACTCTGCAGCCATCTTGATTGAGCCTTCACAATCACATCTTTGGTTCCCACACGGACACTTTCCACCCCTCCAGCACAGGTTAGGCAGGTTGTTTTCACCTACAAATGGTGTGCAACCAAGAGGTATGCAAAGTATTTCTAACCTCACTAGAGGATTACAGTTCCACGGTCTCCACTCTTATTTGGGGATTAAGGTACTGAATAAACTGATTGTTTCTCTGTGTACTTGCTACTTGGTTTTAGTCTACTGCAATCCCTACAAGCAATCAGCTCAGCAGCTCAGTGAGGGCAGAGAAAAATCCAACACTCATGACCAAAAAGCTCCTACTGGCCAAGTATTGTACCATCAAACAGTGATGTCTTTGAGATCCCTTTTCTCCAACTCATAAAACAGTTAGATTTTCTTTGTCTAGAAAGAGATTTCCCATAAACAGATGAAAAATACAAATGGCAGTCATCTACACAGACCTGGATCTGCAGTGTGCTGGGGTGTGAATTTACTGCACACTGGCTGATCTGTACTAACTCCTTACAGGGACAGTAAACACTTAACACACACATAACAGAAATAAGCATATACCAAAGAGGCTTCACTTCTCTATTTGTACTCAGTGTGCATCCAGGTGTTGCAGCAGTTCAGAGGGACAGAGGAGCTAGAGTACTTGACATTCACACCTTCTATAGGACGTAAAACTTAATTTTCTCAAGCTTCGCACACAGTAAACTATGTTCCTTTATTAGGAAGAAACATTTTAATGTGCAAGAACACTTTATTTGAAATTCAAATATATCTGGTGCCCTATTGGAAAGATTTCTTTGTCAGCTCTATTTTTATCAATTAGTGATTTCTGAAAGTAATTCTCACTTTGTTTTGGGAGTTTCACTATTTTTTCCTCTGCTGCTTGATCTCTTTTTACCCCTGCTCCTGGATCGAGAGGAACTCCTGCTTCTGCTCCTGCTGCGTGTCCGACTGTGACTCCTGCTGCGACTGCGGCCTCTCCTCTTCCTGCCCCTGCTGTGAGACCTCCTCCTTTCTCGACTTCTCGACCTCCCCGACCGGCGCCGCCTCTTGTTTTTGCGGCGATTCTTTTTTCTCTCAGACTCTCCGTTTCTCCGGTAGGAATGGTCGGGGCTGGGGCTGCCCCTTCTCCTGGACCGGCTGTAATAGTCGTCACGATGGCTCGATCTGTTTCTCCTCTCAGAGTTTTTAGACAACTGATGAGTCCGTTCAGGAGAAATACGTATGTCTCTATTGGCCTCCCAAAACTCATTGTTTGGATTTTTGAATACATGAAGAAAGTTGCAGTGTTTCCCTCTCGGACACTTCTGCCTTTCAAATAAGCCTGCAACAGATTAGGGTTTGCTTTTTTATGAACCAGACCTGTTAAATCTCTTTCTTCATTATGTACGTACTGGAAGAAACTTAATAAACGGAATTTTTGCTTCTCCAAACAGAAGAACATGCATCTGACCACCTACCAATTTAATTCACACAAGATTAATTTTCACTGTGTACTTTTCTTGGAATTAGCTTTTTAACAGCTATGAAGATTTGGTTTTAGTTTAGAACAAACTTCATTTTTCATACCTTAATGTAAGAAGGTAAATCTAAGTAAGTCAAATATAGTTACTGCTAAGAACCGTTGATAGTCCAGAAACTGTTGTTGCTTCTCAACAGATAAATTAGCACTTCCTGTAGTTTCACCCTAAGATTATTATTTCTAAAGTTATAATCCAAACCTTCATTTCTAGACCATGGTAAATCCACTAGAACAATTCAGATGCTTACATGACTTGGTGTAGTACTCCCTTTCTTTCTGGATCTACACAAGCAAGTTAGCACTTTTGTCTTCCAAACAGAAATGAATACAACATTAGGCAGATCTGAAAGCTACAGACTAATCCCTCTTTCTCACTTCCATGAGTGAGTACTCTTTCAATAACACGTATTCTCTTTTCCAAGACTCACCACATATGGCAGTTTTCCACCTCGTCACAGGACAGAATTCACAATGAAGCTGTCTGCCTGCATACCATCGTCCACTGAACAGAGCCAGAGCTGCCTGACAGTCCTTCTCCCTTTAAAAACAACAGACAGCATTACCATCACACAGTTATTTCAGACACCAATTTTGGGCTCCCATTACACTATGAGAATGAAGTGGATGGACAGTACAAACACTTCTCATTCATGACTCAGCTCTGGAGTTCAGTTCTAACGCTTGGTAAGACTGCGAGTACTTACGACTGGTACTGGACGTACACATTTCCTCGTAGGTGAGGCTCATAGTTGCAACTGACCTGAGGGGATGGAAACAGGAAGTTAGGGCAGTGGAAGGTTTATGCTGTACAGCAGCTCACACATTCTGAGATGGGCAATTCTCATTTATGACAGTTCATCCATATCAACTTAGAGATGATTTTCTTCTGAATACAGTGTTAACCAAAAAACAAAACAAAACAAAACAAAAAACCCCCCAAAAAAAACCAGAAAAAAAGCCTTTCTGGCTTATGTTTGACTGTTTCCAGCACTATGCTTTGATTAAATCTGGGACCTTGGTTTCACTTAGTCCACAAGACAGCTTGTACTCCATTGTCTTGCACTTGTCTGGGCCAACCCTACTATGCAACATCCAAATCCTGCTCTGACAACAGTTAGTAGTATCCTCAAGTGGAAATGAGGGATTCATTACAGTAAGCGACTCTAGAGGAGTGTATCTTCACAGCGTCCCGTGAACTGGGTTCGAAAAGCTGAAGACACCATCCTTCACTGTACAGTTCTGAAAAACCTTTTTTTGTAATGATTTAGCATTCAAAGTGTATCTAAAGCTCTCAAAAATATAAAAATTACCTTTGAAAAAGCTTGCTGCTTGTTACAAAAGATTCTGAGACGGGTAGGTCCAAGCAGGTGGAACCCAGTTCTCCGGGGCAGAACTGCAATTCCAGCGTCTGTTGCCTGCAGGCCTTGTCCAATATTCACAGCAAACTAGATTAGTGGCTCCTTTCATTCCTGAACCCTGGCTGACCCTCAGGGAATACCTCTTTGTATGCTGGATCAGGAAAGGGCTTCAGCCACAATAACAAGCAGTTGTATAATTAAGTATTACAGGATAAGGAGTCAAACTATTTGAGATAAACAATGTCAAGACAAGAACAAGTGAGAATGATTTTGACATAGCCATTTCTGGGTAGGAGAAGAACCCTAGTCTTCTAGGGTAGTGTTTTATTAGGATCTTCCAGATTCTGGAGCAGCTTCCCAGAAAAAACAGCCACAACAAAACCTTGGACTACACTGGAAAAGGAAATCAGCTGAAAGACAGGTGTGTATAATCTGATTCTAAACAGTCACAGAGTCTCAGCTCAGTCACAGTTAAGATCCCTGCAGCCAACATGTCATTCCGTAGCATCTCTAATGTAGTTAAAATGTCCATGAGAATCACTTTGCTGTTGCACAATTGTCTCAGAAGCCACGAAATGCCACACTAACAGTCACAGGGACCCAAGCAGGTGCAGCTTAGCACGGCTGCACAGAATGCCACTACAAAGCCAAGGACCTGACTTTGCTCATAAGGCTTTTCAAGCCATGCTCCATAGGAAATCTGCATCCTGTGTTCTAGTAGAGGACAGCCTGCTAATATCCCGTGAGTCAAAGTATGGAGGGGACACTCCACTCCTCCAAACAAGTGAAGGTTTCTTACCTATGAAGCTCATGCAACTATTGAAAACTCACTCTTTCTACTTTTTATCTTGCTTGAAATGCTAATGCTATCTCAGTCCTGAGGCAGTTGTCAGTAGATGAACACAAAAGGAGAAAAGGCACTATGTGCCTCCTGGTGACTTCAGGAAAACACTCAGCAATGGCAAACAGAAAGGGATGTTGCAATAGATTCTGATACAAGGAGATTGCACCATCCAGGCTGCATATTTTGGGGCAACATGGGACTGTCAACACACATCTGTCATCTCTGAGGTCTCCATTTACAGATCCCTCTTTGTCCCCAAAAGAAATCATAATATAAATGGGAAAAAAATCAGTACAAAACATTCAGCAAACCAAATGCACAAACTAACGATGGATGACAAATCTCAAGACCATTTATGTAACTTACCTTTCTGTAATTCTTCCTACTGAAATATCTGCTATCTTTTCAGTTCATTGTAATCTGATTTTATTTTATTCAGCCAGTCCTAAAATGACATTGTTTGGGTGTACACTCCAAATATATTTCATACCCCACTATTTCATTCCTTAGGCCCCAATACAGTAGCTCAGATGTATTTATATTGTCTAACAGTCTTAGTGGACCCTCTGGGGCTTAGCACACGGTAAGAAAAGAAAGGACAATGGAATAAGTGGACTGTTGAGCAGTGTGAATAACTTGCAATATATAAGCACCAGCTTTTGTAACAGTTCAGGGGAATGGGAGAGAAGATTCACCCAGAGTAAGATGGTGCTCTGTAAGAGTAGTGACAAGTTTACAGGTGACATGAGAGATGCAGTCTGCTGTAAGGACACTGCATAGTTCCCTGGTATACACAGGCTTTGGCTGGGGCATGCTGGACAGAACTTCTCTTAAGGCTCATAAACCACACTTGGATGCGTACCTTGAACTGAACCACCTTCCCCACATTCTGAAATTCAGGGAGCACGTCCTCATAGAACTCCAAGAACTGCTGGTAGGTCTCCTCATCACTGTACTCGAGACTGGCATCTGTGTCATAGTCGTCTCTCCGGCACTGCTCCATGCCAAAAGTGATGAACATCCCTCGCACGAGCAGTGTCTTGCTAGATGTGGGGTAGTTATGCTTGCGAGAACACCTGGACAGGTGTAGTGAAGAAAGAGAAGTGGAAAGATTGGCACTTTCAGCAGAAAAAACACTTGTGAAAGCTTCAAACATTTGCCATTTTCACTTACAGTTACTATAAAAGAAAATCCATTAGTGGAAGATCAAGATATTACAATTACTAAACCAAATCTTTTGGAGTGAGTTTGTAAAAACCTTAATGCTTCCTTAATGCCATTAACAAACACGTTCTTGCTTAAGAAACCACAACTACAAAAGCTATCGATATCAGTGTCACAATGAGCGCTGAAGTAATTTCTTTTAGGCTACTAGGGTTAATGTGTCCCCATTTTCTGAAGGGCTTAAAAGATTGTCAGGAGTCTTTCTATAAAGAGATTTTAAAGCAAGTCCCTGCTCTTCTTTTTGCAAACTGAACAACTTTTACTGAAGTTGTTTTCGTCATATAGGGATGGAAAGCAGCACATTTAGACCTGCATCTGGATGAGTACAAGACTGGTATTTTTCCACTTCTAACAAAAACAAAAAAAACCAAAACCAAGAAACCACATGAAACAATAACAAAGGTTCTTCTAAGTCAGTCTTATCTTGATCTGCATCTTCTTGGCAGCCATAAAAGTATTAGGTCTCCCTCACCATGCATCATATTCAGGCTACCTTACCAACATGCTGAAATACAGTTCTCCCCTACACATCTTTAGATTCAGTAAGAACACAGATGTTCTCCATGTTTATTTCACTGTGCTTTATGATTCCCATGCAGTATGTCCCCAAGCAACTGGGTCATACACTCTCCAACATATTTCTCCTTGTCATGACATGATCAGAAGAACATCCAGACTAGTCTAGTCTCTTTATGTCACTGGACAGCACAGACAAACTGCAGCGAGATCAGGTCTCAAAATGGGCAACTACAACCTAGACTCCAGCTAGGAAGCTTTTCTGCACCCAGTCAGTCAGAAGTGGACTCTCACCTTCTGGTTGACACCTTAGACTTCAAAAAGCAAACAACAAAACAAAATCCAATCTCCAAACCCAAAACTAAACCAGAAGACAATTAATTTGATGCTTATTATTTTTTTACATTTTAGAAGCTGCCTCCTTTTGCTGTTCAATTTCAATAGAACACAGAATATTAAACCCAACCAATATTGTCTGTACATAAAATGATACATTCACATGACAGAACAAAAGGAACCCAAGGAAAATGAATGACTCAAGAATCCAACATTACTGCAAAGCGTTAGGTTTTGAATTACTGGGGAAATTGGTAGTAGCAAACTCAGCCAGTTTTAGCTTCTTCAAGACATAGTGAGCTTAGACAAGATTCAGCAGTTATTTGTTGATAACACTGGCTCTTAGTTTTGCACAACTCCTTCCAACCCATCCTTCCAGTCCTACCCTAGCTGTACCAGTCCTTCAACTCACAGACAGCACCAGACATTACAATGACCAGATTATGAAGGAAGCAGGTATGTGAGGAAAAAGAAAGAAGATGAAAGAGAGTGTCATAGGTTAGCAAGCATAGTCCTGGAAGGGACGTCCTTGCTAAGGGGTGCTTACAGTTTCCTCTGGGAACTGATAGAACCTATCAGTGGCCAGTTTGAATATGGACAATTCTCTAAGCCACTTAAAGTTGTGACCACCTCTGTGATCCACATTTAAGAATAGGCAAACTCCCCCTCCAAGCCCTCTCTCGTTTCCGGCGCTGGCACAGGTGGCTGCGGGCCCCGTGTGGGGGCCAGCGGGCCTGGCCAGGCCCTGCTTGGGCCAGGCTGGGCCGGGCCACGGCCATCCTGGAGCCATGGACCTGTTCCAGCCATGGAACCCCCCCACTGCCTTGCCGTGGGCAGCCGGAGCAGCTCGGCTCTCCCCCCTCTCCACTGCGATAAGAAAAATTCAACATTCCAGCTGCAAAGCTGCAAGGCCGAGGTGAGATTAACCCTTTTACTGCTGTGAAGAGCTGAAAACCTGAGGGAAGAGAGAGAGGAGATGCTTAAAGCTGAAATTCTGTTGTGAAGCTATGATATATCACAGTATCCCGTTGTAATTTCATGAAGATATGGGGGGTGGAGTGTTCAACTCGTAAGCAAAAGCACCTGCGCTGAGATAGGCAGATGCTGATGCAGCTGTAATTTCATGAGAAGTTTGGACAGGGAGAGATGGACCAGATGAGGACTTTTGCTCCAAACGGGAAAGGAGAAAACCTCAGTACCTAGAGATGCTCCCAGAGATAGTCTTAATGATGAAGATGATGAAGACCCTTTGCTCCCAGGGAAGGAGAAGGGCCTCTGTTTTTGTTTCTGAATGGCTCAACCTTAAAATTGTACCCCAAAAAACTTCAAGAGTAGACCCTCGAAAGCAGTTGTGGGAAAAGCTGCAAGTCGGGGGAAAGGACTCACACGCAGGCAGAGAGACTCCTCTTCCTGAATGGACTGAACAATATTTGGAAGTGGGCGGCTGTCTCGTTGTGATAATGTTTTCATAGCATGAGCAAGAAGAGACTTCTCTTTCTAAATGGACTAAACAAGGTTATTATGGAAGTGGTAAACAGACTGAACATCTTAAGGGTTGTTTTTTCACATTGTCAGTGGGAGAAGGGAGGAAGGTGGGGGGAGGAGGAGAGTTCTGAAGGTGGTATAATTTTTTTTTTCTTCCCTCTTTTAGGTCTGTTAATAAACTTTATATTCTTTCAAGTTTGGTGCCTGCTTTGCATTTCTCCTAATTCTTATCTCACAGCAGATAAACAGTAATGAGTATTTTGGACCAAACCACTACACTAAATTGGTGTTTCCGCCCGGTTACAAACCGAACCCGCGACAGAGAGGTAGCTGAGATCAACAGGGGTTAAAAGAAGAAGGGCAGAGTATGTTTCTCAGTATTTATTTTCCAAGGGTTATTCATAGTTCAAATGCAAAGTTCAAAGCAAAACTGAATTTTATGCAATCCATAAATAAGCCATGGAGGCTATCTCCATTAAGGACCACTGAAACAAAAACACTGCGAAGATTACAAAGACCTAGACATTTGAAAAAAAATGCTGTCTACAGTGACATAGCTGGTGAAATTGTTATTATGGAATCCAACACATATTTAAGAATAGAAAAAATGATGTGAACTTGAAGCTTCCATATAGTTGAATTATTTTATAATTATCCACAGTATACATCACACTGGAACAAATTACTCCTAGGATAAAGAAAACTACAATAGCTGGACCACACATGTTTCAGTGATACAAGTTAGTAAAATAACCTCAGAAGT
Organism: Coloeus monedula; assembly: GCF_965178545.1. NCBI lineage: Eukaryota > Metazoa > Chordata > Aves > Passeriformes > Corvidae > Coloeus > Coloeus monedula. The sequence continues at coordinate 102,702,102 of NC_138783.1, read as the reverse complement.
TTTTGCTGAAGATTGATGTAATAAATATCAGAGTACTTCCCTGCTAAGCTGTTGTTTCTCCTTAGCACAAAAAAAATCAGGGATTTTCCAGCCAGAAGCTGCATTTGGGTCATCATTGTCTCTGGTCGGCGATGAACATGTACTCCATAAACTAATTTATACTTCTGGCTTCCTCTACACCCTCTGGCAACACGTTTGCCATTTGTTTCATATGAGAAAGTCCTTTCTTTTTCAAAGCTGGTAAACATTCAGAGACACCTAACTAAACTGCAAATAATCATTCCCACCCTATTCCTGAGTTTGCTGTTCATCTACCACAGCCCTCCTCCATCTCCCTCTCTGAAAGCAGAATCTGGACTTGTCAGCCACTTCTACAGGGACGTTGCTCATCTCTCATCATCCTGATGAGCTTCTCTGTTCTTGCCTTTTACTACACTTCCCTCCTGAGATAGGGCATCCTGTCAGTGTACCAGAATCATGAATGAATGTATTGCACATTTAAATAGTGAGAACTCTGGAAGCTACGTGACAACTTTCCCAACTGTGCAGATTTACCTTAATTTACTTTACTCCATTTGGGATTTGAACAGATGCAAATCAGAAAATATAAAAAATCTAACATATGACATATCAAACCTGTACTAATAACAGACCATATACATTCTGGCACGTGTTTAAGCTAAGGAAAACTCATTCTGACCAGTGTAACCAGAACGCAGCCAGAATGCACCATCAATAACATGCCATAACAATAAACAGCTCAATTCCAGCCAGGCAATGCTCTGCTCCCAATCCACATCCACATCCACAGAAGTATTTTATGTGGCAATTTTTCCTCCGTTTGCTTATGACCTAATTAAGTTGCCTCTCTTTCATCTCCCCAACACACTTCTATCCTGGTATATATTCAATGGATTACCTGTCTCCAAATCGGCAGGAACCTGTTTTAATATAGAATGGGCAGTTCGCTCTGTCCTTCTCTGTTCCCAGATTCTCTGGGGGCTCTGGGTTGTGCCAACTCACACCATTCTCCAGCTGTGGAAGAAACATTAAAGTACACAGAAGTTAGAGACAAATAAAGAAATAAAACTAACTAAATTGACATGCAGTTGTGAGCACTGTGTTTCTACAAAGCAAGCTGAACCTAATTAAAGCATTGTTTTTCTGCCTTGTACACCTGTGTTGTGGTTTAATCCCAGCCAGCAGCCAAGCCCCGTGCAGCCACTTGTTCACAGCCCCACCAGTGGGATCAGGGAGACAATGGAAGGGTAAAAAAAACCTCATGGGTTGGGATAAAGACAATTTAACAGGGAAAGCAAAAGCCAGGCCCACAAGCAAAGCAAACCCAGGAATTCATTCACTGTGTCTCACAGGCTGGCAGGTGTTCAGCCATCTCCAGGACAGCAGGGCTCCACCATGTGTAATGGTGACTTGGGAAGACAAACTCAATCACTCCAAATGTCCCCCCCCCCCTTCCTCCTTCTTCTCCCCCCTTTATGTACTGAGCATGATATCAATGGTCTGGAATATCCCTTTGGTCAGTTGGGGTCACCTGTCCTGGCTGTGTCTCCTCCCAACCTACCATGCACCCTCTGCCTCTTCAGCAGCGTGGCAGTATGAGAAGCAGAAAAGGCCTTGGCTCTGTGTAAGCCCTGCTCAGCCATAACAAAAACATCTCCACATTCTCAACCCTATTTTGAGTGTAAATCCAAAACGAAGCCCCATACTAGCCACCATGAAAAAAATTAACTCTACCCCAGCCAAAACCACCATAACCTGGCAGAGAGAAAGCTACAACTATTTACTTATTTTTCTCTGCAACAGCCCAAAGCTCAGCATTATCACTCTTAAGTATATAACTGCATATAGAAAAGGTTAAAATAAAAGTAACCTGCTAAAGGCCAGAATTTAAAAAAATTAAATTCATAGTTAAAACTGGAAGTAAAAGTGTCCACACTGATCATCTTGGATCATTAAGATTTCTATAATTCAAAATGGCGTTACCAAGTTGCAAGCCTTGAATGACTACAACCCAGACACATATTTAAAAAAGGGAATTTTCATTCTAACCAAATAATCTGTAAAGCTGACTGGCCTAAGTTCTCATTTTAAATCAACTGAGAACTCTTTTTATTCACAAGCAGCATTTGACCTAGCTACCAGTTCTGTTCATGACTTGCAGCCATAATTTTCTATCACCAGAACAGCCCTGTTATGTCAGCAGTAACTGAACCCTGAACTGATACTCTAATGCAGTCTCTAACATACCACATTTCTGACTATTCCTTCACAGACATGACTGCTAATGCATCTTGAGCTCTGGGCAGGCAGCAGTTCAGAGCACTTTCCTACCCATCTTATGAAATAGATTCCCTAAAGAACTGTTTAAACATGATTTGGAACCAAATGTAACTCCAATGTAGCTATGGCAGTCAATAAACAATGGATAACTAAGTTAAAACATTTTTTCAGATTCATGCAGTGGTTTAAACAGAGCAAGAATCTTCACAAGTTTAACCACATGACAGGGATAAAAGCCAAATTATTCTTTAAGGCAATCTCTAAGATTCAAATGAAAACTGCAGGGTTTTTTGCTACACACTGCCAGCTTGAGATCCATGCTCTTCCAGGCATCCAAGCAGTCAAGCTTCTCCCTCCCCCACCTTTTTATCTTTTCCTTAAAGATCTGTGCCCTCCTCTACCACTGAATCCTCTTATTTACAGCCTGACATCTGCTTAAAAAGACAAGTTTATCTGGCCACCCAGGACTGACAGATTTATTTAGAATTACAATTCACAAATAAACCATCATGCATAGTGTTTTTTAACAGCACCCAGCAGTATTTCCAGGTTCATTTTGACTCAGACCTCCTGAACAGTCATCAGCATGCACAACTGCACTGCCACCAACCAGCCAGAAATATGCTTAATTATGTTCCACCCAGTAAATAATTGTTTACAGCTCATGCAAGCCACTATATATTAAATTTATTCAGGCCCTTAGGTTCTCGAGAGCAGATGGACAACATGCTAGAAGGCAAACACCGGGTGGAAATTAAATTACTTTTCAGTTCTTTTTTCAAAAAGTCTCTGAGCATACCTGGCTTTCAGCTTGATCCAGCATCCTCTGCACAGCTGCCTATAAATGGTGCAAACACAGGACTAGTGAAAACCCTGAGGACACGCAAAACATCTGGTTTCTTTAGTTAAGAACCTAATTTACAATGCTCAGTGATTATGTATAATGAAAGTGTGATGGGGTTTGCTTTAAAAACAAGAGATTTACTTTGGCTCTGTAGCAATTCATGTACTACAAAGCTGTTAAAGGATACATCAGACAAGACCCTCATGTAGATTATTTTCCAAACTAAATGATAGACAATGTCAAAGTTTAATTTTCTTTTTTAAAACTATCATTGAACTATCGATGCTTAAATCTGTCTCCTGCTCTAGTACACAGCCTGGTTACAGTTAAGTCCATAATGGTTTAGTTGCACTAAATGTTTTAACTTACACATTTTATGGAACACACAGAAAAACACAATGTTTAGTGAGCCTCTGTTGAAACAAGAGATGCAACTCTTAAGAAACTTAAACATCATAAGTTAACCACATCTAGCTCTCCAAATACAGGAAAGCAATGAAGATATTCTTTCCCTTCCTCTTCCTAAGTGGGCTGAGCAAAACAGTATCACTCTCCAAAACTGGCTGGACACTACTTCTAACAAATTGTTCTATGAAATTCCTAGGAAAAAGACATTTAAACATAATCAATACAAGAAAATATGCTAGGATCAATTTAATTTGAAAGAGAATTAATTAAATTAAAAAAGAGGAAATAAAAATTAAAAATGTAATTCAAGATGAGGACTCAGACAGCATCTGGTACTGATCACCAAGGATGTCAGATATTATCCACCCTAATAAAGAAAAATGAAACAGAACAAACAAACTCCCCAAACCACACAAACAAAAAAACCAAAGCCAAAACCACTCCTTCACCCTCTCCAAAAAAGCCTCAAACCACCACCATCCATCAAACCAGAAAATCTATTTCTTAATTTTAGGGAGGAAAATTAGCTTTTTTCTTTTATCACTGTTACAATTTGAATAAACTGCTGTTTCAAGACACAGGCAAAACCAATTAACTTTCTGCTGCTAAAATGGGTGACTCCACTCTTAGCTGGGTATCAGTTCCCTCTGGGTGCCTGTCAATGCCCTCTATGAGCCAACAACTCACTATCTCAGTAAATAATAACCCAGAAAAACAAAAAGCAAAGAATTCAACAACCAAGCAAAAAAGAAAGCTGCATCCATCTAGTTCAGGGACACAAGTTATCCTACTGAAGGCTTGGCAAACCTGGACAGAGGGGAGGAATAAAATCTTGCTGTTATCATGGTTCAACTCTCTTCAAACTATATCTCAACCCTAAATAAAGGACACGAGCATAATTTTCTCTCCCTACTCTGCAAAAAGAGAAATGGACACTCAGTACCTGAGGGAGTAAGACAGAAAATACAACAACTGCTGTTCTTTGGCATCTCTTATTCAACTGTTACATAATCAGTGGCACAACCAACTATTAACTGCAGAGAGACAGAACTGTCTGCTCATGGCTCTTCTCCTGCCATGGCTACCAGACACAGCCACAACACACCTCCCAGTGAAATGACTGGAAACTTTGTGATTGTGGAGAATCTAAAATGGCCAGATCCTAGAAAGCTGCAGTCACTCTTCAGTGGCAATAAGACCAGTCCTCACACTGCATTACTGTACAGGACATCTTATATCCAGGTCACTGAACTTCTAAAACTTAAGAATAATGTATTGTTAACAGAAATGTTATCAATGACTTATATCTTCAATATAATTTTTTATTCCGCCCAAGGAGCTCTGAAAAAGATACGTCCTGTTGGATGAGTCAGGTAAAGAAGAGCTGTAACACATCTTTTGATTAAGAACTGTGTTAAGGAACAGCAGCAATGTACTTCCATATTCCATATCCTCTTTGAGCATTTTCTTCAGCACTGACTGTGTTCAACTGGGACATTAAGGAAGGATTATCTTTAACACATGATGCAGAAAGTGCACTTATCAGAACCTGCATTGGCACAGTGCCTTCATATTTACCTGATGTAAACAATTACATACTGTGAACAACCAGATGCATTACCAAGAGTTACTTCAGGGTATCTGGACCTCCTGGATGCTCTTTAACACTGAATAATAGTTTAGTAACTTAGACAGAATGGGTTAACTAATGCATTTGCTAATTATAACAAAATCCCTCTTCAATATGCATAACTGTTGCATCTGATCATGTCACAGGATATATAATATGTATATCCTCCCACCACCAGGAATCACCTCTCTCTCTCTCTTCTCCTGTTGCTTCTGCTGTGCCACTTCTCTCTCTTTTCTTTGCTGCTCTTCCCATTCTTCTTTGATCTTCCTCTTTGTAATAAAAAAAAAATTAAGGAACAAGGTTTTACAATCAGTCAAAGTCAAAACTACCATGTTGCATTACAACTCCTTGACCATTAAGTTTTCATCCAGTCAGAAGCAACTAAATCTCTGACAAAAACCATTTTAGGAGTTGTTTTCTTTTCTTTTCCATTGTGCTTTTCCATACAAAAGACAGTAGAGTCTATGCTTTCAAACACAACAGCATCAAGAAAAATGAGTCCATCGCAAAATAATAAAAGGTATTATACTAAGTCTACCTTGTTGCCAAGCCCAACTCTAAGTTTTTATATCTTTATACCTCTTCTTCTTCTTGACGCTTTCTTGCAGCCTCTTCTTTTTCTTTCTTTAGCTTGAACTCTTCTTGGGCCTTTTCTTCTCTCAGCAACCACTGCTCATGTAGTTTTTGTCTACCAAAGAAACCAGACACCACTTAGACCACCCACTTAATGACTACCCATAACTGATGCAACTGTCATAAATACAACTCAACTTTGTTACTATAGTAATAACTGCAACTTATCTAATCTTCTTTAAAGGAGAAAATTCCATAGGAATCATTCAGGCTTTAGAGGAAAGGACGGTGTAGCCTGACATACTCAATAAAGATTGTGTTTCATGGAATATATTCAAACTTTTCAAAGTACCAAAATGGAATTGATTACAAAAGTGTTTACTGCATATATGCCATTTTCTAGATTTCTCACCTTTCTGCCTCAAGTTTTTTTTCTTCCTCTTCTTCCTCCTCTTCTTCCACTTCCTCCTCTTCCTCCTCTGACACAGATTCATCTTTTTCTGCAGCTTCTGAGAAAAAATGCATGAGAAGTTCAATGCATCTACGTAACATCTACATGATGCTACAGCCAACAAAGATACACAACATGATATCTTTTAAAGAAACAAAAAAACCCCAATCACTTCTAGTTCCACTGACAGTACCAAATTCAGTTACCTGAGTCCCTTAGTTTGGCAAGTGCCTGCCGCTTTTTTTTCCTCTTCTCCTTCTTTAGAATAGCTCTGTACTTTTGATGGCTGAAGATGAGAGAACATTCCTTATGTTAAAACAGCCAAACAAATAATTTTTACTGTCATATGTGCACTTAATTTCCTTCAGCAATAGAAAAATCCCACAAACTGCACAATTAACAAGCACTTATATGAAACAGTAACTCCACGGCAGCATCTGATGTGACAAGGACATCTGTAAATCTGTGGCTGTGCTGTTAAGCCTTGCATGTGGGCAGCAGCAAGAAGACACCACACATGGGGTCTAATCCTATTTAAGTTGTGCAGTATTTGACATCATCACCAACTCCATGAAATCTCACTCAGCTCCTAAAACTTGGTCACTAGATAAGATCAGGAAGAAAAGCTTGGAGATCTCCTACCCTACAATTTTGGCACACCTTTCAGCACATTCTAGTCTTTTATTTACAGGACATGAAATTTCAAGTCCTTTCTCTTCTCCTTTGATATTCTCCACAGGCAGCAGTCTCAATGCACAGCTAACAAAATACACTCCACAGCCCCCACAGACAATGCTCAGCTCTGCTCTTCTGCTACAGAAGCTTGGCCAGACTCTTCCTTGCTTGTCTGACAGCTTTGAAGAGCTGCCTACAAGCAGCACCATGTTTTCACTATGGTTAAAATGCCTCTGATGTCTAAAAACCTTTTCACATCAGGCTCTTTTCTTTCAAGTTTCATTCTATTTTTCCTATTCCTAGCCAGTTCATAATGGAGAAATAGGGAGGGACGATCTTCAGCTCTTACTATTGTGCCACACCAAATGCTGACGGGAGATCAAAACCTTCCCCTTTTGGAGTGTGTAATTTTAAAGATTCCACAAGCGTAACTCAGAACTTCACCCACATCTCCACTCCTGTTCAGGATTGCTCACATCCTCACCACCTGCACACCTCTGCGTGCCCAGGTGACACCACGGTGCGTGTCCTGGCAGCAGCGCCTGCCCGCACGGACCAATGTCCCCACCTGGGCCCTCCACCTCTGACCCGGCCAGCCTGGCTGCTTCTCACCTCGTGTCCCTGCCTGAAACGGATCGCATCCCTCAGCAGGTGCCTGGGGCTGACAAGCGATAACTTCCTTCCCAGTTCCCTGGGAACTTCCCTTTCTTGACACCCAAGGAAGGGACGGAGGAACTCCCCTTACTCTCAGGCTAGCACGCGAGGAGGAGCAGCGGAGCCCAAGCCGCTGCAGTGCCGGGGTTCGCCTCTCCCTGCAGCCGCACGACACCGCAGCGAGGCCTCGGCAAACACCTGGACACCCCGACCGGGGAACGCCGTTGTGAGCATGGCTGCCCTGGCCCACAGCCTCCGCGCCGGGGCTGGACGGGGCTCAGCCCGGGCACGCACATGCCGCTCCGCGCCGCGGCCTCCGCCGCTCCCCACACCACCCACGGCCGCCGCTTTCCCGGGCTCGGGACGCTGCACCGCCCCTCCACAGCTCGGGCGGGCAAGCACAGCGGCCCCGCTCCCCCCGGTTCCGGCCGGGGGCGGGACCGGCAGCGCCCCCCGCCCGCGGCTCCGCTGCCTCCGGGCCCGTTCGCCGCCCCCAGGGCGGCCGCGCTCCCGTCCCGCGAACCTCCGAGCCCGGCTCCCCCCGCCCCACCGGGCCCCGGCCGCGCGGAGCTGCGCCACTGCCGGGCCGGGCCACGGGGCGGCCTCAGCCGCGGCCGCCGTGCGCTCGGGCGGTCCCAGCCAGGACGAGGCGGCGACTCTCCGCAGGGACCCGCGGGCCCTTCCCCTTGCCCCGGGGGGTCCCGGCCCCGGCCCGGCCGCGGCCTCACCTCGGCTTCCCCAGGGGGGGCTCGGGCACCAACATGGGCGCCGCCATCTTGCGGTGCCGGCGGGACGTCACGTGACCCCGCGGCGGAAGGGCGCGCAATCGGTTCCGGCAGCCGCGCGCGGGTCGGGCGCGCGCCGCGTTCCCGTGGCGGGGGGGGCTCGTGTGGCCCCTCCGTCCGGAGCGCTGCCGAGGCACCGAGGGCACGGAAAGGCGGCACTGGGAGTCCCATTTACCGAACTCTCTCAAAGACCAAAAGCGAGGGAGTGCACTGAACGCTCTTTTGTCACAGAATCGCAGAATGGGCCAGGTTGGAAGGAACCACAGTGGATCATTTGCTCCAACCTCCGTGCTCAGGCAGGGCCATCAGAGGGCACAGGGCTGTGTCCAGACGGTTCCTGAATATCTCCAGTGAGGGAGACTCCACACCCTCTCTGGGCAATCTGTCCCAGTGCTCGGTCACACACAGTAAAGAAGTTCTTCCTCATGTTCAAGTGGAACTTCTTTGCATCAGTTTCTGCCCGTTGCCTCTTGTCCTATTGCTCGGCACCCCCTGAATATGGTCCACCCCTGGATCCATCCTCTGGCACCCCGCTTCTGATACTCGAATGTGTTGATGAGGTCTCTTAGTTGTCTCTTCTCAGAGGAGAACAGGCCCAGTTCCCTCGGCCTTTCCTGATTCTGTGTAATGTCCTCAGCCCTGCTGGGTAACTGGGTGCCTGTGCAGTCTCAGCTCACCTGGGGTGTTGCTGCTCATGGCAGTGCCTGAGCGATGCTCCGGGCAGTAACTGGCTGCCCACAGCCTGTGCTCTGGGAGCTGTCTTGGTTGTGTTGGGAATTGTGTGTGGGAACGGGGGTTTCGGTGCCTGCCATGAGGTGAACTTTTAGTGTGTCCTTTGGCTGCTGTGAGCATGGCTGCCCTGGCCCGCAGCCTCTCAGAGTTGAGGGAAGTCTCAGTTCCAGTGCAGCAGCAGCAGTAGCAGCAACACACCGGAGTGGTACATAGATCAATTTAGCTCACACTGCTGATGTATTCCCATCATCGTCTCTGAGGCATAGTACCTGACCTGATTATAAACGCATTTCATGGCAGGAAACTACTCCACACAGACCCTCATGGTATGATGGATGGAAATATGCAAGTTGTCAGTAATCAATTCCTCTGCGACAGGAGTGCTAGATTGCAGCCTTCGGAGGCAGTGTATTTGTAGCTTTCATTTGGGCATGTTTTGCGTAGTTATTAATAATGTACATTGTTGATTAAGGTCTAAATTATTGTCCTAAACCACAATGTGTGAGCTTATTTCCTATATCCTAGAGGTACTACGCTGCATAAACAGCTAGAGCTGCTGACGGTGAAGTACACGACAGCAGGCTCCATCAAAATCTGACTAATTGACTGTGCTGTTCGTTAACAGCATAATGAGTATCCTCTTAGGTTGAAGCTCAGTGAAGTTATTCAAAGCGAGCATGTGACTGCTACAGTCAGCAGTTACATTTGCCACTTGACCAATGAATATTCAGACCGTGACCTCTCTGCTGTTACTTAACCATGTGCCAGATCCTAGACTCTCTTTTAAAATGAAGGAGTTGTCATCAGTAGTACTTTCACTGTTCTTGTGCAGAACATACATGTAAAATAACACATAATTTGCTGTTTCTTGGATACAGAAGATGGCAGTATTGTGCATTTAACAACTGATGAGCCATTGACACCTGTGAAAGTTTTGAAAAAAACAGCCAAATGTGTTTTGTAATCTTATTTCATTAGGAAATTATAACTTTCATCCTCCTTTCAAGAGAGGAAGTGCCATAATATTAACCTTCCTTTAAACTATTTATAAGTCTAAATTGAGAAATTCAATAATTTCTTTCTTTGGTATGCTACATTTCATCATGGTATTTTTCCAGTGTTCTTAGGGAAGGCACCATCTTAAGCTTATCTATTTCAGCAATGAAAAGTAGGATTTCATTTTAAGAAAACAAAATATAACAGCTATTACAGATATCCATAATGATTCTGGAAAAAGCAGTCATTCTCTTCAAAGCAGGAATACAATAGTTGTGTTTTTCTCCATTTTGTTTATTGCTATTAATTTATACACATACAGCAACTTGGTCTTCACGTCCAGGTGCAGACTTCCATACAATTTAATTAATACAGTGTCAGAAAGAAAAAAATATGGCCATTCCAGGCAAGAGCCATTCACATATCCAAAGTAATATTGCATTCCAGTCAGTAGCTGTTAGTCCTTACCCTGGAATTATAGACTGTGGGCCTTCACAAGCAGAGTTTATTTTTGTGTCAACCTTCAGGTTGTTGAACTCACTTTTCCATATTTTGTAAAGAAAAATACTCCTGCATGGTCTACTGCCATGTGAACCTCATCATGAGAAGGTCAGTATTGGATGCACAGATTATACTTCATGGAATAGCCCAGAACAGAGAAATTTTTATCTTACAACTTTAGTTACATACCATGAGTTACGTACCACGTTGCACTCTAAATCTCTCTGTGCCTTTCCAGATGTATGCACAGAACTGTGCATGCACAGTAGAGCAGCTCTGAGTCGAAGTGCAGTGACTCTGTTTGGCACACATTTGAACTTCATTTCACTGTGGCTCTTCTGGTTTCCATTTCTTGTATTTTCTGCCATTGTAGACTGACACAAGCAGATAAGAAGGGTTCACTCTCTTTGTTGTATGCCCAAGCCCTCCGTGGAAAAAAGAAAGATACATTTTATAAACATACAGATTATGTAAAAGTTGTCCTCACCATAATATTTGCCATAAGCTCCAGGAGAGGAGTGGCACTTTCCCTCATGGAATCGTACATATTTTTTTTTTTTTTCATGGTTGATGCAAATGGACATAAGAGAACACGAGGGAAATGGCAGTCAGTCACTAGCCTGGATTTGTTGGACCCAGAAAATACATGCTAAGTAGGAGACATCCAGGAGGTGTGGGCTTGGGACGGGTCAGTTTTCATTGATACTTCAGGGCTGTTGTTTGTTGTTTGATGATGAAGTGGCGGCAGCAGCACCATCCTCCCACCCCCTCTATGCTGGAGGTCTCTGTGTTCTCAGTCTCAGTGCCATCCCCACTGTGGGCTGTCCTTGGTGCTTTCCACTGCAAAGTGCCCTTTCCAAGGCGATACATGGGAATGCTGGAGAGTGCATCCTTCCCCCAGCTACACGACTGTCTCGAGAGCTAAATGATTTCACACACACTGTCTGCTTCTGTGAGCACTGATAAAAACTCGGAGACAACCAAGTCACTTCTGCACTGTTACAGTGATGACAGTGGTGGCAGTCCTCATCCAATGCCCTGTTTCCCCAAAACCTTCTGGTAAAGATCTGCAGTGTTTGTAATTTCCACTGCACCCAGGGAACCGTGCAGCGCTGTGCACAGCTGGGTCTGGAGTTCGCCAGGTACATTTCCATGAGTGACTAATGCTGACAGTCACACATTGACTCTTTCCTCATAAGAGTTCGACACAACTATTTAAGACTAAAGATTAACTTCCTCAGAGTTTAAAACTGTTAATTTGTCAAATTTGAAAACTGAGGTTAAGTTTAGCCATAGCTGTTAATTAACTTATACAATAGCTATCAATATTTTACTTCCCTGGGATTTTCCATTTCAAAGACATCAAAAGGAGCAGAAAAAGTACATTGCTAATCACATGGAGAAGATGGAAGGGGTTTGTTTGTTTTACCAAGTCATATGCTTCCTTGAAATTTCAGTCCTCTCCTGATTTGTTTGGTAGTCCAAAATTTGATGTGTTTTTAAATATGTTTGTACAGATAATACATTAGCTTCTGTAGACCAAAAGCATTGAAAAAAATTACAGAGATACTCTTATTTTCAACCAGGCAGACAAATTCATTTGGTGCAATAAGAGAAATAATTCTTTGCACTAGTTCAGTGATATTTCTGGAATGCAGATTGTGCATGAAATTTTGCATGGCTATGATCTGTAGCTCCACAGTAGTTAGGAGAAAAAAAAGATGCTATAAAAGAGGAGCTACTTAAAAGTCTAACGCCTCACAAAGTAGTCAGTTAAAAACATACCTTGCATATGTGCATGAAGATTGTAATTTGTTCAAACAAACTGATGCCTGACTGATTAATCAGTGGTAAACAAATGCAGACATGCTTAAACAGTGCTATGTATCTGGCCAAAATGGGAACAGAAAGTTATCCATGCGTATAGATTTATTAAAAGATACAGAGTGGCAGAATGTCTGTCTGTCTTTTTAGATTATGCAGATATACCCCATTTGTAAACTGAAAAGTTGCAGTGCTTTTTAAGACAGTATTAAAAATACCATTAATTTGGAGCAAAGTTATCTTCCTGCTAACACCTGGTGTAGTCTTGCATGTCCACCTGGCTTATTTAAAAAACGTGTTGGCTTTGGGAAAAGATTTATAGATGTGTAGCAACTGATTGCTTATGTGCAGCACTTTGTGCATGTACAAATGGATTAGCACATGGGCCTTCAGCTGGATACATTTGGCACACATCCACGTTGCTGTGCACATATATATCAAGTGCACGGTGCTCTCCCTGTGAGCTGTGAGCTGGGGTGTTTATCACACTGCTGCTTCTCCTGGCCTCCTCCCCTCTCTGCTGGAAAAAATCATTTGTCTTGCTTCTTGCCAGCAAGACAAATTGGGGAAAATCAGCCATCCTGGCTGGAATTCAGCAGCTCTGATCAGGGAATCCAGTCATGTCCTCTGAGTTTGTTCCTGCTGGGTGTCGTGTGCCTTCGATGTACTTTGACACCGGTCCTGTGCAATTCTGAGGGGAAGAACTGATTTGTGGTGTTTTACAGCAGGGAGAAGTGGTGATGCTGCATATCACACTCAGTTCCATTTGCCTTCTGGCAGCAGGGAAAGAGTGCTTGGCTCTTCTCCTCTCCTCCCAACTTCTTCAGTGTTTCCCCCTAAGGTACAAAAAAGTTCACGTGTTCACTATTGAAGCAATTCGCATGAATTTACCACAAAACTGATTGTATTCACATTGTTTTAAGATTTTTTTAAAGTTACAGATGTTCCAGTAACCTGACAGTCCTTCATACATCTGTACATTTTTCAGTTTGCTCCTTTTGATGTGCATATATACAGCAGGTTAATTTAAGCTGTCTTTAGAAATGAATACATCACTTTTTTGTTTTCATAGGCAGAGATTAAACATTCAAGCAGATAATGTATCCAATAGTTTTGTACCCAGACTGGGTTGCCTAGTAAGAGTAAAGAGGTACCTGGGAATCAGCTTGGTGAATGACTTTCAAAGATGGCATATCAAGTCCTTTAACATTGGCTTCTAAAAATGGTTTAAATTACTGAAACATTAAGTCTGTTACCCCAAAGTCAAATATCGAATGTAGTAAATACTGGTTATTGTTTTTTGTAAATTCAGTCCAACAATTAAGTCAGATTTTCTCACTGTTTGTCATTTGTGTGAAGCTCTTTGGGTTTGCAGTCTCAAGACACCCTTCTTAGTGCTAAAGGACCAACTGAAAGTAATTCTGAAGCGATCTTCAATGTAGGAACTAACCATTAATCAGAATGGCTACAGGAGGAGTACAGCAACAGAATGAAATAAAGTAATCCTGTCTTGCTGCCTAGATTGCAGAGACTGTTCAAATACCTGCAATACATCTCAGTTTCGGAATTGTTTTTGTCCACATTTATTTATTTGTCTTGGTAAACATTTGATTAATAGTGTAGAGTGCATTAAAATATTTCCACACGTGTGTGTACATGTATACACAGTGGGTCATGTCTACAAAACAAAAATATGTTCCTATACAACATGCTTCCTACTAAATCCTTTTATTGCACCTCTGCTTATTCTAGTTGCTACCGTAATGAGCCTCTAACAGGAAAAAAGTATTTCTCCATGCACATAACAGTTCTTTTCATGCAAAGCAATGCCTCAGATGTTGGATGTTTTTGTGTAGAAGAAGGCATTTGCTCTGATGTGCTCAGACCAGCTCCTGAGCCAGGACATGGGAGTGGGACCGGGGTGGGGATGGGGGGATATGGCACTGTGCTCATCAGACTGGCCCTTCACAAGTGCTGTGAGTTCAAAGGCAAGTGAGGGGCAATACCTGAGCCCTGTTTTTTGGGTCCAGGGATTCTGTGTTCATCACACATTTCTTTTGGCGGGGTGAAAAGGGTGCCCAATCTTCCTTTATCCTCAAGGACCCTCAGTGGGGCCAGACAGTTTGCCAGGGAAGACAGGTGGTGGCTTCCTTTGGGATCTAGTGTCAGCCAAGCTTCAGATTCACCTGCTGTGGGTAACAGTTGCCAGCTGCTCTGGTGTGACATCCCACAGACACCTCGTGTGTCTGTCTGATACTATGCCTGTGAGAAAAAATGATTGGCCTGGAGCACTCTGTAAAATTTTGTATTTTTCTAAAAAGGAAGAAGGAAAATTAATATTTGTTGCAGCTTTTTTTTTTTTTTTTTACTACAGAGAAAACTAGTAAATAACTAACAGAAGACAGTTGTTTCTAGTGCCTGTTTTTAGCTAAAATAATGGGGGTTAATTATTAAACCTTTTACTTGGTTGCTCACTTGTGCTCCTGATGCTTTAATCCTGGGTCACAGAAAGTTTAAGAGTGCTTTGCAGGGGAGACTCACTTCTTTTTGCCTCAACCTTTCCATGCTGACGGGATGTTACGGGCTTTGCTGCTTACACTCTCTGCAGTTGCCATTGCTCATGCTGAGCTCTGCAAGCCAGGTAAGATTTGGAGCTGATTGCCATCCTTCTTTAAGGAAAGTAGCTATCAGTTTAGATTACAAAGCTGCCAACTTCTCAGATTTTTATTTTAACTGTTTGTCTTCAGTTTGAAGATTAAAACACTGAGCATTCAGATCTTTTATGAGTTTGCAAATTAAGTATGGAAGCTGATGTCACTTAAAGAGGTTGTGGTAAACCTCACTGAGACTCTGTAGGGCTTTTTCATGCAAGTAACTTCTGTTCTCCTAAGTGGGTGATCTCTTAAGACACATTTAGAAACTGATGTTTGTGAAATAATCAGGGAAGTAAATGATTTAAAGTCCTATTTTGACTGACTATCTGTATATGTTTGCTTTTTCTCTTTGTGCCAGATGCACAGAATGCTTTCAAAGTACGAATTAGTATCAAAACAGCTTTGGGAGATAATGCAGTAAGTACTGTATCTTCACATATTCTTCCTAACTCAATATCTGCCAAAATAGAAGTAATATATACTGTAAAATTTCTGAAGGCAATAGAAGCAATTTGTTCTGCAGTGTTCATTGTAATAGTTTGCTCAAGTCATGATCCAGGCATCCATTTCTTGCCGTTTGACTAGCCCACTCCTTAAAAAGCATTCTTTAGAAGAAATATAAAGCTTGCTTTTTCATAAAGGTAGTTTTCTGTCAAAGATTTTTTTTCCCCTGGAAAAACAGTAGGGACGTTACACTTTATGCATGAGAAGTGCTGCATAAATGTAAGTCTGTATTTTGGGAAAAGCACTTCTGCTCGAGGGTGCTAATTGTAAAGTCAAGCATGTCTGGGAAAGAGAAGCAGGAAAAGATTTTTAGGTCTTTATGAAATGGGGCTTTATATCAGGCTTTCAGACAAGCATTAACTGTAGAGATCATTCAAGCATGTCTCATCAATTCCCTGCTAACGTAGGGCTTCAGATAGTGGCCTTTCTTCTCTGCTTGTGGTGCGCAGGCTTGTCTCATAAGGACTGAAATGCTTTGGCTTAATTCAGATCTTTGGCCTTAATGTAGAAGTACTGGTGTGAGCAATGAAAGATACATAAGAGATCAGGACATTAGATGACTGAGTAGTCCTTCCTGATCTAAGGCACTATTTAATATGTCAGAGCCCAGTACTTTGTTAGTTTGAATACTTAGAGCAAATCTGCAGCATGTTAACAGGGCTCAGCAGAAAATTAGGTATGAAACATCCTGGACAGTCATCTCCACTTGTGAGTCTGGTGTCTGACTGTGTTATGAGCCCTGGGAAATAAAGCAGTATTATGTTATAAAAGGTTGGTGATATGAGAAACTCCCTATGACTGTAGAAGCTGTTCTGAAATTACCCTGAAAGATCAGGTAAGTTAAACTAACATTAACAGGAACCTAAATTTCACTGGTAACTTCGTAAACCAGACAAAGTACAAAGAAATATTCAACATACCTCCTAAAGTAAATGTCTGGAATTCATACTGAAGTCAATTCTCTTCGGTGGGAAACTTTAATTAAACAGTAGTGCAAGCCTAGATTTTTTTTTTTAATTATTGAAAATAGTGTAATACTATGGCTGAAAATACATCAAAATCATTATTAAATCTCTCCTTGATGATAACTGCTAATATTTTGATTTAATCTTGGTTCAACATAGTAGCAAAGAACAAAAATTGCAGTTCCCAGTAATGACCTTTTTTAGTGCCTTTTCCATCTCCAGCTGTAGTAAAATAAGGGGAGCTTGTTTGATCATTTATTTTTTTTTTGTTTTTCATTCAAAAAGGATATGAGACAAATCATTACCATTGAAGGCACTTTATATTGTAAGATAAAAGCAACAACTGAGGAGTCTATTGTTTTTTGTAGTTTATTTCATATAACAAAGTGTGTGAAAGCACAAAGAATGGTACAATTGAGAGCAGCATTTTGGAACAACAGCTTGCTGAAACTGGTATGATGCCATAGAAAATCACCCACAAATAATAAACAGTTACAGTACACAGGTAGTAATAGCTACTTTTCATAGCCATTGCAGTCTTCTCTGTGAATGACTGAAATTGAAAACTGAAACCACTATGAAACTGAAATTCATTTTGGTTAAAGGATTTGGGACACTTTACTTTTTTGTGTTATGTATTTTAGCAAAGAAAAGTGTAATACTCTCATTGTGTCACAGCAAGACACGGTCAGCTTTGTTCATTTCCAAGTCACTTCAAGCTCCATGATAACAGAAAGCCCTGATACTGTGGGAATTTTCCTCTAGGAGTGGCAGGATAATTCCAGTGTACATGCAAGGGCATAGGAAATAGGTTGGTGCAGCTTTTCACATGGTTTAGTGCACGCCCTCCACTGTGTGTGAAGCAGATGAAAACGGGACACCATTTTTTAATTTGTTCATCACCTAAGCTGTACTCTGAGGCAGAGAGTTCCATTTAGTGTATTTATTTAGTTCTTATCACAATGGAGCTGGACAGAGCAGTTCAGATGCAGTAGATATTCAGCTGTTATCATTTTATTTGCAAATAATGGGTGTACTTGACAGAGATGTTTGCTGATCCGTGGGAGGAAACACGGTGCCTGTAGGCCTTAAATGGAAGGTGATTTATGAGTCTCTCTGAGGATGGTTTTGACTTCATGAGTGGCTTCTGGAATAGCTGCTAGTCACTGGTTGCTTTCTGTTCATGGAGTCAGCAGAGGAGTAGAGAGTTAATTCAAAAGGAACAGAGGCAACTAGAGAGTGAGAAGAAGTGATGAGCACTGACAAGTCCATGTAACTTGGTGTCACCACTCATTTTAACCATAAGAGTCAAAGAGTTGGCACCTCAGGGGTGCAGCCAGGTGAAGTAGAAAGTGCACTTGCTTCTGGCTCATGTATTCACACTGCTTCCAGGGTAGAGGATGAAGAGGAGGAATGCTAACATACACCTTGTGTCTTGCCACAAGATGGGATCCAGAAGTGTGTTTGTGTGTAGCCACTCTGCAGTCTGAATGGCTGTACAGTTAAACACAGAACCATTTAGGAGGGAAAAGATTTTCTAAGGTCCCTAGTCCTCTGCTGCTCCAAGCCAGGTCTGCACTGAAATCAGGTCAGAGCAGTCTTGTAATATTATATTCTCGT
Source organism: Coloeus monedula (assembly GCF_965178545.1). Classification (NCBI taxonomy): domain Eukaryota; kingdom Metazoa; phylum Chordata; class Aves; order Passeriformes; family Corvidae; genus Coloeus; species Coloeus monedula. The sequence continues at coordinate 102,683,982 of NC_138783.1, read as the reverse complement.
ATCTTAAATTTTGTCATTTAGAGCACTATTACAGCATTTCACCCCATCAGCAACCTGCATTCATCAACTTTCATGCATTATCTCATCATCTTCGTTCAGTAAGAGGCAGTTAAGACTGCCTTTCACAGTCACCTGTGTCCAATTCTGCTCCTCCTTGAAATATAAAGGATGGCGAGTGCAACTGAGCCAACGTCTTTGTGTTAGTTCCTTTGCAGCACCAGGAAGATGCAAACATTAATAGTTCTGATAGCGTCATGTAGTGTTTCATTGTTAACAGTTATGTTTATAGTGTGTGGTTGCAAATAATATTTAATGTTTCCTCTAGAGCAGCAGAAAGTGTGCATCAATAGCTGCTCTGTATAGAACATCCTCAGTCATCAGCTGCACTCCAGGCCTTTGCATTTGGAGGGTAAAGATGAAGCTGATAAAGCCCCATAGTAGAATGAATCAGGTCTAGTGGAAGTGTCCCTGCCCATGGCAGGAGAGCTGGAACTAGATGATCTTTAGAGTCCTTCCAATCCAAATCATTCAAGGTTTCTTTGCATCCATCCCTCTGATTGGAGAAAGCTGCTGATTAGAAACTGTTTTCTGGAAATTCATGCCTACCTGTCCTGAGTTCATACAGTTTTTTAGCTTGAAGTTCTTGCCTTACTTTTCCTCCTCATTATGTTGCCTTCACCTTGTATATTCCTGTATGCAGTCATGGACAGAGGTTCTTGTTCACCTGGAGCCCGCAGCAATCTCCATCTCCACTACTTCCTGTTTAATCTCCATTTTCCTAGGGCTTCTTGCCTTTTGGCCCAGAGGGCTGTCTGCAGTATCTTCTCCTTACTCAGGCAAACCCCTGACTTCTGCTGAGCTTTCTCTGCCAGCCTTCTCCCCCTCTTTCTTGCAGTTTTCTCTTTATTCTGTCTCTTTTCAAGTGCTTACTCTTTCAGCTGGGCCTGGAATTCCTCACTACAAATTATTTTCCCTGTTTTGAGATACCCTTTTTGTTACTCTGACTTAAAGAAGTGCTAGGCTACTGCATTATTTATGAAAACTGTGACAAATTGTGCATGTATATATGCATTGCACTAAACAAAAACATGTACTTGGTACTGCTGCATTGTATTTGTGTCCATGTAAGCATGAAATGGAGTGTGCTTCATCATTATCCATTTTCAAGACAACTGATTAAATTATCTCTACAGCTGGCTTAATCCACTGGCTAACAAATGACTTTTTTTCTGTCCTCTTAGACCTGTTCTCAAAGACTGCAGATGGCATGTAGGGATTCAGTCAATAGTGCCGTACACAGAAAAAAAGAGATTTCCCTGTTAGTACTGCAAATTGTGCTTCATGGTTTAAATATAGATATCTTTAAAATGATGATAAATAGTTTTATGGCTCTGATCTGTATTAATTCCTTTACTGCATGATCTCTTTTAGTATTAGTTGCTCTCATTACTGTCACATTTTCATCAGTGCAGTGGGATCAAAACACAGGCTTTTATAAATTTTTTCCAAAGAGTTTCTGTCTGTTTTTTTTTTTTTTCATTCATGAGGCAAGAGTAGTGAGTCAGAACCCAGGTTCTCAGCACTGCAGCTGCACTTCGATGCTGCTCAAGTTGTCTGCTGCCTCAGCTTTGCTGACCCTGTCCTGTCTCATCTCAGGGAGCCCATTTCACTCAACATTCATCCAGGGATAATAAACAAATCACTTTCTCCTCTTTAAATGACTGTCTCCTTCCCTGTTTAGTTTCCCAGTCCACAGGATGCCAGCACAACATGAGGACTGCAGATACCTGAAAGTTGGATTCCCTTTTTTTGTGGAGAGGTTGCATCTCCATGCACCCAAAATCAGAATTTAAAGACCAGAATTAAGATTTCGAATTTTCAATGCTATTTACTTCTTTTTGATGTACATTGCTGTTTTTTGAATGTGTTACAAAGGACTATGAAAAAATAGGTCCAAGTTGACAACAGAGTTAAATGTCCGCACCACTGGGTGTCTGGTTTGGATGATTACATAGCAGATTTTTTTAATGCTGAAAGTTAAAGATTAGATTTGTGTTGTGATTGACTGAAGACAGCTGTTTCTAACCTCCCTTAATATAATTCCAAGAAACTAATAATCTCTGTAATCTGCTGAAAGGGGAAGAAATTCAATCGGTATGCCTCAGTCATGGCTCCTGTTATAAAAATGTAATAGATGCAGTTCTTACAGGTCATTAGAATTGCATATGTGAGTGAAAGCCCAGGGGAACCCAGTGAAGCCGTCTCAGAAAACTTAGATTATGAAAGCATGATTTTTCATCAAGACAACAGAGAACAGTTTTTGGAGCCTATGTTCTCCTTATTGAAGTAGTAGGGATGCTATTTTCTTTCTTTTATCTCACATGCAATATAATAATTTGTAATATAGTTGAGTCTTCTTGTAATCAGAACAGTGTGCAGCAATAAGGCTGCAATCTCATTTTATTTCCTGCTGTCCTGATGTCCAGCTCCCAGAGACCACATTCAACATTAGGGGTTTTTTTATTGTTATTTTTGGGCAGGGCCAAAAGTCTTTGAGGGTGGTTTTAAACCTTTTACTGAGTTTATCCAGCAAAAGAGGCAAGGCCATGAAAGCAGCTGTGTGGGGAGAATTCTAGTCTTTGGTATAAGAAACTTTACATCTCCAGTTTGGTCAGCTTTCAGAAATATTAAGTTAATTCAATTTTTGGAAACATTCTTTGCAGTTTATATTATTTATATTGCAGTTTATATTGCACTTTTTTTTTTTTCCCGTTAGAAAAAGTCCTTTGTCCATACTAAACAATGGGCATTTATTTTCTTAGCACAGCCAGAGAATTTATTCATTTTCTTGATCAATACAGCATTTCAAGTTCAGCAACTCTTTTCCCTCTCTGTACTGCCAGCACTGGTGCTGAAACTAATTATTTTCCATCTTCCTTTACAGTATGCCTGGGATGCTAATGAAGAGTACCTCTTCAAAGCAATGGTGGCTTTTGCAATGAGAAGATATTCCAGCAAGAGCACAACTCAGTAAGCATCTGCTTGGATTTGCCTTATACATATTAACAATGCTGCATGTAGTGACCTTTCCTCTGCTGTACTGAGCTGTAGAAATCATTATATAGAGATCTAAAACCAGGCTGTTCCAGTATACTTCTGACACCCACATACATATGCAACATCACACTGTCTCTGTCTTAAGCAATGTTCAATCTTTGAACCAGTGTCCCTGTGGATGTGAAGTGACACAGCTGTGGAGCTCAGTGCCAGTTCACTTTAAGCAGAATGCGGCAGGACGATTTGACACCTTCTGGAAACTATACTGGGAGGAGGCAAAGGGACACACTGGGAGGTCAGGAAAGGCAGCACAGATCTTTGAGTAAGCAGCTCTGGTGCATGATTCCTTAGAGCTCAGCTTCAGCAATGTGCTGAAGATGAGCTGACTCAGAGCCCTGGGAGGTGGGTATGCCGGTGCTGTGCTCTGCTGGGCGTTCCTATCCCTGATATCACAGCGGTTGAGTTACCTACCATCAAGAAGTTTCAGATGTTGCAGTGCAGATAGAAATCAGCCTGTAATTGGTTTTGGGATTAAATCTACCCTGAAGTATTGAATATTCTTTTCAGGCTTCTGATCCTTGCTACTCTATGAAATTAGATACCAGATTAGACAGACCATTTAGCAAGCTATATTTTCAGGATGTTCTTATCTTTCTTAAATAAAAAACCTTGTAAGTGCATTTCCATAGACCTATTATTTTTTTCATTGTTTTTCAACCTGAAATGAAAGATTGATGGTTCTGGTAGGCTAATGAGGATAAGGTTTTCAATTTACTTAAAAATAAAACTGCTTCAGGCAGTCGCTGCATCAGGTGAAGCATATTCCACATTTGCAAAGATATTAGTTAACTTTAGTAACATGATGATTATTGTGGCTGCTGCACTTCTCTTAAGTAAAAGGGGATTTCCCCCTCCATGTGACAGGAATGTTTGATTCCTGCTGTTTCATTTTTATTCCTCAGAAGTGGTCTCCTTTGAGCAAGAGAGCTGTTACGTCAAGCTTAACAAAAACAGCCAAGTGTGCTACTCGACCCAATTAAAATGACACTTTCAAAAATGAGTTCAAGATACAAGCTAATTAGAGATGATTATGTAGGACTTTCTCTCAGGATTTCAAAGGTGCAGAGTTTTCATTCAGCATCTGATCCATAAAGATTCACTTTTGTATACTTATTTTATTCCTGGGTCCTTTTTAAAAATTATTCTCTTCCTTCAAAGTCATGGTACTTTCATACAGCAAAAGACTTGTGTCAGAAGCCAGTGATCTTTTTCCTCTTCAAGCACTGTGGTTTTCTGAAGATTAAAATAAGGTTGGTGCAGGAATGGGAAAAAGTCAAGCTGGTATGGAAGGAGTAGAAGTTTTAATGGCAGTTATCTGTACCCACTCTGGGCAATCATAGAATTTATACTCATTAATTCAGTTTCCTGCCAAGAGAATTTGCCCTATGGACAAATATGATGATGTCAGTGTTACTCTGATGCCATGATGATTTTTTGCCTTTTCTTTTTATACCTTTTTACAACTTCTGTATTCTTTAGTGTTTTTGCCTACATTCTTGGACTTGTTTGTAAAGCTAGGAGACTAAACATTTTAGAGGTTTCGTAGTTAGGGATCAATATGCCTCAGACACCAAGGTCTTCTCCAGAACACATTCCGTAAACTAAGATAGAACCATCCAGAGGAAGGTTCCTTGGGGAGGGGGCTCATTCAAGCCTCTCCTTGGGGAATCTTTGATAGATATGCTAATTAGTAAAACCTATAATGTTATACCAGATCTTTTGGGGGTGTGCATTGTGGAGTGCATTGAGGTGCATTCGACCCGGACGTAGTGCACCTAAGGATCCTTAAAATAAATACCAAGGTAAAATCCCTTTTTCCCTTCAAACTGTGTTTGACTCTTGATTTTAAGACCAGGAAAAGGCATCAACTCCAGTTTGGAGGTGGTGTTGCACACATCAATAATTCCCTGCTACTAAGTTGGCCAGAAAAGTCAGTATAATATTTGGAATCAGCCAACTGTGGGCATCTTTACCTCTTTTTAATATGGTATCAGATTTTCTCATGGGGTGTAACTTGGGTACCCCCCCTCATGGGGTGTATATTGCAGGTATAACTGATAACTCATCTAGGACTTAGAGACACCTTTGGGGTAATTACAGACAGCATGTTGCCTGAAGGAGAGCTTTGCAGCTCTGAGTTCTGGCACAACTTCCTAGGCAACAGGCTGAGGAGTTTCCTATGCATAAATCTCTCCCAAATCCCAAGGGACCTCGAAGTCCCCATTTAGTGATGGAGAAGCTAGATAAGCCTCCCAATATACCTCAAATAATCTGACTTTTACATGGCAGGCTGTGAAAGTCTCCATCCTATTAGATGCCTTGGAAATACCACACTCCCCACCCATGTGTCTGGCAGCTGTAAGGAAGGACTGTAGTCCTGCTGCATCCCTTCTGCAGCAGGCATGGAGGTGTGGGAGCACCCAGCGTCCCAGAAGGTACAGCAGCATGCTGTACACAGGAACAGCACCCTGGCAGAGCTGGGAAAGAGAGTTCACTGTGGTGAAGAGGGAGGCACAAGCAGGAGGTTGTAGTAAATAAATTACACTGCACTGCTGGCAAATAAATTACATTTCACTACAGGAGATTTTGCAGGAAAATGCCAACAGATTTTCTTCAGGAGATGTAAAAGACCAATGACCAATTATTCTGTCATATAAGAACAAACAAATTGCCTGTGGCTGCATTCTGGTAGCATCTAAACTTACGGAAATTTTGTATCTGGTTAAATGAAGTTTTTTGTTGAAATAGAACCTCTCAAAAATCACTATTATTTTACATAATTAAATACTGGTTCTGTCAGGGTATAAATTATGCACATGGCCATAGCCAGGATGTGACAAACCTCCCCTTTTACATCCCAGTAATTTCTAACATCCCCGAAGTAACTCACAGCCACAACTAACTTCCACATGAGACCCAAATGCTATTAAATTCCACAAGCTCTGTCAGGCCCCAAAATAGTTTGTCTGGTGTATCAGGATAACTATTGTTGCAGTCTGTCCCATCATTTTTGATATTTAAAGTCACCTCTTGTTAGGCTTCTGAAGCTGGATAAAAGCCAGCCTGTGAGGACAAGCATTTCAATGTGCTGCTGCAAACAGCAGTTGATGCTGTTGTTTCCCTCGTGTAACCACTGAGTGACCCAGCGCAGACTGGGGAGGATTGCACGTTACATCTCAAGTTCTCTGCAGTTAATTTCCAAACTGAAAAAATCATGGAACAGTGTTTAATGTTTGAAAGGCTTGTCAAATTTTCAAGTTTGTGTGAAGCAGAAGAAAGGCACAATCAATCAAATTACCCAGTAACTAATAATATAGATAGAAACACTTCTTTTTCAGTGGAGAATTAATACCCCTTTATTTCCTGCTTTATATGTGGCCTTTCAATTGATTCTCAATACATATGGTCATGAACTACGTAAGCCAACCTTTGGTCTCTCAGTGTTAAAAAATTATTGTTGTAGCCTTTGTTAGTAACCCTGGTTTCTCTAATCTGTGACTCATTTGAAATAATATGCATCTCTTTTGGGCCTTAGACTAGTTAATCTTTAGAGCAAAAAGAATGTCAACACATTTGTTTCCATTCAAGTAACAGAATCTACTTTTGGTACATCTTTCCCCCATTTATAGATAAAAAACCCTGAAATTTTCCTTACAAAGTGACCAGAAAAAAATTCATCAACATTATCCATCTTCCTAAGACAGGCTTTTTTGATACTAAAAATATTGTGACCATTTACAACAACAAAGTAAGACTCTGGAATAAAGCTGTTACATCAAGGCGATCCCATGGCTGCTGGGAAGAAAATAATGTTCCTTTGCAGGAGCAGCTGCAGAGCCCTGTGTTGGAAGAGGCGTGATGCTTTTGGGAGAGCTGGAGATATGCACTTGAGACTTGGGGCTGTGCTAACATGAGCTAACAGCCATTGTGGGCACTCAGCTCCCTTTGACTCTCTGACAGCTCTATCTTACCCCTAAACAATCCTTTAAATCTCCAGAAGGAACAATGATGGTGTTTTAGGCCAAGAATTGCTAGGGTTTCCTGTACTCTGCTCACCAGTGTTTGTGTATATTAAAGGAAATGTAGTTTTGGACTTTTGCCATGGTGCCATAAGGCTGAACCAGGATCTTGTCATTTTGATGATAACAGTCTGCTATAATCCCATGTCAAAAGTCTATCAGCTGCTAGGGAAAGAAAGAAATGTCCACATATATATTTACAAATACACTTCATTGGTGCCTGGAGAAGCCAGGTGTCTCAGATCCATACAGTGTGATGTCATAGTTGCAATGGTTCTGCATGTTGTGAATCAAACCTGAATGCAAGTGGCATGGGAGAAAAAAAGTGCACCACTGCATAGAAATTGCCACATTGGTGCTTGTTGAACCAGTCTGTTTTGGTGTTTACTCATCTTCTTTGAGCTTCTCATGAGTGGGATTATTCTCTTTGGGACCTGGAAGGGTTTATGGCATTTGGATTCCACTGATGAAAAAGTGGTGGCTTGTAATCGAGAAGGATTTTAGAAACAACAGGGAGAAGAAAGGAAGCCAAATTTATGTATCTTAGTGCACTCCTCGCTGCCCCTTGTTTCAGTGCTGTTTGGTCTAGACACAGATGTTACCCCCATGGTGACTGGGTGCCTTGTCTCATGCTAAAACCTTGGCACTTTAGAGAAGACCCTAGCTTGAAGAGTCTTTGAATGAGAGTATGAAAGTCAGGGTCTTCTGCCAGTCCTTGTCTACCTTTATCTTTCTCTTTGGGGATCAATCTTTCTTCACTTACTACATTTCAAGAACATCTGTAGGGCAACACCAGGCTCAGATTTTCCACCTGGCCCAGTTTCTGATTGCACCACAGAAACTGCAGCTTTAGGAACTTCAGCAACATGAAGTTTTGGGTCCTACTGTTATAAACACCGAGATAGAAAACGTCCTCTGCAGTTACAATTTTAGATATTCTGTGAAGTCAGCAAGAGTTTGTCAGCCACCAGCCAAAAGTAGGCATTTTTTCCCCCTCTCCTGTAAGTTTTGTGCTTTCCTTTTGTTTTGCAAAGAATAAAGCTGCTTTCATCTTCTGATTGTTGCCAGCAAACTGATGTGAACATGTTTTCAAATTCCAGAGGATGGCTTTCCTTTTTTATGCATAAAAATTCTCTGTATGTGCAAAATTGATACTGTTCTAGAGAAGTAAAAGTGGTCATTTTGGCTCAGTAAAATCATTGCTTTCCATTTTATTGCACATCTCTCTGGAATGTGCCCAGAATGCGACTGCATCCTGGGCTGCACCAAGAGCAGTGTGGCCAGCAGGGCAAGGGAAGGGATTCTGCCCCTCTGCTCTGCTCTGGTGAGACCCCACCTGCAGTGCTGCATCCAGCTCTGGGGTCCTCAACACAGGAAAGACATGGACCTATTGGAGCGAGCTCCAAAGAGCCAACATGAAATCAGTTCAGATGGTTGGAGCATGGTGCTAATAATGCCAAGGTTGTGGCTTCAATCCCTGTATGGATCACTCCCATAAGAATTGGACTTAATGATCCTTGTGGGTCCCTTCCAATTCAGAATATTCTGTGATTCTGTGATTAGAGGACTGGAGCACCTCTCCTGCAAGGAAAAGATGAGACAATTTGGTCTGTTCACCCTGGAGAAGAGAGAGCTCTGGTGTGACCGTATAGCACCTACCAGTACCTGAAGGGAACCTATCAGAAAGACGGAAAGAGACTTTTGACAGGGGCATGTGACAGGACAAGGGGGAATGTCTTCAAACTGAGAGTAGATTTAGTTTAGATGTTAGGAAGAAATTCTTTACTGGTGGTGAGTCACTGGCACAGGTTGCCCACAGAAGCTATGAATGCCCCATGCCTGGCAGTATGCAAAGCCAGGCTGGATGGAGCTCTGAGCAACCTGTCTAGTGGGAGGTTCACTGCCAATGGCAGGAAGGTTGGAACAAATCTCTAAGGTTCTTTGCAGCTCAAGCCATTTTATGATTCCATGAGATAGATAGATGATAGATGATAGATAGACCTCTGTAAAACGAGGTATTGCACTACCCAGGGCACCTGAAACATCACTCAAAAAAAGCTTTCATCAGCAAGTAAAACATTTCTAGAAAATACCCATAATGAGGTGCTGTGATCTGCCTTACAAGCAAATCCCTGGCTGTATGGGGACTGCCCAGATATTGGTGGGTATTAGTGTTCCCTCCTGCCCCTCTTACCCCCAATCCCATCAGTCCCACCAATCGCACCAGCCCCTCCAGTGCCCCCAGTCCCCCCAGTCCCCCAGTGCCATCAGTCCCTCCAGTGCCCCCAGTCCCCCCAGTGCCACCAGTCCCTCCAGTGCCCCCAGTCCCCCCAGTCCCCCAGTGCCACCAGTCCTTCCAGTCCCTCCAGTCCCCCCAGTGCCCCCAGTCCCTGCAGTGCCCCCAGTCCCCCCAGTCCCTGCAGTGCCCCCAGTGCCCCCAGTCCCTGCAGTGCCCCCAGTGCCCCCAGTGCCCCCAGTGCCCCCAGTGCCCCCAGTCGCACCACTGCCAGCTCCCGCGGGGCCGGGGCGGTGCTGCGGGCGGCCGGCAGGTGGCGCTGCCCAGCAGAGCGCGGCGCGCTGGGGCCCTGTCACGGCCCTGCATTTTCGGCTTTCCCTCCCTTCCTTTGAATACCCGTGATTGTGTCATTCCATAAGGGTTTTCTGGTATTTCCACCATTTACTAGGAGAGATGTGAAAAAAAAATGGCGCTTAAAAGGCATTTTGCACACTATTTACGTAGTATGCCATGAGAAACTGCCTGCCCATGCCCCCTCCACATTTAACTTCACATAAAGCTGAGCAATCTTCCTTTAAAATAGATAATATAAATATTTGACACTGCTAAAGGGCAGAGGCCAATGCCAGTAGAAGGACTAAATTTAGCTTGTTCCCTCCACTCTGTGCCTGGCTCTGTGAACAAAGATGTCAAAAGGAATAACATCAATTCCACTGATCTTCCCTTCAAAAAATGTGTCTTGTAGAAGAACTCACTCACTTGACAGTCCTGTGTGCAATTCTCCATGACCGGTTCCTGTGGCATTTGCTGTCAAAACCAGAATTCTTAGTTCACCAAAGCATTTGCTTCATTATATGGCCTTTGTCACAGCCAGTGATGACTGTTATTCAAATATGTATTTGTCCATTTAATTATGTTGAATATATTTCCAAGACCATGCAAGTTTGTAATAGATTTAGAAAAATTTTTGAAGACTCATTTGGTCTTCATAAGCTTGATTTTTATAAAATCATATTGGGAAATGGGAAATGCAGTGAGTGGTATTTCTTTCTCGAGTATTAACTGTTAACTTTTTTAAAAATAAGAATTCCTCCCCCCCCCTTAGGTGAGAGCAATGTTTTATGAAAATCTAAAATATTTAAATAATTCCTTCCATGCTTCTTTAATGATGATTTTTATTTTAACTATCTGCAGAATTTCCAATGTGCTGCTCTGCAATGTGACAGATCGGGTGTCATTTTGGTTCGTGGTCACAGATTCTTCCAAAAATGTGACAACTGTTCCTGGAAGCGAGGTAGAAGCAGCCATCAGGTACAGTCACTGCTTTTGCAATGCTTTCTTCCTTGTTTACCGAGGATGTTTTCTCTCTCTGGGCCTTGTATGAGTGAGCACTCTGCCTCTTTAAGGATGAACTAATCCAAGTTGCTAAAATACTGAGGGATCAGTACTCTTTAATGAATGTGAGATAAGAGGATTTTTACCAGTCCCACAGAATGCAAAGCATGTGAGCCTTGGTATTATAACTTTGGAAAGAATCTCTGTTGATGCTGGAGACTCAGAAGAAATCTAGTCCCTTTCCAGAGCCCTGCCTGTGATGTGCTGTCCAGTGTGTGGTACATTGCTCTCATCCAGCTGCTGCATTTCCCAGTGAGATAGCCTTCTTCCTCAGATGATGGAAGGGCACACTTTCTGGGTGGGATTAATATAATTTAGTTTTCACTGCATGCTACATGCACATCTACACCTGGGCTAATGACCATAGGCTCCCTTTCAGTGCTTCTCACTAACATTTCATCTGACTTAATTTAGAAGTCAGCTTTCACATGAGAAGAGCTCCTGTGAACTCCTCATGAGCAGAGCTGGCTGTGTTCCAGCTTGGTTTAAACAATTTTATGCTCACATTCTTTTCATACCAGCTCGTTCTAGAATGCCAGTCAATATCACAGCTGAGCAGTGCTTGTACAAAGTACAGTGCACTACAAATCACTTCACTTTCTACCATCACATTCTGTAGCAAGTAAAAGGAAGAATGTGGAACTGATAAAGAAAAAAGAAAAAATGGGTAATCTGACTTCAATGGTCCAAAAAAACCTGCACAAGGGGTTTATAGGGATGAGTCCCTCAAGCAGCATAATGCACATACATTTCTCAAGCATGGAGTGGAAAATGGATCTCTTTGTTTTCAGGCATTCTGTGCTCTGTCTTGAAAATTCATGTTATCTCTATGGAGGTGTAATGCCTAATTCCTGATGAATGAGTGTGCGTTCTTTTGGAAAGATTAATTTAAGCTTATGAGCAGATTAAACTATTTCCTACAGAGACACCAAACAATAGCTTCATAGCATTAGTGGAGCAAACAGATTATTTATTCACTGAAGCTCTCTGTAAGAGTGCTGGAATGTGGGGGTTTTGCATTTCTGTTATTCTTTGATACGTTCAGTAGCATAAGCTGATTTATTTAAGTCTTTTATGTGCCCTGTTTGGCACAGAAATTGGATGCTGTTATTGTTTGGTTTTTAACTGTTGTCTGTCACCTGATAAAGAATATGCTATTTATGAAAAGTTTTAATTCCTACCTAGTTTAAAAGCAAGAAATAAAATGGTCTATAAAACTACAATGCTTTTTGTTCAATTGCTTCTGATTGCAGGCTTCCATACAAAACCTTTATCATAATTCTTCATACTATGGTAGCACATAACACTAGTCATGGACTAGAATTTTGTTGTATGAGATTCCTACAAAGTAAGAATAAAGAGGAAGGTAAACCATGTCAGAGCTCTGTATGATACTCAAGATTTTGCATAAATATACACAAGATGTAGTTATGCATATGCAAACATGAAACGCACTTGTAGTTGCCTGTTTCAGCACATAATTCTGAAACTCAAGCCATTAGATGAGGGTAAACAATGCTTATTTCAGCTGTTCACAATGATCCTTTCACATCAGTAAGGAAATCTTTTCTAAATGGCAGACAGCTTACGGTATTATGAGTCTTAAAACATGCCATGGCTTTCAGTCCTGTCCAGGAATGCTGACTTTCCATTAAGGCTAAGAACTTCCTGTTTAAGGGACAGCCAAACATTATGATTTCCAAGAAGTGAAATTTGCTAACTTGTCCCTGTATTTCCCATACATCTTTTCTTAGGAAATACTTGCTCTCTGGTAAATAAATTGAATTGTATACAAAAAAGAGCTGCATTAATTCATATAACGGCTATCAAAAAGAATCTCTCAAGACCAATATATGTAATCCATTTGCTTAAAAATTTTTAACATTTTGAAAAAGCTAATGAAAGATACTTCTAAAGCCTCTTAAGCCTGCTTAGATTTAGATCCAGAAATATCTTACAGGCAGTGAAATGCTTACAGGCAGTGAAAATGGGTGGAGATATCCACTGAAGGGTAGCAGTTGTATTACTTCTGTGAAAAAGCATATTTCTCAGACTTACAGTTTCTCATAATGGGAAAAATATGCAAGGTGCAAATCCCTTTAGCTGCATCCTGCAGGGAAGAAGGACATGTTGGCAATAGGTGTGGATTCTTCCAGAGCGAATTGTATCCTGTGCCTCATGGACCTAAGAAAATCTACAGCAGCAGGGGCACATGTACCAGCCCATTAACATGCAGGATGGTTCAGTTTGAGGAGGCACTGTAAGTAAATCCTCTGAGCATTGAAGGGTAGATCTGCCACTCCTGTGCTAGTCTTGAATGCTACATGAGCAAGGTAACAGAGCCAGCCTTACTGCTTACAAGCTACTATGTCTTCAGGACATGATTCAAACCAGAAATAAATAATAATACTGTACTTCAGGTCTCATTTGTATTTCCCAGTTTTTCAGATAAATGCATACGAAAGTCTGGTGTTCGAAATGTTCTGAATGTGTGGGTGTCTATGGATTAACTGAGGTCTCTGGTATAGCCAAGGTCTGTGTAATCCTGACAACATCATAGAATCACAGAATCATAAAATCATAGAATCACAGAATCATTTATGTTGGAAAAGACCTCCAAGGTCATCAAGTCCAACCTTTGACTGAACACCACTGTGTCAAGCAGACCCTGGCATTGGGTGCCATTGGGAACACCTCCAGGGACAGTGACTCCACCACTGCCTGGGCAGCCTTTTCCAATGCTTAACCACCCTTGCAGTGAAGAACATTCTTTCTGTTGTCCAACCTGAACCTCCCCTGGTGCAGTTTGAGGCTATGTCCTCTTGTTCTGTTGCCTGAGAGAAGAGGCTGACCCCCATTAAAGGTAGACAACATCCTTTTCTTCATTATGGTGGATGACATTCAGCCCTGCCAAACTTGCAGCACACTCATGGAAAATCCCTTTGTTTTCTACTACCTTTTGAACTTGTAAAATACCTTTATAAAGAGTTGTGATGTTTTTCTGTTTTATTTTCCTGAAGGATGAACCGGAACAGAATCAACAGTGCCTTCCTACTGAGTGACAAAACACTGCAGTTCCTGAAGATAACCTCAACCTTATCACCTCCTGTTGAACCCTCTACACCTGTCTGGCTTATTGTATTTGGTGTTGTTCTTTGTCTCATTGTGGCTGGGATTGTTTTCCTCATTATTTCAGGGATTCAGAAACACAAGAAGTAAGCAGCTTAGTCTTTCTTCTGTTTTAATGAAATACTTGCTAGTTAGGTCAGCTGGGCTGGTTTTGTGTTTCAGAGCAGCCTCGGACAGATTAATGCTGTGCTCTCTTCCCTAACTAGGTAAAGGTAACCCATGTCTCCTTTTCTGAGGAAAAGGCTTAAAATTTTTAGCTGTGAAGTATAGATGCTTTAGTAATTTTGGAATGTAATGAGGAAATGGAGAGTGTAAGAATATGATCCTGGAGGCCACCTAACTAGAGATGAGCTTTAAAAAGACAATTGATGTCATTCTTGTGAAGGTTTATTGTGCCACAGACCACCCACATAGCTACCAAGAGGGAGCTGGCAGTGACTGTATCCCTTCCAGGGCAGTAGTGTCAAAAGCTGGCAGGGCTAAAAAAACTGTGCTTCTGCAGCTTGAGAAGACTCAGTAGAGCACACAGTAATGATCAATGTATGGCTGAAGAGGATCTGCTCACTGGAACAATGCAGGGTTTTACCTACCATTCATGACTTGATGAACCCAAAATACCCAGCCCTTCACAGGTTCATGGGCAGATCTCCCCGTGAGCTTAGGAGCTTTTCTGGTGGTAGGGTAGGAGAGGGAGACTCTCTTTTCTTCTCCGTTTCTGCCCTGGTGGCACGGGTGAAAAAGAGAAGGCTATTCATGCTTCCCTAGTGTGAGCATGTGGGAGCAGCACAGGGAGCAGGTGGAGTTTTGATCCTCCCATCTCTGCTGACTCTGAGTTTAGCATAAGGAATAGAAATTTCTCAGCTGTGTTGAGATTCTGCCACAGAAGTTCAGCTTCTACCATGCTTTTGGCTGCCGCAGAGTTTAGGTTTACACAAAATTATGACTTCAGCAATAGATTCATACAGGAACAGCAGAAGAACTGAAAAAGGGTAAATTCCTGCTGATAACTAGATAATATCAAAATTACTGATTCTATGATGGATTGTATTCCCAAATATATCAGAACAAGGAATTAATATATGAAAAGTGGTATGTTGCAGAGACTTCCTTTCTGCCTTTTTATGACCTTGAAGAATGTTAAAAGACCTAAGAAGAACAACACTTGTGAAGGTTAAGTGCTTCTCATAGAGAACCTTTAGTAGTGTAGTCAGAATCCCTTCAGTTATATTTTGCATTCAGAGGAGTTGTATGAATTTCCAAAACCCCTTTTCTGTTTTCATAAAAATCCCCCAAAATTCAGCAAACAATAGATGAAAGATGCTGTTGAGGAAAGAGTCTGGCAAGGTATTTGGAATCTGTGGATAGTTAAAGCCCTATCACAACCATGTTGTATGGACTGAATTATTTCATGCCCTAAATATAGGCAACCTCTTCTGTAAAACTGAATGATGTTGCTACCTGAAGCCCATACCTGCCCTCTGTGTAGTATCTTGGCTCTGTGTTTCTTTATAGTGCCTAACTTAAAGGGGGTCTTCAAACATTTCACGTAAGTGTAATATAAATAAATAAATAAAAATATATAATAATTATATATAAAAATAAATATATATATATAATTATATATATAATATATCATAGCTATAAATAGCTATGATTCTTCTAGCTAAAATAATCACTTGTCCTTCTTATCATGCTGAAAGACAGGATTTCCCCCTGTATTTCCAAAATAACTCAGCTGAGCTTGAGCAGTTCCCCTCAATATGGTGTGAGCTCCATGCTTTTATCATCACACTGCCATTGATATGGCTTCTTGATGCCTGCCTGTGTGCACTTGGCACCCTCTCTGTCTCATGCTCTTGTCCTTTTAGTTGCTATGCTTTTTTCCTTTTTTCACTTATCCCTCTGTTTCCCTACTCTACCATTACGTATAACCTTTCCTCAGAGCAGGTTCATCTGTGGCTGAACTCTAACCCTCCTTTCACATCAATAACATCTGCAGGCAGGGGCAGGGAAGTGAGACAGAGGATAAACCAAGCATATATTTCTTCTATCTACTGTCATGAGGACTGGAGAGGTAAATGGGATGGTCTGGGCAATTTGGCTTCTTGGGAAAAAAAAAAAAGCCAGACATCAGAGAAAAGAATTACAAAAGCACTGATCTCTTTTTCAGACACTGAAGTAAGTGACCAGGTTTTCAAAGACTTCAGTGTGTCCAGTAGTTAGTTTTCTTGGGAGCTTGTCCAGAGCTTACATAATGGGAACTCTGTTGCCTAGTAAGCTGTGTTGGAAATCTGGCCCCAAGGATGGTGTTGACTTCTCATAAATCTGGCATTCTCTCTTTAAAGTACCATTTAAATACCTTGGTTCAGATAAGACCAAAAGCACGTGCTCCAGGCTGTCTGTGCTCAGGGTGTCAGGGAAGGGGAGTTGGCCTATACAGGAGTTTCACTATCGAGTTAGACTCATGCATCATTTATTGAACTGAGATTTGCTTCTTGTAGTGCCTACAGTGATCTGGGTCAGACACACTGTCTCCCTTATGTTTGTTCTCCTATCCTTGCAGCAATAGGACACCTCCCTCTACAGCAATAGATTTGCCACATGCCCAGGGCAGGACCATCCTCTACTGTCTGTCCTGAATGAGTCCAAAGTCTCCCCCTTTCCCCCAAAATTCCATCTGCAGCAGAGGCCGTAAACATTTGCCTTGGGAAGAGTGAAAACAGAGTAGACAGGCAGTCTTTCCCTTTATTCGTGTCCCAGCATTTAATTTGCAGCTGTGGGCCTTCCTGAGCTGGATTTGGTCTTCTTGTATTGGGAAACCCACAATGTTTTCTCTTCCCTTAACTTGTTGAGTCACCCCCTGGATTCATGGAAATTTTTAGCTTCTCTGAATTCCTCTGGTGATGAGTTTCACACATCTTCTACTCCTCTCATTTTGTTTGAACCTCCTTCTTAGTAACTTTTATATTCTGTCCCCACAGTTTTTTATTAAAGAACACTCCTTTTTATCAGCATAAGAGCAGCCGGAGGTCAGAGATTTCCACTACTACACCCCAAGTTTGTTTTAACAAGTCTGTAATGCCAAGAATTTTCCAAAGGCCAATAAAATGTTATTCTTGTTAATATCTCTGTTATTAGCAGTTACACTGAGTCAGATTTTTATGGTTGTCCTGAGTCAGGCTGTTAGAGGACATGTTGTGGGGTAGGAAGAAGCAGTGCAGCTGACCTTTGAGTTTCTTATCCTCTGAAACCGCTGATGCTGCAGGCTGTAAAGTACAGCAGGTTTTTCAACTATGAACTAGTTGTCCTCAAGGTCAGAATAAATCTGGAATTAAAGGAACATCATGACCTGTTGACTGATATTTCTTTATTACATCTTCTCATGATTTTATTTTAGATAATTTATTTTAGGGTTGGTTTTTTTAAATGTATATAATTTTATTCAGCCACTATTATAATATGTTTTTGCAACAACTGGAGCCTGGAAAAGTGAAAACCATGCAATTATCTGATCTAGAAAACAAAAGTATAAAATACTGGGTAGGAAGGTGGCTGCTAATGAAGTTTGAAGAAAAAAAATGCAGATTTGCAGCATTGAGATTACCTAAGAAGGTAATCATGAATGTTCTGAAGAAGGTAATCAGGCATGTGAGGGCACCCAAGTCTCCACATTTGGAGGCTATAGTTAGTCTAAGACTGATCTGTTTCTAAAAAGTGTGTTTTATTTTTGTACAGATCATGGGGTGAAATCTATGACATACATTGCAGAGTCAGACTAGATGTTTAGTGCAGTCCTTCTTGATGTAAAAAATCCCAAACAGATTTAGAGATTTTTTCAATTTTTTTTTTTGCCCCATCTTTTCCTTTTGCAGCTTCCTAAATAATTTTTAAAACATACTTACAACATGTCTACTTCAGATTTTCTGGTTTCCAGTTGTGAGCTCACCTAAACAAGGGCTTCCAATCTGTGGGTTCCCTAGCTATTGTATCTAGATACATCCATCTGGTGTATTTACTACAGCAAGGAAGTACACCAGATTGTGCCTTTATGAGCATAACCTATGACAAACTTCTAACTAAATATGCAGTTTTCTGTCTGTGGAATCATGGTGGAGTGCTGCAGGTCAACAGAATAAGATGATCTTTTCTTTCTTGTTTTTAGAAAGAATAAAGAGTCAACAGAGAGAGAAAATTTAGAAGAGAAAGTTGAAGTGACACTAGAAAATGGGATTCCTTGTGAAGCACTGGATTTAAAAGCAAGCCACATTAATGGAGTCTTTGCAGCAGATGATGAACGGTTCACATCCCTATGAAATGCTGCCACTGCTCTCTGGTGTTTTCCTGAAAGACTCCTGTGCCTACCTTTTCTCATCACTACTCCTGAATGTCAAACATGAAGACAAGAAAAATGTCCTTTCACGTAATTTCCCTTGAGAGAACCTTTTGCTGATAACACATACACTTGAACCTCCATTACAATTTTTCGTGAGCAACACAAATGAGAAGGCCTCAGATAATATCCAGAAAAGATTTCCAGAAGATGTGCGGCAGAACAGGGTTGGAACCTGCCTTGTGTCAGGCATCTCATTTTTAATGGTTATTTAAATATGTCCATTGCTTGTTTTTCCCTGACGTAAATGTGAAACTGCATTATTCCTGAATGTCACAGGGGAGATCATCTATCATTGTCGGTTCTTGATGGGTTTTCTCTCAAGTCATATGCAAAAGTTTCTCTGTAAAATTACTTCTGTTTGCTGCTATGTTGTATGCCTTTGGATGGAACAGTGATCAGTGCATGGAAGTTTTCATTTATTGAGAAACAAAGAAGCTTTCACAGTCTCTGTAAGACCAGGTCAAAATAGCTGGATCATCTATAGCTCTGGGGCTACCAAAGATCTGGTACTTAGAAGTGTTTTTCACTTAACTGTTAAAGTTACAGGTCATGTGAGCTGGAAATTAAAATTTGCAAAACTCTGAAATTTGTTGAAATTCAAAGTCAACAAAGGGCAGATTTTCTACAGGTGTAGTCAGTGTTTAGTGCCCAGCTCTCATTAAATCACAGAATTACAGGACAGCCTGGGTTGGAAGGAACCTTAAGGATCATCTAGTTCCAATCCCCCTGCCATGGGCAGGGGCACCTTCCAGTAGACCAGGTTACTCAGAGCCCCATCCAGTCCAGCCTCGAACACTTTCAGGGGTGGGGCCTCAGCAGCTCGTCTGGGCACTCTGTTCCAGTGCCTCACCACCCTCATGGTAAAGGATTTTTTCCTAGTATCTAATATAACCTGCCCTCTTTCAGTTTGAAGCCATTTCTCCTTGTCCTGCCCCTACATGCCCTTGTAAATATTCTTTCACAACTCTCTGGAAAAATCTTCCTTACATTTTTTAATAATAAATCTAGAGTAGATTTCCAGCATAGCCAGTCTGGGGTCAAAAGAGCCTTCATGTGACAGGTGGATAATTTTTGAAAGGATTCAAGGTGTGAAACACCAGCTGCTGGATTTGGTGCACCTGACCTGGATAAGTGATAAAATTCAGGAGTACGGATCCACAGAAAAGGGGAGTTTTGTGTGTGGGTAATTGTAAAAAAAGAATGGAAATGTGTTGAAGCAAAATCCAGTATCTGCAGTCACCAACCATCTGCCCACATCACTAGAGGCAGGATTTGACCATTAGCCATCCTCTTTCCAGTGTCATGTTTAGAGGCAGTATTAGAAAACCTCTTTGCTTAATAGAATTATTTCATCAGACTCCTCACCAACAGGAACAGGGTTAAACAGAGTAAAAGCTGCTTGTAAAGGACCATCCAGTGTCCTGAAGGTACAAAGGTTTCTTGTTTCTCAGGGTAGAATTCCTTCAGCCTTTTGGCTGTATTGAGCACCTTTGACTTGTCTCTATTGGCTCTTAGGACCAGTGTCAGCAGACAGGGAGGAATGGGAAGGAGAAGGGAAAGCAGCAGGGTGAATGGGGAAAGCTGAGCAGGGGAAGCCCGAGGCCAGGGGAGGCAGGGGAGAGTAAGGCTAAATGCAAAACAAAGCTATGGAACCCACTGATCATTTGCATCACGTGGTCTCATTTGTCAGAGTTGTCTTTGATGTCCTGCTGGTGGGTTCCTCTGCACAAGGACTGCATCTTCTCTGTGTCCCAGTGTGTGCTGCTCCATTATGAAAAGGATTAATAAAGTTGGTTATTAGTGATAATATATCAAATATAATATATAATATCAAAATTCCCATCCACAACATGTGGGTGTATTTCCCACAGGAATGTCAAAGATGAAGCTTGCCAGTGCTGGAGGGGGAATATAGAGTACAGTGTTATTATTACTGCGTCAGTGGTTGCACCAAGGTCTCTCATGAAGGAAAAGTTTTATTGGGTAATTCAGATCCCATCATTTCTAAACCTTCGCACTTTTCCCATTCTTGGTATGAAAGATAGCTACACCTCAGTGTGACCACAATGGATTGCTGTGACTGCAGCACCTCTGCAAGAAACCTGTGAGAGATTTTGGTGAGAACAGCTTAGTGGTGCAAGAGTAACCTCAAGCTACAAATTAAGAATTGCTGTTATCCTGTATTTTACTATATGATACTGAAATAAAATTCACTTGAGATGAAACAGGGCCAAGCTTATCTGAGCATACCTCTTAAGGCCTGAGTGAAGGTTTGTTTCAGCCCATGGCACTGGCCACCAGTTTAAAAATAGGTTGAAAGCCTCTGAACAAAACATTATGCCGTGTGGGCTAACTGTGGTGGTAAGTATTTAATCAGTGTCTTACAGCTCACCTTTTAGCATAATTACTTTACAGCAGTTTGGCTTAGTATTCTGCTGGTGATGATATGGGATTCACCCAGAGCATACATCTAACTTGCCTCTCTTATGACAGAAAATGGCTTGAGAGAAGCAAATGATACATGAGCAGCCATATACCACACTTAGCAACACTTTGAAGCCGGTGTAGGTATTAGCTCTTTCACTGAAATAGATATCACAAATGAGGTTAATCAAGGGCACAGTGCTACAGAAGAAATAAATCTCTTTTCTAGTCTGTGCAGTAGGATCATATTAGAAAACAAAGAACACTTTGATTTGGTACAGCCTGTCCTCCAGAGCCTGCAAATGGTACAACAACAATTTATATCCCTTGAGGATCTGGCCCAGATGTTTTATGTAACTTCCACATTTTTTTTTCTCTAAAACACCTGCATCCAACAGCTGATAAGAAAAAAGAAAGTGAGTAGCAAGCAATATAGAATATAAGGTGAACTGCTTCCTAAAATAATGAGTTGGTTCTGCTTTTAGTTACATTTTTACAGTGCCAATGAATTTTGAAAAAAGGTACATGGTGTGCCCAAGACTGAACTGTTTCATTTTCAAGAGCAGTGTTTGAGAAAAGAGAGGAGAAAGGAAAATTAAATTAAATGAATCAATATACCCAGAGAAGTTCTGTTTGAAGAAAATCTGCAATGTTTATCACTAGCTCCACATCCCCAGCAAGTCGACATTTCAGAAAGGACATTTACAGTTCTGTTCAGCTTACTTGAGAGAGAGCATTGATGTCTACACTAGAATGAGCACAAATCATGCATGAGTAAGTTGTTTACACTGTCAGTCATTAGCTACACATTTGGAGTGCTACAGAACGTCAATATAAAGAGTCTGTCTGTGGTACTCAGCCCTAAACATCTCTGTCAGCCCACCTTGAAGCCTGGTACTCACAACTAGAATCAGTATTCCCCTGGGGCTCTGCCAGTGCTGAAGAGCCTTCAAGGCTGAACTCATGGGCCTCATGCACACTATATGCTCCTGTTTGTCTGTCCAGGTACAACATTTGCTTCTGTCTTACTGATCTTCATGGAGAACCCTTTCCTGGCTGAGCCTTCATAAAGGGGCACCTTTATTCTACATTTTGAGGGAAGTCAGTCCCTTGTTTCTGCTGTTGTTCACAAAAGAGATGCGTGAAGCGGGCTCAAGAAGCCTCAGGGCAGGATTCAAATCCTGTTCCTTCATCACTGTGAGAACAAAATAATTCCCAAATTAATACAAATCACAGTATTAGCACAAGAGCTTTTGGTTTGATAATTTCTTTCAAGGACTGGGTGCCAGTTTTGACCAAGCAAGGAGAGTTATCACATCAAAAAGAGTTTTTCATGTGTAAACTCCCACATCTGGGAAAACAAAAGAAATTACTTTCATGCTCATGGCAGAAGTGCAAGAAAGACGTGAAATAACTCAGTGAATAGCAGGACTCTGTGATTCTAGACCCTCTTAAAACATGGCTCAGATGATCCCAGAAATTTGGTCAGTTCATCAGTGCAGTAACCTGTGACTCATGAAATGAGCTGCTTTAAATATGCCAAGTTTTTATAGAAAATGCATTGACCAACTGTCCACAATCCATTAGCAATGAGCAATCTGTGCTTGGCTTTCTATGAGCAGCTTCTTTTGGCCTCTCATGGTTTTTGCTTCCTTTTAATGTGGCATGCAAGAAGGGATGTGTGCAACGGAGTGACACCACAGCTTCCTATGCAAACAGGCAATTGCTAATGAAAAATTTGCACAGTTAGGTACACCTAATTTGATGGACTGAACTTGCTAGTTTTCAAATCACATAAAGCTAAAGTACATCAACAGTGATGAGTGGTACACTCTTGCCAGCACATTGTGTCAGTATGTTCAGTTTTGTGACTACATTAAGCACTGTGGATGCATTCCACATAATAGACTTGTGTTTTAACTGGTATTTTGCATCAGTCCAGAGGAATTTTGCCCTTATATCCCAGATTCAGCTTTGTTATGAGTAAAGTAAGCAGGTTCAGTAGAAACTGAATTTGACCAAAGATCAAAAAGTAAAGTTTGATTGTGTTAGCCTGTCCTCTTCCTTCCTACCATGTTTCCTTTTCCCATGGAGGTGGCGATTTGAAGCTGTCAAAGCATCTTGTTAGCTACAGCAATGGCTAAATGGAAAGCATTTAATTTTGGAGAAACTGCAAGAGTGTTCTTGCATTATTTCTCTATCACCTTTGCTTCTCTCCTATAATTTGAATTCTAATTGCTACAAATTACAGTGTGTGGCTTTTATCAGTTCTGGACCAACAGGAATTTTAGACTTTGGACTAACATTCTTTATGATATTGTATCTAAACAGCTTTGCAGGTGCTGATGTGCGAACACATGGTCACTGTAAAATGAACTGGGACCACTCAGTAAAACTGAAGTGAGAACCACATGTTGCCCGGATGCAAAGCCATGTTTCAGAGGATCAATTCCTTTCCCTTCCTTGTTGCGGCAAGGTGGCTTT
Organism: Coloeus monedula; assembly: GCF_965178545.1. Classification (NCBI taxonomy): domain Eukaryota; kingdom Metazoa; phylum Chordata; class Aves; order Passeriformes; family Corvidae; genus Coloeus; species Coloeus monedula. Next base: position 102,660,785 of record NC_138783.1, on the reverse strand, counting down.
TTGTAAAGGGCAAGGTGTAAGGGATGCAGAATACTGTGCCCCTGAGTGGTTGCCTCTCCTCTGCCTTCGTAACATATGGTTTTGATTTTGACTGTAGCCTTCAAAGTAGTACTTCATGATATCCTAATTTAACCTGCCAGTTTGTACACTCATCTGCCTGAAAATCATTCAGCTTCTAAGCTTTCATCTAAACTTCAACGCAACACTTGGATTTCCTGATGCTTTGGGAAACTGACAGCATCTTTACACTGTTTCTAATGTCCTCAGATCTGGAGCTGGCCCCTGTACATGGGGCACTGTCCCCGTGGCAATGCTGAGCACTCTTTGATGTGTGAAACAGCCATCAGCCTGTGGCAACCTTGGAGTGCAAAGGAGCTGTGTGGAGGTGACAGCATGTTTTAGGTCTGAAAAAGAAAAACAGGGAGCGAATCAGCCTTTCTTGGGACAGGAGGTTATGGAGAGGTATGGATTAGTTGTCTAAGGCATTGGTCCCAGGCTCAGAGCAGTGGGGTACAAAGCCCTCCATGCTCTGGGAGGTCGCTGGCCTGCGGCTGGGCAGTCGAACCGGCTGCAGGAGATGGGTGCTCTCCAGGTAGCAGCCTCCCTTCACTTCTTCCCCTCAGAGACAGAGGTCCTGAGTGTGGGGCAGCAGGTGGTGAGTCTCTGCGCTTTGCACTTGCTGCCTTTACCTCCATTCCTGCTGGGCAATGGGGAATTAATCCACCCAGCCACTCATCTGCCCTTTCTTGTTCTTGCAGAGGAAGAGCCAGCTAACTCCAAACTGCTGATGTTCGAGCTGAGACTTTGTGCTGGTAACGTGCCTTTGGTGGCTCAGATGTCGAGCTGGACAGGCTGTGCCTGCCTGCAGAGGAGCAGAGATGCCCACCCTCCTCGCTGCCACACAGCTCCAGTATCCCCTGAGAGACTGGACACGAGGATCTCATGAAAGCCTCCTCGTGTGGACGGGGATGTGTCCCAGCGTGGGGACAGGCCCTGTTGCACGGGCTGAAGCTCGCAGCTGTGAGCCAGGGAGCCAGCATCCCAGTGCCAGCACTGGCGGGAGGGCTTTCATCTGAGAAAAGGCAGATGTCACGCATGCAGAAGAGTTAGTCATGTGGGAAAAAGGCTGCTCGGGGGATTAAAAGGACTGTTTGCCCAGCCCCCAGTTCGAAGCACGAGGAAGAGGGAGAGGATGGGGGATTGCCCCCCAGCGATGCCCAGGTGCAGCACGGCCCCTCTCCAGGCACTACTACAGGGAGATGTGCGGAGGGGCTGAAGCCTCCCCTGGACTGGTCACTGCCTCCACAAAGGCACTTCACGGGAGTCCTCAGAGCAAGGATTTGCCAGGTATTTAACTGAAGTGAGCTGGTCTTTGGCAAAGGGCAGAGGAGTGGCAGAGAGTGGGGTGGCCGCAGCCTTGTGCAGGCCGTGAGGTGGCTCTGCCACGGCAGCTCATTCTCCCTGGGGATGCTCCAGGCCGGGCAATCCCGGCGCCGTGCAGCCGCAGCCTCTCCGAGCCCTCTTCGCAAAGCGGCCGCTGAGTAACGCTTCTGTCCGTCTTTTACACACTAGGCAGAACGACAGAGTGTAGCAGAGAGCTTAACCAGCGCTCCTGTGTGGAAAAATTGTCCTGATAATGGTGTTTTAAGCAATTTTTAAGGGTGTGTGCTGCCCAATACACAGCACAGAGAGTTTTTGTTGAGACACGTCCTAACTGCAATTCTCTGTTATTGCAGTCCTAGTTTCACAGGACTCAGCCAACAACATGAGTGGTGAGGCAGAAAACTGCTCTAACAGAGCCGGGGTACAGATGAACATCGGTGGGCAGCTCTTTCAGCAGATGTCAGACAACTCGGAACCCTAGGGACAGGACTGGGAGTCTCAGGTAGGAGCTGGGAGCCGCAGCTCCCGCTGCAGACGGGAGGGGTGAAGGGGAGGACTGGCTCACGGGAGGAGAAGGAGCCTGTGTCAGCATGTCAGGTTACAGGCAGCCTTTGTGCTGTGGCAGCGGCAAACTGACAGAGCCCTTTGCTCCTGCCAAGCAGGCTGGCTGCCATCGCACACAACAGCGGATTTCACTGAGACATGGTTTAAACCCCCATCTGCTCTTCTCCTATCACCCAAACCAATGGCTGCTGCCTTGCTGCCCTTGGAGGTTTGAATTTCCTGGAAAGGCTCGAGGTACTTCCCTTTCTCAGCTGTTCGCTGTTTCCTTTTTGGTGTGGCACAAACTGTCTCCATGCTCTCACCAGCTTTCCAGACCAGCATGAAGGTCCACCACAAGAAATTCTCCTCAGCCAAGCATGGGCGGCTATTACCATCTCTGGCTGTATAAATCACTCCCAGCTAAGAGCCTGGCCAATCTGCAGAAAGCCTGTCATGGTAGTAAGGCTGACACAAACAAGTTTGTATCACCCCAGGAGATGGTTGGGCACCAGGGAAATGATCACAATATCAACCCTGTCAGAGTTCAAGAAGGACATGGATACTTCTCTCAGACACATGGTGTGAGCTTCGGACCTGTCCTGTGCAGGGCCAGGAGTTGGACTTTGCTGATCCTTGTGAATCCCTTCCAACTCAGGATGTTCTAGGACTCTATGGTTCTATGAATCTAGTGTCTCCCATGTATCTTCTCAGTGGGAACAAATCCATCTGTGAAAATTTGATGTGCTTGAGGCTCAGTGACTCCTCACTGCTCTTACACAGTTTTTAAAAACATCGTGCTAATTCATCTCACAGCTTATTTTTTTCTGTTGTGTAAAGGCAATGGCAAGAAAGGTGGAGTGTAGTTATTGGATTATTCCTCAGATATGATATCAAAGTTTGCATTTAAGTATGCAATAAAAAAGAACATAGAAATAGGGCTGACAATTTGCAGCATAATTCAGTGTGACTCTACCTGCTCCATTTTCAGCTCACTACAGTGCTTGCATACACCTTTAAATGCAGGTGCAGAGGCAAACCCTATATGAAATGAGGTGACACCCTTCTCTGCCCTACAGGAATCCCCTAGAAGTATGCTACTATTTGGGGGCTCCTGAGTCATGTGTGTACCCCTTGGGGTTTCAGGCTGTGCCAGACAGGTGGCAGCAGCAGGCAGGAGTGAGGAGCAGAGGTGACTCCTGCACCGTGGCAGGGAGTTGACAGCTACCAGGGCTGCCTCGGGGGAAGCACAGCACTGTAAAGGAGGAAAAATAACACCTGCATGTAAAAAGGGAGTTTTGGATCAGCCAGCCCTGTTTCAGTACCCTAAAAAGTACCCAGTTCATTGATTTTGCAATTAACTTGCCAGCATAGAAGAGAAAATAGAAGAGTTGAAGTGAAGGGTCAACATAGTCCCTGATCTCTACTGAAGAAGAAGAAGAAATCAAGGTAATAATAGGCATAATTCTCTGCTCTGACAGACAACAGCTGAAACAACAGCACAAAATCCTTTCATCATTTCACCATGTGACAGTCTCACTGGCACATTGAGAAGTGATGAGCAAGACAAGAATCACAAAAGGCACATAATTGCTTAGCAAACAGGCTTCATGGTTCTCAGTCAAGAAGAGGGGTCATTTTGGTACCTCTCCTGGGCCTTACTATATCCCGTATCATCTGGATGTGGGAAGAGAATATGTATATATTAACAGGTTTTTGGGCATTGCCAAGCACTGCCAAGGGAGTCCTTTGAAGGATTACAATTCCAAATGGTCATAAAATTTTGAAAAATGGTCTAAAAATGGTTTTAAAAAATCAGTGTAAAGCGCTTCAGCCCAGACAAATTCACAGTGCAGCAATTGGTGCCACCCTAGAACCAGATGTACAGAGACGAAAAAGGGAATGGCTGAGCAAGTGGCACTACCAGAAAGGTCTCACCTGGAGCATGAGCTCATGTTGGCAAATGTCACTGGAAGGAAGGTTTGTATCAGCGAGGCACAGCATGTAAAACGTGATTGGGTTACTGGTCATTGATACAGGTTCAGTTGTGTTCAGATATGGACACCCTTGCTGATGAAGCACAAAAAAAGCAAGTCTGGATGGCACCAAGAAGTGCAACATGAAATTTAGGGAGCATGACCTGTGGGGAAAGATTGAGCAAATATTGCTAACTTTTGCTTGAAAAAAACGATTGTTAGAGGATTGCACA